>NW_024429182.1:101793236-104193236 GCF_017639785.1 Mesocricetus auratus | reverse complement strand
CTCAATTGTAGTGGATACTCCTCACAATCCCTCACTAAACCCTCTCTTCCCTACATCTCCCCACATGACCGTCCCATTCTTCTGAGAAAACTTTTTGAACAGAATGCCAAGAGCAGGCACCAAGATCAACAATTAATAAATAGGACATCATAAAACTGAAAATCTTCTGTAATTCCAAGAACCCCCTCATTCATGCAAAGTGGCAGCCTACATAATATGAAAAGAGTTTTTTACAGACATTGGGTATAGTAATAGCATCCAAAATATAAAAAGAAACCCACAGAAACTAGATATAATGTCCCCAAATCCAAATTCTACAACTAAAAATGGGGGACAGATCAAACTAGAGAATTCTCAATAGGGGAGACTCAAATGGCTATGAAGTAATTAAAGAATCATTCAACATTCTTAGTCAACAAGAAAATGCAAATCAAAAGTTTTCATCTTACAGCCTTAGTATGCTTAAGAACAATAACACAAATGACAGCTCATGCTAAAATGTGGAGTAAGTGGAACAACCATGCATTTTTGGTTTGAATGCAAACTTGTGTAGCCCGCACAGAAATCAGTGTGGCAATTCCTCAGAAAGATGTGACTCTATCTACTTCAAGATCCAGATCTACCACTCTAGGGCATATGCCCAAATGATGCCTTATCCTTCAACAAATATGGTTGCTTTACCATGTTTATTGCTACATAATTCATAATAGGTAGAAATTAGAAGCAAGCTAGATGTCCCTCAACATATTAGATTAATTTTAGTGAGCATTTGTTTTCAATACCATTAACATAATTTGTCATTTCTATTTTTAAATTAAAAACTGTTTAAAATATTGTGAATAAGGTTCATGCATACATATAATCATATTAATCGTAGTTGTATAGCTTTGAAAATTGCTTTGCATTTAATATGTTTAAATCTACTTATGTTCTGTATTAATGCCATAAATATGATCAAAGTACATTATATGTTGTTATGAAAATGTAATCATGACAACCATTGTTTTTAATATTAAGTATAAACACATTATTTTTAACATTAAGTATAAACCTGTATCACTATATATACACATGTATATATATGTATTCTTTTACTTATGAAGTTTTGCATTAGATTACAGTGCTAGTTCTTCAGAAAACATTTCTTGGCATCTCACTTAGAAATTATTCTCATAATACATACATTTTCATGCATAAATTTAGAAATAGACAATATTTACTTCAAAGAATAAGATGATATCATTTAATTGATCAATATCAGCTCTGTCTCTCTCTCGTGTGTGTGTGTGTGTGTGTATGTGTGTGTGTGTGTGTGTGGCGTGTTTATGTCTGTGTGCCTCTTTTACTATGGAACCACAGAATAATGTGTGATCCTGGAAATAGTGACCCTAAGATATATTTGAATTTGTTACTGCAGAACTGGCCATCAGTATATACTACATTTATTTATGTAAGGATGCAGAAACTCATGATCTTAAGCAAGGAAAATATAATAAATATATTTTCTTGAAGTTTAAAGTCTTTAGCAGTAAACTGAAAGAAATAATATTTGACAAATTTTGTAGAATCATCTTGTTTCTGTAACATCATGAACATGGAGATTTGGAACTATCTAAAGTACTGTCTGTCTTTCTCATGTGTCAAAGACTTATTCAGTCATAAATATTGCTGTGTGGTTATGAGAATTTATTGAAATTATTTGAGTTTTTCAAATTTCCTATTAATCTCTTAAACATGCATTCAATTGGACTCCTGGAGAATCTCCATTCTCCATGTTTTTACTTATAAAAATGTCTGTGAAAATCTTGCTTGAAATTCCTACAAAGGGACAAATGGATTCATGAAACTCTTTGTGGAGGATATCAACTGCGTAGGAAAGGTAAATTCAATGTAAGGAAGCATTATTACTGTCAAATATTGCTATGCATGTTCCACATTTTAGTACCTACAAGTGATAAAGTATTTTTATTTTTATTAACTCAAATATTAGCTCTATCTAATTGAAAAAATCGCCTACTTAATAAATCATAACATGAAAAAATGGAAAATTTCATTTATACTTACTTCTGCTAGACAGCAAGTTTATTTTTTCCCATCTTACAATGATGACTTCATATGAAAAATAAAGGTAAAAACCTTTGTGTATTACTTGGAAGGTGTTTTGTTAAGCTGTGTTACCTATTTAGAATAATGCATAGAAAGAAGTCCATGAGTTTGCCTATACAGTCTTAACAAAGCAATATCTAGTAATGGTACACAACTGCTCAACAGATACCACAGCTAAAACACTACAGTTTACACTGTGAGAAAAAATATTGAACTTGAGAAATATAAAAAATAAAGAAAATCTGACATTCTAATATATATGTATATTGCTTCTTGATTTTTCTCAGTAGAAAATTGGGACTTATTCATGGTTTCTGCAAAGTGCACCATGTATCTCAATATGCAAGTTTAGTTGACATCTAGCAAAGATTTAATTGGATGTATTCTTACCTTCCAAAGGGCAATTCTGTGCATAAAACTCAGGTGCTCTGTATTTGCTATGGCACTGACCTTTAAGATTCTTAGAAATAATCTTGGAGGGTTTATTCTACTTTTTTTTGCAAATTGAAAGTATCTTGCTAAAGTGTTTCCTCTTAGATAACAGTGTCATTGTTGCAGAGGTCCATATGGGCATACTGAGTCTTGGCTGATCATGTCTAAAGTATGTATCAAAAATACTGTGTAGAAGTCAAAATGTTCAGTTTATTTTTCATATAGGTTTTGTACTTCTTGTGCTTTTTTCCCTTTTCCATCATTATAAACACTGACTGATTTCCATGGAAAAGTTTAATTGGTAAGATACATAAAATAGTGATTGCAAAATTAAATAATTTAAGCTATGTAAAATTTCTATTGCAGAAAGAAATAATTGTAAAGACTAGGGGATCGTGATGTTTGTTTGAAATATATTTTGTTCAACATGTTTATCTCATTGTTAATTTAATATTTGTTCATGATTAGGAGAAAATTAAGTCATGTTAAACAACTCAGATTATAAATGTTTTGCATTGGTGTCATCTTAAATTAATTGACATAGTCTCTGAAAAGAGTGTTTACCATTACTTTGTTATTATTAATAGGCGTACCTTAGAAGCATTGCTACTGCATTTACCATTACTCATTAATATCAATTATGAAATTAGACTGTTTTATGATCTCAAGTCATCCTACACTAGTAAATATCAAGCAAAACCAGTTTACATTGATAATCTTTCTATGAAAAGTGTGACTTTCAAAATGTCAATACATTTCTATTTGTAATTTTTCAAAGTGGGAAGCATTTATGGTCAGTATGCAATTCTGACAAGATGATCAGAAGAACAGGATGCATATCCTGTTGGTGTTTTCAAAGTACTGCTTCTCTCATTTCTAATTATATTAAAGTTTATTTATATTCTACTTATATCAATACTTTATTTTATTCTTATTTTCACATTAATAAATTCAAAATAAGAACATTATACGAATGGTGATAGTTTTGTGCTAATATGTACTCAGCTTATACCAATGGATGGGATATGATATTTACGAAAAAACCTACAAATTTTATGAAGCATATTTTTCACCTTAAGACAGAATCAAAAATATTTTAATAAAAAATAAATTTGTCATCTGTACAACCAGAGATATGCTTGTTTTTTATCAGAACTATGTTTCTTTTTTTCTTTGCCTCTGTAGACATCTGCGTGTTATTCATGAATCTAGCAATAACATCCAAATTCTGCAGAAAACTTTGGAAGGCAAATGCAGCAAGTGTCAAATTGTTCCAGTTTATGTTAATTTTATAGCCCAGCAATTATTGGCTTGAAAAGGAATTATCTGACTAGCCAGTCTAAGACTTGTCCTCCAATCACAATTATGTAGTGCTAATGAAGAAACATTACCAGGAAAGAAGAGGAAAGTGAAAAGTTTCTGTACCATGATAAGCCTCTCTGACAATGCAACAATCCAAATCAAACCAAATCTATCTTGTGCAGATTTTATGCAATCTATTACAGTCAGTTGATGCAACTTTATGTGTGCCTTTGCCTTATGTGTATTGAAAACATGGTTTTCTTGAAGTTTTCTAACATCTGATTCCCGTAACATTTCTGGGTCATCTTCCACATAGATATCAGAGCCTTTAGGGGAAGAAAGTAATACAGACATCCGATTTGAGTTGAACATTTCCAAGTCATTAATCTCTGCATATTATGTAGTTGTGAAGTTCTGTGTTAATTGGTAGGACTGTAAGATACAGATTCTATAATGAGGATTGAGTGACATACTGTTGTATGCTTACAGCAGCATACAATTAAGAGTAATTTTATTGCTATGTTCATCTGGCACAATAATAGTAGTGGTTTTTTCATTTTGACTCTAGGTTATTGACCTCACTGACAGTTTCCCATGGAGTGGTGCCTCAATTCTAGGAAAAAAGTAATTAGTTATTCCCATAACAGTAATGTCATTATTGCAGCAGTGGGTATATATTGAAGGTAGGTCATGATTATAGCTCATAGGGTTTTTAGCTCAGTTATATTTACTATTACTTTTCTCCCTGATAGCATATGTACATTTCAGCTCTTTGAATTCTAGTATAAGTAAAGCTTATTTAGCTTATTTAGTCAGGTTTTTGACAAAAGAATGTGGTACCTTCAACAATAGTATCCTATTATCAAGTTTTGGTGCCAGATGTTTGAATGTCTATGAAAACTAACTGGACAATAGTTCAAAATGCATGTGTGCTATGAAATAAGTAATGTTCTATTTTTTATTTAAAAACTGTTTTTTCTTTTTCATTCCAACACCAGATCCTCCTTCCTCCCCTTGTACCTCCCCCTATTTCCCCCATCCTATCTACCATCTATTACTCAGACGGGGTAAGGCTTCCCTTGGGTGGTCAACAAAGTCTGGCATACCATACCATGTTGAGGCAGGACCAAACCCCTTCTCCCTGTACAAAGGCTGAATAAGGTATCCCACAATAGGAAAACTGGTACTAGGGAAATTCACAGGAACCCACAAGGATGATCCGAACTAAGACTCCTAGCCATAGTTGAGATGATACCTGAACTGGCCTTCCCTTATAATCAGATTAGTGACTACCCTAATTGTTTTCATAGAACCTACATTTAGTGACTGATGGAAGTTCATGCAGTGACCCAAAGCCAAGCAATGGCCTGAGCTCCTGGAGTTCAGTTGAAGAGAGGGAGGATGAATCATAAGAGCAAGGGGAGTCAAGATCATTATGGGGAAAATCACATAAAGCATTCTTACCACTGAGGTATCTCTCCAGCATCAACATCAGAGAATTTTGGACACAATGTTTTCATTAGATAAACTCAATAATTTTGTGAAAAAAGAAGAGAAGAAAAAGGAGGACAGAGAGAAGAGAATCAAATGTTGATAGTCTTTTCTGTTAAATGTATTAAATGATGAATTGAGAGAGAGGGAAATGTTTGAAAGATACTGATATCAGCTGGAGAGATGGCTCAGTGGTTAAGGAAAGATAATGATATCAAATTCCTTGATTCCTTCTCTTATATAAATAGACATTGCGTCCTTTTAGTACATACAACACCCAATATCACAAACCTTATTAGCGAGTTTAATTTTGAGAAAAGGTATATTAGTTCAGAATGAATATTCTCTACAAAATACAGCAAGAATTTGAATTTAGCCATTTTCAACATCAGTGCAATTCTTCTAAAAGTACTTGTGAATTCAAGCTATGCATGTTTTTCAACTGTTTTGTACACTCTAAATCAAAAATGAAGACAGTTTGCAAATATGTGAAACAACTTAATTCCCTCTAGAAAGATACAAATTTAGATCAATCAATTATACAATTGAATGAACATGTAAAGAGGAGCAAGCTAACATTGAAACATTTTGCTGGCTTCTGTTTCTGACTTATTGGAATCCATAGTGTTTTCATTCCAACAGATGTGTAATAAAAATTATCATTAATACGTTGTTGGGTTATTTCCAATTTATACTACCATTCCATATTATTATTAGACCACATTCAATGTCTGCTTCACTCTCTTCCAAAGGAGCCAAATCAGTGGTGTGCTATTGGCTTTTTCTGTGTTCACATTAAATAGTTTCCTCTTCTATGTATCAATTTGCTGTAAGAAAAAGTTAATAATGATGAGAAACTTATTATGTCAATTTGGAATTTAAGACCCCCATGGGATAATTTTTCATCAATGTAGAGATATGTACAGAATTGCAATACACCTAGGATATTTCAAGTGTGACTGTGACAAACTTTTATTTCCTACCGTGTAACCATACACATTAAAATCAATTATTTAATATTCACAAATACATTGTGCTGTGTTAGGTACAGCATTTATCTACATTTCAAGTACCTTTACATACATTGTTTATCTAAAATTGTTTAAGCACTGTTAAACTTAAAGGAAATCTTTGGTTCAAGGTATTTTGAAATGCCCTTAATAAGGAGAATTGGATGAACATAAAATTTATGTCATTAAGTAATTCAAGCAGATAAACTTTAATTATTAAAGGATTAAAACTGTACCTATAGTTAAGAATATACCCATATAACTAACTAACATAAAAATCAAAGTGTTGTGAAAGGAAAGTGTGCTAATTGAATATCTTTAAAGAGAAAGCCTATATGAGATGATAGATGTTTGATAGACTGGTGCTAGATGAGAAGGAACTTATTATTAAAATTGGTTCATGAGTTTCAGGAGGTAGAGAAGTTCCAACATTAACCTTCTTCTGAATGGGTACACGAGGACATGGGTGGCATAGCTCAGTTGAACTCTGGGAGCCTCTGAATTTAGAAAAGATGGTGCAACTATTCAGTCTTAGGACAGACCACCATAAATGTGAGAGAAGAATCCATTAGGACAACCCAGAGTTCTATTTCACAAGGTAAGCAACAGTATAGCTCATTCTAGGAAATTTAAGATATCCACTGAACATTATTTAGTCTCCTAGCTACTTAGCTATGGCCACCTACACTGCAGGAAGTCCTCACAAACTCAGTACACTAAGTCACATGCCCCTTGCTCCCAGATATATCCAGAGTCACACCTATATATGAAGCATTATTGTATAACATACATATTCTTTAATTATGTCAAATTGACAACTAATATTAACCATATATATATGTACATATATATATGTATAATGCAGAAAGTAAAATCATTATTGTGAGATTTTAACTAAAGTAACACAAAAATCTATTAAGGATACTAGAAATTTCATATTTAGTGATGTTTGAAGTAATCATAAAATACTTTGGAACACAAACATCTGTTTACTTACTCTCAAAACAACCAGAAAACTGGAAGAAACCATCCTGAGTGAGGTAACCCAGTCACAAAAAAGACAAACATGGTATGTACTCACTCATATATAGATTTTAGACATGGATCAGGATAGTGCCAGTCTGCACTTCCACTGATAGAGAGTCTGGGAAACAGGAAAGAATCTAAAAGATATGCATATATGCATAGTACCCAAGAGAAGAGGATTGAGACAAGATCCTCTGAATGGATGGGTAACACGGTGAGGGGTGGGGGGAGTGGGAGCTGGGAAGAAGAGAGGGGGAGAAGAGGAAGAGAGAGTAGGTCATGGGGGAACAGGAGGTTTGAGTTGGTGGGGGTAGAATAGGGGGAAGAGGGAATAATAGGTTAGAAGACAGATCAGGCACCAGAGTGACGTCTAGTGATCTAAAGGGATGACACCAATTGGCAAGCTAAGCAATAGTGGAGAGACCACCTCGAATGCCCATTCCTGATAATGAACTTGATGTCTATAAACATCTGGGATCCTTCATGCAGTGACTGATGGAAGCAGAGGCAAACACACACAATTAAGAACTGAACTGAACCCAAGGAACCCAGTGACAGAGAGAGAGGAGTGATGAGCAAATTGGCAAGAATGGGCTGGCAAAACCAGCAGAGACAGATGATCTGAACAGGGGAGAGCTCTTGGACCCCAGACTGATAGCGGGGAGGCCAGCATGGGACTGATCTGGATCCCCCGAATGTGAGTGTCAGTGAGAAGGCCTGGGCAACTTATGGGGCCCTGAGCAGTGGATCAGTGTCTATCCTTGGAATACAAACTATCATCGTGTGCCCATAGCACAAAGAGGGATGCTCTCTCAGCCTGGACTCTTAGGGAAGTACCTGGACCCTACCCTGAGTGAAATGACAGACTCTAGATACCCCTATGTGGATGGAATTGGCAATAGGGTGGGAGGCTGGGGGGGATGGGGAAGTGTGGGAGGAGAGGAGGGAGAGGGAACTGGGATTGACATGTAAAACAAGCTATTTAAAATTAAAATAAAAAATTAAAAAAACAACCAGAAAACTATACAAATGAAATAACATGAAAATATAGCCTATAATTGGATAGGAAATATTCACCCATAATGCTCATGTGTTAAATTCTTGGCTTCCAAAGAGGTGTTCAGTGGTGGAGCTTTGGGGAAGTGAGTGGATATGAAGGCTTCACTGAGGAAGTAATTATTTGAGAACATGAATATAAAACACTGGAAACCTAGGGATGAGGGCCTAATAAGGGAAGCCATCAGGAGTGGATGCTAGCAATTTCCCTAGTGTCTCTAGTATCTCCTCTGCTTCTGGACATTCATGAGGTAGACAGCTTTCCTCCACGTTTCCCTTCACCATAGTATTTTTTTTCCAGCCTGAGATCCAAAACAAATGGGACTAATACATAGTGTACTAAAACTTCTGAACCAGTAAACCTAAATAAATCTTTAACATTTTCAGTTCTTTATATTAAGCATTCCTTTACAGTGACAAAATAAATGAGTCATGAAAGAAGAGGGTAATGTGAAAGTGATAGAAATAGGAAAGGAAGATATCAAACTATGCCTATTAGTAGAAGACATGATTCCATACTTGAAATCAGTATTCTATCAGTTCTGTTTTCCATATAGTGGAAACTTCACTATATATATATATATATATATATATATATATATATATATATATGCACACACACATATATATGTGGGTGTGTGTGTATCTGTATGTCTTTCTAAATGTCAATGTTATAGTGAGAATATATTTTTGTAAATATAAATTATTTGATATGAAACATTTATTCAAGGCATATGTCATCACAGTCAGAAGTCCTATTTTTTGCATGTTTCTCTGCTTTGGGAAAGACTGTGAATGATATATGATGACTCTTCCCACCCATCACTCCCTTGTACTGCTCCAGAGCCTGCTTCACTGTTGCTGGGTCATCACTGTCCAGTATACTCAGTCTATCACCGCATAACATCTGCAAGGGCTAAAAAGCATAACCTCCTGAGAAAACCAATGTGTTGAGTAAGAAATCAGGAAATGTACTCTGATTTCCTTAATCTCAACTCTCACTTCTTTATTTTCCTTCCCTTCAGAGAAGTGTTTCCCCTGAGTATTGAGCAAAGTGCATTTGTTTCCCTCAAAAGTTCTCAGAGAACAGAATGAACTCATAGAATTCTTCATGTCAGCATCTGCCTACTTGAGCTCTTTCCCTGAAAAGCCATACTGAACTCATTGAGACTGTCCTAACATTTAAGGCTTTGAGACTTCCTGGAAAACCTTATCTGAGATTTAAGTTTGTGATATGGATGAGGATCGGTGGGGGTGGGAATGACAGGATAATGTCTGATGTTTGTATTAACAGGGTGCTGAAGACCATTGCAGATATTAACCTGTGGCTGCTCTATTCAGTCCAGTCAACATGCTTCAATGGTCCAGACAGTTTCTTTCTCTCAGGCCAGTAGCTTTCATGACATGGGCTCAAACTTCAAAGCTTTCACAATAAGAGGATACATATTTTCTTACAAGTTTTGCTGTTTCAATAACATAAATCTAAATCAAAACCTATTTTGACAAAAGCACTTTAAGTGTGCCGTCAATTACTCAAATGTCTGTGACTGAGAAGTAGCCCTCATGTGTTGATTTTTATTGAAAACATTTCTTGCTAATTGGAACAGTAACTGCTTAGATAACATATATTTTATTTTGACATACACTTCCAATTTCTAGATTGTGGCCAATAAATTTTTATTCCTGACAAATTACATTATCTATAAATTGCACCATCATGTAGGAAAAATTTTATGTCAAAATATTGAAGAAAACAGTTAGAAATCCTTTTGTTTTATTTTCCCTGTGGAATCTATATTTAAATTGGGTCAGCATCTAAAATTAGTATATTTCAAATATATCTAGTGTTCTTCTGTCCATATTGTTGCACTGATAATTAGAGTGGAAACTATTTGTTATCTTAGTTTTATTGCTATAAGGCTCTCATAACTATTTTCTGTTGAATAAAATATTTCTAACTCCAAATCATTCTCAATACTAACATCAACATAATAGCTTTATGTTACATCATAGCCTCACAAAGTTGTATGAAAAATATTTGATGTATTTGCATTGATTTCCTAATATTTATTTGAGAAGATTTCTGAATTAAATTTAAATGATAATTATCTAACTAAACTCCCCAAATTTGGAAAATAAACACTTTCATATTTTTGTCTTCTACTAACTATTCATAGGAATACCTTTGAAAGCCCTTTGACACTTGTATTTGCCTTCCCATTCAGATGTATGCTATAACAATAATGCAGCTAAACTTCTTTGCACAATATTTAGCCCTTCATGAAAATAACAGACATAAAATAATATAGGACAACTTTTATTTTATAAATAAAAGATGAAAACTGAGTTAATGCCTCCAATGTATCATCAAAAAAATGTCTAAGCTCCTAAAGGTTAGAAATTGAATAGTGTTGAACCTCCCAGCTTCTCATCTTGTGTAGCCTCAGCCATTTTGGATACACCGTATCTTGCCCTTTTGGCCCCTTCTCTTCTTCTCTCTCACTCTCCTCCTCATATCTCATGGCCAGGTTCAGTTTGTCTTCTTCCAGATACCTGTAGCTAGCTGTTCTCTCCCCCATATCTACAATAAAAGCCTCCTCAACCTATACCTAGGAGCAGGATGTCCTCCTTTTGCTTTCATTCAGATCATTTGTTTGTTTGCTAAAGAAAGATATGAAATGTATGGGATTTGGTGGGTTGGAGATGAGATTATCTGGGAGGATTTGGGAGAGGGGAAGATTGAACAGAATATATTGCATAAAAAATGTAGCTATAATATATATTAATCGATTACTTACAGGCCTGAAACAAGAAAAAAAGTTAGTATACATACATACATACATATTTAAAAGCTGTGTGGAAGTAGAAGAAAGACTAGGAAAAGGAAAGAGACTGCTGGGAGGGAAGAGAGGAGAGAAGGTTGGGTAAGTATGATTAAAATACAATATTCCCTATTTCATTAATTTTTATTATATACATGTATGTATGCCTAAATACATAAATATATCTTCTTAATGGGTATATGGAAGGATTTGGAGGAGGAAAAGGTAAAGGGAAATGATGTGATTATAATCTTAAAAGTAAAATAAGTATTTTCATTTAAAAATCTTAATAATGTGTAATGTTTTTGAAACATAACACTGCAATTAATATGCATCAGAAATTGAATAAATTGAATTCTAAACACTAGAGGAGTTCATGTTTAACCTGATTCAAGCACTCCACAGTGCATACATATATTAAAACTTCATGTGCTATTCCTCTAATGTTTATGAGTTTTCTTTTTACCTATGTTTAAAAATTAATTAAAATACAAAAACTTAAATCCCCTGACTCTTGGTACATTAAAAAAGTTAATAAAATTCAAAACTAAGAACTTGTCAATGTGATAAGAGTGTTTCTGACTCTTCAATTTACACTTGAAACTGAGTTAGTTGCTAAGAGGTTTGAAGTGGTTTTTTATTAAGGTTAGGAAATGTTTTTAAAAAAGTGATGTTAGAATAGATTCCCATTTTGTCAATGGTGACCTTTTGCTGTCTGATTTTGTCTGAGAGCTTTCCATCTGGAGAGCCTCTTCCACACTTGAGAGGTCTCTGCCTCTGTGGAGAGTCTCTTATCTGTGCCCTGACTTGCTACTTTTCATGTCTAGAAGGAGTCTTCTTTCTTCTGGCCTCTCAGAGTGCAGCTTAACTTTTTTTTATGGTTCTTTGTTTAAACCTCAGTGGAATAAGGCAAAACAACATTGAAAATCTAATTCAACAGAATTTTTTCATAGACTTTCTCAAAAAATTGTCTGTTGGTAGGATATTATTAGCCTTTTGCATTCTGAGGATCTTAGACATACTTCACATGTTATCAGCATTCAATCAAACCTTGTCCTGTCTAATTGGTCTTCCAAGTTTTTCCACCTCTCTCTATGTACACATAGTGCTTAGTATTTCTACAATGTCCCCCCTGAATGAAACACAAAATTGTGTGGTATGTATGAGAATCAGTCGAAAAGCATTGAGAGTAGAAAGAATAATTCATTCACACATCCTTTCATTTAACACCCTGTATTGAGTTACTGCCCTGTGTTAGAGATTCTTTTAACCATTCAAGAGGAAAAGGAACATAGTAAAACAACATTTTCTTGACATTAAACTGTTATAGTCTAGGTGAATGAAGAGTGAGATAAACTGATATCTAAACACATTGTGTGTTAATGGGATCATATCTCAGGTCAAGACATACACATATATTCTGCTGTGGTCAGGAACACTGAAAGGAGAGATGCTGTGACTGATACTAGAATGTTGTACCTAGTCAGACCTTCACTTTCAAAGCGAACATCAGGTTCAGGGTACAGATCTGTCAAAGAAGTGACTCTAAGGTCAGAGAAGATGAGGTCAAATATTCTTCTGCTGGATTTTGAAACAAAGTTCTTAGAAGAGGTGTATCAGATGAAGAACATTGTGTAGTTATGAGCTAAAGAATGCAGATATCCTCTCTCTATCTCTGTCTCTCTCTCTCTCTCGTGTGTGTGTGTGTGTGTTTGTTTGTTTGTTTGTGTGTGTATGCAAAATGGGAGTTGATCACTGATAACTTCATTATTTATAATGGAAATTACTCAGACAACGAAGACAATAACAGTAAGCAGAGAACTTAAAAGGCAAGGATAACACTCTTGGTGTAGTATTTTAAAAGGTTGACTATGGATTTTAAAAACTCACAGTAGACACTGGATAGAAAACAACACAGATGCTTTCTGGCAAATGAAATAGGATAACTTTTCCTCAGACACTTGGTGAAAGCATCCCATGTGGAACTGACTGGAAGCTTTGATGGTGGTGATGGAAAGGCAGTGATGGTTTGTGCTGCAGAATCCTATGGGTGGCACTGGTACCCTCACAAGACCTAAGAACCATTTGTAGCCCACCTGGTTGTAAGACCCTCATGTAGTTATTAACATGTCTTTTTGATGCAAAGATACTATGAGCCTCAATACATACAGCTGCTCTGTCATTTAGCATTAAAAGGCTGACAATGAAGTCCGTTCCTGCAATCTGAATGATGCATCCTCATTTCACCATACTACAAAATCAAAATATACATCCTACAATGTATAAAACATGTTCCATTGCCCATAGTAAACTCCACTGGACAAAACTAATGGCTGCCTCACCATTACATCCATACATTTAAGTGTTTCTCATCAAATAACAAGCTGCATCAATGAAAATCTAAATTTGTTTTCACCTGATTTTAACTCAGACTTACTTGTTTCCATTCTTATTTCTGTAGGTTTGATGAATGCAATTGTTGAATCTCTGTCTATTTGGCCAACACTTCACTTGCAGAAGTATCTCAAGCTTTGATACTCATATCTTGACAAAAATTAGTCTTCAAAGATCAGAGGTTTCTTTCTTTGTGAAAGAATTAATTTATTTTTTCCAAAAAAAATCTGCCCTGCCACCACTCCATATCACCACCATCACATGCAGCAATATTTAATATGAGACACAGACACCTATATTTCCAGTTTCCACAGATTATGCTGGTGATTTGTGTGTGTGTGTGTGTGTGTGTGTGTGTGTGTGTTTCCTGAGCTGTCCAAGTCACAAGCGTTTGGATAAGCATGCTTGTCTTCTGAAATTTCTACCCTTATTCTACCCCCAGAGCAGAGTTCCATCATTTAGTCCTTGTATTTTCTCATGGTGTTTTTAATCTGCCTTTCACACTCTCTGCCATTTGCACATTCTTTCTATGTTATCCTCCTAAATCAGAAGCATTTCCATAAACTTTCACGGTCTGAGAATTAAGTGAGGAGTTCTTGCAGCCTATATAGCAAGAGTATGTGGAAAAAATAACAACAAAATGAGCCAGCAAGCAAAAAATTAACTTGAGAGTTGGCAGAAAATAAAACCAATCCATTAAGATAATCTAATTATAATACCCAGCCAAAATGTTAGAACAAGGTAAGACAAATGCAAGTCCCAGCAGCATTTCTTACACAAATAACCCTAGAGAGATTGTTAGCCAATACTCTTCTATTGTAGTTGGGAACTTATCACAGAGAACTGAAAGCTAGATTGCATTATTCAAATGAAAAATTTTATTGAAGAATATAAATGTAAACACTCATTGTTTACTTTGATTTTCTTAAAAACCATTTCCATCTCCTGACAAATGACTTCTTTGCTCCAGCAGCAAGAAGAAATGTTCTTATAAAATGTAAGTGTGCTACTATACTAACATGTAAGATGTAATCAAATATCATCATCGGCATTCAACAGAAATGTCTAAAATTTATAAATTAAGTAAAATATTTATCCTTAAATTTTTTGTGTGGCTAGAGACCACCTGCTGAGAACACCAATGATAGAATCCTTTGACTGTGATCTCAAAGGAAGCCCCTGAGTCCGCCACGTCAGGGCTTTGTGAGGTTCTAGGTAGTACCTCATATTAAAATATTAGTGTTTCTAATTCCTATTCTTTAAAAAGCTACTATTGACATAAAGAAGGTAACACATTTAACTTTCAATGCACTATTAATATTCTTAAGTTTATATTACTGCTATATCTTTTAGATGTCATACATTTTTTTGTCACAAGCCATATATAACACATGACAGTCTCTTGCTAAGGTGTAGCATGTGACTTTATCATGATGTGATCTATTTATTTACTTATTTTAATTTTATATATGTGGTTGCTTTGCCTGCATATATGTCTGTGTACCAATTGTATGTCTGGTCCCACTGAAGCTAGAAGACAGTGTCTGATCCCAGGGAGCTTGAATAACATATAGTTGGAAACCACAATGCCAGTACTAGAAATCAAACCTGGGACCTCTGGAAGTGCGGTCAATGTTCTGATCCAGTGAGGGACATCTCCAGTGTATGATGTTTTTAAAAACAGGTAATGCCGCTCATAGTGAATCAGCAAATTAAACAGGTAATATTTCCAATCATGAACGGGCAGACCAAAGGCACAGAGAGTCAGGTAGCCTGGCTGGGATCACGAGGATAGAAATTAGAGGAGAAAATAATGAATTTTATGTTATCTGAACCTAAATTTTTTGTTTTGTCTACAGTATAGCTTCTTGGAGATAGCTTACAAAGTCATTTACCAAGGACTGCGACCACGAACAGCTTAATAGTTGTATATTTTGCAGGTATCTGAGCTCATTTAATTCAGCTTGGAGGTATTCCTGAAGAAGTAGCAGGCTTGATAGTAATATTGCTCAGACTTACTATGGGAAAAATGTTTTCTTGAATATGCATGGTAATTTTATTTCTGCCCTTAAACTGGAAATAGGTCAAGTTATTTATTGCAATTCTTAAGCCATCTTCTGGGATACTGACATTTTAAGTCTTAGAGTTCTTTTCTCAGCTCTACTTTTAAATCTCTCAGGAAATCATGGTTATGCTATGCACATCTAATCAAATATTTATTAAAGACAAAACAATATGAGTATACATTTATCTTAGCATTTTTTCCTAAGAAGTTCAGACCCTGTGGCATAAATTACCTCATTTACTTTGATATCTTTTCCCAGGAAAGAACAGGGCAATAGTATTAGCTCAGATTAAAACTAAGTGGTTACCTAGATGCCAGAGTTTTCAATGAGTCTATCATCAAAATTAATAGTTTTTTATATATTTACATGTAACACTGATAGAAGCAACATATCTTTTCTCTAAAATAACAGACCAAGAATGGGTAGTCAGGTTGACAATCTGAGTTGGCTTGGCATTACCTAAGGTCCCATGTCTGTAGGACTCTGCCTATTTGTCCAGCCCAGAACTTAACAGCAGCATCTATTGGTCTTTGCCATAGTGATATGGCTAACAATTATTCCTCTAAACAAACTATTGCCATATAACAAGGCTTGGTTGAGTCCTCTTTATATTTGTGAGACCCAATTTAATCCTCAGAAGAGCTGATCAAACCTAGGAACTGCCAGCTAGGCAAAGTCACTTGAGATCAATAAAACTAATGAATATGTTAAATAAATATATATCTGAGGGCATCCAAAGGCATCTTTTCTACAAGACCAAAGGACACTATAAGAATCAAAGCAGTGTTCATTTCTCTATGTATTTCTGGGGAAATTATAATGCTTGGAACAAAGTAGATAAAATGAGTTTAATAAATATCTTGCAAAGAAAAACAAATTTAATTTATATGAATTATACAATGAGCCAATTTGCTAAGGTTAATTTACTTCTTGTTTCTATTTTATTACATTGATAAGGGGTTGGCTTTATGTTTTGAATGACATATTATCAAATATTTCCTAGTCTCATTATTCTTGTTTTCTCTAAATTTTATTAAAAACTATTTTATTTTATGAATTTTGCCTACATGTATTTTTCACACCATATGCATGGCTAGTAATTATAGAGGCTAAGAGAGGCCATCACATCCCCTAAAACTAGGATTACAGAGAGTCAGGAGCTGCCACATGAATGAGGGGAATGGCAGATACATACTCTGGAAGTGCAGCCTGTGCTCTCAAAGGCTAAGCCATCTCTCTAGACCCTCAGTTTCTATAAAACTGAGTTAGATATATACTTGTTTTGCACAGATTTCCATTTAAAAAGATTAATTATCCATACCCATTATTTTTCTAAGGTGTTTATAGCAAAGTACCACAGTCTGCTTGAAAGGCAATAAAAATAGTTTTCCTTACATTCTTGGAGGCTCAACATTCAAACTGTGGTCATTAGCATGGTTGGTTTACTGTGAGGCCCTACCCTGGAACTGCAGAGGCTTAGTTTTCCCCACTGCCTTTGCATGGTCCTTTTCCTGTGCTTTTTTTTGTGTGTGTGGCTTTGTCTGTTTAAGATGTAAGTCAGGTGAGACTAAGGCACCACCTGTCTAAAGTGCCATCTTCAAATACTGACTCATTCTCAAGTTCTTAACCTGGGATTTCCACACATCAATATATTTCAAGACATAGTTCTTAACATAGTTAAAAGATGCAGTGTGGGGACCTGTCATGCAGCAGGCATCTGCTCATGGAAATACAGTGATGATCAAATTTAATCAAAGGTTTGCAATAAATCAAAATCAATTCGACTTTGTCTTTTAAAATTGTTCTTTCAGTCCCTTGCAGAGCTTGCTTGAGAAGAAAAATAGCATGTAGACAGGGCACAAGCAATCCCAGCATGAAGTAAGAGCACAAGGAAAAAGATGAAGAGCCCTGCTCAAGGAAGGTATTCTCAGAGCTCATTTACAGATTTAGCAAGAGCTTGTCACAAAATGAAAAATACATGACTGGAAGAAAAGGGAAGAAAAGGTGATGCTATAAATGGCAGCAAATCTTTTTAGAAGAGAAATGAAAAGCATAAGGAAGTATATTTGGAATTCAGGTGATGTGACACTGACTCTCCAGGCCAAGCAGGAAGCTATGATAACAGAACAAGTTAGGGTGGAGGAGATGGCTCAGTGGGTAACGTGCTTGCTGTGAAAGTATGTGCATTACATCCACTCCTATTGCCCACGCATAGCTTGTAACATGAGTCTGTAACCACGGTACTCCTATGGTGAGAGGGAAGATGGGGTCAGGTGAAGTCATGGAAGCTCACGGGGCAGGTAGCCTGGCATAAACAGTAAAAACAATGAGACTGTTTTGGAAAAGGGTTAAGGTGAGGATCGACCCTCAATTGTTTCTATGACCTCTGCACATTCCCCAAAGCACCAGTGTACATACTTGTGCGTGCATGTATACAAACATCCACCCCCCCACACACATATATGCACACATACTCACACATGCACACACATACACCATATGTGTAATTTCTTTAAAAATAACAAAAATTGCAACATTTTCAGGAAAACCTGGTAATCAACTTTTGAGGGACAGCTACACCCACACCTCAAATTTGTGAACTTTGAAGTAATTTTCGTTTGGTGCTTGCTCCATTTTTGCAGAGTTCTCTTTTCCTTCTATTTGAACTTTCTCATCCTTCTCTCTTCCATAAAAGTTAGTTCAATCTCTGTCAAAGTGTGCTGTTGAATTACCAATATACAAGTAACATTCATACACCTCTATATTACTTGGATGTGAGCTCAAACTCCCGAGTAATATATTCTGAGAGGTTTTTGCAAATTTTGTCTTTCTTTTACAAAGTAAAGAATAAGTAACTTTCATGAGGGTCTCCCTCTAAGAGGAGTCATAGATAAATCAGAGCTGGAGCATCATAGGCCACACTGCACTGCCTCATCGCATCCCTCTTCTGGTGCCAAATAAACAGATAAGGATAGAGAAAGAGAGTGAGAGAATGAAAGAGAAAGAATAGATGGTGGAGAGATAATAACTAGCTGGATAACTACATAAATAGATGATAGATCATCACATTCACATTACACATATACACATTTTATATGGTATAATATAATATTATAGCTGGCAGACTGTAATTACTTTAAAAATACATACCCATATTTTCATAGAAAAGTAGTTTCAAGTGAAACATACCCCCTACTGTAGAGTTAAGTCTTCCTGCCTTCCTGGTTCCAGAGCCGCATCAGTCCCAAATAACATACAGGAGGCTATATTAATTATGAAGCTGTTGGCCGTTTGCTTGGTTTCTTACTGGCTATCTCTGACTTAAGTATTTACTCCATAATTGTTAATCTAAGTAGTCCTCTTACCGGAGAAAGGGTTCTGGACTTCTGACCCCTATGGCTGCTACATCATGGCTCTGAATCTTCCTCTCTTCCCAAGCACTCTCCTTGACTCATAGTCCCACCTATCTTGCTTCCCTATTGGCCAAAAGTGCTTTATTCAACAACCAATAAGAGACAGATTTACAGAATTACATCTCCCATTACCCTATTTTTGTGTAGTCCTCTTCTGAGACCACTAATTATCCAGTAACACTGAGGAAAGGTTACAGTCTGAGGTGTGGTGAGAGCTTGTGGAGACAGGACCAGTTCATCCAATTTAATGGTGCCTCATGATATTCTGCTTTACTGACAGGTTGGTGCCTAAAAGGCTGGAAAATGAATAAGATACAACAACTTCTCCCACTGTTAGGAATCCCACAAGAAGACCAAGCTACATGAACTGTAACATACATATAGAGATCCTAGGCCAGTTTCATGCAGGCTCCTTGGTTGACAGTTCAGTCTCTGTGATTCCCCTATGAGTCCATTTTAGGTAATTCTATGAATTTTCTTGTGGTGTACTTGTCCTCTGACTCCTACAATCCTTCTTTCCTCTCTTTGGCATGATTCCTTGGGCTACAGTTTGCTTGTAGGTGTCTGCATCTGTTTCCATCAGTTGTTAGATGAAGCCTCTTTGATGACAATTATGATAGGCATCTATCTGTTAGTATAATAGAATATCATGAGGCACCATTATATTGACTTTTTACCCTACTCATATTGTGTTTTGTTCTATCTAGGTCTCTCAGGTCTCCATCCTGTAATCCTGGTGCTCCAAACAATGTCGGAGGTGGCCTCCTTCTTGTGTCATGGATTTCAGGCTAGGCTAGTCATTGGTTGACCACTCCCACAATTTCTTTACCCCAGCACATCTTGTAGGCAGGATAAATTGTATGCCAAAGCTTACGTGACTTGGTTGGTTTCCCGATTCTTGCCCTTGATGTCTTGCCTGGTAACAGGAGAGGACCAATTCAGGCTATGTATCTCTCATTATTAGGAGTATTAGAATGATTCATCCTTCCCCAACTAACAATCTAAGAAATAGTGGAGAGGCTATATTAAATGTCCTTTCCCAATAATGAGATTTATGACTACCTTATATGCCATCCTAGAGCCTTCATCGAGTAGCTGATGGAAGCAGAAGCAGACACCCACAGGTAAACACTGAACTGAACTCCTGGAATCCAGTTGGAGAGAGGGTGGAGTGATGAACAAAGGGGTCAAGACCAGGCTGGAAAAACTCAAAAAACAGCTGACCTGAACAAGGAGGAGCTCATGGAACCCAGACTGATAGCTGGGAAACCAGCATAGTAGTGACCCAGACCCCCTGATGGTGGGTGTCAGTTAGGAGGTCTGGACAATCCATGGGGCCTCTGGCAGTGAATCAGTATTTATTACTAGTATATGAATGAACTTTGGAGCCCATTCCACATAGAGGGATACTTTCTCAGCCTAGACACACAGAGGAGGGCCTAGGCCCAGCTCCAAATGATATGACAGACTTTGAAGATCCCTCATGGAAGGCCTCACCCTACCTGGGGAGCAGAAAGGCAATGGGATAGGGGATTGTTGGGGGTCAGGGGAGGAGGGGAGGGAGAGAGAACTGGTATTGACATGTTAAACAAGCTTGTTTCTAATTTAAATAAAAGAGAAAGGTTCATCTTTGTACATACATGGGAAATTCTATTGTACTGAGTTTCTACATCACCCTGCAATGCTCCGTTTTTCCAGTCATCTCTTCTAGTTCTCTCTCCTTCCACTCCTCACTCAGATCCCTCTTGTTCCCATACTCACCTGTCGTCATTTCATTAATGAATTCTCTTCTATTTCCCCTTTCAGGGAGATCTGATAATCCCCCATTGAGCTCTTTTATTACCTAGCCTCTTTGTTTCTGTGTATTATAGCATGATTATCTTTTACTTTATGGCTAATGTCTACTTATGAATAAAGACACACCTTTTTTTGTCTTTCTGGGTCTGGGTTACCTCACCCAGAATATTTTATAGTTCTATCCATTTGCCTGCAAATTACATGACATCATTGTTTTTAACAACTGTGTAATGCTCCATTGTATAAATGTAGCACATTTTCTTTATTCTTCAGTTGAGGGATGTCTGGGTTGTGTCTACTTTATGGTTATCATGAATAAAGATGTTTTGAACATAGTTGAGTAGGTGTTCTTGCGATATGATTGAATATCTTTCTGGTATAAGCCTAAGAGTGGTATAGCTGGGTCTTGAGGTAGACAAATTCCCAGTTTTCTGAGAAACCACCATATTGATTTCCAAATAAGTTGTACAAATTCGTACTCCCACTGGCAATGGAGAAGTGTTTCCCTTCCTCAATATTTTCCTGCCATGAGTTGTCACTTGTGATTTTGATCTTAGCCAATCTTACTCGGCCTATTTAACTATTATTACCAGTTTATAGGAATTAGGTTTTCTTTTATAATAACTTAAACCCATCCTTGATTTCAGGTAGGGCCATAAAACTTCATACTGTCATATTTTATACTTTGCTTATGGTACTTACTTGATGAATATTTTATTCATGTTTTTTAAGCTGTCCACATTCATCTTTTGTTTTTAATTTATAAGCAATCATTTTACATACAAATACCCCAGTTCCATCTCCAATCCATCCTCCCATGTCTCCTACCAACCCCCACAACCCACCCCAGGTGCCAGATAGGAGGCCTTGTTAGTATATGTGACCTCTATCAATAAATCAGTATTTATCCCTAGTGCACAAATGGACTTTAGAAGCACATTCTCTGTGGAGGGATACATGGAGGAGGGCCTAGGCCCTCCCCCAAATGATATGACAGACTTTGATGATCCCTCATGCTTTTATTTTGTGTATTCGTGCATGTACACACATGCCTATGATATATGCACACACATGTATGATGCATGCCTTGGCCTTGGATGTGTTAGTCCCTGCCATTAATCTTGTTTGAACAGGATTTCTTTGTTCTTTGTCATTAGATATCCCAGGTTAGATGACCCACCACCTTGAAAGGATTCTCCTTCTACCTCCCATCTCACCAGAGGGGTACTGTAGTCAGCTTACCTGTGTTGCAGTAATTCAAATGCTGGTTGTCACACTACCATGGCATGCACCTTCTGATACATGCCTCCAGACCACTGTTTCCAATTCCAAGTTTCATCCCCACCTTAATCTGGCTTACCTCTTTATCTACTGATTCTTACCTCAAGAATTATTCTTGAGTCCTCTGAAGTTCCTCATTATATCAGTGATGTCAATGATTTTTTTCTGGAGACTTAAAAACCTGTGGGTTCTAAAATTTGGAATAAGAATATCATCCTTGAAATAATCTTTTGTAAGTTTAATGTTTGAGGGCCATAAGTTTTGAGCACAGAGACTGGTTTCTGTTGGTAATTAGATAGCCAATTCTTATTGATGTTCTTCATTCTAAACTAGGAAGTCTAAACACCTTTATTACACTGGATTCTACTCACACTAATCAAATTTGAAGGATGTGCTGTCATGTTTAATAATCTCAAGTTTTACAGAAGTCTATTTACATATAGCTTTTTATCACTCTTTATTTTACTTAAAATAGCCAAGTCCTCAGGCAAAGTATATTCTCCATTATGGAAATTGTCTACCCAAGACACATAAATTCAAGACCTGTCCTCAAATCAACACTTATATCCACTGAGAGAACAATTGCTTCTTAATATATAATATCTTCTTCAATTTCATCCAAACTTTGAGAACTATATGGTATGTCATACTCAGACCCAAATGGCACACCATTGCAAGGTTCAAAGCCAAACTCTTTATTTATTGAATCATTTACAACCAACAGAAAAGTCATTAAAAATGTATTAGAGACAAGGTTGAAAGATTCTACCACTCATTTTTATTCTATTTTTTAATTTGATTCAAATACATAGAAACTTGTGTCTGTGGGCTTGTCTTTTGAGGCAACACTAGCTGGGTCATGCTGACATTCTGAATTGTACTAATTTCTTTCCTTTTCACTGTTCTAGTATGGGTTTTTCTAATAATGACTGATCAAGTGTTTAGATTTAGTTGTTTACTAGCAAAGACATCCAAGGAAATAGAAGGGAAGAATCAGGAAGAATGGCAAGCATAGTTATAAGCTTTATCTCTAAACAACCAATGAGGTTTTATGAGGCTCCTAAGGGATTATTTCTACAAGTTCCAAGATGGAAAGTGGAAGATTTGATTTTTTGTTTTAATTTTTTTATGTTAGAAACTATCTTGTTTCACATGTCAATCCCAGCTCCCTCACCCTCCCCAGGCCTCCCTACCAGGTCCACCAGTCCCCCACCCAATCTCTACTCCCATCCCCAAGGAGGGTGAGGTCCTCCATGGCAGATGTCCAGTAACTGTCATTTCATCCAGGGCAGGGCCTATGCTATCCCCCAAGAGTCCCGGCTGAGAGAGCCTCCCATATTGTGGCATGGGAACTCAAACTTTATTTGTATGCCAGGGATAAATACTACCCAAGACCCCATAGATTACCTAGGCCTCCTCACTGACACCCACATTCAGAGTGTCTGGGTCAGTCCCATGCTTTCCATATAGCCATCAATCTGGAGTCCAAGGGCTCCTCCTTGTTCAACAGGTCAACTGTTTCTGTGCATTAAACCAGCCCCCTCTTAACTCCTTTGCACATCAGTTCTCTCTTTCTGACACTGGATTCCAGGAGTTCAGTTCAGTATTTGTCTGTGGGTATCTGCCTCTGCTTTCATCAGTTTCTGGATGAAGGTTCTGTTTCCTAGACTATCTGGCAGTGGGACTGTATGCTGTCAATCACTTGTTTCATGTCTAAAATCCATAAATGAGTGAGTACATACCATGTTTCTCTTTTTATGACTGAGTTACCTCACTCAGTATGGTTTCTTCTAGTGCCATCCATTGGAAGATTTGACTTTTAAACCTGAATTTGCTTCCTGCATAGGAATATGGCTGCTTCTAAGAGTTTTAACTCCATAGTCAAGAGTTGGTCTTGCATAGTAGCTGTTTGAAGTTGTGAAAACATCCTGGGGTATATTTCAAAAAGAAAGCCTTCATCTTTGTTAGGAATAAGAGATAAACTGCAGTCCCTACCCAAGTTTCTAAATGTAAACTGCTTCTGAGAAGCCAAGGATGGGGTAAAAGATTTCTATAGTAACTTCACACAATCTGAGGATCATGGTCTTTATTGTTTTATTTCTACTCTAATAATCCTGTCCTGCTTTTATCTTCTCCATGCTTCCTCTTATAGCTTCTTCTCCTATTCTAAAATCTGTTCTCCTTCAGGAGCCTTAAATTTATAAATTTCTGTTATCAGTCAAAAAGCACATTCCTGGAGCAAGGGATAAACAGGTGAGTAATTTACCCTGTCAATACAAGGGTACAAGGCCATAGGAGCAAAACCAAGACTGCCCAATGACAACTTTTAAGACACAAATCTAATTGTTAGTAGACTAGCAAGTGGAGAATGGGCATGCTTTTCTTAGTAACCTTGGTTGGACATCTGTGGTTCTGAACTTGTAAGGTTTTAAATTTATGATCTAGTTACAAAAGGCCTTTAGTCTTGTTTGAACTTTCTCTGAGGTCAAAGTGAGGTAATTGTGTACAGTTTGCCTAAGCAAGAGAACAGGCAGGATGTTAAGAGTCCACGATCATTGTGGGACAAATAGATCTTATTATGAGGCATGTCTCAATACAGATTCTACATATCAAAATTATATACCTGAATAAAAAGTGATCCTCTAGATCATCCAAAGATATTTATGCTCAGTAGATAGAATCCTTTCATGAGATAAACACACAAGCAGTTGGAAACACCCAAACCTCTTCTCAGAAGCAAAGAACTCAAGGAAGAATGAAGTGACTCATGAGAGCAATTGGACAAAAACAACTGGTTTCCATAGCAGGTAACCCGACAGCTTTGCCAAGTGGGACTAACCCATCAGAGAACATGCTTTTGTCCAACTGTTTGGTTAAACACTAGTTAACACATGATGCATCTCTCAGGGAAGTGAGTAATATGAGTTATTAAAAGTCTGAAGGCAAATGAAGGAATTATACTGATTTTGAAATTAATAATCAATACTTTATATTGATGTTTAATCAGTATTTATATCAATAATTTATGATGATAATCAATAATATCAATGATCTATATAATTAATAAATTAATCTATATTTATGATCAAGGCAACAACTTTATTTCATCCCAAAGGATTTATATAGGGGAAAGGAGGAGGGAAAGGAATGGGGGTGTTCTGAAGCTGCAATGAGCCTGGCCGAGCAATGGTCAGTGGGATGGGTAGGTCATCCTGTGTCCTCTGGTAACCTAACTACAGATTCTAACTTTATCTTTCACATTCTTCCTTCTATCGTACAAGCATCAGCCCTAGTGAATAGGCAGAGAAGCCGCAGGTCTGTTTTCTAAGAATGTGCTTCCTATCTTAAGAGGGGATATTTCAGCAAGGTGACCTGGAGTCACATCTCTTTGAGCACGTGATAATGCTATGGCTGAATTATGGTGAAGGGCCCCTGAAATCTCCCTATTTCTGGTTAAACAAAAATAGATACAGGCAGAGTACAAGTTACCCAAAAACATTCCATCCACATAGAAAAGAATATACCTTCTTCTAACCACCACATGGAACCTTCTAAAAATCGACCACATACTTGGCAACATATCAAACCTTAGCAACTACAAAAAATTTGAATAAATCCATGTATCTTATCAGGCCACTATGCGTTAAAATTAGAATTCAACAACAACACAAATTGCAGAAACCCTATAAACTCATGGAAATTGAATAATGCACAACTGCCCAATGTCTGCATCAAAGAAGAAATAAGAAAAGAAATAATATACTTCCTAGAATTCAATGAGAATGAAGACACAACATACACAAACCTATGGGACACTTTGAAAGCCGTGCTACAGGAGAAGTTCATAGCATTAAGTGCCCACATGAAGAAACTGGATAACAGTTATAAAAGAGAATTAACATCACAGCTGAAAGCACTGGAACACAAAGAAGCAAACTCACCCAGGAGGAGTAGATGCCAGGAAATAATCAAACTGAGGGCTGAAATCAATAAAGTAGAAACTAGGAAAACAACACAAAGAATCAATGCAATGAAGACTTGGTTCTTTGAGAAAATCAACAAGATAGACAAACCTTTGTCCAAACTTACATAACAGCAGAGCATGACCATGCAAATTAACAAAATCAGAAATGAAAAGGGGGACATAACAACGGACTCTGAGGAAATGCAGAGAATCCTCAGGTCATACTTTGAAAACCTGTACTCCACAAAATTTGAAAATTTAAAGGAAATGGACAATTTTCTGGATAGCTATCACTTGCCAAAATTAAATCAAGAACAGATAAGCAACTTAAATAGACTTATAACCACTATGGAAATAGAAGCAGTCATCAAAAATCTCCCAACCAAAAAAAGCCCAGATCCAGATGATCTCAGTGCAGAATTCTATGAGAAATTCAAAGAGCAGCTCATACCAATTCTCAAAGTATTCCACACAATAGAAGCAGAAGGGTCTCTGCCAAACTCTTTCTATGAGGCTTCAATAACCTTGATCCCCAAGTCACACAAACACACAACTAAGAAAGAGAACTTCAGACCAATATCCCTCATGAACATTGATGCAAAAATACTGAATAAAATACTGGCAAATAGGATCCAAGAACACATCAAAACAATCATTCACCAAGATCAAGTAGGTTTCATCCCAGGGATGCAGGGATGGATCAACATATGAAATCCACCATATAAACAAGCTTAATAACAATAATCACATGATCATCTCACTAGATGCAGAAAAAGCCTTTGACAAAATTCAATTCAATACCCCTTCATGATAAAGGGCTTGGAGATATCTGGGATAACAGGAACATACCTAAACATAATAAAAGCTATATACAGCAAATCAATAGCCAACATCAAAATAAATGGACAGAAACTCAATGCAATTCTTCTAAAATCAAGACCAAGACAAGGCTGTCCACTCTCTCTATACCTTTTCAATATTGTTCTTGAAGTTCTAGATAGAACCATAGAACAACAAAAGGAAATAAAGGGGATGAAAACTGGCAAGGAATAGGTCAAACTTTCACTATTTGCAGATGATATGAAAGTTTACATAAATGACCCAAAAAACTCTACCAGGGAACTCTCACAAATGATTAACATCTCCAGCAATGTGGCAGGCTACAAGATCATCTCAATAGCCCTTCTATATACATATAATTAAAGGGCTGAGAAAGAATTCAGAGAAATATATCCCTTTACAATTGCCACAAAAAACATAAAATACCTTGGGGTAATACTAACCAAACAATTGAAAGACTTGTATTGCAAGAACTTTGAGTATTTAAACAAAGAAAATAAGGAAGTCCTCAGAAAATGGACAGATCTCCCATGCTCTTGGATAGGTAGGATCAATGTAATAAAAATGGCAATCCTGCCAAAAGTAATCTACAGACACAATGAAATCCCCATTAAAATACCAGTACTATTCTTCACAGACCTTGAAAGAACAAAAATTAATTTTCTATGGTAAAACAAAATACCAAGGATAGACATAACAACCTTACTCAACAAAGCAACATCTGGAGGCATCACCATCTCCGACCTTAAGATCTATTATAGAGCTATAGTCCTGAAAACAGTGTGGTATTGTCACAAAAATAGACAGGTAGATTAATGGAATCGAATTAAGCATGCTAATATTAACCCATACATGTATTAACATCTGATCTTCGACAAAGAAGCTAAAAATATACAAAGGAAAAATAAAGCAGCTTCAACAAATGGTGCTGGCATAACTTGATGTTGGCTGTAGAAAAATGCGGATAGATACATCTCTAATGCCATGCACAAAACTTAAGTCCAAATGGATCAAAGACCTCAACATAAATCCAGCCACACTGAACCTCTTAGAAGAGAAAGTGGGTGGTACCCTTGATGAATTGGTACAGGAGACTGCTTCCTGAAGATAACACCAGTAGCACAGACAGTGAGATCAACAATTAATAAATGGGACCTACTGAAACTGAGAAGCTTCTGTAAGGCAAAGGACACAGTCAGCAAGACAAAATGGCCATCCACAGAATGGGAAAAGATATTCACTAACCCCACATCTGACAGAGGGCTGATCGCCAAAATTTACAAAAAACACAAGAAGCAAGTCTCCAAATCACCTCAAGATCCAATTAAAAAGTGGGCTACAGAACTAAATAGAGAATCATCGATGGAGGAGTCTAAAATGGCTGAGAGGCACTTGAGAAAGTGCTCAACATCCTTAGCCATGTGGGAAATGCAAATCAAAACAACTCTGAGATACCATTTCACTCCTGTCAGAATGGCTAAAATCAAAAACACCAACAATTTATGCTGGAGAGGATGTGGTGAAAGGGGAACACTCCTCCATTGCTGGTGGGAGTCCCAACATGTGCAGCCACTTTGGAAATCATTATGGAGATTCCTCAGAAAAATGAGAAGGAACCTACCACAAGACCCAGCAATTCTACTCTTAGGCATATATCCTAAAGATACCCATTCATACAACAAGGATGTCTGTACCACTATGTTCATAGCAGCATTATTTGTAATAGCCAGAACTTAGAAGCAACCTAGATGCCCCTCAACCGAAGAGTGAATAGAGAAAATGTGGTACATTTATACCATGGAATACTATTCAGCAGAAAAAAAAACAATGGAATCCTGAAATTTGTAGGCAAATGGATGGCACTAGAAGAAACCTTCCTGAGCGAGGTAACCCAGTCACAAAAAGAGAAACATGGCATGTACTCTCTCATATATGGATTTAAGATATAGATCTGGGAAATGCCAGCCTACAATCCCATGGCCAAAGAGTCTGGGAAACAGAACCTTCACTCAATGGCTGATGGAAGCAGAGACAGACTCCCACAGCTCAACACTGAGCTGAACTCAAGAAATCCAGTGACAGAGAGGGAGGACTGATGACCAAAGTGGTTAAGACTGGGCTGGTTTAACCCCAAGAAACAGCTGACCTGACAAGGCTTAGCTCTTGAATCCCAGACTGATGCCTGGGAATCCAACATGGGAATGATCAAACGCCCCTGAATGTGGGTGTCAGTGAGGAGGCCTAGGTAATCTATTGAGCCTTGGGTAGTAGATCAGTATTTATCATGGGTGTACAAATGGACTTTGGGTACCCATCCAACAATGAGAGATGCACTCTCACCCTGGGCTCTTGGGGGAACATCTAGGCCCTGCCCTGGATAAAATGACAGATTACGGTCACCCCCAAGGAGGGCCTTACCCTCCCTGGCGAAGTCACGAGTATTGGAGGGATTGGTGGGACGGCGTGGGGGGGTGGGGGGAAGGAGAGAGACCTGGAATTGACATGTGAAGTAACCTTGTTTCTAATTTAAATTTAAATTTAAAAATAAAAAAGTTACCCAAAAACCACCAGGATGATGGAGTCTGTCTTAGGATCAGTCTGAGAGGCTTTTCCCTTACCCATTTTTGGATTACTTTGCCAGCCATCAAAGCTCCTGTCTTAGGGGGTGAAAGCATCAGAAAGTGGTCTGTCATTGGTCAGCCATCAATATGGGTGGTTATTTTTGTGGGTAAAGAGGCCTTCCGAGGTCCCTGCCTAGGGCTGCATGGGGCCCATGAGGAGATTATTTGCCCTCGGGTGTTTGTCTCCTTTTTGCTGTCTGGATACTGGGGACATTAGGCAAATTTTGCCTTCTTCCTTGCCATCACTTTCCTCAGATTTCTGATAAGGACCACTCTCTTTCATGGCCAGCCTCTGATAATGGATCTGAATAGGCCTTGCAGCAAGATTATCTCCTTCCTTTTTTTAATAAAGTTTGTGAGATGATTATGGGCCCATGGGCAAAAGAAATAAGTAAAAACAATTGTTACACCAACTCTCCCGTTGCTCTCTCCCTATTTTGCTTTTCTCTAGACCCTCTCTGTTTTTCTTCATTCTATCTATGACTCTCCCTGTTTGGTTAACAGAGAAACAGATTCTTCCCCCCGACATATGAGCATACAATGAATAGGTTACTCATCCTTTCTGTTTTTTTTCTATGAAAAATCAATGTTAGTAAAAGACATGGAATTTTTTTGCCTTGAAGCCTACTAGCAGGTGATATAACATTCTTCTCAGATTTGGTAATGAAACATCAAGTAACTTTTCCATACCTCTACTGTGCTTCCCAGACAGTCCCTCTAGATTTTGTGTTTATGGAATAAAAATAATGAGGAGAAAGAAACCCCTTTACCAAGAATCTGTATACCTCATTGAATCATTGATTATGACAAATAACATTACTCTTCATTGGGATGACAAAGACAGAATAGCATTGGTTAATTGTCTATGAAAGTTCACACATATTCATACACACACATACATACACATGCATACACATGAACCTATGTACACACAAAACATCCATTGTTTATGCACAGAGAAAAATAGTTTTACAGTGCTGCAACAGTATGACTAAGCGAGAAACATTACATGAAGGGCTTGCAAACACATATGAAGAGTAGCTTAGTGCTGGACGTTGTAAAGAGGGTTTGTCTTATTTGCTTCTCAGTATTTTTCCATCTAAAATCCATTTCTTATCGGGGAAGGAGGGGAGGGAGAGGGAACTGGGATAGACATGTAAAATCAGTTTGTTCCTAGTTTAATTGAAAAAAGAAAAAAATGATTACATAAAACAATCCATGTCTAATGCCCTGTGGTTCTCACCGAGTTCTAGTTTGGTAGTTCTGCAGTCCGGATAGACTTTGTAATAGTTACAACTTTGTTTATAATCCTCTCCCAGTTATATCTCACTTTTCCTATAATCAAGAATTGTCTGCATACTTACTTGCAAGTTTCTAAATTTCCTCTGTCTCTTTGCTGTTTATCAATTATTTCCCAATGCAGCACATGAAATATGTCCTCATTACCTAGCATGGGTCCCTGTACTTTATAAATAAAGCATGATCTATCAACATGTAACACTCTAAGATATGCCCACACATGTTGTTTGAATGCAGAAACTTGGTAACATTTTAAACAGAAGTTTATTTTAAACGAAGCAGAATGTCATTCTTTTCCTGAAGCCAGTTAGTGAATATCCCTCATTCCAGGTCCTTAGAAGTACCACAGTTAGGAGATGGGATTTAATTTTACAGATGGGAAAAGAATCAGGTTGTGGTGGTGTATGTCTTTAGGTCCAGTACTCTGGAGGCAGACAAAGGTGGATCTCTGTGACGTTGAGGCCAGTCTGGTCTACAGAGTGAGTTCAATGACAGATTTTAAAGCCTCATAAAGAAACCCTGTCTTAAAAATCAAGCAAGCAAGCAAGCAAGCAAACAAACAAAAGCAAAAATAGAAGGAAAAAATGACTTGCACATATGTGCACTTTTACACTCTAATACTATCTATCTTAACAGCCCTTGTTCCCAAGGACTACTGAGGAAACCAAAAACCCAAGAAGAAGTTGTTCTTGAACTGCGATAACCAGAAAGAAAATGTGATTACAGTCAGCAGAGATAGCTTCTCAGTGATATTAAGGATTCATTGCTCTCTGTAGTATTGTCTGCTTTCAAATACAAAAATGAGTTTTATTTTACAAAAGGATTGTGAGTATATCTTAATAAATAAAACAAAAGCAAATCACATTCTCTTGTCTTAAAAACTCATTCATTTTTAAGCTAATACATTATATTGGTGAGAATGTGCTTGATAAAGGCTATGAAGAGAGGTCAGTCAGAAATGTCTCTGGCATACAAATGTGAGGACCTGAGTTTGGTTCCTCAGCACCCAAAACAGGGGTAGATACCATAATTCTCATATATATACCTCTGCTTGGGAAGAAAGACAGGTGGATTTCTGAAACTCATGGATCAGCCAGTCTGCCAGAATTAATGGCTCCAGCTCAGTGAGTAACCTTGCATCAAAATTAAGTTGTGAAGACATTAAGGAAGATTTCTAACACTAAACTATTTTTGCTACATGCATGTACATGCACAAAACTTATGTGCATGAGTCCACATGATTTGTATGTGCACTGCATACACACACAAAGAAAAGATCGGTAAGAAAAGAAAATTGGGCATTGGTTAAGAGAATATTTTGAGAGTTTTGAAGTATTTATCTTTTTCAATGCAATGATAGAAGATGTTTAATATTTCCTGTGTGCTTGTCTATTCTGTTACATGAAATTTGTTAGCTTGATTTTATACCACTGTTCAGAATTCTTCTGTGAACTCATGTCTCTAAGCAGAGTTTTACACAGTAGACTGCAATGGACTGGTTAGGATGTCCTTCTTATGCGAACAGATAATTTTATTTGTTAAATATAGAAAAAGTTGAAATACTAACCCTTGAAAAGTTCCCATATACACTAATCTAAATGATTTGAGAAGTACTATGATTCTGATGCCTTTGTTATTTGCCCCCATATATTTTGCATCTTATTTTTCCCTGCTATAGCAACTCTGATAATGTGACCATGTGTATTTTTAAAGGTTCCTTTTTAATAAGTGACAATATATGTCAATCCTAGCTTAGAGGATTTCTGCACAGTTGATGAGTAAATATTTTGAATAAAATTTTTTTAGATGAAAAAATTCTCTTCCAAATGCCTCCCTCTATTTCCTCTTTCTCTTTCTCTCTTCCTTACTGTCTGTTTTTCTTTTCCTTCCTTTCTTTTATCTCTTTTTTTATTTCTGACATTGTCTATCTTCCTCCAATCCTTAATTCCCTCCCCACTTTTGCCTTTTATCTCTTTCTTACTTTTCTTTGTTTTTTATTTTAGAAGCACTCTTATTTACATATCCATCCCAACATTCCCTCGTCTTCCCATCCTCCCATGCTTCCCACCAAGCTTCCAACACATCACCCACCCACTCCCTAGGAATGAGACCCTCATCAAAGTCCATCACATCATTTGGAAGAGAGCCTAGGCCCTCCTTTCAGTATCTGAGCAGCAACAGTATCCCTCCGTAAGGAATGGGCTCTCAAAGTCCATTTGTGACCTAGTAAGCCCTGGCTCCACTGTTAGAGGTTCTATAGATTGCCTTGGCCTCCTAGCTGGCACCCACATTCAGAGGGCTTGGTTTGCTCCAATGCTGGTTTCCCCACCCAACTACTAGTGTCTGCATGCTCTCATTAGGTCATGTCAACTGTTTCTTTGGGTATCTCTGCTTCCCTCTTGGTTCATTTACTCATCTCTCCTCCCACTCCAAAACTGGATTCCAGGAGAATGGCTCAGTGTTTAGCTGCGGGTGCCTATTTCTGCTTCAATCAGCTACTGGGTCAAGGCTCTAGGAATGGTAACCAGAGTAGCCATCAATCCTGTTATAGGGGAAGGACATCAAAGGAAACCTCTGCACCACTGCCTAGATTCTTAGTTGGGGTTATCCCTGTGGAATCCTTACCATTTTCTCTGTGCCAGACCACTCTCCAAACCTGTACTGGCTCCCTTTATCAAGGCATCTACTTTGTTACTTTCTGCTATTCCTCCCCTGTCTCAGTCCTCCTGTTCTCCTCATCTCCTTCTCTGTCTCTCCCCTTTCCATCTCCCTCAACTCTCCCCACCCCCATGCTCTAAATTTTCTCAGGGGTTCTTGTCCCTTTCCCCTTCTTCAGAGGAACATGTGTTTTTCTCTTGGGGTCCTCTTTGGATGCTGCGTTCTCTGGGCATGTGGACTTTAGATTGGTAATCTTTGCTCTATGTCTAAAAACCATATATGAGGGAGTACATAACATGTTTGTCATTTTATGACTGGGGTACCTCACTCAGAATGGTTTCTAGTCCCATCCATTTACCTGTGAATTTCATGATTCCATTGTTTTATTTTTTTCCCACTGAGTAGTACTGCATTGTGTAAATGTACCACATTTTCTCTATCCATTATTCAGTTGAAGGGTATCTAGGTTGCTTCCAGCTCCTGGCTATTACAAACAACACTGCTATGAACACAGTTGAACATAAGTCCTTGTTGTATGATGTGCTTTCTTTGGGTGTTTGCCTAGGGGAGGAATTGCTGCATCTTGAGGAAGACTCATTTCTGTTTCCTGAGAAACTAATATACTGATTTCCAAAGTGGTCATATAAGGTTGCACTCTGACCAGCAGTGCAGGAGTGTTCCTTTTTCTCCAAATTCTCTCTAGCATAGACTGTCATGTGTGTTTTTGACTTTAGCCATTCTGGCCAGTGTAAGATGATATCTCAGATTTGTTTTGATTTGCATTTCCCTGATAGCTAAAAATGGTGAGCACTTTCTTAAGCGTTTTTCAGCCATTTTAGATTTCCTTATTGAGAATTCTCTCTTTGCTTCTGCACTTCTAATCGAATTGTTTGATGTTTAGGTAGCTAGCTTCTTGAGTTCATTGTATATTTGGGAAATCAACACTCTGTCAGATGTAGAGTTGGTGAAGATCTTTTCCCAATCTGTGGGAACTGTTTTGTATTGCTGACTGTGTTCTTTGCCTTACAGAAGCTTCTCAGTTTCAGGGGTCTCATTTATTAATTGTCAATGTCAATGTCTGTGCTATTGGTATTATGTTCAGGAAGCAGTCTCCTGTACCAATTCATTCCAGAATACCTCCTAGTTTGTCTTCTAAGAAGTTCAATGAGGATAGATCCATGTTGACATCTTTGATCCACTTGAATTTAAGTTTTGTGCATGGCGATAGATTAGGATTTATCTGTGATCTTCTACATGTCCACATCCAATCATCCCAGCACCATTTGTTGAAGATGCTTTCTTTTTTCCATTGTATAACTTTCAGTTCAGTGTTAAAAATCAAGTGTTCATAGATGTGTGGGTCAACATCAGGTTTTCAATTCAATTCCATTGGTCTACCTGTCTATTTTTGTGCCACTACCAAAGCTATTTTCAGGACTATAATAGAGCTTGAAGTCAGGGATGATGATGCCTCTGGAAGTTTCTTTATTGTACAGGGTTGTTGTGGCTATCCTAGGTTTTTTGTTTTTCCATAAAAAGTTGAGTATTATTCTTGCAAGGTCTGCAAAGCATTGTGCTGGGATTTTCATAGGGAATGCATTGATTCTGTAGATTCTTTTTGCCACTGTTACTATGTTGATTGTAACAAGATCATGGCAGATGTATCCATTTTCTGGTATCTTCTTTAATTTCTTTCTTTAAAGACTCAAAATTCTTACTGTACTGTTCTTTCACTTGTTTGGTTAGTGTTACTCCAAGATATTTTATGTTCTCTGTGGCTATTTTAAATGATGAGTTTTCCTGATTTCTTTCTCAGCAGATTTATCATCTGTATATAGTAGGGCTACTGATTTTTTTGAGTTAATTTTGTATCCTGCCACTTTGATGAAGGTGTTTATCAGCTTTAAGAGTTCTCTGGTAGAGATTTTCAGGTCACTTATGTAAATTATGTAAAATTATCATATCATGTGCAAATAGTGAAAGTTTGACTTCCTCCTTTCCAATTTGTATCCACTTGAGCTCCTTTTGATGCCTTATTGCTCTAGTTAGAACTTCAAGTACAATATTGAACAGATATGGAGAGAGTACAGCTTTGTCTTGTTCCTGATTTTAGAGGAATCGCCTTGAGTTTCTCTCCAATTAGTTTGATGTTGGCTGTTGGTTTGATGTATATTGCTTTTATCATGTTTAGGTATGTTATTCCTGATCTCTCCAAAACCATTATCGTAAAGAAATGTTGGATTTTGTCAAAGATTTTTTCAGCATCTATTCCATCTATTCAGATGATCATGTGGTTTTTATTATTCAGTTTAGTTATATGGTGGATTACATTGATGGATTATTGAACCATCCCTGCATCCCTGAGATGAAGCCTACTTGATCATGCTGGATGATTTTTTTATGATTTGTTCCTGGATTTGATTAGTCAGTGTATTGTTGACTATTTTTGCATCAACGTTCATGAGGGATATTGGTTTGTAATTCTCTTCCTTAGTTATCTCTTTGTGGGGCTTGGGCACCAAGGTAATTGTAGCCTCATAAAAAGAGTTTGGTAATGTACCTTCTGCTCTATTGTTTGGAACAGTTTGAGTATTGGTATTTACTCTTCTTTGAATTTCTGGTTGAATTCTATGCTGAAACCATTTAGCCCTGGATTCTCGTTTGTTTGTTTTTTTTTTTTTTGATTGGGAGACTTCTGATGACTTCTTCTGTTTCATTAGGGATTATAGGTCTATTTAAATTGCTTATCCATTCTTTATTTAACTTTTGTAAGTGATATCTTCAAAAAATTGTTCATTTCATTTAGGTTTTTTAATATTGTGGAGTATAGGTTTTCAAAGTATGACCTAATGATTCTCTGGATTTCCTCAGTGTCCATTGTTTTGCCCCCCTTTTTAATTCTGATTCCGCTAATTACCATGCTCTCTCTCTGTCTTTTTTATAGTTTACATAGTTTGTCTATCTTGTTGATTTCCTCAAATAACCAACTCTTTGTTTCATTTCTTCTTTGCAATGTTTTCTTGGTTTCTACTTCATTGATTTTAGCCCTCAATTTGATTATTTCCTGGCATCTACTGCTCCGGGGTGTGTTTGCTTCTTTTTGTTCTAGGGCATTTAGTTGTGCAGTTATTTACCTAGTGTGACTATTCTCCTGTTTCTCCATGTGGGCACTTAGTGGTATGAACTTTCCTCTCAGCACTGCTTTCAAAGTGTCCCATAAGTTTGGTATGTTGTGTATTCATTCTCATTAAATTTCAGGAAGTCTTTAATTTCTTTCCTTTTTTATTTCTTCCTTGATCAAGGAATCGTGCAATTACGCATTGTTCAATTACCACAAGTTTCTAGGGTTTCTGCAAATTGTGTTGTTATTGAATTCTAACTTTAAAGCATGGCAGACTGATAAGATTCAGTGGGTTTTTTCATTTTTTAATATCAGTGGAGGTTTGCTATGTTGCCAATATGTGGTCGATTTTAGAGAAGGTTCCATGTGTAGCTGAGAATACGTTATATTCTTTTGTGTTTGGACCGAATGTTCTATAGATATCTGTTAATCCCAACTGGATCATAACTTCTTATAGTTCTTTTGTTTCATTGTTGAATTTCTGTCTTGTATCCTTGTCTAGTAGTTAGAACTGAGTGTTGAAGTCTCCCAATATAAGTGTTTGTGTTTTTATGTGTGATTTGAGCTTTAGTAATATTTCTTTTATGAATGTGGGTGCCTTCATGTTTGAGAAATAGGTGTTCAGAATTGATACTTCATCTTGATGGATTTTCCTGTGACAAATATGAAGTGCCCTTCTTCATCTATTTTGATTCATTTTATTTTGAAGTGCAATTTGTTAGATATTAGGATTGCTACACCAGCTTGTTTCTTGTGTCCATTTGATTGGAAAATCTTTTCCCAAACCTTTATTCTGAGGAAACTTCTGTCTTTGACATTGAGATGTGTGTCTTATATGCAGCAAAAGGATGGATTCTGTCTCCATATCCTTTCTGCTAGCCTGTATCTTTTTATAGGCAAGTTGAGACCATTGACATTGAGGGATATTAAAAGATCATTGATTGTTGATTCTTGTTTGTTTTGGATTTATTGGTTGTGGTGCTATTGTGTGTAGATTACCCCCCTTTTTTCTTTTGGTGTTTGGTAAAGTGAGATTATCTGTTGTCTGTGGTTTTTTTGTTTTGTTTTTTTTCTTTTTATGAGTGTAGTTATCTTTGTTGGATTGGAGTTTTCCTTACAGTAATTTCTGCAGGTCTGGATTTGTGGATATGTATTGTTTAAATTTGGTTTTGTTATGGAATATCTTGTTTTCTCCATGTATTGTAATTGAAATCTTTGCTGGGTTGGTATTCACATTCCCTTAGATTTTGTAGAATATCTATCCAGGAACTTCTGGCTTTCATAGTTTCCATTGAGAAGTTGCATTTATTTTGGTTAGGTCTGCATTTATATGTTACTTGACCTTTTTCTTTTGCTGCTTTTAATATTTTCTCTTTTTTCTGTAGGTTTGGTGTTTTGATTATTAGGTGGCAGGGGTGTTGGGGGATCCTTCCTGGGTCCTGTTGCCTCCTTAACCCCCTAGTAACACACAAGACACTATATTAATTGTGAAGCTCTTGCCTGTTAGTTATGGTTCTAATTGGCTAGCTCTGACTTAATTATTAACACATAGTTACTAATATATATTTTTATAAGTACTTATTTTCCAAGGACTCAGCTTCATATGTCCTCTTCCCGTGAACACATTGTAATGACTCTATCCACTACATTTCCCAGAATCCTCCTAGAATCCTAGTCCCACATATCTTGCTTCCCTATCAGCCATCAGTGCTTTATTTACATATACACAGAAGGATTTCCCACATCATCTCCTCTTTTCTGTCTAAATAAAATGAAAGTTTTAACTTTAACAGAGTAAAATATATAACAAGCCAGTTATTAAGCAAGAACTACAAATATAATATTAGCCCAATAACATTTAGCAAGATTTAAAGAAAATATCATCTGTCCTATCTTTGTGAGTCTAAAATCTTATATGCAACTTATCTTTAACCCTAAGGAAAAATATAACTGTGACTATCTGTCTTCAACTCCATCAAAAACCACAGAAGGATAATACTTAAACACTAGAATTAACAGAGACATTTCGCTGCCTGGACAGCAAAGATCCTCTGTAATGTTGGGGCATCTATCTTTAGTCCATAAGCCACAGTACATCTGGCAGACTTCTCAGCAAAGCAGGAAATTTTAAACTGTCCATCTGCATTGGCAGTCTGTCAGTCATTTTTCTGTGTCCTACAGAAAGTCTTGGAGACTCTTCCATGAAGCAGAAACCCTGTGGACAGTCTAAGTTGAGTAGTCACTTTCCAGTGGGTCCTGCATATCCAGTTTATACAGCAACAGTCCAGGCAGGAGAAATTTCTTGCCCAAATAGTTAATCTTGTCATGTTGAAAGCAAACTTCATAATGAGTTTTTTGATGCCCATCTTCCTCTCAGATGTAATTGGTGTTATCAAGAAAAGCTTACATCATTTTAAATGGCATTTTCTGAAGGTCTTTGAAAGGTTTGAAGACTATCTAACTATCTCATACATATCTCTGCATATCTAGAAAACCTAACTATAAGTTTGACTATCATAGGTAACTACCTATATCTGTATTTAATTTAACATCACATTTTTAAAATATTAGTATAAACACAAAACTTAAACAAGAGGAGAAATACACATATCACAAAATTGATCTTAAATTTGTATCAATAAATGAAAAACCATACCAATACAAAGTATTCATTTCCATACCATATTTCCCTTTTATCTTTAAAACATGATTGTGATCATTAACCAATTATCAGCAACTCCATTTACATGAAAACAAAAATTTATAAACAATATTTGGGAAATTGGAAGTTGTTCATTCCAAACTACTTCCTGCTGATAGGGGGCACTGTCCATACCATGGGGAACATGACAAAACTCAGAAACCTGGCCAAGTCCTTGTTTTTTCAGTCTGTAAGACTATATCATCTCAGATTATTTAGATATTGGATCACTTGGGCCACTGCCTCCAGAGTGTCTTTGTTTATCAAAACACAGAAGCCTGGAAGGAATCCACAACCTTTCATTTTGTGTGGAAAACCAAATAGAATCTTTTTTTCCCCAAGTAACGTATACTTATGTTAAATTTAGAATTCAAAGCATTCTTAAAATATAGAAGTTGGATTAATTTAGCAACATTTATAATCAAGTATATTTTAGCAGTTGTTTCTTAGCAATTGAACACCTGAAAAACACAATACTATACAGTATCCAGCCTCTCTGTGTATTTTCCATCTTTAATTTGCCTTATTACTCTATTTGTTTACTTTTATTTATTTATTTATTCTCTGAGACAGGATTTTTCTGTGGAAATCTGCCTGTCTCTGCCTCCAGAGCACTGGGATTAAAGGTATGTGTGTCACCACTTCCCAGTCATTTTCCCTCTCCATTATCTATCTATCTATCTATCTATCTATCTATCTATCTATCTATCTATCTATCTATCTATTTTTTACCACTTTATTTTGTTTCTTTTTCTCTCACAAGCCTATGTATATTTTTAAACACACTGTAAACCTTTAGAGGGTTTTCTTCATCTGAATGTGAGTTTACTGTAAATTGTTACATTTTTCTGGCTACATGGCTGTTATCTGTTAACATCCAGGGCTGTTCTAACTCGTTTTTTTTGCAAGATGGCAGCATAAGTTTACTGCCAGCACTAGCCCTGTAAGTCTCTGCTTGTCTCTAGCAAAACAGAGCCAACCTGAGACAAATGCTGCTACCAAGGAGCCATGCTTCTCTCTGCTCCTTTGTTTCTGAAATCCCTTTTACACTTTTGTCATTTTACATGGAAATTCATATCTCACATGCTGACACCATATGTAATGTTTAGTCCTCCTGCCTGCCAGCCTGCCTGCCAACTTTAGCCCCTAAATAACACACAATACGGAAAGCATAAAATTAAATGTGAAACCACATCTTCAGTTTCAAATTGCTATGCTGATATTGAAGTTAATTGAGTTGTATAACATTTTATCTGGTTTATTATTGTGTATTTTTATTTGGAGCATTTAAAATTAAATTAATCATTAAAGTTAGAGTATTGTATTCTCTAAACTTAGCCAGATATTCATACTTTTCATCTGTTTTTTGAAAACTAACTAATAGATATACACTGAAACAATTCATTTCTGAGGACTTCCTTAACACAACACCATACTGAGTGACTTGACAACAGAGGTTTCCTCTCACATACAGAGAAGGAAAGACCCATGCCAAGAATGGTGGGTCTGGCTTCCTGACGCCATTCTCCTTGGTTTATCAATGGTCATGCTCCCACTCTTTCCTACATGTGGTCCTATGGTGTCTTCTTCTGTGTCCTGCTCTGATGCCATCAGTCAGCTTAGATGATGCCATCTCCACCCTACTTTGATGTATCTCTTTAAAATCCCTTTCTTCAAATAGTCACCTTCTTAGTCCCTACAAGAAGTTTGGACCACAACTGTTCTGTCTTGTTTCTCCACAAGAACTGCTGAGGAGAATTCTGAACACTGGATAGGTTTTTTAGCCACTAGGTAATTTTCTTCTAGTGTCTGTAACTAAAGAAAAAAGCTTGAGTCAAACTAAATACTCATCTTTTTGATAAATCAGGGAATTAATAGAAAATGTATTAGGTAAATAATTACTTCCCAACAAGTGTTTTAAAGCATAATGCTTATCATTTTTATTAGGACTCTTAAGAATGTTAATCACTTTATTATCTATAATGAAAATGTTATTATCATTAAAATTAATCGTGCAAGCTAAATTTTTATGGTGTATTTACTCCTAACATACCTTTGATTTTAATGCTTGGTTAGAATTTGTTTTAACTAATGGGATAATGGAAAACTTGTATGCCTGTGATAACAGTTTATTTTACTTATATTTTGCTGACAACTTAAAGGAAAATACACATTTCAGTAAGTAAAAGTTTGAATTCATGAAAGAAAAGTCTTGTTAAACACTCCTTAATTTCATTTTACATTCCAAGCATAGTTTTCCCTTCCATTGCTTCCTCCTGTCCCACCCTTGCCTCTCTCCACCCCATTCCCATTCATTCCTACCAATGGGTAAAGTCTGACAAATTTAGTTAGGGCAGGACCTAAAAATGGTGCCCATACTCTCTTAATTTCATAAGTACCAGAGAACAGATAGCTGAAGAAATTCTTAATAAGCTGATATAGCATATCAGAAACCATAATAGAGGGTTAAGGTCTTTATTATCCTCTGCTGAAAGAAAGGTGTTGAAATCATCACCATAGTCTTAACACTTACCCCATTGAGTAATGAGTGTTTATGTGCATCTGCTCTCAGATTGGTGAAACTCACATAATGGTGAAACCCAAACATTGGGGTTGTCACTGTGCTCTGCTTCTTTACTCCAAGGTGGTATCAGCAGATTCCTTTGCACAACATAAAGAGGTCTAATGGACATCATCCTTGTGAAGATTTATGAGAGGTTTTCTTCCTAGCACATTGATAGGAATATCAATAGTAGTTTGTCTTTTGTTTGATTTTTTTTTGTTTTGAACAGGGAAGGTACTTCTTCAAAGTGAAAATCACAAAGAAATCTAGACAAAAGTCTGTACAATAAGAAAGGTCACGTTCTCTAAATTATTACACTACATTCCCTAGATTTTGGGAAGTTTCCAAATCACATTCTCTTGGCGTATTGAGATAGATGCTTGCCTGGTAGTGTGGTAGCTCCGTTGGCCTCAGTGAGCGTGCTATATGAGATTGCCCTGTATTTTCATTGCGGAACTTTGATTGGTACTAACCCTACTTTGTAAAGTGTTTTTTACACTTGTTTATTTATTTACCCATGCATGTACATGAGCATCGAGTTGCTACTCAGAGGACAACTTCTTATACCATGTGAATTCTGATGAATTGAACTCAGAATATCAGCTTTGGCTTTGAGAGGTTTACCCATGAACTATCCATCTTGTCTCTCTAAATTATCATTTTTTTCTTTCTCTTCCTCCTCCTCCTTCCCTCTTCCTCCTCTTCTTTTTCTGTTTCTCTAGCACAAATGTATTTTCCTTTTATTTCTTGTTATAGTATAGATGTATATCTTCCAAGTCTAAGTCACTTATCCCTTCCCTCATCCTATTTATCCGCCAGGTTAACATTTCTCTGCTTTCATTTTACCAATGAAATTTCAAAAAGGAGTATGGTAGATTCTAATCTGAAGAGATAAACATAGAAAAATGGATTTGGTCATTTATTATATTCAATTTATCTTTGAATCCTTCTTTACAAATTGACTTTGGTCCTGTAGCTAGAAACTATATATGTCTTATATTTTAGTGATGTATGAATTTATGTTTTATAAACAGTTGTATTTACATTTCTTATTCTTAGCATGATTTGTAAAAAGTCATGTGAAGTGTTCTGTCTTCTTTAACAACACAGCAAATGTAGAAAATAAACAACAGAATCTTCTTTCATTAACAGTATGGCTGCTCTAATTCTTCCTGATTATTAATTTTTGTTCTACCTTTTTCTTTGCATCTATATTTCTTACCTCTAATTCTACATTTCATTACTGAAAATGCCATTTGTATGCAGATACCTTTGTGTTATTAAAGGCTGCCTGAGTTAAAAAACTAAAAATAGCATCAATATTAACCTAAAATGATAAAAATTAAATAATAAAGGGATGTGAGAAATATTAAAGTAGTTAAATCAGCATGAATCCCTAGAAAATAAAGTGCATATCTTATAAATATATAAAACTTTCAAATAAAAATAATTACAAATGAAAATAGAAAACTAAAGTCTTAAAAATAAAAGTAAATTGTATTATATATATTCATAATAAATATTTCTGCTCTATTTAGTTGATTTATTCTGTATGTGAGTTATTGGGGTACAGCAGATAGGCTCTAAGTCTAACATTATTGAGTCTGCAATTACAAGAGCAAGTCATATTTGACTAATTAAGCTATGAGCTCACTGGCAATGACCTTTTTTGCTTTAACATAATTTCTTTATTGAATCTTTGTGATTTCATATTATGTACCCTATTTTTAAGTATCTCCCAGTCTCCCATATTTGCTCCTCACCCCACCCAATTTTTTTTAAATCAAACTAAAACCAACCAACAAACAAAAAGGAAAACAAGCAACAACAACAACAACAAATTACTCTCTCCTCCATCTTTGCTGCCTCGTCAACACATCTTCATTCATCCCAGTGACAGACCTCATCTTCATTAAGAATATGGATACAGACATGGTCCTTAGCAACATCTTGGGTCCAGACAACATCCTATCTCTGGATGGAAGCACAGGTCACTCATACCAAGATGGCTCTGTTGGCAGTATGGCCATTAAATACCAACAAGATCACAGTTTGCAACCCTGACCATGAGCTTCCATGTACTTTTTGGTGACAGTGCTACTGTTAATTATGAGGCTCCTGTACTAGAAAATATATTAAGAATAGTGGAGAGACTTACCTTAAATGCCCTCTCTGATAATGAGATTGATGACTACCTTATATGCCATCCTAGAGCTTTCATACAGTAGCTGATGGAAGCAGAAGAATATATTCACATCTGAACAGTGAGTTGAACTCTGGAACCCAGTTGTAGAGAGGGAGGAGTGATGAGCAAAGGCTTAAGAAACCCACAGAAACAGCTGAACTGAATAAGGGGAAACTCATGGACCCCAGACTGATAGCTAGGAAACCAGCATAGATTGTTCCAGACCCCCTGAATGAGGATGTAAGTTTGGAGGTCTTGTTAATCTATGGGGCCCCTGTCAGTGGATCAGTATTTATCCATAGTACACAAATGGACTTTGGGAGCCCTCTCCACCAGATAGAGGGATACTCTCTCAGTCTAGATACATGGGGAAAGGACTAGGCCCTGCTCTGAATGTTATGACAGATTTTGAAGATCCCCTATGGAAGGCCTCATTCTCCCTGGGGAGCAGAATGGGGATGGGATAGGAGGTTGTTGTGGGGGGGTCAGGGGAAGAGGGCAAGAAGAGGGAACTGGGATTGACATGTAAAACAAACTTGTTTCTAATTTAAACAAAAAGGGAAAGAAAGAATATTTGTAGCATCACAGAATAAATCATTCTTTGAATAAGACTGTGTTAATGAAAAGGATTTTATAGATGTAGGCATTGGCAAAATTCAGGGACAAAAAGACAAGATAAAGTACAAAGGATGTAGAAATACAGGGGAAGACTTATTCTGCTATGCCTGAAAGACAGGGAGAATAGTAAAATTATCAACCTTTAGTAAAATCTGGACAGATATGCCTCTGGCTTTAATCTCCCTTTTCCCCATATATACTATGATGTATTTCTTACATACTTAACACTTCTTCCTAAGATTATCTTTATTGATATATCTCTCATCTCTTTTCTAGAGGCTATAGCACAGAGAATCTGCCCTTTACCTCACCCTGCGTTTCACCCCATGGCAGGGACAAATTGTTCAAGTGGTGAATGAATGGGTGTGTAAATGAATATATCTAGTCGTTTGCAATGCAATTTTAAATATCATTTGTAAAATATGTTGCTTGACAAACCCCACTGACTCTTCTTCTGTAGAATTGAAATGAATCAAAGTTCTACTTGGAATTTTCACATAGATATGAGTAAATAAAACATCCTTGTGAAGTCCCTTAGCAGCTGTAATCTTTTTGAAAATGTTAGATCTGCCATTCAGACAAGACTATGTTTTTCTTCAGATGTTTAGCTTCAATCATAGGGTAGCTTCATTGGTCTTTTAAAATTTAAAATAATACCCAATACAAGTTCTTCATTTGTAAAATTATGACTGTTTGGTCAAATGTTGACAGTTGTTTTGATTTGTACAACTAAAATCAATGCTACAGGAATAGGGAGAATCAGCAAAGACATAGGGATAAATGCCTGTCACTATGGCACTTACACTCAAGTCTAAGAAATAAGAAAAATGAGAACATATACAGAGACACACATTTAAACATGATAGATGATACACAGATATATAATAGATAGATGATGATAGAAATATATTTTATATGATATAAAATAATTAAACAGAAAACAAACATATAGGCATAGTTAGAAAAGACCCAGAGTCTAGTACAATGAGGCAAAGGGGAGTGACAGTGGGTAAGGGCAATTTGCCTTTAGCCTGAGCACCTGAATTCATTACCTGGGACTCATTTGTTTAAACAGAGATGATAAACTCTTTTTAGTTGTCCACTTATCTCCACACACACACACATATACATATACACACATGTATGCACACACACACATTATGCAATGTAAAAAATGAAGAAAGAGTTAAGTATCTATCTGAGAAATAAGTGTACTAGGTTAAAATTGCATAGTGTAAAATGTATGTAGTATTTTTTTCAATTTTTTATTTTAAATAGCTTGTTTTACATGTCAATCCCAGTTCCCTCTCCCTCCCCTACGCCCGCACTCCCCTTCCCCCCCCCCTCCCACCCTATTGCCAAATCCTTCCACATAGGGGATATCAGAGTCTGTCATTTTACTCTGGGTAGGGTCCAGGCACTCCCCTAAGAGTCCAGGCTGAGAGAGCATCCCTCTTTGTGCTATAGGCACACGAAGACAGTTTGTATATCAGGTATAGACACTGATCCACAGCTCAGGACCCCATAGGTTGCCCAGGCCTTCTCGCTGACACCCACATTTGGGGGGTCCAGATCAGTCCCATACTGGCCTCCTCACTGTCAGTCTGGGATCCAAGAGCTCTCCCCTGTTCAGATCAGCTGTCTCTGCTGGTTTTGCCAGCCCATTCTTTGCCGATTTGCTCATCACTCCTCTCTCTCTGTCACTGGGTTCCTTGGGTTCAGTTCAGTGATTAATTGTGTGTTTGCCTCTGCTTCCATCAGTCACAGGATGAAGGCTCCGGGATGGTTATAGACATCAAGTTCATTATCAGGAATGGGCATTCGAGGTGTTCTCTCCACTATTGCTTAGCTTGGCAATTGGTGTTACCCTTTAGATCACTCGAGGTCGCTCTGGTGCCTGATCTGTATTCGATCCTATGATTCCCTCTTCCCCCTATTCTACCCCCACCCCCTCAACTTCCTGTTCCCCCATGACCAACTCTCTTCCTCTTCACCCCCTCTCTTCTTCCCAGGTCCCACTCCCCCCCACCCCTAGCCATGTTCCCCATCCATTCAGGGGATCTTGTCTCCACCCTCTTCTCTTGGGTACTATGCATATATGCATATCTTTTAGGTTCTTTCCTGTTTCCCAGACTCTCTATCAGTGGAAGTGCAGACTGGCACTATCCTGATCCATGTCTAAAATCCATATATGAGTGAGTACATACCATGTTTCTCTTTTGTTTCAGGTATTACTTCCTTAGCCCAGCTGAGATCAAAATCAAAGTTATAAAATGTAAAATACACTTGAGTAATTCAATAATTCTTAGTGACTCTCTGGGAAAATTTGCCTTCATTGGACTTAAAGGCAAAATAATTTCCTTAAATTTGCACACCATATCTTTATAAAAAACTAACATGAAAACATAGGACTGCTTATTCATGGGAAATATTTTATTTATAACTGAGATCATACTGGAAGTTAATCTAAATAGTTAAGAAATAAATATAAACTATCAACAATATTTTAATTGGGTTTATTGTAATTCATTAACAAATTTTAAAATTTAAACCATTTTAAATTAAACCTTTAAATTTCATTTTTCATTGCATGTGAAAATATGCTTCCTTGTTCATTTCCCAGACAATGTAAGCTATAAACATCCAAATTATATAAATCCATGGCCATTACGGCACAGCATCTATTAAGGAAGAACATGGAAAATGGTGAAACTTGTATGGTTTAGGGAATGACCTAAGTGGGGTAATAGGGATAGAAGAACACACAGATAGATGTACAGAAAAACTGGGATCAGGTAGGCTGTGTACTCTAATGGAGCAGCACCAACAACACCCCAGAACCTCTGTGCACTCATTTTATAAATCTGAATAAAGGTTTATTGTGTTCAGTTAATGAGGAAAGTGGCTTTTGCTAATCTCTGTGAGGTCTTTGAGGGCAGCACTCTCAGACTCCAAACATCCTGAAGGAAGGAACTGTGGTTGAAGTTTTCTGAACACAGTGATAACATCCACCCATTAGCCAGAACACAATTTTGCTGTTTTGCAGAACATGATTGGAGGAAGTCTTTGCTATTCCCATGGGTTTGGGGCATTTGGCCCTTGACATGGCTGTGTTCATGTCAACAATGCATATTCACTCAGACTTCCTCTGATGCCAGCCAGAAGATATTTGGAGCAATAAACTATGAAACTACTCTTCATCTGCATTTCCTTGGAATTCAGCAGGGAGAAAAATTAATCAGAAAAAGACATTGAATATTAATAAATGGATAGATATGTAACCTAAGGGTTACCATGCAGACTGCCATTGATCCTTTCTGGGATCAATGTGTTAAGTGCTAAGAAAGTGGTTTTAATAGGCCTTTTTAAAATGTTGTTGTTTTTTTCTTTTTTTAATTTAAATTTAGAAACAAACATGATTCACAGTCAATCTCAGCTCACTCACTCTCCCCTCCTCCCCTGCTCTCCCAACCACCCTAACCTTCCACCCCAAGACACCTCCACTCCCCAGGCAGGGTGAGGTCCTCCATGGGGAATCTTCAAAGTCTGTCATATCATCCAGGGAAGGGCCTAGGCCCTCACCAATGTGTCCAGGTTTGGAGAGCAGCCCTCCGTGTAGAATTTGCTCCCAAAGTTCATTTGTACGCCAAGGCTAAATACTGACCTACTATGCAAGGCCCATGAGATTGCTGAGGCCTCCTCACTGACACCCACATTTAGGGGATATGGATTAGTCCCATGCTGGCCTCTCAATCACCAGTCTGGGGTTCATGAGCTCCCCCTTGGTCAGTTTAGAAGCCTTTGTGGATTTCAACAATCAGGTCTTGACTCCTTTGCTCATCACTCCTTCCTCTCTGCAACTGGGTTCCAGGAGTTCAGTTCAGTGTTTAGCTGTGGTTGTCTGTCTCTGCTTCCATTAGCTACTGGACTAAGGCTCTAGGATGGCACACAAGGTAGTCATCAGTCTCATTATCCGGGGAGGGCCTTTAAGGTAGTCTCTCCACTATTGTTGAAATTGTCAGTTGGTGTCATCCTTGTATATCTCTGAAAATCTCCCTAGTGCCAGATCTCTTCTCAAACCTATACTTGCTCCCTCTATAACGGTATCTCTCATCCTGCTCCCTTCTATTCTTCCCAACTCAGCCTTCCTACCCCCCCATGTCCTTATTTTTTTATCATTTTTTTATTTTAATTTTAAATAGCTTGTTTTACATGTCAATCCCAGTTCCCTCTCCCTCCCCTATGCCCGCACTCCCCTTCCCCCCCCACCCTCCCACCCTATTGCCAAATCCTTCCACATAGGGGATATCAGAGTCTGTCATTTTACTCTGGGTAGGGTCCAGGCACTCCCCCAAGAGTCCAAGCTGAGAGAGCATCCCTCTTTGTGCTACAGGCACAAGAAGACTGTTTGTATACCAGGGATAGACACTGATCCACAGCTTGCCCAGGCCTTCTCGCTGACACCCACATTTGGGGGGTCCAGATCAGTCCCATGCTGGCCTCCCCACTGTCAGTCTGGGGTCCAAGAGCTCTCCCCTGTTCAGATCAGCTGTCTCTGCTGGTTTTGCCAGCCCATTCTTTGCCAATTTGCTCATCACTCCTCTCTCTCTGTCACTGGGTTCCTTGGGTTCAGTTCAGTGATTAATTGTGTGTTTGCCTCTGCTTCCATCAGTCACAGGATGAAGGCTCCGGGATGGTTATAGACATCAAGATCATTATCGGGAATGGGCATTCAAGTTGGTCTCTCCACTACTGCTTAGCTTGCCAATTGGTGTTATCCCTTTAGATCGCTCGAGGTCGCTCTGGTGCCTGATCTGTATTCGATCCTATGATTCTCTCTTCCCCCTATTCTACCCCCACCCCCTCAACTTCCTGTTCCCCCATGACCAACTCTCTTCCTCTTCAACCCCTCTCTTCTTTCCAGGTCCCACTCCCCCCCACCCCTTGCTGTGTTCCCCATCCATTCAGGGGATCTTGTCTCCATCCTCTTCTGTTGGGTACTATGCATATATGCATATCTTTTAGGTTCTTTCCTGTTTCCCAGATTCTCTATCAGTGGACGTGCAAACTGGCACTATACTGATCCATGTCTAAAATCCATATATGAGTGAGTACATACCATGTTTGTCTTTTTGCGACTGGGTTACCTCACTCAGGACGGTTTCTTCCAGTGCTATCCATTTCCCTGTGAATTTCAAGATTCCATTGTTTTTTTCTGCTGAGTAATACTCCATTGTGTAAATGTACCACATTTTCTCTATCCACTCTTCAGTTGAGGGGCATCTAGGTTGCTTCCAGGTTCTGGCTATTACAAATAATGCTGATCCTTGTTTGCGCTTGATTTATTGTTAGTGAAGTTATTTTGTGTTGTTTCTCCTCCCTTTTTCTTTTAGTGTTTTGTAAAGTGTGATTATATATTGCCTGTGTCTTTGTGAATGTAGTTATCTTCCTTGGCTCTAGGTTTTCCTTCTAGTATTTTCTGTAGAGCTGGATTCATGGATATGTATTGTTTAAATCTGGCTTTGTCATGGAATATTTTGTTTTCTCCATTTATTGTAATTGAGAGCTTTGCCGGATATAGTAGTCTGTGCTGGCATCCTTGTTCCCTTAGCGTTTGTAGGACATCTGTCCAGGATCTTCTGGCTTTCATCGTTTCCATTGAGAAGTCAGGTGTAATTCGGATAGGTCTGCCTTTGTATGTTACTTGGCCTTTTTCTTTAGCTGCTCTTAATATTTTCTCTTTATTTTGTAGGTTTGATGTTTTGATTATTATATGGCGAGGTGACTTCTTTTTCTGGTCGAGCCTATTTGGTGTTCTGTAAGATTCTTGTACTTTCATAGGCATATCTTTCTTTAGGTTAGGGAAGTTTTCTTCTATGATTTTGTTGAATATGTTTTCTGTACCTTTAAGTTGAATTTCCTCACCTTCTTCTATACCTATTATTCTCAGGTTTGGCTTCTTCATGGTGTCCCATATTTTCTGGATATTTTGTGTTAAGTATTTGTTGGTTTTGAGATTTTCTTTGGTTGACGACTCTATATCCTCTAATTAGTCTTCAACACCTGAGATTCTCTCTTCTATCTCTTGTATTCTATTGGTGATACTTGCATCTGTAGTTCCTGATTGTTTACCCAGCTTTTCTATTTCCAGCATCCCTTCATTCTGTGTTTTCTTTATCGTTTCTATTTCAGCTTTCAATCCTTCAACTGTTTGAGTTGTTTCCTTAATTTTTTTTGGTTGTTTTTTCTTGGTGCTCTTTAGATTCTTTGAGAGATTTGTTTATTTCTTGAATTTTTCCCCCATTTCATGGATTTTTTTGTTTGTTTTTTCTTCTATTTCTTTCAGGGATTTCCTCGTTTCTTCTTTGAGGGTCTCCATCATCTTCATGAAATAATTTTTAAGGTCTGTCTCCTCTTCTTTGTCTATGTAGTGCTTTTCGGGTCTTGCTGGTGTTGGATCCCTGGATTCTGGTGGGGTCATGTTGGTGTTTCTATTGCTGAGTGATCTCTTATTCTGTCTTCTTCCCATCTCTTTCTTTCAGTGGGTGCTGGTGGGGTCTTTCCGTCTCCACTGGTCTCCTTCCTTCCTGTAGCTGAAGCTGGGGATGCTGACACGGAGTTTGGGTCCTGGTAGGGCTGATGTCTTTCCTGAAGCTGGTCTCACTGGGGTTGGGGTCTTGGAATTGTTGACTTCTTTGCTGTGTGGGCAGGTCTCTGAAGCTGTACTCGCTGGGGTTGGGGTCTTGGAAGGGCTGATGTCTTTCCTGAATCTGGACTCACTGAGGTTGGGGTCTTGGAGGGGCTGATGTCTTTCCTGTGTGGGCGGGTCTTCTGGATGCCAGGAGCAGCCCCGAAGATCAAGGGGGATGGGGGAAGGGCGGGCGGTCCCCACAGGAGACCCAATCTCACCTGAAGCTGGACTCGCTGCCCCCATGTCCTTCTTTTCCCTCTTCTTCTCCCCCTATTTTTCTCCCTCCTCTCCACCATGTTCCCAATGCCCTCAGGAGATCCTGTTCCATTCCCCTTCTCCAAGATACCATGGATATCTCTCTTATGGTCCTCCCTGTTTCTCAGACTCTCTGGCGGTGGGATTGTAGGCTGGCAATCCCCTGATACATGTCTAAAATCCATATATGAGTGATTATATACCATGTTTGTGGTTTTGTGACTGGGTTACTTCACTCATATGGTGTTTTCTAGTGCCGTTCATTTACCTGCAAATTTCAAGATTTCATTGTTTTTTCTGCTGAGTAATACTCCATTGTGTAAGTGTACCACATTTTCTCTATCAACTCTTCAGGTGAGGGGCATCTAGGCTGCTCTGCTTCCAGGTTCTGGCTATTACAAATCATGCTGCTATGAACATAGTTAAATATATGTCCTTGTATGAATGTGCGACTTTTGGGTATATGACTAAGAGTGGAATTGCTAGATCTTGTGGTAGACTGATTTCCATTTTCCTGAGGAATCTCCATACTGATCCCCAAGGTAGCTGTAAAAGTTGGCACTCCCACCAACAATGGAGGAGTGTTCTCCTTTCTCTACATCCTCTCCAGCATAAACAGTCATTGGTGTTTTTGATTTTAACCATTATGACAGGAGTGAGATGGTATCTCAAAGTTGTTTTAATTTGCATTTCCCTGATGGCTAAAGATTCGAGCTCTATCTTAAGTGTATATCATGCATTTTAGACTCCTCTAATGAGAATTCTCCATTTAGTTCTGTATCCCACGTTTTAATTGTATCATTTGGTGTTTTGGAGCCTAGCTTCTTGAGTTCTTTGTAAATTGTGGAGATCAATCTTCTATCATATATAGGGTTGGTGAATATCTTCCCAGTCTGTGGGCTGCTGTTTTGTCTTGATGGCTGTGTCCTTTGCCTTACAGAAGCTTCTCAGTTTCAGGTGGTGCCATTTATTAGTTGTTGATCTCAGTGTCTGTGCTAATGGTGTTATGTTCAGGAAGTGGTCTCCTGTACCAATTCATTCAAGGGTACTTTCCACTTTCTCTTATAAGAATTTTATGGTGAGATCTTTGATACATTGGAACTTAAGTTTATACATGGTGATAGATATAGATCTATCTACAGTCTTCTATATGCCAGACTTATTTATTGCCACATTTACTCTGGAAATGACATCAAATCTATGAAGTTAGAATTGATTGGCATTGCTCTGTAGAGAAGAGTATGCTGGAAGGTTTGGGAGATCTAGGCAGGGTAAAAAAACATTCTGGATAATATATATGATGTGGTTACTTCCATTGAGCATGGGATTTCAAGCAGAGCACCTTTATTCATTTGTAAGTAGCATCCAGGTGATTTGTTCACATAATTAGTGATATTCAATGTCATTTGCAAAGCAGTCAGGATTCAAACCAGGATTTCATCAAGTAATAGCAGCAACAAAGCTAAGTTGTTGACATTCTGAGCATGGAAGAATTTTGGGAGTTAAGGTTCAATAATGCTAGTGTTGTCATTTACTTACTCTCTCATAATGAGAAAATTACCCTTATTTCTTGAGTTTCTTTAGAAAAAACGGAAAGTTGGTAAATTATTTTGAAGTAACAAAATAATATTAGTAAAATACAGGAGACAGTAATATTCACACAGCTATTTAGTTGTTATCTGCTTTTTTTTCAAAGTCAGAATATTAAGCCTGATTTTTTTCCTCTTAGCTTCCAAATCTTCCACCTATCTCTGTTCATTTGCTGTTTCACATCTAGAAATTTCAACATGGAGAGAGAAGTATTCTAACATTTTATGCCATACACAAGCCAGGCTATCATAGTCATATACTATAAGCACATGATAAAATATGTGTATGTATAGAATCAAAGGTTAAACATTTATCCAGAATTAAGTTATCATTTGAACAATAGTTACTAAAGAGACTTAAATGTCTTCTATCATGAAATAAGGTAAATAGTAATACCTGATTCTTGGTGTTGTTTACATCTCCATCACGCAACAGACAAATGTAACATCATTTTTAAAGTTGTGTGTGTGTGTAAGAGAGAGACAGAGACAGAGACAGAGACAGAGAGACAGAGACTAACTACTGGCCTCTTGGAAATGAGGAGAGTTACAAAGACTGACAGACATTTGTGGTCATTGGCCTGTCAAGATGCTTTGAAGTCTTGTATCATGGAAGATGCTGTTTAGGTACTTTCTTTCCAAACATGAAGCAAAAATAGTTACAATTATTTTCCTTACATTGAATTTCTAATTTCTTTTTCATTTTATAAGATATATTATTTTATTTGAATCTGTGTTCACTTTCACACAAAAGAATTATTAATAGTAAATGCAAAGATAGACAAAAGGAAGCATGTGCTGACTGACATGCAGACATCACTCCCTTGTTGAAGATTAGCATGTTATTTTAAGAACTACTGAAGCTAAATTTAGGGCTAATAATCTATGAAACAACCCTCTGAGAAAAAGGATATATATGAACATATTGTCAAATGACCTGATTATCATGCAGCATAGTAATAATACAAGTTCATGTACATTCATTTTTGATATGGATTATATCAAGAGGCTTGAATATCCAGTGCTGTAACTAGGAAAGATGTACTGTTGATAATAACTACCATACAGATGTTCAGAATAGTTACTCAGACAGCATTATGATAATGGCATCCAATGTAGAAAGAAGGATAATGAATTACTGAAAATACAGAATCCAAAGTTGGAGTTTTGCCCAAGAGTCATAGGGTATTTTGTTGGAGTCCACTTTTAATGCTTTCATTAGAGAATGACCATCTTTCCCCCATTTTTTATTTAAATTAGAAACAAGCTTCTTCTGAGTGCCACATGGAACATTCTCAAATGTCAACTACATTCTGGGCAACATAGCAAACATCAACAAGTACAAAATAATTGGAATAACTCCATGTATCTTATCAGACCACCATGCTTTAAAGTTAAAATTCAGCAACAACACAAATTGCAGAAAACTTACAAAGTCATAGAAATTGAATAATGTGCAATTGCACCATTCCTGGGTCAAAGAGGAAATAAAAAAAGAAATTAAAGACTTCCTAGAATTCAATGAGATTGATGACACAATTTATCCAAACTTATGGGACACTTTGAAAGCAGTGCAAAGTGGAAAGTGCATAGCACTAAGTGCCCACATGAAGAAATTGTAGAATAGTCACACTAGAGAATTAATAGCACAACTGAAAGTTCTAGAATAAAAATAAGCAAATTTACCCTGGAGTAGATGCCATGAAATAATCAAATTGAGGGTTGAAATCAATAAATTACAAAAGAGTATGGCCATCTTAAATGCAGGCCTTATATTACACTTTGGTAAATTCTGGATTAAGCAGTCTCTAAGACTCATTCTGACACTACAGAATTCAAAACATATTTAAAATATAAACATATAACTTTAAAATGTTAGTTTATATTTCCTATGGTAGTGAATCTATCTGTAATATATGGACAACTTAACATTTTGTAAATTAATTGGGCTATAGCATATATAAAATAATGTACCATATTTTAAAAGTGTTATTCAATAAATATTTATATATGCATAACTAGTAATTATATCTCAAAAACTCCTTTATTCTCTACCCCCTTCTGTAAAGACTATCCTTGCCCAATCTTAGGTTATCCATTTTTTGACAGTACTGTCTGTTTCCAAATGTGATGTCAGTGAAGCTGACATTTAATTCATGCTGCTATTTAATTCATGTGTTATTTCCCTCAACAAAATGCACATGAGAAAACATAGCACAGCATAGGCATACTAATGTTTATAGATTCATCAAAATTTTCAACGTTATTTAATAATTTATAATACTGCTATCCTGCCCAATTGATATCTAGGTGATATTGATTTCTAATCTAGTTTTTGTTACACAAAGAAACCCTGTCACAAAAAAAGAAAATAAGGGGTTGAGTATTCACAAAACAAACCTATCGGGGTTCAAACCCCAAATTGGACACCAATTGTAATATGGATAAAAAAATATTCAGAGACAGATATTGGGATTCAACCTTCAAGATGAAGATCAGAGAAGTAAATCTGCTAAGCCCCTAGCTCTTACTTCTGCCTCAGACTGAAGTGGCAATCCTGTCTCCACCAAGACTGACTTTGTTTCTTCTTTTTATACCTGTCAAATCCTGGGATTAAAGGCATGTGATCACAAGTGCTGAGATCACCTCTGTGTGAGCTCTTTTTCTTTAGGACTGGATCAGTTTCGTGTATCTAATTGTGGCCTTAAACAGATCCATCTGCCTGTTGTATGAGTCCTAGAATTAAAGCCATGTACCACCACTGCCTAGCTCTATAGCCAGGTAGCATGTCTGCTGGGACTAAAGATGTGTATTGCCATTGCCTGAGCTTTATGGTTTGTGGCTAGCTTTGCTTTCTGTACCCCCACAAGATTTAATAAATCATAAATAATATATCACCACAAGCGCCAGCATCTCAACATGAGGTATGCAGTACCTCACAATAAGATGTTCTCTTCTACATATCTTTATCAACAGTGGTTTTCAATTCTTTAATTTTATTCCTCTTGGCTAATTGTGGTACTGATTTTCATTTTTCTTATAAATAAAAATAATGATATGCTTCCATTTCTTAGATCTTCAGTTTTATCAGGAATGATTCATAAATTTATTGTAGATATTTACATGTTAACAATTAGCATATCATGGGTTATTGTTGCTTATGACATTAATATAAATCTGAATTTCAGACACCACTGTTAATTTACTTGTTTTTCATTTTAAAGATGTTTTCTTTGTTTTTTTAATTTCACATCATTCATTATGATACATTAATCTCCCTATCCCTTCACATCTACCCTCTGCTTGTGCAACTTTCCACCAAAAACAAAATAATATTTAAAACAAAAGGAAAGAAAAAGAAAGAAAAAAATCTCATCATACAAATTATACTGTGACGCACTAGCGACACAGTGTGCCCTTTAGTCCATATATCTTTATTTGCAAGTGTTTACTACAATGAATGATTGGTCTGGCTTTAGGCTTCTGGCTTCTGTTGGGTCCTCACTGTGACTTCCCTTGGACATTCTGCTGTTGTCCTGAGTCATGGAGAGTCTGCAGCTTTGGATCTTCAAGACATGTCACTTCACATGCTCCAGGATATCATAGGTGGGATGAGTGTTAGGGAGGGTCAACCTCAGTCTGGGCCTGGGTGGTATCTGCGTTGGTCAGCTTGGCACCTTTCCCACATCCTTATCATCAGGACAAGATCTTTGGCACTGTATCAGCTAGTATAAGCTATGCATCAATTAGCAAAGTGAGGGAGTCACCTCTCCCACTTTCATGATCTCAGGGTCAGCTCACCCAAGCCCCTACCAACAGGGTCAGATCCACTGGGCTAGCTCTCCTACTCTCATGACCTCAGGGCTGCTTACCCACCTCCTACCTGGTGAGAGGTGGGAATGAGGTGGGTTGGAGAGCACACCTCTCCCTTGCCTATGCCACTGCATGGCAGATGAGAATAGGGCCAGGTCTACCCTGCTCAAGTATTCATGATCAGCTCACCTGAGACCCTCTCAACAGATGCAGTTCTACTGTGCTGCCCAGGTGAGGTAAAGGGGCCACTCTCCAGATTGCTGCAGTTATAGCGGGGCAGAGTCAGCCCTCCCACCTGTTGCAGGTGAGAAGGTACAAGGAGAAAAGGACATCTTTCCTTCACCAACGGTACCACAATGTAGCAGGGGCGGGTCGAAACAGCTATCACCCCCCCCAACAGGCTTGCCAGCTATCTTGTCAACAGGGCCATTTTTATTGTGCTGCCCAGGAAAGTTGAAAGACCTGTTTTCCAGGGTGCTGCATCTGGTGATGGGATGTGCCAGCTCGTGCTCTCTTGACTTGGGGCTAACATTCCTACCTGCATCAGGTGGCAAGGAGAGGGGTGAAGAGTAAGGGTGAAGAGTAAGCATTGAGAGTTGTGTTAAACATAACTACTTTTTTTTTTTTTTTTGGTTTTTCGCGACATGATTTCTCTGTATTGTTTTGGAGGCTGTCCTGGAACTCGCTCTGTAGACCAGGTTGGCCTCGAACTCACATAGATCAGCCGGACCCTGCCTCCCGAGTGCTGGGATTAAAGGCGTGCGAACACCTGACTTCATAACTACGTTTTTATTATTTTCAGTAACTCTAAACTTATGTCATGAATCTATCTTTCATGTAAAAACCAAGACAACTTTACTCCCTTAATCTCTAAGATGAAACAAAGCAATATACTCATTATACACTGCAAAATGTCGTCATTGGTTTTATGCAACTTTTTATGTCCTAGAATCTTCTTGCATGTAAAATATTCTTACACAAGTTAGGTCCATAAGGGTCACATCTTGTGAGGTTCAGGAAATGTCCCTTTTACAACTTTTGATCACAAAATGATTGTTCTTCAACTCCTTAGACTGTTATAATATATGATTGTCTTTCTCTTTCCTCATCTTTGGCAGCCATACATTTTTCTTAATGTATACTTTCCAGCTGAAATCATACATAATATAGGATTGTTACTGAAGATTTCTTCTAGAAATTGGAGTATTAGATGTAGCCAATTTATAGGCTTTGATTTAAATATTCAGGAAAATTTATGTTTTCAAACCTGAGTGGAAATTTAAGTATTGTGTTTCCCATTTTTACTTGGTTGGCACACTTATTTTGTATGCATGCTCTGTGATAATTAGTACTCTATACAATGAGATTCTCTATCATTTTTTTTGTTTTTTGTTTTTTGGTTTTTTTTTGGATTTTCAAGACAGGGTTTCTCTGTATTGTTTGGAGGCTGTCCTGGAACTCACTCTGTAGACCAGGCTGGCCTCGAACTCACAGAGATCCACCTGCCTCTGCCTCCCAAGTGCTGGGATTAAAGGCGTGTGCCACCAACGCCCGGCTCTCTATCGTTTTTATAAATAAGATATATTAGTTAATATAAATATTTCTAGTACATATTGTTGTTTATATATTTAAGTACATAAAATAACACATAGTTGTTTATATGGATTTTGCTTCAAATGTATCAATAAATATTTTAAAATACGAAAAAAATCTATGTGTTAAGTATAGCCAAAAGCTGTCATCCTGAATTGTACAGTACTGGAGTACAACTACTCAAAAATCAAAAACACTCCAGTACAAAGTAAGGTACTGGAGTATTTTTGATTCCTTGAGATGGGATTTAACTATGTTGCCAAGGAGGTTTCAAAGTGTTGAACTTCAGTGATCCTGAAGTTATTTTTTCAGCCTTTCATTCTTCCTCTTAAGTGCCAGGAAATTTTAACACTTGTTCCAAACCATGCTCAGCTGGCTTCACATGTTTAACAGAGAAAAACAAGTAACAGTACCCAAAAGAATAAAATGACAATGTATTTCAGTGTCTTCTCCCCACAGACACACCAAATGTAACAACTACTCACCTTACAGTATCTCTTATAAAGATAAAGAAATACAGAAAGCTGTTGGGAGGTGGTGGCACATTCCTTAAATCACAGTACTTGGGAGGCAGAGGCAGGCAGATCTTTCTGAGGTTGACACCAGCCTGGTCTACAAGAGCTAGTTCCAGGACAGTCTCCAAAACTGCAGAGAAACCCTGCCTCGAACCTCCCAAAAGAAAAAAAAAAAGAAATACAGCAACCATCCCCAACTTTTGACATTTACATTTAATCTTCCTGCAAAACCCCCATCCAACATGCTTCTTGAGCCTTGACAGGGAGTGGCTGTGATTCAGTTTGTCCCATTCACAGCAAGGAAAACTCATTTTTCATATTTGTATCTCTTTAACTTCAAGAGAATAGAGCTATACAAAGTCTGGTAACTTCCTCTTATTCTCAACATTAACAGATGTGAATAATTTATTCCTAGTTTGTCAGTGGGTTAATCGTTGCTTTGTCCAATCTGACACTTCAGGATAATTCATTATTTTTGCATTGTACAAAATCAAATTCACAATAATTGTTAATTTCTCATACCCATGTATTTATTATATGCTTCCCCTTAATAAGTCCCAAGAATGAACTGAAATCACTGGTCTGTAATGTGACTTTTACAGAAGTTTTGCTCTTATACATGTTTTACAAAATTTGGCAGTCACTCAGATATGAGAGCTGTCTATCTGTTATCAAACTGTTTTTTAGAGCACTGTGTAGAATTATTCTTCTCCCTAGTGGCTGTGTCCTCACTAGTTGCACAATGAAAGGGAGAGAAAGTCACACTTTTGCATACTTTTAGATCTGCGAAAATTATCTCTTCCTGTAATGATGTGTCATCTTCTCAATGGTGTCTCTTACAGTTTTACCAGTTAAGGTTTCTTCAGAACGTAACCTTTAATAATTTCTAATGTAGTAAAATTTTCATGAATACTCCATTCTACATCATCAGAAATAATGGAAAATTGACTCCTTGATAGCAACAGAATGGGAATCTCTGTAGGCTAGTGTAGTGAGTATTCTACATTGTACAAACTATTTTCGTAATAATTTATATGGTAACAAGAGTTAGAACTGCTTTCCCCTGAATTTTTCATGCTATTCTTTTATAAACTCTTATAAACTTAAATTACTTGATTAAAAACAACGTGTTTTGGTTGTGAGCCTAGCCCTTAACAACTGAGCCATCTATTCAGAGTCATTATAGGTTTAAAGAGAAATCTGGCACTAGGGAAATATCCAGAGATCTACTAGATTGACCCCAACTAGTAATCTAAGCAACAGTTGAAAGGCTACCTTAATGCACTTTCCCAATAATGAGATTGATGACTACCTTATATGCCATTCTAGAGCCTTCCAACAGTAGCTGATGGAAGCAAAAACAGACACCCACAGCTTAACACTGAGCTAAACTCTGGAACATAGTTGCAGAGAGGGAGGAGTGATAAGCAAAGAGTGGAGAATCTCACAGAAACAGCTGACCTGAACAAGGAGGAGCTCATGTAATCCATAATGGTAGCTGGGAAACCAATATAGGACTTTTCCAGACCCCCCTGAACATGGATGTCAGTTTGGTGGTCTGGTTAATTTGTGGGGCCTCTTGTAGTGGATCAGTATTTATCCCTAGTACATGAATGTACTTTGGGAGCCGATTCCACATAGAGGGATACTCTTCTGGCCTAGACACCCAGGGGAGGACCTAGGTCCTGCTTCAAATGATATGACAGACTTTGAAGATCCCCCATGGAAGGACTCACCCTCCCTGGAGAGCATAAAGAGGATGGGATAGGGGGTTGTTGGCTGGCAGGGGAGGACGGGACTGAGAGGGAAATGAGATTGACATGTAAAACAAGTTTGTTTCTAATTTAAATAAAAAAGGAAAAAAAAAACAAAGTGTTTGGCTTAAATAAATCTATTTTCGTAGGTCTCCACTGAAGAAAATTATATTCCTATATTAAAGAATTTTGTGCCTAATCCACAACCAAGGACTTATTAACACATAGCCCTTCTCCTTTAGTGTCCAGTCAAGATCATCTGGATTTCTTTTTATTCTATTTTCAGCACTATTATGAGTGAGAGGACATCAGCCCTCGAATTATAGCAGTCTGGAAGCTGACTCCAGAACCTTTGAAGCTTTGTTATTTTTCTAAGTAAAGAGACACTTTTTGAAAGCTGCAAGAGCAGGTGACATTTCTAAGGTCCAAGAAAGTGTGAACTTTGCCACAAAGCATACTAAGCTATTCAGTTGTACTTCCTGAAGTTTTTACTTAATGTAGGCATGGTGCTGCTTTGTAAAACATGCTTTTGAATCAAAGGAGAAAGAGGAACTATTTCAATAAAGGCAATTTTGGCATGAAGGTGTCTATTGTTACTAGCAGAGCTTTTGAATGCACTGAAACAGTTCTTGACAGTTAAAGGGTTTTCAGTATATATTTTCTACCACATTTAAATAAGCAGGAAGGAAAGAAAAATATGAACAATTCGTAAAACTCGATGCTTTTTGACACAAAGTTAAGAAATAGAAAATGAAACCTGAATTCCATAATAAAGAATGAGATAGTATTTATTTTATCAACCAGCAGTAATAATTTACTTTTTATTACATGAATATAAACTCAATTAGTAAAACTTGAGTATCACATAATATATACATTGATTTATCTTTATATCTGGTATTTTATATAATGGGAACACTTCAAAACTTTTGACTATTTCTTGATATATTCTATGTATTTTACAGAGACAACATTCTTGTATGATATTCCTTTGATTAATTTTTTTCTTTTGTTCAATAGTGAAAGGGCACTTTCATTTACGATACCTCATTCATGAGCTATGTAAAATCAAATTGCCATTGTAATTAAACACACAAGGATATTCACCCAGAGTCACACAATAACTAGTCTTAGAACTAGAATAGCTTTCAGTACCTCTGAGATCTAGCCACTTGCCTTTCTTGCTCTATCAAATGATATGAACAACACAATGTGTACACATGTCTTTTTTTGCATTATGTTTTCCAAATATTGCCAATTCACAACCACACAAATCTATGATTTTATATTAACTGTTCTTTACTACTGGTCTGAAACATTAGCACGTATATTATATAATTATTTCCTCTTCTCGGTAGCATGTAGTAGTGGGTAATAATTTTTCTTATCCCATTTTTTGGTATTGAGTCATTACAACCCTAATATTATCAGATAATTTGTATAAAGTGAAAATAACATATTTGAAATTCATAAAACTTTAAATCTTTACAGACTTCACAGTACATTTAGATATTGCTCATTTTTGTCTTCAGTTAATAAAACAGTTTCTGTGCTAAAAGATTCTGAGATCATTCAGAATGTATCCCTGGGAAGTTTATTTCCAACATTCCCAGTGTTCATTGTTAAAATACTTATGACAGTGAAACCTGTTAACTCTTTGAAAAAAAACAATGCAAATAATTTAAATATAATTATTGCAACTAGATATAATAAAACTATTATTGAGACTAAATATTTAAAGTATTTAAAAATTTAAGGACTATGGGACTTTAAAAGTTAGATTGTTTTATGCTGTGGTATTGATAGCAATATAATATCTTGTGTATACATAATAAAAGAATGGCTATGGTTTCAGTAAGTGCTAGTGTCAAGTTGACAGAGAGTCATTGTTTTCATCCACTTGACACAAACGTAGACATATTTAGGAATAGCAAAAACTTAATTGAAAAGGCTTCCATAAACTTATCCTATAGACAGTCTGTTGGACATTTTATTTATCAATGTCTCAAACATATGGGATGCCTAAGCCACTGTACTAGAAGCCAACCTTAGGCATATGGGCCTGAATTGTACAAGAAAGAAGGCAAATTGAACTGTGAACAGTAAGCTAGAATACAACATTTCTCTAAAATCTCTACTTCAGTTCCTGCCTTAAGTTACTGTTTTCACTTCCCTTCAGAATGGATTTAGGTAAAAATAAATGTTTAAGTTGAAAGAAACCATTTCTTCCACAAGTTGCCTTTGCTCATGGTGTTTGATCAGAATAAGATAAATCAAACAAAGATACTACTTCTTGACTGTGTAACACATAATTATATATATGACGCCAAAGCAGTCATTGCATTTATGAAGATCATACCTTAGATAACACAGATAAAGAAAAGAAATGTGTAAAGTTATAGTAGTTGATAAAGAAATGAAGACAAGAGGAAGAAGAAGTAGGGATAGAAGGAATGGGAGATTCTTCAGGAGTATTTGGAGTGTATGCTACAAAGTACAAGACTGGGGCTAGTATATGACCAGAAATACAAAATTGATATTATTTAGAGACCAGAAAATATGGCATTTTCAAATTCTGATTACCAAGGTAATATTATATTGTTATATTACCCAGTAAAATAGATTATATAATATATTTAAAACTAATAATATGTTTAAAATTAATATGACTTTTCAAAAAATTTCCAGTAACCTCACATATATGTGTGTACACACATGTGAAAACATACATATACACATACACACACACATCTTAATACTCATACACACTAGCCACACATATATAGGCAGAAATATCCACTAAATACTAGTAAAACATAAAAAATATTTTAGCAAATAACAAAGAATTCCAATGGCTGATTAGATTTCTTAGTTTCCTTTACTAGAGAATTTTCTTAGCTTTGACAAAGTGTCTTGTTATGATATTTTTTGAGATAATAATTTTTTTAGTTTTAAAATTAAATTTATTCAGAAGCATTTTATGCTATTTGATACTATTATAAATGGTAGCTTTCTTTTTTAAATAATAGTATTTTTATTTATTTTTAAATTTAAATTTAAATTAGAAACAAGGTTGCTTCACATGTCAATTCCAAGTCCCTCTCTGTTTTCCTCCCTTCCTCTAGTGCCCTTCCACCAACCCCCTCCCCAATATCCCCTCATTTCCCCAGGGAGGGTGAGGCCCCACATGGCGGTGTCCATAGTCTGTCATTTCATCCAGGGCAGGGCCTAGACCCTCCCCAAGAGTTCAGGGTGAGAGTGCATCTCACATTGTTGGATGGGAGTTCAAAGTCCATTTTTATACCCAGGATAAATAGTGATCTACTGCCCAAGGCTCAATAGATTACCTAGGCCTCCTCACTGACACCCACATTCAGGGGGTCTTGATCAGTCCCATGCTGGATTCCCAGGCTGATGCCTGGGAATCAAGAGCTAACTCTTGTCAGGTCAGCTGTTTCTGGGGGTTAAACTAGCCCAGTCTTAATCCCTTTGGTCATCAGGCCTCCCTGTTAGTGGCTTTCTTGAGTTCAGCTCAGTACTTAGTCGTGGGAGTCTTCCTCTTCTTCCATCAGCCACTGAATGAAAGTTCTGTTTCCCGGACTCTCTGGCCATGGGATTGTAGGCTGGCACTCCCCAGATCTATGTCTAAAATCCATATATGAGAGAGTACATGCCATGTTTCTCTTTCTGTGACTGCATTACCTTGCTCAGGATGGTTTCTTCTAGTGCCATCCATTTGCCTGCAAATCTCAGGATTCCATTTTTTTTTTCTGATGAATAGTACTCCATTGTGTAAATGTACCACATTTTCTCCATCCACTCTTCGGTTGAAGGTCATCTAGGTTGCTTGCAAGTTCTGGCTATTACAAATAATGCTGCTATGAACATAGTGGAACAGACATCCTTGTTGTATGAATGGGCATGTTTTGGATACATGCCTAAGAGTGGAGTTGCTGGGTCTTGTGGTAGGTTCCTTCCCATTTTTCTGAGGAATCTCCATACTGATTTCCAAAGTGGCTGAACAAGTTGGCACTCCCACCAGCAATGGAGGAGTGTTCCCCTTTTACTACATCCTCTCCAGCATAAATTATCCTTGATGTTTTTGATTTTACCCATTCTGACAGGAGTGAGATGGTATCTCAGAGTTGTTTTGATTTGCATTTCCCGGATGGCTAAGGATGTTGAGCACTTTCTCAAGTGTCTTTCAGCCATTTTAGATTTCTCTATTGAAAATTCTCTATTTAGTTCTGCAGCACACTTTTTAATTGGATCCTTTGGCGTTTTGGAGACTTGCTTCTTGAGTTCTTTGTAAATTTTGGAGATCAGCCCTCTGTCAGATGTGGGGTTAGTGAATATTTTTTTCCATTCTGTGGGCTGCATTTTTGTCTTGCTGACTGTGTCCTTTGCCTTTTTAACAAAGATCAGTAAACACAATCACAAGTGTGTTGCTACAATTTCTGAACCAATATAGTGTTCTTATATTGGAAAATAGCATTATATGTTTGAAAAGTAGGCTTAAATTGATTTTTTTCTATTCTGATGCTAAAGTTTATTTAGGTAAAGATAATAACAATAAAAAAGGGATGCCGGTCTTTTGTGATAGAATGCCTCTAACACTCTTTCTATCTGATTTTACACTCAATATTTAATTCCTTAATTTAAAAATATACAAGTATGAAATTACATATACATTAATATGTTTGCAAAACATTGCCAAATCCCTAGGTATATTGAGCTAGCAATGACATTAAAATCATATGAAAAACAGTAACTAAAGTATAATCTAATTAATTAATTGTTGTATTCTAAGTTTTGAAAGTTCAATTAAATGAAATCTGAAATTGTTCCTTTTGCCTCCACTAATTAGTGAGCTTGTATCTGCTTCAGTTAAGCATGAAGCTAATATCAGTACAGTCTGTTCACCCCAGGACTATTTTTGAAATTGTCCTATTCTTCTGGGATTAAATGCAATTAAAATGAAATTGAATCACTGGTTTAATTGTGTTGATGAATTGTGCTAGAAAGCCTCACATCTTCACATGGTAGAATGTTGGATGAGGAAGGCAAAATGCCATCCTGATTTATATTTATTTACTTTCCGCATCTTGAGTTTTTCTGCCCTAGCTGGTTGTCATCACTCACAGGTCTTTCTGGTATCTGGGTTGTTTTCATTTATGATAGTTTGTCTATTTATTTATCTATATTTGTAACGAGAGTATAAATTGGGAGTTAAACACAATTACTTAGTAACGTTTTCCCCATACAGTTACAAGTTCTTTATCAATAAATAAAAGAGTAAAAGTGACTTGTAGTTAGTTATCTTAATGCCATGTCTCTTAATAAACATTATGCTTCACCACCGGTCAGCCACAGGGAAAACTCCCAACACCAAGCATCAGTTGTTCTAACTGATAATTGATTATCTTCATACTAATTATGTCTGTCACAAATAAACTGGACATCTAAGAGCTCCTGGTGTCAAATATATATCTGAAAAATGTAGATCTTGTTGGAAATTTTACAATGAATTCACTGTAGTATTATAGAATGGAGGTAATTCTGCTAGACCTTTGAATCACAGAGTTTTGATTTTTTTATTCTCTTAAGTTCTTTAGCTATTTTGCATCACTTATTTATTTTTAATGTATATAAATAGAAACAATATACATCATTTCGTCTCAAGTCTTTTAAATAAGTTTATTATTCTGTTCATATCACTATAGGGCAAGCATGTAAAAATCCATTTTAGAAATGTTGGCGCATAAATAGGAGGAAATAGGATGAGGATGATGCTGGGACAGAAGATAAGCCTTGGGATAAATGGGGCTTTAGTGTCAGAGACATTATTTTCTTAAACACCTTAATTTCATGTATTAAGATTTACACTTTTTATGAAGACAGTGCTTCAGAACAAATATAAACTACCTTATTTTTCTAAGACATATCATTTAATATAAAAAAAGTGATATTATGGTTTTAAAAGTAAATTTTGGTCAGATTTTTACTTAAGATATAACACTGATTCTGTATTAGAGAAATGTCTCTATTATATTTCATAGTTAGAAATATTTCTGCAGCTTTATGCTATGGCTTAATTAAATACTGCTCATCTCTAAGCTTTATTCCCTACAAATGGTAGTTACTTTGACTAGTAAATTAATTTTCTCTCTATTTAGATAGGTATTTATCTTCCTGTGATATTATTTACGAAATTACTTTTTAGTGAACAATATGCTATTTTAATGTATGGGTTTTTTAGTAAGTAGTTATGCTTGTTTTGTGGCAAATAAGTTTATGCAGTGAACACAAATTCTTTCAAAATAACAGTTAAATGAAATATCCTGTGAAATATGAACTTTAATTCTATAATTTAAAAATTTTCACCTAGAAACATAATAGAAAGTTATGATTAATGTAAACATTGAGAAGGCTACATAATCAATGCAATTGTGCTTGATGACTTCAAAATGCACATGCAATGTCTCAATTGATAGTGTTTCAAACCCATTTCAAAAAAGAAAGTGACATAAAAAGATATATAGAAGGACGATGAATATCCTGGAAGAAATAGAGAAGTGACTCAATCATTGAGAGCACTTCTACTCTTCCTTTGGACCCAACTTTGGTTGCCAGCATTCATACCGCATGGCTCACAAGCACTTGTAGCTCCATGTCCAAAGCATTTTTTCTTCTGGCTTCTGTGAGCACCTGCATTTAGATGCATATATCCTCACAGAAATACACATAACACACATTATTAAAATGTTTAAAATATCTTTAAAAATTAATCTTCTAAGAGATGAAATAGAAATAAATGGTATGGCAAAATATTTATAATAGTATGCTTTTCTGATAGGCAGCTGGGTCATTATTAATTATTTTCCTAGAAGTATGGAGTTGTAAGCTCCTTACTGAAAATAACATACACATGGGAAATACATGTGCATAGTCGTTATTGACTTACTTGATATTATAGAATAATGAAATATTTGTTATAAACTGATTTTATCGTATATATGCAAACTTACATATAAAAGTTTAATAACGTGAAGTCTCAGTGTTTGAGTTAGTACTTCATTCAGGAAACAAAAGCAGTAGTTTGGATTCTGACTGATCTGCAACTCTGTGTACCTATGAAATAAAAATAGCTTGGATATTCATCAGCTGATGAATTGATAGTAAATATGGCTTTATACTTCTATAAAAATGAAATTATTAAATTTACAAGTAGATACATACCACTGGAAAAAATGTGTTGAGTGATGTAACTCAGGCACAGAAATACAATATTGTATGTTATCCTTCATATGTAGATGCTAGCTTTCATTATATATGTATATATATATATATTGCATGAGACCCCAGCATCAATATACAATACTACCCTAACTAATTAGTTAAATGGCTGATTGGCTGTTTTCAAGTAACCAGGAATATCTAGGATGTATCTTGACACCACTAATACAATCAGCAAAAATAAAATACAGAAGGTTTTTAAAAATCTATTGCATCATTTCATTTTTTTCTTTTTCAATATAAGGCTTTGCATAGTTAAAGTTTCAATAATTACATAAATATAGCTCATTTGTAACATTTATTCAAAAAATTCAATGTGGACAATTTAGAAAATCAGCTGTGTATTGGATAATTGAATCTGTTTAAATAAGGAATTTTTTATCCAAGCATGACAAATTCCCATTAACACATGATTATGGAAAGCTATATAACATAAAAACAGGAGCTAAGACACAAGAACACTTCAGTTGGTTATTTCTGCAAAGATCATCCATTTTTTGACTTTTCCATAATCTTTTAAAATATTTTATTTAAATTAGAAACAAACTAGATTCACAAGTCAATCCCAGCTCCCTCTCTGTCCCTTCCTCCCCACTATCAACCCCCTAACCCCTACTTATACCCCCTGGGATCCCCAGGGAGGGTGAGGCTTTCCATGGGGTATCTTCAAAATCTGTCATATCCCCCATGTGTTCAGACTGAAAGAACATCCCTCCATGTGCAATGGGCTCCCAAAGTCCATTTGTAAACCAGAGACAAATACTGATCTACTTCCTGAGGTCCCTTAGATTGCCAAGGCCTCCTCACTGACACCCATGTTCAGGGGGTCTGGATCAGTATATATATATATATATATATATATATATATATATATATATATATATAATCTTTTTAAACAACTGTTCTGCCTGTGTGTACACCTGCAGACCAGAAGAAGGCATCAGATTCAATTATAGATGGTGATGAGCGACCATGTGATTCCTGTGAATTAAATTTAGGACCCCTGGAAGAGTGCTCAGTGCTCTTTACACCTGAGTCACTTTTCAGACCTGCCCATAATTTACTAGTATCACTGTTATTGCCTTAATATTAGCTATGCTTAAGAAATCAATAAATGTATTCATAAATGATAATGTATAGCAGTGGTCTCAAACTGTGGGTTGTGACCCCTCACATATTGGTTATCTTGCATATCAGATATTTACATTACAATTTACAACAGTATCATATTTATAGTTATGCAGTAGCAACAAAATATTTTTCATGGTTGGGAGTCACCATGAGCTGTATTAAAGGATTACAGCATTAGGAAAGTTGAGAACCACTTATCTGTAGTGTCATGGAGGAATGGTCTGGGATAGAATAACACTGAATTATTCTCAGGTTGGTATACCTCACCTATCAGTTCTTTATAACATGCAGGTATGTTGAAAGGTCCCATGGCTGCATTATATGTATGAGATATTCCAACAACATGGAAGAAATTTATTTATACAACTGATAATTTGAAGCTTTCAGTTTTTTTTTTTACTGAGAGTTTTATAGTAAGATACATGGAGTGCTTCAGGAATTGAACTGGAATAAAAATGGAGTCTGTGGGGCATGCTTAACTAATTCAGTCAAAAAACAGATTTAATTAGTCAATTATATAATAAACATCAGAATTCATGAACAGCGCACATCTGAGTGTGTTGAATAAAAGTTGAAAATTGCCTGTCTTCATAACGGGTGATTTAAACAGCATTAAAGATATGTAAATGCAAAACCATTTCATTAGAAATTTAAGGAGGAAAAAGGTAACTAAAGAAGAACTATGAAGTAATATTAAGTTGCTTCCCATTTGAAATGCACTAATGGTATTTTGGGAGAAGATTACTGTAATCCAAGTCTATTTAGCAGTCAAGCTGCAGCTTGACTGGCTCTCCCCTCTACCCTTTTGATTTTGGTATAATGTAAAAAAGTTAAGGAATTTTGAGAATTTATTATGGCATCTGGTTGATTTCAAAGAGGTGTTTGTGAGGTTCTACGACTTAGTGTTTGCATGTGTCTCCTTCTCTGTCTGTCTCTGTCTCCCTTCTCTCCTGCTCTGTCTCTCTGTCAACATCTCTACTCAGTGTAATTGTTAATCACCTACATTTCTTGTCTAGTCTTGGGGTCCCATGACATATCCTCTTTCCATTGTAGACTATTTGTTGGTAGTGTTATCATTTTGTTCTTTTTTTTCTCAGTTCATATAATTTATTACAGTTAGCACACAGTTTAAGAATTCACCAACACACCAATAGTACAAAACTAAACAGCATTATAAGTTATTCCCCCTTGTTGTACTACTGTGGGTAAAGCTTCTCTATCATTACCAGGAGACACAATCTCACAGCAGCCTTCTAGTTCCCATAGCTCTTACTCTTTCCTCTTTCTTTTCTGTAGTGTTCTCTGAGCCTCATTTTCAGGAGTTCAGTGGAAGACATATTGGCTGGGTATCACGCAGGCAGTTTTTTGTGTGTTTGTCTGTGTGTGTGTGTGTTTAGCCAGTTGGAGTTTTTGTGATGGTCTCAGTCTGATACAGAGAGATGTATTTCTGATGAGGGATGAAAGCTGCACTCATCAGTAGTAGCTTTAAGGATAAATATTTAGAATTCAGTTAGAAATTACACTGGTGTAGTATAGTGATGGTTCTATGTTCACCTCTAAATTTTATGATCTCACCAGTCCCCCCCATCCCAGTAACTGGCAAGGTTTCCTGGTTGAGGCCTGATTTCTTTCTTTTTGGAAGAACTGTAAATCCAATAAGAAATATCTCTTTGTTAAAGTGAAGTTATGGGTACAACTATTGGGTCTATATTTTCAGAACTGGTAATTGTTATATTTCATTGGTCACAATTGAATAGGACTATTGATAATCTGAAAATGCCCTCATGGATTTGCTTACAGGTAATATGATGGAGGCAAACCTAGATTAAGGTTCCCTCTTCCCAAATGACTATAGCTCATAACAATTTGACAAAACAAAAAACAGACACATAAGTCAATTCCTTGAGATAATTGAGGCTAATTATGTCACTTTCCACTTTACTAAAGTATAAGCAAAATTATGATTAAAATTGTATACTACATCTTTGCATTCATCTTTGAGAATTTGCTTATATTTGTTATCATTTTTGGCAGAATTTTAATTCTACAGATTATTATTTTAAAATATTTTGTACATCCTGAGACAATTGTGATTGTTAATTTAACTAGTGACCTTCGTTCTTTACACCAAAACAATAATGAAAAGCTACCAGCAAAAGAAAAACTATTATATCATTATAAGCATGATATATGATCTTTTATTTATCTGATTATCAATAGTTTACTTATAGTTGAAAATTGTCTCCCTATCTCCTGCTGACAAGTCAAAGCTAGTTTACAATATTTCTTTTGTTGTTCATAAATATTTTTTGTGTACATCATTAGAATTATCATACAAACAAGAGTATATTCTTTAAATCACCAGAGTCACCTCCCCAAATCTCATTACTTTATCGAGTTAATGATATCTCCTTGTATTCAAATAATTTAGTTAACTACATTTTTCTGACATTATCATCAAAATAGTTTTTTTGTCATCTCCAATTAGATGAATTTCATTTATTTGTCAATATTCTTCCTGGATCCCTATTATTTCTTTAAATATACTTTAACCTGGGGATCATAACCCTCAGTCTAACGTTAAACACTGGCTTTCTAGAAAGAAAAAATGATTCAATATTCATAGAGGAACTAGGATGATGATGATGATGATGGTGATGATAGATGATGGTGATGATGATAATGATGATGACATCCTGCTAATGAAACAAACTACATTAACAGAAATTTTGTTCCTCCAAGTGTAATATTTTGTGATTTGCAGTAATACATAATAATACATATATGGGTAAAAACATAAAGAAATATAAATATGAGTCACTTTATCCAAGGAAGTTTGGAAGAATAAAGTTTGGAAGTTTTAAGCCTTATTTCAAACATTTGACTCTTTCTGCTGTCCCAGTAGAAGAGTGATTTGAGCAAGAATCCATAATGGACCAAGTCTGTGAAAGGAGTCAGAGGAGAATGTTTCAAGCTGTAAATTAAATTGATTGTATTTCACAGGTATATTGCCAGCTTAACAAGTTAATGAAGTAAGACAATAGGCAAGAATGTTAAAGTATGATGACACATGAGGTTTAGGAATGTTGTAAAAATCTGTAGTTATGAAGACAGTTATATAGTGATAACAATAAAACTCCAGAAGGTGTAAGAAATTAGGAAATAGTTATATAAGCTTGATAACGAACCATGGGTAAACAAGACATAGACAGTCAGTTTATTCTAAAACAAATGGCTCTCTGAAGGCTGCCTGAATCTGTAAAGGGACTGAGACTAAAGATGCTGACAGTATATATTGTAGCTAAAAGAATCAGGCTTCATTAGCTTGATATGACTTTTAATTTAAGTAGAAATAAATAAGAAAGGATCTTTTGAGAATATAACATTATAAAATGCTAACACGTGTAGACTTTTTGTTATCACCACTTACCAACTATTTTTATTTTGTATCTCAAGGTATTATGCATGCCAAGCAACTACTATGTATAATAGGCGTGGATCTTTATAAAATTGGCTTCAGTCAAAAACAATACTTTTTTCCCTCAATATATGTTTTTATTTAAATTAGAAACATGAACGCTTCACATGTCAATCCTAGCTCCCTTCCACCCCTCTTCCCTTGTCCCAACACTAGCCCCCCCCCAATCCCCACATCATTTCCCAGGGAGGGTGAGGCCCCCCTTGGGCAAATCTCCAGAGTCTGTTATTTGATCCAGGGAAGGACCAAGGCCCTTCTCCATGTGTCCAGGCTGAGAGAACATCCCTGGAATGGGCTCCCAAAGATCAATCATACACCATAATAAACACTGATATAGTAACTAAGGCAACAGTGATTTCTGTGGCCTCCTCACTGAAAGTACATTCATGGAGTCTGGATAAGTCCCCTGTTGGTCTCTCAGCTATCAGTCTGAGATTCAAGAGCTCCCCCTTATCTGGTCAGCTGTCTTTGTGGGTTTCACAACATGGTCTTGACTCCTTTGTTAATCACTCTTCCATCTCTGTCACTAGGTTCCAGGAGTTCAGTTAAGTGTTTAGCTGTGGGTATCTGTCTCTGCTTCCATCAGTCGCAGGATGACGGTTCTAGGATGGCAGATAAGGTAGTCATCAACCTTATCATCAAGGAGACCCTATTAATGTAGTCTCTCCCCTATTGCTTCATTTGCCAGTTTGTTTTATCCTTGTAGATCTCTGGAGATCTCAGTAGTGTAAGCTCTCTCCTCAAGCCTATAATGACTCTATCTATTATGGAATCTCTCTCTTTTTTCTTTTTTTCTCAATATGTTTTTATTTAAATTAGAAACTTGAATGTTTCACTTGTCAGTCCCAGCTCCATCTCTCACCCAACCTCCATTGTCCCTCCACCAGCTCCTGAGCCCCACACCCAGGGAGGGATCTCTGGAGTCTGTCTTTTCATCCTGGGCAGGACCTAGGTTCCTCCCCATGTGTCCAGGCTGAGAGAGCATCCCACTATTTGGAATAGGCTCCCAAAGCTCATTCATAAACCATGGTGAACACTGACCTATTACCCAAGGTCCCAGTGATTTCTGTGGCCTCCTTCCTGGCATTACATTCATGGAGCCTGGATCAGTTCCCTGTTGGCCTCTCAGCCATCAGTTTGGGATTCAAGAGCTCCCCCTTATCCAGTCAGCTGTCATTGTGGGTTTCCTTAACATGGTCATGTCCTGCTTTCCTCTATTCTTACCTTAACTCAACCCTGCTGCTCCCGATGCCTTCTTTTCCCCTCTTCTTATCCCCCTCTCTTTTTCCTAGTTCCCTCTCCTCTCCCTCAATGTTCCCAATCTGCTAAGATGATCTTGGCTCATTCCACTTCTCTGTGGTATCATACATCTCTCTTGGGAACCTCTCTGTTTCTCAGACTCACTGGCACTGGGACTGTAGGCTGACACTCCCCTGATCCATATCGAAAATCCATATATGAGTGAGTACATACCATGTTTGTCTTTTTGTCACTAGGTTATCTCACTTAGGATGGTTTCCTCTGGTGCCATCCATTTGCCTGCAAACTTCAAGATTCCATTGTTTTTTTTTTCCGCTGAGTAGTACTCCATTATGTAAATGTACTACATTTCTGTATCCACTCTTCAGTTGTGGGGCATCTAGGTTGCTTCCAGGATCTAGCTATTACATATAATGCTGATATGAACATAGTAGAACAGACATCCTGGTTGTGTGAATGGGTGTCTTTTGCATATATGCCTAAGAGTGGAATTGATGGGTCAAGTGGTAGACTGAGACCAACTTTCTGAGGAATCTCCACACTGATTTCCATAGTGGCTGTACAAGTTGGCACTCCCACCAGCAGTGGAGGAGTGTTCCCCTTTCTCCACATCCTCTCCAGCACAAACTGTCATTGGTGTTTTTGATTTTACCCATTCTGACTGGAGTAAAATGATGTCTTAGAATTGCTTTCATTTGCATTTCCCTAATGGCTAATGATATCAATTGAGTATTTCTCAAGTGTCTCTTAGCCATTTTACACTCCTCTATTGAGAATTCTCTATTTAGTTCATTCCCCCATCCATTTTTAATTGGATCATTTGGTGTTTTGGAGACTTGCTTCTTGAGGTCTTTGTAAATTTTGTAGATCAACCCCCCTGTCAGATGTGGAGTTAGTGAATATCACTTCCCATTCTGCGGGCTACCTTTTTGTCTTACTTACTGTGTCCTTTGCATTACAGAAGCTTCTCAGTTTCAGGAGGTCCCATTTATTGATTGTGGACCTCAGTGTTTGTGCTACTGGTGTTATGTTTAGGAAGCGGTCTCCTGTAGCAATTCGTTCAAGGGTACCTCCCACTATCTCTTCTAGCAGGTTTAGTGTGGCTAGATTTATGTTGATGTCTTGATCCATTTAGACTTAAGTTTTGTGCATGGTAATAGACATGGATCTATCTGCAGTCTTCTACATGCCAGCATCCAGTTATGCCAGCACCATTTGTTGAAGATGCTATCTTTTTTCCATTGTATAATTTTAGTTTCTTTGTCAAAAATCAGGTGCACATAGGTTTGTGGATTAATCTCAGGGTTTTCAATTCTATTCCATTTGTCTACCTGTCTATTTTTGTGCCAACACCAAGATGTTTTCAAGACTATAGCTCTATAATAGAGCTTGAAGTCAGGGATAGTGATGACTCCCGATATTGCTTTGTTGAGCAGTGTTGTCTTGGCTATCCTGGTTTTTTTTTGTTTTTCCATACAAAGTTGATTATTGTCCTTTCAAGGTCTGTGAAGAATTGTGCTAGGATTTTGATGGGGATTGCATTGAGTCTGTAGATTGCTTTTGGCAGGATTGCCATTTTTGCTACATTGATACTACCTATCCAAGAACATGGGAGATCTTTCCGTTTTCTGCTGTCTTCTTTAAATTCTTTCTTTAAAGAATCCAAGTTCTTTCAATACAGGTCTTTCACTTGTCTGAGATGGAAGCCTCCATGACATTCCCCAAGCACTGGCAGGCAGCCCATAAATGGGTCCTGGTTTACCTGGACTCGTGGGTGGTGCAGGAGAATAGGGAGCATTGGCTCCCACTGCTGGGATGGAGAAGGCAGCAGTAGAACCCAAGCACAGGCAGCCAAGTCTAGTCCTAATTCTGTGGGTGGAGCAGGAAACTAGGGTACCTTTGCTCTTGCCATTGGGGGATGGAAGCCTCAGTCGGTGGATTCATTCTTATTTTAATATTTGTCTACTCACCACCCGCCCCCCAAAATAATATTTTCATCCCTTGAAGAAAGTGGAAGCTCTGCCTGACTCAGTAAAATGAATCTTAAAATTGTTTTAATAGCTAGCCATGGCCCACTAGATGGCATCATGCTTGATTCTATCTCATTATTTACCCGCTTGTTCTGACTGAGAGTAATATTCCTAATATCTTTTTGGGTTAGTTTCTCCCAGTCAAGAAAGAGAATTCCCTAAGTTATGGACAGATCCGCCTTAGCCAGCAGAGATTACTGGGTCTCCTCCACAAACTGTTCTGCCATTTGCTTCACTTTATGATACAGATGCTATTTATCGTGGCACCCCTTTGCTTCAAAGCTACCAATTCCTATATTATTTAGCATGAGATAATTTTAATTAATAATTAACTGCAAATGTTCAATTTCATGTAATATATATGTGAAGAATTGATTCTTGCATTTACAACACAGACAATCTCATATAGCAGTTATACACTATCAGGGCATGGATTCCTTTTCAAATGGTTATAGGAATACAAATTTATTTTGAGTATCTTCAAATAGAAGATGGAACAGTAGAGAATGAAAACTGTATTAGTTTCCTTTTATTTCCTACCTTTCATTGAAGAGTGTATGCCAGATAAATATTTAAACAAGGACTTGAAAACTAGTGTTCCTGTGGGGTCACACACTAATCAGAAGATGCCCTGTAGCACTGCTGCAGAAGCTTGATTCTTAACATTCCTACTTTTATATTCCTCCTGTTACTTTGTCAAAGAGCATAGATTTCAGCATGACATTAAAAAGCATATTGCTGTGAGAAAGATACAGGAATGTTTATAGGCATTCTGCTTTGCTGTGTATCATTGATAATAAATTTTAAGGACAGCATTACTGCTATAGTGTTGATAGAAAGCAATTTTATAGTTCGTGCTTTAAAACAAATAATTCAGTTCAATTTTGTGGAAATGTAAAGCGATACATACGAGGCAAAAATGTTATCACTATGGTAACTGTAAACCCTAACGATAATAATAACTTTGAAACTGAAGTAGTGGTGTAGTTAGATAGTACCATGAGGAGAAACCAGAAACACTGGTCAAGGGAAACTAAGGGTGAGGAAAGCTGTGTTCTTAGGAATCGTTTTGAGTACGCTACAGTCCAGTGGGGAGTTTTCGTGTTCCTGAAGGCTTATACCTCCAGCTTTTTTTTTTAAAGCACTCTTTGTATACTGAAGGGAAAGAATTCCTGTCTTCTCTCTCAGACATTGAAATTTCTTTGGTGATGATGTTCTCACTGTGCTCATTAGGTACAAGTGAAGATTTAATTTTGAAGTTAAAATATTTATTGTGTAGGAAAAGAAAAGTTAAAATTACTTCCTTAACATATATGACTTTTTAATTTAATTACAACATAATTATATTTTCCATTTGTTCTACAACTTTCAACTGCTCCTCTGACCCCCTGCTCCCTGTCAAATTCATGAACTCTTTGTTTAATAATTATTTTTACGCACACACACACTCACACACACACATACACACACACGTAAATACTTAAAACCAACATGAATTAGTATATACTTGAAGTAACTTCATGGGCCAGAGATAGAAGATCCTAATGACCTAATGTGACAAGCATTATGCCCGTAAATTAAAACTATTCTACCAGTTATAGAAGTGGGATCAGATTACTTCATCATGAGAAAGAGGAATATTAAGTTCCAATTCAGAACGCAAAGTCCAGTAAGTAAAATGCAGCCTTAGAAAAGTGAAGATATCTTCCAGCAGCAAATGTAGATGCACAGGAGTTTAGATTGGGACCTAAAGTGAAACCACTAACAGTATTTCTAATGTGTACATTATCTTTCTTGAGTTGACCCACACATTTTCTTTTTCTAGAGTATGCCTGTTCCTCTTAAATGCTATCTGACAAAAAGGTTTGCTTTTCAAGCATTAGCCCAAATGTCTCCTGTTTCACAATCTCTTCCCTGCCCTCCCTTGAGCCCATTGAATCACCCATGTACTTGTTCAATAACAATGCAGAAACAGCTATTACTCATATCACAATTTGGAGATCTTTCCCTCTTTCTTATTTCCCTCTATAAAGGCACTGTATGGATGAGCACAATGGTCGGCAAACAATAGATCTTCCAACCTTTGCTAGTTGAACATATAAATGTTTTTCTTCTTCTGTTAAAATAGTAGTCTTTTACATCCAAGTATATTTGCAATGGCACCATCACAGAAAAATGCAGGTAAGTTATATATGATATGTTGATCTTTTCTTCATTGTTTTATCTGTGCAAATATCATACCAATAGGTTGTTTCTATCACTTCTTTCTATGACTATTTCAAAACTATGTGACTATTTGAGGGGACAGACATTTCCAATATTATTGAAACATATTTTACAAAGTTGTTGTGACATCTTACTTTTGGCTCACTCATAAGCAATTATAACTCCATGAATACCAAGAATATTATTAAATATCATATAACTAATACATATTTCAGTTATTAAATACAAAGCTATTAATTCAAGGAAATGCTGATTTTTCAAGCCAAGGTTTCTCAGTGGCTATGGAACCAGTCCTGAAACTTGCTCTGTAGACCTTGCTGTCCTGTAACTCACAGAGATCTGCCTGCCTCTGCCTCCCAAGTGCTGGTATTAAGGACATGCACCACCACTACCCAAACAATAATGCAATTTTTAAAGAGAAAAAAGATACATGCGACTTTAATGAGAAGTAGTTTTAAAAATTACCCCCTTCTCTCTATATTATATGTGTCTAAGACTTTCTAGAAGTATAATGCCAAATATTCGCTAGTATGTGGGTTTCACATATTTTATTTCAGCTGATTTGTCATAGTTCTAAATACTACAGTGGATGCTGTATTATTGTCTATTTTCAAAATTTAGAGATAGTTAATGTAATTGAATTACTAGAGAAAATAGCTGGTGGTTTATTGGACGAGCTTTAGAATTTTTTCTGTATATAGTGATCATATTGAAGAGGGATGTAGACTATTCAAAGTAGCCTCTTAGAAACTCACTAATAGACTAAACCTAACATTCAAGATGGAACATAGAATACTGAAATGAACTACAGGAATAAAGCTAGGTGAGAATTATAACCCAAACACAAGTACACTCTTTACTGATAGTTTCCATGGAAATCACTTAAATTTGCTTCTCACCTATATAATCAAAACAATACTAAATTTCATAGTCATTTTCTCAAACTACCACAGATATAAAAATGTTATAAATATCTTCTGATTATTCAACTAAGTAATATAATGTACAAGCATAAAACTGTACATTAATATATGCAAATCTTGTGCAACCATGCAGAGTTAGCTGTAAGGTGTGGGTAAATATAACAGCAAAACACACAAATTGTGACCCTGATTATGCTACCATTCAGTGGACACATTTACAAAATGCTCACAGTCTCTTGTCTGTTTCCTCACGTTCAATCATAGACTGTATTTTATTAGCTCAAGAGATCATATCAAATGTCCATCTTTCTATTTTGGAGAAGCATGATCTTAAGTGAATCATTCTACATTCTTTGGCTTAGATTTCCTAACAATGATCAACAAAACAATTGCAAAAACACCTGGCTAGGTTTATAGTATAGTTTCTGACTATGGAAAACAATGAATGTTCAGAGTACACATAGCCCTGAAAGGAATTTTATGACTATCATTAGTAATGTGGGCAACACTGCTAATGTTGTTGAGGGTCAATGCTGCTAATTATTTCCTACATACTAGATTATATGTTTAGTTGTTTTTCTGTTCTATCTCAATGTAATCCCACACTCTGGAAACTCAAGTACATTTTCTTCCATTAGTAAAAAGACTTTGGAAAGTAATCACATTCACATTTTAACATTTCTCTTATGTGGAAATCAGCACACTACTCAATGCCTCAAATGAGTGAATAAAAATTCCTCATACTTCTCTTCTGGGAGAAATAATGCCCCTTGATAGAAGAAAGTTTTGTGCCGAGGCTTCCATACTTGTTGAGATCTTACTTGCTAATTTGTGCTTACTGATAAACACCGTGCCTTATTTAAAGTGGATGCTTATGGTGAATAAATGGCTTTGCACTCTTTGTGTATTGTCTCTGAGCCTTTGATTCTTCTGATGAAATGGAAATATTGGTAACTAATTCATGAAGTATTTGTGAAAATCAAATGGGATCAGAACATAGAGTCAACTGTTTGTGAGAGTTAAACAGCATAGTCCATTCTGCATTTCCTTATAGTGTAGTAAGGGTGAAATAATGTGAGCTGTATTAGTGTATTGATGCATGTTTAAAAGACAATGGATAGACATCATAAAGAAATGGTGCATGTTGATAGAAAAGTTACTTTATCTCACTAGCATCTAATGACATCATCCAAAGAATTGATATAAAATATTGGTTTTGCAAGTAGTTGGGAATATTAATTAGGATTATTTAGCACACAACTGTAGCAGATTCTTTGAATTTCTCCTGAGTTTCAACCAAATACTTTTGAGATGCAAAAGGCATTTCCTTTGTGTATGAGGGATGTATCAAATACCATAGGATTAATAAAGCTTTAGGATAATATAAGTTTAGATTTTTTTTTTTGCTTTTGCTAGACAGGGTTTCTCTGTATTGTTTTGGAGGCTGTCGGTCCAGCCTGGCCTCGAACTCACAGAGATCTGTCTGCCTCTGCCTCTCGAGTGCTGGGATTAAAGGCGTGCGCCACCACTGCCTGGCTAGATGATATTTTAACATGTATTCATCTAATGGCTGACATTTAGTTTGAATTTTAACTGCAACATGCATAATAACTAGCTACTTAATTTTCCAGGCAGGCAAGTTGATAAAAGCAAATACAGCAGCTTGTGAAAGGTACACAGACAACACTCAACAGTCAGAAACATACTTGTGTCTCTATTACTTATTACCTCAAACTTTATTGCTGAAGTTTGTAGAGTTGATTTCAAGAGTTCATGAACACTACAATCGGACATAACTTCAAAACCAAAGCATGCCATACCTCTCTTGTCAAGTCCTATGGTAACAAGTTTGAAGCTATTAGTAGTATTATCTTTGGTTTTGTGCTTTTAAAATGAATAATCTGGTAACATAACCCCCACAAACCCTAACAATAGACATGCTAAGTGGACAAGGGAAAGATCACAAGTCCTCAACCTTATGCCAAGTCCTATGGACAACTAAAGAATGCTGCGAGTAGGGCTGTACTTCCCCAGGAAAAACTACTTCGCTATGTAGTATCAAATAATCAACCCTCAAAACATATGTACAAGTATCATTATACAAACTGAGCAAGTTATATTTAGCAAAGTATATGCATGTATATTTTCCTATATACTTACATTTAATAACATTAACAATTAATGAGAAAAGACTCAATGAATTTCAGAGAGATGAATGTGAGGTATACAGGAACTAGATAGGGGGAATGTTATAACTATGTTGCAATGTTAAAAAATGCAAAAGCAAGGATTTTCATAATTTTACATGTTTTTATATTAGGAGGGTTTTTGTAGTAACAGATTACTGATAAAATAAGAGGAAGATATCAAAGACATTGAGGTAGGAATGGATGGTAAAATGAAACAATCATTTCTGGATTAAAGAGAAGTAGACTACTATGAATGGGAGATTAACTTCTCTGACCTGAGTCAGAGCTGTACATTTATATTTTCGGTTGTGTCTCCACATTACGTAGTGCACACTGGCTCTAAGGAAACTAACAATCACAAGTTCCCAACTAACGGAAATGATTCATAGTATAACTAAGAGACCTTTATCCTGTATGCATCTTTAGGTACTTGTGGCTTCTACTAGTGTGAGTGCTATGTTTATTGTTTACTCCATATTATTTCTTAAATGTCAAAATAAACCAAACAGGCTAAATATGACAGGATTAGAACCAATATGTCCCCGTTCAGTTATTTTCAGGGAATGACACAACTTTCTTACTCCATTTTACAGTCTAAAATCGCAGAGTTGCACATGCCTCCTTCCCTCATTCTTATATATCTGATTTATAACCATTAGAACTAATAAGTTTTTCTTTTAAAATACCTCTAAAGTGTTGCCATTCATATTTATTCACATCACTATCAGCTTAATACATGTCATCTCATGACTTGTATGATTAAGTTCTATCTACTTGTTGACAGTCATTTCTGTAATGCAAATCTGACTACATCACTTTCTTCTTAGAAAATAATTCATATGACTCTTAGAAAAAGAGCAAATATTGTACACAGCAAGCCAGAGCTCCCATGATTGTCCTGCTTTTATCTTTTGATTTTTTCCATAAATCATGGTTCCAATTACCACCTATACTTTCCTCTCAATGCTGTTCTTCAATTCCTTTGCCTATATATGTTCTCTTTTTGGTTCTGTCTCTATTACCTCAGTTGTTCTCTCAACCTTTTAATCCACACTCACTTTTCCTCAGATGGCAATTTATACTTGTGTCTTTGGAAAGTGCTTACCTGATGTTCCTATTATACAACAATCATGTCAAGACATGTCACATGCCTTGATAACATAAGTCAAATTGTTATTTATACATGTTATCCTTTGAATAATATATACCTTAACTCACTTGAATATAGTAAGTTATATTGTATGTTGCAGTTCTCACAGTGAACGATATAATAAGTGCTTAATATGTGGTGACTGAATAAATTAATGCCCTTTTATCCTTTGTTTTAATCAGCAAAACTAAATACTATACACACCTCCTTGGCCAGAAGCCTTGTAAAAGAATTGCATAAAATAATTCTTTTGTATTCATGTTGTCTCTATCAGTATACTGGTCATGGCAATACAAACAACTATTACTAACCTGAATTTTTAATATAAATCATTAGTACTAGTTTTAGTCATGACAGAAAATTTTGAATATTTCTCTATATTTGATAACATACATAATAACTGTCAATTACATGACCTAATGGTTTTCACTTTACAACATACTAGCCTTAAAAGACAGCAATTACTTGTAAAACTACAATACATATTCATACAGTCTATATAATAATGCTTGTAATAGTAGATAATATGCATTTCACATGTTAAAATTTGGAAGAAAACATTGCCTTATCTGATGGTCAAATCATGCATTTGAGTTTAATCTTACTATATGAATGCGGGCATTGGGGAACGAAAAGGATGCTAAAGATGTCACTTATTCATTTTTTTAAAACAAGAGTAACTAATCAACCAAGTACTTGTGATAATATAGAGACCTGACATGTTTATCAAGCTTTGTAAAAATGTGTTCTATGTAAAAAATTTAGTGATTTTAAAAGTGTATCACTATCGACTTTATTGTAGGAAGCATGTTATTTTAGTCAATAGAATCAAAATACCTGTAAATATTATTAATATTTTTCAAAAATGAAAGTAAATAGTTTTGAAATGCCAAATGGATTATAAAATTATCCTCTGCCTATTAACAAAATGTTTGCACAAGTTAAATACTCCACTGAGAAAGCCTCTCTTGGTTCTAACACCAACATTTATCATATTTATCTCTAGGATGAATTAAAATATAAAATACAGAGTCAGAGATTTGGAGCTACTAAATAGTATTAGGAAAATTGCTTTTTCACTTTGGTCATATTAATAGCTACTGTATCCTATTGATATTTGCAAAGCTTATTTAATGTATTTAATGTATTAGAATGATAGTCCTGGAAGATTTTCAAATACATTGAAAAGTATAGATAATTAGCAAATCAACAGTGTATAATGATGTGATCTACCTTAAGTTTTTCTACATAATCCAGATGCCAAGTCATTAGCGTATTAGACTGTAATTATGTAATTCTCTACTTATCAAATTCACTTTTCAAAATAATTTAGCATTATCTTGAAATACAACAATATATTTTTAAAATTACATAGTTGTGTATATTTTCTCATGAGATACCTGTTTATAAGATTATTTTAAATTAAGCTGTAAAATGTATTTAATAGTCTGTGAAGGGGTAGATCTTAGGGAGCACTTTTTATTTTTATTTTTCTTGAAATCCTCCAGTCTCTCCAACATCTTTTAAATAAACTCTAAGCCCACACAATATATGTTCTCATCGTTGAGTATAAAAAGTAACAGAAACAGTATTTAAATGATGCCCTGTACCTGTTTCTAAAGCACACATATTTTATGTTAGCATTTTATTCTTCAATATTCATAAAAAGAAAAGGGATAAGATGTTTTGCAAATTTGTCACTTTCTAGGATTCTCTGAGAAACTATCTGATTTAGTTATTTGAATAAACATAACCATTAACATTACACATGTATACAATAAGAAAATGCACCTCAGATATTCAATGGCTTTTATAGATCTCATGATTGACATAAAAATTCCGGAATTAGCACTTCTAATGCAAATTTCAGGCTTCTATTTCTTTATCTATGTTCTCAGGAAGGCATAGGCTACCCCAGAATGAGTGCATGCTTTAAACCCATTGCAAAGTTAGTTTATTTTGTTCAGTTGATTTCTTAGAACCCTGTCAAAGATCCAGTCCTTTATAAACAGATCTAGGTTGAGGATTGAGATACAGAGAAAGATTTGGATGCAAACTAATGTTGCTTAGACAAGAATACATAGAGCAAATTTGCTAAAACAAAACAATCTATCAACAGCAATACCTGACAACATTTGCAGATAATCGTCCAATTATGAAACAGCTGTGACATATAAAAAGAGTTAAATACTAGAGGATAACATATCAAATGATATTTTGGAGAAAGCATTGAACGAATCTATAATTTGAAAGTACAGTGGCATCAGCATATAGTTTAAATAAAATGATTCATTCATAATTTAAAGTTTATGGAAAAAGCACAGATAATTGGGATCTCATGAAAAACTCTCTTTCTCAGGAAGTATACAAGATTTACTTTCATTACAATGTTTTATAAATCATAAAAATTTCACTGATTATAGAAGGGAATTAAGGAGGAGGGATACAAAAGAAGACATACTTGCATTAGACATTAAACAATAGTATAAGGTCGTAAAACATAGGGGAAGTATACATAAAATTAACAAAGACAGAAAATGTAGAGTTAAATCTTTAGTTCATGTCAGAAAGTCTCACAAAAATTTACAATATTAAATTTGACCCTTTGTTAATGATACTAATGTCCCCTTTTGCATATCCATGAAAACACAGAGTTTAGATGAATCACAGATTTATACACGCATGGAGAATGTTATGTCTTTGACTTCATTTTTATTGGCTAAATATTTTGAATGTATGATGATGCATTTGTGTAAAGAAAAGTCAGATATGGTATGGCAAGACTGTTTAATAGATAAGTTCCTCGCTGTACAAGTGTGAGTAGTGGGTACATGATTTGCCTCACTCCCATAAAAATTGGGCAGATCTGTCTGCCACTTCAGTACTCATGATGCAAAGGTATCAGACCCTGTGGTAAGCTAGTCAAATTTGCAACCTACAGGTTAAACAATAAATTACCTCTCAGTAAATAACATGGGGAAAGATCCAGAAAATCATCCAATGTCTATCCCTAGCTGATCTCCACATGCATAAGAACTACAATGAATGTGCACCTGTACAGATGTGTTTCCATATGTATGTGACTATTTATATGCACAAACACACATTTTATACATGCAGAATCACAGAAAAGAAGTGAAGACCTGAGTATATGACTATTTAGTTTGATTTCTTTCCAATTTGGTTTTATTTCTTTTTAACCTCCATGGAACAAAAATATATTGTATAGTCTTAGAGGTCAAATAAAAATTTAATTTGTAAAGATGACAGGGATCAAGAGATGCTTTGTTACTCAGTTCCAACAGGTACATATACAGCACAGTTCCTATACTATTGGCTAAGAGATAATTGCACAAGATGTAGGAAGATTGTAAGGTTCAGAGGAAGAGGAAGTGTGCTTTGTGCTTGTCTCTCCTAGAAATGGCAACAAACATGAAAATTTATCAACATGACTATCTGAACAAGACCTGAAATGTGACAATATCAGACATAATAAAGAATTATTGGCAACTGAGGAATGTTGAGAGAGGAAGAGAGTAATAGTCTTCTACAGGGAAGAACCACTAATTAATTATACAATACCAACAGGTAGATATAAATGCTTGGCGGTCATAGTTATGCATTTAAGATATATATGTATATATATATATGTATGTGTTATAAATTTGAGAGAGAGCAAAGAGTACATTTGAGGAGATAGAGAAATAGAAAGGAAGGAAAGAGAAGGGGTAAATAATGTAATCATACTGTAATTTTAAGTAATAAAAGTTATACAAATAAGGGGATAAGTTATAAATGGGAATAGAGTAATAATCTTTCGTGTAACATTGGGGAGAGAGAAAAACAGAGAGGGAGGGGTGGAGCAAGGGAGAGATAGAATGGTGGCTCATGTGCAGCCATCTTTCTAATATGGACCAGGATACCCAGTGTAAACACTTTAAAAAGAAGACAGGCTTATTTTTAATCTACAGTGTTTGGCTTGTTGGACTTCAGAATTTCATGGAAAAATTGAAGAAGTGATCTGTGCACCTGTCCAGGAAGCACAAAGGAGAGAGAGAGAGAGAGAGAGAGAGAGAGAGAGAGAGAGAGAGAGAGAGAGAGAGAGAGAGAGAGAGAGAGAGAGACAGAGTGACCCAGGGACTAAATATTCTTTAACAAACACCATTGCAATGATCTAGCTTCCTTCTACCAGAACCTCCTATTAAAATATTCCCTGTCACTCAATAGACTCCAGTTGAAGATAAACACTTTCAAAGTATAGTAAAAACTGAGAAAAATATTTTAAAGTTTGGTAGATATTTCTTAAACACTTATAAATATATTTTAGTTAGGATAATTTGTAGAAAAGACATTATACAAGGAGGGAAGGAGAGATGGTGGCAGAAGAGCAAGATATTTACAGCTCAGTTCTATGGATGCGAGATCTTGATTTGTATCTTAATTCTTGTCTATTATTCAAATCTGAAAGAGAAGTAATATTAGAAATCTAACATCTACCTAGACCTTCCAACGTGACATACTGTAAAACGTATTCTATTTGAGGCAAATGTACTATTAGAATTCACTCCTAATGCTAAGTGATTCAGAAAATTGTGTTGGAGCACAGCAAACTCTGCTGGGTTGAATTGAGTTGAATAATCTATTAAAGACTTTATAAATTATTGTCTCATTTAACTCATACAGCTTTCATGCTTCTAGAAAATATTGCATAACTTAGCACACAAAAGGATAGGATTTCCAATAAAAACTCAATGTAACATTTAGGATTTGTCTGTATTACACTAATTTTGTTAATTAGATTTCTTACCCTGGTTGTATTTGATCTGACAACATAACTGTATATCAATATTTGGTACTGGAAAAGGAATCAACAGTTATTAGTTGTGGATTAGAATAAAGGAGAATGTAAAATGTACAGGAAATGCAGATGCTATTTCTTTCAAATTTATTGACTTCAAAAATTAGAGACCTGAGTTTTAAATTACATTTTCTCTTATAGATTTCATATCACAGTAAAGGCTGTCCACCTGAAAAGCAAAATTTGCTAACCAAAGTCACGCAAAATAATCTGATTGCAATAGGGTAGACGTGAAAACGAGTCAGAGCGTGTATGTGGTTTGACATGGCAGGTAGTGATGAAATCTTATTGGACGTTGATAAAGTAGTTTTAAGCAGAATCTTGAAAGACACTTGTCTTTCACTGGAAACAAAAGTTATAATTATTAATTAAGCATGAATTTTGTATCAATATCTACACTATATCATAATTATACATGAATAGGCCATTCTTTTAAAAGCTCACTCATGCTTTTCAGATTGGGCTCTTTCGTGTTTATCCATGTGCTTTTTGTCTCTTTAAACTTAAGGAGTTCTCCAAGGCACAGACGAGGAACAATGAAATGCTTAGGACTTTAAGCACAATTTAGACTGTACCTTTAAGACCACAAGCCAAATACTTACAGAGGTTCACTAATATATTAATTACAACTTTAAACTGATTGCCATTGTTTATATATCAGCCTTCTCATAATGTGCTTCATTTAAATTAATTAGAGGGATTCTCTTTGTAGTGAGAAACAAGTTGTTAAAAAGCAGTGCCAATGAATAAAATAAATATTCAAAGCCTGGTTGCCAGCTAAGCCAGATGCCTAGTTGGTTAATTGTCTGCAGAATATTGACTGACATGATGCCTTTATTTCAACCTTTCACAGTGGTAGGCAGAATAGCAAAGGAAAATCTATGTCGATTTTATATCAGTTTTGTGTTGGAAAGAAGATTGTGGTAGATTTAAAATAAAAATGTGTTAATAAGAATATCTTGTGATCAAGACAGCAGAAGAAAGGTGGGATTAGTTATGAAGAATCGATTATGTTCACCATTCTTTATATATGTCCTCTTTTTCATTTCATTAGTTAATTTATTTTACAACCCAATTGCAGTTTCCCCTCCTTCCTCTCTTACTATTCCCTCCTCTCACCCCCCTTCCACATCCACCCACCTCAATCCAGTCTTCCCCTGTTTCTGTTCAAAACGGGCCAGTCCTCCCACAGGTGTCAGCAAAGCATGCCATATCAAGTTTTCCTTAGAATGTGTAGACTTAGAATGATAGGCTTAATTTAATGATGGCCATTCCCATATTTAATATCTGATATAATGAGTTATAAAATGTTACCAGTGAGAATAGGAATATGTTCCAAAGATGTAACTGAGTTGAGCTATTTTTCTAGGGTATTGACACCTAGTGGCCAAACATTTGAGGTCTACCAAGTGAAAAGCAGAAGAATAATGATCACTTCAACTTTAATAGTATCATGACTATTATTTCCTATTAACTTGAATTATTAAAGTCACAACTGTGGATGTTTTACCCCTAGAATTCCCATATCAAATCTTTGTTTGTCATAGACAGAAAGGCCTTATTTCTACACTGAAACAAATATTAAAGTGAAAAAGTAAATAAAACAATAACACTAGCATCTGTTCTAACTGTGTTATCTGTAAAGAGAATCTCTTTCCTGCTAGCCACTTTGGTTTATCACCCGCCAGTTGCTTGGGCTCTGCCGCGTTGTAGTCCCCAAATAAACACACAAGATGCTGTATTAATTATGAAGCTGTTGGCCTTTGCTTGTTTCTTACTGGCTAGCTCTGACTTAAGTAATTACCCCATAATTGTTAATCTAAGTATGTTTCTTACCGGAGAATAGTTCCGGGCTTCCTACCCCATGGCAGTTACATCTCGAATTCCTGTGTTTCTCCTTCCCAGAGTTCTCCTGGACTCCTAGTCCCACCTATCTAGATTCCCTATTGGCCAAACAGTACTTTATTGACAAATGCACAGGACTTCCCCAACACAAAAGGATTTACACATCGACTGTATTCATAGGGTTTTTATCCAGTATGTGTTTTTATATGTGTTTGGAGATGACTGTGACTAGCAAAGACTTTATCAGTCTTATTACAGGCATAGTGTGTGGCAATGTTTTGTTTTTGGTTTAACAAAGAAAGTTTTCCTAAAAATGTCATTCTAGTGACACATACAGGCCAGGCACTGATGGCACTTTAAATCCAAACACTTGGGAGGCAGAGGCAGATGGGGTCTGTGAGTTTGAGACCACCCTGTGATACAATCAATCTAAAACAGAATCAGAACCAAGTGGTGAAAGCCACAAGTTAATCCCAGCACTAAGGGAGTGGAGACAGGGAAGAATGTGATTGAGTGAAGAGAGAATGTATGGAGCAAAGAGACAGAAATTCAGGAATAAGTCTGAGGTTTAAAAGAGTAGGCATTCAGTGTGAGGATTATAGTACACAGGATACCCCATTTGTTCTGAGTATTTTTTGAGGTAAGAACTCGTGTTTGGTTGCACTATTTCTCTGATCTTTCAGATTTAACCTCACCAACAGCTTCATAATTAATATACCCTCCTGTGTGTTTATTTGGGACTGATGCAGCTCTAGAACCAGGCTGGCGGGAAGGCTCCTCTCAAGGAAAAAGCTTCTCTTTACAGAGTTATCCATTTGTCTCTACTAATTCCCTATCCTAGCTCATGCTACCTATGGTTTGAATACATGTTTGGAGTGTAACTTTGGGTATGTTGCCAAGTAGGTCATGGGTTAAATGTATTTCCCATGGTACAGAATGAAGAGGGTAGCAACTGTTTAAAGGCATAAGCTTTGGGAGTTTGCTGGAGTGGAGCCCCTTGATTATACACTAGATATTAATTGATATATCAGGAGAGAAACAAGCCAGATAAGATGCACAGGCATGTTGCATGTCTCTTTCCATGTAGAGCCATAGACTTCCTTGGGCTGCCACAATACACAGACTTTTACAGCAACATCCATGTTAAGACTGAATACGAACTGTAGGCCAATATATATGTCTGGCTCACATATTTTGCTTTAAAAACACAAAATAAATCATGTTCCTCATGTCTGACTGAAATTGTTTCTTTATTGTTTCAAAATATTAAACCTTCCTATGTGTGTCTTTTCAAGGTTTTTTTATTCCAAAGGGGATGCCTTGTGTTTAGAGTCCTCCACCCCTCAAGCTAATTATAAGTGATTTATTCTTTTAATTTTTTACTGAATTAGACATGAGGTATGCAATGGCTTGTTTCTTGAATCCTCATGTGTTTTGAACATGTTCTCATGATAGTTATTTTTATAAAATTTGATTGCCCCTGTATATGCTTCCCCACTTGGACTAAAAGATCTGAATCCCTTTGGGATTGATTGATAGAAGTTTAATAAACATTAATAGTCAGAAACAAAGTAATAGTATGCATGTTCTGACTTGAAATACTTAAGGTGCTCTTTTGACTAGAGATTCCAAAAAAATGTAACACCTTCAGTTCCTATAACAAATACTGTTAGTTATTAGTCTAAAATATATTCTCAATTGCATCTATATGAATTCCTCAAGAGGATACCATTTTTTCTATATCTAGAACTTTGCTTATGCTAATGCCCTTTTCTAGACTACTCTAGCAGAAAATCCAAAGATTTTATTGTATATGCAGGCTGCAGACATATACATTACTTTCCTTCACACTGTAACCTAAGACCTGACATTAACCTAAAAGAGCAAAGTTTATCTTCATAATGGTTTCAGGAGATTTAGTCCAAGCAGCTATTCCTATTATAGTCAGTGTGAAGAATCTAGGAAGAGTATGACTGGGGATGACACAGCCCCAGGAACAACTCTGCTTGATCTATCCCCTAATCCCTATACCTTTCACTACTCCCTAAAACATAGCCATCACTTGGAGACCAAATATTAAAAACATGAGCCATGAGCTTCTTTCATTTCTTCTTGAATCAGGAACAGCAGTACAGCATCTCTAAAGAAAGGAACAACTAATCCATCTACCTCATTGCTCACCCTTGGACTTGCCTCACTATGTAGTTGGTAGACGAGTCTACAGGTAACACATTCATATTTTGAACAGCAAAATTAAGTAAAGTTTGAAGTCAGAAGTAAGATATACTGGGATATGACCTTTAGGGTACATGTGTAAGCTGCAATAACACCTTTCGGGTTAATCTATTACACAGAGTATCATCACATAACTTCACTTTATGATGAAAACTGAGGCATGTAGCTTTGTCTAGCTAGACAATAAGATTGTCAAAACTTATTGATCTACTATTATTGAAAAGCTGGACAGAACTGTCAGTCAATTATGGTACTGCCATGAAATTTTGGTTTTGTTTTGTATTTTGAAATTTGTAGACACAAAAAGCCCTTACTACTGTCCTGGAAATTATTTTAGTCTTTTAAGTAAACCATAGTCACTAATCATTTATGAAGGCTATAGCACTAAGGTTACTACATTCTTGTGCCGTGTGGATTTAGTTACTCTGTGTGTGTGCAAAGGACAGTGCCTGGAGGAGTGACTTAGCTGTGAAGAAGGGTCACAAACATACTGAGAGGGGCCTTGACAAGAATTTCAAAGAATTGTATTAAGAAACCATGTTTTCCTCCAGGGTTCTTACTATAAACCTTTTACAACCTGAATCATAAGATTTTCTTACAGATATCTTTAAAGGCATGCTTGTTTAATGTGGTTCGGGGAACAAAATTACCACTCTATTGTCTTCAACTAGGGATGCTCTGAGGCAGCAATTTGCCCCATCACACACAGTTCAGGACACATTTCCATTTGTTTGCTTTACATTTGCCTTCTAAAGGGAGGAATAAACCAGATTTTTCTCATCTTCTCAAAAATATGAAATGTGTTGCCAATTATCTCCTTCAGTTCTACACAAAAGGCAAGAGTAGCCCACAAATTCCCTCAGAGGAATGCCAGTGTGCACTCCATATTTCATCTGCTTTTTGTTTAATATCCTCATTGAAGGAATAAGGAATGTTCAATTGTCATAGAAGCATATTAATTTCAAGTCCAATTTATCTCTACACAAGCTGTAAGAATTCAGTTCATGCTCTTTAGAATTAAGTGTCTTTTTCATTTTTTTGCATATTTACCATTTTATATTTATATTTCTTGTTTTGTTAACAGTCAATCCAATAAGGTTTCTGTGATGCCCAGAATTTATAAGTTGTGCTCACAGGGAGTAAAAACTTATCAAATAATTATTGATATCCACCCAGTTTTCCTGGATCTACAATAGTAGTTTCTGAGGATAATCTTATTATCATTTTCAACAGAATTTTATAAAACTCATAAATATGAAGTAACTTATAAAGAGAAAATTCCAACAATAATAAGAGGGGCTCAAGTTTTATATAAAACTGAATCCCATGACTTTTTGTACTTCTTGCTTTTCTTTGCAACCTAAAAAGACCTAGTAGGTGTCTTAGTTAGTTTTATAGCAGTGATTTAAAAAGTCAGAACCAAAAGCAACTTGAGAAAATGTTTATTTTAAATTACATTTGTAGCTTTGCATGAAGGAAGACAAAGGAGGAACTTAGAGGCAGAAACTTATGAGGAGTCCTTGTATGCCAAGTATTTCTCAACCTGATTTCTAATATCATCCAGGACCACCTGCCCAGGAGCTCTTCCTTACCATAAGTCAAGAAAAGAAAACATACTCTAAACCTGCTTTTAGGCAAATATTATCAAGACGTTTTCTCAATTGTGATTTTTTTCTTCACAGATGACTCTAGGTAGTGTCAAGTTGACACAAAACAAGCCAGCACCATAGGAAAGTACCTACAGAAACTATACCAATTTTATTCTCCCAGTATGGCACACACATACACACACACACACACACACACACACACACACACACACACACACATACACACACACCCTGAGGATTTATAATCCTTTGAAGAAATTCTTAGAAATCACTGCATGGGAAATATATTTCAGATAACTACTGAGATTTAATTTTTTAAATATTTTTAGGGCAGGTCCTCAATATTTTTATGTGTCTTATATAGACATATATTTTCCATAATACATTTGAAAACAGCAATTGAGCTACTTAAAAATGCACACTTTTCATGCACCTGAAACTTATCTGTTCTGTTATGGAACATATTTGGCTTTATATGTATCTGATTACCAGTGTGTATTTTGTCTCAAAAATGAAGGAAACTTTCTTAACATTTAGTATATATTTATGTCATACAACATAAAACTTATTAAAGAGACTGATTTTAGAGATTGAGTAGTATATCTTATGGCCCAAATTAACTTCATGTTTTATTAAAAATATAATTATTTAATCTGAAAAATTATTAATTTTGCTATTTAGAATTATAAAGTTTTAAGTATTGTTATCTTTGTTAATTTACTTAAATATGAAGTAGATAATTTTACCAACCTGAAGTTTTATGTATTTAGAGAGAATCATAGATCAATATTAAGAAGAAAATAATTTAGAGAAAAGATAAAATGAGCTAGTCTACATTTTTTGAAACAGGGTTTCTCTGTGTAGCTTTGTAGACTAGGCTGGCCTAAACTCACATAGATCCACCTTCCTTTGCCTCCCAAGTGCTGGGATTAATGGTGTGCACCACCAATTCCCAGCCTTGGTTTATTTATTTATTTGGTACTATTCTCCTTTTTCAATGATGATAAATGAAGTTAATAATTTCTACTTGAGTGAATGTAACACATGTTATTGAAAGAAATGGCAAAAGTATAGGTTTTGCTTTTGCAGTTGTCGCGGATCTCAGCATTCCACCCTAATTCTAAAGTCAATGCTGAACAACAGTGCCAGTTTTTTCCCGCCAAACAGAGATAACTAAACAGGAGATAACAAAAAAGCATACAAATGTCTTCCATAGATGTACAGAATGTAAATATTTTAGTACCTAAATCAGGCTTTAAAATATCAATCATCCAGTGACAATATATATTGTCATATGTATATATGGTCTCATATATGTTATATGTCATATATCTATTTAGAAATTGCCAGAAATCCCTCAGGGTGGGACTCTGCAATCCTCCTTAAGCCATGAAGATATGCTGACCTATTTTTTGCTGATCTTGTGGAGATAACCACAGCTCCAGTGAATTCATGAGAGCAAAGCTATGTCTTACCCAGAAACACATCTAAGCTATGAATTTTCCCTTTTCCTGGCTCTCATATTCTTTCATCTCTATTTTCTGTAATATTTCCTGGCCACGTGGTGGACTGTGCAATGTGTGTTGTTATTATTATTGTATTATGAATATTATTACTAACCAGATGCTCAAAGCAACGTGGTATATCTTATTACGAAGTTTAGGATGTGGAAATCTAAGCTACTTTCCCAAATAAAATTTAAAACTAAGCTACTATTGAAATGGTGAAAGGGCATAAATATTGTTTTATGTTTTATTTTTATCCCAGTTATCCTATTGTTTTTATTTTCATATTTATTTTTAAAAATTGTCCATTGATTATGAGCTGGATATATTCCAAATATAACCCCTGAAATATATTCAATATCTGCCTCCTAGTAACTGATATTATAGTTGATGAAAAGAAAATTGATCATTTTATAAATTGAACACAAATTTCTCATCTGGGAAATGTGATAGTTGCTACTGAGGGGAGATGTATGGTGCTTGAAAAATTATCAATAGGTTTTTCAGGCAAGAAAACAAGCCATGATTGGAGAGTGGCATGCCAAGGGAAAGAGAAAGACAGTATGTTTAAATCTAAGTACAGTGAAACAAATAAAGGGAAGAACTATAAAGAAGAGTGTAGAGAATAGATGGATTCTTGCAACAAACAGCTTAGAGAAATTTGTGTAATTGTAACATGTAACATGATAAATAAAAGACCCATAGACAGATATTGTGGGTCAAGATTCATGTGGAAGATCATAATGTAGGTTGTCACTCGCTCTTACTGCTGCCTCAGGCTGAAATGACTGCTGTATGCCTAGAGAATCCTGAGACTGAATATTCTCCTAACCTCCATGTGACCTTTCTCCTGTCTTATATACTTCCCTCATCCTGGGATTAAAGGAATGTGATCCCAGGTTCTGAGATATCTTTGTATGAACTGTTTCTCTTTAGAACTGGATCAAACTTGTGTATATCTTGGTGGTCTTTGACTCACAGAGATCTGTCTACCTCTTAATCCTGAGTTTTATGCCTAAAGGTGTACCACCTCCTCCTAGTTTCTGGCTGCTGGGATTAAAGGTGTGTGTGCCTGGCTTCTATGACTTGTGGCTAACTTTGCTTTCTGAATTCTCAGGAAAGATTTAATAAATCATAAATAGTATATCACCACAATAAGAAGCTAAAACACCAGCAATATTTTTAGAGTGAAATATGATTGATTTATGTTTTGAAATGATTATTCTTATATCATTCCAGTAAAGTTAGTATTGTCAGTGGTTCTATGAGATTTATTAGACTAGTAAGAGAGATTTCATATTTTCAAACTCACATAGCTAAATTATTAATAATACAAAAAGTAATCTTTAAATAGAAGGGCAAACACTAGATGATGGAGGTCAGATGTGAAAGTTTTAAAAAATGTGTTTGACCTGGTTATTTCTAACACAGACATAAGTAGTATATGTCTATTTTACTCAACTACTCAATGAAACACAGGTTGTCGTGGAATCATAGGCTAACATCTTAGGCCTTCTTTAAATGGTACCTTATTCTAGATGTTTATTCTTCATTTTTTCCAGTGACTACACAGTGATAGAGTATCAGAGACTTTCAAGGAAGTAAACTTCATTACGGCATAAATTTTGTGTGTCAGAATCCAAATCTCTCCAGTAATATAAATTTGTTCTGACTTGAAAAAATCATGATGCATCGAAATAATCTCTCAGTTAAAATGTATCTACTCCCTTAAGGAAGTAATATATGTTGAAGTAATTTATACATTGAATTAGATAAAGTAGGACCAGATAAACATGACAATAAATGTGTAACTCTCCATTAACAATATTTCCTAATCAGAGCATCCATGCAATAGTGAAGAAATGGACCACATTAACACTGTCATTCACAGAGCCTCTGGATGGGATCTGAAGGGACAGGCCTGAACTCTTGTCAGTTTTCATTATGTTTCAGGCAGAGATCTGCAAAGAGATGGGAATGCAATACTTGGCTCAGATTGACTGTGTCAAACGTGATCAGACTTGGGGAGGGGCTCTAATGCCAGGCAGTTCATTGTCAATAGAATTAGAACATAATGCACTTTTTCGCTAGCCCCTGAGGGTTTCTCTGCAGTCCATTCTACATGTTGCTGGAAGTTTCAGTGGTACATATGTAGGAATGTCAGGGTTCCATCTCCATATTTTTTTTATCATTTTTTATTTTAATTTTAAATAGCTTGTTTTACATGTCAATCCCAGTTCCCTCTCCCTCCCCTCTTCCCGCACTCCCCTTCCCCCCCCCCCTCCCACCCTATTGCCAAATCCTTCCACATAGGGGATATCTAGAGTCTGTCATTTTACTCTTGGTAGGGTCAAGGCACTCCCCTAAGAGTCCAGGCTGAGAGAGCATCTCTCTTTGTGCTATAGGCACATGAAGACAGTTTGTATACAAGGGATAGACACTGATCCACAGCTCAGGGCCCCATAGGTTGCCCAGGCCTTCTCACTGACACTCATATTTGGGGGGGTCCAGATCAGTCCCATGCTGGCCTCCCCACTGTCGGTCTGGGGTCCAAGAGCACTCCCCTGTTCAGATCAGCTGTCTCTGCTGGTTTTGCCAGCCCATTCTTTGCCAATTTGCTCATCACTCCTCTCTCTCTGTCACTGGGTTCCTTGGGTTCAGTTCAGTGATTAGTTGTGTGTTTGCCTCTGCTTCCATCAGTCACAGGATGAAGGCTCCCGGATGGTTATAGACATCAAGTTCAAGTTCATTATCAGGAATGGGCATTCGATATTTTTAACTATATACTCTTGCCCTTGTTCATTGGAGATTGGTGTCAAAACTTAGTGAGCAGCAATACTTTGTAGATGCTTAGGATCTTACCTTCAGTTGAAGTAAGCTTTACAATTTTGGAGTATTCATAGGACAAACTAGAAATCACTGGAGACTCTAACACAAGTGGTGACATCAAACTTTCAAAATTTACATGTCATTTATGCAATGAAGTTGAGCTGTAGGACTATCAGTTCATCTGGCAACCTAGGAAAGTCAGCATTTATGATCGTTTTCTAAGAAGGAATTAAGAAAAAGTTCATGTTGGGATCAAAGTTGTATTGCCAGCAAGTAGCAGGACCCAGAAAGCAACTGCTATTATAATTTCAGGGACAGTGATACAACTTTAAAAGCAAAACCACAATAAAGTAAATTAAATATTTATGGCACAATTTCCTTTAAGTTGGATACTTTACTTGCAAACTTCATGAATATTTTCATTTACAAAAATCACTTTAAGTGATTCTGTCTCACAAAGCCTATATAAACTCTATGATAGGTGTTTTTATGCATTATTGTCCTTGTTTCATATGTCTTTCTCTGCCTCTCTTGATGCATGCATTTAAATCTATATTAAAACATTATTTAAAAACAGAGCCTAGGGGCTGGAGAGATGGGTCAGCAATCAAGGATCCTTGCCCCTCTTTCAACTACTTAGGTTTGCTTCCCAGAACTTACAGGCTCACAATAGCTTGTACCTCCAGCTCCGAACACTAAGTTCTGACCAAAACAGGCACACGAGACACACATTCTGCTTCAGTATGTGCATATAGACAAAACTCCCCTATGCATACTTTTTTAAAAAATCTAAAAATAAAATTAAAAATAGGGCCTACATGGCTTTATCAAACATCCTGTGTGTGTGTGTGTGTGTGTGTGTGTGTGTGTGTGTGTGTGTGTGTGTGTGGTGAGGGTTTATGAGATAACAGATAAAGCTTGCCTGAAGATCAAAATGCAAAGGTAGCCACAGCCATAGAGGCCAGGCAGTACTGGTACATATTACATACATTTTTTTTTAGATTTTTTTGAGACAGGGTTTCTCTGCAGCTTTGGAACCTGTCTTGGCACTCATGCTGTAGACCAGGCTACTCACAGAACTCCACCCGCCTCTGCCTCCCAAGTGCTGGGATTAAAAGTGTGTGCTACCAACACCTGGCTAAAAGGTTTTTGGTGTGTGTGTGTGTTGTTGTTGATTTTTGTTTTTTTGTTTTTTGTTTTTTTTGGAGACAGGGTTTCTCTGTATAACAGCTCTGGCTGTCCTAGAACTCTCTCTCTCTGTATAACAGAATAGCCTTGAACTCACAGATATCCACCTGCCTCTGCCTCCTGAGTACTGAGATTAAAGGCCTGTTCCACCATCTCCCCTGTTTGGCACACACCATTAATCCCATCAATCAGTAGACAGAGGCAGATGGATTTCTATTAATTTAAGGACAACCTGGGCTACATGCAAGTGAATCAGTCTAAAAGAAAACCAGTGTTCACACCTTTAATTCCAGTACTAGGGAGGTGGACACTGGAGTGATATGGCTGGGCTGTGAGTGAAATATAAGGCATGAGGAAACAGGAATTCATTGCAGTCTGAGGTTTGGTGGAGAGCAGTACAGTCAGAGAAGCAGTAGATTCTGGAGTTGCAATCTGAGGACAGGATTGCTCCTTCGGTCTGAGGTAGAGGTAAGAGCTAGTGACTGGCCACTTTGCATCTTTGATCTTCATCTTTAACACCAATATCTCTCCCTGGGCTTTTATTATTCATGCTACATGTGTAGACAGTAATAGAAACTATAATTTTGGCAGAATCTGTTGCTGAAGATACTGTTATTGGAATTACATTACACATGAGATAATGCTCCTCTCAGAACCATATGTTGAAAACTAAAAATCTCAGTTGCATGTATGGCATACCCATTTTCTAGTTATTGGTTGAAAGTGCTCTGGAGTCTTCTAAAAAATAGAGAAAACTGACAGAATTAACAACACAGAAAATTGCTTTTGGTGATCCACTAAAGATTATAAGGCTCTGTGATGGCTAATTTTTTGTCAACATCTGAGTTCTAGGATAGCCAAGGCCATTACACAGAGAAACCCTGGCTTGAAAACAAACACACAAACAAAATGTTCTATAGTCCAGCCGTGGTACATTTTTGTGATTAATGATTGCTGTAGGAGTGCCCAGCCCATTTTGGCTGGGGAAATTACCAGGCAGGTGATACTGGATGGTAAAAAAAGCTCTCTGAAAGTCATAGGTCAAGTCATTAACATTTCTGCATATACTTCAGTTATTGCCTCCAGGTTACTGCCTTGAGTTCCTGCTCTGACTTCTCTGGATGATAGACTATAAAATGTAAGATGAAAGAAACTTGTTCTTTTCACCAAATTTCTTTTGATTATGGTATTTTATCACAGATATAAAAATCCTAATTAAGATTGACACGCTGGGCAGTGGTGGCGCAAGCCTTTAATCCCAGCACACCGGAGGCAGAGGCAGGCAGATCTCTGTGAGTTCGAGGCCGGGCTGGACCGACAGCCTCCAAAACAATACAGAGAAACCCTGTCTTGTAAAACAAAAAATAAAACAAAACAAAACAAAAAAGATTGACCCTACTGCTGATAATAACATATACTTGGGTCAGAGTACATAGGGAAATCCAGTGATACTGACAAAAAAATTTCTTACTAACTATTAACTTCCACATGCTCTTGGGTGGAGGAAGTCATTGAGGCTTTTATTCTGTTGATTACCGGGTGAGCTACTATAGTGACTTAGATGAAAAATAATATATGAGGCTCGCCTGTGCCCCCGGAAGCTGGCACTGCTCAGGGGTCACGATGGGTAGCAAGATGGCATCTGCCAGCAGCATAGTGCAGGTAGTGAAGCCACATGTTCCATTAATAAGATTCCCTGACAGAGGAGATAATCCTAAACTCAGTGTGTCAGAAGCTTTGAGATCTGCTAGGCTACCCTCTCACTCGTCTTTAATTTCACAGCATTCTAAAAGAAGTATATTCCCAGATTTGCTGGTGCATCCAAGACCATCAGAAACTGCAGAAATACTAAAAACATTACCCCAGAAATACTGAAGGAAACCTGTCTCAAGAAGAAATGGAATGATCATTGTGTCTGCTGTTTGTCATCAGACAAAAGGATTATCTTTACAATAAAGGACTTCCAAAGTGTCAAGTGAAAATTGTGTATTAAACAACCTTAATAAATATTCTGCACAAAGAATGAAGTATAGTAACTCTAGATTGCCACTTGTATCTCCTCTATCCTCGTCTGCTTTTCCACAGCTGCCCTGCATTCCTATTTAAAGTCACATTTTTACATGTTAGCCTGTTAACTCTTGATTATGAAGTGTTACCAGTGATGAGCTATTAAAAGCACACAGTGTCTAAGAAATGATCAAATTTCCTCTTTGCTGTTTGTTTAGACATAAAGATAATTTATGAAACATAATTCCTGCTATAAGGAATTTTTTCTCTGAAGTTAGATGAGGGCCAATGAGATATTTCTATTATTCTTCATTGTCTGGCTTTTTTCATTCTCAAGGTTATATGAGAATAACCCATGCAATCATACCCTGTTCTAAGTAATAAAAGATGTAATTTAAATAAAATCTGGAAGAGGGATTAAGACTATGAAGATAATATAGATTTTTGTACCTATATTCAGAGCAGGTGTCTGTGTTTTAGGGAGTGTCAGCAAGTGTGAGTGAGTGAAGTCCTGAGTGAATGTTAACATGAGCATGGCCATGTCCAGGACTCCAAGGACTCAGCCCCACAGGAATGATAGAGACTTACTTGGATATGGATGGAGGTTTCTATTCAGTATGGTTCTGCAGCCATTTGGACCCATATAAACACACAGAGGCTTATATTAATTGTAAACTGACCAATGGCTAAGGCTTCTTATTGGGTAGTTTTCTCAATTATTAACCCATGTCGAATAAACTGTATATTGCCACAAGGCTGTGGCTTGCCAACAAAAAAAAAAGAAAAAGAAAATAATGTCCACAATTGTGACATGATTGTTGGTAGAGTAGAACTGCTTTGTGACTGTATTTAAGGACAACTCCACACAGAAAATTGTATGTAGATACTGTGAATCTTGCAAAGAACCTGTGAATGAGGATCTTATCAGCCCCTGGAGTGAACCTACTACTACTATTTTTCTAAATGTACATGATATCTGATTGCCCTCTATGTTTATAAGCATATATTAGAACCACCAGCGAGGATTTTTTTGTGCAGTGAACAGTGGTTAGCAGTTAGTGCACAACTAAGAAATTGTCAAAGAACAGAGAAAAAGTGACCATGGAGTTCTCAGGAATGAATGAAACATTGATATCACATATAGAGATCCAGAACACTTAGAAAACATGATGTAAGAAAGGATGGAAAGATTGTAAAAGCCAATGGCAAGGATTAGGCAGAAAAGTATTCTTCTAGTAATGGTAGGATTACTGCACTCATGAAGTCACAGCAGCTGTCATTGCCTGTAGAACACAAGATCATGCCCATTAGCCTACTCTCAACATCAAGGGGCTCATGAACTTCTACCCATACTTAAGGAGATATATGTTGGTATCTTTTGTGGAAAGTAAGTTTTCTTTATGTATGTGGTCCTGGTAGGTAAGACAGGCACCAGTGGATGGCACCATTGTCATGAGTATAAGGGGAAAACAAATTGAAATTAATCTGCTATAGAAAAAAATCAAAAGAAGACAGAAAGCTGTGATGGATTGATGGTGATAGTTAATCGGTAAGGAGTTAGAGGAAGGCCTGGGACATGAGTATGATCCAGATATAATGCATGTATGTATGAAAGTTTCAGAAATAATAAAATACTATATTCAAAGAGTAGATTCCAACTTTGCTTCATAAAAGCATTAGTTTAAATTGCATACTGTTTCCATCATCAGTTTTTAAACAGTAAGGAATTTTATCCCTGGATGATAGAAATTCTTATTCACTGAAGTGTTTGCTTTCCAACAATGATAACCTGAGATTAATCCCTCTCACTCCCACAATGATGTCAAGTGTGTACTTGTAAATTCTGCATTGGGGAATCAGATACAGGAGGATCTCTGGGGCTTTCTAAGCAGTTAGGCTAGCCAAATGGATTATCTATCACAAAGGTACATTCTGTTTCATAGGGGCAGGGATGAAGACATTCCTAAAGATAATACTCAAAGATTTTCTCAATCACACGCATACCCATGAACCTACATAACCATGCCTGCATGCATATATACACACATAACAGAAAGAATGTGTATTCATAAGTGCTTGGCCTCCATTACCACAAGCTATAAGTAAACATAGCTGTATCTAAATCTGTGCAGTCCCATAGCTCACTTCTCTAACAAAGACACCAGCATTGATTCTTCTGGAGGATAAAAGGTAAACCTCATTGTTAGATTTAAAAAAATACTGCAATAATTAAATTAAATCTATTCTAGGTTAGTATCAAAAGATTCAGTAATTAGTGGCAGTAAAGATAGAAGAAACTTGCTCAAATTTGAAAGTATGACTGACAAAAATTTGAATCTAAGTATTCTGACACCTAATCACAAATTGCTTATTTGGTTCATTGTCAGCCATGCAGAAAAAAAAGGGAACTAGCTCACTGGGCATGGAATTTATTTGATTTAATTTTTTCAAGCTTCTGAAATTTCAGTGTCTCTTATTTGAATGTGATTCAAAGAGAAAAAATAATATAAATCAGTTAAAAATTCTTCAATGCTCTGTCTTTGAAACTCATCATTTTCTCATCCTTTCTTTATTGTAGCATATGCACTTTAATAATAATTTCAGACTGAACTTTGACAATTTCTCTTTTCTTCTATCTTTGTGATCACAAAAATGTCTCTTCTCAGCCTTTTCTTTTTTTTTAAATGAATGACAATTGCCACATATTTTGGGGCCCTAAGGCCATGGTAATGAACATTTGATCAGCACTTTTGTAGGAGAGTTAGCTAAAATAGTCTTCAATTTGTACTGTGTGCTCTAATCATAAATAGTTCAAACAGGACAGCAAGCAGCTGTCAATGTCTTAGGCATGCTCTGGAAAGTGGCATAAACAAGTGTTCCGTGGATAACTCATATGCCAAAATCTGGGAACTCAATGCAAACAGAGTGGCTGAAGTTTCACTTGCATTTCCTCATGGGTGCTAAATTCTTAAATTTTCTTTTTGTGGGATAGGAATGAAAAACAGGAATAAAGATGGATATGATAGTGTGGAAGAATGAAAGCATTTGAATCAGGAGATTCAGTCCTACTTTTTAAATATTTTTTTATTTTTAAATTTAAATTTAAATTAGAAACAAGGTTGCTTCACATGTCAATTCCAGGTCCCTCTCCCTTTCTCTCCCCTCTTCCCATGCCCTCCCACCAACCCCCCCAATAAACCATCACTTTCCCGGGGAGGGTGAGGCCCTCCATGGGGGTGTTCATAGTCTTTTTCATCTAGGACAGGGCCTAGACCCTCCCCCAAGAGTTCAGAGTGAGAGTGCATCTCTCATTGTTGGATGGGAGCCCAAAATCCATTTGTATACCCGGGATAAATACTGATCTACTACCCAAGGCTCAATAGATTAACATTGCAGCTTATTGAGTCTGCCACCATGGTTGATCATTTAATCTCACACATTACTTAACCTGGGATGCTGTGGGCATGTTACAACATTGATTGCCATGGTAAGGCAGCAGAACTGTATACTACATACTCAGATAATGTAGAATAATGGGACATTAATACTGTCAGACTTATTCCCCTTTTACTGTTTTTGTTTATGAAATATTTTGCTATTTTATAACAAACCTGCAAGAAAGCAGTATTTAATATGTAATTATTCTGTGTTCATTAATACTTTCACCAGCAATATTTCTTAGTCTCATAGTACGTTATGTCAAAAAGAAGCATTTTTGCTATAATTTTTATGGTAAAGAGTAATTTATTTTACCATTCCTTCTGTTGTGCTTTCTTTAAGATTGCAAGAGAGATTTTAAATAAATCATCTTATGCAAAATGAGAGGCTAGTAACTATTGTACATTGCATTTTGAATATTTTGTGTATAAATTAATGAATGGTACTCTCTTCCTTCCCCTACATGATTTATAGTTAAATATATGCATAGGTATGGTATAAAATTTTCAACCAGAAAATATCATTATTATAAACATACATTTTATTCACAGGCTGATACAAAACAGTCATAAAATGAAGGCTTATTTCTCCACTAGGATTTGTTTCCCAGAAATATAAAATATATATACATACACATATATTAACGCACACACACATATATGTATCTATATATACGTGCATACATACATACATACATACATAAATTCATACATCAAATTGAATTCTAGACTTCCAACAAAGCAACAAGTGGCCTTAGCTGTTGAGTTTGAGCCACTTCCCCAACTCCCTTGTATTTAATATCTTAAATATTATTAAGATAGTTATTATTATATATAATTACAAATTATACAGCATCTATAATTATACACTAACAATATATAATTACACATTATTCTAATATATTTAATATCTATTTTATATGTTTAATACCATGATAGTTGTTATTATGCATATATTTTATTATACATATACATATATATTATGACAACTATCATGGTATTATATATCATAATAAACATGAGGTGGCTGGGATGTGTCTCAGCAGTTAAGACCGCATGCTGTTTCTTCAGAGGACCAGAATCCAACTCATAACACCAACATTAAGTGTTTCAGAACTGCTTACAACTCCAGCTCAAGGAGATCTTATAAGCTATTTGGGAAGAACATCAGCTCTACAGGGATTTGCTTTGTGGTGCAAATGTACTCCTCATTTACATTCTCAGTTTCTATCACACATAAACAAATGAAATTATAAGAAATATATATGAAAAACGATGGAGCCATGACATGGTTAAACAAACCTGTAACCCAGAATTCCAGTGGAGGACAAAGATTCAGACTTTGTTCCTTTAAAGCACAACACATTTCACTCTCTTTGCATCTTACTTCCTTCAGAGTTGGTGAATTTACCAACACCCTCTTGCTTTGAAGACACACCATGTCCATGGCAATTGTTAAAAAAGGAAAACATCTGATTAGAACTGGATAGCAGTTCAGAATTTCAGTCCATTATCATGACTGCAGGAAGAACTATGACATACAGGCAGACATGGTTCTTGAGAGAGAGCTGAGAATTCTACATTCAGATTGGTAGGCAGCAGGAAGAAGAGAAAGAGATTCTGGGCTTCACTTGAGCATATGAAACCTACTCCTAATGACACACTTCTTCCAGCAAGGCCACTCATCCTAATAATGCCAATCACTGTTGACCAAACATTTAAATCTATGAGCTATGGGGATCATTCCTATTCATCCCACCATATCTTTCTTCAACTATTTCCACTAAAAATTTTAATTCTCATACTGTGTCTTGATGTAACCTATAGACACTGTATAGATATATAGATTTTTTTCTCAGCAATCTTCTAATGGACACAAAGTGAATGATGTCATTCCATAAGGTAGATGGTCACTCTTCTTGTCTATCTCTGTAGCTTCCTAGTGCCTTTCATTCTCCCCTTTTCACCCTGGCAAGTTTCTTCTGAAAAACTCACCTGGTTATTGTTTTAGAATCTATGAAAGAAGGCCTTCTTCCTCAAGCAATTTTTAATTCTTGGCAAATTGCTCTAGCTAGTAGATGAAGGGCCTCATTAAGTCTGTCTTTCCCTTAGGTCTCAAACCAGATAACAAAGACATCTTGTCAATTTTATTTTCAAAAGCCGTCTTGATTTTGACCACTTATTTGCTATTTTTACACTCCCCACCCACCCACTCAACTACCCCTAGACTCCCCACAATCTTTTCCTCTTGCATTTGGATTTTCCTTTCTATGTAAAGTTTATTAATAACACAGCCATAATAGCCTTTTTATAAGTGTCATTGAGATATAATATGCTGCACTGATTCATATTGATTTGTAATGTTCCATCTGCAATAGGCACTTTTTCTTAATTGGTTTCTTTCTTTTTATCTAGTTTTAAATTTAATATCTCATCTTACACAGCATCCCTTCACTATCTGACATGGTTCCCTGTCTTTCTTGTGTTCCTTTGAGTATTATTATCTCAAGGCTTTGTAGTTCTATGTTCCCTCACCTGAAGGGTGTCTTCTTTTATTTTTTCTTGACTGGGAACCTCTGGATCTCCCATTCCCCATCATGCCCACAGCAAGTACCTAGGCACAATTTTCTTTTTGAATGAACAGCACACACCAAAACTACTAGAGATACTGATCATGATATTAATTGGTGATAGTTTCATTACTCTGTCACCATTATTCGTAAAGAAATACAGCCTTCTGAAACATTAAGCTAATGTACAAAGCAAGACATATGGGTGATATTATTCCACTTTATCAAAAGATTTCTGTTGTCACCAAATTAGAGAACACACTTGTGTATAAAGACGATTGTTAATGCATATCAAATCCTGCCCCAGGCTTCCTTGATGCTATAATCACAGTCTGCCCAGTTTATACAGGATTCAATCAGTCCTGCTCTGTTAATAATATTGCTTCATTCTCTCTCTCATTTTAAATGTTTGTACATGATCCTCTGAGAATGGTCCCAGTGGCTTCTGTGGTTTTTGTGTTAGAGATTTTCATGCAAGTGTTCAGAATATCTGACTTGGCAATTTCATATGTAGGTTTTATAGCTTGATTTGAAGACATAAAAAACATGCTCAAAAACAATTTGCATTAGACTGTACATGCAAAGTGTTTATGAGAGCAGACTTGGTAACTTCATGATCCTATCTCATTCATCAGAGAGCTGGCCATTTTGCCTCACTGCTGTTCCAGGTAGAGGGTACTTTCTTATCTTCAAAATGACAATTCAGTCATTTCTATTCTTTCCTCCAGTTATTTTTCTGAATCTTTGGGCCGTAGCTAGATGACCAACCAACCTTTTACCTCTGTGTTAACTAAATCACCTTCAACTTTTAGGTCTTAGTTTTATATTACTTTTTGTAGGACATTCATAAAAGGTCAGCTTGGCCTGAGTTCTCAGGTGCTACTGCAAAAGAACATTTTTGCCATATTTACTGCACCTTATTCAATGGACAGTAGTTGTGATAACAGGGGATAAGTACTTCTCTTTTTTAAGTCATATTCTTTAGTGAATAAAGATGGATGTGTTAGACAAATAAATGAAGGACTGAGTCATGTTTAGCCCATTTTCAGTTAATTTTCATATGAGTGGAGGTCATCAAAGTTTAAAATCCACATAAACAAGAGTAACCCTTTTAAGCTAAATTTGTACTATGTCTTTCTTGAATTTAGAAAAGTTCAAATCATAGAGCAAGTGATTATTTAAAATCACAGTTGACTGCTTTAAAAACAACACAAAGAGAGGTAGTAATAATTTTATCTTTGATTGTGTGGTTGCCTGTCTGTCTGTGTGTTGATATGTGCATGCGAAGTCAGCTGCCTACAAAGACTTGGGGGAGGCAGTCAGTTCCCCGGATCTGAAGCACAGTTTCGTGTAAGATGCCTTACCAATGTTTTAAAATTAATTAATTTTTTAAGGCAGGGTTTCTCTGTATAACAGTTTGGCTGTCCTGGAACTCACTATATAGATCATGCTGGCCTTGAACTCACAGAGATCCTCCTGCCTCTGACTCCCAATTGCTGTAATGAAAGGAATATGCCTGCATCACCTGGAACCATCTCTCTCCAGCCCAATGTTTCCTCACAGGGATACAGAAAGTGAAAGGTAGAGATGGAGGGATGGAGGGAGGAAGAGAGAGGGAGGAACTGAGGGAATGGGAGAGGAAGGGAGCGAGGGAGGAAGGGAGGGGGAGAGAGGGAGAACCCAATGTGTACATTTTTCTGGACATGCTATATATACATACATACATATATATATATATTACACTATTTTGATTAAATGTTTAAAGTGAATGCTTAAAAGTGTTTCATAATACTGGAATAAAAATAAGACACCATAATTGGTGCACTATAAGTGATTATCCTAATGGAGTTTTTGAAGCTGGTATTGAGATTGAGAGCTGCATGAAGAAAGCAAGAGGAAATGGGTCACATCCACAGAGGATTAGCCCCTGTGAAGGTTCTGAGAGCAGCAGTAGGAGGCCAGTAAGGTGAAGAGAGAAGTAAAAGCAAGCAGCTGGGTGCAGTGAGGTCACAGAATACAAAAACTCTGAGGCCAAGTGAGAGCCTGCACCTCAGTGATGATTGCCTATGCAGCTATAATACCATGATTGGAAGCTACCTAAAGGATTTTGCGCTATGAAATGAACATTTTGGCTGCAAGAAATAGAACAGATTTGATGTGGTAGTATTTTGGACTAGGGGTATAATCATTAAAATAAGAGAAAAAATACAAAAGAGCAAAGGAAGTAAGACAAGAAGGGATAGAAAGACTGAAAGAGAGACAAAACTAAGGACAGAGGTGGGCTAGAAAGTTCTATCTGCGTTTGGACTTGGTTTGTTTTTCTGTTCGTTTTGTTTTTAGATCTCCATTCTTTTTCTTTTGTAAGACCGAGCCTACTGTGATTCTGCCCTAAGTATGTTTTGGCACTGAAGGACCTTAGCTGATTCATATAAAACTCTTTCATTTTAATACTCAACTCAGAAATATAACTTTATCAGCACTGGACTTAAAGAAAATAGGAAAATAAATGCAGTGTAAAAGTTAGGATGGCAGTGAGTCAATATTGCATCTGTACAAAATTTCATTCTAGGTAAAGGATAGTTTTATTTCTGGTAAGGAAGAGTTCTATATAATGAAACGTATAGAACTGTGCTAAGTGTATCTATATATTTTAATGCATATGGTGGCCCACTTCTTCCTCAATCGTGGTGTCATTAGCACTGTTTGCAATGAAAGAAACGGATGTCATAGAAATAGATATTACTTGCCCCATGCCATTCAGCTGGTACGATTAATATACATATCTACTAAAGGTCAGAATTTAGTATGTGTTGATTACACTATATAAACTGTATAAAGGAAAGTTAGACCATAAGCAGTGGGGGATACAGTTCGGGAGAAGAATGGTTGGGTAACATGGGAGACACCTTAAGGTTTTATTCTTGACCCTGAGGGGGATTAACATTGTTCCTGGGATTGCAGTATGTTCATAGGTTCTGATTAGTGATGTATTACGAAGTGTCAAGAACCTGAAAAGTTAAATTATTGACTTTAAATTAGTTTTGGAGGCATGGGGCTGGAGAGATGGGTCAATGCTGAAGATCACTGACTACATCATAGAGGAACAAGTTTTATTACCAGAACACACATAGTGTCTCACAACCATCTGTACCTTGAGTTCCAGAGCATCTGATACCCTATTCTGACCTGCATTGGTACATGCATGCATATGGTACACATAAACTCTACAAACACACTTACATACACATAAAATAAAACTAAATATGTAGTTATCAAGTGCATATTTTCTTTTACACCAAATGTATTCCAGGAAATGATCGTCACTTAAAAGATACCATTGACTTGACAGAAAACCTTACAGGAATAAAATACAGAGAATTTAATTTGTTTCTTTTTTTCAAACTTTTATTCTCTCATATATTACATCCCAATTAGTTTCCCCTTCCTCCTCTCCTCCAAGCTTCTCTTGTATTTCCCCTCTTCCCCAGTTTACCTCCTCTGTTTCCCTTATTAAAACAAAACAACAACAACAACAACAACAACAAAAACAACAAAAGAGCAGGTGTCCCAGGGATATCAAATGACAATGGCCTAACAAGATACAATGCACCATACGAATGCTGGACAAGGCAACCTAGCTATAAGAAAATAGCACCAAGCATGAGTAAATGAGTCAGAGACACACCCCACTTCCATTGCTGGAAATCCTACAAGAACATCAAGCTCCCCAATCATAAGGTATTCGTGGAGGACCCAAGTTCTTCAGGGTCCCTATTTGTTGCTTCAGTCTCTGTGAGCACCTATCAGCCCTGCTTAGTTGATTCTGTGCACCGTGTCCTCTAACCCTTTGACTCCTACAAGTCTTCCTCCCTGTGTTTTGAGATCCCCTGAGCTCTGCCTAATGGTTGACTGGGGGGTCTCTAAATCTGCCCCATCAGTTGCTGGATGGCACTTTTCTGATGAAAATTGGAGCCATTCAATTTTAATGCTTACTGACTATTCCTTGATTATCTGTTTGCTTTTTAATGTGTATACTTTACATGCATCATCCAATTAATTTTCAAAACCTATTTTGATTGAACAATTGTATTAAATCTTTCTTAATGAAATGATGCACTTATCTCAAAGGTATATATTATGAAACAAAAACTTGAAGCATATCTTAATAAATGTAATGATGTGTTCAACATATCTTCTAATTACATCTAGAAAATATTAAGTTTGCGTAGATTCTTTTGGCTTACAGACTTTAACTTTATTTATCTTATTTCCCTTCCTTAGTATGATGAAGCAGAGATTATCCATTAAGTAAGTAATGGCTTCTGGCTGTGAAGTTTACTAAGTCAGTTGTTATTTATTTCATTTTACTTTTTAAGTTTATTTGAGCTTTAATTGTGTATACTTGGTGGTGGAGGTTTGTGCATGTGGGTATTCAGAAACCACAGGAGGCCACAGACATCAGGTCTGCCTGGAGTTGGAGTTATAAGCAATTGTGAGTCACCCAACATTGATGCTGTAAGAAGAATTATTGTCTTCTACAAGAGTAGTATACACTCTTAACAACTGAACCATCTTTCCAGAAATATTTATTGATTTAATTGTAGCTTTCATAAGGGCACACATGACACCAAACTTCCATTATTCTACAAAAAGAGGTGGTCAAGTTACTCCTGGTAGCACAGAGCCTCCTTTTGTCTTCGTGAAAGCCTAAAGAGTTATGGTGGTCGGGATATGCTTAGACACTGACCTGTTTCAGTTTAGGAGTTCTCTGTCCACAAACCATTAAATGGGGTATGAGGGATGTATCACATACCTTGACTGAGCTAAAGTGAAATATATCAAAGCATGGACTTTTGTCCTCTTTGATGTCTCCTCCTGTTTGGGGGTAGCTGGAGATTACACTTCATCTACTATGTAACTGAAGGTAAATGTGGGAAGAATGAGAGTCATTAAGTAGTGTCGATGAGAAATAAATATGATGTGTGAATTTTGAATGAAAATACAACTTTGAGGCATAATTTATGCATCTCAAAATATAACTTTGAATTTGGAGTTCATTCTGATTAGTAGGAAGAAGTAGGATTTTATGGTGAAGAGATTCTTCATTGTCTCCTGGCTTTCTTTTAATTTTTATCTATTCTTTGAAAGAGAGTACCTTGCTCTGTACCCCTGGCTGGTACATAACTGGCTATGTAAACTGAATGGTCCTCAAGTGTCAACAATCCTCCATCCTGTTGCTTAGAACAAGCATAAGCTACAAGAGTCTATTCATATTTTCTTAAGATCTGTATTAATTCATCATCTATTAAGTGTAAGGTATAAAATAAATTCTGTCTGTATATGATTAAAGGAATAATGGAAAAGCCACATTCACACTCTCAAATAGAGAGTAGCATAATGTACATATATGTTACTCACCTACGCAAACAATCACACATCAAAACACTTAAATATTTCCCCATTGACAAACTCCTTTTCCAAATATCATATTTTATGGGCAGTTAATTTTCTATTTATTATTTTTACTTTAATTTTTAAATAGTTTGCTTCACATGTCAATCCCAGTTCCCTCTCCCTCCTCCCGTACCCCCCCCCAGCTTCCCCCACAGTCTCCCACCCTATCCCCACTTCCTTCCACATAGGGGATATCCACAGTCCGTCATTTTGCTCAGGGCATGGTCCAAGCACTCCCCTAAGAGTCCAGGCTGAGAGAGCATCCCTCGTTGTGTTATGGACACACAGAGTCCGTTTGTATGACAAGGATAAATAATGATCTACTGCCCAGGTCCCCATAGGTTGCTCAGGACTCTTCACTGACTCTTACACTCAGGGAGTCTGGATCAGTCCCATGCTGGCCTCCCAGCTGTCGGTCTGGGTTCCAAGAACTCCCCTTGTTCAGATCAGCTGTGTCTGCTGGTTTCCCTTGCCCATTCTTTGCCAATTTGCTCATCGTTCCTCTCTATCTGTCACTGGGTTCCATGGGTTCATTTCAGTGTTTAATTGTTAGTGTTTGCCTCTGCTTCCATTAGTCACTGGATGAAGTTCCTCCCGCCATGTTCCCAATCTGTTCAGGAGATCTTGCCTCATTCCCCTTCTTTGGGGCACCAAGTATATCTCTCTTGGGTTATTTCCTGTTTCCCAGACTCTCAGTCAGTGACATTGGAGACTGGAACTATCCTGATCCATGTCTAAAATCCATATATGAGTGAGTCCATTCCATGTTTGTCTTTTTGTGACTGGGTTACCTCACTCAGGATGATTTCATCTAGTGCCATACATTTGCCTGCGAATTTCAAGATTCCATTTTTTTTCCACTGAACAGTGATCCATAGTGTAAATGTACCACATTTACATGGAAATGTACACTTCCAGGTTCTGGCTATTACAAACAACGCTGCTGTTAAAATAGTGGAACAGATGTCCTTGTTGTATGAATTTGCATCTTTTGGATATATGCCTAAGGGTGGAATTGTTGGGACCTGTGGTAGATTGATTTCCATTTTCCTGAGGAATCTCCATACTGATTTCCAAAGTGGGTGTACAAGTAGGTACTCCCACCAGCAGTGGAGGAGTGTTCCCTTCTCTCCACATCCTCTCCAGCATAAATTGTCTTTGGTGTTTTTGATTTTAGCCATTCTGACAGGAGTAAGATGGTATCTCAGAGTTGTTTTGATTTGCATTTCCCTGATGATTAAGGATGTTGAGCACTTTCTTAAGTGTCTCTCAGCCATTTTAGACTCCCCTATTGATAATTCTCTATTTAGTTCTGTACCCCACTTTTTAATTGGATCCTTTGGTGTTTTGGAGACTTGCATCTTGAGCTCGTTGTAAATATTGGAGATCAGCCCTCTGTCAGAAGTGGGGTTAGTGAATATCTTTTCCCATTCTGTGGGCTGCCTTTTTGTCTTGTTGACTGTGTCCTTTGCCTTTCAGAAGTTTCTTAGTTTCAGGAGGTCCCATTTGTTAATTTTTGATCTGTGTTACTGGTGTTATGTTGGGGAAGCTGTCTGCTGTACCAATTCGCTGAACAGTATCTCCCACTTTCTCCTCTAAGAGTTTCAGTGTGGTTGGATTTATATTGAGGTTTTTGATCCATTTGGACTTAAGTTTTGTGTAAGGCAATAGACATGGATCTATCTGCAGTCTTCTGCATGCCAATAGCTGTTGGTTGACTGTATATTGCTTTTATTATGTTCAGGTATGTTCCTGTTATCCCTAATCTCTCTAAGACCATTATCATGAAGGGGTGTTGGATTTTGTCAAAGGCTTTTTCAACATCTAGTGAGATGATCATGTGGTTTTTCTTTCGCAGTTTGTTTATATGGTGGATTACATTGACAGATTTTCTAATGTTGAACCATCCCTGCATTCCTGGGATGAAGCCTATTTGATCATGTTGGATGATTTTTCTGATGAGTTCTTGAATCTGATTTGCTAGTATTTTATTAAGTGTTTTTGCATCGATGTTCATGAGGGAAATTGGTCTATAGTTCTCTTTCTTAGTTGTATCATTGTGAGGCATGGGTACCAAGGTAATTATAGCCTTGTAAAAAGAGTTTGGCAGTGAGACTTTTGCTTCTATTGTATGGACTACTTTGAGGAGTATTGGAATTAGCTCTACTTTGAATTTCTGGTAGAATTCTTCGCTGAAGCCATCTGGGCCTGGACTGTTTTTGTTTTTGTTTTTGTTTTTTGTTTGGGAGACTTTTGATGACTGCTTCTATTTCGTTAAGGTTTACAGGTCTGTTTAGATTGTTTATCTGTTCTTGATTTAGTTTTCGCAAGTGATATCTTTCCAGGAAATTGTCCATTTCTTTAAATTCTCGAATTTTGTGGAGTACAGGTTTTCACAGTATGCACTGATGATTCTCTGCATTTCCTCAGTGTCCGTTTTTATGTCCCTTTTCATTTCTGATTTTGTTAATTAGCATGCTCTCTCTCTCTGTCTTTTGGTTAGTTTGTACAAAGGTTTGTCTATCTTGTTGACTTTCTCAAAGAACCAACTCTTTTTCTCATTGATTCTTTGCAATGTTTTCCTGGTTTCTACTTGGTTGATTTCAAAACTCAATTTGATTATTTCCTGGTGTTTACTCCTCCTGGGTGAGTTTGCTTCTTTTTTATTCTAGAGCTTCCAGTTGTGCTTTTAATTCTCTAGTGTGACTGTTCTTCATTTTCTTCATGTGGGCACTTAGTGCTATGAACTTTCCTCTCAGCACTGCTTTCAGAGTGTCCCATAAGTTTGGATACATTGTGTCTTTATTCTCATTGAATTCCAGGAAGTCTTTAATTTTTTATTTCTTCTTTTACCCAGGAATGGTGCAATTGTGCATTGTCCAATTTATATGAGTTTGTAGGGTTTCTGCGATTTGTGTTACTGTTGAATACTAATTTCAATGCATGGTGGTCTGATAAGATACAGGGATTATTCCATTTTTTTTGTATCTGTGGAGTTTGCTATGTTTCCTACTATGTGGTCGATTTCAGATAAGGTTCCATGTGGCGTCGAGAAGGTATATCCCTCTGTGTTTGGGTGGAATGTTCTATAGATGTTTGTTAAACCCAGTTGGGTCATAACTTCTTTTAGTTCTTCTTTTTCTTTGTTAAGTTTCTTTTTGGAGGTCCTGTCTAATGGTTAGAGTGTAATGTTGAAGTCTCATACAACTAGTGTGTGAGATTTTATTTGCAATTTGAGCTTTAGTAATGTTTCTTTCACGAATGTGGGTGCCTTTGTATTTGGGGCATAGATGTTGAAAACTGAGACTTCATCTTAATGGACTTTTTGTTGACGAATATGAAATGTCCTTCTTCATTTCTTTTGATTGATTTTAATTTAAAGTCTAATTTGTTAGATATTAGGAATGCGACACCAGCTTGTTTCTTGTGTCTGTTTGATTGGAAAGTCTTTTCCCAAACCTTTACTCTGAGGTAACATCTGTCTTTAATGTTGAGATGTGTTTCTTGTATGCAGCAGAAGGTTGGGTTCTGTCTTTGTATCCATTCTGCTAGTCTGTGTCTTTTTATAGGCAGGTTGAGACCGTTGACATTGAGGGATATTAATCACCATTGATTGATGATTCTTGTTTGTGCTTGATTTATTGGTAGTGGTGTTATTGTCTGTAGGTTCTCATCCCTTTTTCTTTTGGTGTTTGGTAAAGTGGGATTATCTATTGCCTATGTCTTTGTGAGTAAAGTTATCTTCGTTGGGTCCAGGTTTTCCTTCTAGCAATTTCTGTAGAGCTGGATTCATGGATACGTACTGTTTAAATCTGGCTTTGTCATGGAATATTTTGTTTTATCCAACTATGGTATTTGAAAGCCTTGCTAGATAAAGTAGTCTGGGCTGGCATCCTTATTCCCTTAGCATTTGCAGGACATCTGTCCAGTGGTTCTGGCTTTCATAGTTTCCATTGAGAAGTTGGGTGTAATTTGGATAGGTCTGCCTGTATATGTTACTTGGTCTTTTTCTTTAGTTGCTCTCAATATTTTCTCTTTATTCTGTAGGTTTGATGTTTTGATTATTATATGGTGAGGTGACTTCTTTTTCTGGTCTAGTCTACTTGATGTTCTGTAAGAGTCTTGTATTTTCATAGGTATATCCTTCTTTAGGTTAGGGAAGTTTTCTTCTATGATTTTATTGAATATGTTTTCTGTACATTTGAGCTATATTTCTTCACCTTCTTCTCTACCTATTATTCTCAGGTTTGGCTTTTTCATGATGTCTCAAATCCTGGATATTTTGTGTTAGGGATTTGTTGGTTTTGAGATTTTCTTTGTTTGATGACTGTATATCCTCTAATGAGTCTTCATCACCTGAGATTCTCTCTTATAATTCTTGTATTCTATTTGTGATACTTGTATCTGTAGTTCCTGATCATTTACCCAGCTTTTATATTTCCAGCAACCCCATATTATGTGTGTTCTTTATTGTTTCTATTTCAGCTTTCAATCCTTAAACTGTTTGAGTGTTTCCTTCATTTGTTTGGTTGTTTTCTCTTGGTACTCTTTAGATTCTTTAAGAGATATGTTTATTTCCTGAATTTTTTGGTTCATCTTTTCCTTCATTTCATGTATTTTTTGTTTTCTTTTTCTTCTATTTCTTTAAGAGATTTCCTTGTTTCTTCTTTGAGGGTCTCTATCATATTCATAAAATAATTTTAAGGTCTGTCTCTTCATCTATGTCGTGCTTTTCAGGTCTTGCTGGCATTGGGTCTCTAGATCCTGGTGGAGACATGTTGGTCTTTCTATTGCCAAGTGAGCTCTTATTCTGTCTTCTTCCCATGTCTTCTAGTGGGTGCAGGTGGGGTCTTTCTATATCCACTGGTCTACTTCTTTGCTGAATCTGACGCTGGGGCCCCTGGAGGGTGGTGTCTGGAAGGATTAATGCCTTTCCTGTGTGGGCAGATCCTGTGGATGCCACGAGCAGGCCCCTGGAAGATTGAGGGAGTGGCTGATGGACGGTGAGGGGGTGGTCCCAGGGGGACCCAAGCTCACTTGAACCTGGGGACACTGGAGGGTGGGATCTGGAAGGACTGATGCCTTTCCTGTGTCCTTTATGATTATCTTGATTTTTAACTTACACAGTAACTAGTTACATAACTGAAAATTTTCTCAGATATATAACAATTATTTATCATATCTATAAATGAAATCTAAGTCCCAGATCCTTTCCTGAAAGAGTTCCATATATTCAGATCAGTGAACTTTTTCATTTCTGGTCAGTTGCAAAGTAATTTGTGAAGCTTACACAAAGACCTCGTATGATTTCTACAAAGATTAACATTTTTCTACCTTGAGTTAGTTGAACTTCTTTTCTCCTACAGTGAACTCTATATCTGTGATCCTATGCCTAGTCTCTACTCATTTTCAAACTATAGAGCAAAGGTCATAGCCTCAGAGAATATTTGTTTGAATAACCAAATAGTGTCCCCTTTTTTGCAATGTTATTCTCCCCTATTGAACTGAACTATTTTTTTTACCAGAAGCCATCCCAATCCATCTCCATGTTCCTAGTTGACTCTGTGTGTTACTGCTTCATAAGATTCTAAAACCAAAAAAGACTTTTCTATACCCCAGTGTTTATTTAGAGGGCAATACTTAATAAGTATTAATGTGACTTTTAACAAACTGACTGTATATTGAATTTTCCTTTTGTTAAAGAAGAAAAATTGAAGCCCAGTCTATTATATCATTGCTTATTATTCCTTTGTTTTGAATATTAAGAAAAATAAAGATTGAAAATATCTAAGGTTCCAGTCATTCCTTCAATGGTTTTTGAATTATAGCTGAGATAATATGCAACCTGATGTAGTCTTACTTTGGAAATACATTTGGTGTCCAAAACAATACAGAGAAACCCTGTCTTGTAAAATCAAAAAAAAAAAAAAGAAAGAAATACATTTGGTGAACTTTGGTTTAGTGAGAGGCCCTGCCTCAATACATAAGATGGAGAATGATCTTGGAAGACACTTGATAATACCTTCTGGCCCCCACAGGCACATGAACACAGGTATATGCATACCTTCATACTCACATTTGAATATGTATATATATAGTTTCCTATCATGCACATTGAGATAAAGAAACACAATATCACTGATACAGGTAGTTTTGAGTCACCACACTAGCACATAAAAACAGAAATATTTAATAGAAATGCATTTGAATTCATTATTTACCCTCTATTATGTCAATATAAAGTGAATGTTAAAATTGTTATCGAGATTCTTTACATTATTTTCATCAAGTATTGAAAAAGGGTGTAATATAGTTTTATAATCCACTAAAGTTTGCATGCCAAATTTTACTGTACTACTAATACTGATTTAAATCTAATGAAATTTGCAGTTGAAATGTAGACTCAGTTTAGATCCAGAGGCTCACATCTGTAGTCTGCACACTGAGGAGGCAGATAGGTAGATGCATGCTTGTATCCCAGTCAGGGTGGTAAAGGGAAATCCTACATAAATAGCTAAAGCAGATTTTCATACTTGCTTTATATGGTCACTTGTAAAAAGTTCCCAATAACTTAGTCAATTACTAGTTTTAACATTTAAATTTGTATTAATAAAATTACATCAGTTTGCATTTACTTTCTCAGTCCTAGCATTCACTTTTCACATTATTGCTTCCATGGCTGATGACAAAATATAAAGCAGAAATATGTGTCTATGTCCAGATTGTTTTCTGAATTTACAAAGGCTGGAATTTTTGATAAAACTTTTTGTCTTTCAAGCATTCCCAATAAACAGGCCAATTTTCTTCTGTGATCAAATGCCCAATGGAAGCAACTGTGATGATGAGACACTATTCAAAGTGTTATACTCATTATAAACTAAGAATTGTTTCCTAGAAAATACAATTGCATATTTATTTGTTCAAATAAGGTGCCCAAGACAGTAGTGCCAGATGAACAGCTGAGATTTTGCTCCCTGAACTTCTGCTGTTGTCTGCTTAACCACCACAGAGTGTCACTGTGTGCTGAAAAGTTGTCTAATATCAACAACAAAGAGTGTGGCCAGGAATGAAAGAACAAAAATGAGTGATGATCAATTGAACTCCCCAGGGTTTCTGGCTCTGCTCCTCACTTCTGACACTAGTACACTTCAAAATCCATAACAAGTCCATGAGGAAAATTTAATCAGAGCACAAAACCAATAGGACTACCTAATAGATAAATATCATCATCTTTGTGAAGAATCTGAAGTCACATATATTAGTCAATTCAGAGTTGATTAATGTCACAGAAATGAGATGAACTCTTGGAGTAGGATGCTGCCAGCATGAAGAATAAGGTCTTGTCCTGATTTTTTTCTTTTGCTAAATGGTTGATAGTTTTAAATTTGCTTCTTTTGAGTTTTTGTTGTTGTTGTTAAAGGAAGTTTGCAATTCCATTATTTTTGTTCTTTCTTCTTTAATGGTAATCATTTACATATGTATTTGAGGCAGCTCAATATGCAACATAATGTTCATGAATTCATACTGTTCACATGGAAGGCATATGTCTAATATTGGCTAACTTATAAGTGAAAAATGGTAATATTTCCTTAACATTTGATTTTCAAAATGTATTTTGTGATGTGCCCTTGTGTTGTGATCCCAGCTGGCCTGGAAATCTCTATATAATAGATATTGTCCTTGAAATCACAGTGTTGGGATTATATAAGCATAGTCTACCAAATCCTGCATGTTAGGATTGAGAAACATGGAATGCATTTTTATATTTTCATAAAGGTAATATGATTTGTAGGGATTGGTATAGGTTTTCTAGGTTCAGATTTTTCATTAGTGATTTTAATATAGGGATTTATTCATTAGCTACATACAATATAAGGAAGATTGATGGTAGTCTTGAGCAATATTCAAGAATGTTCCAAAGGCATTTAGCTTATCCTACTACTTATGAATTATGGCACAAAAGTGAGTCGATATAACTGATTTTGTAAATATCTAACTCAGAGGCTTGAGAAATTTCTTTTTTTGTTATGGGGTTTTTTATGAAATTTTGAATATATAGTTGCAAGCACCTGTAGTAAGTACAAAGTGCCTTAACATGTTCTCCAACAATTGTTTTAGTGAAGATTAACTTTAATAAATAACTATCATATTTATGTTTCTTTTTCCTTTTTCATCTAAGTTGTGGATTCTAGAAGGGTAATGAACCTAGCTGAAAGACCAAAATAACCTCAGTCTAAAGAGTGAACATGCTGCTGCAGTAAACAGATGTGATTCAAATAGCAAAAGATAGTATAAGTTCTTATTTGAGTTATATCCTTATTCAAACCAAAAAATGAATAAATGTAAATTCCCATTGAAGGATGAATGAAATTCAAATCTTGGACCATCCTGGATTTCTTGCAACTCTCTTCCTAATACTAAGTAGAAAATAAATATCTTAACCTTCATTATCATACCAAAAGTATGAGATAATACCCTTGTTACCCTGATTGCCATCTTGACAGCTTAGAAACATCTGAGTGGAGATGTCTCCATTGAGAAAATTCATTGACCAGATTAGCTGTGGGACTGTCTTAAGAAGATCGTTTTATGTCTTTATATATGCAGAAAAGCTCAGCCCATTGTTGGTACTGCCACCCTGTGTAAGTAGTCCTAAACTGTATACGAGTACTAAGAATCTATGAGCAAGCCTATGATACATGTTCCTTTGTAGTTTCTGCTTCAGTTCCTGCTAGGATTCCCTAGAAGTGTAAGCTGAAATAAATCATTGTAGTTGGACTTCCTTTGGTCCACCAGCTCACAAGTAACAACATAGAGACTTACTATTAATTATGAAACCTTGACTTTTTTCCCAACTAGCTCTTATAACTTAAAATAACCTGTTTTTATTAATCAATGTTCTGACATGTAGCTTGGTTATCTCTCCTCCATACTATATGTCAGACCTTGGTGTCTACTGGCACTTGCCATGCCCAATTTTATTCCTGAGATATCCTCTGCCTACAAATCTCACCTAGGCTCTCCTGCTTAGCTATTGACTATTAAGCTCTTTTTTGAAGTGAAGATGTCACACATCTTCACACAGTATAGAAAATATATTTTGCAACAAACCATTTATTCTCCTAATTTCTCTTGGCCATGGCCCCTTTGATGTCAATCATCAATCAAGAAAATGCTGGAAAATATTGCCCACAGGCAAATTTGGTGGGAACATTTTCTCAACTGGGGTTTCCTCTTCCCAAATTACCCACCCTGTATAAAGTTGATAACTCTAGCCAGAACAAATGAGAAATATCAGTGACCATGGCCTAGAAACAGAATGAGAGTTTCACCAAATTCTGTGTCCCAACACTGTAACAGCTTGATGTCTTATTTATATTAACAGAACAAAGAGAGTCATAATTCAAGTTGCTGTTCAAACAACATTAGAGGAAATATTAAGTAGGAGTGGCAAAGCCAAACTGAGAAATCTCAATTATAAGTCTCTGATGCTACCAGTGACATTCATCAGATTTGGATTGGTGAAAACAGTATGTTTGTTTCATTAGTCACATGATATTAGGTCAGGCACAGATGTTTACAAGGAATACCTACTTAGGGGGAAAAAGATAGCCCAAGATGAATAGTAACTAGGCTCTGGATATATAGTATTCAAACTACTAAAAATCATTGACGTTCTAGTGAGGCAATTAGCACATGTAGCAGAAGTCACAGTTTCTTTGTGGGAACTTACATTAACACATATGCAAAACTATATTTTTTCCAAGAACATTAATCTGTCTGGGTCTTTCTATTCATCAATTCTCCTCATATGCCTGCTAACGTTAAGAATCTTTTACATAGTATTTGGTTTGTGAATTGAATATTATCTCAATAAAGAAAAAAATGAGCTTCCATGATTGCATATTTTAGAAATATGTGACATAATGTTTTGATATTATATGCACTAAAATGTTTACTGTAGTAAAATTAATTTCATATCAGTTCACACAGTTAACTTTTTGTACTTGTAGTAGGTAAAAATGTCTCATAGCATTTTTTTCTGGATATATTACTTTGAACTATGACCCTTATGCCATCTATACATTAGGTCTACATAGTTACAAACACTATATTACTGCAATATCATGAACATTGAAAGAGTGGCCATATTTCTCTTTTTTCTCATTTTCTTACTAAAACTAAAAAACTGTATTTATTTTTCAAAAATAATATAGTTAATTTTCCCTCCCTCTCTTCCTTTTATTGCCTCTCACATATTCCTTGTTCTCTATCAAATTCAAGGTCTTTTTTTCTATAACTGTTGACATATACACAAATTATATATATGCATATATATATAATTATTCTTAAATAAATACAACCAGCTCATTACATACACTGTTACATGTATTCATACGATTTCAGGGCTGACCTCTTGGTATTGAATAATCAATTGCATGTCTCATACCTATAGAAGACTGTTTTACTTACTCTCAGCCTTCTTTATTTGTCTGTAGTTCTTTGTCTCAGGAGTGTTCAGTAAGCTGCCCCTCTTCCATGTTTGCATGTTTATTGTCATCATCTTTATTCTGGTCTTTTATAAGCAACCATATTTATGAGACTTTATCTGACACTGTATGGAGACACAATCTCACATCAAGCATTGTTCTCCTGGTTCTTAAAATGTGTATGTCTCCCTACCCTACCTGTTCCACAAGTATCGCTGAACATTAGGAGAAGAATTTGTGTTGTTGATGTATCAGTGTGTAATGGACATGATATTCTCTCTTGTTTTCTGCAGTTTTACTGTGGTTTTCTAAATAGATTGCTATTACAAAGAGAAGTTTCTTTGATTAGGAATGAGAAATGCTCTTACCAGTGGGTATAAGAATAAATATTCTGAATGTAGTTAGTGATCAGGTTACTTGAGTAACTTCTGTTTATAAATCCTTCTCCAATAATAATGACTCTAGACACATGAAGTTGAACAGATTTTTAGTACCAGGTGTTATTTCCCTCCTGTGAGTAAGCCTGAAGTCCAATTAGATATCGGTGGTTACCTCAAAAGTTTGTGTGACACCATTGACCCTTAGATTTATTTTGACATGCTTCTTGTTGTGGTTCTTAGGTATCATGTCTGACTATGCCCACGGGTTGCTCCTCTAGTTTGGAAACTTTTTTGGTCCTTCTAGTACTCATTTGTGTTTTTTCAGTATCTGGAGTAGAAAACAAATCTAGAGCTAAGATATTGACTTTTAGATGTCATGAGGACCATAAGAAATTATAATGTGAAGAATGGCACAGAGTGAGGCTATGGAGCACAGCAGCATAGGAAGAAATGGAGTGTTCTCCCCAGAATATTGTTCAGTGAAGAAACTCATACAGAATAGTGAAGGCAAAAGGGTCAGCACCAAAGACCTCTTTTTGGAATTGAGAGCAGTCTCACACAAAATCATATATCACTTTTACATATAGAATGCTTGTAACATAAGACATATGGCAGTAATTAAATTGCAACCTATGTTAGCACTATACTTAATTTTAATAGCTTGTAATTAGCATGCTTTGTAGTAATAGGTATATCAAGTTAGCAGTATACATTTTTCAGATTCTGACAATTACTATGGACTTCTTAAATGCTATTACCTTTCCACTTCATTCATTACTCATTCTGTAAAATCAGCAGCAATACCCCTATTTCATAGATGAGTCTAAGATGAAAAAAAAAACTTAGAAACCTCCATAGCTTAATATCACTACTGAGTAGTATAATTTCAATTCAAAACTTGTTTTTTCACTCTATATCAAATAATTTCACACTGCACTAATGGTTTTAAAACAAAATTTTAACTTTTGAGCACTAGTTTTTCAATTGATTTGCAGAAGCCTATACAATGCAAAATTCTCAATTCATTATAGGCTCTGGCCAACTCTTTCAAGTCACATCTCCATATACCATGTGTTTCACATCTATGACCATTCTCAGCCTTGAGAACCATAGAACCAGGCTTTCTTTCCATGTACTCTCTTAAATAGATAATCAATGTCTTGCTTATAGCCACATGATGCTAAAAATCGAACATATTTTTTGATTAAGAATTGTTCTTTGTAAAACAAAATAGTTTTCAATGATGGATTTTCCTGTTTAGCTATGTGTATCTCTGTGTGAGCTTGCATATATTTGAGTATGGGTACCTGTAGTGACCAGAATAATGTGGCAGGTCCTCTGGAATAGGAGTGCATTGATTTACTTTCTCATACTGTGATAAAAACCATCAACAACTTGGGGAGGAATGCATATATTTCAGCAAGCAACTTATAGTCCATCATGAATGACAGTAAAGGTAGTTTCAAGACATGAACCTGAAAGTAAGAACTAGTATAGGGTCTATAGAGGAATGCTGTTTACTGGTTTGTGTAATTTTCTTTCCTTTCCAACACAGGACCAAAATGCCCCCATGGACTTGTCTACAGGCCAATCTGATGGAGGCATTTTCTCAGTTGAGTTTCCCTCATTAGAGAAGACCCAAGCTTGTATCAATGAGTTACAGGCAGTGAGGATACTCCTGATGTGTGTGTTGGGAACAAATTTCTAGTTCTCTGCAGGAGCATCACATGCCCCTAACTGCTGCTGTGCCATCTCTCAAACCACCCAAAACTAAGGGGCATTAAGAGGAAAAGAATCAGCATAAATAATGAAAAACTATCTTGTGTTTGTTATATTAAACAGACTCTAAAATTTTAGCTCTGATAAATGCAAAGTTTCTGAGGGGTTGTCATGAAACCATGATGTTCTATAGTACAGTAATGATCAATTCTTCCTCTTTCTTTAATATTTATTCTCTTTCATACTAAGAACTTGAAATAGCCTTTATATTTCTTTTTAAAAGAAAAATAATGAAAAACTTCTCTGCACCATATGTGAACTGAATCATGGCGGCATATAACTTTCTTGGATGCTTTCATTTATGGAATGTAACAGGCTTCTTGCAAGTGGGTACCCGGTATTCTATGTGGAGCAAAATTGTATTCCAGCTAGCTCTGCCCTACTGCTCATCTCTGATCTTAGCAGCATTTTTGCTGGTTATAGAAAAGCAGGACTCTGCATGTCCTTTTTGTCCTGAACAAAAGAGACAGCACTGTCATCTTCAAACAAGTATCTAAATTTCCAAGGATGAAATGCATGGGTTGTCCTTTCTCACCTATGTGTTATTCCTCATGTGTTAAAACCATTTACCCCAAACAGAAGCTCAGCCTGCCTGAATATACTTTGTACAGCATCTCTCTGATTATGAGGCACCCCAGAATATCTTCAGGTTTAGCCATAGATATCTCTTAGACATAACTTTTTTAAACCTAAAGTTGGCAAGTCCTTTTGTAACAAGTATTCAGTTATTATAAAAAGAAATAATTGTGTATGATCAAAACTGGTATATTTATAAATTGTTCTCTATTTCTCTCATGTCTACTACCTTAGAATATGCATACCAAGTACAGTCAGTGAGGATAAAATAAGACAAATTTATGTATTAATTTTATTTTAAAAAATAGCAGGGAATTATGGTAAACTAGGTACATTGAATGAATGAAGAATGCTCAACTATAAATGGGACATCTATATCATGCCCATTGTCTTATTTAGCGTTTCTATTATTGTGAAAAGACACCATGACCACAGCATTTCTTACAAAGGAAAACATTTAACTGTGATTTATTTTCAATTTCAGAGGTCTAGTTCATTATCTTCATGTCAGGAAGCATGGCAGTATGCAGACAGACATGGTGTTGGAGAGGTAGCTGAGAATTGTCCATCATGACCTGCAGGCAACAAGAAGTGAACTGAATGTCAAACTGGGTATAGCCTAAGCATAAGAGACCTCAAAACCTGACCTCCAACTAATCCAACACATCCACATCTCCTAATAGTGCCAATCCATTTGGGGACCATTTTCCTTCAAACCACCTTACCCCTATTAAATGAAAACATATTATCATGAAAATGTCAAACTATTTTACTCGATTAAAAAGCCTTCCTAAAAATTTACATAAAGCATTTAATATGGGTGCCAATTATTCTTTTGTTTTTATTCCTTTTGTGATTTTATCATGTTGAGGTTCACCAGGTCTGTTGATTGTTTATTGTCAAGGAATGGAAAAATTTTGATGGCATAGGATGACTATTTCCCTATATATTAGAACTATGTAAAACAAAACCACACTGAGAATCTTTCTCACCTCCAAACAATAACTATCATCAAGAACACAAAAACAGGCTGGGCGGTGGCAGTACACACCTTTAATCCCAGCACTCGGGAGACAGAGGCAGGCGGATCTCTGTGAGTTCGAGGCCAGGCTGGACCAATATCCTCCAAAACAATACAGAGAAACCCTGTCTCTTAAAAACCAAAAAAAAAAAAAAAAAAAGAACACAAGAACAGATGCTGGTGAAGATGTGTTACAATAAGACTCATCTTTTACTGCCAATGGGGGTGTAAACTAGTACAACCAGTATGAGAATTGGCATGTGAGAATATTTGATAATATTGTATATGACTGTTGCAGTTATTACATGTCTGGGGTTGTATGCAAAGGTATCCCTCAGAATACAGCCAAGACACTTGATCGTCTATACTCATTGTGTCATTATCCAATTGTCAGATGTCGCATGATTCTAAAGTCCATCTAGAATAGGTACAAAAATCTGGCTGTGTCCACAGTGGAATTATTCACTCATAAAGAACAAGTTGCACCATCTGTGTGATTTATAACTTAGAGCAAGTTAATATATAATATGGATGTGATTATTTTTTGTGATCATCCATTCAATTCATTTATTGCTTTTGGGTTTTTTTGACAGTTTCACTTTGTAGACTAGTTTGACCTGAACTAACTATGGTGCTGATCTTAAACTTACAGCAATCCATTTGTCTTAGCCTCCCAAGTACTATGATTATAGGTATTAAATACATGCCCACCTGTCGCAGGCTTTGTGCTACCAACAAGTTCCTAAATCATGACATGGAGAATTATTAGTTATGAATGCTTGGCCTTAGCTTATCCTTGTCGCACTAGCTCTTATAACTTATTTTAAACTGTATCTCTTCATCTACATTTTGCCTTGGGGCTTTTTACCTTTCTTTCATTCTGTAGGTCCTACTCTGTGTCTGTCTGACTGATTGCTGCCTACCTGGCTGGCCGTGGGCATTTCCCTCTTTATCTCTTTTATTCTCTCTCCTAAGCCCTGATTCCTCTTGCTACTTATTCTTTCTGCTAGATACCCCTACCTATCCTTCTGCTGTCTAGCTATTGGCTACTCATCGTTTTATTAGTCCAATCAGGTTAAACAAATACAACATAAACAAATTTAACATATCTTTATGTCACATAACAAATATAGCACAAACATATGTAGCATATTTTTGTGTAGTTAAAATAATATTCCACAACACCCATTTTCTTTGCATTTTGCAAATTTAAAACCCAAGAGTTTTCTCTGTTTCATCAAAACTTTACATATTCTTTTTATGGTTGCCTGATATTCCGAAAATGTTATTTTAGTGATTTTAATGAATTATTTTCTTAGCCTGATACTGTGTTGAGACAGATATCACTGATGGGGGAGGAGAATATTCATAAAGAAAGATAGAAATATATCATGATGTGAAATTCTAATCACATCGATTGGTATGATATTGTAAATACACTTTACTGATAAGCACTCATAATATTTATATTCACATTGCCAGTCTAATATAATATGCTATAAGCAAGTATCCTTTTTCTAATTTATAGTTTTGTCATTAGGGTCAATAATTTTTACTAATTTTACTTTAGCTTCACTGATGAAGTTGTTAATTTAAGGATTTTCAGCATCTTAAGAATTCTAAGACCTCAAATTGTTCTACAAAATGACTATACATACTTGTCACTTTCTGCATGGGCACTCTAATCTTCATTATATGTTTGGTATATAGGCTCGTCTAACTGGATTTTATGATTCAAATATGATTTATAGCCATGAATTAAGTACTTGTCTGTGGCATTCCCAGGACTATAGGGTTTGCAGATAAGAAATTTGATTAGTCTTGTAGAGCTTAATGTGACCTGTGAATAGAAACCAGCTCAGGAATTCATAGCCTGTTTTATTGTCTCCTGCATCCTGTTCATTTAGATCAGGCAAAGAGAAAAAAGAAAATGTATTATCTGTCTCAACCCTATGGCACTAACATAAAAAGATTTAGAAAGTTATAAAAATTACTTGAAAATAAGAAGAGTATGGGAACAATTTGTTCTGGGTTATTTAGAAGAAATGGACCAGAATAACTTTTGTCCAGCAGCTCACAGAAATATACCCCACTGACCTATACTTTACACAACTGTGGAGGCCCATATGTTACTTCAGATCTGTTGACAAGCAATACTTTTAAATTCATCAGCCACTCTGATTGCTCCCTTATGTTAGCTTGAATTATTATAGTTTTGAAAAGAAAAAAGGCACAAGCATTTTTATAGATATAGGGCAAATGGAAAAACAGTGTGGTAGCATTTATTATAAAGAAGAAATGTGGGAACATAGGAGAGAGACAGAGAGATGCTGTGTTGTATAATAGGTTGCAGTCATGTTACAAATCACCTGTGGCTACAGTCCTTTCTTGTTGGGTAAATATAAGCTCAGAAAATTTGACTTGTCCCATGTCATATTGTCCAGGTGATCTCACCTAGCAATGAAGCTGGATTTTCAAAGCTATTTTCACAAAATTCTTCTTCTTTCTGTGCACTTCCTGCCTGCTTATGAAGCTTTGCTGAGCTTTGCATTCCCGTCAGACACATTTTTCCTTAGAGATAAAAACTAATGCTTTGATCAAGACAGAGCTTCTTCTATTTTCTTGTAATTTTCACCCTATAATCCTTGATACATTTATTAAATATTTGTTAAAGACTTATAAGAATTACATATTTATTTAAAAATTCATTAATTTTAAATTAACTCTTTAGCTAGTTTACTGACTAGCAAGACAGGTAATTAGCTATTTGAGATAGCACCTAGTGACTTTTCCTGGGTTGTCCTCAATTTCAGGATCCTCCTGCCTCAGGCTCCTGTGAAACCAGGGATTTATGACTGTGCCACCACATCTGACTCTGGGACTTTACAGACTGCTGTTAGGAAGAATCGTAGCATCATTTTATTCAACTAAACTATGGCAGAAAATAGATAACATGCAGATAAATAAAAAGAAAGTAATATTAAGTATCAAAGAAACAGAGAGCCTTGTTTAATTGTGGCTTGCTTTATATTGCATGCAGAAATGTGTGTTCAAGTGGGAAGGCAGCAAAATGAAGGACAGCTGCTAAAATTGTCATGCTAGGCAATATTTAGAATAAGATGGGAAGGACTGACTCTATAGTATCATCTACTCATTCCCTAACCATGATTAGCATTTGCTCTATAAACGTCATAATGTAAAAGTCTTCAAATGGAAGCTTTCTCTCTATTGTAGTCATCCTAACCATTACCCACTACCACAAAATGAGGTTTCACCTGCTCTCTGAAATGTTTCATAGGTAAAAGACCAGTGCTATCACAATATAATAGCTGTCTATTTATATATTGCTTCTATTAAACATAACATAGTACAGATACCTGACTGGTCCACAAGTTTCATGTCCATAGTTGTAAAATCCTTCAATTTTCACATTCATCCAAAGACACACATAGTATGTCTAAGTTTGAGGACTGGTATCTAGGGATGTTGAAGCCTTGTGGTATATGCCACAGGATTTGATGAAAGGCCAGTCTCTTACTTACTAACCAAAGCTAAATTTCTTTATCTTTTCTTTGTGCCTGCCATTTCAAAGTTTTGACAATAATCACCCATGGCCCACTTCTCTCCTATCTCATTGTCTACTTAAGAGTTGGTCATGGGGGAACAGGAAGTTGAGGGGGTGGGGGTAGAATAGGGGGAAGAGGGAATCATAGGATCGAAGACAGATCAGGCACCAGAGTGACATCGAGTGATCTAAAGGTATAACATCAATTGGCAAGCTAAGCAATAGTAGAGGGACCACCTCGAATGCCCATTCCTGATAATGAACTTGATGTCTATAACCATCCGGGAGCCTTCATCCTGTGACTGATGGAAGCAGAGGCAAACACACAACTAAGCACTGAACTGAACCCAAGGAACCCAGTGACAGAGAGAGAGGAGTGATGAGCAAATTGGCAAAGAATGGGCTGGCAAAACCAGCAGAGACAGCTGATCTGAACAGGGAGTGCTCTTGGACCCCAGACCGACAGTGGGGAGGCCAGCATGGGACTGATCTGGACCCCCCAAATGTGAGTGTCAGTGAGAAGGCCTGGGCAACCTATGGGGCCCTGAGCTGTGGATCAGTGTCTATCCCTGGTATACAAACTGTCTTCATGTGCCTATAGCACAAAGAGAGATGCTCTCTCAGCCTGGACTCTTAGGGGAGTGCCTTGACCCTACCAAGAGTAAAATGACAGACTCTAGATATCCCCTATGTGGAAGGATTTGGCAATAGGGCGGGAGGGATGGGGGAAGGGGAGTGCGGGAAGAGGGGAGGGAGAGGGAACTGGGATTGACATGTAAAACAAGCTATTTAAAATTAAAATAAAAAATGATAAAAAAATAAAAAAAAGAAAACGAGGCATAAAAATATCCAACTCTGAAGTTTTTGTGGGTACTTTATGAGAATCATAAAGGTGAAAGTGGGGGTAGGCTAAATCTGTGACTCTGTGGTCTTCTTATACATATTTATAACATAGGAAAGCAACAAAGAATGAATCCGCTTATTCAGATTCAGTAGAAAAACTGAGTGTTGTCACCATAGGTGGTATTGAGGGTTCCACTCACTCTGGTAAAACACTGTATCTATCTTCCTTGCCAGTGAATATTTTTATAAACTGTTCTTTTATACACTTCTATAGAAACAGAGTTACACCTAATGTGTTATTGAATCAGCATTAGGTTTGTTGCAAGAACTCTCATTCTCACTAGACTCACAGTGACAGGGTCTTTCTTGCATGTTTTTTGTTTTATTACATTCTGGATACATATGTAGTTTATATTACATTTCCTTTATGAATTGTTTTATACAAAACTAGATTATGAAGTATATCCCATGATTTTTTTGTTCAATTTCTGTATCCTTCTCCGGAGTAAATAATATATCTTGAGGGATATTGCTCTTGCCAAGAGAGGAAAAAAATCTAATTCTCCCTAGTAAGAGGGAACAAGATTAAATTGGGATGTGTGTCAGTAAAGTTTAAGCTTTATTGACAAGGATGCTATATCATTGTGTAAAAGTCTTGGTAACTGCCTCTTGAGATATCATAAAGATATATTAAATGAACTTTGACATAGAGAGGTAGGCCCTGCATCGCAGCCCATGAAAATTTTGGCAGCATTGAATTATTTTCTTTAGGATACATTCAACATCAAAGAAACTCCAGAGGTACAAGAGAGAATGTTCATACATCAGACCAGTTATGGAACCTACAATTTAAATGGGCAAAATCTCAGTTAAGCACAACTCACAGTATTTTCTCAAACTCATTGCTCCTATAAGTGTTTCTCAGAATGGGATATTCTTTTTTTAATTTTTAATAAAATAAATTATTTCTTAGAAACATGTATGATTGTTCAGACTTCAGTCCCAGCTCCATCTCCCACCCCTACTCCCTTGTCCCTCCACCAGCCCTCTCCTAGCCTCCCTCCCAATCTCCACATCATTCCCCAGGGAGGATGAGGCCCTCCTTCTGGGGAATCTCCAGAGTCTGTCATTTCATCCAGGGCAGGACCTAGGCCTTTTCCCATGTGTCCAGGCTGACAGAGCATCCCTCCATGCGGAATGGGCTCCCAAAGTTCAATGGCATATTCTTAATACATCACCATGTATCTTAAAATGTCTTTTAACAGGTAGATAACAGTAGTTCAACATTCTCAGTGAACTTTCTTTGGATTGACAGTCCCTGAGTAATGACACCAAAACTTATGATTAATTGTGAAAGCTTAGTCTATACCTTAGGCTTGTTCCTAAATAGCTCTTGTAACTTAAATTAGCCTGTTTCTATTAATCTCCATTCTTCCACATTACTCCTTACTCCTTCTCCATTATATAAGTTCAACTCCCCCAATGTCTGGGTGGTGAAATTCCTACAACTGGATTCATCCCATGTGTTTTCTGTGTCTGGAAATCCTGCTATCCTCTTCCTGCTGAGCCACTGGCCAATCAGCTCTGTATTAAACCAATTAGGTGACTTAGGAAGGTGAGGCAAAACATAGACACATTTATACACAGTGTGATTAAATATCTGGCAACACTGTCTCCCACTTGAATTAAGTCAGTCTGGGGAGTTTGCTAGTGGGTTACTAGTCAGTGAAAATATTTTCTAGGGCAAGTTAAAGTAAATTGAAAGTAAAAGTTTCATCCATTTGATTTGTGTATGAAGATATCTATTCATTAAACTTACTAGATCTTCATAAGCTTTTTGTGTAATGGTTCTGATCTGTGATAATTTTAATAGATGTTTATGGATACCATTGATCCTATTCTCCTAGTACTCAATATATTGACTAAGCAAAAACTATTAAGACGTGATATATGAGTATTAATTTTATTCCTAGATTATTTATCATCTCCCCCATAATTATCTCCTTGACTTTGGGCCTATTGAAAATCAAATCACCCTGTTATCACACTCCATGTCTCCTCAATGTGAATTTTGTCCTTTATTCTGTCCAGTCTCCATAAATTCCAGAATAGGCTATTAATCCTTTAACACAATGAGGTGTTTCAAAAATTAATATGATACATCCCACAAAGACACTTTATAACCTATACCAGGACAAATGAGGGACCTGTACACTCTGGCCATGTCCACATCTTTCTGTCCATGTTTCTCCAACTTCATTAGATTATGGGCTTTGCCATTGTACCATTTCTGAGTATATAATTTTGAATTATCAGAGCGCTTCATATATTGAATCATATGCTAAGACCTTCAAGGGCCATTTGGCATTAAATTATTGCACATATTTAATCTTCTCTTGTCTTCATTCTTAGTACTTGACAATATTCAGATACAAAACCTTATCAGTGTTTCCACCCTTTATGTTTCTATTCATGTATTTGTAGACTAGTTTTGTGAACATCTAAACAAGATAAATGATCTCTGCAACCCTAACAACATGCCTAGATCTTTCCTTAGGAATATGTAGAGAATACAACCTCTGTGTGTATCACATTTTCTCAAAGAGATGAATGTATTTCCTCTTTTTCAAAATGAATTTTTGCCTGCAGGTCATAAATACCCTTTGTCAGAGTAGCTTCCTGTGATATCAGTGGTACATTTTATGCTTTGTTTTTAATGCCCTATGATATGCTAGCTTTCTAAAGACGGGGTGCGCCACTGACTTTTATGCTAACTTGGCACAAGTTAGCCATTCAAGAGTAGGGATCTTCAAGTGAGTGAATCCCCCTCTCAGGTTGGCTTGTGGGCAAGCCTCATTAGCATTTTTGTAACTGATAAACTCACTGTGAGTGGTTACATTCTGGGATGTTAGACCTGGGATCTATAAGGAAGCAAAATGAACAAGTCATGAGAATCAGACCAGTAAGAAGCCCCCTTCCATGGTCTCTTCATCAGCTCTTTCCACCAGCTTTCTGTCATGTGTAGTTCCTCCTTTTACTTCCTTCAGTGGTGAAGAATGCATGAAAGCGCAAGGAAAATATACCCTTTTCTTCCCAACTTGGTTTTGGTCACTGTATCTCTTCATAATAATAGGTCATTAATTAAGACAGACTTGTACCAGGGACTGAGGTATTAGTGTAACCTAAGCCTAAACAATAATGGAACCTTTCTGCAAATGTATTTCAAGGATGGTTCCATGTTCTAGCCCTACCAAGCAAAAGAACTTGGCAACTTTGGCCACCTGGATCTGACTTAGATTCAGTAAGGCAATACATTTAAGAGTAATGGAATATTCCTCCTCTGCTAAAGAAAGCCCCCCAAGGTCAGGAGTTTGATGGAGGAAGACCTGCATGAAGGCTGGGATATGTCATTGCATGAAGCTGTGAAGATGAATCCTGGATGGCCTTGAGGACCCCAGTGTGTTGGAGATGTCAGAGCTGTGGGACACCTGCCAGTAAGAGCTGCAAATTGGTGTGGAAAAAGCCCAGACAATTGAAATTTGTTATAGTCAGCAAAACTGGAAGGGTAGAGTAATTTAAGGTGTTTGTCTTCAGATATGGAGATACAGGATTTGTACATTGCCCTACTGTTTTCATTCTTGCTTTGGTCCAGTATTTTTCTCATGATGCTCCTTTGAGCAAGGTCATGTATATTCAGTGTCATTGTATGCCAGAAGTATGGGATCTGCATTTTTATTTTTATTTTTCAGGGGTTTACATTTTAAATTCATGAGATTGCTTTGAATTGCGGGAGATATTTTGGACATTGGACTTTTAAATAGTGTTGACACTGTGAATTAGTATGGGGACTTTTGAAGTTGGACTAAATGCATTTTATGTTATGATGCTGTTACAAGAATATGGGAGCCAGAGAATGAAATGTGGTGTTTTAATGATAATGGCCACATAGGCTCATATATTTGAGTTATTAGTTACTTGGGAGTAGAAATGTTTAAGAAGGACTGGAAGAATAAGGAAGGATGGCCTTGTTGGAGGAAGTCAACTAGGCATGAAGCTGGAGGTTACAAAATCCCATGGCAGATCTGTGTCTCTCTTTTTGCCTGCGCTTGTATATCAGGATGTACAAATCTCAGGTACTGCTGAAACAGCATGACTGCTTTTACCCAGTGACTCTACTATTATCTGGATCCATGAGCCCCAGATTACATGTTTTCTTTCCTAAGAAATGCCTAGGCCATTGTGTCTGTTCACAGCAATAGAACCGTAGTTAAGACACAAGAGTTCCTTAATGTAAATATTTTTTGTGAAAAATGTTATTGGCCATCAATTATGGCATACAATGTTTCTCAAAATGTTGCATTTATATCTATTTCCTAACTGCAATTTATGATTGAGATGGCATATTGCACTTTAGTAATTTTTTCTGATTTTGTTTATTGGCCAAAAATTCTCCCTCTTCTAAATATGCATATCCATCATTTTCATCATCACATTCATAATTCCATGCACTTTCTCTCAATTTATAGGTATATTTGTTTTCATTTATAAAATGGTAAAACAATTTAATAATGAATGAATTTAATTTTCTGAGTATTCGATTTATTGTATTCTGGCACAGAATTTGAATGCTGGCAGACATTCAGTAGACCTTGAGTGAATGTTTAGTGTGTTTGCTACTTTTATGTCAACTTCACAAAAGCTAAAGTCATTTGAAAGAAGGGAACCTCAACTGAGAAAATGCCTCCATAAGAAGGAGTGATTGACAGGAGAGGGCTCATCCCATTTTTGGTAAGAAAGCTATTAATAGCACTCCTCTGTTGCTACTGGATTGGTTATCATCCCATGATACTGGCATCTCTCAAATCCTGGCATCCCTGCTGCAGCTGTACTTCAATTTCACTATTAGCCTCTCATGGGCTCTCTTCATGGCATCAAACCTCACCCTCTCTCCATAACCACTTCCATTATAGGGCTTCAACAGTTACCAAAGCTGTACCTTCATCAGTGGCCTCTCACAGTGCAAGACTCCAAGCATTATCTATAACTCTTTCATGCCTTCAAAACCAGTACCACCTGGAAGACTCTTGGAAAAGACTAAGTTCAGCTGTCAGCATGAGGCACAGCTTGCCCCCTCTGGAACACAGCTGATGTGTTTTGATTTTGGAGAACCACTTCCAGAAGACTTTATTTTAGTGGTATGTTATCTTCTTTTTTGTTTTTTTTTGTTCTTGTTTTTGTTTTGTTTTCTGAGACAGGGTTTCTCTGTGGCTTTGGAGGCTGTCCTGAAACTAGATCTTGTAGAACAGGCAGGCCTGGAACTCACAGAGATCTGCCTGCCTCTGCCGCCCTTCGGAGTGCTGGGATTAAAGGCGTGTTCTACCACAATGGAGTGGAGTCAGCCTAGGAGACAAGCTGTGTGTTGCAGAGAGTGGAGTCTGAGAAGTGACTCTAGCTCTTTTGAGGACACTTGAAGATGGTAAGTGAATCCTAGACATTAAAACACTGAGCTATTTGCACTGCTGAGTTTAGTTTTCCTCTGTTCATATTGAGAGTGTATCCTGGTTTTACTTTCTTAATGTAAGAAAATATTTTCTTATTTTGATTTTATAAGAAAGATAGTGGAGAGACTTTAAACTTTTAAACAGATTTTCTGATTTTTAAAGAGATTGGATATTTTAAAGTCTGAATATGGGGCTCAGAAGGTCACTGAACCTTGCAGGACAAGAAACTCCAGCTGCATGTGTGTGTGTGTGTGTGTGTGTGTGTGTGTGTGTGTGTGTGTTTGAGTAAAATGAAATCTTTTCTCCCCGTTTTGCTTTTGGTCACTGTATTTCATCACAATAATAGTTACCCTAATTGATATAGTTAATTAGCTTGATTTTTATATACTCTTGATGAATCCTCGTTATACTGCAGTATTAGTAATTATTTAGCTGAAGTACAAACTTGACAATGGTGAATTTACCTATATCTTCATAGGAGAGTACCTTTTAAAACTCACATTACCAGCATGATAAGGTTGTCATATGTAAGAAAGACTGCTGTTTACACTGTGATAGATCTTAGTGGTGCTTCAATAACGTGACTCTAATGAAAACCCTCCAAATGCAAGTGCGGATTTGTAGTTCTACCACTCTTTGTGCTCACTTGAGTATCAAATTCCTATTAAGTTACCATCCTGGTCTGGGTATCAGACTAAACATGGCTGATACAAAGATGCTAGAAAGTGTTCTTTATGATATAATGTATTTTAATGCTGGAAACTCATGAATCTTAAAGCAATCATTTTATTAATGATGTCCCAAAGTGTATAGAGAACTCCCCAAAGCCAAACACTAGGTGGAGCCCGAAAACTCCATAAAGAAGAGCCCAAGGAATAAAGGACACCTTAAAAATGTGGCTAACAGAATCAACTAAGTAGAGCTCACAGGGACACACAGAGACTGAATTGACAATCACAGACCCTGCATGGGTTTGAGCAAGGTCCTCTGCATGTATATCGTGGTTATCAGGCTTGTAGTACTTGTGAGACTCCTAACAGTGAGAATGGGAACCATCTCTAACTGTTTTGCCTGTGCTTGGGATTCTTTTCCTTCTAACAGGTTGCCTTGTCCAGCCTTGACTTGAGGGTTTGTTCCTAGACTTGTAACTTGTTATGCCATGTTCAGTTGATATTCCTGGAATTCCCACTCTTCTTTTTTTTTTGACGGGTTCTGGAAGACTTGATCCGGGGTGGAGAGGCTGGGAGGAGGTAGAGGGGTCAGGATGTAATGTTTGGCATTAAAATAAATAAAAATAAAGCATAAAATCAAGAGAAAAGTCCCAACTGCTTTGGATTTCATTCCTACTCAATATATATATATATATATATATAGAGAGAGAGAGAGAGAGAGAGAGAGAGAGAGAGAGAGTGTCAGGAGTCAGAATTAGATAAAGGAATTATTGACAAAGTTTTTGTATTCAGCACCAGATAATTAAAAAATTAACAAGAAATAGGAACTGTAAAATTAATGAATATTATGAATGTTCCAATGGTGAATGATGTCAATGACATTTTAGGAAATAGTAGTTTGAGTTTTAAACTTAAGTCATTAATCAAAACAAATAATGCATTATATAAATAATGTGTGTATATTCATGTGTGTGTGTGTATGTTATTTTACTAGTTGTACATGACAATGAATACATATAATCTCAGAACTTGGGAGATAGGACAGGAGAACCAATATTGTCATCAAATATTGGGAGTTTGAGGTCAGGCCAAAATTCTTAAGATTCTGTCTTGAACAATGAAGATATTTCTTTTAGAAATTTCTGATACAATTTATCTCAGTTCAAAAGAAATATACATACTTACATTATGCAGTATGTTTTATAAACACACAAATATATATTTATATTTATGTGGTATAGTTTTGCTGATATATTCCTGATTATAAAACAATCAAGTATATGTAGATTCACTGACTATGTCGCAGTGACAAGCATGAAGGCTCACATTTGTGAAAAAATATGCTGTGTAGATTTCAGAAAAATGAAAGAGCACATATGGAAAACAATTTATATCATCTGTCTAAACCACAGATACCAACTGCTATTTTGAGAAGACAGCACTTCAATATACAGCAATTATTTCAATGGTTAGAACCTCAGCTCTTGAGACATATTAATTTTCTTTTGCATTTTACATTTTTTAATCCAGAAACTATCCCATGGAATTATGAAAGCAATTCAGTTTTAAAAATTGCAAAGCCATCATACAATACATTTCCTTTGAGTGGTGTGTAGGTGACATAACAGATTGGGTCTTACAGTCTGCACAAACTTAAAGCTAGTCCTGAAGGTCTGGCTGCATTAGAATGTGAAATATCACAAAGTATGAGAATGAAGCTGGTAAATAATAATACAGGATATTATCTTATGGAGTTTAATCTTTCTTTAGATTTTAGTAGTCTAATGAGATAAATACTATCATTACTCTTACATTACAAAATGTTTTAAAAAATATGTGCATGAGTGCTTAGCCTGCATGCTTGCACATGCCCACTGCCCATGCAGGTCATTGTATCCACTAGAACTAGAGTTATGGACAGCTATAAATTATTATCCGAGTGCTGGCAATTGGAGTCAGGTCATCAGTGAGAGTAGCCAGTGCTCTTAACCACTGATACATCTCTCCAACAGAATTTTTCAGGTTCCCTTCTGATCTGGTGCTGTCTGAGCCCCTGGGTTCCTCATATTGTGCTATCTACATTCTTACCCATTGAATGTGGTTAAAATACTCAGGGAAAATTTAGACATTCTGAACGTATTTAACACGATGACCTGTATCGATTGTGGTCCTCTCACTTCAGCCCTAATAGGATGTCTCAGCTTCAACTTTGACTGCAGACTCTCACTTCCCTAAAGACCTTCTAAATGGATTTGAAAACACTCCATCTAAATTACTTACAGTCACCTCATCATTTTCTAGAGAATGAGCTCTTGCAACACTTCCTAAGCAAAAAAAAAAAAAAAAAAAAAAAAAAAGCTGCAGCCCTTACTCATAGGGGTTTGCCTCTGAGAAATAAGAGTGGCAACAATTTGAAAATGAATAGTGCTGTGATTTGGTATTGGATGTGGAAATGATGATTCTGTCTCTGATTGGGGAGAGCAGTCTCTTTTACTGAACATTTAATATACTGTCAGTCAAATAATATAGTGGTTATGTCATTTACTGATACTTTCTTTGATAGAGACTATACTAGTTTCAAAATGAAATGAAGAGGTTCATTAGGTACTTTGATTACTGCCTTACTCCACTATTCATGGTACTACAAGATAGGTAATATTCTTTTCTTTTTCTTTTTTGAGATTATAATTATTCCCCTTTGCTTTCCTCCTTCCACTCGCTCTCATATATCGCTCCGTTCTCTTTTTCAAATCCATGATCTCTATTTCCATTAATTGTTATTACATGCATACATATATGTGCACACACAAACATATATAAGGCTACTTGTACTCAGGCTGAGAATTTAGTATTAGAAAACAAATTGGTGAGCTCTTAGCCTTGGCAAAACTATTTCTTTTCCTCTCAGCATTCCTTAGTTGCCTGTAGTTCTTTGTGTAGGGTTGAGGCCTCCTGGGCTTTTACTAATCCACTTTTCATATCTATTGGTTTTGTCCTTGTCAGATAGTATTTGGACAGGCTTACTGGTATGAGATGGTACCAGGTATAACTTCTGGCATTTCTAGTAGGCACATTCTCACAAGAAATTCCATGGTCTTCTGGCTTTTACAATATTTTGTCCCTTTTGCAAAGTTCCATGAACTTAGGTGTGGGAGTATTTTGTAGATGTATCCATTGGGACTGGACTCCCACAGCTTTGTATTTTTATTGGATATTCCTTCCTGTAGCTCTCTCTTCCTGTTGCAGAGAGAAGCTTTCTTGACAAAGAGTGAAGATATGTGGATATAAGAACATATAATGAGATGGTTGTTAGGGAGTATGCAGGTTTGATAACGCAGTGGTTGTAGGTTCTCTTCTATAAAGTATGACTTCGCTAGCACCAAGGACTTAAGCTAGGTACCCAGTAGTAGACATGGTTTCTTTATTGTTCAGAAGGTTTTAAAGTCTGATTAGCAAGTTGTTAGTCACAGCCAATATGCTTTGAACCTCTTCCAGGTGTTAATGCATTAGTATTCTCAGTGTCAGGAGATACTTACACATGTAGAACTTGTTTCTTAAATAGGCTACTTAACACAGAGGGCTGTAGGCTTTAAAGAGACAGAAGAGGAAGTGAAGCACACTCAAGCAGTTTGGTTTGCCTCATAAAATCAAGACATGGCTACACAGCTAATATTTTAACTATCAGGTCTTCTGACATCCAGCAAATACTCATTGTATGGCAAGCAAAATGGTAACAGTAAAATATAAAAGCCAACAGTTTTGTTACAGATTGGGTTTCAGTCCTATGCCATTATTCCATCAATTTTCATAGGACCTCAGAACCAGAGCTATATGTAGGATAATTTCACACATGTAGTAGTTAAATGCAGCACAGTTAAATGATTGTTAGAAACTTATGCAAACAAGAACTGTAACTAAAATTATAATGGAAGTTAGTTATGGATGTTTTCTATTATGTGCCTTGGTTATGACTGCTGAATGTGAGTCTTGTCCAGTAGATTGACACAGCGAAGATGATGAAACTCCACCTTGCAAAGAGTTTTGCTGCAAATTTTGACTAACAATTATGTATGATATAGATAACATGAAAATCTCATAGGATGTTGAACATAATAAAGAAATAATGTAAGGGATAAGGCAAAAAATAAGTATACAATCATGGTTACAATAACATTATTTTCGAGACTTTACATCTTTCTGAGAAAAACAGGATGTCTAGTTCTAAGTAAGCCTATTGTTGGGATCTTATTTTGGTTGTGAATCTAGTTAGAATTACTTACCTTTTTTAAAAAATAAAAGCACTATATAAACCCTGGGCCATAGGAAAACATGTCAAATAGTCTCTTTTTGGAAATGTACCACACCAGGGTTTATGCGTCTCTCTGAGTGCAGCATATTATATTAAAGTTGGCAGTTTGCTTTCTTAAGGGACTGATTGGGTGTCACTTGTGAGGCTAGACTTTCTTCTAGTTTTACCGCATTTTCTAGTCCCATTCCTGACTGATTCTGATGATGCATTAGAGTCAGTCAAAGAAGTTTGTATTTGTAGAAAAGTTCTTTCACCAGTCTGGTGCAGAGTTACCTTTGGCAAGCAACTGTAGAAAGATTTACATTTCTTCCTAAAAATACCACAGATGACTTCTTTTAGCCATTTGTCCCATCAGTGGCACAGTGCTTTTACCATTGGACAGCAGTTCAGAAGGAGGACTTCAGAATCTACACAAACTTTATTTCCTACTTGCTGCCATGAAAGATAAGAGCAGTTTCCCAAAACAGTTTGATCATTTTTAAAGTGTCAGTTCTTTGCTCTCTAAGGATTCTTAACTGTGGAAGAACATTCATATTTCTTTTGTTTCTCCAAATAACAATAATAAAAGTAAAATAAAGTAATAAAACAGACCCTTCATGTCTCTAGTCCATTGTCAAATTTAATTCAAAGTAGTCAGTATTAATTCAAGCCTCAGGCCCTCAGGAAAGAAAACAGAAGCAAGACTTCTGTCTTGTATTTGATTTCCTTATGTTCTATCGAGGTTTGCTAAGTCTACTTAGTCCAGATCCCAACCTCAGACATCTCTATGTGTTGGCCTTTTGCATTACTCATCAAGAATAGTATTATTTTATATTATTAAGAAATTGCAATAAAATGTTCCATGACAAGGAATAGGTTGATTCAGAGAACCTCTATCAAGTACATAAAATTGACCTTTATCATTTTTTGTGCTGAAATAATAGAAAGCTTTTGAAACATATTACAGGATATCCTCTTTAAGGTTACTGGTGTGAAAGGAATATTTACAGATTGTTCCTACCTCTGGATCATCCCAAGAGACAGAAAACATAAAAGTTTCTCAGTTACCTTGAATCCCACATAGAAAACACTAGAAAGCACAAGATGATATAATGCTATTAAAAGCACCAATAACTTGAAAACAGTATATTCATTTGATTTTCCTTGCATAAGGAATATTGTGGGGCTGGTGAGTTAGCTCAGCAGGTAAAACGCCATTGCCATAAAGCCTGTGGACCTGAGTTCAATGCCTAGCATCCACATAAAGATGGAAGGATGGAACAATTTTACAAACTTGTCCTTTTGCCTCATACTTATTATGGTATATGTGTGCCCATGTACAAACTTCATACACACTTATAATAATAAATTAAAAGTTCAAACTAACTTACTTCTGTGAATGTTCTATGTACTTTAAGAATTGACTAATTTTTCATGAATTATCTAAAATTATGTACATAGCTCTTCACATTTAGCCCCAATTTTTAGACAAAGAAACTGATGTTTAGAAAGTTCAAAGAAGTTTGTCAGGCTTGGCAGTTGGTGAGGTGAAGGAGTATGCAGAACTGTGGAGATTTGCATGCTATAAATGTCTACCTAATTTCCACAAAATTGTGCTAGAAGAAATTCTTTGAAAATATTTGTTATTTGTGAAGTTTGCATGTGACAATAAGCAAGCTAGATATATATTATTGAAAGCACAGTACAAGTTTGCTCTCCAGATATACAAGATTGTGATTACTATGCATGCACTTAGTCGTAAGTATTCTAAATTTAGTGTAACAAAATTGAAACCATAAAATTTCGATTGATTGAAATTTTTTGTTGGTTATTTGGTTTGCAGGTTGGTTGGCTGTATGGTTGACTGGCTGTTTGGCTGGTTGGTTAGCTGGTCATTTATTTGTTTGGTTGGTTCGTTGGCTGTCTGGCTGGCTTGCTAATTGGTGGTTGGTTGGTTGGCTGGTTGGTTGTTAGTTATACATGTAGAGGTGTGTTTGCCAGCACTTGTGCCTGTGGAAGCCAGGGGTTGAGATTGTAACATCTTCCTAAATTTCTTAATCATTTTACCATGACGCGTTGAGGTAGAGTCCGGCACTGAACCTGGGTTCTACAATTTTACTAGCCTGGCTCCACAAGCTCCTGGGATACGTCTGCCTCCAATCTAAGTACTGAGATTGCACATGCATGCACTTACAGCTGGCTTTTTATATGAGTCCTTGGGCCTGAATTCAGATCCTTACATTTGTACTTTTCCCACTGAGACATCTCCCCAGCCATAAAATCTTAATTTTAAGTGAACATTTGTAGTTCCTACCTGGGGCTATTGGGGAAAATGCCTTATTATGTTTTTAAATGTCAAATGACATAGGCAAAGATTTTGGCCATTTGAGTAATCAACACTATTTCTAATTCACATTTTCCTAACATGCCTATAAAATATCACATTTTACAAAGTAAAATCAGTTTCAAACATTTATTAGTCATTAAATATAAAATATGAATCTTCTGTGATGAATTCTTACATAATATAAATTAGCATTTATAGTTATTGTTATGTCTTTTAATAACTGAAGCACTAATTTAGCAAAATGATCATCTTCTAAATTGTAAAGAGACATAAATAATCTACCTACATTTCTGTGGAGGTGATTAATAGTTCTATTAAACTACATAAAATAAAGTGTTAAAATAAATGTCTTTATTCTCACTTTCTAAATTCTCCTATACCTGTCATGAAAATTAAGTATGGAAGGAAATATGTAACTATATTAGATATTGAGGTCAATTAGGGACTCGTTATGAAGGAACAGTGAAATTGATTTGCAACTGTATCATTTTGGATTTCCACTTTCTAATGTTAATAATAAAATCTTAAATCTGACAAGAAGACCCATTAAAGTTCTTCATAGGTAGTGTTATTCATTAATTCAGGACTGTATTATCTGGAATGTATTCCCTTCTTCAATTTGTCATTCTAAGAGATTGATGTCATTGAATATTAATAAGTTGGCTGATATTACCTACAATGATCCACATTATTAGCAGACTTATGTGTCACTGTGTTGCTCTTTTGTCCCTTAAAATATTTCATCTATAACTTAAGTGTTAGCTTTAGATGATTGGTGCTGTCTGTCTTGCATTAGGTTTCCTCAAGATGAAAATGAGTGGAATGTGATACAATTAAAAACAACAACAACAAAAAAACAGTTCTCAGAGTGAATGCTTAAATTAATGCTTTACACACAAATATCAAATGCAATTACAGTGAAATTATTAGCAAGAGATCAAAATAGCCCGAAAAACCAAATTCCCATGATTTGTACACTTCCCTCTAGTACAAAAGTTCTGTAAGTCTACAAGATTGTACATCTACAACGTCTTATATAAAGTGACTACTTTCAAAGCATGTCCACCATCTCATACCAACTATAATATGATTAGATCTGATCTGCACACTATAAAATTAGGCAGTTAAAAAGACATCTACTTACTAGTTAATAATCTGTGGGTTGAAAGTTAATCACATTGTGGTTAGATTTCTTTAGAGAGGCTAATATGAAGACATAGACTTGGAAGTTCTTATTTGGGGTTTGGATCTCTCTTCCAAGCTCACTGTCAATCTTCAATCACTTAGTTGTCTTGCTTTATACTGGCCAAGTTCATATTAAAATCAGTAATGCTGTATCGAGCCTTTGTGGTGATCTTTGTTGTATGAATGTGCATCTTTTGGGTATATGTCTAAGAGTGGAGTTGCTGGGTCTTGTGGTACACTGAGTCCCATTTTCCTGAGTAATCTCCATATTAATTTCCAAAGTGGCTATACAAGTTGGACAGTAGATCAATATTTACCATGGTGTATGAATGAATTTTGTGAGCCCATTTCATATGGAAGGATGCTCTCTCAGCCTGGACACATGGGAGAGGGCCTAGGCCCAGCCCTAGATGAAATGACAAACTCTGGAGATCCCCCATGGAGGGCCTCACCCACCCTGGGGAAAGGTGTGGGGGTTGGATGGGGTGCTGGAGCGCTGGTGGAGGGCCAAGGGGGGAGGGGATGGAGAGGGTGCTGGGATTGACATGTGAAGCAAGCATGTTTCTAATTTAAATAAAAACTATATTAAAAATAAAGATTTTCAAGGATTTTTCAAAAATTTATGCACATTTATGCATAAGTAAAAAAGATTACACTGAAGACACTTTGTGATCATGGAGGTAAATGTCCATTAGATGCCTCATTTGCATTGGCTTGACCATTGAATAAACAATGTGCCAAATATTAAGTTCTTAGATAAATGTGTTTTCCCCTCAAATATCAGGGGTTGTGGTTGTTAGTTTTATTCTTTAATTCCTGGAATGCATATCTATATTATTACAAAAAGCAATTGAAAGCTTGGAACTTTTCATGCATGAAATGCCATTTAAAAGTGTAGAAAATGCTGTCATGTTGTAGGTTGGCTAGAATTTTATTCATTCTGACAATTGCCAAATTAATAAATGATTCCAAATGTTTATTAAATTGATTAGTATCATTATTAATTGAGATTATAGACAATGTACTTAGCACCCCTTAATACAAGAAATACATTACTTCTATCCATAGCATTAAGTGTACACTCAGTGAAAGTTAATACTTTTCAAGTTGACCAATACTTTTCTTCTAAACAAATAAATACTTACACTTTAACATGTTCTAGTGTTTTTGTTTGTTTGTTTGTTCACTTTTTTGTTTTGTTTTGTTTTTTTCTTACTCTCTATGCCCTGGACATATCTTTTCAAACTTTGATTTATGGGACCTTTGTATTTAACCCATGCCTGACTGCCTGCCTCAGCCTCCTCTGGAGTGCTGGATTGCAGGTGTGCTAAGTCACAGATGAGTTTGTATGCTCTTCATTAAACCATATTTCAAAATAGGTCAGCTTCCTTGCATGGGATAGCTCTGTCTAACTGTGTAACTGTGATTACAAATTTTCCTATAGGAAGATAAAACCAAGGTGAGTTTGATAATTCTATGTTAGTCACCCCAGCTAGAAATATGCACATGAAATTATCAGCATTGTCAGGTAAAGACTGTTATTTGGCCAATGGAACTGAGATTCTTGGGTGTTCACTCTAAATCATTTATTACATAATCTTTAATATTGCTATGTTAATGACTTATCTATGTGCCTTAAATTTTACCTTTTTGTTTCAATTTAATGAAGAAAAGATAAGAATTGGGGATTAAATTTAATGTCAAAATTCTTGTTTGTCCAGATTGCTGAATCATGCAAATATGTGACTTAGTGATTTTAGAAAACTTATAAGCCACAAAATTGTTTGCAGGTTCTCAGGGATGGAGATACACCTCCACCCTGAGGTGGCTAAGAAGTCTTCATGGACCTTCACTATGTAAAGTCAGATCTGTACTTTCTACATGAAAATAATTTTAGTATGGCCCAATATGAAACAGAGTTGGAGTTTATTAGTGTATATTTTAACAGATTTTAAAAGTAGGGGTTATTAGAGAGGCACCAGGAAAGAGAGTCAGCCTCCAAGGAGACTATGCCTGTGGACCACTCAAAAGAGAACCACATTTCATTCTCTTTACAATATTTGTATAAAGGGCTTGGGAAGTAGTTATTATACTCAAAGTGTTAGTAAGAAACTTACTTGAGATCGTGGCCTGGTTTAGATGTATAGCTGGCAGAATTACCATTGATATGATAAAACTCAACATCACAGGGTTGGAGGAGGTTAGGATCCACCCTGCTGCATTGGAAGGCAGGAACAGAGGGGTGGCAGTGAGGGGAGGGACTGGGAGAGCAAACTCTCTGGGCTGTAAATAAATAAATAAAGGTACATACATACATACATACATACATACATACATACATACATACATGAACAAACATTTTAGAAGATAGTTTATCATCTTGTGATATTCTCCAATAATTATACCATTACAGAAATCAGACCTGGCACAAGCTTATATACGGTCGATCCTTAAGTGTGGTTTACTTGTATTTTATCACTCTTATTTGAATGATAAAATTTCTTACCTGTAAAAGAAATACCATCTTTCTGTTAGCAGTCTTCACAAATAAAATAAACTGTTGTGGATTTCTTGGTTATTTAGCAGAGAGTCCAGACAGACTCAGGGGTATCCTTCCCTGTATCTCCACATATTCTCCTGTTATTTTTCATAACTAATGCTGCCTGAAAAAGAAAATGATAATAAAGAACTTAGCACACCTAACTTTTGTTCTTGTCTCAGAATCTAGTGACATGAGTATATCAATTGCAAGAGAGACTGGGAAATGCAGTCTGAATAAGGAAAGAAACTATGAAGTGAATTTATTTGTTTGCTTCTTATTTATTTATTTATTTATTTATTTATTTATTATCTTGTGCTAACTATTACAAATCTCTTAGAATTTTTTGGTTCTTTACTATCAATTCTATTCTGGTTCACATAATGATTCTTCCTAAATCTTGGATACTTACCCTACCATGTCCATTTTCCTGGAACAGGTGTACTATCTTTGAACTTTTAGTACAACATATGCATTGTGAAGTTTCATCACAGGAGTGTTTTTCATATGCTTGAATATATTATCCTAAAATGAGACACTTTATTTAAATTTATGACTCTAACATTTGGTATAATGCCTAGATTTCAAAATCGTGAATGAATGAATGAATGTTACGATGCTTTTAAGTGTAAATTTTCTCCATATTTAAGGTAGAATGACTACAGAATATATTTTGTTTGATTGCTCTAACATAATATATATTATTTCAATATTTCAAGTACAACTTAATTCTACCTGAGCCTTCCAAGAACATGAGTATAGTATATACGTGACTAAGGAAATGTTTTTGCAACTGAATTGACTATTTACCCTTGCTAACTATTTGTAAAGGGCTAACATGTTGCTGATACTGCGGGCAGTTTGGTAAATGAATGATTGCATGAGCAAATATGCATAACATTAAGGTATTTTGACAAATAATGATATGATATTGCATCCAAAGAATTATGCATAAATTCTATCACTGCCATTACAGAACTGTAGAAGTCTAGACACATCATTATATCGCAATCATATTCTCAATTCCCTGATAACTCCCATCTCCCTCCATCTCTATCATGTCATTATATTATCCATGTTGACCTCAAACTTTTTTTCTTCCATTCTCATCCTTTTAACCTGTCAAAATTAATGTCACAGACTTCCATGATATGCTTAGTAAAAATTTCTTTTGCGATTTAGACTTGCATTTATTTTTTGAATATCATTCTAGTTAGTTTTGTAGAGCTATTTCATACTAAGTTATCACATAAGTAGTAAGAAATAACAATAATTGTATTGGATAAATAATATCCTACCACCATATCCAGAATTAATATTGTATTAATATGAACATTGAAGTGAGCTAACTCAAAAATTAAAGTATAAAGTATTGTAGCAGTCAGTTTCTTTGCCCTCCAACTAAATTATACATTCTTTGGTTTACCTTGGATTATCTTCTTTTTCTGTTGAATGACATGAAGAATTAATTACATTGTAATCATTTTGCTAGGCAAAATACTTGGTATTAAACAAAGCAGTTCATTTTAATTCAGTTCTTCAAATGAGGGATGTCGAATACAATCCTCTCATCAGGGACGTTATGCTAAGAGAACTACTACCACAAAATTGAGTGACTTAAGAAACAATCACTTTTTCTTTCTCACTATTCTGCAAGTTGGCAGTCATACGGGGCTAGGTGTAAAGTCCTTCTGGCAAAGGTGGTTTGCTCATGCATTGGTAAAACTGACAAGGCATTCCAAGGTCTGGCTGTTTGGGAACACTTTGCTGGAAAACGTTCAGCTCTGATCCACATGTTTCCTCAGCTTCCAGAATGCTGCATGAAACACTTTTTATTGATACTTAATGGCTAGGATAATTGTCAAGAGAATACAGAAGTAGAAAAGGTCCTGTGAAAGCCAGAATAAAGCAGGATCAAGACCATCCTGCTATGTCCCACTTACTTGCCAAATGTCAAACCTGATTTAGAAGACAAAGATGATTTTCACTTTCTGTCAGGAGGTGCAGCAATGCCTTATTGCCAAATGAAGAGAATGAGGAAACTGAAAATATTCTTCAACATTTCCTACCACAGTGCTGATTCACAGTTAAATACAGCATTAACCATTGGACTATAGTCTATAGTCATTGTATCATGTAAGTTATCTCATTTATTCAAATTCAGTTATTCTAAATAGAAATACATCATTATCATTTTTACCATATTCTTAACCTTTTCCCCTTCTGTGAGAGATTATATATGTATATGTGTGTGAAATCATCTACAGCCATTTATCTATTTTCAAATGTTTCAAAATGATCAGTGTCTCCAAGTTTTAAACCTCATACATTCTTTGCCTTATTAATTCAGGAAGTTATATATTCAGGGTGTGATAGGAACCCAATATGAAACAATATTCTCTTTCAATCAAGATCTTACAAGCTGTGATTTTTCTCATTACTTGTTCTCGAATTGCTGTACAAAGAGAAAAGCAGAAGGAGAAAGGCTGGAGACAACCAGAAGCACAAAGCTCTCCAGTGAGCATCACATAATGACAGTAACAAGAGTAGGATAGTTTATTGCCCATACTATAAAAATGTCCTCCCAATGACAAGTTTCAATCATTTCTTTTCAAGAAACCCTCTATATAAATTGACGAGTATGATTTTATCAGTTTTAGCATAAAGGAAATAAATGCGATTTTAATCAAATTAATATGCTAAAGTGAACCAAGTCAGTAAATTGGAAAGATATTTTTGTCATGAAATGCACTGTATTTTGAAGGCTTTTAGAGAAAAGCTCAAGACTGTTATAGCCAAGGGATATGTGTTTTCTAAAATACATGGCAGCTATGTTCTAAAGGATTTTTTATATATTTTATTTTTAAATTTAAATTAGAAACAAGGTTGCTTCACATGTCAATTTCAGGTCCCTCTCCATTTCCCTCCCCCCCCCGTACCCTCCCACCAACCCCCCCCCAATATCCCCTCATTTCCCCACAGAGGGTGAGGCCCTCCATGGTGGTGTCCATAGTCTGTCATTTCATCCTGGGCAGGGCCTAGAACCTCCCCCAAGAGTTCAGGGTGAGAGTGCATCTCTCATTGCTGGATGGGAGTCCAAAGTCCATTTGTAAACCCGGGATAAATATGGATCTACTACCCAAGGCTCAATAGATTACCTAGGCCTCCTCACTGATACCCACATTCAGAGGATCTTGATCAGTCCCATGCTGGATTCCCAGGCATCAGTCTGGGATTCAAGAGCTAGCCCTTGTAAATTCAGCTGTATCTAGGGGTTAAACCAGTCTAGTCTTAACCCCTTTGGTCATCAGTCCTCCCTCTTTGTCACTGGATTTCTTGAGTTCAGCTCAGTGCTTAGCCATGGGAGTCTGCCTCTGCTTCCGTCAGCCACTGAATGAAGATTCTGTTTCCCAGACTCTCTGGCCATGGGATTGTAGGCTGGCACTCTCCAGATCTTTGTCTAAAATCCATATATGAGAGGATACAAGCCATATTTCTCTTTTTGTGACTGGGTTACCTTGCTCAGGATACTTTCTTCTAGTGCCAAACATTTTCCTGCAAATTTCAGGATTCCATTGGTTTTTTTTCTGCTGAATAGTACTCCATTATGTAAATGTACCACATTTTCTCTATCCACTCTTCGGTTGAAGGTTCCTTACTAGTTCTGGCTATTACAAATGATAAATTATTCCCATTTTTCTGAGGAATACCCATACTGATTTCCAAAGTGGCTGTACAAGTTGGCACTCCCACCAGCAGTGGAGGAGTGTTCCCCTTTCACCACAACCTCTCCAGCATAAATTGTCATTGGTGTTTATTTGTGCCATGTTTCCCATCAAAACCATAATATTCCTATCATCTTACACAATCTTGACTAATGTTTGCTTAATTAGTGCTTGCAGCAGTATTTTGTTCAATTTAGTCACATGAAACAATAGAAAGTAAGATAATATGGCTTTCACATCACTTCCTGGTATACTCAATTTAAGTTTTCCTAAAAATGCAATATATTCAATCCTTTGTATTTGTGGGTTAAATCACAAATATCAAATTTTATCTGGAAAACTTGCTTATGTTTTGCATGTTCTCTTGTCATGTATATCTAAGCTATGCACTGTAAGTACTATTTCTATCACATTTGTATTTTAGTATGTATTATAGGTAATCTAGAGGTGTACTTGTATGTGTGTGTGTTTCCATATCAATGTGTGTGTGTGTGTGTATGTGTGCATTTCAATGTATTTGTTAGTAGGGGGGTGTGAGTGTGTGTGCCTGTGCATGTTTCTAGAGCATCTACAAAGTTTGATAGCTACAAAGTGGGATTGGAATAAATTCCATGAAAAGTAAGAGTTGATTGTTTTCTTCTTATTCCTAAAGCTAATTTAACAGTCTGTCTATAATTTAATATGAACCCATATTATAAAGTATTGTCACTCTGTTGTGTCCCCTCTCTATCTCTCTGGTGTCTCTCTCCTCTCTCTCATATGTTTAGGTAGTCCAGGATTAATCACAAAATAAAACATTATGTATGAGCAAGACTGGAAATTGAGTAAATAAAATGACTTTTACTTGACTTTTTATGGAAATACGAAAAGTATGGGATTTTTGTCAGTATTTGGAAGATTCCTGAGTGTTTCCACGTCACAAAGAAAGAAACAATAAAACACAAATATCAAAAAGCATAAATCTCCTCTAGTGCAGACAAATTAAATTGCTTGCCCTTATTTTTAGACTTCATGGACTTACCTCCTAACTTTTGCTGGCATTTGCATCTCCCAGGTGTGAACCAGTGATTTATTCTAATGAATGTGATGGAATTCTCAGTGGTATTTTGATTATATTTATGTCTTTTGTATTACATTGTTTTTGTGTATTTAATTTCTGCTTCTGCTTAATCTTGCTTTAAATTTCTGAGATACTCAAATGTGTTACACTCTATTCCAAAGTTAACATATTTCAAGAAATAGTTTCTTTTTCGTTATGGAATGTTCAAAAATGGCACTCTATATATTTATGCATGATCTGCAGAAGCATTGAATTTAGGCAATTTCTGTTTTATGCAATAGCTAAGTAAATTTAAATTTATGGACCAAAATGGTACCCCAAACCAGTTAGTGTCAAGGAAACATTTTGGAGTATGTCTTTAATCCCCTTCATAATTGTTCATACAGTATTTCCTTTGGAGGTAATGTCTTTTTTCTACCAACTCATATAAGGTTTTGATATTAAAGGAATGCTTTTTAATATTTTGGAGGGACCAGAGTTAGAATTAGATCACCTGGGTAGTAGATATCCAGCTACACGAGTTTAGGTAGGAAGTGTCCAATGTCAGGAAAAGACGTGAAGATAAAGTGAAATGAAGAGGAACTATGAAGATCCTGTTAGAAAACTGCAGTGATGTGAAGATATTTCAACTTAGCACTAAAGGATAAGAGTAAAGCAGTGACCCCAGTTAGTTAGTTAAACCATATATATGACAGAAGGAAAAAAAGATACTCGATAAATTAAACAGAGAGCTGTGTGGCTATTGGACATGTTTGATGGAGATGTATGGGAAGATGTAGTCTGTTTGTGTCCAATTGTTTTTGTTTTTTTGAGACAGGGTTTCTCTGTGGCTTTGGAGGCTGTCCTGGAACTCCCTTGGTAGTCCAGGCTGGTCTCGAACTTATAGAGATCTGCCTGCCTCTGCCTCCTGAGAGCTGGGATTAAAGGCGTGCGTCACCAATGCCCGGCTTGTGTCCAATTTTTTAAGACTAAGTGAGAAGCCTGAATTTCACAGCATGGGCAAAGTTGACTGATCTAGCAGCACACCTACAACAGCAAGGAACATTGGCTCTTAACCCATTCTTCACCCTAGATGTGCTTGTCTTGATTGTCTTGATTAAAGTATGAATGTTACTGAGGCTGCACTTGTCAAAAATTACTGGTGACACTAAGTAAATACAGTAAAACAGAATGTCATAACCTTGATCCCACACTGAAATCTCTTAGTGTGGTTTAGAAAATTCTGGGTAGTAATACCCTAGATACATGGAAATTCAAGAACTGTTCACAGATTTCATATCCAGTCTTGAGGACAATGTGTCTGTGGAAATAGCAAAATGAAATTTCATGTGAAAACCTCTGAGTGAGAGCATTATGGGCCTATTACCAAGAGAGTGAAGAAAATTCCTGTGATAGAAGTCCCCTGGCTAACTGCATTTTAAGTCACATTCAGACATTTTGTTCCCTTTCAAGAGCTGTGTTAAATGATTAATTGGTACCTTAGCTTTAATTGTAGTTCAGAAACATAAAATCACTTTATGATTATTGATCACATCAAGAAATCACTTTAATTTTTTATTTAATGGCAAATTTGCTGATACTGTTATATCAGACAGCAAAGGTTAATCTGAACCTAGAATGTTCCATAAGGTCCTTCATTCTACAGAGGTACAGGAAAAATAGCTAAACAAGTAATATAATATACACAAATGGATGCATGGGTAGATGGATAGATGATGACAGATAGATAGATAGGTAGATAAATAGATAGATCAATAGATTGATGACATAATAGGTAGATGGTAGATGGTGTTTGCTTCCAGAGGTTATAGGAATGTATAGCTCTTGACATGAATGTTAGCTGAACTAAACATGAATTCTCTTCTTTGTTCTTTGTTCAAGTTTTTGTCATGTGGCCCTACATGGCCTTTAAATCTTTATTTTTTCAAACCCTGGGATTACAGCAATATGCTTCCAAATACCTCTAAAGTTTTAGGATAAAGCATTGTGTATGTTTTGTAAACATCCCCCCCTTTTCAGAGTCAACTAAATAATGATTGTGCTTCCCTTTTGGGGTTGGGGGTAGAAGAGAGATGATGGAAGCTAGTGAAGCTGGGAGGAAAGTGGTATCCAGGGGCCACACAGGAATTTGCAGTCCAAGGATAAAAGTAATGGGGTAGTGGAATCAGGTAAGACATTGTATGTGGTGGTTTGGGAGAGACAGCTTCAGATAATGTTATAAACAGCTTTTAAGGCTGCTTAAGGAATTCCAACTTTACCATATTAAAACCAGGACATAACAAAGAAGCAAAAAATAAAGTGGTTAGTGTGTGTGTGTGTGTGTGTGTGTGTGTGTGTGTGTGTGTGTGTGTGTGTGTATGATGCTTAAGTGTAGAGTCTGAAAGGGCAGACAGAACACTAGCAATCTCCAGATACAACCCTTCTCAAGGATATGGGTGAGGGCCTGAGGATTGCAATGAAGACAAAAAACAGCAGGTAATTCTTGCAAGGAAAATACCATTTATTGCAACAAGAGGGGTCATTATATACCAGTTAGTAGGCACAGTGGAAAACTACCAGTGTTACAAGTGCATGTTCCCAAGGCCCTCTGGCAATAAGGATGAGCAGATAACAGGAACTTGCATTCAGACAATAGGACAGAAGGACAATAGGAATTTGTATTCAGGCTTTACTGGAAGGAGGGAACAAGAAGTATTTGCTAGAAGCTCCTAGTCACAAGCTGGTCAGCAGACCCATATGAGGGAAGTGCCCAACAATTCCCCCTTTTTATATATAAAAATGAGCATCTGCCTTAGGTTTCCTGGGATGTCAACATCTGCTGTAACTGTCATTGAGAAGTCTGTCCAGTCCCTGCAGACCCTCTGTCTTAGGTTAACAGATGTACCCCGAGTCTTACCTATCATTGATCAGTCATTTGTCTTGCAGGCTTAACCAGGCCTGCACTGAGGAGTTATCTGCTGGCGAGGAAAGTGTGATCTGCTTTGTAAGAAAATGGCACTGGGCTTGTGGCCTTCCCATACAGAAAAGGCAGAGTAGGGCTAATACTGTGCTGCCCAGGGCAATAATCCTGAGGGCTACCAACCCACTCCATTCCTTAAGTAATTGACCTCTCAGCTGTAGTTCCTTAAGGGTATGTAGTCTCCCAAAAGCTAATTTAGTCATGTAATTTATGAAATTGACATTTGTTGATTAAGATTTAAAGTACCCAATTGTACTAGAGAATTAATATTATTTTGGGAACTTAAGTAGAGGCAACCTCCCCTGAGAGCTTATCCAGCGTGCGTGCCTAGCAACTGGCTGAGGGAAAAACTATAGCTGTCATGATGTCAGCCACAATAGAGGCCACAATGGCCACCATGATGTCTCTTGTGTCGTGTAAGGATGAGCTGGTCCTCTCCCAAATGTTTCACTGGCATAGGCACGACACCAGAAACAGACCACCTATGCTGATATTTCACCATTCGAACAGCTTCCCAAGCAGCATTCCTGAAGGAAATAATTAAGCACTTCTCCGGAGGGAGTGTTTTTGAATATAGCAAACGTCTAAGACGAAAGGACATACCTGAGAAGGTTGGTGTTACACAGCTCAAAAGAGGATCAATTAAGCGTGCTTGGCCAACACCTCTGGTCAGGCAAAAGGGGTTTATCTTAAGTCCAATAACGGAGGCAATAGGAAAAAAATAAGCAATGAGTGAATTGCTTGAAACTGTACAGCCATGTAAATATGAGGAAGTTTCATAAGAAGATAAAACACAAAGGCTCTCAGGAATAAACTTTCCTTTTCTAAATTCATCCTGATGGCTGCCTTTCCTAGGCTAAGGTTGAGGCTAACTATAGCTGAGTATGCCTGAATCTGAAGACCTACAGGCAACAGGACAGGTGGGTTCCTCATGAAAGCTTAATGGGTCTTTAGATGACAGATGTGTATCAGCAAGAACAGAGTGCACACAATGTTCCAAAACACAAATTGGGGATTCAACATCCTGTGGGAAGACACAAACAGACCACCGGGCCCACACCAAAACTAAATCTGGCCCTTTCCAAAGGCCCAAATGTAGGTCTTTCCTTTTAACTAGAGGTTTTTGCTGTATAGAGGACTGCCAATGACAGTCTGCTGCAGAGTTACCAGAAGCATCCACAATTAAAAAGTTTAAGATATAGAAGATAAATGATAGAGTAGAGTGAGGAGAGCCATGGTGGCTCCTGAGGTTCCCCTTCTTTACTTTAGCTAAATAGGCTTTCAGAGTGCCATGGGCATGTTGTACAATAGCCTGCCCTTGGAGGTTGTAAGGAATTCCAGTTTGGGGGGAAATACTACAATCTTGACAAAAGTGATTGAAACAGAGACCAATCAAGGGCTGACTTTATGTATAGTTTTAAAAAAGTCTTTTGCTGTCTTATGTCTGACACTGGTGCCCAGCTTTTTAAGCAATTAGACCAATTGGTCCTCCATAAGAAGGTAAGAACTATCAGTACCCATGTTCGGTACACTCATTCCTTACCTTAATGAGAATTCTGGCTGATCTTCAAACAAGGGTTATCTCTCAGTTAACTCCTAACTTTTTCGACCTCAGTGGATCAGGCAAGGGCTGGAGACAAACTCAACCCACCCTTCAATGAGGCCTGTCTCTCAGTTAACCCCTAATTTTCCCTACCTTAGTGGATCGGGTGAAGGCTGGAGACTAATTTGGCACCCCTTACTTTGTACCCCTATCCAAATACACCCTCCTACCTTACTTGCTGGCCAGCATTCGAGTGTGATCCTTCAGCATTTGTCCTTCTTTTCCAATCTTGGTGGAACCTCTATTTTTAGCGTTTGAAAGGGCAGGACACTAGTGATCTCTGACTACAACCCTTCTCAAGGATACTGCTGAGGGCCTGAGGATTGAAATGAAGACAAAAGACAGTGGGTCATTCTTGCAAGGAGAATGCCATTTATTGAACAAGAGGGGAGCATTATATACCCGTTAGCAGGCACAGTGGAAAACTACCAAGGTCAGTAGTGCATTTTCCCAAGACCCTCTGGCAATAAAGGTTGGGTAGATAATAGGAACTTGCATTCAGGCTTTCCTGGAAGAAGGGGACAAGAGGTATTTGTTAGACGCTTCTAGTCACAAGCTGGTCAGCAGACCCCTATGGGGGAATGGTCCAACACTTAAGAGAACTTGACTAGGTGTAATGGGGAAAAGAGAAATGGATAGTCAGTATAGATAAATAATTGTTGGCATAATACAGCTTGGAAAGTACATGGATGGAAATTGGGAAGCAGAAACATAGGTGAGCACAGGGCAGAACCAATATGACTTATCAATACCCACTTAGTCCTCAAAGCCCCGTTATCCATAATAGTGGGTTCAGTGGCCTGAACAGGCATGTGTTTACAGGAGGCAGCTAAGCATTTTGATATATGGTATTTAATATAGGTTTATTACTAACCTATGTCTAGTACTGCCTATCCTTCACCCCAAGTTTGTTTTCTGTGGTGTTCAACAAAGAGAACTCTACATATTAAATAAGTGGATGGAGTTACTTTGGAGATAATAGAATGAATCAGAACAACAAATGTGAAAGAATCTTACAGAACTAAAACAGCAGGAACTTATAAATGAAAATTCATAGGTGACAAGCTGAGTTCCTTTCCTTGATAAATTCTTTAAATTAATGGATAGAAGGGAAAGCATAATATATTTCGGCATTAGCAAAACATCTGATACTATATCTGATGATATTTTACTTGCAAATTCATTTTAAATGAGCTTAGATGACAAGAAAATCAGTCAGATTAGAACTGAGGAAAAGCTTATAAACAGAAAGTAACAAATACTAAGTATGGTCTTATTTAACATTTGTATTAAAGATCTGGATCAGGGGAGTAAATGACATTATTAATAGAAATACTAAGTGACAATAAATTTGCAGGATAACAAACTATGCAGATTACAAACTGTGTGAAGTAGAAAAACTGACCAAAATATAATAAGAATTTAAGCTGAACAGAAATAAACATCAATAAAAATGTCAGTAATCAGTCACAGATATGTTTAATGTGTGGATGGCAAGGGCAAATAATGCAGTGTTAAAGATGATGCCTTGGTCCAATTCCAATATGTTGGATGAATGCTCGGTGACAAAATGGTCAGGTACATGGCCTTGTGTAGGTAGCTCAAGTCTTTTGGACCACTTATTTTCTCAGGTCTAAAGTTAGAACATTGTTCAAATGTCTATGGTCCCTTCCACTCCTATGTTCTGTTTCACATTTTCTCCTTCCATGCAAACCACAGCTATTTCTTTTATAATCAATAATTGCTTAATAAAAACCTTCTAAGGCTTCTATGTCTCAGTTTTGTCATCAGCAACGTTCCCACTGCACACCTAATCTTTACAGGGCCATGTGTGCTCAAACATAACACCAGAATCTGGTTTGATTACCCTGAGTAGGGAAGAACACACTGAGAGATATGAAGTGGTCTACCACCACTAATCACAAGATGAAAAGCCCTGTTAGATGGGCTGTAAAATGAATACCATATGATATGCTACTTAATTTATATTTCCTTTTTGATGCTAACTTGGAGTCAAATCATTGCTATTCTATAGGAATGCTATGTAAATAAAGGAGGCATCCATATTGCTCCTCTCACTTGATACCGAAAGTCTGATATATATATGTGTATATATATATATATATATATGTGTGTGTGTGTGTGTGTGTGTGTGAGAGAGAGAGAGAGAGAGAGAGAGAGAAAGAGAGAGAGAGAGAAAAGTTATATATGTATATATCTTGGTTTAACTTATATAGATTTGAAATTTCACTAATTAAATTTATAATAGAAATACCTCCTTCATAAGTGTGTTTTATATCATGTAACATTATAATAAGACTGTGAAATGTTAGGTCCTTAATATAGACACATCAATTTCAGTAGCTTTTTCATACCTATGACATTGAATAGTAAATTTAATATAATGTATATACATATAATAAAATATAATAAAAATATAAATAACATTATTTAAAACCAAAATATAAGGTTCTCAACATTTATTACTTTACTATTTTATTGTAAAACTACTTGTGAAGAATTTTCAACACTGAGCAACAATTCTTGCTTTCCATGTTATTTGAAGTAGGGTGTCTTATTTGTTATTTATCTGCAGATACCAATTTGGTTGATCTGAGAATTTTGGGGTATTTTCCTGTCTCCGTCTTTCTGCATATGACCCTGACATTATTCCTGTCCACAATACATCATTAGACTGAACCCTTGCAACAGAAATTATATATGAAGAATTGTGTTTTGAGCATCTGTTCTTGCCCTTAGAAGCATAATCTGACAAGTTACACTTTTGACTGAATCAGAACAGAGTGTCGACAAATGAGTGAGAATGAGGTCCCTTTCATATAAAACTTTTTGTGTTCTTTACGATTTTAAAGTGTTTTCATTAAAAAATATATTTACCTTTACTGGAATGGCTACTGTTAGCTTGGAATTAGCTTTTAAAAAGTGATATCATTGAGTCTTTATCTCTAAGATTTCCCCTCTTGTTTTGCAAGCTCTTGAATCCTGCTGACTTGGTCCTATGCTTTTGTACCTACTTCTCATCTTTCAGTTAAACCTTGAATTCAGAGTTCATGATAGCAGAAATTTAGAGCATCTGGTATCAATTTGTAATATAGTTGAACTTTCTTTGGCTTGACAATTAGTGGCACAGTTAGAGAAGTTTGGTAATGAATTGAAACCAGCATCCTGGAGTCAGCATCAGGGAGCAAGGTCACCACAGGGAGGAAGGAGACATTGATGTAGCTGTATCTTAAAGGAACTTCTGAAGAAAGGAGGAGACATACACTACTGGTGTTATGCTCAGGTAGTGGTCTCCTGTAGCAATTCGCTCAAAGGTACTTCACACTTTCTCCTCTAAGAGATTCAGTGTGACTGGATTGATGTTGAGGTCTTTGATCCATTTGGACTTAAGTTTTGTGCATGGTGATAGATATATGGGTTATCTGTTGTCTTTTACATGCAAGCATCCAGTTACTCCAGCATATTTGTTGAAGATGCTTTCTTTTTTCCATTGTGTAGTTTTAGTTTCTTTGTCAAATAACAGGTGTTCAAAGATGTGTGGGTTGATATCAGTGTCAATTCCATTGGTCTACCTGTCTGTTTTTTTTGCCAATACCAAGCTGTTTTCAGGACTATAGCTCTATAATAGAGCTTGAAGTCAGGGATGGCAATGTCTCCACAAGTTACTTTATTATACAGGGTTGCCTTGGCTACCTTGGGTCTTTTGTTTTTCCATATAAAGTTGAGGATTGTCCTTTCGAGGCCGATGAAAAATTGTGCTGGTATTTTGATAGGGAGCACTCAATCTGTAGCTTGCTTTTGGTAAGATTGCCATTTTTACTGTGTTGATCCTACCTATCGAAGAGCATGGGAAATCTTTCCATTTTCTGGTATCTTCTTTAATTTCTTTCTTTAAAGACTCAAATTTCTTGTTAAACAGTTCTTTCACTTGTTTGGTTACAGTTACCCCAAGATATTTTGTGGTGTTAGTGCTGTTTTAAAGGGTGATGTTTCTCTGATTTCTTTCTTATCCCCTTTATTGTCTATATATAGTAGGGCTACTGATTTCTTTGAGTTAATTTTGTATCCTGCCACCTTGCTGAAGGTGTTTATCAGCTATAGGAGTTTCCTGGTAAAATTATTGGTCGCTTACATAAACTATCATATCTTTGGCAAATAGTGAAAGTTTGACTTCTTCCTTTCCAATTTGTATCCTCTTGATCTCCTTATGTTGTCTTATTGTTCTAGCTAGAACTTCAAGTTCAATACTGAAGAATATGGAGAGAGTGGACATCCTTGTCTTGTTTCTGATTTTATTGGAATCACCTTTAGTTTCTCTCCATTTAGTCTGATGCTGACTGTTGGTTTGCTGTATATGGCTTTTATTATGTTTAGGTATGTTCCTCATCTCTTCAAGACCTTTATCAGGAAAGAGTATTGGATTTTGTCAAAGGCTTTTTCAGCATCTAGTGAGATGATCATATGGCTTTTCTTTTTCAGATTGTTTATATGGTTACATTGATGGATTTTCATATGTTGAACCATCCCTGCATCCCTGGGATGAAGCCTACTTGATCATGGTGTATGATTTTCATGATGTGTTCTTGGATTCGATTTGCTAGTATTTTATTGAGCATTTTTGCGTCAGTGTTCATGAGGGAGATTGGTCTGTAATTCCCTATCTGGGTTGTGTCTTTGTATGGTTTGGGAACTAATGTAATTGTAGCCTCGTAAAAAGAATTTGGCAGTGATCCTTCTGCTTCCATTGTGTGGAACAATTTGAAGAGTATTGGTAGTAGCTCATCCTTGAATTTTTGGTAAATTCCACACTGAAACCATCTGTCCCTGGACTTTTTTTGGTTGGAAGACTTTTTATGACGGCTTCTATTTCTTTAGGGGTTATAGAACAGTTTAAATTGTTTATCTCTTCTTTATTTAATTTTGGTAAGTGATATCTCTCCAGAAAATCATCCATTTCCTTTAGATTTTCCAGTATAGTGGAGTACAGATTTTCAAAGTATGATCTGATCATACTTTGGATATCCCCAGTGTTTGCTATTAAGACAAATTATTATTATTACTCTATTTTGCTATGCCTTTCAGTAACACCTATAACTCACAACCACCTTATTTCCCACTTATTCTGCATGACTATTGGTGTTGCCAAATGTCTGCTGCCTCTTGGAGATAATTATAAAATAGTCCATGTACATGGAAATGAACAATGTTCACAACTTCTACTTTATTGAGATGGAGAATAAAGGTTTCCTTATTTTCAAGTAAACAGCTATGTAAATGGTATTCCCATTCTCACCCAATTCCCTCCCCAGGAATCTGCTCCTTTTGGACCTCCAGAGATCCTGAGATGTCTGAAGCCTTGTTAGTTGTCTTCTGACAGTGAATACCCAAGTTTGTTAGTTTCTAAAACCTATGATATTAATGTTTAGTATCCTGCTTCCACTTTCTGCCATCCATTTAGTTCCTTGAATTGATAAAATGTTCTGTATTTGCATTCACATCTGGACTCTAATTCTAGTTATAAAGTAATCTCCCAGCATATATAGCTAGGTTCAAATAATTCTTTACTTGATTAAGATGTCATATACCTGGTATATTTCTTATGACAACTATTTTCACTTTATTCTTCTAATGCTACATGAGAGAAATTAAAGTTAATCATTAGTCACTAAAAGACTAAAATACCTTTTTCTTTCCATCTATTTATATTTGTTGCTTTCCTGTATGTAGTTTTGGTCTGCATAATACTTTTCATTCAGCCATGTCTGTTACTTACTCTGTTATATAATATTAGAAACAATCAATTGTGAAACTATTTAATGCCATCACAAAGGACAGAAGAAATGCCAATTAATGGACTTTAGCTTCAGTGTCTATCCCAGGTATCTTATGGGTAAAGTGCCCTTGCATTGTCCATCACCTTCAGGAAAGGTCTCTCATATCTATACTTAGATACGGTTCTGATTCTAATCAGCAGATTTCATTATAGACCTTTAAGTTAAAAAAAAACTGAGAAAGAGAAAAGAAAAAAATGCTGATGAAGGCCATAAAAATAAATGAGGCTTCTTGCTTCTTGACATCTTTAGCACTTTCCTGGCTTCCTGAGTGAACAGCAGTGGCAGACAATAGCTAAAAGATTGTGTGTAAGATAATGAGAAAAATAAATGCATCCTCAGATGCAGCCAACAGGAACTGCTGTTAACATTCATTATCCAGGGTCTCAAATGCTCCCAAGATGATGTTATTAATTTGCAGAATGAGCTTAGAGGTGTGAAAGAAAGCTGATGTTTGCTTAGAACCTCCTTGACCATCACTTTGAATATTAAGTAAGGGGTCAGATGTATTATTACTTTGATACTGTATTTCTTTTTATGGCATTGATGCCTGCAGGCAGTATTGTGTCAGCCTATATTCTTACAACCTTTGAAGAAAGTAAATGAAACCATGCAAAAGAATGTCCAAAAATACCTAGAGTTCTGGAAAAGGGCCAATATGCAATTTGTAGAATTTAGTGCTTTTAGTTATTACTTTTAAATGTTTTAAAGTTTTTGTTTGGCTCTGTATTATTTTATGGTTCTAGGATTTAAACCTAGAGTCTCATTCAAAACTAGAGCACTCTACAATTGAGCCTCATTTCCTGCCCTTATTTACAACTATAAAGAGATACAGTATGGTTTTCTTATGAGACCACTAGAAACCACCTCAATTTTATTAACAAAGAGGATAGACTGTTTATTGGACTATAAAACATAAACAAAATAAAAATTTAAAATGAGAACAAGCTTTTCTCAAAAGATTTTTTCTTTTTTTATTAATTTTTTTAAATTTAGAAACAATCTTATTTTGAATGTCAATCCCAGTTCCCTCTTCCTCCCATCCTTCCATGCACGCCAACAACCCCCCATCCCATCCCCCATTCACTCCCCAGGGAAGGTGAGGTCTTCCATGAGGGATCAATGTCTGCAAGTCATCTGGATTCCAATGTAGAAAGGGAGGAATGATGAACAAAGTGGTCAAGACCATGCTGGGGAAACCCACAGAAACAATTGACCCCAGTCTGATAACTGGGGAGAAAACATAGACCCAAACCAGACCCACTGAATGTGGGAGACCTAGGCAATCTCAAGATATTTTTAAAGCCTTGTCATATCATAATCTTGAAAGAGAGAGAGGAGAGAGAGAGAGAGAGAGAGAGAGAGAGAGAGAGAGAGAGAGAGAGAGAGAGAGAGAGAGAGAGAGAGAGAGAGAAGGAAAGAAAAAAGTGAGTGAAGGAGTGAACTCACTTCTTTCCTGCTAGGTCCAATACTTTCTATATTCATTTAAATAAAAAATGCCAAATTCAAACTCCTTTCTAGAATAAACAATGGAACTCTAATTCTAGGCACTTCACGTTACCATGTCTAGCCTTTCCTAGTGTGCATATAATTCACTTGGACAGCAGATATGAAATTCTAAAATCTGGTGAGAGGAAATCTAAAATCTCTTAAGTGGGTAAATTGTAATGATAAGATACTGATTTGTCCATTGTTTTCTGGAAACTACAGAGGATTCTCATGAGCTTTTCAAGGCATCACACACTTTAAAACTAGTCATGGTACATTAATGGTTCAACCTTTACCTTGACACCTCTAATTCACTCATAGTCATACAGAGGGAATTGTTGAGGGCAGTAGTACTTAGAAGACACATGCACAAATAGGAAAAATGACCTAGTCACTTTTCTTGCATGCAAATATTAAATATTTGTGAATTGTAATCCTGTAAAGCTCAAAATAATACATTTATTTTAGTTATTTTTGTACATGTATTTTTATTGAAGTGCTTAATGGATCAATAGCTATTGCTTTAAGGGATTTAAGAGAATGTATTTGCTTGATATTGTTGATGCTAATATAAAGTAAACATTTATAAAATTGCCCATGTAAACAAAGCTATGGGATTTTCAATTATTTCTATTGTAAAAGTATAGAATAAAAATATCTGATAACCATCAATAGAGATCTAACCAACAAAAGTACCACAGCAAACCTATCACCATTGAGTACCTAGGAAGCTCAGCTGCTAAGGTGGATCATAATGTAAACATGGAACAATAAAGAGTGGGTTATAATTTGTTTTCAGTACTCAGAATCGTGTCAGTGAGTACGTGTTTATTTTTCATGTCCACACATGTACTCACTGACAAGATTCTGAGAGTTTCACCTGTGACTTTTACATACTGACTGTGCACTAAAACATCAGACCAAAAATAACCTATTAAAGAGTTGCTGGCAAGATTATTCAACCAGATAGACTAAGGAATCCCAGCACTGAACATGAATTTTTTTACACTAGATGGTATGACCATTGACTGGCTGAAACATCTTGACTGCTAAGTACCTTTATTTTTAATGTACCTTAACTGTGTTACTTATAATATCATGATATTTGAAGTAAAAAAATTTAAGAGAAGTTATTCCAGTAATATATATTTAGCTACCTATTGATAAGGTGGTAAAATTGAACAAGACCTCATTCGCTCATGAAAACTGTCACATTATAGCTCTCAATTATAGGAATCTATTCAATTGTTAATTTTTTTCCTTTTTCTAATATACCAGTTAGTAATATAACAGAATTTAGAGCCAAAAAGGCTGGGGGAAATATTTATTTAAAAAACTTGTGAATGTTAAAGTATTTGAATTTGTTTCCAAAGCAAAGTATTTTATAGTTTCTTTGTGCTTATTGTGATAGGCATTGACCTCAGAGACTCATGCATGACAAACAGAGGTTGGACCACACAGCTACACCACCAATTCATAGTATTTTAAGTGTCTGATATTCTACGGAAAAAGCCACAGCAAAGCTAAAGTTTGACTTTAGCTATGAACAGGCTTCAAAATGCTGTTGCCAAACTACAGAAATCATGTAAGAAAGTGAGAAGTCATGGAAAATACTTATTTTTGAAATTAGTTAACAGTTCAGGACAAAACAGATAACATTACCTCATATTAAGTTCAAACAAAGCAACTAAACATAACATACAATCATTTTTTTCTACGATTTGATTTAGCTAGCAGTTCTCATTTCCCCCCTACAAATGCCTACCACATTGTAATGCTTTGTTCCCTGCCCCTTATCGTCTCATCTTCAAAGCACTGAAATACATAGAACCTTATCCCTGGGTTTCTTTCCTGTTTCATTGCCCTTACTGTCTGATTTGATCTGACCTTAGGGGTGTATGTATCAATCATTCATGACCACTTCACATGTGAATTTCTGAGCAGCACCTCTTCTCTTTACTCAGCAGTAACATAAAAATCTGCTTTGCTGAATTGTCACTTAATTCTTCCTTGGGTTTCTTATCATGTCTTAAATCTACCCCAAATAGCTTGATAGACCTTCAAAATGTATGTTCCTATAATATTATCAAAGGAGGTTCCACCCCAAAAGTTAATTGAACCTAAAAATGTGTTGACATCCAAGGCTATAGTATTAACAACAAAACTTACCTACACTTCGCTAGTAAATTCTATTTCTAGATACACCAACTACTTTCATTCTACTACTGTCATTATACTAACCAGTATTCCATGTGTTAGCTTAACAGTTTTTAGCTGGTTTTATCCTTTGAGCATTAACTCCAAAGCCAGAGATCTACCCAGCAACCAGTATGCTCCTGTTAATTCCAATACAAAATCCTTCTGCAGATTCTGTATCCTACACAGGAGCCGAATGAGAGTCTCGCTGACTACTAGTGGGCTTTCTGTGTACAATTTCTTATTGTCCCACTTCTGTCTGCATGCATTTATTTCAAAATTCTGTTTAGTTCTTCTTCAGTTGCCTCACTCTGGGTAACTAAATGAGTCATACTCATGCATTTTGAAAGTTTCAATAGAACATCAGTTATTTGAATAATATCTTTAATGTCCTTATTTCAGGCTTACTGCAGGTACCTGTTGGGTTTTTTTGTTTATTTTTGTATGTTTCTTAAATATGTGTGTTGCATTCACTATCTTGTGTTTGTGCATACAAAGTGGGTTCAGAGGAGGATGTCTCCCTCTAAATCCTTTCTACCTTATTGTCTTAAGAGAGGGTTTCACACTGAACTGGAAGGTCAGTTTCTATTAGGTTCCTTCGATAGCAAACTCTCAGGCTCTGCCTGTCTTTTTTCCTCAGTTTCAGGGTACAGACACATACAGTCATATCAGACTTTTTATATGGTAATTTGAACTTGGGTCTTCTATCCACAGAGCAAGTGAGTCATATACACTACCCCATACTTGTTTAATATTTTGTTTAACATCTTAAATCATTCAAGTCATATATTCATTACATTTTTCACTACACATTCATCTTATGAATATGTTTAGTGTTTTTACTAGTCAAACAGAATATTGATATATGTGGGAATACTGATAAGTTGGTCATGACCCTTAACCTTTCAGATGGCACAGCTTCAGAGAGATGATATAACCATGCATATGTTTAATCATAATCCTATGCGATAAGCATGGTGTATAGAAAAGGGAATGGCTGAGAAATGCTTCTTGAAAGGCTGAGGTCTAAAGATAAATGTGGTACAGGAAATGAGTTTCTGACAGAAAAGCACAAGCAAAGACTGACAAATGAGGTATTGATAGGTTTTTGGAGAGAGGATGCAGGAGAAAACAGGGATTTCAGAACCATCCAGACATCTTCAGTTATGCTCAAGCGTCTGGAAGGACTTGAAAAACAGCTGGCAAACACCCAATTAAGGAAGTGATCCAAAGTCTGTGTATTACAATGGTCATTGGGGTGATATAAAGGATTAGATAAAAGGAGGTATGGTATATATGCACTATTCATGAATCCAGTGAAGACATTAGGAAACTTCTGGATGACTAGTTTTGAGAATAAGAAGACATCAAAAAACATTTAATACTACAATTCTTCAGGTCAACTATTTGTAACGTAAAGTAGAACACCTTAGTTGTTAATCCATTATGTTTTCTTAATCTGGATATTCAGACTCTTTTCCATTCTATATCCTCATATAACTTTCTTAGACATTTGCTCTACTACACTTTAGTAAAAAAGAAAGTGTCATATAAACTCAAGCTCACTTGTAGATTTAGGTGATTCACATCATATCCTATACTAGAAACCCTCAGCTTGTCAATTTTTCTTCCTTTGTTTTTAAGAACTATATCAAATTTTACCACCCAAGTAAACTTTTTCATTTATTCATCTTTATCTCTTTATAAGACATGAGTCTATGGAAGTTCAGGGCCTTATTTCGCACCCACTGCACACTTTCTAGCTTCTGATACAAAATCTAAATAGAACAGACACACAGCAATGACTTAAACAGAGCACAAAGGATAAGATAAAGAACCCAAGAGAAAAGCAGAAGTGATGCAGATGTTTACATCAACAATGGGCACTAGAATTAAAACCACGATATTTTATCTTAGGAGCAGTTATCTGGGCTCCAAGTGTATTACTGTGGGCATCAAAATGAAACAATCTTTAATTTCCCTACTTTCTTTCAGTAAACTAACATTTTGAAAGGTAGGTTTTACATTACTGACCTTTGAATCTTCTCTTTTCACAGTTTATTGTTACATGTCCCAGTCAGATAAGAGCTGAACATTGCTTTTAAGAAATGAAATACTTTGGTGTGCAATATGCACTGCCACTGCCATAAATTTGGACTCTTGATGAGAATGTTTACTTTTAAAATAAAAAACTTAATAATCATAGAACCATTTTAAGTGGGATCATAGCAATAAGAGGATGTCGTTGTTTTTGTTTTCCCAAAACATATTTTTTCATCCATAGCATGCAACTCTGTCTACGTGATAAACTGAAATTATGAGATTTGTGAATGTGGCCACTTAATCAACAACAGAGACTTTGCTAACCAAATGTGCTTTGTATATAATGGTATTGTATAGTATGCAATAAGTACTGGTGAATAAAATATAGTATATTTGTTGTATTAAATTGAAGGTTCTTCTGCTCTACTACATTTTAGTAAAAAAAAAAGTGTCATATAAACTCAAGCTCACTTGTAGAAAGGGAGGTAAGAGAGAATTGCCGCGTTCTAATGAAGGATTGTCACTTGACCAAACTTAATTAGGGTCATTCTTCTCTTGCCATAAAGTGTGATGCTTGACACACCTTATTATTAGAAGGTAAAGTTCATAAGAAGACATATTATTGTAAATCTAAAGAAATTAGTGGATTAAATATTGAACTTCTGTTAATTTGGGATCAAATTGTTGTATATATATATATATATATATTATTCTAACTGTTCTGAATCTATCTTGCAGTTAATGTTAGTATTTTGACTTTCCTGATAACTTTGATCTTCATTTATTTCTACTTACTTGTCAGCAGTTTCAGAGAAGTGCTACACATTAGTTTTAGATACAACTATCAGCAGACAAAATATCTTTAGGGAAGATATCCATGACCAGTTTTACAGCAGACACATTCTCCATAGTATGAGATAATAAATAAACAAAGAAATAAATATATAGACAGGATTTCAGATAGTACTACATATTCAAGAAGATTAAAGTGGTGATTAAAATATACAGACATTAACTGTATAGAGATGTGATAGTGAGATGCAGATAAAATGAATAATTAGGAAGGATCTAAAGAAATTAAATTTGAGTTGGGACTTAAATGACAATAGTAGCTGGCACTGTCAGTAACTCTAGTCTCAGGGGATCGAATGTTTACTTTACACCTCTGAGGGCACCAGGATTGTACAAGTGCATAGACATACATGTAGGTAAAACATTTATAAACATAAAATAAGTAATTTTAAAAAATGAATCATGTCAAAATGTAGGGACTACACTTTTCCTATTAAGGAAAGACTAAGGAGATCCAGCATGGGAACTTAGACATCTCAGGAACACACTGTTTGTCTTAGCTTACATTTTACTGCTGTAATAACAAACAAGAGTGATTTGTGTATATGTATGCATCATAGTCTATCATTAAGGGAAACCAAGACAGAAACTAAAAGATGGCAAGGACCTGGAGTCAGGGACAGAAACAGAGGCCATTGAGGACACTGTTTAGTGGCTTAATTTCCTTCTCTTGCTCAGCTTGCTTTTCAAAGAAATTGAACATGACCTGCTCAGGTGTGGCAATACCCACAGTGGGCTCAGTCCTGCCATCAGACTTATCCTCAGGCAAAATTTATACAGGTGTGTTCTCAACTGAGATTCCTACTTCCCAAATAACCCTAGCTTGTGTCCAGCTGACAGAAAGATAGACTGTTACAGATTCCATGGTAGCTGTTACTACTGAGATAAGGGTATGCATGTGTTAATAAGTGCTTGTACTATGAAAGAGTTGGCATTGGTTTGCTCTTTTTAGCATGACATCAATGTAATATATATGGGAATTAATTTATAGATAATTTTCTTTTCTAAGTAAGCACAGTTGTGAAATAAAATTTGTTGGATAGAAATATGTTAAATCAATTATAACATATTCAGAAAAATGGCAAAGCTCACTTATGCTTATATATCATAACTCATCACACAGCAACTAAATTTCATTATTGTCTTGGAGAGATGTCACAGAAATTGAGAAAACTTTCTCTTTTTACAGCAGCTCCCTGCACCCACATAGTGTGGCTTACAGTTCTCTAAACCTCCAATTTAGGAGATATGACACCCTCTTCTTTCCTCTGCCAGCAACTGCACACTCATGGCATGCTCTCACATAGATGTATACACATATTCATGAAGAGAAAAAATGAATCTGAAAATATTATTATCATTTCACATTGAAGATTTTATAGTTTTAAAATGAATGACTTGGATTACATTATTCATGAGCTGTAGCAAAAGGATGCAGATTTTTTGCACATGGCTTAAATCTTTTCCCTATAAAACTTATGTGACTTTAAAAAACAATTTAGTGTTTTTGTATTAGTTGATGAATTTTTTAATATAAAATATCTCAGAGAACTTATTTTCTATAATAAGCATCATTTTTAAAGGAGATATTTCTCATGCTAGCTAATACTGACATGTGAATATTAGCCATGATTCTATTTTTTAAAATCATTTTACATGTCTTCAGTGTCTTTAGAACTCTGTGAGCTAAACATCTTCCCCAAATAAAATGAAATAATGAGTTAAGTTGAATTTTACTCATCCAATATCTTCTGCAACAATTTTAGCCAGAATTTGATTTCAAATGTGCAGGAATTTGCTAGAATTACTGCCTGCTGCAGTAACTCCATGCCTGTGATTGTGTTCTCCCTTCTCTGCAGCGGCGCTCTCAGCATGTAGTTAGTAAAAGCTTCTTCCCTACCCAGCAACTTCATCAATTCTGCTTCTCTGTCAGATGGGTCTCCTGCCACTCTACAGTTCAGACTCTAGCTCTGTGTCCTTGACATAAAAGTCACTGAACAATATTCATAGATTTTTCTTCTTTGTAACATTTGTCTTTCCTTATCAACCACACCTTCTTGAGAGTTGGTATAATCTTGGAATGGGCAATATTAGTCACTCTCTTTTGTGGATATAGAATATTTTAGAATCTGCTACTAAAATGAGGTCCCAATCCTCTAACTGGCCATTTTCATAAGTTTCAGGAGGAATGCAGCTTTACACTCAAAATATAATCTATTTGCAAACAGCACTGGCTCCACATGGGTAATTCTGGGGCATGCACAAATGCAGGCCCACTGGGTTTGGGCTATTGGAATCCTCATTTCAATAAGAGCCCCTAGAGGGTTCCCTATGCCCTCAAAAGATTAAGAAGTACTCCTGTAGAAGAACACAAGGATATAGTATTGGACTTGATTTTCCAGAAAGTGGGAAGTTAGGAGGAGACTTTGAAGGAGTGAATACTCATGCACAGCAGAAGTCAGTTTTCCAAATTTATTATGAGCCCATGTTGTCTGGGTATTGATGAAATATTTTTACATTTTTAAACATTTATCCTGTGATAAATCACACAAATCACAGTATAGTATCACCAGTTCCTAATGATAAAGATGAAAAACGTGAGACCATGTGGAAACAACTTTCCAGTCACATAGTGTTGGGAGCACGAAAGTCCTTGTACCCATAGAAGGCAGAAAACAGGCTTGGATTTGAAACCAGGAGTTCCTTGCCTGAGGACACTATTTTACCTTCATTGACTGACTGTCTGAGAGGAAGTTAATAGACAACTTGACATTTTTTGTGCAGTTTTATCCCCCAACAGTTTTTTAAATTATACATTGTTCATGTATTATGTAACAACTTTTAAAAAATCTTATGACTGAAACTCAGGTCTGTGTGACATGACTGATATGGTATGATTTCTTGGGTATATTGTCTTTTTGAAGTCTGTCTTACTGAACTAAAAAATGGTGATGATATTGTCCTTTATTGACTGATGAGTCACTGAATGATGTCTGCACTAAGCTAGTGAAAATGAAAGTCTTTGGAAAATTTAAGGCACAGTCATTATAAGTAGTTATAGGATTACTTGTTAGAGCCCAGTATAGTACATTGAAAGGACAGAAACTGGCAATTGAGAAGAGACAGGAGAGCAACCTTCTCATGGAGGATCATTCAGAACGTATGTTGTGCCATGGTGCCATAATTAATTGATTAGGGCTGGTGCTAGTGAGTAATTCAGTTTAGGAACAGTCTGTCAATACCCGTCTCTAAAGTTCTGTCACATTAAAATGTGACAAAATGAAATTTAGGTAGAATATAAACATTTCACTTGGTGGGGGAGTCTAATAAGTGCAGGAAAGAGATCTTAGTTTGAAAAAAATTCTTAAATATTTGGAATGATTTATTATTTGTTGTTTGTTATTTGTTTGTTTGTGTGTGTGCACATGAGAGTGTAGAAGAAGGGACCAATTTTACAATTCAGATATCTTTCTTTCTCCCACATGAGTTCCACGAATCAAATTTGGATATCAGGCTTGGTAGAGGACAACTTTGTCTTCTGAGCTATTCTACTATCCCCATGGTTGCCATTTTAAAAGAGCACATATCTTACAAGTTTTAAGACTTATACAAAATGAATATATATATATTACTATTGAAATTGATATGTGCCCTTCTCTTTTTGAATGAAACCAGGTAATCTATAGGGCCTTGGGTAGTATTTACCCTTGGCATACAAATAGACATTGAGTGTCCATGCCAATATGGGAGGCTCTGTCAGCCAGGACTCTTGGGGGAGGGCCTAGGCCCTGCCCTGGTTGAAATGACAGTTACTGGATATCCACCATGGAGTGCCTCACCCTCCTTGGTGATTGGAGTGGAGATTGTGTTGGGGACTGAGGGACCTGGTGGGAAGGGTGGAGGAGGGGAGGAAGAGGGAGCTGGGTTTGATATGTGGAACAAGATTGTTTTTAACCTAAATAAAAAATAATAATAATAAAAGAAATCCAGCTGTAAATAAAGAAAAAAACTTAATTCTTAAAGCAGGTATGAATCTTTCATAATCAATGATCTTACATGACTCATTCCATTGGTGAGTTCTAGTCATAATTTCCTATCTGGAAAATGCAAAAATTTATATTTATATCCACTCATTTATCCTTTCTTCCTCTATTTCTCTTTCTTCTTTGAGTTCTTATCACTCTCCAAAATCATAATTATGTTTGATATTCATAAAATGTGTGTGTTTGTTTAAGAAAAAGAGTCAGGTATAGAAAGAGATAGACTTTATTCTATACTCTATTCATTAGATTAAAAAACGTTTCCAGACCATCATTTCTTCTCTGTAAATCTGTAGTACTAACTAAAAAATTCTCAGCCAGGTTGACAATAAAACTATTGCCCATAATTTAATGATGGGTCATATTTATTTTTTCTTGAATATTAACAAATAGTAACACAATGAAGAATAAGAAAATGTAAAAACGTACTCAGAATCACTACTGAGGAAATTGTCGTGGGTTTGTTAACACCCTGAGAAGGAGGGCATAGGTGTGACAATCCGATCTGAAAGGGGAATCGAGTTTATGTATTGAAGCCATGCCTACAAAACAGATTTATGGTATTTATTTACATTATTTGAGAATGCGGCATAACTAGAAGAAAGTGAATTTTTTATTACAGTTGATTGAGTGCTGTATTTTTCCTTAAAATAAATGTATATACTTTTATTTAGTGCAACGTGGGAGTAGGGAATTGATTAAAATTTGGGAGTTTGAATCATGTTTCAAAACTGTCAGAAATTGAGAGGGAAGTTCATTTATTCTCCAAATTTCCAAACGACTCATCATTTATCCCTTCAAGCATAATTTTAGGATTCTGTCCTATAGATATGAATACACTGATGTCTCAAAATTATGTAAAAAGTACTAGAAGCAGTATTCTTTCTGCCAATTAAAACTCAAATGAAGTAAATACTGAATGATTTGGACTGACTATATAGCATTGTGATTGAGGAAGGCTTGGAGGGTCTTTTCCAGTATGAACAGAACTATGTATACTGAAACACTTTCATTATGAAGTTTCCTCCCTGTGATAGCTAATGTTAGTTTTCAACGTGACTACATCTGAAATACACAGGCTAGGTACACCTCAGAGAGATTTTCCTAATTAAGTCATTTGAAGTGAGAAAACCCATGTTTAACCTAGAACACCTTCTGGAGGCAGGCAATAAAAATGATGTGAAAAAATAAGCATCTATTCTATTCTTTGCCTTCTTGCCCTCACAATTACTGATGATTTCATCCTCTCCTTGACATTAGAGCCCACTTATGTGGGATTCCACCATATACTAAAGAAAATATGAGATATCCAGCCTCATAGACTGGACGAATACTGAATTCTAAGGCGTACTGTTGGTAGAAGACCATTGTTGAAATAGTTTGACCACAGATTATAAGCTTCTCCAATATAAATAAGTGTGTGTGTGACATATAAGATATATATATATATACATACATATATATGTGTGTGTATATATGTATATATCTTTTAATTCTGTTCCTCTAGACTATGCCTACTTCTACATTAACATAAGCAAAATTTAAAGTAAAACAAATTGTGAACTAGGTACTATTTTACCATTAGCCTATATATTTAGACGATGTATATAATGCTCAATTAATCAGAATTTATACATACACATTTGTGTAGTTCTTTAAAAAAATTGTCAATTGTGTCCTCAAGGTACAGGAACAGAAAGTACATTTAAGAATATTTTAATAAAATGTTTTTACATTGTTAACATCTATAAACTTAGCTCTGTAAGGTTTATCTTATCCGATTTTATTTTAAATCTTGGTTATAAAAATATTTAGAGAACAAAAGTATTAAGAAAGTTCAAGTTTTCTTTCAGAGCTCAGCAAACACTGTTTTACAGGATACCTTAGTATGAGCACATGTTTAGAGTATTTTTTAAAAAATGACAGGGCATATAATTAATAGCCCTAATATTTTATTATTTTATTTATTTTAATTAGTTTTATACATTGAATCTAGGCTCACAATAATGCATGGAAATGTCTGATACCTGAGATGTTCATGAGCTTTCAAATAATAAACATCCAAAGCTAATTTTTTCCTTTCTTTCTTTCTTTCTTCCTTCCTTCCTTCCTTTCTTTCTTTTTTTATTACTATAATTTTAAATATATTGCTTCACATGTCAATCCCAGTTCCCTCTCCCTCCCCTCCTTCTGTACCCCGCCACCATCTCCCCCAGCCTCCTAACCTATCACCACTTCCTTCCACATACAGAATATCCAGAGTCTGTCATTTCGCTTAGGGCAAGGTCCAGGCACTCTCCTAAGAGTCCAGGCTGAGAGATCAACCCTCTTTGTGTTAAGGACCCACAAAGTTCGTTTGTATGCCAGGGATAAACACTGACCCCATAGGTTTCCCAGGCCTTCTCACTTATGATCACACTCTGAATCAGTCCCATGCTGTCCTCCCAGCTGTCGGTATAGGGGTCCAAGAGCTCCCCCATGTTCAGATCAGCTGTCTCTGCTGGTTTCGCCAGCCCATTCTTTGCCAATTTGATCATGGCTCCTCTCTCTCTCAGTTCAGTGTTTAATTGTGGGTGTTTGTCTCTGCTTCCATCAGTCACTGGATGAAGGTTCTAGGACAGCATATAAGGTAGATGTCAAGTTCGTTAACAGGAATGGGCATTTAAGGTCGTTTCTCCACTACTGCTTAGCTTGCCAGTTTGTGTCATCCTTCTTTTGTTTTGTTTTTGTTTTTTTGAGACAGGTTTTCTCTGTATTGTTTTGGAGCCTGTCCTGGAACTCGCTCGGTAGACCAGGCTTCATCTCGAACTCAAAGAGATCCACCTGCCTCTGCCTCCCGAGTGCTGGGATTAAAGGCATGTGCCAACACTGCCCGGCTTGTGTCATCCTTTTAGATCTCTTGAGGTCTCATTGGTGCCAGATCATTCTTCAAACCTATGGCTCCCTCTATTTTTCATCCTGTTCTCCCCCTATCCTGCTCCCCCATGACACATGGTGGGAGGCTGGGGGGGAGTGGGAGCTGCAAAGCCAATTTTAAATCCAGTGAATACAAGAAGCACATTTTAAGTAGCATAAAATTACAGTTAATAATTAGTTATGCTATTTTTGATTTTCAAAGTTAGATTTCAGTGTATTTCAAGTTCAGCCGTTTTCTTCTGTGTGGATGTATTACCATACTATATGTACGGTGCAAAAAGCCTAGAAGTCTAGTATTTTACAAGCAATAAAACTGCAGATGGGCAGAGTCATCTAATTAATTCTGAAATCTGGTTCCCTTGAAAGAGGAACATGTTTGTAGCTGTTTTTCTGTTCACATTCAACATGCAGTCTTTGAGTTAAATATAATTATTTCATCAGGAAACAGCCATAGTCGCTGAGTTTATGCCCTGCTTTTTTCCCAGCAATCATTTTTCTGGGACAGCTGTTGTTTTATGTAAACTAACTATAAATAGCAAACACAACACACAGAATTTTGAATGCAGATAATTAGGAAATATCAAGTGGTGCAGATACCAATATATTTAATAGGTGCTTATATATACAAAGCAACATTTATGCAATAATTAAAATTAGATTATGAATTTATAATAAGGCTAAGCATAATTTTTACATGGTAGTTACATGATACATTAGTCACATTTTGTATGAATTGCATTTGAAATTTTAGTTTCAAACCTGAAGAAATAGCTCAGGGATTAAAAGCACTTATTGTTCTTGCAGAGGATGTAGGTTCAGTTCCTGGCATCCACATGTTGACCTACAAGCATCAATAATTCAGTGCCCTTTTCTGACCTCTGTGAAGCCTAGTCATAGTCATGGTGTATATATTTCATCCACACAAAATATTCATACATTAAATAAGTGCAAAATTTATAATTAAAATCAAAATAATATAGCATTACATTTGGTTAATAAGAAGATACAAAGAGTTGAAGTTTTAACATCACAGATTACATATTCTGAGATGACTAGATATTCCTTATTTGATTTTTAAAAATGTGCTGAGTAACATTAAGATACTATATAACCTTTTGGAATTTAAGGTTAGAAGTATGCAAAGGAAGGAATTAATTGGAATTTCTATGAGTTCAATAAGTGAAAGTGCCTCCCTAAATCGAGAAAATTGAAATGTGGGAAGTTCATCTGCCCTACTAGTTCTGTATCATTTAGTTGTTTTAAGAAGCAAAACACATATATCAGAGAAGTTTTAGGCATCTTTTTTGTTCATGTAGTGATTTTCAGGAAGAAGGAATTGAATGTTCAGAGAACAAACAAATACTTTCCAAATGGAATTGAGTGTGTTATACATTTAGCAATCTTGGACAACTTCCAGTCACTATTTTGGAGTCAGTAATTTCACTAGGATTATAATTTCTAGATCTCAAGACTATGTTAAGTACTGGCATTTCTTTCAATTCTCTGGATGATATTTAGTCTTCATTCTAATGCTATAAAGAGACACCATCCAAACATTGCTACTCTAAAAAAGAAAGCATTTACTTGGGATTGTTTTATAGTTTCAAAGATTTAGTACATTATACTCATAGCAGGAACATGGCAGCATACAGGCAGACAGGTAGATTAGTTTCTGTCCAGCCTGGTCCCCCTGCCCTTCAGCCAGAGACTTGTGTTAATTATAAACTGTTTGGCTGATGGCTCAGGCTTCATACTAGCTAGCTCTCTCTTAATTATTAACCCATAATTATTAATCTATGTATTTCTACATGTACTTATCTTCCCCACAGCTACATGGTAAAATTAACACAGTAACAAAAAGTTATCAAGCAAGTATTACAATTATCAATATTTAGACCATTAACATTTCTGTCATCTATTCTACCATTATAAGTCTAAAGTTTTATGTGTAACTTATCTTTTATCATAACTAAGTAAAATCAAACCATATCTATCTGTCTTCAACTCCATCGAAAATCTCAAAGGGATGGTATACAAACTCTGGAATTAACAGAGAAACCTTACTGCCTGGAAGTTACCCAATGATCCTCTGTAATGTAGGGGCATCCATCTTCAGTTTATAGACCTAGAATGTCTAGCAGACTTCTTGGCAATTTGTCAGTCATTTTTCTTCGTGTCCTGCAGAATGTCTGGCAGACTCTTCCATGAAGCTAGAACCCTCAAGTGCTGTCCCATCTTGTTTTAGTGAGTTCAGCAGTCACTTTCCTGTGTGACCTTCATGTCCAGTTTATATAGCATATATTCAAACAGTACAGCCAAGGGCAGTTTCTTGCCCAAATGTCTATTTCTGCCTTGTTGAAGGCAGAAACTCCACAAGTTTCTGTCATGCCCATCTTCCTCTTGGATGTAATTGAAGTGCTAGGAATAGTTGTATCTCACTATTACTAAAAACCTTGAGAAACCATTTTAAATGCAATATTCTGTAGGTCTTTGAAGGGTTTGAAGAATATCTTTCCATTTGAAATATATTTCTGTATATCTAGAAACTCTAAATTACATTTTTAAAAGACCTGTATAAACACAATGCCTAAACAATAGTAGAAATATACATATAACAAAATTGATGTTAAATTGTATCAGTAAACCAAAATCAGTACCAATGCAAAGTATACATTTCTGTGCCATATTCCCCCTTTCTTGACTGTTATCATTAACCATTTAAAACCAACCCTGTTTAAATGTAAACAAACAAAAGTAGCCATCAATCTCATATAGGGGAAGGGCATCAAAGGCAGCCTCTCTATTACTGTCTAGATTCTCACCTGGGGTCATTCCTGTGAATGCCTGAACATTTACCTAGTGCCAGACTTCTCTCTAAACCTATACTGGCTGCCTCTATCAAGGTGTCTCCTTTTTGTTTTCCTCTATCCTTCCCCTGTCTTGTACTCCATTTCCCTTCTCTTCTCCATTTCTTTTTCCTACCTTCCTCCTCTCTTGCCTAGTGCTCCCAATTTTCTCAGGGGTTCTTTTTCCTTTCCCCTTCTTCAGGGAAACATGAGTTTTATTCTTGGGGTCTTCCTTGTTTCTTAGTTTCCCTGGTGGTGTGGATAGTAGGCTAGTAGTTATTTTCTATACATCTAATATCAATATATGAGTGAGTATGCCATGCTTATATTTCTGTGATTGGGTTACTTCATTCAGGATGTTTCTTTCTAGTTACACACATTTGCCTGCAAATTTCAAGATTTATTTTTTTTCCATTGAGTAGTACTCCATTGTGTAAATGTACCATGTTTCTTTATGCATTCTTCAGTTGAGGGGTATCCAGGTTGCTCCAGGGTTCTGACTATTGCAAATCATGCTGCTATTAACATAGTTGAACATGTGTCCTTGTTGTATGAATGTGCATTCTTTGGGTATATTCCCAAGAGTGGAATTGCTAGACTATGAGGTAGACTGATTTCCATTTTCCTGAGAAACTGCCATACTGATTTCCAAAGTGGTTGTACAAATATACACTCCCACCAGCAATGGAGAGAAGTAGGCACCCACAGCTAAACACTGAGCCATATTCCTGAAATCCTGCTGTGATTATCACTACTGCACAAATAGATTTTGGGAACCCATTCCCTATTGAGGGATACTATTGCAGCCTAGATACATGAAAAAGGGCCTAGGCCATCCCCCAAATGATGATCCCCCATGGAAGACCTAATTATCCTTGAGTGTGTATGGATATGTTGGGGGTCAGTGGAAGGCATGAGAGGTTAGAAGGGTGAGGGAGTGGGGGGTTGATATATAAATTGATATGTAAATATGATATGCCTCCTAATCCCTATCCCTCTCAGGTAGTGTCAATTCCTGTTAACCAAGCATTCAAATCTATAAGTCTATATGAGGTATTCTTATTCAAACCACCACAAACCAGCATTCCAGATCCATGTGCCACTTTCAGATGGGACATAGGAAGTTCCAGTCACTATATGCTGAATGAATGAAATAAAATAATTACTTTTGTTCATTATGTTTATCAACCCAAATGCCTTTGAAATAAGTTAGAAATGACCTTTGAATAATAAAGGAGTTCTTTAATTGAAGGCTATTGAGATAAGTAAAATCAGTAAGATGGCAAGGTTTTTATGGATTCCCATTCTTAGAATGTGTGAGTTTCAATAGATATTTATTCATAAAATTGGTTAGTTTTTAAGAAACAGTATAAAATGGTTCTAATAGATCTTTTCATTTGATAAGAAATTTACAAGATTAGTGTCTGTTCTGATTGAGGTTTAATATTGGCATAAAGAGAAGTTTTGTTCCAAGTTAAACAATTTTAAAAAGCTTCCTAATGTTAGTGAGCCTTATCCAATCTGTTCATTCTTATAATGGTAGAAGAAACATATACTCTGATATTGACGATAGCATTAATAGATTCTGCATTCCAATGGCAATTGAGTCTCTGAGACTATATATGAGCTAAGTAACATCAAAGTTGTATTTGCTACTCAGTTGTTGTTGCTGTGGCTCTACAGTACATGGCAACACAGTGACTGGGAAAGTAGGGATACTGTATGGAAATGTATCAACATAAATATCATGATGTTAAACCCAGGGTTATCTATGTATCCCAGTTTCTAATGTCTTATCAGATCCCTGATTTGGAATGTTTGTTTGAAGGCACTGACATTTAATGCTTTTGTCTTTCTTTCCTTCTTTCTTTCTTTCTTTCTTTCTTTCTTTCTTTCTTTCTTTCTTTCTTTCTTACAAATACAGTTTGTCTACATGCCAGAAGAGGGCATGTACCAGATTGAATTGTAGATGGTTGTGAGCCACCATGTGGTTGCTGGGAATTGAACTCAGGACCTCTGGAAGAGCAGTCAGTGCTCTTAACCTCTTAGCCATCTCTTCAGCCCTATTTAATGCTTTTGTATTGATTCTAAAAATATAGATAGACTCATCTCTGATGAATAGTGGGGTGGTAATATTCACTGTATTGTTGCATGGCTATGACTATGGCAAGAAAATGTCGGTGACTGTCCCAGGGATTGAAACTCTTTCTGTTCTTTACAAGAAAATGTCAAAAGTCTGCAATCTAATGAGAACATAGCCATTTTTAAAAATAAAAATATTGATATGTATTATAAAATACCATATTTTTACATGTTTAAGTTGTTCACTGAACTCATAGAAGTCTTTATAAATAATCATGATTTGAACATTTAATTGTCTATGTGTATATTCATGAACCTGTGGGTGTATGGACATCATTTGTTAAAGGATAGATTCCTCAATGCATGTGTGGGGATAAGACAAATGCTTGTAGGAGTCAGTTTTCTCCATTCATCACATGTGTTCTGAGAATCAAACTCAGTTCAATTCAAATTACATATAGCATACTGTCCATGAATAAGTAGTGGGTAGTACTGCTCATATTCCATGGAACTATCTACTTCTGAACTCAAGTGATTGGAAACAAATTCCAACAGTGATGAGGCTCAAAAAAATTCAGAAGGGCAAGACTTGAGTTTCAATACATGTATATGATAGTTCATCACTTCCTATTTCCTTGATGCAATGGTTTTTCTTTTTCATAATTAATATTATATACTTACCTTTGTTTCAACTTATTTCTGTTCTTTCAGAATTGAAAAGAAATGCCCCCAAAAGATTTGCTCAAATAATTGAGATAAAAATTAACTATTTTCTTCAAAAGCACTTTCTTTGGTTTCCTGAAGATTTCAAAGTAGAATAATAACTTATGGTATTTAATTATTTTGAAATATTAATGTTTATCCTTCGTTCATATAAAATGATTCATATCTAACTAAGCTATTGATAATTTTATTTGTTATTTGTCCACATAAAATACACTAATGCCTTCAAAGAAACAATTATAATATTAAACTGTTTAAAGGATTTTTAAAATTCATCATTCTTTACAAGCATTCATAACCCTTTGCTTTCAAAGAGCCCACATCCAAAATTAGTCTTTAATTTTTCACTAAAAATATTTTTTTATCATTGAAATGCAAGAAATTAACTACTATATAGTTGAACATATTGTATAAACATCAACTCATACAATTTTTCAATATTCTATACACCATATATGTGCAATTTCTTATTTAATTCTTATAAAAATATTTTGATTTCTGTTGACAGTATTCTGTTACCTTTTCAATAGCACATTTTTATCCTTGACTCTGTTGACTTTGTAAGAGAAACAAAAGGACTGTACTGAGAGAGCATAACTCCTCCAAGATCAGACAGCCCGAATAGCTGCAATTCATTGTTCTTCCTGTAAACCGTACTGAGTTTCCAGTCCTTCTTGAATAGCTCATCTCCTTCAGGAGTCACTGGCATTTTAATTAAAAATGTAAAATATATTTTTGATTAATCAGACCTTTCTCTAGTACCTATAAAAATATCTTGACAGAAAAACAGAGTCTTCATAAGTTTGTACTCAGAATTTAATTGCATTTTTCTCTAGTTTTAGTTCAGCAAGTAAATATTTCAAAATTATGTTAGGATGTTAAGTAATCCTAGAATATACAATAATTTTAGTTAGTTTTTAAAAATCAGGTGAGCCGGGCGGTGGTGGCACACGCCTTTAATCCCAGCACTCGGGAGGCAGAGGCAGGCAGATCTCTGTGAGTTCGAGGCCAGGCTGGACCGACAGCCTCCAAAACAATACAGAGAAACCCTGTCTCGTAAAACCAAAATAAATAAATAAATAAATAAATAATCAGGTGAGAGAGAGGAAGAGAGACAGAGAGAGAGAGAGAGAGAGAGAGAGAGAGAGAGAGAGAGAGAGAGAGAGAGAGAGAGAGAGAGAGAGAGAGAAGGAAGAGAATTTATCGCTCCTGGTTACTTTCCCAATATTTTCTATTGGAATTTTTCTGCAGACAGCATTCAATTGGCTAATAAGGAATACAATCCATCTCTTTTTAATTATGAGTGCTTATAATTAAAAGTTATTTTCATAGCACAGAAGGTTAATTCTACATTTCATTTTACCTCAATTTTAGCTCTTCAATAAATTTCTCCATGGCAACAACTTCAGCACAAATAAAATTGAAAAGAACTTGTGCACAGTTCTTTACAGGAAACAAAGAAAACTATGGCTGAACACTCTAGGTTCCAGATAGAACAAGATCAAGTGTAATTTATAAGTTTGAAAAGAACATGAAAAACAGATATAGTAAGCTTTTATCGAAGAGGAAAAGAAATGTCTGTCTTGTTCTGTCAGAGAAAAGAGTTTACTTATGTTGGTAAACATAGTAAAAAGTTTAACATAAGTCACCAGAGAATATAGGGACACGAGAGTGTTATTCAAACACAAGTGGAATAGAAAGAACAAAGATTCTCACTGTAGCCTCTTTGTTTTCCTCCAAGAAATGCAAGTAAATTATGTAAATTATGATGGCAAATGAATGTGAAATCAAAGTAGATGGTTAGTATATGAGCCCCCTGAAATTATTAAACCCACAGAAATGCTTGTTTTAAATAATATAATCTTGCCTTTAGCTTGTGAACCTATCTTCTAACTGCTGAATAATCACTCCAGCTAAATATCGAGTACTGGAAGAAGAATTAGCCTCTCTTGAGGGGAGGGGTATTCCCTTAGTGGTTTTCCAATGCAGATTGGTCAGTTTTGAACAAACACAGACTCATCAACTTGTGCAAACCTACATACATATACACACACACGTACATAAACGTGCACACACACACACATATACATACATAGTGAATGCAAGAAATATAATCAATTAAAAGGCTATAAACTCTTGAGAGTGGGGAATATAGGAGGGTTAACAGGGTAGTTGGGAGGGTCTGTAGGGAATAAAAGGAGGTGGGAAAGTAATGTAATTCTATTTTAATTGAAAACATTAAAATTTGGACAATCTTAGCCATCATGTTAATCATTTAAACAAGACATCATTTTAAAATGAATAAATTACAAGATATTTGCACATAACCATCTATGCTTCTACTTAATTGAAAAATTGTAGAGAGGATGGTTTTGTGAACTACTGAACTAGTGAACCAATGAAATAAGGCATTCATTATCTCCCAATGGATTTGTGGCTCAGAGGTGGAACAGAGAATTATCTTTTTTTTCAACTAGCTTCAAGTCCAGCTTCTCTCTGCAATTGCTCATACTCTATAATCACCCGCATAACCTAATACATGGAAAGAGTGAGCTTAGGGAGAAAATCCCACTCTTCAAAGGAATTGGAAAACAAAGAAAGCAGAAGTAACCCAGACAAGAAAGTTATTTTTATACCAATAAGTAAAAATTAGAATAAATAAGGAATTATTTGCCTCTTGTAAAAATGCCTTACAGACTCAAGTTTTTTCTTATTTAAATTGAAAACAAGAAGTTTGTTTTACCTGTCAATCCCAGTTCCCTTCTCCTCTCATCCTCTCCTGCCCCCAACTGACTCCTTATCTCATACTTTTCTGCTCTCCAGGGAGAGTGAGACCTTCCATGGGGGATCTTTAAAGTAAGTCATATCATGTGGAGCAGGCCCTAAGTCCTCCCCCATGTGTCTAGGCTGAGAGGATATCCCTCTATGTGAATTGAGCTCCCAGAGTCCATTCATATACCAGGGATAAATACTGATCCACTAATAGAGGCCCCATAGATTGCCCAGACCTCCTAACAGAAACCCATGTTCAGGGCGTCTGGATCAGATCTTTGTTACTTTCCCAGCTATCAGTCTGGGGTCCTTGAGCTTCCCCTCATTCAGGTCAGCTGTTTCTTTTCAATTGGGTTCCAGGAGTTCACCTCAGTATTTAGCTGTGGGTTTCTGCTTCTACTTCCATCAGCTGTTGGAAGAAGCCTTTAGAATGGCATATAAGGAAGTCATCAGTCCCATTATAGGGGAAGAGCATTTAAGGTAGCCTCTTGACTATTGCTTAGATTGCTAGTTGGGGTCAACCTTGTAGATCTCTGAAAATTTCCAGAGTGCCAGATTTCTCTTTAAATCTATAAAGACTCCCTCTATTATGGTATCTCTTTTCCTGCTCTCTTCTATTCTTCCCCTGAATAATTCTTCCCACTCCCTCTTGTCCTCCTCATCCCTCGTCTTCTCCCCTTCTCTTTCTCCTAACTCCTTCTCCACTCCTCCATGCTCCCAATTAGCTCAGGAGATCTTATCCCTTTTCCCTTCTTCGGAGGAACATGTATGCCTCTCTTATGATTCTCAATGTTTCCTAGCTACTATGGTGGTGTGGATTACAGGCTGGCAATCCTTTGCTGAATGTTTAAAATTCATATATTTATGTACATACCATTTTTTTTCTTTCTGTGACTGGGTTACCTCACTCAGGATGGTTTCTTCTAGTTATATTCATTTACCTGTGAATTTTAAGATTCCATTGTTTTTTATACACTGAGTAGTACTCCATTGTGTAAATTTACCACATTTTCTTTATCCATTCTTCAGTTGAGGAGCATGTAGGTTGCTTCCAGATTTTGGCTAGTACAAATAATGATGCTATGAACATAGTGGAACAGGTGTCCTTGTATGAATGTGAATTTTTGGGTATATGCCTAGGAGTGGAATAGCTGGATATTTTAGTAGACTGATTTCCATTTTCCTGAGGAACCACCAAACGTATTTCCAAAGTGACTGTACAATTTGATACTCCCACCAGTAGTGGAGGAGTGTTCCTCTGTCTCCACATCCTCTCCAGCAGAAACTGTCATTGGAGTTTTTGATTTTTGACATTCTAACAGGAGCAGGATGTTATCTCAGAGTTTTTGTGATTTGCATTTTTCTAATGGTTAGGGATGTTGAGCATTTTCTTAAGTGTCTCTCAGCCATTTTAGATTCCCCTATTGAAAATTCTCTATTTAGCTCTTTGCCCCACTTTTTAATTGGATTATTTGGTATTTTGGTGACTAGTTTCCTGAGTTCTTTATATATTTTGGAAATCAACCCTCTATCAGATGTGGGGTTTGTGAATATCTTTTCCCCTTCTGTGGGCTGCCATTTTGTTTATTGACTGTGTACTTTGCCTTACAGAACCTTCTCTTTTCAGGAGGTCCCATTTATTAATTGTCAGTGTCTGTGCTACTGGTGTTATGTTCACAAGTGTTCTCCTGTACCAATTCAGACTCAATTTTAAGCATGCAGTACTGGGTCATATCTGTACTATGAGTGAGTTACTATGTATTCTATTTTGAATAAAGTAGTAATATTTAAGGTATTTCTTCAGTTGCCAGGAATGTGTACATTGAAAAAAGCAACAAAGCTTATCTTAAAAAAAGTAACAGTACTGTCATGTTATGATAAGCATCCTTTTCAAATACTGAGAAAATATTGGTTTATTGGTTCTTCTGCATTGTTTAAACAAGAGATTGGTATCAGCAATTAGTAGATTTCAAATGAAACCTTCCTTTAGTAACACATTTGCATGGGTTCTTGGTTTCATTATTACTTCTGAAACGCCTTTAAAGGTCTTACTTTTATCATATGCATCCACACATCTTTATGGAGAAGCAATAAATGCCTAAACTTCTGTATGCCTAGTAATAGGAAGTGATAAATTAAAATTTCTAATTCTCATAAACCTACTATGTAGTAAGACAAATAGTAATTTGGAAAGTTAAGGAAAATTATTAGTTTTCTTAGGATGCTTTTGTGACTGTTGGATAAGTGCAGAGTCCTCCATTTACCATGTAGGTGTTTTGGAACTTGAACTGCTGAACGTCTTTGCTTCCTGAATCTTAGAGAAGGTAGGCAGAGCCATCAGGTCTTTTCACAGCATTGAGCCAGCTGAGAATATAAGTATCTATGTACTGAATGGGATTACAAAACGCTTGATGTCTAAAGTCTCAATACGGCAATGTGTCGCGGAGTAACTAAATGATGCAAAAGATAATAGCTTTCTCTGCACCACAGAAGAGGCTGCTAACTGGGCAGGAAGCTAAACTATGTTCAAGCACTTATGAAGGTTGCATGAATGTCCTGAAACCTTTAAGACATGGAGCGCTAGTGGAGATTCTTAAGGTTCCTATTTTACAATTTTTATACCAAACTCAGTCTTTTATGACTTAGAGCTGATTTAAAAAAACAGAGAAATAGATATTTAGTTATTAGTTTTCATTTTGAGAAACTCATAGTAAATGTCTATGCTTGTCAATATTCTTGCCACATACTCACTATGACATTCTGATACAAACATTCCATTGATACAGTTGTATGTTTCAATATACTTTTGCAGAAGGATGATGGAAGAGAAAAATAAGGAACCAGTCAGAATCACATACATTTATGAATATTTAAACTTTGTATTTTCAGTGTTGGTTGGTTGTTTGTAAAGAATTAGAATTATCTAAAGATTTAAATAAAATCAATGTAAGATTTTTACAATCTCATCATAAACCAAGTTAGTAATACAATTTTTCATTTGAAGATTTAGTATGAAATTATAAACCATGTACAAAGAATGGCAACTTTCTGTGTTCATATAATGTATATGTGCAGAGTTTCAGTGAAATCCAAATATGATATCCTTAGACAGACCAAAAGTAGAATTCACATATAAATTTTGAAAGAGAAATGATTTCATTGAGTTCCTGTACTCAAATTAAACCTAATTCATTGGGTTCCTATATTAAAATTAAGGATGACTAACAGGAACAAAGACACAGATTAGTGATAGCTTCTGTTATTTAATGTCTAAAATTTGGTCTACATCTTATCTATGTGTTTTTCTATGACAGAGTAGTTTGAGACTCAAATTCTTCTTCCAGGATGAGTGGCTCATACAGTACTTGCAACTCAGAAAAATCTGAGTGACTCAGAGCAAGTAGATGTCAAATGCTTCCTGGTTTAGGTCATAAATATCCAGATAAGTATCAAACAAGATGTTGAGGATCATTTTCTCCTGATCCTCAGATTCTCCTTATTTATGAGCTAGACTTTCATGTGTTGCATGTTTGAAAAGTAGAGTAAATTCAACCAACCAGTTACTGCTTGTTTTATGCATGACTTCTAATGCAAATTTTACTTATTTTACCATTACAGTATTCAAAAGAAATCATGTATTTTAACTCATGTTAAAAGAGAAGAACACCATGTTACCTTTAATACTTTAGTTATTGCCAAAACCATCAATTGCTTTAAATATTCAGAAACCTTTAACATTATACAATTAAAAATTAGCAACAATAATATAAGTAAAGGACTTTGAACATAAATCCAGTATTTAAATAGTGATCAAATCATTTAACAACTAAGTAGGAGGATTTGGTGTGTGAGTTGCTTCACACACACACACACACACACACACACAAAGAGAGAGAGACAGAGAGAGAGAGAGAGAGAGAGAGAGAGAGAGAGAGAGAGAGAGAGAGAGAGAGAATGTTTGTATCTTTGTGACTGGGTTACCCCACTCAGGATGGTTTCTTCTAGTTAAATCCATATTCCTGTGAATTTAAAGATTCCATTGCTTTTTTTCCTCTGAGTAGTACTCCACTGGGTAAATATACAACATTTTCTCCATCCATTCTTAAGTTGTGGAGCACATAGGTTGCTTCTAGTTTCTGGCTATTAAGAAGAATGGTGCTATGAACATGATTGAATAGATGTCCTTGTTATATGAATACACATCTTTTGGGTATATGCCTAAAAGTGGAATTGCTGGATATCAAAGGGCCATATTTTGTTATCATATCTGATTGCTAATTAAAAAATATGACTTGGCAAGTTTACACTGATCCCATTTTTACCCACGAAAATAGACCCAATTTCAAACACTACCTTACACTTTATTTCAAAGAATCTGTTTTTAAATATATATGCCAACTAAGTTTTTCACCAGTAACATTTTTGATCCTAAATTTGAAAATTAAATCAGCTTGTATTCAGAATAAATACCTTTGACAAGTGTCTGTATTAATTCCTTTATTTTCCACAATGATAAGAGCTTGCTGTTAGTCACATAATTGCATTTTTATTATGTTTTGAACAACATTGAAACCTGAGTTTGAAAAAGTCCAGATGGTTTCCTTTTCATTGAAATCTAAGTTTGAAGCATCCCAGGGGCTTAAGGCAAAATTTCAACTTTGCATTGAACCAGCTTCAGAAAGTGTTAGTATGCTATCCACATACACCCTGTCCGGGAGCTCTGTAATTCCTAATCACAGGTTTGTCCTTCACTGAGCCTTATGCTCAGTTTCTCTGACAATGGATTGAACAGATATGGCAACCTTGTGTCATGCAATACATCCACAGAAATGACTGTATCTGGCATCCCAAGTCCTCATGGTTCACTGGATTTGTGAGAAGAAAGTCAGTTTGTTCATTGCATCACTTCTCTACACAATGCTCTAGGCTAAGCTGAAGAGCCTCCACATTTTCGTCTCCCCCCTCCTCCATAAACTACACAACAGCAAACTGTACAGAGTTTCAACTATTAGTCCTGATATGCCTACCAGCACCACATCAGAACCACCATTATTCCTTTTCCTAGCACACACTATTAAAATTTCCCTACTTCTTTACAAGCCACCCTCCCTTTCTATTTTAGTTGCTTGATCTCTCTGAGCTCCACTTTCCTTATCTGAAAATTAGATATAATAATATTATCTAGCTCATAGGCTTGCTTTGGGGATCAAATGCAATCACATAAGTTAAGTTCTTAGGAGTAGGCATGGCACATGAAAAGTGTGATGAATAAAGCCTATGCATTATGTTAAAGATGGGCAAACTTAGACTCAAAGAGATGAAATAGTTTTCCCAGGGTGGCCTAAAAAGGAGTGGAGAGGAACACCAAAGTCCATTTTGTCTGATGTACAAATAAGCTTTCCCTTTTGACTCTTTACATTAAGCACTAGTATTCAGAAACCAATCCCACTTAACGGCATAGAGACCCATGCTCTACCCATTCTCAAAAGGGACTCAATGACAAATATGCCTTTTGATGTTTTTTTTAAATTTTTTGTTATCTCACAGTTGTATTTTAGTCAGAGTCTAAAGACACATAAAGCACATAAAGTCATAATTAATATGTGTATATTTGTGGTATAGCATATTCTACCTTGATATATATCAGGTTAAACATATCTCTCAGCTCAAATACCTATGATTTCATTATGGTGAAACTTTCACATTTTTACTGGTAGTCCCTTGAAATAAATGAGACTCCATCAATACCTGTCACCCCCAACTCTACAATGGTGCATTAGTAATTCCTGTCAATGCATTCATGAGCCTAATTGAATATACTCTTGACTCTGACCCTAAATTTATCTGTTTTGCTTCACCCAAACCTAGTCCACCATTTATCTAGTTCAACTATATGCTTTTCACCTTCTGTCACCTCTGTCCCCAATTATTCAACAATTATCTTATCCAGATGCTATAACTCATTAGATTTTCCTCTAAGTCATGAAACAGTGTCTTCCCAAAGCTGAGCATTTGATTCTAGCATCTTCAGGGTTCTTGCTATTTTTAAACATAAATAATAATAAACAAAGGAGGAAATAATGACCATGCAAGCAAATAAGGAGGTTGTTTTCTTCATCTAACAGAAAGCTCACAATCAACTCTGACAAGAAAAGTTGTCCTTGAATATGGAAAGTGCCACCAAATCCAGCTTTAGTTAGAACAGGACAGAAATGAAAATGAATATTTACATAAAAAGTTGCTTCTGTAGAGGGCCAGCAGATTTTTCAGAACACTCCTCTGTGCTACTTCTGTCTCCCTGGTGATAGAATAAATCTAAAAGTAGGAGCTCAAGCTTTTATTAACTGGACAGATGTCATATGTCCTGCTGAAGTAAGACTCATTTTGATTATCTATTCCAAGGAGGAATATCCTCCCCCAGGATGTGAAATATCTCTGGATTCTCAATTACCTCCTAGTCTCTTAAGTGCATTGATAGTTTCCATCTTCTCACAGAACCATGATTGTTATCTAAAATATCATGCTCAGAAACACACACACATGAATGTTTCTGAAAACAGAATGACAATTCATTGTATTTGAAGACAAACTTCCCTTGTTTTCCTGGATGAACAGTATAGTTTGTTGTAAGGGAGGAATAATATCTTAAATTGATACGTCTGATGTTCAAAGTAGATGTGGGGGATGCTATTCACTCACATGGAACTGCTTTCTAATGCACTATCATCTCTGTTGTAGCTTGTGGGGCTGTGTGAGGTGATATAGACTAGGATGTTTAAATATTTGTCTGCATAACCCCCAAACTGTGAAGGGTACATAAGCAGGTACAAATTTACAAATTTCTTCTTTGTCTTTTCGTGCAGAAGCATGACATGTTCAAATCTCTCTCCTGCCTTTCCCTGAGGATGTTAAATGTCCAATAAATGATGTGTGAATTGAATTATTTCTTGTGAGAATATTTAAGCTGGATCTGGGAAAACAGCAGAAATTCTACTTAAATTCAGCCAATTACATGCATTTACTTAGGCAAGGTCTCAAGCCTGACTAAACAAGTTGCTAGAAGGAATATAGAAATTATTCTAGCACTGAAACAAAGTATTTTCTGTTATTTTATACTGTGTAGGAAAGAATAACAGTAAGAGTATTTCAGACCACGGCCAGAACTATTAGAGGCAAAAGGAAAGACACTGTTTTCCAACTGTGATGAGGAATGAGTACCTTGCAGCATGGATAAGGAGTTACCATACTATGCTCACCAAATCTTGCAAAGTACCATCTTATTCCTCACACCATAGTCTCTTACATACTATATTAACAAGTATATTATGTGCCATCAACCTTGTAAGATTCGGATGGTTCAGAGAAGACAGAAGCAAAATCATCATTAATAAAGAAAATAGTGATGTTTGACCCCAAGAATAAAAAGTAGTCTAAGTGTGATGGGAGTTAATGATATATAGGGAGTATCAAATCATTCAATCCACAGGTCTAGGGTTAAAAGGACCAGAAAGAAATATTGCACAAGCAAAACTGCAGGCAATGAGGGGTGAATGTATATGCAGGGGAGTCTATGCTATGTAATAGTAGGATCCATCTGATGTGGAGCATGTGGCACTGGAAGAATCAATGAAGAAATTTCTATTGTTTGTAAAATTAAAAGTATTAGGATAGAAAGGCATGTCTATTAAACAGTCTAAATCTGTCAGGTGATCACCTCAGAGAGTCTCTCTGTGAAACAGAAACCTGTCCAATGAATATTCTGTGATATCAGCTCTGATCATTGTGCAAAGCCACTTTTCATCAATTCAGGTTTTAAATGTTAGAAGAAAATTAAGAAATTATCTTTCTACTTAAGCTCCCTGGTGACACGTTCCATCACCTCTTGCTTCTTAATCACATGTGCATCAAGGTGTCATTGCCTTAATGTCTAGGAAAATGTGAAGCACTGGCTTCTCTGAATAACTCAAAGTCATTTCTCACATTTCAAACCTACATGAAAATATTACAAGATTTGTGTGCTGTCTGGTTATGAGACACTCTATACTTCTTCATTAAAAGCCTGGGTTCTCATTCACAGTCTTCATCCTAAGTTCTCAAGAAAGGGGGTGGAAGTTCATAACCTTCTGACCTGACCCCACCATGATGTCTCACTGTTCTTGGTGGATTTGTTCCTGATTGGCCTATGAGAATTCCATCTCCGAGATGTATTGTGCCAATAAAAGGATAGGCAGAAAAATAGACTGTGGTTTCTGCTCTGACTGGATCATGCCAGGAAAGATTAGCATTCCCACTCACAACCTGCACTAGATGATTAGCAATACCAGTTGTTCATAATCACATGAACTTACCAGAATGTTTCATAGGCACACAATTAAGATGCACCTCATATAAACTTCTATCTGCCTGTAAGTCTTGAAAAGGTTGGAGGTTGAGAAGAGCATCTTTGTGTAACACACAGTAGAAATCTCTCACTTGGCAAATGGTTTGTGGCTCCTCAGGCACAGATCCTGAAAATTATATTGACAAAGTAAGGTAATTTGCATGCTGCCATTCTCTTTTTTATCATTTTTTATTTTAATTTTAAATAGCTTGTTTTACATGTTAATCCCAGTTTCCTCTCCCTCCCCTCCTCCCACACTCCCCTTCCTCCCACCCTCCCACCCTATTGCCAAATCCTTCCACATATGGGATATCTAGAGTCTGTCATTTCACTCTGGGTAGGGTCTAGGCACTCCTCTAAGATTCCAGACTGAGAGAGCATCCCTCTTTGTGCTATAGGAACACGATGACTGTTTGTATTCCAGGGATAGACACTGATCCACAGCTCAGGGCCCCATAGGTTGCCCAGGCCTTCTTGCTGACACTCACATTTGGGGGGTCCAGATCTGTCCCATGCTGGCCTCCCCACTGTTGCTCTGGGGTCCAAGAGCTCTCCCCTGTTCAGATCAGCTGTCTCTGCTGGTTTTGCCAGCCCATTCTTTGCCAATTTGCTCATCACTCATCTCTCTCTGTCACTGGGTTCCTTGGGTTCAGTTCAGTGATTAATTGTGTGTTCGCCTCTGCTTCCATCAGTCACAGGATGAAGGCTCCCGGATGGTTATAGGCATCAAGTTCATTATCAGGAATGGGCATTCGAGGTGGTCTCTCCACTATTGCTTAGCTTGCCAATTGGTGTTATCCCTTTAGATCACTCGAGGTCACTCTGGTGCCTGATCTGTCTTCTCTCTTATATACTAAGGATGCCTGGGGGATGCTTCATGGTGATCATTGAGAGTATCAGAAAATGTCTTGATGAGTATAAGAAAGTATTTTGATTTTGATCACTCAGGTGCTATATTTTGTTCTGTGTGTCACTCCAGCTATAATAAAACACTAACTTATCTGAGCCTCAAGTAAAGCTACATTTGCTTATACCACAGCATACAAAGGAAAAGGCCAGGTAGAAAGCTACCTTCACTGTTCTTGCCTTCTATTTCCCTCCCAGGTTTACCAGCAATTTTCACTTTTTCTACAGTTTGTTTTCATGAAGATGTCATCTATTTCTACCGAGTTCTACCTAATTCTATCTAGAGTAGGATATGAACTTACTCTCATTGCCCAGCTGAATGCCTTATTGTCTCTTCAATTTCAGACTTGCATCTAAGCCACTATTTAGTTGTTATCTCTCTAGACCATGCTTAATTACCATGATTTTGTGTGGGTTTTTTTTTTAGCTAAATACATGTTTCTTCTTTAGTTGGAAGATTGAATTATGTCAAACTCAAGTTTCTAAGTAGCCAATTACTTACAAATGAGATGACACTCTCTGCCTTCTCTCTGGGTACTCTCTAGGTTTCCAGGCAGGCGTTCATTAGGTGCCTGCCATCTCACTTCTACATTTTACTGTTTGGAGTGTTCAGAGTATGAATCTCAAGAGCAAAACTATAACATGCATCCACATTCATGTTGGCTCAGAAAGTGTCAAGCAACTCAATCATAAAGCGTTAATTTGAAAATTCTTTGTTCCTTCATTGCATAGAGATTTATTTGGACTAGGCAGATGGGAAATTAGACGTTTCTCATAGTATCAAATCCTACTAAAATAAATTGTGGCTGATTCCTGACAAGCTGCAAATAGCAACCTTAAGATTTTATGTTTTCTGTGATATTTCTCAGCACAGCACATAAAATGTACTTCACAGAGTCCTCCCTGAGCAATTAGCACCATTAACGCATTCAGCGAGCATATGGTCACAGTGGAGAAGAAATTAGCCCCATGCCACATTTCTGCTACTGTTTGTATACTTTTGGACACAGTTCATTAGAGTGCCTTTCCTTCAAATCTATCTCCCTTAAAGAGGCTGTGCTACGTGTTATCTTAATAGTCAATTATTTAGCTTCCCCCAGTGACTACCTTTTCAAGGAAAATTGCCCTTCTGTTTATTTCTCCTCCTATACTTCTAATTTGCAATGATCATGGACTGTATATTTCTCCCCAGATGTATATTTTTCTTTTCGTCCTCAGCCAATGCAAATATATAACACCTATATTTTAAGAAAGAAATCCAAACAAGCATGTTTTTATTAGATTACTCGAAGATAACTTAGTCGCAAAGCTAATGAAAATCATATGTATTACTTTTAGTTTTGTTGCTTTGTTTGTTGTTTCTTATGAAAGTCACAAAACAGCTGAACTGCAATCTCTTGGGTTGTCATTCTGTTTTCATACCACATTGCTTTCTATTAAGCTTTTCTTGGCAGATGGTGTTGGACTCACTGGGGACAACTGTGGGATCTGCATAAGGAGTATTAAAGGTCTATTTAGTTTATGTACATTTATATAGCCAGTTATCCATAGTTGTGCTCTTACCCAGTGTCAGTATATCTGCTCCAAATACTCCTCTCTTCACTGATGTGACCCAAAGGCAAATTTATCAAAACCACATGCTTGATGTAAATTGTATGACACAGAACAGAAAGACAAATAAATTGGAGGAGTTGAGAGGTTAGAAATTACAGAAATATTTAATCTGAAAAAACTTTTAAATCTGTAAAATACACCAAAAGAAAGGGTACAGATTTGTATTGATGGAGAAGTAGCTAGGATTTGGGGTCTGTTGGGGGAGGGAAAACTATAATCACAATATATTGCATTAACAATTTATTTTCAAAAAATATCATGTATGTAAACAAAAACATTATTTTCAAAACTTGTACAAGATATATATTTCCAAAAAGAAAATATGAATGAAAATAAAAATTAAAGGACATAATAAGCAATAAAATTTTAGTATATCAAAATATACTTCAATGATCTGTTTCTATATAAAAGTATCAAGTTATTTTTGTATGAAATGCTGACCAAAAATACCCAAAAGCAACAAGAAAACACTAATATAAATGCCTTTGCATACCACAGAGTTGTCTTCTTATATATATTAACATTTTTCTCTCCACACAAACACTAAAGTCCCCCCAATGCCCCATGACCTTTTTCATGAAATTACAATATTCTTATTTTAATTGTTAGTTGGCTTCCTTTCCTGTTGGCCTTATGTGTCATCTTCTCTCTCCACTTCCTTCCTCTAAATATATTTATTATTCATTGTCATTTAACTAGAATAAAATTTCATCACATTATAATCCCTACATAAAGAAATTTTATTCTGAGAAGTCTCTGAATTTTGAATTCTTTGATCAGAACTATACTGGGAACTGCTGTAATTACTTAATGACCTTCATCTCTTTACTAACAATGGGGTATTGTTTCTATGAAATTGTTTACTATTCCTTAGCCTTTACTAAGGAAGATGAAACAACAACCTTTTATCCATTCTTTCACTATTTGTGGTCAATATGGCATTTTGTGAATGCTGTTAATGTGGGGTCACATACCAGAAGTTTCAGACTAAACTCACAACTTCCCCTGTACCACATTCTAACACACCACCTGAGACTTGTTGAGGATAGGTGGAAAAGGATATGTCCACCTGCTGTAATTTAACATTGGAGAAGTAGTCTCCAGATTAGGAAAATGTGACTGAAACCATCTAATAAGAAATAAGCACAACACTGTTCCTGGATAATGACAAGGATAACTATTCTAAAAAGAAGAGCTAATCTGGAAAAAATGAAGGTTGGTTATTAACAGCATTGAAATGGCAACAGAAGGTATTCAAATTCAATACTAACTAATACTGAAGATTATATTGATACTGCTACAGAGACAATTGTATTTCAAGGGGTCATATTTTTAAGACAGTTTAAAGGAAATATATTTTAAGGTAAAACCTTTAGTTTTTAAGGCAGCAAGCTATAGTAACAAAAAAAAAGTCAAACTGCTCTCATTGCAAACAGAAATCTGTAAAGCAGAAAAAACATAAATGGGCATTCTCTGTGGTACACTGCTGGAAGGCAATTGACATTCACTCTGTCTCTCAATTTCCTATCATTAGTGTTCATGGTAGCCACTGCAAAGTTATTGTTGCCAACGAAAAACTATAGGCAGTGTTTGAGGGATCTGCTGCAGCTACAAGAGATGCTGAATTTGTATTCTGAGTCAGTCATTTGAAATGTAAGTACTGGGAAAAATTTCTTAAAACTTGTAAAGATCAAATTTCAGCAGGTGAATTGGAATGATAAGGGATGTATGTTGCTTGCAGGAAGTTGATCATGTCACCTTAAGGTTTAGGAGAGACTATGTAACTATTCTTTAAGATTTCTTTTTGTTTTTAATTGTGTGAATTAACCAAATTAATGATCTGATGAAGGACAAGGAAAGCAAAACAACACTGTGAGAAGATACATACAGAAAGACTTCTAAAAATGCCCCTGTAAGACGAACAGCAAGGCATCTATTGTTTATTTAAATTTTTGAAAGATAGCAGAACCTGGGAAGGAAATCATTGTGGAGGGATATTGTATAGTATTGTTTATAACAATGTGGCCAGGCTATTTTGCCTGAGTTCTTCATATAATTCCTTTAGGTTGCATGTGAATTTAGATAGTAACCCCACCAAGCCTTTGTTTTCCCGCAACTGACTACTATTCAACAGTCTATGAATATTATATAAGCAAATAATCTGATTTTATTGAGTAACTGAAAGGGTCCTGTCTGTCTAGTTGGGAAGTGCTTGACCTATGTCAGAAAATAAAGTGTGGATACTTTCTATTATGCCTGACAAATGAAAAGTTATAAGAAAGAGGGAATCATACATAAACACAGGAATGAATACAAGCTCAGGAAATGCTGTGATGTGTTGTAGCACAAAGGTCCAGAAGAAGCAGGGGCTGAGAATAGACAACGGCTTTATATCAGCACTGAATTGCCACCTTCTCTGTTGAAGAATAGCTCTATGATGCAGGCTGTGAACTCAGAGGGAAAACTACCTAGAGAACTTGTAGCAGTACTATGAAATGGGAGAAATGGAATTTCAAGTTATAGTGCTTGTCTATGCTACCGTGAAAACAAATCAAAGGGTTTTCTTGTGATAGGATGGTCACATGCAGTGCCTGCTGAGGGTAGCTTCAGTATTTTTTCTATCTATAACCATTTTATTTTTTCTATCTATAACCATTTTATTTTCAATTAAACACAAACTTGAATAAGAAAACCAAACCTGGCACAAAAAATCACCATTAAGAATGGAAGTTTCTACATGGGTATAGATGAATGACTGCAACCTGGAAAGTTAGTATTGGTTACCACCTCTCTAAAACTGGAATGCTGTGAACTGGCCAGGTATCTCTTGATCGATCGTTTTGTGAGGAACTTCTCAGTAGAGAATACTCCGTGCATGTTACCAGGCAAAGACTGATTATTTGATGGTCATCACAAAGCTGAGGGAAAATTTTGCTTTAGAGTCAGCTTGATAAGCAGGAAATGGAAGTGTCTTAGCAAATGTTTGAAGTATCAATATTTTAACCATTATTGTAATGCTTACTTTTTAATATTCATGACAATTTTTTCTTTCTTTCTTCCTTCTTTTCTTTAGTTCTTTCTTTTTTTATTTGGAAAGGGTATCTCTGTGAAATAATCCTGGCTGTCCTGGAACTAATTTTGTAGGTAAGGCTGGCCTCAAACTCACAGAGATCAGCCCACTTCTGCCTCCTGACTGCTGAGATTAAAGGCATGTGCAACCACTGCTCCAGGCTGGCCATAATATATATATATATATAAAATCTTGTTTTTAAATTGAAATTAGAAACAAGGTTGCTTCACAAGTCAATTCCATGTCCCTCTCCATTTCCCTCTCCTCCTCCTATGCCCTCCCACTAACCCCCCCAAAATCCCCTCATTTCCACAGGGAGGGTGAGGCCAATCATGGGGGTGTCCATAGTCTGTCATTTCATCCAGGGCAGGGCCTAGACCCTCCCCCAAGATTTCAGGGTGAGAATGCATATCTCATTGTTGGTTGGGAGTCCAAAGTCCATTTGTATATCCGGGATAAATATGGATCTACTACCCACAGCTCAATAGATTACCTAGGCCTCTTCACAGACATCCACATTCAGGGGGTCTTGATCAGTCCCATGCTGGATTCCCAGGCATCAGTCTGGGATTCAAGAGCTAACCCTTGTCAGGTCAGCTGTTTCTGGGGGTTAAACCAGTCGAGTCTTAACCCCTTTGGTCATCAGTCCTTCCTCTCTGTTACTGGATTTCTTGAGTTCAGCTCAGTGCTTAGCTGTAGGAGTCTGCCTCTTCTTCCATCAGCCACTGAATGAAGGTTCTCTTTCCCAGACTCTCTGGCCATGGGATTGTAGGCTGTCACTCCACAGATCTATGTCTAAAGTCCATATATGAGAGAGTACATGCCATGTTTCTCTTTTTGTGACTGGGTTACCTTGCTCAGGATGGTTTCTTCTAATGCCATCCATTTGCCTGCAAATCTCAGGATTCCATTGTTATCTTCTGCTGAATAGTACTCCATTGTGTAAATGCACCACATTTTCTCTATCCATTCTTCGGTTGAGGGGCATCTAAGTTGCTTCCAAGTTCTGGCTATTAAGATAATGCTGCTATGGACATTGTGGAACAGACATCCTTTTTGTATGTATGGGCATCTTTTGGATATATGCCTAAGAGTGGAGTTGCTGGGTCTTGTGGTAGGTTTATTCCTTTTTTCTGAGGAATCTCCATACTGATTTCCAAAGTGGCTCTACAAGCTGACACTCCCACCAGCAGTGGAGGAGTGTTCCCCTTTGACCACATCCTCTCCAGCATAAATTGTCATTGGTGTTTTTTGATTTTGGGTAGCTTTAGTTTTTACATGTATTTTTGGACTCCTGTCTAAAAATTATCATTTTAAGGAAATTATTTGTTTGCATAATATGCTATAAAATGACTATATCCAAATGATTTTACCTGGTATACATAAGCTCTTACTCATAAATATGTTTAGCATTGAGAGTGTCAGGTATAATTTCATTTTAAAACCTACTGTACACAGATTTTTAATAGAAGTTACACAACTTTTTAATAGAAGATGTGGGGTTGGTGCACAGTAACAGATAAAGGTAATTTGAAAATAGTCAGGAATAACCTGGGAGTTTTCACATTTAAGTGTTGGAGATGTTTAGGGAAGTAGGAAAGTTCAAAGTAGAAACTTATTGTCAAGAAGGACTTACATAGACACAGCAAAGCATTGATTTCTTAGGCAGACAAAAGTTGGGAGTGTGTAAGAGATTACAGAAACAGAACAGATAGTGAGCTTCAATCCTGCACCACTTGGAGCTGGTCTCTTGTTCTTTTCTAGTCTCAGGGACCTTGGATATATGACAAATCAAGAACTGACATGGAAAAATGCAAAAGTGCTCCTTTATTTCCACTTAATATATTGAGTAAAAACATCTTTCATTTCAGTTGCTACATGATAAACTGGAATTACTATATTGTACTTAAGTTACTGTGTCTAAAATTCTGAATCCCTAGAGTTAGAATGACAGCAACATTCATTTAAAATATTTCACCATTTTTAAAGCATAATACTTCATTGTTACAAAAGTACAAAGAAAGACATTAAACTACGAAAATAACCATCATCATCATCGTCATCATCATCATCATCATCATCATCATCATCATTATCAGATAGCCAGCAATCTTAAATTGATATAGAATCCTTACTGGCATTCCTATGTTTTGAAATATCCAAGTATATAAAAAAGTGAATTGATATTTAATGCGTACAGTTTTTCTGGATGAAAACTCTTCCATACACTATAATCTATTTTGGTGAAGGGATAAAGGAAAGACATCATTAAAGGTAAGGTGGTGTTTCAGTCAGTAAAGGAACTACTGCACAATCAGAGATTTTGGTCTGAGGTGCAAAACACAACACCAATACTTGTAAAAACGTCATGGCAACTGCCAATGGATTCTGGTATCTAGTGAAATCTGTAAAATGATGAATATTTAATTGTTTAATATAATTTCATTAATGTTTTCATATTTTGAATTGATGAGACAGATACATTTTGTAAACTAATAAGGAAGTTTCATGACAACAACTTCTTGTTCTGAAAATGGAGGCCAGACTGAGGACTTTGATGAAAGTAGCTTTGATTATCACTTTCTTGACAGTTTGTATCAGATCCACTTTTTAATTTTATATTAAAGTTTTTATTTATTTTACAAGCAAACCACAGTTTCTCCTCCCTCCTCTTCACCTGTTCCCACCCCAACCTCCTTCCTACCACCCCATTTACTCTTCAGAAAAGGTAAGGTCTCTCATGGGGAGTCACCAAAGCCTGGTGTATCCAGGAGAGGCAGGACTAAGATCACCTGCCCTGCATTAAGGCTGAGAGAAGCATGCTACCACAGGGAATAGGTTTCAAATACCAGCTCATACGCCAGTGACTGATCCTGGTTCCACTGCTAGGGGCCCCACAAACAGACCTAGATTCTCAACTGTCACCCACATGCAGAGGGCCTCCATCAGTGGATCTCTGTATCTGCTCCCATCAGTCACTGGGTAAAGATTCTATGATGACAATTAGGGTGCTCACCAATCTGATAACAGGAGAAGGCTACTTCAGGCACTCTCTAGAGTCTTAGCTGGTATCATTCTTGTTGTTTCCTGAGATTTTCCCTGGCATCAGGTTTCTCCTTAACCCTGTAATGTGCCCTTCTAATAAGATATCTCTTTTTTTTTGCTCTCCCTCTCCGTTTCTCCCCAAGCTTGACTATCCTGATCCCTCATGACATCCTTTCTGTCTCCAACCCCAGTTTACTCAGGAATTCTCATCTATTTCCCCTTCCAAGGGTGACCCATATATCCATCTTATGTTCACTTATGAGTGAGTACATGCCATATTTGCCAGACCCATTTTTAATTAGACTCTTGAAATCAAGATCCCTCCCCCTTTTTTCTGTTTTCTTTTGAAGCAGAGTTTCACAGTATAGTCCAGATTGGCTTCAAAATTATAACCTCCTTGTTTCAGACTCTTCAAGTGAAAAACTACAGAGATCTACCACCGTGCTCTGCTTCAAAGAAAAATTAAAAATGTTTGATTTTCTAGCAATTTATATTATTTTAAGCTTATGGCTCTTCATTATTGATATAATGCTCTTTGAAAATTTCACAAGAGTAAGCATTATCTTATATAAGGGGACACTGACACTATAATTATTAAAGAAATTATAGTTATTGTGATCAGAAGGAGAACTGACTCAGCAAGTAAAATTTCTCACAGTTCTCCCTTACCATCGGAGTTTAGCTCCCAGTGCCCACATGACTTTTTACAACTTCATGTGACTTCATAGGATCTGATGCCCTTTTCAGGCTCCTGTGGGTACCTACAGACTTGTCAATAGTTTCTGAATCCAGGGCACAAAAGTACGTCCCAGGGTTCAGATCAGAGGCTACAGTTTAGGGAATGGAACTTAGAAAATTTCTAGTCTGAAGTGTAATGGATAATTCACATGGGTGCTGCTCAAATCATGTTCTTTATTCTTCTGTTGGCTGTAATTCTACCTCTGTAGCTTCTAGTTCTCCTTTGTTTCTATCCACTCTAGTTTCTCTGTTCATTAAACTTAAATACATTTTTTACAGGAGGCTTGACACTATAATAAACCATTACAAGTTACATTTCATTGGTCAAAAGTACATTCCTTTGGGTGAGTGATAAGAACAGAACTCTTTGTCATGGCAATACAAAGTAGCAAGGTTTCTGGAGTAAAACTGTGAGCAGTCTCTGGGGACACAGGGCCTGATGAGACAAGCCGTGAGACATAATTCTTTCATCAGCTAGACTTGGCTGGCAAAAAATTGGCATGATAATTTTAGGCTGCTTAGAGTAAATTACCTGTGACCTCGACCTTGTGCATAATTGTAGTTTTAAACTCATGGTCTGTTTACAAAAACCTTTAGTGAATTTGAACTTTCTCTGAGGTAAAAAATGATCTTATTGTGTACGGTTTATCTTAGGCAGGAGAGAAATTTTCTCATATTAGTCTGAGTAAAAGGAACAAAGCAGGCTTTAAGTGTCTTAAAGATTAGTGGAACAGTAGATCTAGTATCAAGCATGTTCCAGTTTATTTTCTATGTATCAAAATTACACTATTTAATGATAAATCATCTTCCTGATCATCCACAGCTATATGTGTGCCTAGTAGAAGGAACATTTTCATGAGATAAATACACAGTGATAAAACACCCAAAGCTATTATTAGGTATGAAATGATGTGACTCATGAGAGAAATTACAGACAGACCCAAATAGTTATTAACAGCTAACGATCCCAAGGGCATGCCAAGTGGGGCTCCATATCAGAGAATTACTGAATTTCTAGTATGGCCTGTTGAACACTAGTTGTTGCCTGTTGTATACTCCCACGGCCTCTGACACAGACACATGTACATTTCTACTCACAGAAGCACTGCTACACACATGCTTAAAAAATAAAATCTTCAGAGAAGGTGGTAGACGCAAATGATGACACACTATTTTCCACTGAGAATAAATCAGGTCCCTGTTGTCCACTGTAGCATTCCATTCCCTTCACCACAATGCTCAACACACAGTTTAATTGACTGAATATGATTTGAGCAAAACAAATGCACTTTTATATTAAATTTCTGCTATTAGTGATTGCTAGGAAAATAACAATCACTAATTACAACTAGATTCAAGCAGCACCCCATTGCCCTGTGTCCCTCTAGCTTGGCAAAGTCTCTATGTGTTCAGCTCCATGTTTACTAGGACTTTGAACATGTGTCAACAAGATACCAATTGGGGTTCTTCAGTCCTTTAGGTTCCAGCCTGGAGGGCTGACATGAAGAGAAATTACTTTGTCATGTGATGTCATTTTCCTCTTCTCTGCCATACAGGTGTATTAGACAATATGACTTCATAGCAATAGGAGTCCCAGTCACATTAAATTCCTTCTCTGAGAAAGTCTTAACATCGTCTATGTCAGTGGTTTTCAACCTGTGGTTTGCTACCCTTACAGGTGTCACCTATTATATATCTTGCACATCAAGATATTTACATTGTGATTCATAACAGTAGTAAAACTGCAGTTATGAACTACAAATGAAAATAATTTCATGGTTGAGGTCACCACAACAAGTGTAACTTTATTAACAGGCCTGCAGCATAAGGAAGGTTGAGAACAAGTACTGTATATGGTAACTTAAGCATATTAATTTAAAGGGAGTTTTCAGTTTGTGTTTCCATATATGAACAGAGAAATATAATTTGCTTATCTTCAATTATGTCATCTGTTTCAATTTTCAAGCATATTATTTAAAAAGTTACTGAACTGTCTTGATATGTAATGTGAAGTGCTTCAATAAAAATGACCTTACATTTTGTTGACATTACACCACTCTTATTATTCAAGTGTTCAAAAAAGTCACAAACCAGTAGCATTAAAAAAAACACAGGATTTCTGAATTGGTGAGCATTTCAAAAGCAAATAGAGATCACACATCAGCTAAGAATTACACCTCTCTTACTCAGGTTGTGCTTAATTCAGTCTAAATGGGCTAGTTTAATGTTTAAATCCTGAACCAAAGAAATAATCTATTTTGAAAGGGTAGAAAAAGACTGGAGGGATTTTTGAGGGGATTCGATGAATTTTAAAAATTTATCTAAATTTAAATCTTTAATGAGTAAATTTATGATGCTATTCAAGGTAATGTTCAATCACTTCTAAATAAAATTTTTAATTTACACTAGCCGGGCGTTGGTGGCGCACGCCTTTAATCCCAGCACTCGGGAGGCAGAGGCAGGCGGATCTCTGTGAGTTCGAGACCAGCCTGGACTACCAAGCAAGTTCCAGGACAGCCTCCAAAGCCACAGAGAAACCCTGTCTCGAAAAACCAAAAAAAAAAAAATCTAATACTTTGATGACACTGATATTTTGATATAAATTTCTCTCTCTCTGTTCTTTCAGAAGTGAGCATTGAGACATGTTTTCTGGCATAATATTGCAGCTTTTAGTTTGCAGTTTTGATTGTTCATGTAGCTAAGTAATCCATTAAATGGTATTTCAAATCTTAAAAAAAATCTTAATTTACAACTGAATAAATTATTTACTCAATATAAAAGTAAAATCTTGGCTGGACAATGGTGGCACATGCCTTTAATTCCAACACTGGGGGGGGGGGGGGGTGGCAGAGGCAGGCAGATCGCCGTGAGTTTGAGACCAGCCTAGTCTAACAAAAGAAAATAACTGTTAAGTGAAGGTATAGCATCACTGCTATGCAGATACAGAGAAAGGAACCATCATTTCTGGGTAGGGTGATTCAGAGTTTTTGTTGAAGAGCTCACATCGAATTTGGAACCAGAATGGCTGAGCATAAGTTTTGAAAATGTGTAGCATAAAAATAGAAACCCTTGACATAAAAGTAATAGCCATAAAACATGTGGGAGTTACAAATTGTTTTCATAAAATGATTCATGGTTTAGACACAGAACAGTAAAAATCATTATAAGGTATGGGGCCAATTTATAGAATACAAACTATGGAAGACTGGAAAACATCTAATATTTCTATTTGAATTCCTTGACTCTTAACTTCCCACAGCTTTATAGTTTTAAAACCATAAATTATATAAGGCAGAGAAACACAGGCTGCAATATCAGTACTCAGGAAACCAGACAGAAAGACTGCTTCAGGTTGGGGACCAGTTTGGTATTTATAGAGTTCTGGACCATCCAAGGCTATACAATGTCACCCTGTCTCAGTAAATAAAAAACAAACAAACAAACAATTAAAACCAAATATTTATTTGCAGCCTGTGTATTAGATACAAAGCCAGGTGTCTTAGAATTTCTTTCTGTTTTTCATTATTCGCCATTTTTAAATTTTGTTTTATGTAGCAACCACAGTTTCCTCTCCCCTACACTCCTCCTGTTCCCCCTACCCCTGCTTTCCTTTTACCATTCCCCCATTCACTACACATCCTTCTCCAGCCTTCATTCATATGCCATAAGACCTCCCATGGGAATCAGTAAATCACAGCCTATCAACTTGAGGAAGGACAAAGCTGTCCCCCTCTTCATCCAGGTTGAACAAGGCATCTCTATACAGAAAATAGGTTCAAAAGATCCAGCTCTTGCATCAGGGACAGGTCCTGGTCTTGTTGCTAGGAGCTAGGTGGGGAGTGTCTGTCTTAGGGTTTCTAATACAGTGATGAAACAAAAAGGCTAAAGAAACATAAAGAGGAAAGGGTTTACTTAACTTGTATTTTCACATCACAGTTCATCATCAAAAGAAGTCAGGACAGAAACTTAAGATGGGCAGGAACCTGGAGCCAGGAGCATGCAGGGGCCATGGAGGAGTCCAGGCTTGCTCATCATGGCTTGCTCAACCTGCTTTCTTATAGATGCCAGGGTAAGCAGCCCAGGTATGATACCATCCATAACAGGTTGGATCCTCCTGCATAAATCACTAATTAAGAAAATATTCTACAGGTTTGCCTCCAAGCAGATTTCATGGAGGCATTTTGCCAAATAAAGTTCCCTTCTCTCTGATGACTCTAAACTTTGTCAAATTGAAATAAAATTACCCAGTATAATAGAGAACACAATAGAAATGTTTTCATAATGACAAATTAGGATTTAGATTAAGAAATTAAAAAGCAGGGGGGTCTCAATGCATTGTATAGAAAACTGAAAATAATTTACTACATTATTGATCACGCATTAGATAAGACTTCTAGATTCTGCCTAGTTGAAGCAAGTGGGTTTTAATGTGAAGGAGTCCATTGAGGGTAGGAAAGTAAGGAACAAAAAGTGCTTCTTTTTACAGGGACCTATATAACTATATAACACATTTTCCCAGATAGTATAGAAGGTGTTGTTAGGTCCTATTGCAGATGTGGTGGTCTGTTTCATTGCCAATTGTCATGGAAAGATGTGGTGATGACATGGTGTGGTCAGTAATGATATTGTGAGAATAACAGAAATTTGAGAATGAAAAAAGTCAAGATAAATAGAATGAAGAGAATTAGTAGATTTCTTTTTTCTTTCTTTTTCATCAGTTATAACCAAAACTTTATTTTTTTCTGATTTTTGTATTTAAATTAGAAACAAGCTTGTTTTACATGTCAATTCCAGTTCCCTCTCCCTTCTCTCCTCCCCTGTCCCCCCACTGACATCCTACCCTATTCCCTTTCTGCTCCTCAGGGAGGGTGAGGCCTTCCATGGGAGGGACCTCAAAGTCTGTCAGATCATTTGGAGCAAGGACTAGACCCTCCCCCATGTGTCTAGGCTGAAAAAGTATCCCTATATGTGGACTGTGATTCCAAAGTCCATTAGTGTACTAAAGATAAATGCTGATCCGTTAGCAGAGGTCACAATTTACTTATTTTTATTTTATACACATTGGTGGGTTTTTGTTTTGTGTTTTGTTTCTTGTCTTTCATATATGTCTATGTTAGAGTGTTGCATCCTCTGTACCTGGAGTCACAGACAGTTGTAAACTACCATGTGGGTGCTGGGAATTGAACCCTGACCCTCTGGAATAGCAGTCAGTACTCTTAATGGCTGAGATATCTATTCAGCCCCTTTTTCTGAAAATCATTGAGAAAAGGAAATTCTATTGTGTCTTATTTTAAAAGAGATAGGTGAGGTATGCCTGATATTGGGAGGAAACATATTTTGATTAGAAGACGAAAAATACAAATTATGCAAATAATAGTATGTCTGTTATACATTAATAGGAAGGAGAAGCAATAGGAAATATGGTCTGAAAGTTAAAGAATAGGCCAGTTAATAAAAGCTTATTTTGAAACTGAATGGATATCTTTCCTCTGACATTTGAAGGGAATGTGGAGGAAAATATGAGAGCATGTGGAATGTAATGTACGAATTACATATAAAGTGTTAAGCAGTGTTAGTTAGTGTAGGTCATGACGTGTTATACAAAGACAATTTGATTAGGTTCTTGGTGTGTGTGTGTGTATGAACGTGTATATGTTTGGTTGTATGTATACATGTGTATGTATATGTGTGTGTGTGAGTGTGTATGTGTATGTGTTTGTGTATACTCTAACGAAGGGTAGAGTTTGTAGGAAAAATTCAAATTACAATGTTATTTAAAATTTCACAATTTAATAACCATAACTTTACTCACTATTTTATGAATCTATTATCTACTCTCTTGTTTTGAAATAATTTCAACCTCGCCTATGAAATGTGTACTTAGTTGAAGAGTCATTCCCCTCCTCTTCACTAGCTACTGGAAACCATCAGTGTGTTTTCTCTAAATTTACTGGTAATGCTTTCTATAAATGGAATCATACAAAATATGAGCTTTTGTCAATTATTCTTTGCTTAATATTCTGAATATATCAGGAGTGTAGTTTGTGCCTGTTTTTATCATACTGCTTTGTTATGGTGTCAAATATGTACAGCAAACACTTTAAAAGGCTAAGATTTATCTTGTCTGACCTTTTTAGAGTTTTCACTCTAAGATCAACTGCATGCTTTCTTCCTGGGTTTGCGTAACAAGATCATGGCAGAAAGCAGCACAGGCTACCTCTTATTTTCCCCTTTTATTCCATTAAGACAATAGTTGATTAAAGGTGCCCATTATACTCAATTTCTCATCCACATTAATTAAGCCTCTTTGGAAAAACCCTCAGAGTTATGCCTAAATGCACATTTCTGACCTAGGTGTCTGAAGTCATTAAATTGACAATCAATATTAATGATCACAATTTCAGTACCATGTTCCTTGGTGATACTTACTACATTGTGAGGATTTTATTCCTTTTTGTTTCTAATACATCGTTTATTTCTCTATATGTACACTAATGGGCATCTTCTTTTCACATTTTGGTTGCTATAAATACACATACGTTTTGCTTTGGACAGTTATGTATAACAGTAACTGAGTGCAATTAGTTTCAGAATATACCATCAACTTTAGCTTTGAGATCTAATTTTGTCCTTGTCATTTTACCTGAGTATTGCATGTAATACTAACAGTGCAGTTTCAATAAAAGCAGTTCTTTAACAGCTTCAATAAAAAGCAATTCCAGTATGAAAGGGATAGTTTGAACCCAAGTAGGAAATATTTTCACATGATACATTTTTTGTGAAAACTTGTTTTTCATCATGATATGTTAATGTATCTCAAGAACAAGCTTATAATAATTGAACTAAATCCATATCCTATATTGTAGGGTAATTGCATAAAATCCATTTCTATGGAAAAAGAATCATAAATATTTTGAACTGAGTACTTGTAGGAACAGACAAATATGTGACTATTATATTACTTTCCCTTCAAAACAATTAGGACCCCAATTTGTCTGTGCTTTATTGGTAATAAAATGAACAGCTCTGATTACTTTGTGCTAATTGGTATTTTAGCAATCAAAGACACACTATTCTCTTTTTAAAAGTAACACTGAATTGATAAAAGTACAGTTAATTGCTGATCGTAAGAGTCACACAAACATAAAGAACATTACAAGTGATGTCATTCAAAAGGGCACAAACTAAACTCTGTTTTGTTCTAACTGGCCAGTGATATAGAGCATTAAGATAATAAGGAACAATTTGAAATGGATACTGTACTGAACTTTATATTTGAACACAGTTATTTTCCATTTACTCTCTGTTATCATGTCTATGTTGCTGCAGTTTACATACATAAAATTAATGTGGATTTCTTTTGACTGCCAAAAGATCTGGAAGAAGATGAGAAAGTTTTCACTCTAATTTTAATTGAGAAACAATAATGAGTCTCTCAGAAGGTCTTCAAATAAAATTCAGAGGGCTCTAAGAAACACTTTCATTCATATTGAAAATCATTTTATTTTATCTTTGATTAACAATGATAACCTACATTAGAATATATATTTTAATTTATTGTTATTTTGGTATGAGATTTTACCTGAATCTCAAGAATGTATTGTCCACAGAGGACAGAAGAATGCATTAGATGTTTTTGTGAGCAGCCATGTGGGCACTGGTAACCAAACACAGATCCCCTGTAAGCGCAGCAATTGCTCAACATAATTAAAATTAATGTTTCTTTTTAAATTTAGTATTTGATTCATGAAATTTTAGGTGACAAGAACAGTAAGCATTTCATTATTGCTTAAAGGTAAGCTAGTGTTATAGACCATAGTTTTAAAATATATACAATTGAGAAAGTACACCAATAAGAAACTTTTAATGTTTAAAGATTTTCTTGTGTTTCACTGATATTAAAGTATATAGAAATATAATAGCAATAGTATATAATATTTCTCTTACCCATCAAATAATTTAATAATTATGTAACAAAATTAAATTTGGTTTATGTGAACATTATTCATATGTCATTATGCAAGAAATCTCATGTGTATTTATATTAGCATTAATATGTTATGTTAAAATTTCTATGAACTTAAATCCAATGATTGTAACCTAAGATCCTATTTGCTCAGACTTTAACTAAGGAAGTAACTATGTTTATCTATCTTCCTTGGTGTGTGAGGGGGAAAGGTTTATTATACACATTACTCAAAATAGTGGTGCCCTAAACCTATCAAAATAGTGTTGACAAATGAAAGCACCAACCCTTGATCTTCCTTCTTCCTACCTAAAGGATCTTATTCAATACCATGGACTAAATTGTATTGTACCACCTCTGACTTTATATCTTGAAACCCTGTAATTCCTAATGTTAAATGTACTTGAATATAGACCTTTAAAAATGTGGCTAGGTTCAGATGACATGACTATTTTTTTGATGGACTTTTTTATGACAAGAGCTACCAAATAATTCTTTTTTTGTTTTTTTTATTTTATCATTTTTTATTTTAATTTTAAATAGCTTGTTTTACATGTCAATTCCAGTTCCCTCTACCTCCCCTCCTCCTGCACTCCCCTTTCCCCCCCACCCTCCCACCCTATTGCCAAATCCTTCCAAATAGGGGATATCTAGAGTCTGTCATTTCACTCTGGGTAGGGTGAGGCACTCCCCTAAGAGTCCAGGCTGAGAGAGCATACCTCTTTGTGCTATAGGAACACGATGACTGTTTGTATTCCAGGGATAGACACTGATCCACAGATCAGGGCCCCATAGGTTGCCCAGGCCTTCTCGCTGACACTCACATTTGGGGGGTCCAGATCAGTCCCATGCTGGCCTCCCCACTGTCGCTCTGGGGTCCAAGAGCTCTCCCCTGTTCAGATCAGCTGTCTCTGCTGGTTTTGCCAGCCCATTCTTTGCCAATTTGCTCATCACTCATCTCTCTCTGTCACTGGGTTCCTTGGGTTCAGTTCAGTGATTGTATGTTTGCCTCTGCTTCCATCAGTCACAGGATGAAGGCTTCCGGATGGTTATAGACATCAGGTTCATTATAAGGAATGGGCATTCGAGGTGGTCTCTCCACTATTGCTTAGCTTGCCAATTGGTGTTATCCCTTTAGATCACTCGAGGTCACTCTGGTGCCTGAACTTTCTTCTATCCTATGATTCCCTCTTCCCCCTATTCTACCCCCACCCATTCAACTTCCTGTTCCCCCATGACCAACTCTCTTTCTCTTCACCCCCTCTCTTCTTCCCAGCTCCCACTCCCTCCCCACCCCTCGCCGTGTTCCCCATCCATTCAGAGGATCTTGTCTCAATCCTCTTCTCTTGGGTACTATGCATATATGCATATCTTTTAGGTTCTTTCCTGTTTCCCAGACTCTCTATCAGTGGAAGTGCAGACTAGCACTATCCTGATCCATGTCTAACATCCATAAATGAGTGAGTACATACCATGTTTGTCATTTTGCAACTGGGTTACCTCACTCAGGATGATTTCTTCCAGTGCTATCCATTTACCTTTGAATTTCAAGATTCCATTGTTTTTTTTCTGCTGAGTAATACTCCATTGTGTAAATGTACCACATTTTCTCTATCCACTCTTCAGTTGAGGGGCATCTAGGTTGCTTCCAGGTTCTGGCTATTACAAATAATGCTGCTATGAACATAGTAGAGCAGATGCCCTTGTTGTATGAACTTGCCTCATTTGGATATATGCCTAAGAGTGGAATTGCTGGGTCTAGTGGTAGATTAATTCCCAATTTCCTGAGGAATCTCCATACTGATTTCCAAAGAGGCTGTATGAGTTGGTACTCCCACCAGCAGTGGAGGAGTGTTCCCCTCTCTCCACATCCTCTCCAGCATAAATTGTCTTCCGTGTTTTAGATTTTAGCCATTCTTACAGGAGTAAGATGGTATCTCAGAGTTGTTTTGATTTGCATTTCCCTGATGGCTAAGGATGTTGAGCACTTTCTTAAGTGTCTCTTGGCCATTTTAGCCTCCTCTATTGAGAATTCTCTATTTATTTCTGTACCCCACCTTTTTTTTGGTTTTTTATTTTATTTTATTTTCCAGTTTAAATTTAGATAAGAAACGAGGTTGCTTCACAAGTCAGCTCCAGGTCCCTCTCCCATTCCCTCCCCTCCTCCAGTGCCTGCCCCCCAACCCCCCCCCGTTTACCCTCATTCCCCCAGGGAGGGTGAGGCCCTCCATGGGGGTGTCCATAGTCTGTCATTTCATATAGGGCAGGGCCTAGACCCTTCCGCAAGAGTTCAGGTTGAGAGTGCACTTCACATTGCTCTATGGGAGTCCAAAGTCCGTGTGTATACTTGGGGTGGGTACTGTCCAAGGCTCAATAGATTCCCTAGGCCTCCTCACTGACACCCAGATTCAGGGGGTCTTGATCAGTCCCATGCTGGATTCCCAGGCTGATGCCTGGAATTCAAGAGTTAACGTTTGTCTGGTCAGCTGTTTCTGGGGGTTAAACCAGCCCAGTCTTAATCACTTTGATCATCAGTCCTCCCTCTCTGTTACTGGCTTTCTTGATTTCAGCTCAGTACTTAACCAAGGGAGTCTGCCTCTTCTTCGATCAGTCACTAAATGAAGTTTCTGTTTTCCAGACTCTCTGGCCATAGGATTTAGGCTGGCACTTCCCAGATCTATGTCTAAAATCCATATATGAGGGAGTACATGCCATGTTTCTCTTTTTGTGACTGGGTTACCTCACTCAGGATTGTTTCTTCTAGTGTCATCCATTTGCCTGCGAATCTCATGATTCCATTATTTTTTTCTGCTTAATAGTACTCCATTGTGTAGATGTACCACATTTTCTCTATCCACTCTTCGGGTGAGGGACATCTAGGTTGCTTCCAAGTTCTGGCTATTACAAATAAAGCTGCTATGAACATAGTGGAACAGACATCTTTGTTGTATGAATGGGCATCATTTGGATATATGCCTAAGAGTGGAGTTGCTGGGTCTTGTGGTAGGTTTATTCCCATTTTTCTGAGGAATCTCCATACTGATTTCCAAAGTGGCTGAACCAGTTGGCACTCCCACCAGCAATGGAGGAGTGTCCCCCTTTCACCACATCCTCTCCAGCATAATTTGTCATTGGTGTTTTTGATTTTAGCCATTCTGACAGGAGTGAGATGGTATCTCAGAGTTGTTTTGATTTGCATTTCCCGGATGGCTAAGGATGTTGAGCACTTTCTCAAGTGCCTCTCAGCCATTTTAGACTCCTCTATTGAAAACTCTCTATTTAGTTCTGCAGCTCACTTTTTAATAGGATCCTTTGGTGTTTTGGAGACTTGCTTCTTGAGTTCTTTGTAAATTTTGGAGATCAACCCTCTGTCAGATGTGGGATTAGTGAATTTTTTCCCATTCTGTGGGCTGCCTATTTGTCTTGCTGACTGTGTCCTTTGCCTTACAGAAGCTTCTCAGTTTCAGTAGGTCCCATTTATTAATTGTTGATCTCACTGTCTGTGCTACTGGTGTTATGTTCAGGAAGCTGTCTCCTGTACCAATTCGTTCAAGGGTACCACCCACTTTCTCTTTTAAGAGGTTCAGTGTGGCTGGATTTATGTTGATCCATTTGGACTTAAGTTTTGTGCATGGCGATAAACATGGATCAATCCGCATTCTTCTACATGCCAGTTCCCAATTATGCCAGCACCGTTTGTTGAAGATGCTTTCTTTATTCCATTGTATATTTTTAGCTTCTTTGTCAAAGATCAGATGTTCGTACGTGTGTGGGTTAGTACCCGGGTTTTCAATTCGATTCCATTGGTCTACCTGTCTATTTTTGTGCCAATACCAAGCTGTTTTCAGGACTATAGCTCTGTAATAGAGCTTGAGGTCAGGGATGGTGATGCCTCTGGACGTTGCCTTGTTGAACAGGGTTGTTTTGTTTATCCTGGGTCTTTTGTTTTTCCATACAAAATTGATTATTGTTCTTTCAAGGTCTGTGAAGAATTGTGCTGGGATTTTAATGGGGATTGCATTGAATCTGTAGATTGCTTTTGGCAGAATTGCCATTTTTACTACATTGATCCTACCTATCCAAGAGCATGGGAGATCTTTCCATTATCTGAGGGCTTCTTTAATTTCTTTCTTTAAAGATTCAAAGTTCTTACGATACAGGTCTTTCACTTGTTTGTTTAGCGTTACCCCAAGGTATTTTATGTTGTTTGTGGCAATTGTAAAGGGTGATGCTTCTCTGATTTCTTTTTCAGCCCTTTTATCATCTGTATATAGTAGGGCTACTGATTTTCTTGAGCTGATCTTGTAGCCTGCCACTTTGCTGAAGGTGTTCATCAGCTGTAAGAGTTCCCTGGTAGAGTTCTTTGGGTCATTGATGTAAACTATCATATCGTCTGCAAACAGTGAAAGTTTGACCTCTTCCTTCCCAATTTGTATCCCCTTGATCCCCCTTTGGTGTCATATGGCAATAGCTAGAACTTCAAGTACCATGTTGAAAAGGTATGGAGAGAGTGGACAGCCTTGTTTTGTTCCTGATTTTAGAGGAATTGCATTGAGTTTCTGTCCATTTAGTTTGATGTTGGCTGTTGGTTTACTGTATATAGCTTTTATTATGTTTAAGTATGTCCCTGTTATCCTAGATCTCTCCAAGACCTTTATCATGAAGGGGTATTGGATTTTGTCAAAGGCTTTTTCAGCATCTAGTGAGATGATCATGTAATTTTTGTTTTTCAGCTTGTTTATATGGTGGATTACGTTGATGGATTTTCATATGTTGAACCATCCCTGCATCCCTGGGATGAAACCTACTTGATCGTGGTGAATGATTGTTTTGATGTGTTCTTGGATCCGATTGCCAGTATTTTATTGAGTATTTTTGCATCAATGTTCATGAGGGATATTGGTCTGAAGTTCTCTTTCTTAGTTGTATCTTTGTGTGCCTTGGGGATCAAGGTTATTGAAGCCTCATAGAAAGAGTTTGGCAAAGACCCTTCTGCTTCTATTGTGTGGAACACTTTGAGAAGAATTGGTATAAGCTGTTCTTTGAATTTCTGGTAGAATTCTGCACTGAGGCCATCTGGACCTGGACTTTTTTTGGTTGGGAGACTTTTGATGACAGCTTCTATCCTGAACATCTATGCCCCAAATACAAATGCATCCACATTCGTTAAAGAAACATTATTAGAACTTAAATCTCATCTAAAGCCCCACACAGTTATAGTGGGAGATTTCAACACACCACTCTCACCACTAGACAGGAATACCAGACAGAAACTCAACAAAGAAGCAAAGGGTCTAATAGAAGTAATGACCCAACTGGGATTAACATATATCTATAGAACATTTCATCCACATAAAAAGAATATACCTTCTTCTCACCACCACATGGAACCTTCTCAAAAATCGACCACATACTTGGCAACATATCAAACCTCAGCAGCTACAAAAAAATTGGAATAACTCCATGCACCTTATCGACCACCATGCTTAAAAATTAGAATTCAACAACAACACAAGTTGCAGAAAACCTACAAACTCATGGAAATTGAATAATGCTCAACTGCACCATCCCTGGGTCAAAGAGGTAATAAAAAAAGAAATTAAAGACTTCCTGGAATTCAATGAGAATGAAGACACAACATACCCAAACCTATGGGACACTTTGAAAGCAGTGCTACGGGGGAAGTTCATAGCACTAAGTGCTCACATGAAGAAACAGGAGAACAGTTATACCAGAGAATTAACATCACAGCTGAAAGCTCTAGAACACAAAGAAGCAAACTCCCCCAGGAGGAGTAGACGCCAGGAAATAATCAAATTGAGGGCTGAAATCAATAAAGTAGAAACAAGGAAAACAATACAAAGAATCAATGAAACAAAGAGTTGGTTCTTTGAGAAAATCAACAAGATAGACAAACCTTTGGCCAAACTTACCAAACAGCAGAGAGTGAACACGCAAATTAACAAAATCAGAAATGAAAAGGGGGTCATAACAACAGACATTGAGGAAATCTAGAGAATCATTAGGTCATACTTTGTACCCCACCTTTTAATTGGATCCTTTGGTGTTTTGGAGACTTGTTTCTTGAGTTCTTTGTAAATTTTGGAGATTAGCCCTCTGTCACATGTAGGGTTAGTGAATATCTTTTCCCATTCTGTGGCCTGCCTTTTTGTCTTTTTGACTGTGTCCTTTGCCTTACAGAAGCTTTTTAGTTTCAGAAGGTCCCATTTGTTAATTCTCGATCTCAGTGCCTGTGCCACTGGTGTTATGTTTAGGAAGTGGTCTCCTGTACCAACTCGTTGAAGAGTATCTCCCACTTTCTCTTCTAAAAGTTTCAGTGTGGCTGGATTTATGTTGAGATCTTTAATCCATTTGGACTTAAGTTTTGTACAAGGCGGTAAACATGGATCTATCTGCAGTCATCTGCATACCAGTACCCAGTTATACCAGCACCATTTGTTGAAGATGCTTTCTTTTTTCTATTGTACAGTTTTAGCTTCTTTGTCAAAAGTCAAGTGTTCATAGGTGTGTGGGTTAAAATTAAGGCTTTCGATTCGGTTCCATTTGTCTTCCTGCCTATTTTTGTGCCAATACCAAGCTGTTTTCAGGACTATAGCTCTATGTTGAAGTCAGGTATGGTGATGCCTCCTGAAGTTCCTTTATTGTATAGGGTTCTTTTGGCTATCCTGGGCATTTTGTTTTTCCATATAAAGTTGATTAATGTTGTTTCCAGGTCCTTGAAGAATTGTGATGGAATTTTGATAGGGATTGCATTGAATCTGTAGACTGCTTTTGGCAAGATTGCCATTTTTATTATGTTGATCCTACCAATCCAAGAGCATGGGAGATCTTTCCATTTTCTGGTATCTTCCTTGATTTCTTTATTTAAAGACACAAAGTTCTTGATATACAGGTCTTTCACTCCCTTGGTTAACATTATCCCCCAGATATTTGATGCTGTTTTTAGCTATTGTAAAGGGTGATGTTTCTCTGATTTCTTCCTCAGTCACTTCATCATCTGTATATAATAGGGCCACTGATTTTTTGAGTTTACCTTGTATCCTGCCACATTGCTGAAGGTGTTTATCAGCTCTAGGAGTAACCTTGCAGAGTTTTTTGGGTCACTTATGTAAACTATCATATCATCTGCAAGTAGTGAAAGTTTGACTTCTTCTTTTCCTATTTGTATCCCCTTTATCTCCTTTTGTTGTCTTATTGCTGTAGCTAGAACTTCAAATACAATATTGAAGAGATATGGAGAGAGTGGACAGCCTTGTCTTGTTCCTGATTTTAGAGGAATTGCTTTGCGTTTCTCTCCATTTAGTTTGATGTTAGCTGTTGGTTTACTGTATATTGCTTTTATTATATTCAGGTACGTTCCTGTTACCCCTGATCTCTCTAGGACCTTTATCATGAAGGGGTGCTGGATTTTGTCAAAGGCTTTTTCAGCATCTAGTGAGATGATCATGTGGTTTTTCTTTCGCAGTTTGTTAATATGGTGGATTACATTGATAGATTTTCTAATGTTGAACCATCCCTGAATTCCTGGGATGAAGCCTACTTGATCATGTTGGATGATTTTTTTGATGTGTTCTTGAATCCGGTTTGCGGGTATTTTATTGAGTATTTTTGCATCGATATTCATGAGGGAAATTGGTCTATAGTTCTCTTTCTTAGTTGTGTCTTTGTGTGGCTTGGGTATCAAGGTAATTGTAGCCTCGTAGAAAGAGTTTGGCAGTGAGCCTCCTGCTTCTATTGTGTGGAATACTTTGAGGAGTATTGGAATTAACTCTTCTTTGAATTTCTGATAGAATTCTGCACTGAAGCCATCTGGGCCTGGGCTTTTTTTGTTTGGGAGACTTTTGATGACTGCTTCTATTTCATTAGGGGTTATAGGTCTGTTTAGATTGTTTATCTGTTCTTGATTTAGTTTTGGCAAGTGATATCTATCCAGGAAATTGTCCATTTCCTTTAAATTTTCAAATTTTGTGGAGTACAGATTTTCAAAGTATGCCCTGATGATTCTCTGGATTTCCTCAGAGTCTGTTGTTATGTCCCCCCCTTTTCATCCCTGATTTTGTTAATTAGCATGCTCTCCCTCTGTCTTTTGGTTAGTTTGGACAGAGGTTTATCTATTTTGTTGATTTTCTCAAAGAACCAACTCTTTGTTTCATTGATTCTTCTCAGTGTTTTCCTGGTTTCTACTTGATTGATTTCAGCCCTCAATTTGATTATTTCCTGGCGTCTGCTCCTCCTGGGGGAGTTTGCTTCTTTTTGTTCTAGAACATTCAGCTGTGCTATTAATTCTCTAGTATGACTATTCTCCAGTTTTTTCATGTGGGCACTTAGTGCTATAAACTTTCCACTCAGCACTGCTTTCAAAGTGTCCCATAAGTTTGTGTATGTTGTGTCTTCATTCTCATTGAAATCGAGGAAGTCTTTAATTTCTTTTTTTTATTTCTTCCTTTACCCAGGGATGGTGCAATTGTGCATTGTTCAATCTCCATGAGTTTGTAGGGTTTCTGCAATTTGTGTTATTGTTGAATTCTAATGTTAATGCATGGTGTTCTGATAAGATGCAGGGGGTTATTCCAATTTTTTTGTATCTGTGGAGATTTGCTATGTTCCCTATTATGGGGTCAATTTTAGAGAAGGTTCCCCGTGCTACCAAATAATTCTTAATTTTACTCATTCTACTAACTGTTATCTAGCATCTCTCTATTTATCTGTCTACAATCTATCATCTATCTGTTGTAAATATTCTGATATCAACCTATCATCTCTATCCATGTATCTATCTATGTAAATATATTCTATCTTCAAAAATCTTTCAGTCTCTTAATTTCTCTATCTCATTTCTTTGACTGAGAATTTAATACATGCATACAATGAAATATGATAAATATATACCTATTTCCCCTCTCAAACTCTCGATAACACCTCAAACACACCTCCTCCCAATGTTGTGATCTCTTGTTTGCTATTTATAACTCACTGACTTGTTTGTCCTTTTCACATAGACGTGGGTATAGGGCAAAACACTGGAGTTTAGGAATCCTCTCACCCAGTGGCAACATCTTCAACAAGGAGTGATTCTGTAGAACTTATCAATTGCAGACACCTCCTCAGCAATGGGTGGAACCTGGAGTTCTGCTACCCCATTGATGACAGACTTTTGGCTTCCTTGATTTTCTTCAGGTCTGTATAGGTAACCACAGTTGCTATGAGTTTGCGATGGCGTTAGCTGTGTTATGTTCAGAACACAGATTTTCATATCATTATATCCCATTTTCTTTCGGTTTTTTTACGAGACAGGGTTTATCTGTATTGTTTTGGAGTCTGTCGGTCCACCCTGGCCTCGTACTCACAGAGATCTGCCTGCCTCTGCCTCCCGAGTGAAGGGATTAAAGGCGTGCGCCACCACTGCCCGGCTACATTCCATTTTTTTAATTTTATTTTGCTCTTAAGTTTTTCCTGCCACCTCCTACTGTGATATTTTCTGAACATTGGTGGATGGGGTAGGAAAGTTTACTATAGGTGGTTCCTATAGTGATGAACACTCATTCTCAGTGCTTTGACCTTCCAAACAAAGCTGCTGGAAACTTAATCTTGGACAATCTATCCTACATATAAAAGAAAAGAAATTATTTTCCCTAAGTCATCATTGTATTTTGTTATTGAACCTTAACAATTACAATTGCATAAACATGAACCCATGGAGACATGTGTATGTATGTTCATCTGAATAGATGGCCTTTTCAGAACTTTAAATTTTATGGTATAATTAACTTAAGCAGTATGACAAAAGATATGGTACATGTGTTACAGTGAAGTTATCATTTCAATAAGCAACAATAATTTCCCTAGAAAATGAAGGGACGGGTATGTTTATAAAATTCTATATCCTTAAACCATTTAAAATATTCTGGAATTAAAATATAAAGTTCTTATCTAATTTTTGTGTTTATCTGGTGTCTGGGATGAAATAATTATTCAAATTCATAAGTATTATATTTTATTTCCTGTTTGGTAAAATATTTAATTCTGATAAAATGATTACATCTTTACTCAGTGAAATTTCCTCAAATAGGGAAACTTACACTATTCTAGTCATGCAGAAAGGAGCACTTGCAGAGATGGTAATTTAGGCCCATAAAAGCACACATAAAGATATCCTGCTATTTATTATTCTCTCAAATATACAAGTCAAAGAGTGAACTCTCAAATGTAATTTAACAATTATTTACTTTCTATTGGGTATATGCATGAGATTGCAGAGCAAGACATGCACACATGTGGAGGTCAGATAATAACCTGTGTGAGTTAGTGATAAGCCATCTCATTGCCCCCCACAATGATCTTTCTTTTGAGAAAACTGATCTTTGACTCATTTTTTTATTTTACATTTTCTTCTTTTTGTTCCAAATACTGTCATTTATCTCAATTTTTTTTCCAGCTTGGCTAATATAAATCCAAATAGGGATTGTTAAAGTTACATTACATAGAGAAAATAGTCAGTGTTAAAATTTGTAAGAACCTACTGTCTATAAGGGAGACTCGGATAAAGGAACTGTCCTTACAGGAACTGACTTGTTTCCAGACAAAGCACTAGATGCCCCTAGTGCTGAGGGGAGGAACATCAATCTCAGATACTTGAGTTCTTCAAGATCCATTGGCTAAGATTTCTACATCCTTTAGAACTGATACAGCGGAACAAAATGGACTCAATCAAGATAGAAACCTGGACATCTTTCAAAGCCAAACTGACAGATGATTTGACCTTTCTCTTCAGTTAACAAGCTTCCCAGGTTTTCAGTTTAAAATAAAGAGGAGAAACAGAGCAACACCACTGCATCTGGAGAATCAAGGATGGCTTTCACAAGCAATAGGAATTTATGAAATGACTAAAGCATTCTTTAAGAATATTCTCCATTCCTAAGGGACAGAGTCCTTAAAATCATTTATTGTATTTTATTGGTCCAGAAACATGGCATATTGCATAAAGTACTTGCTACCCAAGTTGATTACCTGAGTTAAATCCTGAAACCCATGGTAAAGGGAAGAACTAATTCCTGGAAGGTGTCCTCTGTCTCTGTCTCTGTCTCTGTCTCTGTCTCTGTCTCTGTCTCTGTCTCTGTCTTTGTCTCTGTCTCTGCCTTTGTCTCTCTGTCTCACTGTCTTTGTCTCTGTCTCTCTCTCTCACACACACAAGAACATACTCACATGCATACATGAGCACACAAATGAATAATGATAATAAATAACACTTTAAAGTTGTCAACAACACTTTTCTAAAGTGGTATGTATGTTTAATATAGCAACAGACTATGAAACAGAGGCTTATTTTGTGAACCAACAAAGCACACCAACATTGGGATGTGTTAGATATCCAATAGGAATCCCTCAATTTTCATACATGTGTCTATTTCTCTGGTAAAACATGCATGTGCAGAATCTCAAGTAAAGCATGTTTCATGTCAGAATCCTTTCACACAGTGAAGAGTATGTCTTATTTATTAAATGTCTACTTCAAAATTATCAGCTAAAGCACCTATGGTCCTATTACTAATGAAATAAGCACATATTTATTTAGTATATATAGAGGGCTTAAGTTTTATATAATATATAAAACTGTTGAAAAAAGATGAATACATTTTACATGAATAAAATACAGAATGAAACAAACATGTGTAATTCATCTCTACATCTTTACTTTCTTTACCATATGGAATTCAAATGAGTGATAATTACAAATAAGAGAAGGCACAAATATGTTTTAGACAGAAGAGATGTAGGCCAGTTTGTCTTTCAGTCTGCTAAGACAGACAGTTCATGTTCCTAGTTTTATTAAAGTATATTCAGGAAGGCATTACTTTGGATTGTAGAAATGTTTCTAAGAAAAATAAAACTATATTTCACAGAAATAAATAAATGTTTTGCTGTGTTTGCCAAGGTTTGCTCCTTTGGCAAGCCAGAAATAAATTTGTCATTGTCAAAAGTATGAATCAGAGGCAATTGCTTTTTAATTCATGAACTAAAGAACAAAAAACAATATTGAAAATTCCCTTTCTGCCCAGTCCTGCAGCCAGCCACCTTACAGCCCACAAATAAACACTCAGACACTGTATTAGTTTATTAAGGTGTTGGCTATTGGCTTGAGTTTCTTATTGGCTAACACTCTCTTAATGATTAACCTATTTCTATTAATCTAGGTATATCCACTTGGTCTTATCTTACGAGAGAAAGAGTCTGGATCCAATAAGATAAACATGTACAGAAGACATCCCCATCAGTAAACTCATGCAGAGAAGACACTAGTATAAAGAGATAATGAGACTATCTTGAAGGGGAAACCTGTTTTCATTACATATTGATACTTTCCTCCAGTAATGATTTCTTCATCATAACTCCCAAGAAGTTCTCTTTGACAAGAGTTCTGAAAATTTCCACTATTCTAGTCCCTGGCACATTTATAGGTCTAAGTGTTAATCAAGTATCAGAAGACATTTGAACTTGTGTTTCACTTTAAAATGTCTTTAATTTTTATTTATTTATGTATGGTGCCTGTTTTATTACCTCTCCGACTGTACTCACATGGAAGTCAGAATACAACTTTTTAGAATAGGCTTCCTCCAGGGATTGAACTTAGTTTATCAGAGTTGGCAGCAGCCTTTACTTGATGAGCGATCATAGAAACCCAGTGTATGGGTTTCTTACTGTTGTTTGTTTTATCAACAGTTCCCTCAAAAACTGAAAATGCTTTACTTTGTGCTTTTAGACAGGTCCATGCATGTATGCCAATATTTTTCTTTCTATTCTGCTTTCTCACTCATAAAAGGCTATTTTGACATTTAACAGTGGGCATCTTGAAATTTTCTTTAATAGTTTAAAGTAAAATAATGTACTATGTATTATAATTTTAAGGAGAGTTACTAGATCTTTGTTGGTTAAAATCTTGTATATTATTTTGCCTCAGGTGGAGGCTATCAACCATCGCTAATTCCAGTTCCAGAGCACCCAACAGTCTCTTCTGGCCTCTTTCACTACCAGGCATAGATGTAGGACATAGACATACTGACAGGTAAAAGACCCATACACATAAAATAAAAACTTAAAAGAGTTATAATTTAAATTAAAAATAAAAGACCTACATTGTTTTGCTACTTGAAGTTCCAGAAACCTACTTCTCCAAAAATTGTTTCTTTCTCTGGAATTTATTTATTTCCCTTTATCTCTGTTTAAATTCATTCATTTATATTTGAGCCCCTGCCCCCTTATTTCTAAGAAGAACAATGAAAACTGAAATAACAATATTTAATTCTTAAATACTTCACATAATACAAAGTTTCCTTGTTCATTTAAGCCAGAACCCAGGACTCTTGTTATCTTTACAGCAAGAAATCATAGATTGGACTTGACATCATGTTGTTGTAAGGAAACTAAGACTTATAGTCCCTTTTTTGGCAACTTAAAGTCTAAGGCTTACCTGTATTAACAAACAGGCCATGAATTTTTGGTTTCAGTTGGCCATCTCTGTTCTAAATATGATCTTGACAACTAATTTCATTATAAGCTTCATGTGTTATTTCATGTCATTTAACTTTTATAATAAGCTTTGGTACAGGAATGGAAAGAAAAATATCTTCATATTTAATTAAATAAAAGCTTAGAAATATTAACTTATTAACATTGGTATACTGTATGTAGAAACATAAAAATCTTTGGGGTATAAAACCTTACAAATTTTTCAAAGAGTTATCTTATGTTTCTAGGTAGTCTATAGATAATGAAGGTTTTTATTCTTTAAACTGTGGCAAAAATTACTTCTGGAGTCATTATGCAACTTCATCCTATTTCCACAGCCACAATTACAGCTCCTCAATATAGATTGTCTATATTGTACCAGGAACTGTGTCAGTGACAATTCCGAAGACATTAGATAGTAGATATAACTTCTCTGAATATATATATCCAGATATATGGCTCTGAAATAATGTACAAATCCTTCAGAAAGGTCAGTCTTACCAAGGATAAACAATGCTGCTCTCAGGAAGCTCATAACATTCTTTAGGTTATCTCATTTATCACATGAGCTATACCTTCCTATTCTGGAGCAGAATAGACTGGGATTCACTAAAGTGCACACTATACAGTTGACATAGTCTGGATATTTTAAAATGTTGCTTCTCACATTGCATTTTTCTCTCATATGACCAAATCTACAACACAGCATAGGAGGCAGTTGGAGGAGAGCAGCAGAGGTGTAGAGTGTGGCTTGGGTGGCAATAGATATGATTAAAGTATATACTTTTATGTATGACAATGACATATGATTAATGGCATGTCAACACTCATCAGTATAGATCACACCCCTAAGAGTTCTTGTCTTTTTCATTCTGAGACAGAGACGAAACAGACAAAAAGAGAGACAGAGGGGCAGAGAGTCAGAGTTATACAGAGATAAAAGAGACACAGATAGAGGAAGGGACAATTTCATTCTTTTGGAGTTATCTTTTTATTCTGTTATAAGCTTATAAACAGATCAAAAAGAATTGACTCTAGGCAAAATACTACATTCTAGATTAGATATAGCTTCCTGTACATACTATATCACCCTCATTTTGACAGTTCACTTACACAATCATACTTTGATGTAATAGGAAACATAATACAGAAGTGATTTACTTTAGTGAAATTGCAGTGTCGCAATTATCCTTTTCATCTTTTTTATTCATTCATTCATTCATCCACTCATTCATTCACTCATTCTCCAATATTCTTAATTGTCACTTTGTCTAAGTTTCATATAAGTTAATTATGAAGGACACAGTGACATATGAAGTTTAGAGATATAAAGTATAATAACAAATTTTTATCGTAAGAACTAAACAAGCTTTCAGTCTCTTTACAATGCAAGAATAGGATGCTATAAATGGTGAATAAAAATGAAAAGGAAAGAACACTCTGAGAATCAGAAAATCAGCCCAGGTTCCCAGGAAGGGACAACTAATAAAATAAGAGCACTGGAGGATAGAGAGTGGAACTGCCATAGCCATGAACCACAACCACGGCAAGAGGCAATTGAAGAGATATTTTTTTTACTTTACAGACAACTTGGAATATATATATATATATGTATATATATATGTATATATGTGTGTGTGTGTGTGTGTGAGTGTGTGTGTGTGTAATGCTGTTGTTGCTTCATCCAATATCTGTCAAGACATGTGGGGTTGGAATAGTTAGAAGGATTTTCCTGTAATCTGGCTAATATAGTGTGTTGTGAGAAGTAACCATAATTACTACAAAACAGCAATCTATTAGAGGTAAATGACTTAATGGGAGTTTTCATGCAGTCACAAGTGTGGCATTTCCTAATAGAAAATCATTAGTTGCATTGACACCAAGCCATTCATTAAAACACATTCTTTTGCTAAATTCTGGAATTCTTAAATTTGTAATTTATAGGTCAAATCTCACACATACTTGGTTCAGAATAACTAAAGTGTTGCTGAAAGATGTGTTGCCTATATTTGTAAACACATTAATGCACATAAATTTGATGAGTATACATTTGTCATAATTTAAGCGGGTTCAAATCCTGGTGAATCTCATGTAAACAAAATGCCACATAATCATGGGCTTATATTTTCTCTTCTTATGCTTTTGGTGACTGAATTTTGGGACTTCACAAAGGGCTGCAGCTATTAGAGCATGCAAAAATATTTGATTTAAGGAAAGAGAATAAAATTAATGAACAAAAACCAGGTTCTTTTTAGACCTATGGCTTTAAAATAGATCAGAGATCAAAGATGATATGAATACCTTACAAAAGGAAAAAATGGAAGGTTGCCATGTATTCTCAGTTTTTTGGGCTCTTTCACCCCAGTCCTAGCTCTACAAAATGCTATATAAAGAAACAGTAGTTTAAGTAGTTCTAATATGAAAGCTATTTTCTGATGGGGAAAGCATTCTTTTTTCAAACAGAAACCTGTGTACAGTATTTGGGAAAGAAGTGAAATAGGGATGGAAAAAAATGACACTACACTGTATGACTTAGGCCTGAGGTAACAAGGTTTGGGTGGTAATTTATTGTCTCACAATTCTGCAAGGTAAAAAGCTAAGATCAAGTATCCATGGATTTGCTTCCTTTGAGGGGCTGAAAAGAGGAATCTGACATTTCAGGTTAGCACATATGTCGATCTCTTTCATTTGCTAGTCCCCACAGTATGATTGCCCTCTTGTTCCTCTACACCCCCTACCTCTCCGTGTGTGTTGGAGTTCTTCATTTATCAACCATTTTTTTTTCTGAGAATGTTTAGTATTCCTTTACTTTCATCTATGCTTCACCTTTACAAGGTGTTCTATGTTCTCATCTCTGTCTAATTGTACACTGATATACTGGATTAGGGGTTACCCTAATGAAGTCATTTTAATTTAATCACTGTGAAAAGTGTTTGTCTATAAATGAAATCAACATTGAATTACAACCTGTATCTTTAGAGGATATCATATGTTAACTTAATGTAGATAGAGGACATTTGCAGAGGTGAAGTAGTAATACAAAGTAATTACAGTGCAATTGCCAGTGATGTGTGACAAAGCTCTATTCTTAATTCAAGATCCTCACATCTACTAAGTGCTACTTGTGAGCTCAGCACACCATTAAATCTTTATAAGGCAAATAACCACAATACTCCTATTAGTCAGTCTGATTGTCAACTACAAGTGAAATAGTGAAGACAAGTGGGGGTGGTTTCAAAATTATCAGTGCTATTACACCAATAAGAAACAGAGTTAGGTTAAAGTCTCAATCTTGATTTAGTTTAGAACTCATTCTTTTCTCTTCCACTCTGATTTGTCTTTAAATTTATACTATCCTCTCTCCTCTTTTTATTCCAGTCCATTTTAAAAGTAATCTATATCAAACTGTTTTTGTTTATATGTATATTAGTCACACAAAAGGACTGAGTATATTTTTGCATTATTATAATTAGTAAACATGGAGGGAAAAAATTAGAGGCAAATATGTTTGAAAACCAAACAGAAGGATCTTGATACAAAAAACAAATTATTCACATAAACTGAGTGGTCAAAATGAAAACAAATGTGATCTAGAATGTAAGGTGACCACAGTGGACAAATGGACAGTAGAAATATATATGATGGTGCTAATCCTATTCAGAGAATTTCACCAACCTGGAATAAATGGCATGTAAGAGTCTCTTCTAAGCCTTTAATCTCACAGTGTAAAACAACAGCCCCCACAATTTGTAAAGTTACTGAATTAATTAATAAATACTTACTCAGTTCAACCATGCACTAAGCCATGGAATGATGCACAGTGGCTAAGAAGACTAAAGTTTTACAAATGCCATAAGATGAAAAAGACTCTAACCAAACCTTTGCCAAATTTATATCGTTTTCCCACAAATAATTAAAAAGTTTTACCGATTATCAATATTCCAACATTTGCAGAAAAAATAGAAAACTTTACCTCCTTTACCATGGGAAAGAGGGGATTGGTCTGTCTCGCCCTCTGCCTTTTCCACAAGTTGATCTTAGGTTGCTAGAATATAACTTATACTTTTACATGCCTCACACTAGAGAGAAGCAGCTGCAAGACTTTGGGGAACTAGGCTGAGCTGCAGACTGGTTATTGCTAATATAAATATATTTCTATGCTCAGGAAGGCCAAACAATCTAATTAACAAACTATAAGGCAAAAATATCCTCCTATATCACGTTTCCCTTTTCTAATGCTTTTGTGTAGGATAGAACAAAATATAATCATTTGTATCCACACTGTATTGATATATTTAACAAAGTTCCTCTCATACTTCCTATGACCTGTGGGCCACTGAACTATCACTGTCAGACTAATGCCACCTCATCTTTAGATGGTGATAATTATATTTCCATTTATCACATTGCAATTAGATAGTAAGTCTGTAATGACTTGTTATCTCTTAATTTTTCATATGTACACAATCCCTTTGACACCACCTTACCTCCCAACACAACATGTCTGGGTCTCAGTATCTGTATTTTAACAAAAGCCTAGCCTTGATCTTGTGGTGAGAACTCTCTTCCCATTACTAACCTGTCAACCTTCACTCTGAGTAGCACCAAGATTAATAGTTATTTAAATGCTGAACAATTATGACAGGTGATTAATTGATCCCAAGGAGCAGCCACTTGCACTGCTATTAATCAGCCCATCACTAGACACTAGGAGAAGGAAAGCAATCTGTATTTGTTTCAGAATGGGCTAAGCAGGCATTACTCAGGCAATAAGAAAAGGTCATTGCTGAGCTGTAAGCCCAAGGAGCAGGTTTTGTGAGATTGATGAGAGAGAATTATTTTCTGTATATATTATAGTAGGGGAAAAACCTGCTCAATACAGTGTTTAGAGAAACTTAATGCATAGAGAATGAATTTCTCCAGATGTGCAAAGGACTTAAATCTTATACCCTGAGCATAAAACTGTTATTTCTGAATTGCACTGTAAGATAAGGTGGTTGAATGTTGTCCCATCAAGTCTGCAAATACCATAATGGTTTCAATTGTTGCATTGAAAATTATATAAATAATTCATTTATGCTTAGTGATCTGTGCCAGAAACCCACAAGTCACCTTCTATTTCCTGATTGTCCTTATTCACTGCAACCTGACTTAATGCATCTTTCTAATGGCTCTCAAATCTCCCCAGGGCCATTGTCATATCATTATTACAATTGCATACCTTATCAATTCTCTGTCAACATGGAAATAAACTTTTCCTTGACTACTTGTTTTGGTTTTATGTAATTGTCTTGTGGTTTTCTGTTTCCTTCCCCCCCCCAAAAAATAAAATTAGATGGTGGTAGCCTTCTGATTAAACCTATAAATGAGATCCTGGTATTCTGCATGTAGCCCCATAATTATATTGCTCTGAGATCAAACTATTTGGCTTGAGTTATGTATCAATTTATTTTTAGCTGCATGATTTTTATGTAAGTTTCTCCTTTCACTTTACATATGGGGACAACAGAAGTGTTATGCAACTTGAATTTGAGTGTGCTGGAAGTTAGTTGCAATGCTGTATGTCCTCAATGTTACTATTTAAAATCATGTGCTATGCCTACTTTTTGTGATACGCCATATGACTTTTACCATCACACTTTTCTTCCTGAAGAAAACACTGCTATTCATTTTAATTCCATTTGAATATTTATGTTTTGTGTTACTTTGATCTAGGAGCTTGTTTACTTTCGTAAGATGTTTGTCATTTACTCCCACACTAGCTCTCTGGAGCTAAAATAAATCACCCCTCGCAACACCTTATGTTCTACTATGAAACATTGGATTATGGTAAATATCACTGGTTATAGAAAATAAATTTTTATGGAGTAGTTATTTTCCTTAACTATATTGTTATGTACAATAAAATTATCATGATCAACAAAATTCTAACTAATATGAGCAAGTGAATGGATGATTCATTGAATGAATGGAGGAAGGAGGGAAGGAAGGAAGGAATGAAGGCTTGCATGCTGGAAACATTTTCCAGTCAAGGAAAGATGGTAACTGGAGGAATAATCATAGCTCTGCCAACTAAAGAAGAATCAGGAAGCTGAGACACTGACTGATGCAGAAGCTTAAATGGGTATATCCTCTCTGGGGCTTTGCTGTAATTGGGCCTCTGAGAAAGCATTCTAGATTGGAATAATTAGTGACTTGAGACAAATTCTTTGAATCACACTATCTATTAAAATTATCATCATGTAGGAAAAGTGCTAAAAATAAAACTAAATAAATGAGGTTTCCTTCTAGCAAATTGTCAGATGATGGTGCTCATTACAAAATTGTCTCTTTATGAGGCTCTATGAAGGCACGAGGGACTACGAGTTATCTACAGCAGGGGGTGGGTGTAGGGGGCTTAAGAATCCCATTTAACCTAAGCTAAGAACAGGAAGTCTCTTCTGCACAGATATGCTACCACAAGAACCAAAGTATTCATCTTACTTCTACCACTTCAGTTTCATCACCTTTCATGGTTTATAGCAACACCTGTGTGCAAAAGGCACTTTTCTTCCTATTTTCCATATTAATCATAATTTATACAGCAAGCACTTGGGGTATCAAAAGAACAAGTATATGACTTCAGGTGGGTAATAAACAGCAGAGGCACATGAACTTTATATAAAAAGGATGCTATTTTCACATGGTTCAATTTACCCCTCTCTGTGTGGATGGGTTTAACTACATTAGAATGACTTTTTGCAAAGCACCTGAGGAGGTACTTACACTTAATTGTGCCATGTGCACCATTCTGGAGTACTTAATCAGATGCAAACTAGGACAAAGATCTTTTGGGTTTACACCTTCATGGAACTCTCTGTCTTAGAATCCTGTTACCGTATATTGACTACATATAATGTTAAAAATTAATTAATGAAGTATATCTTTCTTCTCAATAGTGATGACCATGAGTATAACATGAAATAAATATCTAAACTATATTAAAATATTATAACGTATCCTTTACTTATTGTGTGTATATGCATGATGTGTATACTTGTGTGCTTTCGATGTGCATATGTTGAAGTCAGAAGACAGTGTGTGAGAGTTGAAGCCATCCTTCCACCATATGTGGCTCAAGGATCCATCTTGGGTCATTAGGCTTCAAAGTAAGTACCTTTGTTAAATGCACTGAGCAACTGAAAATACCACCAAGACAGGGAGAGAGAGAGAAAGAGGGAAAAGGAGAAGGGGAGGAGGAGTGGGAGAAGAGGAGGAGCAGGGAGTGGAGAAGAGCAAGAAAGTCAGTAACTGCTTCTTGTTTGTCCATAGGCCATACTGAAAACTGGACTCTCAAAAGCGGTGCTCTAAAACCAGAATAGTCTTCAAAAACATACATTATCATCATATTCACATCACAGAATTTTCCTTCTTTCTAACTGTATGGTTAGGTATTAAGAGCAAAAAGGAAGCTGAGCATGGAGAGATTGTCTCATGCCTTCTCTACTTTCCATTTAACCCCACATAACCTTTGTCTTCCTTGAGAATTCTGTGACTGTTTTCTGTCAATGCGATGACTTTGATAGTCAGCAAGAGGGCTTGAAGAAGCTGAGCCTCCACCTGGATCCTGTTTATGAGGCATATAAAAACTGAATATATAGGTAGCCTGAGAATGTAAAGAACTTGTTTTTTGCAACACAGAGAAGAAAACAGCATCTCACAAAGTAGTGATTAGGATCAGGTGTCTTTCATAGACCACACATCTCCGCCTATGAGAAGGTACCCACAAATATGTGATTACTATGTTCTATATAACAACTCCTAAGCAAGCATCCTGGTAAGAACTTTGAACAGGAGTTCTCCATCCTCTTGATAAGTTGGCTTTGCAAATAAAGTAGTCTTGTCTACTCTGTGGTGATCATGGATAGCATGGGTGTAGGTATAAATGGAAGACCTATAAAATTAACCTAGGAAGGAAAACTTGAATTGAGTTTACAAGTATGCTACTAAATTATCAGGCTAATTACTGAATTTTACAGAAAATAATTTGAATTTGAAGAAAGCTATTGACGATATTTGATAAAAAGGTAATGAACAGTGTTTGGATACTTTTCTCATTATCTAAATAGCTGTGAAAATGAATATTCATAAGGTAATGTGTAGGTGTGTAAGAGAGATACCTAGAGATAGAGAAGATCCTTAATATTGAGCAGAAAGTTTTACTCATCACCATTAGTCTTTATAAATCATGTACAAATATCTATGTTAAGTTGAATTTAAGCCTGCTCCCACACCACATCCAACATCCCCATCCAGTGTGATCACACACATCCTACTCTATTGTCTATCCTGGTGAGTTGGCCTGAACCTTCCCTCAAAAACTTCTTGAAAACACCAGATCTATCTTGGATCACATCTCTAGTGTACCAGCTTACTCTGGCCATGCATGACAACCTCTAAAATTCTGACAGGAACTGCTCCGCTGCTCTCCAACCCACGGGTCCCTCCCATATCTCATTCAATGTCTCTATCTGGCCAGATATAGGATGTACATCCTGCACAACAGATATTCACATCTGTTCACCCGACTTCATTCTATCTAAGCCATTTCCAACCATTATAATCAACCATATATACATATCCTCTCTTACTTTCTTTTTTCGTTTTTTTAAAGTTTAATTAGAAACAAATTTCTTTTACATGTCAATCCCAGTTCACTCACCCATCCCTCCTCCCCTGATCCCACTGACCTCCTATCCTGTCCTTTTTATGCCCCTCTCCCAGGGAGGGTGAGGCTTTCCATGTGGGATCTTCATAGTCTGCCTTATCATTTGGAGAAGGGTCTAGACCGTCCCCCATGTGTCTAGGCTGAGAGAGTATCCCTGTATGTGGAGTGTGCTCCCAAAATCCATTCCTGTACTAGGGATAAATATTGATCCACTACCAGAGGTCCCACAGATTGACAAGACCTCCAAACTGGCATCCATGTTCAAGGTGTCCAGAACAGTCCTATGCTGGCTTCCCAGCTATCAGTGTGGGTTCCATAAGCTCCCTGTTGTTCAGCCATCCTTACATGCATCTCCTATTTTGTAACTTTGTCTGCCTATTAGAGACATAAAACTAAAGAAATTCACATCACAAAAATATCAACATCATGAAAGAGCAAGCATTTTCCTTTTGTTTTTCAAAAAACCGACTAGTCTTATAGAAATGTTTTCAAATGAGACTTACTTAGATAAACATCAGAATACAGGATTTAAACTTGCTGAAAGAAGTCAAGGAGTGTAACAAGAAACAAAGAAACAGCTCAGTGAAATTAAGGAGAAAGAAATTCAGGAGAAAAAGGTCCCTTAATGGTGTGCAATAAAGCACAAATGTAAGGCTGAAGGAAAAAATGAAAACAATCCAGGACATGAGAGTGGAATTAAAAAAATAAAAAGAGATAGAAATATTGAAGAGGGTCAGGCGATGGTAGCACACACCTTTAATCCCAGCACTCAGGAGACAGAGCCAGGTGGATCATTGTGAATTCTAGGCCAGCCTGGTCTACAGAGTGAGTTTCAGGACAGCTTCCAAAACAATACAGATAAACCCTGTTTCAAAAATCAAAAAAAACAAAAAAACAAAAAAACAAAAAAGAAACATTGAAGAGGAAGCAGGTGACATGAAGATGAGATGGAAAAACCTAACTAAAACCTCAAAGAAAAGTTTTCCTGGTGTGAGGAATCAGGCAGAAAATAGTATTTCAGGACCCAAAGATAGAGAATCTAGGCGAAATAAGCAAGGCATATGAAAAAAATACAGGAAAGAAACATGCAGGAAATAATGAATACCAAAACTTTCAATCATAGGCATGGATAGAAATAAAACACACAAATTAATGGCATAGGCCAGATCTTCAACAAGTTCTTACAGGAAAACTTTCCCAAACTCAGGAAAGATACATTGAACAAATACAATAAACATAGGAACAAGGAACAGACAATGTCACAAATGCATATCACCATTTAATAACATAGTTAAAACAGTAAGCTATACAACAAGGTGTATTTAGCTACCAAAAGAGAAACAGAAGTCACATAAAAAGGAAAACACATCAGAATATGAGATTAATTCTCAATGGTAATAGGAAATCAGAAGATCCTGGAATAATACATTCCAAGTACTAAAAAGTCACAACAGCCATTTTAATGAATATTCCCAGCATGACTATGTTTCATAGTAAAGGAACAATAAAAGTCTCTTGTTCCCTTTTATCCCTCCCTCCCTGTTTACTGGTTCAGCTCCTACAACCATGTGTTTATGGGTGTGGGGTCATCAATCAAGATGATTTTTTTCTACTTCTATCCATTTATGTGTAAATTTCATTTTAATGGTTAATTAATCTTCCATCATACAAATGTACCACATTTTTCATCCATTCCTTCATTGAGGGACATCTAGTTTATTTATATATTTTAGCTACTGTTAATATAGTATGTTTGAACATGTTTGCACAAGTGTCATTGAGGATATTGAAGATGAAGTATCCTTTGATATATGCCCAAAATGGTATAGATTGATACTGAATTTGATTGACTTCAATTTTCTTGAGGAACCTCCACGCTGATTTCCATAGTGACTGTGCAAGTGATGAGTGCTTTCCTTGCTCCACATCTTTGCCAGTATGAAAAGTCATTTGTTTTATTGATTTAAACCATTCTTACAAATTAAATATGAAATCTCAATGTAGTTTTGATACGACTTTTCCTGATGATTACAGATATTAAACAAATCATTAATGTTTCTCAGCCCTTTATTTGAGTTTCCTCTTTTGTGAATTTCATATATGACTTCTCTCATTTTTAATTGGCTTAATTTGGTTCTTTTTTGATACTCAGTATTTTGAATTATTTTTATATTTTGTATATTTTCCCTCTATTAAATGTGGAGTTGATAGAATTTTTTAACCTTGATGTAAGCTTCCACTTTATCTAAATGATGACACTCTTTGAAATACAGAAGATTTTTAGTTTTATGAGGTCCAATTTGTTAATTGTTGATCTTAGTTTCTTTGTTAATGGTGTTTTGTTCAAAAAGTTTTTTTCTAATCAAGATTGTTCAAAGTGATTCTCCATTTTCTCATTTAAAAGTTTCAGTGCATCTGAATGTTATGTTGAGGCCTTTGATGCATTTGTAGTTGAGTTATGTACAGTATGATAAGTATGAATCTATTTCGATTGTTCTACATGCTGCCATCCAGCTTGGCCAACACCATTTAAGGAAGATCCTGTCTTATTTACAGTGTGTGTTTCTGGCTTCTTTATCATAAATTAAGTGTCCGTAGTTGTGTGGCTTCATGTCTGAGCATTCAATTTTATTCCATTGTTCAACATATCTGTTTCTGTGCCAATGCCATGCTGTTTTTATTTCTATGGCTTTGTAGTATATTTGAAGTCAGGGATAGTGATGCTTACAATTCAGGATTGTTTTAGTTGTCTTGGCCTTTGTGCTTCTAAAACTCAGAGAAACAGCTGACCTGAACAATGGGGAGATCTTGGACCTCAGACTGATGCCTGGTAGGCCATAAGGGGATTGATCCAGACCTCCTGAAAGAGTCAATGAGGAGACCTAGGTACCCTAGGGGGCTTTGGGTAGTAGATCAGTATTCATACCTGGCACACAAATGGACTTTGCATGCCCATCCCACAATAAGGGATGCTCTCTCAGCCTGGACACTTGGCAGAGTGCATAGGCCATGCACTGAACAAAATGACAGACTTTGGAGATCCCCCATGGAGAGCCTCACCCTCCCTGGGTAATGGAGTGGGGATTGGGTGGGGGACTAGGTGGGGCAAGGGAGAGGGAGCTGTGAAGTAAACTTGTTTCTAATTTAAATAAAAAATATAAAAAGAAGATGAAAATTGACCTTTTAAGATCTAAGAAAAATTGTGTTTGTATTTTGAAGGGATGAAACTGTATATTTATCTTGTTGGTGGTCCTTTTTACTATATTAATCTTACTGATATATGAGCTTGGAACATCTTTCAATATCTGTTACTGTCTTCAATTTTTTCTGTAATTACTTAAAGTACTTATAGCATGCTGTGTTAGTTACTCCATGATGTTTTATATTATTTGATGTCATTGTGAAAGACATTGTTTCCCTTGTTTATCAGCCCATTTATCATTTATATATGAAAGGGCTATTAATTTTTGTGTGCTAATTTTGTATCCAACTACTTTGGTGAATGTGTTAATCAGCTATAGCTGTTTCCTAATGAAGATTTTTGGGTTACATACACACACATACACACACCCATATATACATATATATATACATATATATATTCATATCACCTACAAATAAAGATACTTAGACTTCTTATCTCATTTGTATACATTTGATTCCCTTAAGTTATCTTACGATTCAAGCTATGCTTTCAAATACTATATTAAATAGGTATACAAAGGGTAAACACCTTGTGTTGTTTCTATTTTACTGGAATAGTTTCAAATTTCGCTCCTTTAAGCTGATGTTGACTATAGGCTTACTGTAACTGTTGTTGTATCTATAATCCATAGGATTTTTATCATGAAGTATTAAAATATTAATGACTGTATTTTGTCAGTCAAAAGACCCAGGGTGACTAAATGAATCAAAAATCAATATCCATCTATCTGTTGTCTATTATAAATATATCTTAGTTTTAAATGTAGGAACTGTCTTGGCATAATAGCATTGACAATAATGCTCCAAAGAAGGCCTGGAAGGAAATAGGCATCATTATCCTAATATATGACAAGTATACTTAAAGATAAATCTTAGAAGAGATAAGGGTGGGAACTTCGTTATAATCAAGGGACTAGATAACCATAAAGATATTCCTATACTAAGATTATATGCACATAACTCTGGTGCAACAAATTTAATTTTAAAATGTACTACCATATCAATAGAAACTGATGAGCATCAATTCATTAGTAGTAACTATTTTCATTACATTTTATCCAATAGACCTGTCAATTGGTCATAAAATAAATAGAAACATAAAAATGCCACAATACAGCAAATGAGGTTTAACATATATATATGCATATATGTCATATATATATATATACAGACTATTATACTTTGTTGATTTGAATAGTTATGGCCACTATAGAGTCCTGTATTTGAATACTTTGTCCATAGAGAATTGCACAATTAGGGGATGTGGTCTTGTTGAAGTATGTGTGAACTTGTTGCAGGAAGTGTCACTATGGAGTCATGCATTGATGAGTCATGCCCAGTGTTGCTCACAGACTGCTTCTGCTGCCTGTGGATCACAATGCAGAACTCTCAACTCCCTGCACACCAGCATCAAAACATGGACTAACATCTAAAAATTTATAAGCCATCCTGAATTAAATGTTTTCCTTTATAAGATTTTCTGTGATCATGGTGTCTCTTCATAGCAATAGAAATCCAAACTAAGAGAATACTCAAACAGGGAATAATACACATTATTCTCAGAAGCATCTCAAACATAAAAACAAGAATTACAAATTCAAAAGTTTGAAATAACCCTTTGTATCTTACCTAGTCACAATGAAATGAAACTAAAATTGACAGCATTCAAATATCTTGTAAATTCACAAGCGCTTTAGTTAATGATCAATGGGTCAAAGAAGAAATCAAGAAGGAAATACAAACTGTTCCTAGAACTAGATGAAAATGAAAACACAACACAACAAAACCACTGGGACATATTGAAAGCATTCCTACAAGGAGAATTTATAGTTCTTAGTGCCTGTGGTGAGTTGAATGCACATGAGTCCCATATGTTCATATGTTTCAAAGTTTGGTCCACAGTTGGTAGAACTGTTTGAGAATGGTTAGGAAGTGTGGTCTTGTTGTAGAAGGTATGTCACTGACAGTCATCTTTTAGATTCCAAAAGTTCATGTTATGCCCAGTGTGCTCTCTGCCTCTTGCTTTCGAATCAAGATGTAAACTCTCCAACTGTTGTGCCATTACTGTCTGTTATCATGCTCCATAGTCCAGAGTCATGGACTTAACCACTGCAACTGTAAGCTTCAAATACACTATTTATTTTAAATATTGCTTTGGTGATGATGTTTTTTTTTGTTTTTGTTTTTTTTTTTTTGGTTTTACGAGACAGGGTTTCTCTGTTTTGGAGGCTGTCGGTCCAGCCTGGCCTCGAACTCACAGAGATCTGCCTGCCTCTGCCTTCCGAGTCCTGGGATTAAAGGCGTGCGCCACCAACGCCCGGCTTGGTGATGATGTTATATCATAGCATTCGAAAAGTAAATATGAAAGTGCCTGAATTTAAAAAAGTAGAAAGACCACAAATAAATGACTTAATTTTATAATTCAAAAATTTGAAAAAATAAGAAGAAACCAAGTTAAACTCAAATTGGAAACAAGAATTATGAAATACAAACAAAAATCAATAAAAACATAAATGAATCTTTGAGTTGGTTATTTAAATTTTAACACTCATAAATCAATAGTTTAGCTATACACCAACAAGTGAGAGACAGAAGGAGGGGGCATGGACATATTGACAGTAAGAGCCACAAATAAAATAAAATATCTGAGAATAAGCCAAGTTATGGAACTAGAAGATTTTAACAATGAATGCCTTATAATTTTGAAGACAGAGATTGAGAAAGACACTACAAAATTAAAAGACAACCCATACTCATGGGATGGCAGAATAAATATTGCAAAAATGGCCATTTTTCCAAAAGACACTTACATATTCATTGCAATCCCAATTAAAATCCCAGTCTCATTATTCAAAGAAATAGAACAAAGCTATACAAGATTTCAAAAGAAACCACTGACAAATCTGTCTGAAGCATAAAGCACAATACTGAAGGGATTATCAATCCAGAGCTTAAGATATTCTACAGAGACATAGTAGTAAAAACAATATGGTACTGACACAGATACAGACACATAGACCAATGGGATAAAATTGAAACCTCAAACATAAGTACATGTGATATTAGTCATTTCATATTTGACAAAGATGCAAAAAGGATATGACACAGAAAAGAAAGCATCTCTAACAAATGGTGCCAGGAAAAGTAGATGTCCAAAAATCCAAACAATGAAATTATGCCTATAGTTATGAAACTGCAAAATAAATAAATAGATAGATAGATAGTTAGATAGATAGATAGATAGATAGATAAATAGATAGATGGATAGACAGTAGATAAAAACATAAAACACTAACTCCAGATGAACCAGGTAAATAAATTGAACTAAAGATCATATGGAGTGAGGGAAACCAAACTCTTAGAGAAATGTTGCATGTTTAGCTTTGGTGTGTGTGTGTGTGTGTGTGTGTGTGTGTGTGTGTGTGCGTGTGTGTAAGACAGAGAGAGAGAGAAAGAGAGAGGTGTGATCTGAGGCTATCTCCAATTCTTCAGTTGCAATTACATATTCTCAAGTAACTGTATAAAGAAAGTTAAAAGGAATCACCTTGAGGATAGAGGATAGGGGAACAATAGAAAGGATCAGTAGCATGCATTTGATTAGTTAGAAGGAAATGAAAAACTGGAGTGGGGTTTCTAACTATAGAAAGGGAGACAAATACAAGAGAAGGCAAGACAGTAGAATAATAGTAAAGAGGTCTGAAAAGTTGTAAAAAATTATATGCTCTCAACCACTACTGACAGCTTGCTTTGCTGTGTGTACTTCTACTGCCTCACAGAAATACTTTGACCACCCACAGTCCTTTATCAGATAAGAATAGTATCCAGAGCACTGACTTCTTTTCTTATTCAGACTCATATCAATGAAGTTAAGTTCGGTAAAGATAGTTGAGTTTTTTTTAACATTTTTTATTTTAATTTTAAATAGCTTGTTTTACATGTCAATCCCAGTTCCCTCTCCCTCCTCTCCTCCCGCACTCCCCTTCCCCCCCACCCTCCCACCCTATTGCCAAATCCTTCCACATAGGGGATATCTAGAGTCTGTCACTTTACTCTGGGTAGGGTCCAGGCACTCCCCTAAGATGCTTCAAGATGTAGATATTTTAGCCAATGCTGCAGCTTTTGCAATGGGGCCAAAGGGAAGCACAGTTGGGGAAGTTCCAAAGTAACAAAAGATGGGATCATTGTTGCAAAGCCAGTTGATTTAAAGGATAAGTACTAAAATATTGGAGTCTATCTTGTTCCAAATGTTGCAAATAGCACAAATGAAGTGGCTTGGAATGGGACTACCACTCCTACTGTTCCGACATATTCTATTGTAAAGGAGGACTTAGAGAAAACCAGCAAAGGGGCTAATCCAGCAGAAATCTAGACAGGAGCAATGTTGGCTGTTGATGATGTAATTGCTGAATTTAAACCACAATGTAAGCCTGTGACAACCTCTCATGACACTGACTATGTTGCTACAGTTTCTTAAAATGTATACAAAGACATTGAAAACATTATTTCTGATACAATGAAAAAGATTGAAAGAGAGGGCACCATCACAGTGAAGTATGGAGAAATCCTGAATGATGGATTAGAAATTATTGAAGGCATAAAGTTTGATAGAGGATATATTTCCCCATGTTTTCATAATGTATAGAAAGGTCAAAAATGTGAGTTACAAGATGCCTTTGTTCTGCTGAGTAAAAAGTACATTTGCAGTGTACAGTCCATTATACCTGCTCTTGGCATTGCCAATACTCATCAGAAGGCCTTGGTCATAATTACTGAAGGTGTTGATAAAGAGGGTCTAAGCACACTGGTTTTCAACAGGCTAATAATTGATCTTCAGTTTGTAGCAGTCAAAGATCCAGTGTTTACAGACAATAGAAAAAACTAGCTATTGATACTGTTGATGCTGTATTTAAAGAAGAGGAATTGATTCTAAATCTTGAAGATGTTTAGCATCATGACTTAAGAAAAGGTGGAGAGATCAACCAAAGTAAACACTATGCTTCTGAAAACAAAAGGTGGCAAAGCTCAAACTGAAAAATGTATTCAAGAAATTGCTGAGCAGTGAGACATTGCAACTGGTGAATATAAAAAGGAAAACCTTTATGAGAAACTAGTAAATCTTTCAGATGAACTAGCTGTACTTAAGGTTAGAGGAGAGAGTGATGTTGAAGTGAATGAGAAGAAAGACAGGGTTAAGGATGCTCTCAATGCTACAAGAGCAGCTGTTGAAGAACAAGTTGTTCCAGGAAAGGGCTGTGCTCCTCTTTGGTACATCTCAACCTTGGATTCCTTGAAAAATGTTCATGAAGATCAGAAAATAGATATAGAAATTCTTAAAGAACACACATAATTTCTACCATGATTGTTGCTAAGAATATATGTGTTGAATGATCTTTGATAGTTGAGAAATTTTACAGAGTTCTACAGAAATTGGTAATAATGCTATGCTCAGACATTTTCTGAGCATGGCAGAAAAAGAAACCATTGATACATCAAGACTGTAAAAACTGCTTTACTCAATGCTTCTTGGTTTGCCTCTTTGCTAACTATAGCATAAACTTTAGTGACAGAAATTTCTAAAGAATAAAAGTATCATGGATTTGGTGTAATGGATAGAACAGGAGGAGCTATGGGAGTTGGCATGTTCTAACTCCTAGAATAGTGATTTGCCCTTACCAATGACAGGAAGCTCAAGGCAGGTTCCTCACTGATAACTCCAGAGATGTTAACTGCAGAAAATGACTGAGGAAAAGGCCAGATGACTCATCTCTATAATCACCACTGGTTTCTATTTGCAATACATATTAGTTTAATGCTGTCATTGTTCATGTCTAGAGATAATTTATTCTGTATTCTTGAACAAAAACAGTTATACATTTCTGATACTGGGTAAAAGAATCATAGCTCAGTATCCTGCCTTCAAAGAAATCAGTGAGGCATTTCTACTATTCTACTACAGTCAGGACTGCAGTGTTTGGGTCACCAGATGAGAAGTTCAGAATCAGCCTTTCTGTGGTGAATGAGGATAGTTATGTACAAAGCAGAGATGTATCAAAATGTTTGACAGGCTTTGTGTAATTAAGTTTTTGTTTAAAGTTTAAAAACATATATTATTAGCTGTATAGCTGAAAGATCTATAGTACACAGAAGTCTGAGTATAAATATGCATATATAATATAAATTAAATTATCTCCTCTTGGCTATGAATGCTCTCTGAAATAGCCAAATACATAGTAATACACTTGGAACACTGGGTATGAGAAGCCTCTCTTATGTTGTTGGTCAGGGTTATTCAAGAGACTCACCAAATATTAAAGGCTATTGAATTTTCCCTTGATTGTCCCTCAGTGGTGGTAATTAGGTCATTATTGCTAAAGACAACATACCCTTCAGACACTTAGCCCAAAAGGTTCCCTATCTGGAACTGACTTAAGAGCCTCCTCCCTGTGTAAAAAATAATGAAAAGGAAGATACAAATTTGAAAGAGAGCATGGATATGTGTATGGAAGTGTTTGGGGAGAAGAAGGATAATGAGGAGAAATATGATGTAACTATATTGTATATAGTTTTCATATTATGAGAAGGTGCCTTGAAAAATCCCAAAAGAGAACAACAAATGGATATGAAACTTATGAACCAAAACAATAATCAACATGGTATGGTAACCCTAATTGTTCAGTAGATGTACACATTCCTTAGCAGAAACTAACAGATCTTTAATTATATTTAAGACCCAATCAATAGGAGTAAAATTGTGCCTCATATTAGAAACCTAACTAACTACACAGGATTAGTGAATTCATGGATCTTGAATAACTTACAACCATCATTTTGCCAGAAAAAAATGAAACTCCTGTAGAAATTCAGATTTGTCCTTATGCCCAAAATAAGCGTAGTCCTCACCCTTTATTAAGTAAATTTCTCTCTCTAGTAGAAGATGACCATTACAGAAAATAACAACAATCCAAAATATAAAGTTGTGGAGCTCTGTCCCAGTGAATATTTCTAAGAACTTCTGAACCTAAGGCTCAGAGGTCATTGTGAAAAGGGACCATTATAAGAGCTAGGGGGCCAAGGAGTTTGCTATGGGGTGGTGTCTCCTAAGAATGTCAGAATCTACACTCAGAAAGTCTCACCAATGTGACTACATATACTTGAGCTAAACATGGAATATAGAACTAGACATGCTATTTGAACAGGGGAAAGCCCAAAATGCCTCAACCATACACTAAAACTACAAATAAATGAGAATGGTGAATGCAGAATATATCATCTTCCCCAGGAAGACATATCAATCGACTTTCCAATATCTCTCAGCTCTGAAACTTACATACAAGAAATTTACACAGATTGGGCAGGTTGTGTTTATGTATTTAGGAACATATAAATATAGATATATCTAAATAAAAAATTAATGAAAAGAGGCTATATATTTGAAAAAAGCAAGGAGCTGTATGTGGGGGGATTTGGAGTGAGGAAAGTGAATAGGAATATGATGCTATTATTTTATAATCTCAAAAATTATTCAAAATAAATTAAAATTTCTGTGCATCCCAGAATGTAACAGATTTCTTAATGTAAGTTTAGGTGGCATATGATGATTCTGAATTGGAAGGAAGACAAATATGAACTGATGTAGTGACCTATGAACCTACCCTAAGTTTTCTGGTAAATATCAAGGTATGAGGAAAGATTGTGATGTTGAACCATGAACTAATCGATTTAGTAGCTAATGGAGCTTTGGAGGAGGGGGACAGCAACTTCATATGCAAAAATCCTTTCTGACATTTGGCAGACTTTCTTGATTCTTGGCTCTGAGTCATTATGAGCAGGTGCAAAGCAAACGTGTCTAACATCATCTTCAATTTCTAACACCAGACCTTCAACGTTTCCATACTGGGATGAAGCCCTTAGATGCTATCCACTGTACACCCCAAGCCATGATCGTATTGCCTAGCTAAATCAAATTCTAGGAGCTAAGATTTTTAATACTAGCCAGCTAGGTAAGGGAGCAATAACTGGAGCTTTTAACTTTCCCAATATGGATCTCTTGGTAAATCTTGCGATGATTAGGGAAATTTTCTGAGGAGAATGTTCATAAATGTCTCTTAAGTACATAAAATAAAGTGTATGAAACAATTTTGATTTCTAATATATTGTCCAAATGATTCTGGAAAATCATTAGTAGAATTTATCAGAATATAGACAGATTTCCATAAAGCATCAATAGTTGTAATGTTGTAAGAGAATGCCAGCATTGCCTATGATACTGACAAAGCACCATGTTAGGTGTCACTTGCTTTATCTACATAATTGAAGGATTTATTAAGTTTTTAGTGATACCAGTGAAAATAAAAAGTGATGTTTTTGTATGAATGTTTTCTAATACTCTGAAACTTATGCGGAGTCTTCTGAAAGACCTGAAGTCTCTGACAGTTGCTTCATCAGGCATTTCACATAATTATTTCTGGTACGTATTGTTACCTAAGCTGTAGAGGGATGCAATATTCTTTTAACAGAGGAGATGCGGAATCTAGGATGTAAAAGTGAACAGTCATGGCTATTTACATGGTGCTTTAACTAAGTCTTTTCACATCCTAGTCTGCTTCTCACTGGTGCATAGAACTTAAGTCACTTTTACCATTACTCTCCAAATACCTTGATCCATAAGATGTACATATTTCTTCTTCACCTAAAATTCTCAGGTAGTGAAGGAATGGACATCCATTGTTTTGTGAGCAAAATGATATTTGAACCCAAGTGAAAGAAACACTTGAGAGAAGAGGGCTTCCTGGGTATGCCAGATGAATCTCTAGGCATGGGATTTAACAGCTACTTGTACTCAGAGATGCAACACAGTGCTATTGATAACAAAGGCAGAACCTAGTCAACAGTACTCAGATCTGCTATAGGTGAACCCCAAAATATCACAGTGCTCATGAAATGTTATTTATGGTGTCTTTTCTCATGACTCCTTGATGGTGATATGACAATCCCACGTGGTATATTAAAATGATTCTAAATTGTACTTGGGCTTTATAGAACACATGATCAAAGGGGAGGCATTCTCACATTCTCATTCATTTATTGATTGTGTTATCTCATTGAGCTGTTTATAATGTATCAGTCACAAAAAGCAAAAAGCATATTATTTCAGTGTGGGAGGTGAAATGTGTGCATTTAATTTTTCTATGTCTCCATGTTTAACTAAAATCAAGTGAGTACCTAAATGGATTGTTAAACACTTACATAATTACAAGGCCCTGGGACCATTTTCAATGTACAAAGGAGGAACATACACTTTACCTGTAAGTGAAGAATTGAATTGGGGATGTGATCTTGATCTTGAGCTAATACTGTGATCTTCAGTAATCTCACAGGCAGAATAATGATGAAAATTTCTATTTCATTATGATTATACATTAAGATAAGCAACACTATCTACTACATTTAAATGCATATTCCTAAAAACTCAAGATTCTTTTGTATGGTATAGTATCTATAAATATCACTAAGTCATTTACCTGCATGCAACTAGTTTTTAACTATTTCATATTATAACTTACTACTAATGATTACTGTGGTCTTTGCATTTACAAAACATCTGAAGGCGGTTGACTTTGCATAAAGCAATTGCAGTGTTTCAAGGCTTGCTGCTTCCTGGAAACACCTATTTGATGCATAACATATTTATGTTTTTTACCCAATAGATTCTCGATGTCATCTTAATTTCTTCTGTCTGTGACTCTGATAATCTGGCAATGCCAAACTTATGTTAAGATAATGACATCCCATGGGTCTCAAAAAACTTTTACAATTAAATACAATAGAGACATATATATGCACCTATATGATTGGGTGTTTATATCACACACACACATACACACACACACACACACACAAACACACACATACACACGCACACACACACACACTACAACACTATATAGGACACTACAGCAAAATATTTGAGACAACTAACTTTTTTTTGCTTCACGTGTCAATCCCAGCTTTCACTCCCTCCCCTCCTCCCCAGCTCCCCTTACCCCCCACCTAATACTCACTCCATTCACAGGGAGGGTGAGGCCCTCCATGGGGATCTGCAGTGTCTGTAATTTAATTCAGGGTAGGGCATTGACCCTCCTACAAGAGTCCAGGCTGAGAGAGCATCCCTCGTTGTAGAATAGGCATCCAAAATCCATTTGTATGCCAAGGATAAATACTGATCTACTACCCAAGGACCCATAGATTGCCTAAGCCTCCTCACTGACACCCACATTCAGTGGGTCTGGATCAGTCCCATGCTGGACTCTCAACCATCAATCTTGTTCAGGTCAGCTGTTTCTGTGGGTTTTACCAGCCTAGTCTTGACCCCTTTGCTCATCAATTCCCCCTCCCTGTCACTGGGTTCCAGGAATTCATTTCAGTGTTTAGCTGTGGGTAACTGCCTCTGCTTCCATCATTCACTGGATGAAGGTTCTAGGATGGCATATGGGGGGCAGGGAAGTTGAGTCAGGGGAAGAATAGAGGAGAGCAGTAATAGAGATTCCATGATAGATGGAGTCATTGTAGGTTTGAGGAACGATATGGCACTAGTGAGAATTCCAGAGATCTACAAGATGACAAGTGGAGAGATTACCTTAAATGCCCCTCCCTAATGATGAGTTTGACAAGACAACTAACTTTTTTATTATTTTTATTTATTTAGAAACAATCTTATTTTACAAATCAATCCAAGTTTCCTCTCCGTCCCATCCTCCCATGCCCCCAAACAGACCACCCCTATCCCATTCCCAATCTACTCCCCAGGTAGGGTGAGGGCTTCCATGGGGGGCAACTAACTTTTTAAAGACTGAAGTTTTACTTACTTAATTTAGAGTTAAATCCATGGTTCTATACCAATCATATACCAGACCACTGTCCTGTTCAGCACAGTGTTTAAATCCCATAGCTAATACTTTTGAAAATGCTCCCATTGGTGTACTGCATATCTTCTTTATGTTATGTTCTTTTTGGCTGAAAATTCAAGATTAGTCATTTTGTTCCCAAGCCACTATAGCTATTAGTTCTCATAAAGCAGATGTTAACATTTTGACACATGTACCCAGTACAAACTAGTACAAACTTGATTCTGGTTGACTGCATCTTTATAACCAAAAGTTTTCTCTAAGTTCCATTTCACTGTGGAAAAAATAATCACCCTCCAGATGTCATCATAGTTTTCTGGTAAACAAACAAATTAATACACAAAAGTATTAATGTAAATTATATATGTCAGTTTTCCCCAGTTTCCCCATTCAAAATCCGTGGTTGGCTGTAAAAATAGAAAAAAATATAACATCAGATTAAAATTCTTTTTCTAGCCTTACCATTCACTCTACCCTGCTGTACCAACTTATACTTTTATATTTTTGAAAGGTTTTTGTCCACTTCAAAAATGCTGATATCTTTGATTCTTCCAATACTCCAGACCCAGCAATACTTTACAAATGTCTTATTCAATGAGTAAATGCCATCTTTCCTACCCTCATGCTACCCTATCTCTTTCTTCTGTATCCATAAAGTACTGCTTGGTGTTTGGATTTCTTTTAGATTTTTTTAGCTGCTTCAGGATCAAGACTACCTGGTCACAATAGAATGCTTCATTTATAAAGCTCACTGGCCTCAAAATTCCTTTGATGTAACCATGGCTTGTTCATCTGCTCAATTCTAGGTCTTTACAATGCTGAATCCCAGTAGATACATGACTTTTTAAAAATAAATGAATCAATGGACTGTGTGCTAGTAACCTTTTGTATGTGTTTCAATAGCTGATGGAACTTTGAAATTGCCACTGAGGTACAGAGTAATTTATATTTTCAGCTACATAGTGACTCCCATGAAAGTTCAGCTATTTGGTAGCTCGCTCTTAGGAAAATGGTACAGTTGGCTCTTACTGCATGTGAGGAGGTGTTTATTTGTTTGTCCTTTTGTTTTGTGTTTCTGTTGTAAACACACAGATTCTCTTCTATAATATAAGCAGTAAGTGAAACCTTGCTAAATTGTGTCCTGGGAGCAATAGCAAAGGGTCATCAATTAACCACAAGGAAAATGTGTGTTCCTTTAATGCCTCCAGCAGGGAATCGATCTACTTGTTTCTCAGCAGGGTTTTATTTGCACTTCAACACAGTTTATTCATCCTTTGTGAAGTCTTAGGGTTCTGTTTATTCAGAGTCCATTCTTTAAAGTCAAAGAAAAGGAATCATAAAGTGAGAAAATTCTGTACACATTTGTCAGAAATAGAAGGACACAAATTGAATGATCTACAAGATTCTTCCTCCATACTTGAACCTCCCAAGCATACTCTTGTTTTGAGATTATTTTGTCTCTGGCTCCTTTCCTCCAGGAGTAGACATCTGTTGCTGAAACTGCTTTTTCATTTTTGGAAAGCTTTGTACAGGGACATGTCCTCTATGTTACAAATTCATTTATCTCCTCTGTTCTTATAATCTTTCCTCATCTATATGCCATGGTATTACTTCATAGACATGAGGGAATTCTGTTCTCTTGTTTTTAAAGAGCATGACTCAAATGCCCTAAATTTGTACCTCTTATTGGTTGTTTTACTCATTACTCTTTTAGAAGGCCTACCAAACAGCTCCCTGAAAAACACATTGAGGCTTATTACTTCTTATGAATGCCCAGCCTTGGCCTGACTTGTAATTAGCCAGCTATTCTTAATTTAAATTATCCCATCTAATTTTTGCCTCTAAGATTTTATCTTTCTTTATTTCTGTATACACTTATTTTTTTACGTTTTTATCCATGGTTAGCTGTTGAGATCTATGACTGGCTCCTGGTGTCCTCTCTCCTTCTCCTTCTTGCTCCCCCTTGATCTCTTTTCACTCTGTACTCCTTTTATTTATTTTTTCTACCTGCCGGACCCTGCCTATCATTTATCTTGCCTTGCTATTGGTCACTCAGCTCTTTATGAGACTAATCACGTATTTTAGACAGGCAAAGCAACAGTTTCCCAGAGTTAAACAAATGCAACATAAAAGAATGTAACGCATCTTAAACTAATATTCCACAACATGAACATGTACTGTTCACTTTATAGTCTTCTAGTTGACATTTTTCCCTAAAGTGTTTGTGATATTGATCCAATCTGCTACTATCATCTTGTTGAAAAGTCACACATACACACACACACACACACAAACACACACACACACACACACACAAGATATATGTTTGAGGACCTAGTAGTTATAGCAGAATAAAATTGTGCTTGGTTATTTAGAGCAATTGTCTTCCTCTTAGTGATAATTATCAGCATCATTTATCTATCAGAAATAAACACAAGAGGATGTGGAGGTTATTTTTTGTATAAACTTTTACCTATGACACTTTAGTGTTTTGAAAACAGGATATACTTTTTACAAACATAGAATGGGATTACTTTGTAAACCTTTTAGTTTCATTTTTGAGAACACAAAAGGAAATATGGGTGGTATGGTTATGACAAATAATTGTTAGTACCTAGTAAATAATTGTATGTGTAGTATGAGAACACAGGAGTTATCAAGAATCAAATAATCGATTTTAAAACAAGCTTGTTTCTAATTTAAATAAAGAGGAAAACAAGAAAACACACAAAGACTTAGTAGCATACAGACTGTGTAGATTATATTTAGGAATATACATATATATATATAGAGTTATTCATGAAATTACAATCAGTGAAGAAAGAGGCAAATAATTTGAAAGAGAGTAAGGAAAGGCATTTGAAAGGGTTTGGAGGAAGAAAGGAGAAAGTAGAAATATTATAATTACATTATAATTCCAAAAATAAAAAATTAAACAAAATGACTTTCAGATTTTTTGTCAGGCATTTGGATGGAGGCATCATCTATTGACTTTTGGATAAAGTGGTAGCAGTGGAAGTTAATGGGGGAAAATTTTGTACAATGGTATAGAAGTAGAATACCCATTTGGAAGTGAACAATATCAGAAAGAGTCTTATCCATGTAGTATGAATTTAATCATGATGATAGCAATTGACTGAAGTTGTTGGCATTGATAAAATCCTGTAATAAATATGGTTGGTGAGATAAAAGAGGCTTAGTATAAATTCTAAGAAACCATAATTAGATTTCTAAGCAAAGGAAGATTATCTCAAAAATAATCAATTAGTCATTTTCTCATCTGCTAACATCATTATTTAGAATGAAGAGTCTACACAAGATAAGATATTTGGATCCATCAATATTTTTCCTGTAAACTCGGTGTTTCATATTATCTTTTCAAAGTTTTCTGCTTTCAAAAGCCATTTCCCTGCAAGAAGAATCTCCTCAATTTCCAAAATCAATATCACTTCCTAAGTCATTGTAGATGACTGCATCTCAGAGCAGGTTTCCCTGAACATTCTGGAACTGGATTATGTAGTTTTATGCTTATAGCTTCTCTTTTTTAACTGATTTCATTTTAGGAATTAAAAATGTGTTATCTATTTTTATGCAATTCTATGACAAACATATATCGTAGTCACATGCAGAAGAGAGTTCGGAAACAAGGGTAAAGCAAAGGAGGGGAAGTGGATTAACTATCTGTTGGTTAATCTGTTTACTTACCAACATGCAGATGTGCGCGCGCACACACACACACACACACACACACACACACACACACACACACATAGAAGCAGGGGAAGGATGGAGGGAGAAATAGAAAGAGAAAGGGGTCTGCACAAATTAGCAAAGAAAATCGCATCACAAATGTGTTTGTTATAACATAATTAATAAATTAAGCAATCATAAAACTTATTTATCTTCTGTACTCCCCTATGCTGCAAAATGTCAGGCTAATTATTTATTGATTTGCAGATTAAACGTGTTCAAATGTTTTTGTGATAATAACCATTTCTTTAGCATCTAAAATATGTCAGAGATGTTGCAAAAATTACTCAACTGTTTTGCCACTATGGGTTGCTTCATGGGTGGCAATGAAATGCTCATTTTCTAATGAAATTGCCTGCCTGTAATGTGCCTGCCTGTAATGATTTACTGTGAGAAGCTCAAAACTTGGGTCTGTCGCTGTGTTTTGGTGTGGAAAGAATGCATTTCAAAGATCCAGACAATAAGATTAAGAAAACAGCATTTTCTTTTTTGTTTGTTTGTTTTTTGGTTTTTTGGTTTTTCAAGACAGGGTTTCTCTGTATTGTTTTGGAGGCTGTCCTGGAACTCACTTTGTAGACCAGGGTGGCCTTGAACTCACAGAGATCTGCCTGCCTCTGCCTCCTGAGTGCTGGGATTAAATGCATGCACCACCAATGCCCGGCGAAAACAGCATTTTCTAGACTCCAAAGTTTATCTTTAGTTTGCCTTCATAACATTTAAAGACTGCACATTCAGAAGTCTTTCCTTATATTAAGTCATCATTGTTTATATATGTATGTATGTATTTATCTATTTATTTTTATGCACAATCTTTCCCTGTAGTCCAGTGTGGTCTTAGACATACAGAAATCCTCCATTTTTGAAATGTTGGCGTTACAGCTATGAGGCAATAGTACAGGGCATGAAGGATAAAAGCTTTCCATATTTTCCTGTATGCCAGACTGTTAGAACAAAATTCCAGGGATGGTTTTTGGCAGCCTTCCCCTAGTTCCCTTATTGGGCTTTGTTTTCAAAGTGAGTTACAACTCCTGGTGGAAATACCAGGAAGTCACATAGTCAGCCCCTTTAGATTGACTTCAAATATTGAAAAAGAAATAGAGTCTTTTAATAGCTCTTATAATTTTAAAAGAATTTGTTCGTGAAATAACACAACAATACCACCTTTGATAAAATAGTATTATTCTTTTTTTTCCTTTCCTGTAGTCCCATATATCAGAAGGAAAAAATACTTTTGTAAACAAGACAGCATCTCTGATTTTATTTCCTGGTCATTGTCTTCAAGTTTTCCTGTAGCTTTGTTGAAATGAAAGGGGGGGTCCTCTTAAGGCTTGGTCATAGTCTTTGCTGGCCTATACTTCAAGCTCTGTGTCTGAATTCTTGGTAAGAAATTCTTGAAATTACTCAATGCTTGTCAGAAGCATTGTTGTTCACTTAACTTTTTTTATTAACTTTATCATTTCTTACTGTTTTGCCTCACACGCCATTTAAATGCATTCTGCAATCTTAGTGAGAATACCCAGCAGCTTAAATAATTCTCAGCATCTCCTAATTAGAATACTGCTGGAACTTTCTCTTGTGGTCATCAGGTATAAGTAAGGCTTTCCCTTATTCTTGTAGGCCCACAGCTAAAGTCAGAAGCCATTGCAAATTTCATAGTCAAAAATCACAGGCAATTGAATGCACTCAGCAGTTATGACATTTGAAAGACCCCAAAACATAACAATTTTTCTCCAAGATACTGTTTTTTAATTTCTCACCTTTAAGAAGGAAGTTTGAAATGATCTGGATGAAGGAGCACTGTGGTGTTATACAAAATGTGGAGATACTCACAAGAGGCTATCACTTCCTTAAATCTGAAGAAGAGGGCCAGGAAAACTCAGCCATGGGACTAATGATGTTTTTAAGGAGAGATTCCAGGGTGATTACTTACTTAGTATGTGGCTTTACATATCTAACATGGGCATTTGTGTGGAGAGGATGGAAGCTGAGCGTTGGAATTGAAAGGATGCAGTAAGCAAACAGTAAAAAGCTTACAATGAACTCCAATTTTAGGTCTCTTGGGACAAATGAGTGTTATGGTAATTATTTTTCAAATGCTATGAGAAAAATATCTAAGAAGAGGAAGTATATGAGGGTTGTTTATTTGGGCTCATGGTTGAAGACACAACTCATCGTGGCAGTGAATTTTGCTGTGGAAAGCCTTGAGGAAGTTGTTAACGATTCTAGAAGGTGTTTGTTCACATTTATATGGACCAGGAAGCCGATAGGAAGGTTGGCTAAAATAGAGTCCAGACTATAGTGCTGCACACCTGCCTCCATGTACTTATTTCCACCAGCAGAATTCTATTTGTAAATGAAGAATGTGTAGATTTTTACCTTTGTATGCATCACTGGAAAAGTAGCTTAAGTCAGACTTTCAATAAACCAATACTAAGGAAAGCTGACAAGATAAATCTGTGTAATTCTGTTTATTATTGTCATTACACAGAAGCAAGGCTGTCCTTGTGAAATAATTTTTAATAAGCAGAGTCTCATGTAGACACAATTTCAGCTTAATGTGTCTATCCTACAAATTAGAAAATGGCCAGGAGAAATGTTCATCTAAAACTCTAGAACAACAATCAGAAATGAAATCTTGTTACAAAGCCATTTGTCCCTTTGATAGGGACATCAACTAATATTAATTACATCCCAAGTTTAAGGAAAGTAAACCAATCAGCATACCTAGGTAAGAGAGAACTCTTTAAGGTTACATTTGACCTTTCTATTATGAGTATAAAAAGAAAGCAACATGGAACTGCTGTCATTTTTAACATTGCTCAAGAAATTAATGCATCAATAAGTTGTTTCACAGAAATACTCTTAGAGTTCTCCCAAATTGCTTATAAGAAATCTTGGCCCTAGTTTTATTCTTAGTGTGCATAATATTTTTTTTGTTTTTCTTTTTTTTACTTTTTTACTTATTTTTAAATTTAATTTAAATTAGAAACAAGTTTGCTTCATATATTAATCCTAGCTCCCTCTCCCTCCCCTCCTCTCCTATCCCCCTGCAAATCTCCCCCAACCCCTCCCTCAATACCCACTTCACTCTCCAATGAGGATGAGGCCCTTATTGGAGGATATCCAGTCTGTCGTATGATCTGGAGCAGGGCCTAGGCCCTCACCCATGTGTCCAGGCAGAGACAGCATCCATCCACATGGAATGGGCTCCCAATGTCCATCTGGATGACAGGGCTAAATGCTGATTAATTGCCTGAGGCGCCAGAGGATGATGAGGCCTCCTCACTGACATCCACATTCATGGGGTCAAGATCAGCCCATGATGGCCTCTCAGCTACCAGTCTGGGGTCTATGAGCTCCTACTTGTTCAGGTCAGCTGATTATGTGGGTTTCACCTGCCAAGGCATAACCCCTTTACTCATTACTCCTCCCTGTCTGCAACTGGGTTCCACGAGTTCAGTTAGGTGTTTAGCTGTGGGTGTCTGCCTCTGTTTCCTTCAGCCACTGGATGAAGGCTCTAGGATGGCACACAAGTAAGTAGTCAATCACATTATAGGGAAAGACATTTGGTTAGATTGCCAGTTGGTGTCATCCTTGTAGGCCTCTGAACATCTTATGATTACCAGATCTCTATTCAAACCTATAATTTCTCCTTTTATTATGGTATCTCTATTTTTCTTTCCTCTACTCAAATTTCCTGCTCCTCCATGTCCTCCTCTCTCCTCCTCTTCATCCCTGCTCTTTCTCCCAGCTTTCTTACCCCTCTCCCTGTACTCCCAATACCCTCCGAAGATTCTGTCCTGTTTTCTGTCTCTGTATTACCATCTATATCTCTCTTAGGGTTCTCCCTATTTCCCAGACTTTCTGACTGGAGGTTGTAGGCTGGCACTCCTCTGTTTCAAGCCTAAAATCCATATATGAGTGAGTACATACCATGCTTGTTTTTTGTGTCTGGGTTACCTCACTTGGGATGATTTCTTCTAGTGCCATCCATTTGCCTGAAAATTTCCAGATTCCATTGTTTTTTTCCATTGAGTAGTATTCCATTGTGTAAATGTACCACATATTCTCTATCTACTTTTCAGTTGATGAGCATCTATGTTGCTTCCAGGTTCTGGCTATTACAAATATTGCTGCTATGAACAAGTGAAACAGATGTCCTTATTGTATGAGTGTGCATCTTTTGGGTATATGCTGAAGAGTGGATTCTCTGGATCTTGTGGTAGACTGATTACAAATTTCTGAGGAATCTCCATACTTATTTCCAATGTGGCTGTATGATTTGGCATTCCCACTAGAAGTGCTGGAGTGTTCCTCTCTCTTCACAACCTCTCCAGCATAAGCTGTCATTTGTGTTTTTTACTTTAGCCATTTTGAGAGGAGTAAGATGGTATCTCAGAGTAGCTTTCATTTGCATTTCCCTGATGGATAAGAATGTTGAGCACTTTCTCCAGTGTGTCTCAGCCATTTTAAAATCCTCTATTGAGAATTCTCTATCTAGTTCTGTACCCCAATTTTTAATCGGATGCTTTGGTGTTTTGGAGACTTGCTTCTTGAGTTCTTTGTAAATTTTGGAGATCACCCTCTGTCAGATGTGGGCTGCCTTTTTGTCTTTTTGACTGTGTCCTTTTCCTTACAGAATCTTCTCAGTTTCAGGAGGTCCCATTTATTAATTGTTGATCTAGGTGTCTGTGTTACTGCTGTTATGTTCAGGAAGCATTCTCCTGTACCAAATCACTCAGGAGTACCTTCCACTTTCACTTCTAAGAGTTTCAGTGTGGCTGGATTTATGTTGAGGTCTTTGATCCATTTGGACTTAAGTTTTGTGCATGGTGATAGACATGGATCAATCGGCAGTCTTTACAAGCCAGCATCCAGTTATGCCAGCACCCCTTGTTGAAGATGCTGTCTTTTTTCCAATGTATAATTTTAGTTTCTTTGTCAAAAATCAAGTGTTCATAGGTGTGTGGGTTAATATCAGGGTGTTCAATTTGATTCCAATGGTCTACCTGTCTATTTTTGTGCCAATATCAACCTGTTTTCAGGACTATAGCTCTATAATAGAGCTTGAAGTCAGGGATGGTCATGCCTCCAGACATTGCTTTGTTGAGCAGGGCTGTTTTGGCTATCTGGGTTTTATGTTTTTCGATATAAAGTTGAGTATTGTTCTTTCAAGGTCTGTGAAATTTTGTGCTGATATATTGATGGGGATTGCATTGAATCTGTAGATTGCTTTTGGCAACTTTGCCTTTTTTACTTTGTTAATAGTACCAATTCAAGTGCATGGGAGATCTTTCCGTTTTCTGGTATCTTCTTTAATTTATTTCTTTAAGGACTCAAACAAAGACACAACTAAGAAAGAGAACTACAGATCAATCTCCATCATGAACATTGATGAAAAAATACTCAATAAAATATTAGCAAATCAAATCCAAGAACATATCAGAACAATCATCCATCATGACCAAGGAGGTTTCATCCCAGAGATGCAGGGATGGTTCAACATATGAAAATTTATCAAAGTAATTAACTATATGAATAAACTGCAAAAGAAAACCACATGTTAATCTCACTTGATGTGGAAAAAGCCTTTGATAATTTCCAACACCCTTTCATGATAAAGGTCCTGGAGAGATCAGGGAAAACTGGGAGATACCTGAATTTAGTAAAAGCAATGTAAAGTAAACCAACAGCTAACATCAAACTAAACAGAGAGAAACTCAATACAATTCCTCTAAACTCAAGAACAAGACAATACTGTCATCTCTTTCCATATGTCTTCAATATTGTACTCGAAGTTCTAGCTAGAGAAAAAAGGCAAGAAAGGGAGATCAAGGAGATACAAGTTGGAAAGGAAGAAGTCAAACTTTCACTATTTGCAGATGATATGATAGTGACCCAAAAAACTCTATAAGGGAACTCCTACAGCTGATAAACACCTTCAACAAATTGGCATGATACAAGGTTAACTCAAAGAAGTCAGTAGCCCTAATATATGCAGATGATACATGGGCTGAGAAAGAAATCAGAGAAACATCACCCTTTACAATAGCCCCAAACAACATAAAATATCTGGGGATAACACTAACCAAACAAGTGAAAGACCTGTACAGCAAGAACTTGGTTTTTCTTTCATTCTTTTTTTTTTTTTTTTGGCTTTTGCTTTAATGTGGGAACTTAGGAAACTTACAAGTACAGATTTACATTATCTTGAATTTCTAATGAACAGCAGGGATTTTGAAGATAAAGACTTTGAGAAAGCCATAAAATGACTAAAGAGATGGCTCAGTGGTTAAAAGCATTGACTGCTTATTCTTCCATGAGTCCTAAGTTTGGTTACCAGCACTTGTCAGATGGCTCATAATTGCCTGTGAATAACTCCAGCTCCCAGAACTATGACACTAACCTCTGACTTCTGTGGGCACTTGTACACATATGGCATACTCTCATAAGGGTGCATAGAAATGCACTAAGTACTTGTCAAAAGAAAACAAAAAAATAGATGGCAGCCAGACAAAAATGCCTTCATTTGTGGTCATTTCTAGCTGTTCTATGTATGTAAAACCCAGGAGGGAGGTCATACTATAGTGTTTAGTTTTGATCTTGACATGAAAAGTAGCTCACAGAGTCCTTCATTCTCAATTTTCTTCCTTAAAAAGAAGGAAAAAAACTATTACCTGTTGCTGTGACTTCATAACATTCTCTGGGATGGAGGCTGGATGTACATTAAGATATGCTGATATATAACATATATCAGACATGAGGTTTTGAATCAAAACCCTGACCAAAAATTATAATACTTTTGTGGTGAGCCTGTGTCTTTTTCTTTTTTGTGTGTCTTTTTATATTTTTAAATTTAAATTAGAAACAAGGTTGCTTCACTTGTCAATCCCAGCTCCCTTTCCCTCCCCTCCTCCCATGCCCTCCCACCAATCCTCACTCCTTTCCCCAGGGAGGGTGAGGCTCTCCATGGGGGGTGTCCATAGTCTCTCATTTCATCCAGGTCAGGGCTTAGGCTTTCCCCCTAGCAGGGTTTCTCTGGATGCTGTCCTGGAACTAGCTCTTGCAGACCAGGCTGGTCTCAAACTAAGGAGATCTGCCTGCCTATGCCTCCCAAGTGCTGAGATTAAAGGCTTGAGCTAACATCTCCAGGCAGCATGCTTAATTTTTTAAAATGATTGATAGCACATGTAGGTTCTACCAAAAGGTGATGGCATGAAAAGCTGTGATTATTATATCTGGGAAGAAAGAATTTAATAAATAGTCATGACCACATTTTCATTCAAGTTAAATGGAAATTTTCTGCGATATGCATCACACTTGAAAATTGGCAGGTAAGGTATTTATGGCAAATAAAAATAGATTCAAAATGGGCTAAAATATTGTTTATTTTCCCATAAACCTTTATTTGTTTTTTTTTAATGAAAATAGATTCTTATCTCATAAAATACATTCCAACCACAGTTTCTTCTCTATCTATTCCTCCAAGATCTGTTTAAATTCTCTCTTCCACTGATTTACTATGTTTCCTTTCAGAAAAAAAAAACAGGCTTCCTCAAGACAACAGCCAAACACCACAAAATAATATACAATGAGACAAGGCAAAAGCCCTCATATTGAGACAGGGCAAGGCACTGCAATAGTAGGAAAAGAATCCTAAGAACAGGCAAAATAGAAATACAGACACCCCCACTATTAAGAGTTCCAGAAATCTTAAAATCTGATTTCATATTTTAACTATTATTTTTTAATTTTTCAAGATTTTTTAATACTTTTATTCATTTATTTTACATCCCAGTCTCAGTTTACCCAAATCCTCTCCTCCAAACCCCTCCCATCACACCCTCTATGTCCCCAGCTCCCAATTCACTCCTCCTCAGTTTCTGCTCAGTATAGTGCAGGCCTCCCATAGATGTCAACAAAACATTGCATATGAAGTTTCAGTCAGACTAATACCTCCCCATGCACTAAACGCTGGGAAAGGTGACCCAGTATGAGGAATGGGGTCAAAAGCCACTAAAAGAGTACAAGATGGCCCCTTTTCCCACTGTTAGGAGTCCCACAAAAAGACCAAGCTACTCAATTGTAACATATATACAGAGTGTCTAGGTCAGTTCAATACAGGTTCCCTTTTACACTTGTCAGAATGTCTGAGATCAAAATCACAAGTGATGCCTCATGCTGGAGAGGATTTGGAGCAAGGGAAATACTATAACTTTCCTGGCAGGAGTACCAAATTTTATACTCACTTTAGAAATCAATATAGAAGTTTTCCAAAACCTGGGAGTCAATCTACCTCAAGACTCAACTACACCACTCTTGGGCACATACCCAAAGGATGCTCAGGCATACCACAAGGACATGTGCTCAGCTATATTCATAGCAGCTTTATTTGTAATATGCAGATACTGGAAACTAAGTAGATGTCCCACAATTGAGAAACTGATAAAGAAAATGTGGTACATTTACACAATGGAATACAACTCAGTGATAAAAAGCAATGACATCATGAAATGTGCAGGCAAATACCTGGAACTAGGAAAAATCTTCTTGAGTGAGGTAACCCAAACCCAAAAGGACAAACATGACATGTACTCACTCATAAAGTGGGTACTAGCTATAAAATAAAGTATAGCTATGCTATAATCCACATTGTCCGAGAGGCTGGATAACAAGGAAGTCTCACAGCCTGAATGTCCTCAGGAAGAGAAATGGAAGAGATTTTGAGAGAGAACAGGTGAGGACAGGTGAGCAATCGGAGTAAGCAGGTTGGGGGGGGGAGCAGAGTGGATATGGAGGAGTGAGTCCTGATTTCATGCTCTTATATAAGAAATCAGGACTACATAATTTTTACCGTTCAGGGTCTATGATAATTCAGTATGTTGAAATGCATAAAAACATTTTTACCTTCAATTTAAACTTGTCATAATTTTAATTTCATTTAGTCAGGTGAAACATTGTCTTAATAAGTTGGATTTCACCTTGAAGACACGTTTTAGCTTCTCTAAAGAAATGGTAATGTCTACTGTAACTGCAAATTCTATAGTCAGCTTTTGACATCAGTTCAGGTACAAGTTTTGTTTTAGATAAAACAATGTGGTAACATTAAAACAGCCTTAGAATTTTTACCTCAAATTAGCTGTCTTACCTCTCAAAAGCGCATGTCAGCTCTACAATTAGCATCAGTACTTTTAAATAATTCCTGAAATCAGTGATAGTCTCATGGCCCTTAGGTAATTCAGTCATGATAATTTCCATGAACTTATCCATTTTAACGCATTTGTACATAGTGTTCTTGATGTGCTAGACAATGATACTTAATTAAATATTAAAATTTTAATATGAATAATAAATAATTTTACATGGCAAGTGTACTTATACTAATTGTTTAAATTTTAAAAAAATATAATTAGATCATTCGGTCTCTTTCCTTTTCCTCTTCCAGCTCCTCTGATATATCCTCCCTTGCTCTCTGATTCTCTCAAATATATGACCAGTTTACATTTCATTTTTCTTATACACATACACACACACACATATATATATATATATATTCCAAAATATATAAATATTTAAATACCTGTGACATTTTCTTTGATTTTACAAGTATGTTAACCACGGGCCACCACTAGGGACTACATCAGATTTGTTGACATTCGACGAAGACAATCAATTTATTTTATTGCTTCTTATGAACTTCTTGATAGATTTGCATCTTTTCCATATGAGTGGGTATGCATGTCTGTGTATACGCTTATATATGTTTTTCATTGTGTGCTTTATAGTTTTGAAAGCCATTATCCATGTATGAGGATCATAAGACAAACTCACTTCTCTGTCCTTGTTCTTTACCTCATGGGAGACAGCATAACTTGTTGAAAATGTTGTTTTCCACTATATATGATAGCCTAACTATCCCACATCCATACAGAAATAGCACACCCACGCATAAATAAATAAAATATAGTAATAAAAATTTAAACATTATTATCGGTAAATAATTGGAAGCATACACAGATATAAGACCATGAGTGTTAAAAGAAAAATTGCAAGAAAAATGATGAATACTCCCATGAAGAAAAATAAGGATTTTATTCAGAACAAGATCTGTGTGTGGAATGAAGTGCAATGCTAAAATGTTCTTTCAATGGAGTATTTAATGTAAAAGAATCAACTATGAGCCTTAAGAGAAAAGATAAGTGTATGATACCAACACTGTGAGGAGGAATAACACAGAAGGACTTTAGTCAAACATCTGTTTCCAAATGGGTTGTGCATCTGTTTCAGATACATTAGTACAATATTATAAAACATGCTTGTGGTCCTTGCTCAGTTTTCACCGAAATTCACAGTGTTCTCATCGAGATATGCCAGCTGTTCGCTAGCTGATTAACTGTCAAATATGCTCAGCAATAGAACCCCATTTGGGTAATTTTATCACAAAAAATGCTTTCCTAGACATCAAAGTCTTCTGAAGTATTAGTTCACAAGACCTTTAGAGGTGCTTTTCATTATTATAACTTATTTGATAATTTCATACAATATATATATTTTCAAATTAAAAAATAGATACTTTTAATTTTTTGAGGATTCCATGCGTAAGTAATGGATTTACCTCATTTTCCCCTCCCTCTCCTCCAATCAACTATTTCAATGACTTTTTAGTCCTCAGATTCATGACTTCTCATTATTTAAGTGTGTGTGTGTATACCTATTATTTATTAATTTGTAAATACTGCTTGCTGACTTTACTCAGTTTTTGCTCACCTATATATGTGTTTAGAACTGACTTCTGGATAACCTATTGGGAGATTCATCTGTATAGAAGATGGATTCTTCATCTCTCCACAATAATTAATTCTTTATGGCTTTTAGTCTGGTGAATGGAACCTTGTGAGGTTTCCCCCATTCACATTGGCATGTCAGTTGGTGCTGTCATGTTTCAGTTCTTATTTATGCAACCATATTTAGATTCCATGCATGCATCCTTCCTGTCATATATAGAAGCCACTGTCTTCCTGGAGATGTCCTAGTCCTCTAGATCTTATAGTCTCCAACCATGGTCCCTGAGTCTTATGATCCCTTAGTTATAATACTATGCATATGTAAATTGGGGACTGGGTACTCCATGGTTAGTTTGTTACATCTTGACCAGTTACAGATTTCTGTAAAGGTCTCCTATGCTTCAAAAAAGATAATGAGATTTGAACTACACTTATCTGTGGGTATAAATATAAATGTTTAGGATGTAATTAGAAATTATTTTGATGAAGAAAGTGCCAGTAGAGGAGTCTAGAGTCCATGGCATCACCCATGATGAGTAGTGCTTCTTTACAGTACTAGACATGAATTCCCCTTTATTTAACCTGATTTAAATCCAATCAGGCAATTGTTAGTTACCTTGTAGATATAAGTTTCAATATTATACCTTTAGTTTTATCCTGCCTTTCTGGTCATTGTCATGGTTCTTAGCCATTACAACTAGGTAGGGTCATTGATTGCTTTTCTCTTTTTACAGCTTGCTGTGGTAAGATGAGAGTTCGCCCTCTGGAGAGAGGATTTTATGTCAGTTCTTGGTTTATTCCTCAAGTCTTCAGTCTAAACTCCATGATATATTTAGCATTAGGGATTTACATCAAACTGTGGTTAAGTGTGCAAGAGGCACCACAATGGCATATGTTTTTTGGAAGTCTCTTAAACTACTAATCCACAACTCAAATGGAGGTTTCACATGCATTGCACTGAGTCATGATTTGTTAGGTAGCCTATGATTCTTAGGAGAATGATTCTTAATTCATTTGAACTATATGTGCACACCTTTACCTACATGTATATAATTTTAGGTAATTATAAAATAATCTGGTTTCCTATGGTTCTTTCAAACATCCACAATGTTATTTATCTCTCCAACCTCTTCACTTCCTTCCTTCCCCATTCCACAGATAACTCCTTCCCTCTAATATTGTTGCATTTCTCTCACCATAACGACTGTGCTCTAATATCCCTCTCTTTAGAGCTACCCTCTTCCCTCTTTGACACCACTGCCACTGTTACTCCTCTGGCATCTGTTGGTACTCCAGGTAATGTACTCAAATTTAAAGGTCTGTAGCTAGGAACCACAAATGAGAGAGAACATTGAGAAGTTTGGTCTTCTGGGTCTGGGTCTCCTTGCTTTAATGACATACGATGTGTTGTGATGTTATTCACCATCCTCTCTGCCAACTTTTCCCAGCTGCATTCACTTCCCAGCCAATCAAATTGTGGGGGCTCTTTTTCTTTTCGAACTATAAAGTCAAACATATTCTGAGTTGTATTGCCATGCACTTACGTTGTGCTTGACTTATCAGGGATAACACTCTTCCACTCTGAGAAGTTGTCATTTACAGAAAAGATTTTTTTCTGCTAGATCTGGGATTTTGTGTTCACTTACTCTCATCATGCTAGGATTTGGTCTGCCTTAAAATTGCAGTGTTCATGTTTGTGATCATATTCTCTGTAAGTTCATTTATGGAGCTGTCCTGTTGTGTCAAGCTAGATTGCTTAGGTTTTTAACTAAAGTGAAAGTTATACATGGAAAAATGTTTTAAAGTAATACAAGTATATATGATGAAAAATATTCTATATATATCCTGTCTTCAGATTTGATTTAATAATCTATACAATACAGTTTTGGTAACTTGACTTAAAGTTAATACTGGATCTTTTCCACTTTGTTTTTGCTTCCAAAACAATTAAAATTCCATGATGATATTTTTCTTCAATTTTTGTTTGTTTTCTTTCCATAGCTTTTAGTTAATTCTAAAATATCTAAAATATTTTCATTCCTTAAATCTTTTATCTTCGAACTTACTAGTAACTTTATTCTTCTCTGTTTTTATCTTTATGGCTTTTTTGTTTTTGTTTTTCCTGTGTGTGTGTGTATGTGTGTGTGTTTGTGGTATGATGCCACTGCATATAGACCTTCAAAGTATATTTTAATCATCACTTGAATCCAGATGTCCCATAAATACCGTTTTAAAATGCCACAGGGGTTTTCTCTCTTAAATTATATTGAATATAAGTTTTATATCCAATTCTTCTAAATTAGGTTCTTGATTATTTGGGGTAATAGAAAGTAAAGAGCATGAGGCTCAAAATGAGATTACCTGTTAAATATACTTTGGAAAAAATTCATTTGTGTGCAGGAAGAGTGTTTCCACAATTTTAACAAAAGGAATTGCTTTTGACTTGACGACAATTGTTCTCTTGTTTCCTTGAAATGGCATAAATTCAAGCTTTCGTGGAAAGAAAAAAGACTGCAGGTATTTTTTCTTCTTCTTTTATGCTATAGAAAAACCTCTGTGTTTACTTGTAGGTACAAAAAATAATATTTAGCTTATGTGCTATAAATGGACTATGGTCCACAAACATCACCAAGTAGTATTCATCATTTAGCTGGTATGAGTGAATATTCAAGGCATGGCCAGGAAAAGCAGAAACTTTGAACTTGGTGGCAGGGGCGTCTCATAATTTAAAATAGGATGAAGATAAGCAAACCCATTTCTGTAGGACCTTTATAGCTTACGAGTGAATTATTCCTGTCCATGAAACAGAGAACCTGCTGTGTGGTATTTGTAAACAGCAATTTCGTTCGTAAAAGCAACATAAACCTTTTATGTGCCTGATGCCCATTTCCTAACTGTTTTCTGCTGAATGTGTCTCACATACAAATGAATTCTAGGGCAGAAAATAGATGCGCTATGCAAATAGCATCTCCTACTAGTTGCTACGATTAATCAAATAGGGCCATCTATCTAATAAAATTACATCTCATGCAAATTCATGCTGCCTGTGCCACAGCTGTGTACGGCTGCTGCGCTTGCTGTTGCTGCTGCTGCACAGCAGGTCTCAGGCTCTTGTTTAAGGAATGCCTATGTGCTTGGTATAATACATACAGTTAGCCTAGGGACTCGCAAACACTTCTTTCCTGTCAATGGTTCCTGTAGGAGTTCATCTATAGATGAGGCACCCTCTCCTCTGTTCAGGAGATTTGGTGGCAACTCTATCCCATGCGGTGAAATTACAGGGAGAGAGGGGACTCTCTGGGCCTCAATTCTTTAAACCAACATTACATTGCAATCACTATAATGAGAATTATTGAGCCAGCGAGGTAGCTGCCTAACTGTGCACATCTGTCCTGTTCATCTGTTTTCAGAGATTAGTCTACATATGGGGCTTCAACACAGAGTCCTGTATCAAGTCCTGGTAGCTGAGATTTGCTTCACTTTACATAGAGCTGGATAAACCATCCCTAATGCCACTTGGCAAAAACCTTCTTGTTAATGTATGTTCTAGTGGAAATAATAATAACTTTGGATTACACCTTTGCCAAGTTCTAAAAGTATAAATTTCTTAATCATTGTCAGACCACACTTCCAAGAGTTCTCAAATACACCCCATATTCTTATTGTACTTCTAATCAGAGCCTTCCCTCATCATGAAAATTCAAATCAATTATACTTGTTTCATGACACTACATATTTATCACCTTGAATTATTTAATCTTTATTGTTCTATACTATGTTACCTATGTCCTTAACAGTTTTGATTTTGTTGGTATACTGGACCATTTAATTCTAGTATTGTGCACATATTATGATTTTATACCTCAAGCTTTGAAATATTTCCAGAACATTTCGGCTGTCAGTGTAAGTTTGTTAAATCAGTTTGTAATCAATATTGATATTTATCAAAACACTCAAGTTGCAAAAGTCATTATGGCAGTACTTCTTGGATTCTTGATTCACTCAGATATGTATTTCTATATTCTAGTACTGCCTCCAAATTCTCCTTAAATAATAGTGGGAAAATCAAAATTCAATCCCAACCATTGCATAAAGTCTCCACAGTCTTATAGTTCCTTTTATGTTAAAAAAAACGGATTGAAAGCTTATCAATTCATGAGTATCACAAATTTTGCACTTGAACTCATTAGATTTTTGAAACTTTCTTGCTTTACTCTCACAAGATAGATATGCTGTTCTCTTCTGTGTCCCAGTGTGGGAAATTGTAACAGATTCAGTTTGCTCATAATTTTATTTCCCTGTGGCACTATGAACAAATGGTACTCAAGAATCAATGTAAGAATTAATACGTTCTGCTCCAAGATAATTGTATAGCAAAAATTCCCCCATCAAAATGATGGCATTCTTGTCCTGCTCAAATGTCATCTTCTATGCTAATCCTGCAACTTGTAGAAATCATAGAATATTTTCTTACAAATGTCTACAAAGCAGAAAGATACCAGTATACATTCTGCTATTACTCTGATAAGATAAACATTTACAGGAAAAGCACAAATTTAGAACAAATAAACTCACTCTATAAGAATAAGACCACTGAAGTTTTAAGAAAAATATAAGCATACTGTGAAAACACAAATATAATCATTATTGAAATATAATGGGCCTCATCACAATTGCAGGGGTGATCAAATATCATAAATATGCCCTGCCTTTACCCACTCAAAGCCTCCAGCATTGCACTCAGCATTCTCATTGTGCACAATATGTGCATGAGCATGCTGCACCCTGGTCATACTGTGTCTGGATGTATTGCACCAGATGTTTGCCATGCTGCTAAAACTCCCAAAAGTTTAAAGTTTTCCCTGTGAATCCATTTTAGTTATTTACTGCCTGCATTTTTCTAAGGCACTAAAATTCCTTTTGAGGGTACTGATATTTCCACTGCCTCAATGACAGTCTGGAAGGTAATTATTCACAGGAACTGTGGTCATAGTAGAGCATATCTTAGACAGGTTGAGCTTTGGTTTCATACAGACCTGAGTTTTCCCTTTAACTCCATTACTTGGTAAAGTTTTAAAAATAAATTTCCTTACTTGAGTATAATTGTAGTTAATGAATAGAGTTTTAATGATAATGACAAAGGAATTGTACATTTTTTTTAATTTTGAGAATTTCTTACACACATTTACAAAAATATAATCACAGCCGGGCGGTGGTGGCGCATGCCTTTAATCCCAGCACTCGGGAGGCAGAGGCAGGCGGATCTCTGTGAGTTCGAGGCCGGGCTGGACCGATAGCCTCCTAAACAATACAGAGAAACCCTGTCTCGTAAAAAAAAAAAAAAAAAAATATATATATATATATATATATATATAATCACATTGGAAGTCTTTTAATTTTGCAAAATACCATTTGATGATTGTTGTTATTATTTCCAGTTATGTAGGAGATTTATTCAATAAGATCTTACCTGAGCCTGTGTATGAAAAAATGTTAGTTTTAATGCAATTAAATGCTATACACAGAGGGTATTGAGGGCCTATTTTATTTATTTTTTGAATGTTGCAATTCAATTGTTATTATCATTTGGTTCCATTTTATGGGATTAATAATTTTTAAGGAGATACATCTTTGATTTTTGCTTCACTTCTTTTTTTTATCTGGGAGCTGTGCAGGTATGGGAAATTTGTTCAAGTGATTGGGACCATTGTTTTTAATACTTTGGAGTTGGATAGGTTGTGCAATCTGGCCAGTGTTTTGGGTCTGGGAAGCTGCTCACTTATTGGAGCTTAGAGTTATGCATGGCTGGGAGTTATAAAAGATTAGATTAGGCTGATAGGTGGAGCTCTGAGAGGCCCTTCTTTAACTACCAGAAGATGGATAGTCAGGGAATAATCACATAAAAGTTTTAATAATAACTGTATAAATATTCATCTCAGTGTGCTTTCTTTTTATTTAATATGGTGGTTAGTAAAACTAATATATGAAGTTTCAGGTAAAGACAACCCAGTTTATTTTAACATCACTTTTTATGGCCTGAGCATTTTCCTGAATATGAATATAACTGTATATAGAAGGAATGTAAAGATCTTCATAGTTTGTTGAATATGTAACTCTGTCTACCTAGTTTATGACATATTTAGTGTTACATTAGAAGATTGTCTTTTTCTCTGTTTATAATGATGAAAAGACATTTTTCATGATAATATTTGATGTAATTTTAAGCAAATCAAGAAAAGATTTTGTTAAATGTCAGTCTTAGATACCAAGCTTTGTAGATACCTTATATTCTATCATGAAATATTGAGTCACCACAAGATTTTAAACAAAATTGTCTTAAAGAAAAAATGTACATAAGGCATAGGAGCACACCACTAATAAATTGTCATTTTCCTATGACTACATGATCGCAAGTAAGGGGAGTGAAGGCTGTCTGTGTTCAATATCCCTCCTCATTCCCTCACTACAAAACAACGCATGTGAACTATTGGTCCAATATTCCTATTATCTTGGCCCCAGGAATACCTATCATTTCACAAAAATGGATAAAATCTAAGGAAAAAGCAAACAGGGAAAAGGTATGAATATACATGCCCCTGGAGAGGTGGAGTAGGTGCCTGTGCAATCTCATCAAGTGCCAAACCCACCATCAGTAAATAAGCCTGACAAGGGGCCATTTCAGAAAAATATGAGCACACGATGATTGATTGCTGAGGAGAGATAAAGGGAAGAGACCAAGTCAGTTCCTGCATCTTAGTAATAATATTAGTTCTGAGGGTGTCCGGTTACATGAATTGTTCTCATTAATCAAGGAAGAAAACACTCTACCGAGTCTATGCAATGACTCAAAATAAGATTTCTTAGAACTTAACCAAATGGGCAGAAAGGATACATTAATTGACCATCTTAATTCATTTTGTACTGAAATAGGGCATAAATCAATGATAATTAAATAATCTCTCTTTGAGTTTGATTTAATTTCGGACCTAGACAGATGGCTGAGAAGGAAAAATTATGTAACATGATATTTCATGTTTCCAGCCTTCAAAGTACTTTGTTTTCCTAGTTCCTCCCATGAAATGCATTGTCTGTGACTTTGTCAACCTCTGCCAGTGTTCCTTTGCTGTTTAAGAGGCATCATTTCATGTGAAAGATTCAGTAACTTTTAGTTTTCATGTAATATCATTCTTGTTTCCTATTTTCTCTGGCTCCCCTGTCCTATTTCAAGAGGCAACTGAAGCTGAGGCCAGAATGCCACTACAGGGTCATTTTTTAGATGCTGCCAGATTAAATTAAATTGAACATGAGAAAGAAGTTATAATTAGGGTTTGCAGTACACGTTTTCTGCTCCAGATGAGAAAACTTCATGAAGAAAGAGACAGGAATTCATTTAAAAACAAGTAAATAAGGCACTGTTAAAAATGGTATCTGTAGGAGGTGGTAAAACATAGCACCTGACTTTTAAAGCTGGAAACAAAGAGAAATACCATCACTCCACTGAAGAATTTGTGAACCTTTTCTGTAGTTTCAATAGTTCCTTTTCACTTCTGCTTTCTTTACAATAAAAATGCTGATTTGTTCAAAATATACTGGATCACAGCAGTGCCTAACATGTAAATTTAGTTGTCTTGTAGAATAATTATAGCCACTTTTTATTGAATACTTACTCTACAACAAACAGTATTTCAGAGTAGGGAATTTACAGTGTTTTTGCACAGGATTCTCATAAATATATTGGGAGAGATGTATTGCCATATTATTTTGTCATTATATGAATAAAAAAGTGATGTAGACACATATGCCAGGTTTTGAGTTGCTGAATAAACGTTATGGGTACGTTCTTGGCTTCTTTTTTGTGAGTCGGGACAAAAGATTCATGGGAGAAATGTAAGTCTGTGTGTTAATCTGGGTATCTCTCCACTTGCCAAAAGCTCATCCTTAAAACCTTTTCTTATTAAGTATTGATCTACAGAATATTTGCAGTTCTTTGCGAGGCAAGCATGCTCAGTGTCTATCTGCTTATCGAAATTTTCAAATTCATATAAATATTTGGGAATTATTTTTAATTTATTTTCATCCCAAACATATTTGTAAACATTTTGCTGTCAGTCATAATACAGTTCCATTCTGTTCAGTTTCATATGTTAGGCCCATTTTCCTCAAAAAATTCCTTCCTAACAAGTAGAATTAAAAAATGATTCAGAATAGAAATATTGTCTTATATGCTAGGGGTAAGGACTATTAGATCTAAAAACATAATATTCTTAATCATCTGATTTTGGATTAGGTCATCTCCTATTTGGCAATTTGAATCTGTGTACATACATCAGACATAAATTAGTGTGCTTCTGGAGAGTCTCTTATCAAATTAATAAATTGAATTTTTATTTATGTTTACAACAAGAGAGTCTGTCACTGATAAGAGTTGCACTCCATGAATAATTATATTAGTGTGTGTGTATGTGTGTGCTTCTGTTGTGTGAATGTATGTACACATATAGTAACCATGCCTACATATATGTCCATATATATGCAAATATTAATTGTAAGATTTTAATGTAGTGCACTGTGGGAACCAGTCAAGCAATGCCTAAAAAAATTGAATTTTTGGTCCAAATTTGGGGCCATAATGTCAATAGAGCATATCTCCTAGGTAAACTGTGGATGACGGGGCAATAAAAGGGAGGAGATGGAGAATGAGAATGTGAAGGAACTAGATGGCCAATTTGGGGGAGGCATAGGGTAAGAGAGCAAGGAAAAAGATATCTTGATAGAGGGAGTCATTGTGGGGTTATGGAGAAGCCTAGCAATAGTGGAGAGAATTCCTCAACTGATTTTCTCCTTTAATCAGATTGGTAACTACCCTACCTACCATCATAGAACCTTCAACCAGTAACTGATGGAAGCATATGAAGAGATTCACAGCCAAGTACCAGTCCAAGTTCAGGGAATCCAATAAAAATGAGGGAGGAAGCTTTATAAGATCAAGGGTCAAGATCATGGATGGGGAAACCTGCAGAGACAATTGACCTGAACTTGCAGGAGCCCATGGAATCTAGACTGGTAGCTGTGGAATCTGCATGGGACCCAATTATGCTCTCTATATGTGGGTGACAAATTCTTAGCCTGGACTGTTTGTGGGAACCCTGGAAGTGAGACCAGAATCTATCCCCAATGCATGAACTTGCTTTTTGAAGCCCATTCCATATGGTGGAAGCCTTGGTCAACCTTGATAAGGGGAGGCTTGGTCCTGCCTCAAATGAATGTGCTAGGCTTCCCCATGGGAGACCTTAACCTTTCTGAATAGTAGATAGGGGTATACTGGGGGAGAGTTTGGAAGAGGGGCAGAGGAGGGAGCAGGAACTGTGGTTGCTTTGCAAAATGAATAAAAAGAGTAAAAAATGAGTAAAACTCTTGTTCCTTAATTCCTTCCTTACAAATTTTATGAAAAATATATAGTCAACAGGAGCTACCACCAAAATGGAGCCTAGCTAAGTAGGGCCACAAAAATAAAGATAGTTGTGAGCAATTCAATACATGCTTAGCTGAAATTCTGTAATACAAATCCTTGTTGTCATATTTAGTGTCAAAATCCATTTTAAAGCCACTACTGTGTTTTCATTATATTACAGGCATTATAAATCAATAATAAAATATAAAAAGCTGTATTTTATAAATAATCCTATTAATTATTACATGAAAACCAATTTTGGAATTAGTGCCACAAAGATTAACAACCTCTAGAATGCGTACCGTAATAAAGCAATCCATTCCTGTGCTTAGTTTATAGCATTTTCCCTCAATATATAGGCACTTTAAGAAATGAATATAAAATATATACATTAAAATGTTCATCATTTTCAAGACTGAGATTTCTTTACTTCCCTTCAATATCCATACAAGTTTCTATGCAATTTGACTCTGACAAAAAAATCAATGGCTCAATAAAAATTATAAGTAAAACAAAGTAAAGAATTCCTTGATGTTCCAAGTTCCGAATTTGGCAACAATGGTTTCAATGTATTCATCTGTAGCAACATAATTTGTAATGGCATTTGTCAGTAAGAAGAATTCCAAGACATGTGAAGTTTTGCCTTGTTGGCAAGAGAATGATGTCACCTGATCCTGGAACCCTGTGCTCCCCTACTTACCTGTGTCTGTTGTCTCAAGAGAGTAATTTCTGCACTCCTCTTTGCTTTGTTTGATTTATAGACCACATGGAAAGATAAAACTGTTAGATATTAGTCTGCTGTTCAAGTCATTTCTTAATTAGACCTTATGACCAACTAATTGTGTCTTGTGAGCATGATTGAAAGTGTTAACAATGTTGTTAAAAAGCAGCTAGTATTATCAGTCAAGATTGTTCTCTTAATAACATGGAGTGTGTTGAACATGAACTTTGAAGTCAGAGAAAACAGGCATAAATTCTGTCCATGCTGCAAAGTTAACAGCATCACTTACTCTCTTTAGACTTCTGTCATAGTTAACATGGTATAGTAGGGTGGATCAGATGAGATTACTTAAAATATTATGTGAATTTAATAATAAAATAATAATTAAGTATATAGAACAAATCAGCACTGTCACCTATCTAAAGAAATCTCACCTGATATATTAGCATACTAACAATTTCATTGTTCTTTAAATAACTAAGTGTAAGTATGGAGACACCCACAGCTAAACAATGAACTAAACTCCTGGAATCCAGTTGCAGAGAGGGAGGAGTGATGAGCCGGGGTCAAGACCAGGCTGGAGAAACCTACAGAAACAGCTGACCTGAGTAAGGGGGACCTCATGGACCCCAGACTAATAACTGGGAAACCTGCATAGAACCAATGCAGACTCCTTGATTATGGGTGTCAGTTATGTGGTCTGGGCAATCTATGCGACCTCTGGCAGTGGATCAGTATCCATCCCTAATATACGAATGGACTATAGGAGCCCATTCCACATAGATGGATACTCTCTGTCTAGACACATGGAGGAGGTTCTAGGCCCTGCTCCAAATGAAATGACAGACTTTGAAAATTCCCCATGAAAGTCTTCACCCTCCCTGGGAGCAGAAAAATGAAGGGATGGGTTCTGTGGGAGACAAGGGAGGAGAGGAGGGACAGAGAACTGGGATTAACATGTAAAAGTAGCTTGCTTCTAATTTAAATTAAAACAGGAAAAAATAAACTCCCCTCTTCATGAAAAATCTTTTTTTTAATGTGTAGAAAAATTGAGTCAGTGTCTTAGATATTTCTTTACATGCAATTCATATATATAAATAAAAATATTTCAAATATCTTGGGGATCATACATATGCATATGTGTATATATATATGTATATATATACATATATATTGTTATTGTACTTTAGATTCTGTAATTCACAAGAAAAGTTTAGTTTTCAGAGTCACATTCTTTTTCTCATATTTGACTATAACTGGTTTTCCTGACGGTGAAGATTTATAAGGATAATAGCCTTTTGAAAAACGTATTTATTTACTATATAATATAGATTAAAGGAGTACATAGGAAGTATTTATATTTGTGTGATTTTATTTGTGATATACTCATAAAATGTTTATGTTAGAAAAAATAGTCACATGTTACAGTCATTCTTAGTGACATTAGATATAAGTGAACATTTATAGATCTATCTAAAACTGTCTTTTTACTGCAAGAACAAAATCCTTTCTATAACAACTGAAGTATAAATGCTTTGAAGTTGTTTAAGTTGTTGCCATATATCAGCACCTTCTAGCAAATGTACAGAGAATAATCTAATAGTAGAGTCTGATTTTTGGAAGTCTGACAGTTGAATTTTTTGTAGAAGAATTCTAAAATGTATTTAGTTTTCTGGAAATTGCAATTGGACAAGCATTTAAATTGTAAATATTTACTTGTAATCTACTCAATGATCTCATTCTAAGTCATGTCTACTTGATAAAGGGTAGGAAACAATTTTTGTTCTGTGCAGAGGTTGACGCTTATGACTTTGTGGTTTAACAATTTAAAGATCAGTATTGCTTTTAAGAAGTCTTTTGACCAAGCATGTGTCTTAAAAATGAAAAGTTGGCAAATTAATGAAGAGGACATTGTTTATCCTTAATATAACATAGTAATTCCTCACACTCTTTTATTTCTGATAAAACCCAGAAAATCATACCATATCTTAGAGAAATATTTTTGTACAAATTAAGGATTTCTTTTCTCTCTACTTTCCCCTCAGTAGCTCTTCAGCAATTAAACATTAAAAATCTTGAGTAGAACATCAAGAAAAATGTACAGGTGTCTGAGACATTTCTCTTCTTGGTGACTCAATGATATGACAGGCATAGAACACAAATAGAGAAATATTCAAATGGCTAAAGTGGTAAGAAAAGTAGGACAACTCAACCTTGAAGGCTAAAGGTAAAGGTAAGAAGAGATAACTCCCTAGAATATTCTAGTGGTCTTAATGCACAAAATCTTTCCATTCAGATAGTTTATTTATATTCTTTTTTTCTTTTTTTCTTATTATTATTTTAATTTTAAGTAGCTTATTTTACATGTCAATCCCAGTTCCCTCTACCTCCTCTCCTCCTACACACCCACACCACCCCCCAGCCTCCCACCCTATCGCCATTTCCTTCCACATAGGGGATATCTAGAGTCTGTCATTTCACTCAGGGCAGGGTCCAGGCACTCCCCTATGAGTCCAGGCTGAGAGAACATCCCTCTTTGTGTTATGGACACACAATGTCTGTTTGTATGCCAGGGATAAACACTGATCCACTGCCCAGGGCCCAATAGGTTGCCCAGGCCTCCTCACAGACTCTCACATTCAGGGGTTCTGGATCAATCCCATACTGGCCTCCCAGCTGTCGGTCTGGGGTCCAAGAGCTCTCCCCTGTTCAGATCAGCTGTCTCTGTTGGTTTTGCCAGTCCATTCTTTGTGAATTTGCTAATCGCTCCTCTCTCTCTGTCGCTGGTTTCCTTGGATTCAGTTCGGTATTTAACTGTGGATGTTTGCCTCTGCTTCCATCAGTCATTGGGTGAAGGCTCCAGGATGGTTATAGACATCAAGTTCATTATCAGGAATGGACATTCGATGTGATCTCTCCACTATTGCTTAGCTTGCCAATTGGTGTCATCCCATTAGTTCACTAGAGGTCACACTGGTGCCTGATATGTCTTCTAACCTATGATTCCCTCTTCCTCCTCATCTACCCCCAACTGAACTTCCTGTTCCGCATGACCTACTCTCTCTTCCTCTTCACCCCTCTCTTTTCCCAGGTCCCACTCCCCCACAACCCTCCCTGTGTTCCCCATTTGTTCAGAAGATCTTGCCTCATTCTTCTTCTCTTGGGTACACTTCAGTGGAAGTGCAGACTGGCACTATCCTGATCCATGTCTAAAATCCATATATGAGTGAGTACATACCATGTTTGTCTTTTTGTGACTGTGTTATGTCACTCAGGATAGTTTCTTCCAGGGCCATCCATTTACCTGGGAATTTCAATATCCCATTGTTTTTTCTGTTGAGTAATATTCCATTATGTAAATGTACCACATTTTCTCTATCCACTCTTCAGTTGAGGAGCATCTAGGTTGCTTCCAGGTTCTGGATATTACAAATAATGCTGCTATGAACATAGTAGAGCAGATGCCCTTGTTGTATGAATTTGCCTCTTTTGAATATATGCCTAAGAGTAGAATTGCTGGGTTTTGTGGTACAGTGCATGTATTATGGGGGACTTCTAAAATGACTATTATCTGTATATAACAAAACATACTAAAAATTACTAATAGATTCAGGAAAATAATGTTCTAGAAACTAAACTAACTAAAATGTTTCATGCTGTACTCTATTTTCCTATTACTTTCATAATCAAGGTCACTTGAGATTCATTTCAAATTGATTAGCATAGAAAAATAGAAAATAAAGGCTCCTGTAGTCAAATGTAGCATCAGAGAGTGTGCTAAGTTTTTTTAATTCATTAATTAAGTGATGCTCAGCTTTGAATTATAGCACTAGTCAGTATGCCAAGATGGCTCATTAGAGTCCAAATTTTATTATATATTACATGCTTTATGCCTTTCACACAAACTTATTACACCACTCAGATAAGGTGATCTCGAAAGCACATTAGACTAATGTTCCTGAAACTCTGCCTAATGTAAGTTTTATTGGATCAATGTAGCCAAAAAAAGGTCACAAAATGATTTGTTCTGGTAATGATTTACTAAAAGAAAATTGTAAGTAATGACTTATTGCTAAATGTTTGACCTTGAAGCAACTTCTAAGTCATTGAGATTTATTGACATCACATTGCCACAAAAGAACAGGGAATTAGATGATTGCCATAGAGTTTTTAATATTTCAACTTCCCAGAAGTACAGAGAGGACAAGACAGTATGGAATGCTTACCTTCTGCCTGACTGTGAGGCAACAGTTTATCATTTCTTGCCTCACAAAACTCTTACATTATCTCGGCTTTCCAGAAACTTAGAGAGGTTGCAAAACTAGGCCAGTATTCCATCTACTTTTTATGTAAAGTCTTCAGAAGCAGCAATCACTTATAGACACAGTTAGATTTCCTCTCGTTTGAAAGTAAAGTAAGCAGACTCTATGAATTGGATTCTTAAGCAGTAATGTTATAAAATAGGTCAGGTAACTAAGACTCTGAAATTAACTGTATTATTCAAATCCCATTCATGGTACTTGGGCTCTTAATCAGTTGTTCAAACATCATGATCTTTACTTTTTACTAGTGTATCATGAGTATCTGAGTCTTATTTGAAGATTAAAGTAAATACTGAAACAGACTACAATATTATTCATATGGAAGACAAAAGGGTTATAGTTTTACCAACAAAGTACATGAATATTTTTGTCATTAAAAAAGAGAAGTGTGCAAAGATGTATCTTCATCTTATGTATAGGACATGCTAGACTGTGGGAGAGAGGTAGCTCTGGAAATGGAAAGAAACTGAGTATGGAATGTGTGTTGAAATGTTGATGTAACATGTTTTATCAAAGTTGAAATAAAAGAAGTCTATAATTATTGATAAACTCAAATGTTTATTTTATGATTGACCTTGTAATACTTCCTTATATAACTTTTTTCTCTTTTTTCTTATTTATTTTTAAATTTAAATTTATATTAGAAACAAGGTTGCTTCACAAGTCATTTCCAGGTCCCTCTACGATTCCCTCCAACTCTCCCGTGCCCTCCCCCCAAGCCCCTCCAATATCGCCTCATTTCCCCAGGGAGGGTGAGGCCCTCCTTTGGGGTGTCCATAGTATGTCATTTCATCCAGGGCAGGGTCTAGACCCTCCCCCAAGAGTTCAGGGTGAGAGTGCATCTCACATTGTTGGATGGTAGTCCAAAGTCCATGTGTATACTCAGGATTAATACAAATCTACTGCCCAAGTCTCAATAGATTACCTAGGCCTCCTCACTGACACTCCCATTCAGGGGTCCTTGATCAGTCCCATGCTGGATTCCCAGGCATCAGCCTGGGATTCAAGAGCTAACATTTGTCAGGTCAGCTGTTTCTGGGGGTTGAACCAACCCAGTCTTAATCCCTTTGGTCATCAGTCCTCTCTCTATTACTGGCTTTCTTGAGTTCAGCTCAGTGCTTAGCCGTGGGAGTGTGCCTCTTCTTCCATCAGCCACTGAATGAAGTTTCTCTATCCCAGACTCTCCGGCCATGGGATTGTAGGCTGGCACAACCTAGATCTAAAATCCATATATGAGAGAGTACATGCCATATTTCTTTTTTTGTGACTGGGTTACCTCACTCAGGATGGTTTATTCTAGTGTCATCCATTTACCTGCAAATCTCAAGATTCCATTGTTTTCTTCTGTTGAATAGTACTCCATTGGTAAATGTACCAAATTTTCTCTATCCACTCTTTGGTTGATGGGCATCTAGGTTGCTTCCAAGTTCTGGCTATTGCAAATAATGCTGCTATGAACATAGTGGAACAGACATCCTTGTTGTATGAATGGGCATCTTTTGGATATATGCCTAAGAGTGGAGTTGCTGGGTCTTGTGGTAGGTTTATTCCCATTTTTCTGAGGAATCTCCATACTGACTTCCAACATGGCTGAACAAGTTGGCACTCCCACCAGCAATGGAGGAGTGTTCCCCTTTCATCACGTCCTCCCCAGCCTAAATTGTCTTTGGTGTTTTTGATTTTAGCCATTTTGACAGGAGTGAGATGGTATCTCAGGGTTGTTTTGATTTGCATTTCCTGGATGGCTAAGGATATTGAGCACTTTCTCAAGTGCCTCTCAGTCATTTTAGACTCCTCTATTGAAAATTCTCTATTTAGTTCTGCAGCCCACTTTTTAATTGGATCCTTGGGTGTTTTGGAGACTTGCTTCTTGTGTTCTTTGTAAATTTTGGAGATCAAATCTCTGTCAGATGTGGGGTTAGTGAATATTTTTTCCCATTCTGTGGGCTGCCTTTTTGTCTTTCTGACTGTGTTCTTTGCCTCACAGAAGCTTCTCAGTTTCAGGAGGTCCCACTTATTAATTGTTGATCTCACTGTCTGTGCTACTGGTGTTATGTTCAGGAAGCTGTCTCCTCTACCAATTCGTTCAAGGGTACCACCCACTTTCTCTTCTAAGAGGTTCAGTATGGCTAGATTAATGTTGAGGTATTTGAGCCATTTGGACTTAAGTTTTGTGCATGGTGATAAACATGGATTGATCCTCATTGTTCTAAATGCCAGCCTCCAGTTATGCCAGCACCATTTGTTGAATATGCTTTATTTTTTCCATTGTATATTTTTAGCTTCTTTGTTAAAGATCAGATGTTCATATGTGTGTGGGTTAGTATCAGGGTTTTCAATTCGATTCCATTGGTCTACCTGAATATTTTTGTGCCAATACCAAGCTGTTTTCAGGACTATAGCTCTATAATAGAGCTTGAATTCAGGGATGGTGATACCTCTGGACGTTGCCTTGTTGAACAGGATTGTTTTGGCGATCCTGGGTTTTTTGTTTTTCCATACAAAATTCACTATTGTTCTTTCAAGTTCTGTGAAGAATTGTGCTGGGATTTTAATGGGGATTGCATTGAATCTGTAGATTGCTTTTGGCAGGATTGCCATTTTTATGACATTGATGCTACTTATCTAAGAGCATGGGAGATATTTCCATTTTCTGAGGGCTTCTGTAATTTCTTTCTTTAAAGATTCAAAGTTCTTGTAATACAGGTCTCTCACTTGTTTGGTTAGCATTACCCCAAGGTGTTTTATGTTGTTTGTGGCAATTGTAAATGGTGATGTTTCTCTGATTTCTTTTTCAGCCCTTTTATCATCTGTATATAGTAGGGCTACTGATTTTCTTGAGTTGATCTTGTAGCCTGCCACTTTGCTGAAGGTGTTAATCAGCTGTAAGAGTTCCCTGGTAGAGTTCTTTGAGTCATTTATGTAAACTATCATATCATCTGCAAATAGTGAATGTTTGATCTCTTCGTTCCCAATTTGTATCCCCTTGATCCCCTTTTGTTGTCGTATTGCTCTGGCTAAAACTTCAAATACAATGTTGAAAAGGTATGGAGAGGGCATCATCAGGTAAACAGGCCAGCTTCCCGGCCTGAGTTCCAGAGCCTGCAGATCACCTGGGAACTGCACAGAGCTCCCAATCCCGGCGGGAGCATCAGGTAAACAGGCCAGCTTCCCGGCCTGTGTTCCAGAGCCTGCAGATCGCCTGGGAACTGCACAGAGCTCCCAATCCCGGCGGGAGCAAAGCACCCCAGACTCCAGATCTTCTCTCCCACCAACGATTCCAGGAAAGGAGAGGAGGCTGGGAGTACAGGGAAGTAGCTGTCCCTCTGGCATCATCAGGTAAACAGGCCAGCTTCCCGGCCTGAGTTCCAGAGCCTGCAGATCGCCTGGGAACTGCACAGAGCTCCCAATCCCGGCGGGAGCATCAGGTAAACAGGCCAGCTTCCCGGCCTGTGTTCCAGAGCCTGCAGATCTCCTGGGAACTGCACAGAGCTCCCAATCCCGGCGGGAGCAAAGCACCCCAGACTCCAGATCTTCTCTCCCACCAACGATTCCAGGAAAGGAGAGGAGGCTGGGAGTACAGGGAAGTAGCTGTCCCTCTGGCATCATCAGGTAAACAGGCCAGCTTCCCGGCCTGAGTTCCAGAGCCTGCAGATCGCCTGGGAACTGCACAGAGCTCCCAATCCCGGCGGGAGCATCAGGTAAACAGGCCAGCTTCCCGGCCTGTGTTCCAGAGCCTGCAGATCTCCTGGGAACTGCACAGAGCTCCCAATCCCGGCGGGAGCAAAGCACCCCAGACTCCAGATCTTCTCTCCCACCAACGATTCCAGGAAAGGAGAGGAGGCTGGGAGTACAGGGAAGTAGCTGTCCCTCTGGCATCATCAGGTAAACAGGCCAGCTTCCCGGCCTGAGTTCCAGAGCCTGCAGATCGCCTGGGAACTGCACAGAGCTCCCAATCCCGGCGGGAGCATCAGGTAAACAGGCCAGCTTCCCGGCCTGTGTTCCAGAGCCTGCAGATCGCCTGGGAACTGCACAGAGCTCCCAATCCCGGCGGGAGCACCAGGTAAACAGGCCAGCTTCCCGGCCTGTGTTCCAGAGCCTGCAGATCACCTGGGAACTGCACAGAGCTCCCAATCCCGGTGGGAGCATCAGGTAAACAGGCCAGCTTCCCGGCCTGTGTTCCAGAGCCTGCAGATCGCCTGGGAACTGCACAGAGCTCCCAATCCCGGAGGGAGCATCAGGTAAACAGGCCAGCTTCCCGGCCTGTGTTCCAGAGCCTGCAGATCGCCTGGGAACTGCACAGAGCTCCCAATACCGGCGGGAGCAAAGCACCCCAGACTCCAGATCTTCTCTCCCACCAACGATTCCAGGAAAGGAGAGGAGGCTGGGAGTACAGGGAAGTAGCTGTCCCTCTGGCATCATCAGGTAAACAGGCCAGCTTCCCAGCCTGAGTTCCAGAGCCTGCAGATCGCCTGGGAACTGCACAGAGCTCCCAATCCCGGCGGGAGCCAAGCACCCCAGACTCCAGATCTTCTCTCCCACCAAAGAGACCAGGAAACTACAGGAACCAGGGAGACCAGGGGAGTAGCTGTTCCGGATCAGGTACAACAGGACCCAGCATAGGGTCCAGGGGACCAGGTAGGAGGCTAAGCGCCCCAGATTCCTGTTCTTCTTCTCTACCCACGGACCAGCATTTGGACAAGGCATAGAAGAACCACCAGATTACTGGACTTACTAGCACCCACCAAAAGGGAACTCTGGTCCCCAGACCAGGAAGGGTCTATTTCTGCACCCACTAAAAGAAGAGATGGGAAAGAGACAATACAAAAACACAGTCAGCAACAGAAAAACAAATATGACACCGCCAGATTCTAGAGACTCCACACCAGCAAGACCCCAATATTCAAACGCGAAGGAAGCAGAAGAGAACGATCTTAAAAGCACTTTCATGAAAATGATAGAGGCCCTAAAAGAGGATATTGGAAAATCCCTCAAAGAAATGGAAGAAAAAACAAACCAAAAAATGCAAGAAATGGAAGAAAAAACAAACCAAAAAATGCAAGAATTGGAAGAAAAAACAAACCAAAAACGGCACGAAATGGAAGAAGAAATGAAGCAAAAAATGCAAGAAATGGAAGAAAAAGCAAAGCAAAAAATGCAAGAATTAGAAGAAGAAACATACCAAATAAGGCAGGAAATGGAAGAAGCAACAAAGCAAAAAATGCAAGAAATGGTAGAAAAAACAAAGCAAAAAATAAAAAAAATGGAGGAAGAAACAAACCAAAAAAGGCAGGAAAGGGAAGAAGAAACAAAGCACAAAATCCAAGAAATGGAACAAAAAGCAAACCAAAAAATGCAAGAAATGGAAGAAAGAACAAACCAAAAAATTCATAAAAGGCAACAAACGGACGAACAGATAAACAGAAAATTGCAAGAAGCAATGCAAATGCTGCAAGGGTTGAAAACTGAAATAGAGACACTAAAAAAAACACAATCTGAAGAAAGGCAGAAAATAGAAAAGCTGGACAAACAGTCAGGCACTACCAATACAAGCATTACCAACAGAATAGAAGAGATGGAAGAGAGAATCTCAAGTGTTGAAGATACATTAGGAGAAATGGATTTATCAACCAAAGAAAACCTTAAATCCAACAAATCCTTAACACAAAACATCCAGGAATTATGGGACACCATGAAAAGACCAAACCTAAGAATAATAGGTATAGAAGAAGGAGAAGAAATCCACCTCAAAGGGGCAGAAGGCATATTCAACAAAATCATAGAAGAAAACTTTCCCAACCTTAAGAAAGACATGCCAATGAAGGTACAAGAAGCCTACAGAACACCAAATAGAGTGGACCACAAAAAAAAATCCCCTCGCCACATAATAATCAAGACCCCAAACATACAGAATAAAGAAAGAATATTAAGAGCAGCTAAGGAAAAAGGTCAAGTAACATATAAAGGCAGACCTATCAGAATTACACCTGATTTCTCCATGGAAACTCTGAAAGCCAGAAGGTCCTGGATAGATATTCTACCTACACTAAGAGACCATGGATGCCAGCCCAGACTACTATACCCGGCAAAGCTCTCAATCACTATAGACGGAGAAAACAAGATATTCCATGACAAAACTAGATTCAACCAATATGTGTCCACTAACCCAGCCCTACAGAAAATTTTGGAAGGAAAACTCCAACCCAAGGAAGCTAACTACAACCAGAAAAACATAAGCATTAGAGAATCCCTCTCTACCAACAGCCAAAAGAACAAAGGGGCGAAATTCCACCCATAATTCCACCAACAACAACCATCGCAAATCGAAGAAGGATGAGCAATCAATGGTCATTAATATCCCTCAATATTAATGGCCTTAACTCACCCATAAAAAGACACAGACTAGCAGAATGGATTCGAAGACAGAACCCTTCCTTCTGCTGCATACAAGAAACACACCTCACCCTCAAAGACAGACATTACTTGAGAGTTAAAGGTTGGGAAAAAATTTTTCAATCAAATGGACCCAAGAAACAAGCAGGGGTAGCAATCCTAATATCTAACAAACTAGACTTTAAAATAAAATCAATCAAAAGAGATGAAGGAGGTCATTACATACTCATCACTGGTGAAACCCACCAAGACGAAGTGTCTATCCTGAACATCTATGCCCCCAATACAAAGGCATCCACATTCGTTAAAGAAACATTATTAGAACTTAAATCTCATCTAAAGCCCCACACAGTTATAGTGGGAGATTTCAACACACCACTCTCACCACTAGACAAGAATACCAGACAGGAACTCAACAAAGAAGCAAAGGGTCTAATAGAAGTAATGACCCAACTGGGATTAACAGATATCTATAGAACATTTCATCCACATAAAAAAGAATATACCTTCTTCTCACCACCACATGGAACCTTCTCAAAAATCGACCACATACTTGGCAACATATCAAACCTCAGCAGCTACAAAAAAATTGGAATAACTCCATGCATCTTATCAGACCACCATGCCTTAAAACTAGAATTCAACAACAACACAAAGTGCAGAAAACCTACAAACTCATGGAAATTGAATAATGCTCAACTGCACCATCCCTGGGTCAAAGAGGAAATAAAAAAAGAAATTAAAGACTTCCTCGAACTCAATGAGAATGAAGACACAACATACCCAAACCTATGGGACACTTTGAAAGCAGTGCTACGGGGAAGTTCATAGCACTAAGTGCTCACATGAAGAAACAGGAAAACAGTTATACCAGAGAATTAACATCACAGCTAAAAGCTCTAGAACACAAAGAAGCAAACTCCCCCAGGAGGAGTAGACGCCAGGAAATAATCAAATTGAGGGCTGAAATCAACAAAGTAGAAACCAGGAAAACAATACAAAGAATCAATGCAACGAAGAGTTGGTTCTTTGAGAAAATCAACAAGATAGACAAACCTTTGTCCAAACTTACCAAACAGCAGAGAGTGAACACGCAAATTAACAAAATCAGAAATGAAAAGGGGGACATAACAACAGACTCTGAGGAAATCCAGAGAATCATTAGGTCATACTTTGAAAACCTGTACTCCACAAAATTCGAAAATTTAAAGGAAATGGATGACTTCCTGGACAGCTATCATTTGCCAAAACTAAATCAAGAACAGATAAGCAATTTAAATAGACCTATAACCCCTATGGAAATAGAAGCTGTCATCAAAAGTCTCCCAACCAAAAAAAGTCCAGGTCCAGATGGCCTCAGTGCAGAATTCTACCACAAATTCAAAGAACAGCTTATACCAATTCTTCTCAAAGTGTTCCACACAATAGAAGCAGAAGGGTCTTTGCCAAACTCTTTCTATGAGGCTTCAATAACCTTGATCCCCAAGCCACACAAAGATACAACCAAGAAAGAGAACTTCAGACCAATATCCCTCATGAACATTGATGCAAAAATACTCAATAAAATACTGGCAAATCGGATCCAAGAACACATCAAAACAATCATTCACCACGATCAAGTAGGTTTCATCCCAGGGATGCAGGGATGGTTCAACATACGAAAATCCATCAACGTAATCCACCATATAAACAAGCTGAAAAACAAAAATCACATGATCATCTCACTAGATGCTGAAAAAGCCTTTGACAAAATCCAACATCCCTTCATGATAAAGGTCTTGGAGAGATCTGGGATAACAGGGACATACTTAAACATAATAAAAGCCATATACAGTAAACCAACAGCCAACATCAAACTAAATGGACAGAAACTCAACGCAATTCCTCTAAAATCAGGAACAAAACAAGGCTGTCCACTCTCTCCATACCTTTTCAACATGGTACTTGAAGTTCTAGCTATAGCCATACGACAACAAAGGGGGATCAAGGGGATACAAATTGGGAAGGAAGAAGTCAAACTTTCACTGTTTGCAGACGATATGATAGTTTATATCAGTGACCCAAAGAACTCTACCAGGGAACTCTTACAGCTGATTAACACCTTCAGCAAAGTGGCAGGTTACAAGATCAACTCAAGAAAGTCAGTAGCCCTACTATATACAGATGATAAAAGGGCTGAAAGAGAAATCAGAGAAACATCACCCTTTACAATTGCCACAAACAACATAAAATACCTTGGGGTAACGCTAACCAAACAAGTGAAAGACCTGTATCGTAAGAACTTTGAATCTTTAAAGAAAGAAATTAAAGAAGCCCTCAGAAAATGGAAAGATCTCCCATGCTCTTGGATAGGTAGGATCAATGTAGTAAAAATGGCAATCCTGCCAAAAGCAATCTACAGATTCAATGCTATCCCCATTAAAATCCCAGCACAATTCTTCACAGACCTTGAAAGAACAATAATCAATTTTGTATGGAAAAACAAAAGACCCAGGATAGCCAAAACAACCCTGTTCAACAAGGCAACGTCCGGAGGCATCACTATCCCTGACCTCAAGCTCTATTATAGAGCTATAGTCCTGAAAACAGCTTGGTATTGGCACAAAAATAGACAGGCAGACCAATGGAATCGAATTGAAAATCCGGGTATTAACCCACACACGTACGAACATCTGATCTTCGACAAAGAAGCTAAAAATATACAATGGAATAAAGAAAGCATCTTCAACAAATGGTGCTGGCATAATTGGAGACTGGCATGTAGAAAAATGCGGATCGATCCATGTTTATCGCCATGCACAAAACTTAAGTCCAAATGGATCAAAGACCTCAACATAAATCCAGCCACACTGAACCTCTTAGAAGAGAAAGTGGGTGGTACCCTTGAAAGAATTGGTACAGGAGACAGCTTCCTGAACATAACACCAGTAGCACAGACAGTGAGATCAACAATTAATAAATGGGACCTACTGAAACTGAGAAGCTTCTGTAAGGCAAAGGACACAGTCAGCAAGACAAAAAGGCAGCCCACAGAATGGGAAAAAATATTCACTAATCCCACATCTGACAGAGGGTTGATCTCCAAAATTTACAAAGAACTCAAGAAGCAAGTCTCCAAAACAGCAAAGGACCCAATTAAGAAGTGGGCTGCAGAACTAAATAGAGAGTTTTCAATAGAGGAGTCTAAAATGGCTGAGAGGCACTTGAGAAAGTGCTCAACATCCTTAGCCATCCGGGAAATGCAAATCAAAGCAACTCTGAGATACCATCTCACTCCTGTCAGAATGGCTAAAATCAAAAACACCAATGACAATTTATGCTGGAGAGGATGTGGTGAAAGGGGGACACTCCTCCATTGCTGGTGGGAGTGCCAACTGGTTCAGCCACTTTGGAAAGCAGTATGGAGATTCCTCAGAAAAATGGGAATAAACCTACCACAAGACCCAGCAACTGCACTCTTAGGCATATATCCAAAAGATGCCCATTCATATAACAAAGATGTCTGTTCCACTATGTTCATAGCAGCTTTATTTGTAATAGCCAGAACTTGGAAGCAACCTAGATGTCCCTCACCCGAAGAATGGATAGAGAAAATGTGGTACATCTACACAATGGAGTACTATTCAGCAGAAAAAAATAATGGAATCATGAGATTCGCAGGCAAATGGATGACACTAGAAGAAACCATCCTGAGTGAGGTAACCCAGTCACAAAAAGAGAAACATGGCATGTACTCTCTCATATATGGATTTTAGACATAGATCTGGGGAGTGCCAGCCTACAATCCTATTGCCAGAGAGTCTGGGAAACAGAAACTTCATTTACTGGCTGGTTAAGTACTGAGCTGAACTCAAGAAAGCCAGTATCAGAGAGGGAGGACTGATGATCAAAGGGATTAAGACTGGGCTGGTTGAACCCCCAGAAACAGCTGACCAGACAAAGGTTAACTCTTGAATCCCAGGCATCAGCCTGGGAATCCAGCATGGGACTGATCAAGACCCCCTGAATCTGGGTGTCAGTGAGGAGGCCTAGGTAATCTATTGAGCCTTGGACAGCAGATCAGTACCCATCCCAAGTATACACACGGTCTCTGGACTCCCATAGAACAATGTGAGGTGCACTCTCACCCTGAACTCTTGGGGAAGGGTCTAGGCCCTGCCCTATATGAAATGACAGACTATGGACACCCCCATGGAGGGCCTCACCCTCCCTGGGGGAATGAGGGGATAACGGGGGGGGGATGGGGGGAGGGCACAGGAGGAGGGGAGGGAAAGGGAGAGGGACCTCGTACTGACTTGTGAAGCAACCTTGTTTCTTATCTAAATTTAAAATGGAAAATAAAAAAAATATTAATATAAAAAAAATAAAAATAAAAATGAAAAAAAAAAATAAAGTCTCCAAATATATGTAAAAAAAAAAAAAAAAAAAAAAAAAAAAAGAAAAGGTATGGAGAGAGTGGACAGCCTTGCCTTGTTCCTGATTTTAGCGGAATTGCATTGTGTTTCTGGCTATTTAGTTTGATGTTGTCTGTTGGTTTACTGTATATAGCTTTTATTATGTTTAAGTATGTTCCTGTTATCCCAGATCTCTCCAAGACCTTTATCATGAAGGGGTGTTGGATTTTGTCAAAGGCTTTTTCAGCATCTAGTGAGATGATCATGTGGTTTTTGTTTCAGCTTCTTTATATGGTGGATTACATTAATGGATTTTCATATGTTGAACCATCATTGCATCCCTGGGATGAAACCTACTTGATCGTGGTGAATGATTGTTTTTATGTGTTCTTGGATCCAATTTGCCAGTATTTTATTGAGTATTTTTGCTTCAATGTTCATGAGGGATTTTGGTCTGAAGTACTCTTTCTTAGTTTTGTCTTTGTGTGCCTTGGGGATCAAGGTTATTGAAGCCTCGTAGAAAGAGTTTGGCAAAGACCCTTCTGCTTCTATTGTATGGAACAATTTGAGAAGAATTGGTATAAGCTGTTCTTTGGATATCTGGTAGAATTCTGAAGAGGCCATCTGGACCTGGGCTCTTTTTGGTTGGAAGTCTTTTGATGACTGCTTCTATTTCCATAGGGGTTATAGGTCTATTTCAATTGCCTAACTGTTCTTGATTTAATTTTGGTAAGTGATAGCTATCCAGGAAGTCGTCCGTTTCCTTTAAATTTTCAAATTTTTTTGAGTACAGGTTTTCAAAGTAGGTCCTGATGATTCTCTGAATTTCCTCAGAGTCCGTTGTTATGTACCCCTTTTCATTTCTGATTTTGTTAATTTGCATGTTCACACTCTGCTGTTTGGTAAGTTTGGACAAAGGTTTGTCTATCTTGTTGATTTTTTCTAAGAACCAACTCTTTGTTGCATTGATTCTTTGTATTGTTTTTATAGTTTCTACTTTATTGATTTCAGCCCTCAATTTGATTATTTCCTGGCATCTACTCCTCCTGGGGGAGTTTGCTTCTTTGTGTTCTAGAGCTTTCAGCTGTGCTGTTAATTCTCTATTATAACTATTCTCCAGTTTCTTCATGTGGGCACTTAGTGCTTTCAAAGTGTCCCATAGGTTTGGGTATGTTGTGTCTTCATTCTCATTGAAATCGAGGAAGTCTTTAATTTCTTTTTTTATTTATTCTTTGATTCAGGAAGTTGTGCAGTTATGCATTATTCAATTTTCATGAGTTTGTAGGTTTTCTACAATTTGTGTTGTTGTTGAATTCTAATTTTAAAGCATGGTGGTCTGAAAAGATGCATGGAGTTATTCCTCTTTTTTTTTTTTTTTGAAGCTGCTGAAGTTTGATATGTTGCCAAATATGTGGTCAATTTTTGAGAAGGTTCCATGTGGTGGTGAAAAGAAGGTATATTCCTTTTTATGTGGATGAAATGTTCTATAGATTTCTATTAATCCCAGGTGTGTCATTACTTCTATTATACTCTTTGCTTCTTTGTTGTGTTTCTGTCTGGTATTCCTGTCTAGTGGTGAGAGTAGTGTGTTGAGATCTCCCAATATAAGTGTGTGGGGCTTTATATGTGATTTAAGTTTTATTAATTAATGTTTCTTTTACAAATATAGATGCCTTTGTATTTGTGGCATAGATGTTCAGGAGAGACACTTCATCTTGGTGATGAGTATATAATGACCTTCTTCATCTCTTTTGATTGGTTTTATTTTAAAGACTAAATTGTTAGATGTTAGGATTGCTACCCCTGCTTGTTTCTTGGGTCCATTTGTTTGGAAATATTTTTCCCAATCTTTAATTCTCAGGGACTGTCTGTCTTTCAGGGTGAGGTGTGTTTCTTCTATGCAGCAGCAGGATGGTTTCTGTCTTCAAATCCATTCTGTTATCCTGTGTCTTTTTATGGGTGAGTTAAGGCCATTAATGTTGAGGGATATTAATGACATGGATTGCTCATTCTTCTTCGATTTGCAATGGTTGTTGTTGGTGGAATTATGTGTGGAATTTCATACCTTTGTTCTTTTGGCTGTTGGTAGAGAGGGATTCTCTAATGCCTATGTTTTTCTGATTGTAGTTAACTTCCATGGGTTGGAGTTTTCCTTCCAAAACTTTCTGTAGGTCTGGGTTAGTGGATACCTATTGCTTGAATCTAGTTTTGTCATGGAATATCTTGTTTTCTCCATCTATAGTGATTCAGAGCTTTGCCGGGTATAGTCGTCTGGGCTGGCATCCATGACCTCTTAGTGTTGGTAGAATATCTATCCAGGACCTTCTGGCTTTCACAGTTTCCATGGAGAAGTCAGGTGTAATTCTGATAGGTCTGCCTGTATATGTTACTTGGCCTTTTTCCTTAGCTGCTGTTAATATTCTTTCTTTATTCTGTATATTTGGGGTCTTGATTATTATGTGGCGAGGGGACATTTTTTATGATCCACTCTATTATTTTTCTGTAAGCTTCTTGTATCTTCATTGGCATGTCTTTCTTAAGGTTGGGAAAATTTTCTTCTATGATTTTGTTGAATATGTTTTCTGCCCCTTTGAGGAGTTTTTTTTTCTCCTTCTTCTCTACCTATTATTCTTACGTTTGGTCTTTTCATGGTGTCCCATATTTCCTGGATGTTTTGTGTTAAGGATTTGTTGGACTTAAGATTTTCTTTGGTTGATGAATCCATTTCTCCTAGTGTATCTTCAACACCTGAGATTCTCTCTTCCATCTCTTGTATTCTGTTGGTAATGCTTGTATCAGTAGTACCTTACTGTTTGCCCAGCTTTTCTATTTCCAGCCTTTCTTCAGATTGTGTTTTTTTATTGTCTCTATTTCAGTTTTGCATTGTTTCTTGCAATTTTCAGTTTATCTTTTCATCCATTTGTTGCATTTTATGAATTTTTTGGTTTGTTCTTTCTTACATTTCTTACATTTTTTGGTTTGCTTTTACTTCCATTTCTTGCATTTTTGGTTTGCTTTTTCTTCCAGTTCTTGTATTTTTTGGTTTGTTTTTTCTTCAATTTCCTGCCTTATTTGGATTGTTTATTCTTCCATTTCTTGCATTTTTGCTTTGCTTCTTCTTCCATTTCCTGCCTTTTTTTTTTTTGGTTTGTTTTTTCTTCCATTTCTTGCGTTTTTTGGTTTGTTTTTTCGGCCATTTTTTGAGGGATTTTCCTATATCATCTTTTTGGGGCTCTATCATTTTCATGAAGGTGCTTTCAAGATCATTCGATTCTGCTTCATTTGCATTGGAATGATGGAGTCATGCTGGTGTGGAGTCTCTAGAATCTGGCAGTGTATATTTGTTTTTCTGTTGCTGAGTGTGTTTTTGTATTGTCTCTTTCCCATCTCTTCTCGTGTTGGGTGCAGAAAGAGCCCCTTACTGGTATGGTAGTTAGGGGACCAGAGTTCCCTTTTGGTGGGTGCTAGCAAGTCCAATAATCTGGTAGTTCTTCTATTCCTTGTCCTAGTTCTGGTCATGTGGGTAGAGAAGAAGACCAGGAATCTGGGGTGCTTAGCCTCCCACCTGGTCCCCTTGTCACTTTACTGAGTCTGCTGGTTTCTCAGTTTCTCTGGTGGGAGAGAAGACCTGGAATCTGGAGTGCTTGGCCCCGCCAGGATTGGAAGATCTATGCAGTTCCTAGGTGATCCCCAGGCACTGGAACACAGGCCTGGATGCAAGGTCCTTATATAACTTTTTAAATAAACCTTTCAATAGGTGCTGGAATTTTATCTTTTGTATTAAACTCATTATCACCCTTCAGAATTGGTCAGTTAACCAATTGAATATGTCCTCTGTCACAGATAACTTCAGCTGTTAGCTTGATAGAACATAGAAGTTAATGAGCAGAGGAACCTATTCTGACAAATTGCTTCAATCATATTTGCGTTTAGACATGTCTGTGTAACATTTTCTGGATTGCTAATTGTAGTACATGTTCTAACTGGTCTTAATAATATAAACCCAGAGCCAGATATCAGGGTAAATGCTGAAAGATGAGGGGTTGGGGAAGCTACCACCATACTTTACCTCTACAACTTCTCAACCAAAAAGAGAGTAAGCTCCTAACTTCTCTGGCCTTATATTCCTCTCTCTGCCCAGATGTAACACTTCCTGTCTGTCTACACAGACTGCCAGACCTCTATGTTTAACTAGTGGCTATTTATGCCCTCTGATCTTCCTGCATGGTTTATTTGTTAGAATACAAACAAGATATCACCACAGCTAATGAATATAGGAGGGTCTTGTTAGCTGTAGGGAGTAACTTATGTGTAGATATAAGGAATTGATTTGTACAAGAATGCTGGCTGATGGTTCATTCGACTTCTGTTATTAACTGTACCTGTAAGTCAGCATAGTAAAAAAATAAATGCTAGCTGAACAGCAGTCAGGAGAAGCAAACACCTCCGAGGTCTCTGGTTGACTTTTAAATGCTCTTATTGGAATTAATTCATAGTATCTGAAAACTGCCCAGCCTTTAGGCTTCAAAAGTTACTATACAAGTAATTGTCAACTATTTGAAATACAAAATTTGTCTTATCAACACATTTTCTTATATAGCAAAATTTAGATTTATTGTGATGTTCATGCCACTGTATATCTTTTCTATTTAGCCTTTAATAGCGTGTTTTGCTTGATATTCAACTTAAATAGAAATATCTTAAATTATATATATATATGTATACATATATATATATAGACATACATTTAAAAATATTATTTTCCTCAATATTACAGCCTTGACCCACCCTGGCTTCAACAAACTTTGCCCCCACTTCTGTGGAGTTCCCTGATCTTCAGTTATTGTTTGGCTGTAGATCTCTGTATCTGCTGCCATTAGCTGCTGGATGAAGCCTCTCTGATGACAGAGAGGCTAGTCTCTGGTATGTGAGTATAACAGCATATCGTTAGGAATCATTAATTGACTTCATCTTTGGCCTCGGAATTATCCAACCTCTGGTTCTTGGCCCTCCTGGCAGTGTCAGACATGTACTGCATCTCCAGGTATGGGCCTCAGCTTGACCATTCATTGGATGTTCACTCCCACAAGTTCTTTGCAAAGTTACTCAGCATATCTTGTTGGCCGAACAAGTCACAGGTCAAAGGTTTTGTGATTGAGTTGATGCCCTAGTCCCACCACTGTAGAGCCTTGCCTGGATACAAATAATGGTTAGTTGAGACTCCATAATCCCCATTATCAGGAGTTTTCACTAGTGTCACCCTCAAAGATTCTAAGGAGTTTCCACTGAACTAGTCCCCATATCACCCTCTTTTAAAAGCAGGCGTTCTAAAGTTATTTAACATGTTTCAAAAACAATTTGACATACTGTCATATCTAAAATGTAGTTGAGGGTAGGCATAGATGAGTCCAACACAAAATCATGAACATTCTTAAAATGTAATATACTTTTTTTGAGGAAAGGGTTTATTCAACCCAACAAGAGGGAAAGTGTCCCAAGGCTAGCAATAGAATCAGAGACAAACCCCCACTCTCACATTCAGGGGTCCTGCAAGAACACCAATCTAAACTACCATAAAGTGCATGCCTAGGACCTGAGTCAGGCCCACACACTTCCCTGTAAATATTCTCATTTACTGTGAAAGAAAACATCTTTGATAATGGCTTAGAAAGACACTAATCTATGTGCAGTGAGATATCCACCCAGCCCACACCTGTAGAGCTGACCAAGCCCAAAGGGGCATGGTAACAGGTGTGGAAGTGAGGGAGAGTGAGGTTTAGATCTGGGGTGAGGGCTGGTGTTTGGTGAGGTCATAGAGAGTAGCCCATGTGGATCCTGTGAAAGGGGTACCTGCAGTGGCCATCTGCTTCTTGAGTAAGTGACTTCTCCCTGAAATATATTATATTTAACCTATATTTGAACCTAGTCCCATGAATCATTACCCATGCCTCTACATTTAGGAATATAGTAAAATATCATTGGGGTCATTTTTTGCCATGTGCCTTTAGTAAAACAGTAGTGTTCAGGTTTTCTCCTAGATTCTTGGCCTATCTAGTCTCAATTCCTTGGCCACCTGAATAGAGGTGGTGTTCATCCCAGGGAGTGGAGTTTAAATCCACTCATATATTGGTAGTTTAGTCTCACTAGTTCTGTGCCACTATTGAAATAGAACATCATGCATGAAAGTCACCATCTTAGATCAAGGGGATTTTAGATGGGTTGGTGTTTACCTTTCTCCTTTTGTAGCATGCAAAGTACCTTCAAGTACCACAAACACTAGTCAGCAAGGTTGAAGGCTCTTAGTAGGCATCAGCTTGACCTTATCCATGTTAAAATTGTTGTGAAGTTATTGTTTACATAAATAGGGACTTACTATCCATTTTTGGAGAGAAGCCAATATAATTTAGGCAATAACTTGACTTTTTTGGGGGGGGTTCCCATATGATTCCTTTAGCTAATGGCTCAATTAGATGTAAGACAGTCCCAAAACTGGAGTCTTCATTTGGTGATGAGAAATCTTCAGCTAGGATTCCATCTCACTTTCTATTGGCAATCCCATTTAGACCACCATCTACTGTATTAATGTACATTCAAATGACCTTTAGTTTTAGCTGACTTTCTGTTTATACCCTCCCTCATACCCTTTTTCCCTCTTCATCCCCATTTGATCCTCCATTTCAACCCCAGTCCTATTCATCTAACTGTGTTTACTATTTCACCTTCCTAGGGTTATCCAATACTCCTCAAGAAATTGCTCTATACTTAGCCTCTGTGGCTATTTGTAATTGTAATCTGCTTATCAAAGACTTAAAGCTAACATCCACATATAAATTAATGCATACCTATTTTGTCTTCTGTGATATGGATTATCTGACTCTGGATCAATTTTTCTACTTACCTGCATATTTAATGATTTCATTTTTTACAGGTGAGTAATAGTTCATTGTGTAAGTGTGCAACATTTCAGTAGTTCATTCATCCATTGACATGTATGTAGCATTTTTCCTATTCCTCACTGTTGTTAATAGTACATCATTAAGCATGGTTGACCAAGTGTCTTTACAGTGGGATGTGAAGTCCTTTGAGTATATTTAGTTTAGTTTTTATATTCCTGGCTCAGAGAGAAAATGTAATTGTGTCATGTAGTGTAAGTGCCTCCTATTTTAGAGTTTGTTGGTTTTATTACAAATAGTTTTGTTTAGAATCAGTTATGAAAGTGTTTATTTCCCTCAAATAAGGACCACAAACAGCTATAGCATTCTGAGTCATAAAGTGGGCATCTGTATATCCCCTGCCAATTTTCCATGAACACCAGGGAGGAGGGTCATGAAACATGAGACCAAAGAACCAAAGATATACAGCAAAAAGCCATGTTCTGCAAGCAACATAGCTTTTGCACTTGTTAATTCTGAGCTGTGATTATTGTACAAGATGTATATACAAGTTTGGGCACATCAGCATTTCCTCATGGAGATGGGATTCTTGGCCCTCTACTACTACTGGTAGTTGATGGTTTCTCAAAAACGTTTTCATTTTCTCTAGTAGTTTAGACATTGGTTAGTGTCCATGTGCTGGTGAATAAATCTCAAATCATGCTTTGCAGACAACTCTAATTAAACCTGGTGGGTCACACACAGAAGAAAACGTAAAATAAAAGGGGACTTGGGAAGAAGTATTTCAGCAAGAGAGTGAAGGGACATGAGAAAGTATAATGGGAGTCAAAATGACTAAAATTCATTATACACATGTATGAAACTGTCAAAGAGTAATAGTAATACTACCACTAAGATTCATGATTTTCATCATTTCTGAGTCTCACAGTTAATGAAATATTATTTTAAAATCTCTTCCATTTTGCTGAAGGGTAAGATCCAATTGATAACCACATTTACCACAGTAATACCACCTTATTCCTCAATTTGGAAATTACCAATTGTTCTACATTCCTCCTTTTATATGTCATCATAAAATCTGTAGATATTTGAAATATCACTGCTAGTTAGATATTGTTTTAAAACCTATGAACCAAAGCCTTCATACCATTTTGACTTGATCCAATAGTGGGGACATCTCCCATTTATGGGGAGAAAATAGCTTCAACAACTGAATCAAGTAAACTGGTATGGAGATGTAGTTAGCAGAACATTTAAATAGGAGGTAAGAGACATATGTTCTTAATTTTTTACTCATATCTTGAATATATGGAAGTCTCCTTCTACCTGGAGATACCGTCAAAAGTCAAATTTGTACTCACCCGCCTCAAGTTTCTGATTGTGAGCATCTGGACAATGCCTGTGTTACTGGACCTCACATTGGAAGACTAAGGAAGCGACTGGTAGAGGATGAAGAAATCCCAGCTTTCTGTGTAGAAATAAGTAGTGGCAAGAGGCAATTGAGCTAATTGACTACTTCCACTAGAACAGTTTATTTTTTTAAACATTACATGTAGTTTTGATCTTGGCATCTTAGTCTCCATGATATATCCAAAGTGTCTTGGATTTACTCTGATAGAAAAATCACTGTCTTCATTTTTTCCTTTTCAGGCCCTTGAGTTATTGTAAATAATACTGGCTATATCTCTGTTCTTAGAACAACAGCTAAATTTGAGCAAGATGAAAAGCTACCTAGGTATTTGCAAACATACAGATTCCTAGGCCTTGCTGCTGAATCTAATACCATATGTTTGGCAGAAAGCCCAGAATTCTACCATTTCTAGTGCACGAACATTAATTTGATGCAGGTGAATGATTTGTGCACCGCATGAGGGAGATAATTTTTGTCCAAATTCTACCTACTATTGAAGCAAAATGAATATTGCAGTTTTTCATTTTTAAAACGTAATTTTATTTTTAGGTGACCTTTCTGAACAATTTGTTACATTTCATTAGAATCTGCTTGGTCTACTTCTTTTTCCAATTTCAGCATTTGGTATAAGGCATTCATAGAAAAACGACTTGAAAGCAATTTAACCACAAGCTCAAATTAATTTAGGGAGAGTTTAGTAAACAGCTTTTGCTTTCTGTACTTAAGTGATCAATTGCAACACCTGCTTTTCCATCCAGATGGAGTTAATTAACATTAAAATTATTGCCTATAGCAGAGACATTTTTGATAACTCACAACCCTCCAGCTGCATCTAGATTCCAGTACTATTAAATTAAGACAATGATAACGTCTCTATGAAGTTATCATTGGAATTATTTCAAGACATGTGCATAGATACTATCTCCAAAGAATGAAAATTGGCATATGTAAATGCACGCTTTGTGAGATTATCTTTTACATCTATGCTATTCTACTTAACACTTCATATTCAAGGAAGCTAAAAGTTAGAATATTTTTGTATTGTTTTTGGATGCTTTGTGATTAGGAGGTGGTAGAGTCAGCATGTAAAAACCATATTTATCCAGGTATACCCATTATTTTAATACATGAAAATCAAGTCAGACTGAGGTAAAATTTGGAAATTTTCAAAAGCAATTCTGAGAAAATTTTAGGAAGTTTTATTTATAAATGTTGTGCTGTTAATATTACAAGTGACAAAAACAAATGTATATCTATCTCAAAGTCATATAACATCTCAATGTACCATGATATCACTCCTTAAATACCTAAATAGCACTTGGTAATTATAGGCAGGTGTTTTGTCATATACTGAGGCTATGAAGAGCTAAAAGGTAAATATACTGAATAAATATCATCACACTGGACCTTAAACATAATCACCAGATTTGTGGAAGATTATATGAGTTAAATATAGGAAAAGGTATTCAGAGAAAAAGGAGCATTTTGGTCCAAACCCTGTATACTTCATTTTAAATCATTCCATGCTCTTCATTTTAATTGGACATTTGACTAGGATAGAATTGCTTTTTCTGACAAAGCTATTCTGTAAATGAATCTACAGGAGCTACTCCTTCATATCTCTTTCCTTTACTGAATCTCAATGTAACAAAAATTATTGAACTATTAAAGTAAATCATAATACTGAACAGACAAAATGCCCAGTGTTATCCACTATTTGTAAGTAACACAAAATTTAATGTATTGTCCTTCTTTATCTTTTCATGGAGGAAGATAGGCTTTTTGTAAAAAATACTTATTTTGGCAAAGAACTGAGTGCCAGTTGAAACTGTTAGTGTACCTATTGGAGATTTAACATGTATATGGTACATGTACATGTGCACGCACACACACAAAAACAAACACACACACACACAGCAATACACACAAAAACACAAGGTAAGTCTGTACCCACAGACAGGTGACAATATTTGCTGTAGTAATGATCCTTAAATATATTCCAAACAATGAATTGATAAATAGTAAGCCCATTGCTTCTATTTCTGTAGAAAACAATGTATTATTTTCTTGCCAGCCAAGGGTCAAAGATCATGACAAATTTTGTTTAATGTATGAGGAAATCATGTTTAATGTGAATTACAGATTTATTCATTATGACTCACAGTAAGCAGCACTATTCTTGTGGCTTGCATAAAGTTCATATTAATGTGGCTTTGTCCCATGAAGCATATCAAAGCCTATTGATGGATTCAGTAATACTTGCCTAAGCCCCAAACCCAAAATTTCCCCAGCAAACTTTAAAGATAAAATCAACAGCGAAAATAAGAACTAAAGTTAATTCATATACATAGTGAAATGATACTTGTATGAGAGACAAATCTAGCAACAAAGCATTACCATATAGAGTATACACCCTAGGCACACTGAGCATAACTATATTGGAGACATCCATACCTTGCACTCTAAGCATCACTATGGTAGGAACACACACCTGGTTCTCTGAACAGCACTATAGTGAAGACATTCTGAGCATCAACCAAGTGGCAATACACACAAAACACCTGAAGCATCACTATAGTGAGGATCCAGACATCAGGCAGTCTGAGAATCACTAAATGGGAACTTACACCTACCCGCCTGAAAATCACTATTCAGGAACACCCTACACACACGCACACACACACACACACAGAGGGAGAGAGAGAAAGTGAGAGAGACAGAGGAGGAGAGTACTCTGATCATATGAGAGATCATCATAAATGTGCCACAAAGATTGAATTCTTAGAGATTACAGCTAAACCTTTAATGAAATGGTGTCATTAAAGAACAATGCTACTGTATAAATGTAGTTGTTCTTGTGCTCACACACACACACTCATGTGTGCATGTGTGTTTCTCACTATAAGTATTTTCAAAATAGAACCAGCTTCAATGACAGCAACTCAATTTCTCAACTATTTAATTTTTCTACAGTTATATATTTTTATTTGAAAATGGCTACAATGAGCTATTTCCTCTTTTTATTTATAATAAAATTCCACACACATAGTCAAATTTTCATTGTGATGGTTACTATTTTCTTCGTCTTCCTCTTCTTCTTTTCAAAACAAGCTAAGGTTTTCTGCAAAGAGGGAATCTCAATTACATAAATGCCTCCTTCATATTAGGCTGTAGTCAAGCATGTGTTCACTTTCTTGATTAATGATGTACAAGTCCTCAATTTCTGTGGATGTAGCACCCATAAGCAGGCGGTCCTAGATTATATAAGAAAGAAGAATGAAAAAATGAAAAAGAAAGGAAAGCAGGCTGAACAACACATAGAGAGAAGCCAATGAGCAGCAATCCTCAAGCAGCATTCCTCCGCTGTCTCTGTTTCCGTTCCCACTCTAAGTTCCTGCTTGAGCTCTATCCATGACTCTCCCTCCCTGTCATGATGGACTGGAGGGAGGTCGCCGTAAGGAACCTGTTTCTCCTCTGAGTATACTTTATCGCATGGTTTAATCACAGCAACAGAAAGCAAACTCGAGCAATTATTTTCACTTATTAACATGGGATTGTAATGAAGTTTTTGCCTCCTATCATTTCCCAAACTTTAAGGAATTTTGTAACTGAAGAAAGGGGTATTAGAGGTGTCATAGATTATTTAACAATAAAATGTGGTGAATTATGCTAAGTAATATGACTTGTGCTTTAGTACTGAACATCTTTTAGCATGGAAGGATTACAAAAGTAGGCAATTCAACTGGCTACAGAATTTTCCTGTGTTCTTGAAAAAAGTCACAAAAGTCTTATGTCTAAAACTATAGTCTTGTCATTGCTCTAGAATTCTATTTATAGTCTTCTTTATAAAATTAATCAGTGAAAATCACTCATTCAATTCTTCTAATAGTCTGCTAGTTTTTTAAATTTATTTCATATGAATTGGTCTACCTCAAACACTCAAATAAATTGCAAACTCTTCCATTCAGTTATCTATAGCTTCTACCACCATCTTTCACCATCTTCAACATACCTTTATAAAATCATTTCTGTCTATTGCAAAGAAAAGTGTCTTTGATAAGAGGTGAGGACTGCACTTATCTGTGGGCATAAAAACAAATATTTAGACTGTAGTAATGAATGATGTTGGTTTAGTTAAGTGGTGTTTGTAGGTTATTTTCCAAGATTCAGGACCTAAAAAGCCCTAGAAGTTGGCTAAGAGACCATTACAGAAAACCAAAGTTGTGGAGCCTAGTTCCAAGAGTTCCATCTACAATTCCTGTACCTAAGAGTTGGGGAGAACTGGGGTAGGGGAGGTGGTGGAAATTGTAAAAGCTAGATGAACAGAGAATTTGCTATATAGGAGTGTGTGCTGTCAAAAGCCACACAAATCATGACCCGCTAATATGACTGCATAACATGAGCTGAGCAAGAAAAACAACAGTAGACATGCTAAAGTGAAGAGAGTGGGATGGGAAGTCCAGGAGGTATTAAGCATACAAAAAGTATTATAAGCAACCAGGGAATGCTGAGAGCAGGAGAAATGGTCTTCCAAAAGGAACACCACAACAATTGGTTATTGACACAAAATGATTAACGCTAAAAATGAACATATAAGTAACATGCAGACTGAGCAGGATTGCTTTCGCATATTTAAGGATATATATATATATATACACACACATTTATATAAAAATAATGAAATAGGGACCATGCATTTGAAAGAGAGCAAGAAGTGTCTATATTCTGAGGATTTGGAGAAAAAAAAGGGAACAGGGGAATTAGTTAATTATATGAAAATTTCACAAAATAATAACAGAATAAAAATGAAATAAATCTGTCTGATACTTGGACCTTACAAGATATCTGGGATGGCAATTTCTATTGTTTATTACGCACTTATTCAATTTAATCTCAATCAAGCAACTCAGGTTAGTTTAGGGTGATCATAGTTACACAAAATAATAACAAATGGTGTGCCTGAAACACAACAACTAAACATTTGTGTTGCAAAGCAATGAATTTTTTACCTCGCCATAATTTCAATGGTGGGAAAGTTGTTAGCCTAGCTATATCAGTTGTGAGTTTGTGATTTCAGTATCTGAAAATCACTCTGTTTGAATCTTAGAGCATATTAATGTTGGAGGAGACATATTTTTTCTCAAAATTATGAGTATCCTGTCAAGATCTCCTGAAGCAGCCTTCGTCTCTGACAGTTTCATGGCTAATAGGAATTCCAACATCTGGCTCCTGGAATTGAGCCAAGAGCTAGGATTGTGCCAGGAGGCTGATATATCACTTTGACCACATATATTTCAGTTTTGTTTTCCAGACCAAGTATATTTTACCTTAAAATAGAAAACTGCTATCTAAAATAAGCATTCTCCTTCCACTCTCTACCTCAGTGAGATACTCTTTCCTCACCCAAGGCATGTGTTCTCTCTACAGTCTACACCAGAGAGACAGTCAGCTAAATTAAATATCAACCAACTATCATGGGTCAGATTTCAGCTGCTGCCCCTCTGTGGGAATTAAAGGAGGTTAGAACAGACACCCATCAGTTAGATGAATGGGCAGAACACTAATATGAGAAACATATATTATGTTTTTATTTTTATATATTAATAATTTATTTTTTTCCTTTTAGGTTCAATTTGTTTGAAAATGAATGTTAAGATAAACACTGACTGGTAAGTGACCACATTTCTAGTTTGGCTCATATTTTTCTCAGTGTATATTCAATAGCCATTCAAATTTCATGATTGTCAAAAGACGTAACTAAGAAACATTTTTTTCTGTTTATAACACATATGGGCTTACTAAAAAATATTTAAAAGATTAAGCCTTCTAATCTAGAAAATGCTAATAAAACCATATCTAAGTAACTTTACCACGACTTTTTCATCTTGTCTAATAGTAAATTTGAAAAACATACATGGCTTGGGGAAGTTAATGTGATAATTTAAGGGAAGCAAGTAATTTCTGTTATTCATGAGTCATGAAAGTTGAAATAACCATTATTGCAAAGTCAGAGGTTTTATCATAAGTTAAGAGTAGTCTAGATTCTTTCCTAAACAATGATTTAGGTCTTATATGGAAGGTCCTGTGGACCTGATTTGCAACCCTTAACTTAGAAAATTGCACCAGGTAGTTTGCTCAAGAGGCACGTTTTGTATTTGTGACTCTTCTTTGTTTTTTTTTTTTTTGAGATAGGGTTTCTCTGTATTGTTTTGGAGGCTATCCTAGAACTTGCTCTGTAGACCAGGCTGGCCTCAAACTCACAGAGATTTGCCTGCCTCAGCCTCCTGAGTGCTGGGATTAAAGGCTTGTGTCACCAAAGCCCGGCTGAGAAGTGACATATTTCTTAAATGCAAGATATCTTTGGTATGCTGTGTGTGACGTGTCACCGAAAGGGTGGTTATGTATTTTTAAACTGGTGATCCAGAAAAGGTTATGTATATTAATACCTCCATTTGTTTTCTTCAGAAAATTATCTTTAAAATGTGTATTTAAAGACACTTCATGTAGTGTAAGAGCAGCTGCTTCTGAGTTAATTGAGGAAAGTTGATTGCATACAGATATCTGATTGTTGCTTTTCTATGGGGATAGCTCTTTTTGCCAATGTTATTCCTCTTCTACTTTCAGTCATGAAACAGGACCATTTGATATTGTCCCAGGTAAATATGATAACTTGAGCTATTCCAAACTATATAGTGTAAGATTCAGTTGAGAACAGGCTGAAAGAAATGGTTTGTGAGTTTTATAAATAGTCTGTGAGAATCCTGAGAGTTTAAAATTAAGGAAAGTGGACATGATGGAATGAAATTAATGACTATAAAAATACAGGAGTAAGAACTCACTATGTACAAGCAGGGATCTATTCGTAAAACTTCAACTTGTCAAGTGGGAATTGAGAGCATCTGGTTTGATACACATTTATCTAATTTATGTTTGTTTACTTTAAAAAGCTGCAAGACACATTTCAGGATTTTTACTGAGTATATTTGTTATGGTATATGGGTTCTTTTCCTTAATTGGACACTTCCAATTAGCAGTCATATCATAAGAACTACAACGTAGGATATTGCAGTACAACATAAAGGACTCCTTAAATATTATTCTTAAGGCCAGCACCAATGGGTACATCTACAAACCACTCTCAAATCTAAGGACCAAGGAGCATTGAAAAAGAGGGTGGGGATTTGCCAATGTAAACCTGAGAAAGCGAACAAGGTCTCAACCCTCCTCAAAGAACTATGATCAGCAAAGGAAAACTGGGGTCAGGTAAATTAGTCTTTTCCATGTCTAGCATTCCATGACAGCAGATGAAAGGGCATATTGACCTTCATGCATATGCAGTCATTTCACAATTAAAACATGATGATGCTTAGTAAACAACAACGTTAGGACACTAGGTCCATAATTTCTAATTGAAAATTCTAGTTCCAATAGATATATGACCATGAAACTGTGTCACACTTACAATTTCTCAAAGCAGCTAATAAGTTAATTCTTGCAATATTCAAAAGAAGGTCTGACCACAGATGTCTATAAGCATTATGTGGTCATTAAGAATCATTGTTGTATGACATTAGAAATGTCTGCCATGTGCAAAGAATAACATATACATTTAAAAAATCATTTTATTGATTCTTTGTATATTTTACATCCTGATCTGATTCATCTTCCCATCCTTTCCTTTCTGTCTTCTGCCCTTACAACCTCCCCACAAAACAAAATTAAAAGTAAAACAAAACAAGAAATCAAACAACAAAAAATTTTTTAAAATCTCAGCATGGAACCTGTAATGTGGCATAGTGAGTCAATAAATCTTTACTTGTAAGTGTTCATTGCAATGAGTCACTGATCTGGTTCTAGACCTCTGGCTTCTGCTATGATATCTATACTGGGCCCTCATTGGGACTCTTCTTGCATATTCTATTTTTGCCTTGTGTCATGGATATCCTGTAGCTTTGAATCTGCAGACCAGGCCCCTATTAACTGAACACACAAGTAGTTCATGGATAAGGTAGGGTGAACTACCTCATAGTCATGGTTCTGGGCCTATGTGGTAGCTGAGTTGGTTAGCCTGCCAGATTTCCCTTATCTCCACCCACTTGGTAAGCACTCCAGCACTGTCTCAACTAGTTCACCGAATGTAGCAGACAGCAAGGAATGGGGCTAGTTCTCCTGATCTTACACCCTCAGGTCTGGCTAACATGCACTTACAACAAGAAGGTCAACTCTATTATTTTTCCAGGTCTAGGTGCAGAGACTGTTCTTCAGATTGCTGCACTTGGTGATGGGCAGGGTCAGCTCTACCATTCTCATGTCCCCTGGGCTATCTCTTCTTCTTGTCACATGTGGAAAGGAATGGAGGGTTAGGACATATTTCCCTTCAATTATGACTCCATAACATACTAAGGACAGGGCAAGTGCAGCACTCCTGCTCTCAGGCCCACAGGTCTGGCTCACCTGCACTTCATCAACAGGGTCAGCCCTAGTTGGTGATCCAGGCCCCTGATGGCCTTTTGGTCCTCAGTGGCACTATGGGTGATCGGTATCAATACAAACCCTAGCTGTGTTTGCACCAGGGCACCAGACACGATCCTTGTCAGTAGCCTAGGCCCAGATATAGTCATGACCCTGGTTGACATTGCAGGTCACTGGATCAGCACAGATACAAAGGCAGCATGGCCCTCTGACCCCCACATGCCATCAGGTGTTGGCCTAGATCCCAAACATCTACATGGCCTTCAGTTCCAACAGGAGTCACGCATATCAGCACAGACCATGGCTATGGCAGGGCCACAGCTTAGGTCCTTATGATTCCCTGATCCTGGGAGGCAGCACATGTAACTCAGGTATGAATGGGCCTGGCAGCAGCACAGGCTTTGACACCAAGAGGTCGACACAGATGAAGGCTCAGATCCTGGGCGTCAGTGTGGCCATTGGTGGCAACACAGTCACAGACATCAGCAAAGGCACAGGCTGTAGTAGGATCACAGACCCAGACATGGTCCTTGGCAAAACAGCCTTGGCCTGGTTGTTACCAAAGCTCTAATTAGCATTTCAGATCACCCAGATTGCTTGGCATGGCTCCAGAGACCTCATGGTTCCCAAAGACCAACATACACGCCGCCCCCAGTTAGGCATCTGCCCAGCCTTCAATGGTAACAGGAGCCACTGATGTGAACACATACCCTGGTTGCAGTGGGGTCACAGACCCAGACATGACCCACAGACACAATTTGGGACTTGATGACACCTTGGCCCCAGGTCACCTCGGTCTCTATGGCTACTTCAGCAGCTTAACTATTTTTAATCCAATATAAAATGAAAGTCATAGAAATTGAAATATTTCAAAATGAATCTTATTTAGTGAGAATTTGAGATTTTCTTATGAAGTTATTGTTAAACCTCCTTAAAGGAATTTTATATGGTTATGAGTTTCCATACACAATCCAATGAGAAATAGCAATGGCCATGTCCCAAAGAAGTTCAGATAGCTAGACTTCAGAAAGAGATGAATAATCAACAAACAACATTGAGTCCTATTAAAAAAATCTTTATAAAAGGATTTTGCTAAAAAAATATATCCTCTATCATTTCCTGAAAAATTTTACACATTTACCAGTCATTAAATGTGCTTCAGCTATCTTTCAATACTTTTCACCTGGTAATCCACTTGCAATTTGCCCTTCAACATCTGTTCTCTCTGTTTTCCCCAGTTTTGGTAGCATTGAGTATATTTTCTATTTTCTTCTTAACACTAAGGTTAAGGTTTTTCTACCAAATCCTACACTGGGAAAAATTCCATCTTGCACAGTCTCATGTTTATAATGGTATTGTCTTTATAAAAGTTCCCATGTTTGTCCATTTTCACAATTGATAGTTAGTTACTAAATACTCCCTCCACATGAACAAACACACCATAAAACACAACCCAAAGTATTTAATCAGTGATATGTAATCTTATTCATACCGAGTCTAGTCACCTAGGACTATAAGAGATGCAGCTTCCTTCAATGTGTATTTCCCTTAGAGTCTGTGGAACAGATATTCACATGGTCTCAGAGTATCTCCCCACAAGAGTCAGATCATTTCAAAGGAGAGAATAACACCTTTAGACCTGAAAACTGTGTCAGACTCCACTTTCATCAAAAACTAAAATCAACATTATAGGCACAGTGGCAGGCATCATGTGCTCCTGACACTGAATGAAGAGGGACATAATGCCATTTCTGTGGTATAACTGCAAGAAATAAATAACCAGAATCTGATCACTGAGGCATGTCAGACAACTCCAAACTGAGGGATTCACACAAGTGCCTCATGCTATTCAAGAACAGCAAAATCATGAAAAAGGACTCCAGAGTAGTTTCAGATAAAGGAACAGCATAGTTGTTATTACAATAAATGTGACTTGTGATCCTGGATAAAACATTAGTGGGGGAATTGGCAAGTGTTAAATATAATTTGTATTCTACAATAATAAATCCATATTAATATCCATATTAATTTCTAGTTTAGGTGGTTATATAGGAGACCATGCTCCTTTTAATTTAATGGTTCTTAACACGTGTGTCACAGCCCCTTTGAAAGTCACATATCAGATATCCTACATATCAAATATTTACATTAGGATTTGTAACATTAACAAAAATATAATTATGAATTAACATCAAAATCATCTTGCAATTGGGTGTCATCATATCTTGAGGAAGTGTTTCAAAAGGTTTCAGTATTGTCAAGGTTAAGAACCAATGTCATATACCCTTGGAGTCACAACCTTCAGAGGATTGAAGTTGTAGTACAGCTACTGGTGATGATTTGAGATATTTACTTTCTTACCCTTATTCCTTACATAATTGATGTTTTCATTATTATCTATGAAGAATCATGTCATGAAGTCTCTATGTCTCAATTTAACGGAAATATTGCTTCTTTTAGTTGTACTAATCTGAGAACAGGTTGGCAGGTTTTTCAACTGGGGAAAGCAGGAATAGTCTACAGACTGTGTTTCAGAGAGCAGCAGATGGATTACAGCCTTGTGTTTGTAGAGATCAAGATATAGTAGACAACACAGATCAATAACAGTGTTGCTTGAATGGCAGTCTATCACTAAAGTGATATCTTCTGCATGGTTTGAAAGTATGGGTTCTGACACTGTATGAGAAGGAGAAGTGTTCTAGGGAAGGTTATACCTGATGGACTGTTATGAGGTAAGTGGGTAAAATATTTTGGAAAGATGCTAGTAAGATCGGATACTGCACAATATGACCATTAAGTAAGATAAAGACATTCAAAAATTCATTTGGATAATTTGGTATCTGTTATGAGACAATGAGACCTCTTGAAGTCCAGTTCTTTATAGGTACTAATTAGTTTGGCTGTTTTTGATCATTGTGTTCATACTAATTTGTTGCATGTGATTTAAAAATCAAATTCTCGGTTCATTGAAAATGCTCCCTACATATATTTATGTATCTTAGTGAGAAAGATATAAGAGGGAGATGCATGGGTGTATGTACAGACAAGGGAAAGACACAGAGTCACCAATCCAGAATCATTTCTAAGGTTCCAGATCCCTTGTAACAATTTTCAAATGCAGTTTTGTGAGTGTGCACACATGTATGTGTATGCTTCACAACCTGTACGCTTGTGAAAACTTTCCCTAAAGAACCATAGTCTTTTTATTATTATTAGTGATGTGACATTTGAGGAATTATCTCATCCACTTATAGTACATTGACTTATGTGAACTGCTTTTTTGGGCTCTCGATAAAGCTTGTTGACTGACTGACTTTCACAAATATTTAAGATAAGAATGATGTATATTAAAGTGTCATTTTGCCAACAGGAAACTAACTGGGTGCCAAGATTTGTCTACAATGTAAATCATAAGGACATGAATATCTCTCAGCTGCCTGGAGAAAGCACATAGATGTACTTTTCCAGTAAAAAATTAACTTCTATACAGCTTACAGCTGAGAGAGAGGCTTCAGGCAAGATCAAACAAACTATTTGTGAGACAAGGCTGACAATAGACTATATTCACATTAAATTTTCCTGTATTTTTAAGTCATTGTAGAGTGGGCTATGAAGCAATGTCTACATGTCACAAACAATAGATAAGAGTCTGCTGTTTGGAAACAGACTCTGCTGGAAGTGACACAGAAACTTCAGAGCCTTCAGAGTAATCGTAACTTTATTCTGCAGCATGTGGGAAAGATAATGCCCCAAGTAGGAGATTCACAACCTAAATATGAAAAAATTGTGAATATATTGCAACTTATGCAAATGTGATCAAATAGTTGGTCTTCAGATAGAGACAATTATCCTGGATTAGCTTAGTGAGACCAATGCAGTGATATTACCCTGTATTAATGAGAGACAAGTTGTCAGAGAGAAGAAATGGAAGGGGCAGAGATCAGACAAATACAGATCTATAATCCCAAAGAAGGTGGGTATTTCAGAAAAACTGGAGCAGATGTTTATGCTGGTAGAAAGTCATGGTGTGCTTATAAAGAGTAAATATGATCATCAATAAAATGCATTAAGCAAGATATATTTTCCAAATTAGCAGGAAATACAGTCCCAACAAATCAGGCCACACAGTAAATTCTTCCTTTAAAATAAACTTTTAAATTTATGCTTCATTCATATATTGTTATTATTTTGTGATTAGTACTAGTCTGTACTTTAGAACTTACATACTACCACCCAGTGATTTTTTTTCTAGTGGGAAGCATACATTTTACTCATATTTATTCCACTGAAAGTTCTGTGATAATTATTATGGACCTAACCTAGCCAATTGGGCTAATTTTATGGAATGATAGTGGATTAGGTAATTGATTAGATGTAGGTCCATGTCTGAGTTTGCGAAACAGATGACATTGAGTAATTTATAATCAGAGTCACTGTTTTTTTATTAATTTATGAATAAAAGTTTGGTAGTATAGGGGGTGTATCAGAAGATACAACACTAATTTCAATAGAGTTTTGTCAATTGTAAAGGAAGGTAGTGTCTTTAGCTCTTTGGCAGAAGTAACTCATTAGAGTTCTTGGAGAAAAATCAAAATTCTTCTCATGTTCTATGGATGAAACCAACACAAAAGAGGATAAATATTCATCCTTATTTTATTTCAAGAAATTATGTATTCATCTTAACGAATGCCAACATATGCTTGCTCAGATAATTTGGGGAGATAAACATTTCTAAAATGATAGGGACTTACTAAACCAAGTTCTATTTCACCAAGAGCTTCTCATTCTCACTGCAGATTTAAGTGTAATCTCTTCTCAGTCTCCTTCTCTCTCTCATTCATCCTCTGTGAAGTACGCAGAATTGTCTCTGACTGAGATCTTCCTTATTTAAATTTGGATAACCCTTTGAGATTCATGATTCATAGATTCCATGCTCCTCTTAACTGTTTTTTTTTACATGAATCCCAGATCTAAACAGTAACACATTTTGTCTAATCAATTACTGTTCCTTATTACCTGCTTTGTGCCATAGACAAAGTTAATTTTGGAAAAAATATTATAAATACAATACTAGAAGAACTTAAGCATGTTGAAGTTTAGTGAGGTATACAGGCAGGGAAGCAGAATGGAAAAATAATTCCAGGAAGTTTATGAAAATAACAAGATTAGGAAGTGAAAGGAGCCAAAATAAGGACAGCAACACATCTTTACAGGAGTGGGAAGTATGGAGTTGGTAAGAAAAGTTATTGACACTGACTTCCTTTATTAGCCTAGAGAACATAAAACATTTGAAATGGTATGACAGGGAAATATGTCTTTAAACATGTAAAATAAGCACTATACAAAAATGTCATATAACATAAAAGACAAATAATTAGGATGAGAATGGAATGTTAAAGAGATATTTTTGGTAGAATTTAGGTAGAGAGAATAGATAGGGGAACAAGATCCAGCTGCAAAGAAATTAGTAGGGGGTCAGAGCAAGGTGATACTAAAGTGTGGGAAGTCATGCCAGTGTCATGTAGAATATAAATAACCCTTAGAAGGTCTTAATCAAGGGAAGGGAGTAACGTGGTTTTATATTGTACAATCACTTTCTGTAAAGAGTAAATTGAAGAAAGTTGAACATGGAACAAGTCAAAACAGGGTCCTGTTTATCCTATTAAGGTTAAATGCAATTCAAAATGTTAAATGCTAACAAATATTATTTGGTTTTAAAATATGCAAACATGATACTTAAAAGTTTATAGTTTGTATACTTTGTCGCTTTGAATTTAAATAACATACAGACATTATCTAGCTACCAAATGCTTACTTGCTAGTTTTAGAGCACAATATATACTAGAACCTGGTGATGCTTTACAATTTTAAAGCTCCTACTCTTTGAAAATTCACTCAAGGCATTGGCAATATGACTTCAAATTTGAAGTCTACTCTCGTAGTACTACTATATAATCATATCTAATAGAATGATTTCTTTATTCTGCAAAGAAGAATGGGGAAACTCCTCCAATGTATGAGTTGAGATTTCTCTTGATATATTGGGTCATAAAAATAAATTGCAAAGCTTCTGTAACAGCCAAAACATAACCAAAATATGGATTCATGAAGTTTATGTTGTATCTAATGAGCCACAATGACCAAGTATAGTGATATCTAAGAAAAAGAGTCTAGTATAAGAAATCAAATCAAATTACTTAACAAATCAGCCTAAATAATTCAGATGTATAAATAGTAAAAACGATCATATTGATATGATTCAACCCATATTATCTGTGTATGTGCTGGGAATGATGAAATTACACAATGCTTGAGAAAGTTGAACTAAAGAATAATGGTCAGTGGGTCTAAATCTGGGGAACATATTTTCCCAATACAGAACATTATTAAATATATTTTTCTTATTCTTACTTGGTGACATTTTAGCTAGAGAGTTTTCAGACAGTTTGTCATTAAACATACATCTGGGGAAAACTCATTGTGCTGAAGACATAGGGCTACACAACTGTAGTATCAATGAGGATGCACAGTATGTGCATCAAAAGACAGATTAAGAAAATATCTACGTTCCATTATCTATGGAGGGAAATGGTAGAGGAAGGGAATCAGGAATTGACAATAAAACAGCAGAGGGGTGTTGGAAAAATATGTATGTTAGAGATGGTTGTGGCCTAGTGTTCTAGAGTACTGGCAGGGAGTCATATTGATAATGGGTAAGTAGAGCTATAAAACAAAAATAGTTCAAACTTTTGATTCATAGGCAATCCCACCCATTGCAAATTAAGCGGCAAATTTAGTGACTTCTAGAATTATGCATTGTATTGTGGGCTTCCAGGATGTGGAAAGAGTACACCTGAAACAGAAGTCAAATCCAATGCCAGAAATGCCCAGGAATGTGTTTGAATTTGTTCATTGTTTTATCATTTGTTTTCTACTATAATACAAGTCTCCTAAGAACAGGACACTGTAACACAAATAATAAAAACCCAGAGACAGATATTGGGGTTCAAGCTGAAGATCAGCAAAGCAACCAAATATAAACAGATATTACCTCTACCAAGGCTTGGGCATTTCTGTCTTCAGAGTGACTGCAGATAATTATCTGCATGCCTGTCTCCACCTGACTTATATTCCTCCCTGGTGTTTGGATTAAAGGCATACACCACCACTGACCAGCTTCTATGGCTAACTAGTGTGGTTACTGGGATTAAAGATGTGTGGCATCACTGCCTGACCTGTAGGGCTGATTAGTGTGGCTACCTTTGTACTCTGATATTCAGGTAAACTTTATTTGTTAGATCATGAACAAAAATCTCACTACAGGACATACCCTCCAGTCTAATTCCTCTGATTGACTCATTGTGTGACTTTTTTAAATCTTATTTTCCAGTTTAAATTTAGATAAGAAACAAGGTTGCTTCACAAGTCAGTTCCAGGTCCCTCTCCCTTTCCCTCCCCTCCTCCCGTGTCCTCCCCCCAACATCCCCCCCATTATCCCCTCATTCCCCCAGGGAGGGTGAGGCCCTCCATGGGGGTGTCCATAGTCTGTCATTTCATATAGGGCAGGGCCTAGACCCTTCCCCAAGAGTTCAGGGTGAGAGCGCACCTCACATTGTTCTATGGGAGTCCAAAGATACTAAATACTAAATATATACCTCGGCATGTCTGCTATTGCCTTTAAAAATATATTGGGTACTATTGGGTATTGAAAAGATAACTTTTCAACTTGCAAATGTTATGGAAAGTGTTAGTACTAAAGGATTTTGAAACAGATTGTCTTGCTTGAGTCTTAACTCTTCAAGGGTTTGATAACAAGTGAATTTTAGTTTATTGAAACATTAAGAGCCTCATTTTGATCATCTATACTTATTAACATTAACATGTCTACTAGCATTCTAACTTGGTGTTGAGTCTTATTAAGAGCCTTATTTCGATCATCTATATTTGTTAACATATCTTCTAGTGTTCTAACTTGGTGATGACTCTAATGATGTCATAAATTATTGCAAGGAAAGCAATTAGTGTAACTCAGGTTGGGGTTTTTTGAAAAGTGAATTCCTATTAAATTCTTGGTTCATTTTAATTAAAGATTTTTTATTTAAATTAGAAACAAGCTTGCTTCACATGTCAATCCCAGATCCATCACCCTCACTTCCTGCCCAGCTCCCCAGGTTCCCCAGCCTTTCACCCAATCCCCATTCCATTCCCCAGGGAAGGAGAGGCCCTCTATGGGGGATCTCCAGAGTCTGTCATTTCATTAGGAGCAGTCCCTAGGACTGCCCCCAAGAGTCCAGGCTAAGAGACCATCCCTCATTGTGGGATGGGCGCCCAAAGACCATATTTATGCCAGGGATAAATAATGATCTACTACCCAAGGCCCCATAGATTGCCTAGGCCTTCTCACTGATACCCACATTCAGGGGTTCTGGATCAGTCCCATGCTGGCCTCTCCGCCATCAGTCTGGAGTCTAAGAGAATCCCTTGTTCAAGTCAGCTCTTTCTGTGGGTTAAATCAGACCAGTCTTGTCCCCTATGCTCATCAGTCCTCCCTCTCTGTCACTGGGTTCCAGTTCAGTGTTTAGCTGTGGGTGTTTGTCTCTGCTTCCATCATTCAATGGATGAAGGTTCATGTTTGTCTTTTTGCGACAGGGTTACCTCACTCAGGACGGTTTCTTGTAGTGCCATCCCTTTGCCTGCAAATTTCAAGATTCCATTGTTTTTTTCCACTGAATAGTACTCCATTTTGTACCACATTTTCTCTATCCACTCTTCAGTTGGGGGGCATCTGGATTGTTTCCAGTTTCTGGCTATTACAAATAATGACATCCTTGTTGTGTGAATGTGCACCTTTTAAGAAAATACCCAAAGAGTACAAATTTGAAAATCTAGATTCACATGAGGAATGATGTTTTCCTTGTTTCATAATGATCAAAAAGCACCCACTTTGCTCTTGAGGCGTTTTGCATATATTTACTATCTTTGTTAGATATTTGGGTACTATACAGATGCAACAACAAAACTAAACTATAAGAATAGCTGTTTCTGGAGTTCATAAAACATCAATATGCATGTATTAAAGGTAGAAAGGCTAAGAAACAGGATTCCTGTGTCTCACAATTATAAGCAATAATCAGTGATTTTTAACAGTGTGATTTAAAGATATTTTACATTGAGTCTGTGTCATTTTCAAGTACGGTATCTATAGGATTTTTCTTTTGCTTTGTTCATAATTCTTTGATTTTTCTGTGGCATTTAGTCTTGCAAGAAATGTCTTGTCTGGCCTGATTTCTTTAAATGGAATATTTTTCTTCAGTAATGCATCCAAGGCTATCTCACCTACACAATCCATCTCCAGAAGCACCAACAGAGGCTTTAGAGAAGCATTTGCCCCTCTGAGAAATTGTAGGGCACACCTGCTCTTCCTTAGAAAATGAAACTCTAGAGATAAATGTTTGATGTGCTTTCATCTCTGTGCATTCTTATTCCTCTAAATATGCATTGGCAAAGAAATCTCTCGAGCGTAAAGGCGAGTCAACTTACAAAGGTAGATACTGCAAGGATAATTATTCTGCTTTGTCCTGTGGGTTATTTATTATGGATGGGGACACATCAACCTGGCCCAATAGCTACATTCTCTGCCACAGATTCAATACACTTGAAAGTTACTTTTCTGTGTAGGCACCTACTCTTCCAATGACCAATATAAAATTTTGTGATTCTACAAAACATTATTTTCCCTGAAAATATTCAAATAATTTAGAAATTTAATATTTCAAAAGCACATTGAATTGCTCAAATGAATACTGATAATGATCTATCTAAGAAAATATCAATGCCTTGCAGATACTATAATTTCAATTTGAAAGGGGAAGTAACTGAGGATCCAACTGCTTGAATAGTTTTCCCAAAGTTGTATAACAAACCTTATTATTCATTTCCTTTTTGTTAAGATAAGGCCTCACTATATGGCTTAATCTAACTTCCAACTTCTCATTCCCCCTACCTTGACTCTTAAGTGCAGAGGTTGTAGATGTGAGCCATCATACCCAGTGCTTAAAACCAACATTGTATCTTGATTTTAAACTCAGTAAGATGTTTATGTAACCGAGTCTTTATTTCCCCCTATATTTGTCCTCACTTCAAACCATCTGACTCACGTGAAAGAGTCTATTGTCATTTACAGAAGCTCTTTAGCTGCAAAAATCCTCACTAGACAGCAGTTGGAATTCTTGATTGAAATTACAATGTAGATGAAGGATCATATCAAATGGGTCTCCTCAGACTCAAGCTCTCTCCTTTACTTTGGAATACTGTCTATTCCATGCTGTGTGCTTAATAAATATTAATTATGAAGATACTTCACAGAATTTATTAAAATGAATGTAGCTCTAGCAAGTGCTTTGATTGCTTAAAAGGAGACTGTATCAATTCAATGAATTTTACTTTATTATAATGTAATTTTAGCTGAGGAAGAGACAGTAAATGACCTGTAATTATTTTGACTATGATAGAGAAAAGAACAGTATTTCCACTGATTGGAAGTCCAATCAATAAAACTAACATTGACAGAATGCTTTCCTTATGACAAGAATGCATCTGAAAGTATTTCATGGATGCTAACATTTAATATTATGAAAAATGTAAATAAGAAAAGGCTATAATTTTTATTTCCTAGATGAGGAACCTAAATTGATAAGGAATAAAATAAGACAGCCAAACTGGCATCAAACCTCCAGTTTATCTGATGTTGGTACATTAAATATACACTATATATGCTGTATAGAGAATACTAATCTCGATGTTGCTGCATTTTCATGAAAGATGGAGTGAAGTTGAGAATGTCACTCATTCTCATGTTCATCATTTCTCCTTTGAAAATGGTGGTAGCTAAGCATTTTGTTTACTCCATGTACTGAGAAAAGGGTCCACTGGTATAAAGGGTTAAATAACCATTCTGTTAAGAGAAGCTTTTTCTTTGCTAGCTACTTTGGTTTATCCCCCGCCAGTCGCCTGGAATCTGCCGCACCAGCCTGGTTCTAGATCCGCATGAGTCCCATATAAACACACAGGAGGCTATATTAATTATGAAGCTGTTGGCCTTGTTTGTCTCTTACTGGCTAGCTCTGCCTTAAGTAATTACCCCATAATTGTTAATCTAAGTATGTTTCTTACCGGAGAATAGTTCCCGGCGTCCTACCCCCATGGTGTCACATGTTGACTCTCTTGTGTTTCCCCTTCCCAGAATCCTCCTCGACTCCTAGTCCCTCCTATCTAGGTTTTCTATTGGCCAGACAGTACTTTATTGACAAATACACAGGCAAATAACAGGACTTCCCCAACATCTCCTCTTTTCTGTTTAAACAAAAGAAAGGTCTTAATTTTAACATAGTCAAATTGTATATGACAGAACTGTTATCAAGTGAGAACATAGTTACAATATTTTAGCAAGATTTAAAGAAAATATCATCCATCCCATCCTTGTGAGTCCAAAGTCCTATATGTAGCTTATCTTTTATCATAACTAAGGAAAACTATAATTATAACTATCTGTCTTCAACTCCATCAAAGACCACAGAAGGATAATATATAAACACTAGGATTGACAGAGAAATCTTACTGCCTGGACAGTCACCCGAAGTTCTTCTGTAACGTTGGGGCATCCACCTTCAGCCCATAGGCCACAATGTGTCTGGAACACTTCTCAGCAAAGCAGGAAATTTCAAACTGTCCATCTGCGTTGGCAGTCTGTCAGTCATTTTTCTTTGTCCTGCAGAAAGTCTCGTAGACTCTTCATCAAGCAGGAACCCTGTAAGACTGAGTTCAGTAGTCACTTTCCTGTGGGTCCTGCATGTCCAGATGATACAACAACAGTCAAACAATCTAGGCAAGAGCAGTTTCTTGCCCAAATGGCTAATCTTGCCATGTTGAAAGCAAACTTTATAACGAGTTTCTTCAATGCCCATCTTCCTCTCAGACGTAATTGGTGCTGCCAGGAGCAGACATTTCTCATTGTCAAGACAAACCCTAAACCATTTTAAATGCCATGTTCTGAAGGTCTTTGAGAGGTTTGAAGACTGTCCATCTCAAAATATTTCTGTATATCTAGAAACCTAACTTATGTAACTAGAAATTCTATTATAAGTAACTATCTATAGTCTGTATTCAATTATGCATTACGTTGTAAAAGATCAGTATAAGCACAATACTTAATCAAGAGGAGAAATATAAGCATCACAAAATTGAACTTGATTTTGTCTCAGTAAATGAAAAACAATACCCATACCATAATTCCCCTTTTTACCATTAAAAAGGATTGGCTGTGATCACTAGCCAATTATAAACAATCCCATTTAAATGAAAACAAAGATTTATAACCAAGATGGGAATTGGGACGTCGCTCATTCCAAACTGCTTCCTGCTGGAAGGGGGCGCTGTTTATACCATGGGGATCATGACAAAACTCAGAAACCTGTATAAGTCCATATTTTCGGGGTCTGTAAGACTGCATCATCTTCGCTGTTTCGATTGTTGGAAAACCTGGTCCTCTGCTTCCGGGGGTCTTGGTTCGTCAAACCACAAAAGCCTGGAAGGAATCCTTAGCTTTTCATTTTCTGTAGAAACATAAATAAAAACTCCTTTTCCAAGTAACATATCCTTACACTTAAATTTTGAAGTCAAGGCATTTTTAAGAGATAGAAGTTGGATTAATTCAGCAGCATTTATAATCAAGTGTACTTTAGCAGCAGTTCCTTCCTGAGCAAGCAAAAAACTGAAAAACACAATAGCGTACAGTATCCAGACTCTCTGTGTATTTTCCATCTTCACGTGGCTTATTTATTTATCTATTATTACTTTATTTCTTTCACTTTTATTTATTTTTCTCTGAGACAGGGTTTCTCTTTGGAAACCTGCCTGCCTCTGCCTCTGGAGCAATCCTACCGGCGTGCGCCACCACAAAGCCGGCTTTTGTATTTATTTACAACTTTGTCGTTTCAGTTTCTCTCTCAATCTCACATATATTTTTAAACACACTGTAAACCTTTAGAGGTTTTTCTTTATCCAAGTCTGACTTTACTGTAAATCTTTATGTTTTTCTGGCCACGTATCTTATCTGTAAAACCGCGGCTGTTTTAAACTGCCATTTCAAGATGGTGGGCGTAAGCGTGACTTCAGCTTACCGCCTCAGTCCATGCTGACCTCCAGCAAAAGCTGCCACTTCCAGCTGTATGTACACCCCTTTCAATCGGTAGCAGAGTCTCTTAAAACAACCTTGCTGTTTTTTTTTTCTTTCTTTTTATGCTGAGTCAGGAAGACTCCGGTAAACGAGCCACATGAATCTCGGCTTGTCAATAGCAAAACAGAGCACACCTGAGAAAAATGCTGCTACCAATAATCTGTGCTTCTGTCTGTTCTTCTGTTTCTAAAATTCCTTTAAAGCTTTTGTTATTTTGCATGGAAATTCATGATCCCACTTCTGACACCATTCTGTTAAGAGAAGCTTTTCCTTTGCTAGCTACTTTGGTTTATCCCCCCGCCAGTCGCCTGGGCTCTGCCGCGCCAGCCTGGTTCTAGATCCGCATGAGTCCCAAATAAACACACAAGACGCTGTATTAATTATGAAGCTGTTGGCCTTGTTTGTCTCTTACTGGCTAGCTCTGCCTTAAGTAATTACCCCATAATTGTTAATCTAAATATGTTTCTTACCGGAGAATAGTTCCCGGCGTCCTACCCCCATGGTGTCACATGTTGACTCTCTTGTGTTTCCCCTTCCCAGAATCCTCCTCAACTCCTAGTCCCTCCTATCTAGGTTTTCTATTGGCCAGACAGTATTTTATTGACAAATGCACAGGCAAATAACAGGACTTCCCCAACAGTAGTAGAATCAAATGTCATATTCACTATGTCATATTGTGGATCAAAGTGAAATGCTTGCTCTAATGGAATCAAAGTTGATGGTGTGGTGGCACCAAACTGTTATCTCAGCTCTAGAAGACAGTGGCAAGAGGACCAGGCTTTAAAAATCTTTTAATTTATAGCAGGATTTAGACCTACCTTGGCTACATCAGACAGTTTCTTGAAGTATCAAACCAATAACATAAATAAATCATCAATAATAATGTATGAGAATATAAAATTCACTATGGCTGCGGAATATAAGAAAGGAGTATTGAAGAGTAACTTAAAACCCTTGCTAAAAGGAAAGCCAGTTAATGAATGGAGGGAACATTAAGTCTAAGCCACCACATGAAACAAAAGTCTATAATGTGTTTGAACATTATAGAGTATATTTCTCAGTAAATAATAAGCCCTACACTCAATGCTCTGATTTATACTGCTCATGTTCTTAAACAAAACACATTTTCAATAATTGCTACAGTTGTTATGGAAAATTCACGCCTACAGATATATGATTGAAACATTCTATTTCTATCCATAAACACTGATTCATGAACATAGAGTTTTGTTTTACACTCTTGTCCTAAAGTTGTAGAAATTTGTTCACTGTCTACTATGTTTTATTTTTCCCTAGTATATCTTCATAGATATCTTAGGCTTTTTTCCCTGACTCCTGTTTTCATAATTCACCCTTGAATGCATTATGGGAAATCAAAAGATAACATAGAAACAATTATGTAGGATCAGAATCAAATGCATTGAATTCTGAGGTCTATGGAACTTAAACTCTAAAACACTGATTCCTTTAGAAATATTTAACTTAGGAACTTTGTATCCTTGCAATGTGTGTCTAAGTAGCAAAATTGCATGAATTTTTATGATAGTTACCTCACATCACAGAGAGCAAGAAAAAATGTGTAGGAGAGTCTAAATCAAAAATAGTGCAAACCTTTGTACATGCAGATATGTGCATACATATATAGCATGCACACACACACAGAAGGATTGGGAAGAATATAGGATTTCCTTGAACCAAGTCCATAACTCACAATTCAAACCCGAGTGTACATCCTGTGCTGCTGTCACACATTCCTCTTTAGTAAAGCTCTCTCTTTATGAAGTCTGTGTCTGTCTTGCATGGACAGCATCTGTGTTCCATAGAGAACTGCAATTCCAGAGTTTATATCTCTTAAAGCTTTCATGGCATATCAAAGGAGTGGGGTATGAATGTAAACTGATAGTTCACTGGATATTGTACTTTCCTATTCTTCTATTCTGCTTCTTAGAATTTCTAGCAACAGGTCTGCTCATGCAGCACCTTTCTTCCAATGCTTTCTATCTCTGATGATCACACTGCTGTGTGAAACTGGTTTTCAGTGAGGGCATTGTTTAGAGTCCCTAAAACATCAAAGGCAATTGAAAGTCATTTTAGTTATGGACTCATAAAAAGAGGTGTGCTACTGGATCTATATTAGCCACAGCAATAAATACACTTGTATACATGGCTCGCTTCACTAAGGGATGTTGCAGGAACTAACCTGTTTGATAGTTGGTTGACATCAATATTATTATACCTACTTTTATATGAGGAGTAGCTGGTTTATAGTTATGAATGTTCAAGGTAAAATTAGCCTTGCAAGTATTTGTGTTTACCTAATACTTCTCTTTTCTAGGAAACTACACTATCAAGTAAAGGAAAGTAGTAACAGATTATCAAGGAAAAATGAGACCATAATTGAGAAGTATGAATGAATTTTGTATACTGTTATATTGGAGAAATTTACTCTAAACTTTGTGCTCAGCTTAGGTTTTGCTGGAGAAGTAATGTGCAAACTGAACTGTGAAAAGAAAGCATGGATTTTCTAGGTTAAGAAACCTAGAAGAGATACTTCAAGAGAGCAAAGGATATATGGGAAGGTGGAGTAATTTGAAAACTGTGATTTATTTGAAAAAGTCAAAAGGACTTCATATGCAGGCTAAGGTTAAATATACATCTTATAAAGATTGTGTAAAGAAAAAAGATTTGTTCTTTTCCTAACAGTGATAAGAAGCTAGTGTGGAACCTAATAAGATTTTTTTAGTAAAGACACTGATACTTATAAAGCTATGACAGACTTCCACCAATATTTAAAATTACTTTCAAAGAGGAAAAATATTTATAGATTTGGGGATTTCAGTCCATCACTCAATAAAACATAACACTCACCTTTGGCCTGAAACAGAGGAGAGGAGAGGATAGGAGTTGAGAGAGACAGAGAGGGACAGAGTCAGAGAGACGGAGAGAGGTGGGGGGAGAGATCTTCATACCGCTGTGCCCTTGGTGGGGTAATGGGGCTGGGAATATCCTCAGTGACATGAAGATGTCACACTATTCTGACATTGCATATGTACTTAGTAGGATATGTATTGAATGAATAATAGTACTCAAGGAAATAAATTACTCATTTCATATGATCAACAAGTATTTAAATTATTTAGTACACTTAAAAATAGAGTATACAAAACCAATTCTATTTTTATAAATGTGCAAGATCATTAACAGTTTGGGTCAAAAGATAAGACATCAATACCAGTCTTAGAAACTTATATAAGGAAGTTCCCCTATATCATAAATGCACACTTCACACTGAAATGCAAGAAAAAATGATTTGTTTCTTAATGGTGTCAACTAAACAGTTTAAAACATGTTTAAAATGAGTTTGTAGAGTTCCAGCAGCTACCTTAGTACTTTAGGCCACCAGGTGTCACTAAAGATTAAGCAATGGTGAAAGACTTCCTGGAGTGTAAATTCTACAGAGGCTTCTGACAAGGTAAGCAAATGAATGAGACTATAAATTTAAAAATACTAAGTGGGAGACTTCTGAGTCTTGTTCTTGTTTCTTTCTGCATTGTCTCCATTGCCGCCAGAAGAATACAGTAAGTGAAGAAATCCTATACTGAATTCATTATCTAATTTTCTTAACTTTTGCCTGCTAATTCTAATAAGAGAATAGACACCACAGTCCAGCGGAGCGTGCTTCTGGTTTCAGCAATTTGTTGGATTGTGAATAATATTTTCACGCTCCACTTTTCTCTGACTTCATAAAAGGATACTGTCCTGGCCCATTTTTATTAATGAGCCATTGCCCAGCCACCTTGCTTGTATGGTGAATAGCATGGGCTGAGCATGTATCTATGATAATGGCCACATATAACAGGTAGTTAATCATGAAGAAAATTCATTAGCTGAATGTCACCAGGAGCCTGTGTCATGTGGCAAATGAACAGGGGACAGAAGTTTGAGTTTTAATTTCTGCAATGAACTCTTCTAAGAAAAAAAGTCAGAGAGAGAGACAGACAGACAGACAGACAGACAGAGACAGAGACAGAGAGACAGAGAGACAGATCCTTTGATTCCTATGAAACTGAGTAGAGAATTAATGGTAACATATTGATTGAATCTGGTGAGTGGCCTGGATTTCTGGAGAGTTTGTTATTCATGTAAAAATTTCTACAAATTCTTTCATGGGGGTGGGTAGGGAGCATGGCAAGATGGGAGGGTGAGGTAATGGGGAGATTGGTATATAAATAAGAGTGCTTCTAGATGTGTGGTGGTAGTCCCTTTAATCCCAGCACTTAGGAGGCAGAGGTAGGCTGGTCTACAAAGCAACACAGAGAAAACCTGTCTCAACAAAACAATCAAACAAAAAAAGATGTAAACTAGTTTTAGCTAGGAAACAAGAAGGGCCCTATGAGAAATATACATGATACCCCAGAGAAGAGGAAAGGGACAAGATCTCCTGAGCAAATTCAAAGCAGAGGGGGAGGGGAAAGGGAGTTAGTAGAAAGGGAAGAGGAGAAGAGGAGGGGACAGGAAGATATGAGGGAGCACTTAGGTTGAGTTGGGGGAAGAATAGAGGAGAGCATGATAAGAGATACTATAATAGGGGGAGCCATTATGGTTTTAAAGCAAAATCTGTCACTAGGAAATTTTCAGAGATCTACAAGCATGACACCAACTAACAATCTAAACGATAGTGGAGAGACTACCTTAAATGCCCTTTCTAGATAATGAATTTGATGACTACCTTATATGGCAGCCTAGAGACTTCATCCAGTACATGATGGAAAAAGAAGCAGTCACCCACAGCTAAACACTGAAATAAACTCCTGGAATCTAATTTCAGAGAAGGAGGAGTAATGAGCAAATTGGTCAAGACCAGACTGGAGAAACCCACAGATGGAGGTCTCAGCAATCTATGGGACCTCTGATAGTAGATTAGTATTTATCCCTAGTAAAAGAAAGGATATTGGGAGCCCATTGCACATAGAGGGATACTCTCTCAGCCTAGACACACAGGGGAGGGCCTAGGCCCTGACCCATATGATATGACAGACTTTAAAGATCCCCCATGGAAGGCCTCACTCTCTCAGGAAAGCAAAATGGGGATGGGATATAGGGTTAGTGTGGGGCAGGAGAGGAGGGGGATAGAGGGAACTGGGATTGAAATTTAAAACAAGCTTGTTTCTAATTTAAATAAAAATAAGTAAAAAGGAATTACTTAAATTAAAAAACACCAGAAAAAAATGTCTCATCACATAGCCCACACTAGCATTGAACTTACAATGTAGTATGTTGCACAGACTGATCTCAAACTTGAAGTGACCTACCTGCCTCCACCTCCTGAGTGATAGCTTCACATCTGTCTCCCAAATATGGAGGGCCAAGTTCAGTGCCCTGGAGTGTCCACAGTTGTAGGTTTAGTGTTCATGAATTTCCACCAGCTTTGTTCAGCTGTAGATTCTTCGTTATGATTTTGACCTCCCTTGCTTCAGCCTGGTTCTTGGTTGTGGATATATGCGCCTGATTCCATAAATTATAGGATGAGGGCTCTGTGATGATAGTTGGAATATTCATCAATCTGATTATAGTGGTAGGGCACTTCAGGCATCCTCTCTACTATTGCTAAGAGTCTTAGTTGGGGTCCTTATGGATTCTTGGGAGTTAGCCTAGCACCAGGTTTCTCCATAGTGACTCTCTCTATTAAAATATCTTTTTCATTGCTTTTCCACTGCATCCCTTCCAGCCTAGGCCATTTTCTTCCCTCCTGTTCTCATCCCCTCCCCACCACCTTCACAACTTCCCCAGCCCCCAGTTTGCCCTGTAGATATCATCTAATTTCTCTTCCAAGCTATTACCTAGTTAATACCTAGCTGTTAATTATCTAATAGCCAGAACCTGGAAACAAACTAGATATCCCTCAACCAAAGAATGGATTATGAAATTTTGTGGTACATTTACACAATGGAGTACTACTCAGTGGTAAAAAATATAGTGACCTCATGAATTTTTCAGGCAAATGGACGGAATTATAAAAAAAGGTCTTGAGGCTCAGAAAGACAAGTACAATATGTCTTCACTTATAAGTGGATATTAAATGTAAAGCAAAGAATAACCAGACTAAAATCCACAGCTCTAGAAAAGCTGGTAAAAAAGGAGTATTTTCAGTCTTTATTTGTCAAGTCTGAAACTTGGTGGAAATCAACTCCAATTCAAATTTATTTCAGATACACTGGGTATGCCTCATGTTCACTGAATATACATTTATATATAATTCTTTAGTCTTGGCTCAAAACAGGTACTTGTTTAGTTTTGATGATGCAACAGTAGGTAATACTAATTCCAAGTGTCCTTCTGGAGCTATCACAAAGATACTTTTGATATACTTGTTGCATATCACACAGGAGCGTGATGAGAGCATGGGGGAAAAGTTTTGCAATTTATCATTGTGTATTTTTGAAAATTCTCTATATAGAGAATAAAACATACTAATGAGACAAGGAAAAATAAGAGAACACAGAGGTGTTACTAAATTGAGATCAAGACCTCTGAGAAAGAGATATATGAAGGGACATAGAGAGAAGTCAGTGCTATACAGAAAATATCAAGAAGAGAGCTACAGTCTGTAAACTGATAGCCTTTACTTCTTTGTATAAGAAAGAGATAAACATCCAGGCATTGGTGGCGCATGCCTATAATCCCAGCACTCAGGAGACAGAGGCAGGCAGATCTCTGTGAGTTTGGGGCCAGCCTGGTCTACAGAGTGAGTTCCAGGACAGCCTCCAAAACAATACAGAGAAACCCTGTCTTGAAAAACCAAAAGATAAAGAAAGAAAGAAAGAAAAAAGAAAGAAAGAAACACCTTAGTTCTTTAGCATATTGAAAATTCACAAAAAATTATTTGTGTTACTTGTGCTAAAATAATTCAACTCTAGGTTGAAGAAAACGAATATACTAAGCAAGAGAAATATGGTGGTAGCAGCTATAGTAGTTGGTGTAAAGAAGAAGGCTTTCATAAGAATAAAGGAACTCCCGAAAAGTGAAAATGGTAACTACTGTAATATTGAGTGTTTGTTTCACTGGAAAGTTTAAAAATGGAAACTCACATTTCTCACTGGTGAATGCGAGCCCAACTGATGAAATTTTTTTGAAAGTCATTTATAAACTTCTTTTATGAGCCAAAAGAATGGGCACACCTCCTTTGAGATATCAGCACATCTTGATGGCATGCAGTATGAATAATATTTTGAAGACAAAGGCATTAGTGTATGAAGAGCCTTATTTTGCTGTCTTTTTAATAGTGAAAAATAAAATGCAGCCTGTGTATTCAATAATATTTGAGAGGTCATAAAAGTATGGAACATCAGCTTGATGGAATAATAAGCACTCAACACAGTGATAATTAGCATTGTGAAACAAAGGGACAGCAAAACATTAAGTAAAAAGTATGCTTTAAAGTGAAATATTCAGTTTTATTATTTTGTCTCAGATATATGCACTGAGGTGAAAAAGGAAACTGACCAGCTTACATCACATATTTGGTAAACAATAAATAGGTCTGGAGCATATTGCCAAGTTTAAGGTGTAAAGTTATATCCTATCATCAAGGCAGGAGCGCATGATGCATGTGTGAATACTGAGTAAGTTATGTTAGTAGGGTGGAAATCATGGAAGAAAAAAAGAGAATGAATGAGGTAGGAAAATATGTGTGGACCATCTTTTGCATGTTAGTCTATTACATACTTCAAGTCTATACAATTTACAATTTACTTTTTATCTTGGTGATATATGTGCAGATGTATTAGTAGAAGCTCTCTGAAGGAATAGAAACTACAGAATTGGTATAGTAGGACAAGTTTTTAGATTGTTTCTCTAAATATATCTGTGCTGCCCAATAGAAAAACTGAGAACACAGTGACTGTTCATTTGCCAAGTCTGGATGTCTTAGCAATCTCAGTCTGGTGTTGAAGGCTCAAGAAGTCCCAGAGAACATCTGGACTGCAGATTCTGGTGTTAAAAAAAATCTCAGTACAAGTGGTGGTTATAGTTGCAAAGAGGCAAATTGAACTTTCCAATATGACTGTAAGGGTGAATGAAGGCAAAAATCAATTCAGACCTTTGTTCTGGCTCTCACTATAACATGTCACCGACATTTAGGTTGTATTTTCCCACTTTAGATAATCAAATAAAGATAATAATAATTTTAAAAATCCTTAAATGTTTGTCTAGTATCTTATGTCTCTGACTCCAGAGTCAGTAAATTTGTCGAATTAGAATGGTCACCATAGTTAACTGAAAATGAATAATTTAACAATTTGAATATATATTCTCTTTTAATAAGTAATAAATAATTCAAAGGTTTGAATTTGGTTCTCACAAGATATATCTTATTATTGAATCAAGGGGAAGATACTAGGAAAAAGGATACTTCCCCACACTGCATTAATAGAGGGAATATTAAGAATAATTATAACAATAGTAATAATAATAATAATGTACATTGTATTTAAATGCAGAGTAAAAGCCTAGAGGTGATATTATTGTTCGTTACTGGAAACAGTACTCAAAAAGCAGTGTAGTCAGAAGTACCATCATGAGTTCTATGCAATGCATATTAAAATAATGACATATAAGAGTAAAATACAAAAGATGTCTTATGGTGCAATAGACTGACTACTGTTTTAAGAAAAGGAAATGTATGCTAAGGACAATTGTACTGCTCTACTCAACTCAATGAAGCACAGTTCATTGAGTATAGTACAGAAAAACCAAGGGTGGCTGTCCTGTGGGCAGGGATTCTCCATTAGGAAGAAATCCTTGTATTTTTAGGGTGACTTTACCTGTATCATGTTCACCTTCCTGTTATGAAACTGGTGCCATGAGAAGGTGGACAGATTTAAATGACCAGGGAAATGATCTGAGAAGTTACCATGAGTTGCTGTACACAAATTTGCTAGGTAAGAAATCTCTGGCCCTTAAACCACAATCATGCAAATAAGGGACTATGGATCATGCAAACAGGGGAAATCCTAGTTGGTTCAAATTCAGTCCTAGTCAAAGGATTTGTTCTACAGCCCAGGGATTCAGTTCTGTTGTGCCAAGTTTCAGCTTTCCAGTGTCCCCACTTTGACATTCAGTGACCAAATTTGTGAAAACCTCGTCATGTGAACTGGCTTCATTTCTGGACTTTATTAAAGTCCTTCTATCCATGTAGGCTGCAACAACTGACTCCTGGGAAACCTAGGTAGTGTTCAAAATGGAACATATGTGTTACTTTCACCTAATTATGCCTTATGCCATTGCACAGGTGAAGTCAAAAACAGAAATGAAAGTATTCCTTGAGAGTTTAAGTGTAGTGATTGAGCATATTTTGTTAATTGTTGCTGACAAAATCATAAGGTGAAGGACATGCATTTTGAAAAGAAATTTCTAATCTGTGAGTAGTGTTTCTTGCAGTTCAGTCCTGCCCCTGGGTTGAAGGAGATTTACTTATTCATGCTGCTCTTTCGAGATACTGCCCTGACTTTCCTGTGGTATTAGTCCTCTACCATTAGTTCCATTAGTGTGAAAATAGGATTTTTGCTTAAAGTTTTGTTAGCTATTTGATTTCATGTATTTTTCTCACTATGTTTACATTTTTTATTTTATTTTATTTTATTTGTTTTTCTGAGACAGGGCTTCTCTGTGTAGCTTTGGAACCTGTCATGGAACTTACTTTGTAGACCAGGCTGGTCTTGAAATCACAGAGATCCACATGCCTCTGCCTCCTGAGGGCTGGGATTAACTCTAATAGTCTAAAAGGTTTTCTATACTGTCTGTAATCTTAGTATTGCTTGAGGTTTTGTGTTGTATGACATTTCTGGGAAGGCAGAAATAAATGTATTTTTACCCCCAGATAGTACTATGATGACAGGAGAAGAAAATAATTTCATTCAAGTCCATTTTAGAGAACCAGTTAGTTTAGCAGAGTGACTTACATGACTGTTGTTACTTGCAAGAACAGTGATGACACACATGCAGTTAGCTATAGAACGGCCACCTTATAATTGGTGCTGACATAAGAAAGCTCTATGTCAGTGCCTCCATAGAGCTGCCTTCCCAACTTGCAGCTATGCCAGTGAAATTTGTTTCTCCATAGCAGAGTTTGTGCTTACAAATCTTTGAAGAGGGACCAGGTTTATCTTGTAAGTTTTGGGAAATCCAGAGACTTGTGAGTTTTATTTCTTAAAACTTGGTGAATTTTTCATATCAGGAGAAAATATATTTGAGCACTATTCCTAAAAAGTGTCATTCTATGGTGACAATCAGAAGATACTTTATTCATATATTCATAATGTATATGTGTATTATGAATGTGTTATGTACATGTATATAAATTTGTACTACTTATATACTCATATATATGCTTATCTATACAATATTTATTAAAAACACAAACAAATCTCTGTGTTAAATTACATATTAGCTACTTAAATTGATTTTTAAAAAGAAATGCTACATTCACATTACATATATTACCAGTGTTTTGGATCTCTAGTTACAGGGCAATGAAGTACACTTACTCATATCCCACAATGGTTAAAATTGAGCTGCTACACCAAACATATAATTGGAGAGAATTTTTCAACTTCTGGGTAATATTCATGTCTGTGGATATTTTTAATTTAATAAAAGATACGTTTTTTTGAATTCTGTGCTATCACTCTGAGTTTTGGGGAAAGAAAAGCTACTTCCTTGACATGCATCAATACCACACAAATATCTTTGCTTATAAAGAAAAACTACAATAGGAAAAATCCATATTTTAACTTGAATAAACTCTATTTTAAATCATCCTTCTCTAGGTTTTAATGCAGTGCTTCCATTTTCTAAAAGGCTTATCTACAGATGCCTCAGGAATGAAAACAGTGTCTCCAGATTGCAAAAGCACAGTTGTAAATTGAAGTAAAAGGGAATGAAAGCTGTTGAATGAAAAACTAAAAAGATGCATCAGTGTCAATGTTCTTAATACATGAATTATTTTGCTGAAAAACTAACAAGAAAGAGTCACAATACAGTGTTATTTCTCAGTTTTGAAAATACTATCTGAAAGCACCGAGTATTTCTGTAAAGTAAACTGATGCAAAAATCAGTAGATGTGATCTAAAACACTATTTGTTAAATGGATTTCCCTATTAATGCAAATTAGGAAAAATTAAAAATCAGTAGTTTTCCTAGATTATATTACCTACATGAAGAGGGTAAGTCAATTAAGATTCAGAATATTGGGTAACTTTTGGGACCACTGGCAGTGGGACCAGAATTTATAGCCCATTCCCTAGAGATACCTTGCTCAGCCTAGGTATGTGGAGGAAGGATCTTGGTCATGCCTCAAAGTGATGTGACAGACTTTGTTGACTCCCCATGGAAGTCTTTGAGGAGTGGGTCAGGGCTGGGGTGGCGAGAAGTTAGGAGGAAATAGAGGAAGAAGGAGAAGGGTTACTGGAATAGGTATGTAAAAGGAGGGGTGTGAGGGAGAACAGTAGTTGGAAAGCTAAATGAAATTTGAAATATGCTTTAATATTTTAAAGAATATATAGGGCACAGTTTAGTTTTAATCAAATAATGTGTTCCATGCTTTGAAACTAGCCCTTATCGTATTTAAGTAAGCAAAATGACCAAATATAAGAGCATATATTTGTGATATTCTCTTTCATATGCAGAAATATCTCTGTCCAAATATCAGCAGAGAAGACAGATTTAATATTTTAAGAGACAACAATAGTAATCAAAGAAATCTGGATTATAGATAACATAACTAAATATTTAGTGTGTTGAAAATATAGGATATTTGGACTTATTACTGTGTGTGACTTTTTGTGAAGATTTATTCATCCTGTCACTGTGTATTGAAATGTTCTTCATCTAGACAGGTCTAAGTTCAAATTTCACAGTCTTCAATTTATGAAGAATATAACCTATGGATTCTGATGGCATCTCTGAAACTTACAATTCCCAAATAGTATAAATTCTAGCAACACTGCAAGTTGAATAAGGCAGTGGTTTTTCTCTACTAACTTTAATTAATTTAAGTCCTACATTATAAAGTTTAAATCTATACCTTTGCAGCTTTGGCGATTCCAATCTAGAATCTAAATGCTTTGACCTCCTGACAATGACAGTCTGTCCTGGGTACTTGAAACTACAAGGTTATCTTATTCACGGAATTTCGTCTAACAATCTCCAAGTGTAAAATAAACACTAGCATGTGCTTGTGTTTGCTCACCACACACACACACACACACACACACACACACACACACACACACACACACACACACGAGAGAGAGAGAGAGAGAGAGAGAGAGAGAGAGAAGAGAAATGCATATAAAATTCTTTGTTTACATCCAGCTCCAGTAATAAGCTTCTATGTCTTGAGTGTAGATGGCTCAACTGCATAAAAGTTTGTTAATAAAAGTTTGTTCATTTCTCACACAAATTCATATGCGATGATTCTCTACTAAGGTTCTTCTCCACACAAGGTCTTTTAGTTTCTAGTGTTTACCGTCTTGAGACATAGGACACAGCCTTTAGTGGCTATTGTAGAAGTGAAATGGAAAAACACATATGATGTTTAAGTGAATCAGGACTGAAAAAGAATAATAACATTACTGCCCTCATTTCCTTGGCCAATACTAAATTCATGTGTTTACAAAGTGATTCTAAAAGAGGATGAAATAAGAAATATTTGGTGACCCAACAAAGAACTTACATGGAGAATATAATAGCCAATCTCACCAGCATAGATAATTTGTAATATTTCTCATTGAGCTTTTCCAAGTTAGATTATTGAATATATAGCACATTATATCTTTGGTTCATTACATTTGTAACCTGTGAATAAGTAGCTACATTTCCTTGCTTGTTTGAACAGGTTCACGATAATAACATTTAATTGTTCTTTCTGAAACATATGATCCACAGATGTGCTAACTTGAGGGGATTGATTGAATTTCATGTAAATGACATGAGGTACACTTTGTGACATTTGTTTGCAGATGCAAGGTCTATGATGTAGGATTAAGGTCTATTTCTCCTCAGTTTATAAATAGAAATAGGTTACTTAGATCATAGTACCTTCTCATTTAGAAATAGTTACTCACATTTGACAGCAGCATATAGTTAATGGAGGCAGTCTTTGGCATTAAAATATTCTGAGACCAAGTTTTAATTGCACTAGCTTCTAACAGCTAGCCACTGACAGGGTATATGGTCTTGGTAAATTAATTGAATTTCCTGATCATTCCATTTTTCATATTTTAATGGAGTTTAATCTGTCAGATTTCTTACTTGTGAGCAATAAAAATTAATTCTGGTGGATTCAAGTAAAAAAGAAATTTATGAAAGATAGTTAATAATTCACAGGGTTATAGAGAGTTAGGATAACTGAATCAAGAGACTAGATATAAACTAAAGGTTCAGTAGCCACAACAACCATAACCAACTCTGTACCATAAGAGCCATCAGGTGCTGACACTGCTGGAAGCTCACTAAAACCTTGGCGTTCTCATTTCAAAATCTGATTATCCATTGTCACTGAGTAAAATTGTTCTTCTGAGACTGTTTGTGTAGTGATAGCCAGATTTAAATTTCTAGGACAAATCTTTTGATCTAACCCAAACTATATGCCCATGTCTCTGATTCCAAAGAACAGACAAAAATGATTACCCAATTTCTGAACAAAAAAGGCTAGATAGACTTTTTCTGAAACTTTCTAAAAATAAGGAGATCCACCATGCCAATATTTGCTTACTAGATAACTAAAAGTCAACTATAAAGTAAGACAATGGTGATATTAGTATTTTGATATATAATTTAAGACACATTTTAAATGGTATAATATATATCCTATGTGCTGTCTAGATTTGGTTTGGAAAGCCTGGCTGATGACTCAATTCTCTTGCATCTAGTTTCTAAAACAATCCTTTACTCCAAATAACTCCTCTATGTGGTCTGATACAGCTGAGTTACAAAATATACATCATGTGCAATGTATATTTATATGTAAGGCTTGCTGGACAGTGGCATCAGTAAAAACACTCAATCCTCATAAAATTCAGGAATCCTAAAGAACTGCTATTGAACTACTCTTGCCACACATGAGCAACAGCCTACAGACCTAGCATGCTGATCCCTTCTTAAACAGCTGCTTGCTCATTTCCACTTTTGCATATCTCATCATGTAAGTGGTGATCCAAACTCGGTAAGTCTGTATGACATCTCCTACTATTCAATGAGCCATCAACATAGTTGACACACCATGTAATTATACAGCATTTTATCACTACTACCTTAGAATATGTCAACTCAGTAAGTAGATTGAGTTAATAGCTATTATATATAACTGAAATATAATTTTGCATTGTTAAAGTTTAACTTTTTAAGGTTTATAATTCCATGAAATAGTACAAATATAATACTAAGAACATATCCACTATTAATTTATGCTTTTTAGTAATTTGACACTAGAGTAACCTTTTGACATTGATGCTTGGCTATATTAAAGCCCAGCAATTAGTACTTTATATCATAGTGACTTGATATGTACCATGATACTATAACATATCTAACTTTTGAAGTCAGATTTGAGCAAATATGTGTTTCAAATTTTTGATGAATGCTATGATACAGACAGGTAGTTAAGAGCCACTTATTGAGGGCTGAATAGATTGTACAGAAATTAAGAGCACTGTCTGTTCTTCCAGAAGACCTGAGTTCACACTCATATATGGATTTTAGGCATGAAACAGAGGAGTGCTAGCCTACAATACCACAGCCAGAGAGTCTGGGGAACAGTGAGGAACCTAAGAGAGATAGGCATGGTACCTCAGAGAAGGGGAATGGGGCAGAATCCTCTGAGGAGATTGGGAGCATGGGAGGGGGAGTGAAGGGGGGAGAGGAAGCCAGGAGAAAGAGATGGGGAGAAGAGGGGGGGAGAGGAGGACATGGGGTATCAGGAAGTTTGAGTCAGGAGAAGAATAGGGAGAGAAGGATGAGAGATTCCATAATAGAAGGAGCCATTATAGGTTTGAAGAGAGATCTGGCACTAGTGAGATGTCCAGAGACCTACAAGGATAACACCAACAGGCAATCTAACCAATAGTGGAGAAGCTTCCTTAAATGCTCTGCCCCAATAATGTGATTGAGGACTTCCTTGTATGCCATCCTAGAGCCTTCATCGAGTGGCTGAAAGAAGCAGAGGCAGACATCCGCAGCTAAACACTGAACTGACCTCCTGGAAAACAATTCCAGAGAGAGGAGTGATGAGCAAAGGGGTTAAGACTTGACAGGTCAAACCCACAGAAATAGCTGACTTGAACAAGGGGGAGTTCATGGACCCCAGAATGATAGTTGAGAGGCCAGCATGGGACTGATCCAGACCCCCTGAAAGTGGGTGTCAGTGAGGAGGCCTACCAACACGTTCATGACCCTAATAATCATTCGAGGTTTTGGTTTTGGAATGGGTTTTATGTTCAATCAGAAAGTTAATGGCTGCCTACTCCCACGATGTTTGTGTAATCAATATACCTATAGGCATGACTTCCCCAATAAATCATTAATATAGTTCCCACAATTGACATATGGGTAATGTTGGTTATTATTTTTCTCCCTGGTCATTATACAAAATAGCTTCCAACACTATTAGTGCTTGCCAGTAGGAACAAAGATTCAAGGTTTGTGTCATTTTAGTGTCTGTATGTACTATATGTACTATGATTCAAGTAGGTGGTACTTAGAAATAGGGTCTTCCCTTTAAGTTCTGGAGAATGATCAACAGCATTGACAATCCTGTGATGTTTGAGGGTCTAAAGGATCTTGCTGGACAAAAACTCTTTAAGAGTTAACCCAATCTTGGTACTAAAATTTTTACTTGTGAAGTTTTTTTTAACAGTGATCAACAGCTCTTCAGTAGAGATTCCTTGCCATTTAGGTAGGGAGCTCCAGAGATACAATTTCATTGCTACACATGATGGAATGGGATTTACATGAGGTGGTTCTCTCTGTGTTACCCATGTCCCTGTAATTAACATCTTGCATGTGCTTATTTAAGTATCCCCAGTAAACACATTCATATACCAAATGATTTTTGAGTGGAAGAATTTTTTTTTATAATTTGCCACTGATGACCTCTCTGGGAGCCACAGATGTTTGTTTACATCTGTCCAGGAAAACCCACACAACAGATTAGAAAAGTTAAGAGAAAATGAATTGTTAGTACTATAAATTATTAATAGTTTCTCTTTTCCTGGAAATGTGATGGTTACTTAGTCATCACTCAGTGCTAAGTATGAATTTCAGATGAGGTAACAAAATATTTAGGGAAATAGAGGTAAATTTGAAACCTACAATAAATTCCCATATTCCTTTTATTTTCTGCATAGGATTGCATTATGTCCGTGGAGAAGAAATGTACTGCTCAGCAATGAAACACTGGTTTAGCTACTTTTGAGAGTAGCACTTCAGGCTTACGGAATTTAAGTCTTAAGGAATTTCTCTCTTAATATATATGTAAGTGGGTTGAGGTTTTTGTCCTATGACACAGAACACACTGATTGCTACTGAAATATGAGTGGTCCTAACCAAGCCAATTAGGAACCAACAAAATAACCACTTACTGAGGTTTTAAGACAAGACTTGTAATTTTCCCTCTTGCTGTTGAATCTTGGGCCTCTAATCAAGTTATATTTAAAGCAATCGCTGCTTCTGAAATTCTAATAAGGTGAATTAACTAATTTATTTATTTTGGGCTTCAAACTTGTTTACTTGGATCTCTGCCTACCCCTAGTGTGCTTATTAGCAATTAAAGTGTTTACACACACACACACACACACACACACAACTCTCAAAATATATGCAGCTTTTTAATGAACCTGCTTGCATTTCTGAAACTATGGTAGAGTGCTAAATATGCTTGTGTAAGGTGAGTGTGCACAGTGAATCATCTACCAACATTTAGAACAGAGTTACATATAACAGACCACCTAATATGTCACAGTCTTCTGAGAACTTCCCATAAGAGAATGGAATTATTAGCACCATTGTGTGTTATTTTTTGAACAAGTTATCCAGGAATGAGAGAGGTAACAGATCATATTGATTACCAAGTCAGATTTTGAATATCTGTCCACAACTTTTTTAAAAAAACCTATTAAATCATCCATCTTTGTATGCCATTAATAAAAAGAATATTGTCCATGAACTACTAATAACTGCACAGCAAAAATAAACTATTATATATATATAAGGAGATGTTTGCTGAGTACTTTTGAGTGGTTACAATTGATGTCTCAGAGGTCTTATTTTATCTTTTTCCTGGAATTTTGGTGACCTAAAGATTTTATTAGCATTTTTTTGCTTTGTGCTCTGAGCACAAAGCCACTTTGGTTATAATAGCCTTACATGGTCAACCTTGAAATAGACATTGGGAATCTTGTTTATTTCACAGTGCTCTCAAGTGTAGCATACAGATTTATGTTTATAATTTTCAATGACAATTAAAGCCCTTATAAAAATGCCCTTTGTTCGGCATTTTAACCTTTTGTTGTAGCATGATGCTTTCAACATATTCTTCTCAATGCAGGATGAGTAGTGCATAAATTATATAAGATATGCATAATTCTATTCATAGATAAGAAAAAACTTCAGATTGTTTCTTGATTATACATACTACATAGAGAAATAAGCTAGAAATTTAACACTTGTGCATGCTATACACTAATTCATTTGCTATGAATTTCAGTGACCATCAAACTACTGAAAATAGTCTATAAAAGTGTTTATTTTGGTAATAATGTGGGTTCCCTGATTATCTCCCATATTATTAAAATGAAAATTTTAGAAATACTGTAATAAATACTACTTCCTAACTTTATACAACATATATTATATATAATACTTTAAGTATTAATTCATGATACTATACTGAGATTTAAATAATTTGTCTTTGATTATTCTGTCAGTTGGTTTATCAATTTAATGTTTTATAATTCAGTTCACACTTATAAAAATTGGATGTATGTGGCATTGTTGGAATGAACAAAGAATAAATCTGTAAGCAAGGATGTTGCCTTCAAGCAATCATTTCAGATAAGTGTGTTCAGGCAGATACACATACACAGAAATTCACCCAGAAAATGAAAGACAACACACAGTTGAAGCATATATTTCATTAGACAAGAGTATTTTGCAGTAGATAGCAAGAATGTGATAGGTAAATTTTGTTGATTATGGTATCTTTCAAAAGAGTAACTGACTCTTTATCAAACTAAGGAAGAGTTAGGCAGACAACACCATTGAACTCTGCTAAAATAAAATATGTAGAAAAACTCTAATGGGCCAATTAATTGCTCTATGGTTTGAAATGAGAATTTAAATAACATTGGATATAAATATGAGTGAATTCTTAACAATATGAAATATCATGCAAAGAAATAAGTATTGAATGTGGCTGTAACTTTTTATGTTTATGTGTAAAAAGATTCATATAACTGTCAACACACATAAGGAAAACATTTAGATAATTATATTTCGAGTAAGATAAAGTACTGTGAATACCACTTTAATGATGCTTACTTTATGTCATAATGACTAATTGATTTAAATTTTAAAATAATTGAAAGTACAAAAAATTATTATGCATATATATAAAATGATTCATCTTAATTTTAATAGAAAAGTGGAAGGGTACTCATCATATGAAGTGACCACTGTATTACAATTGAGGTAGCATTAGTAAATATTTTCAAATTTAAACAAAGTTCTTCATGTAAAATTCTGGTCTTATAAATTACTTATCTCTCAGTCTCAAAATATTTAATGACCCTGAGAGAGACTGTGTTGTGTCCTAGCTGTACATACCCTTTCAATTTTCAGTGCACACCCACTCTTGAGGGTACAGTATAGAAGAGTATAGGCTGAGGTGAAGACTGACCCTTTTGGAGTTTAATGTCTCCCTATTTCAGCTCATCTACCAAACAATTGTAACAGTAAAAGTTTCAGCAATTTTGGACATTATCTATGCTGATTACAAGTGGAATCAGACAATATGCGCCTGCATGCTTTGTTCATTAATTTAAAAATGCATGTTTATTAATCTCCTTATACATTCCAGAACTGAACTAAAGTGCCCACTTGGAATTAAAAGACAAGATTTGAATCTTCATGGAGTATAATTCAAAATTATTCTTTTATAGTTTCTTAAGAAGTTGTTCCTTAGAAAGAAACTCCCCTATACATTTCTCAATAACCAAAAATTTCTTGGGAGATGCAACATTAAATAAGCTGAATATTATTGGCAGGTTTATATCAATGCAGAAGAGGAAAAGGCAAGTAATCCAGTTCAACTAAGGAGTAGGGTACTAGAGGCAAAAAACAAAAATGAACCTAATTTTGTTTATTTAATTACATCCATACATGCATCCTTTAGAGTTTGCAGTGTGGTCACAAGACAGATCATGGGATTGGGAATTTTATTTTTAAAATTATTTCTGGGGAAATTTGTGTTAAAGCTAGTTTTTATATCAACATGGTTAATCCATGAAGAAATATAAAATTACCTTTCATTTTAGTTATGTATGATGTTTTGAGTAACATGATTTTATATATTATAGAAAACATATTCTAGTCTTTTCAATAAATTCCATTGAATCAACAATATGCATTAGTTTTAGATTAACATTTCTAAATTATGAATTTTATAGCTGTTTTGATGCCTTGCTATTTCCATAATCATAGATACACTCAATGAAAATGTTATGACAAACTATCCCCCCTTAAAATGAAGGATATGAGGTTTGGACAGGATAAGAATTGCCTTCAATTTAATAGAGCCAATAACTGGTAAACTCATGATTTGAACCTAGATCTGTAGCTCACATGCCAGCTACCTTCAGGAATTAACAATCCTATGTAGTAGAAGGGTATTCAAGTCAAGCTTCATTTGTTACTCTATAGTTATAATCCAAGTTGCTTGTGAACCCAGATGATAGTGATGTTAAGTCTAACTGAGGTCATGGAAATGCCCCAATGAATCAAATGACATTTCAGTTAAATTTTGAAAGATTGGCACATTTTAAGTAGGTCAATATATAGTATCTTTTGCACAAATGAGTATTACAACTAAAAACATTTTGCTCATGCATCCTGGAGACTCTAGTTATGTGCATTCCAGAATCAAATTTTGTACAGTCTTAAGGAAGCATCCATGTACCTCTCAAGTCAATATTCATTGCTCTGAATCACTTATGGAAGATGATTCTTAGTGTTTTGCACCATGGAGACACCCTAGTGCTATGCTCCATGGAGGTACTCTACTGTTCTTCTTCATGAAGGTCCTCTAGTACTGTACTCCAAGGAGATATTTAAGTGTTGTGTGTTCCATGAAGGTGCTCTAGTGCTGTGCATCATGGAGGTACTCTGCTGCTCTTCTCCGTGGAGGTGCTCTAGTGCTGTACTCCAAGGAGATACTTTAGTGTTGTACTCTATGTAGGTGTTCAAGTGATATGCTCCATGAAGAGAGTTTAGTGTTGTGCTCCATGGAGGTACTCTAGTGCTCTGGATGAAGATATATTTGTCTTGCATTATATTTCTGACCATGGTCTGTGCCCCCTTTTTATAAATTCCCGAGTTCCATCGAAACACTGTTCATAAGAGGAAGATTTCTGATTTGTTCTTTATATTGGCTGTAATTTATTTCACACAATTTCAAAGAGATAAATAGAAGAATGTGTTAGTTTTCTTCACCTTCACAATGGAGATCCTCATGAAGTGGCTGTCTATAAAGATTGCATCTGAAAACAAAAACTTTATCCTGGCACCATTCACATTTGTTCTCAGTGATCTGAACTTTGGGCTTATTTTCATTTCTGTGTGTGTGCATTTCAAACACACACACACACACACACACACACACACACATGCACACACAAACACACACACATGAGTGTGACTTTTAAAATGATTTAACTTACATATGAAGGTACACATGCATGCAAATTAGTGGTGAACTATGTGAATTTCCAGTAGATGTACAGAATGGACAAAGGTTGCATCAGGTAAGGCATATTTCCTCAAGATTTATACTTGCTTTACAGCTAAATCTATTAAAATCTTCCTTAAGCCTTATGGTCTCTATAGTACATGTTTTTAAAATGATTTATTTTTTTATTTTATATGCTTTGGTGTTTTGTCTGCATGTACATCTCTGTGTAGGTAATGATTCCCCTGGAACTGGAGTTATTGACAATAATGAGCTGTCATGTGGGTGCTGGGAATTCAATCTAGGTCCTCTGAAAGAGCAGCCAGTGTTCACAATCACTGACACAGCTCTCCAACACCAACAATGTATGATTTTTGTCTATAGTCACCACACATTCTTATTTCAAAGTAACTGTGGCTTAGCATGTAATAGTTTAGGTAAGTTTATGCAAATAAATACATTTCTCTTAGTATAAATACCCATAACTCTGGAACTAATAATTCTTATCTCTAATTTTCAAGGAATTTTTGCTTACTATTAGTATGCATATTGTGTGTAAGTCCAGGTGCACATGTAGATGTCAAGGGAGAATATTTGAAAGTCTTTTCCTCAACTTGAGTTTTGAAGTTGCACCTTTATCTACAAAGTCCCACATAATTATCTAGCTGGTGAGTGAGATTCCAGATAGCTCCCCTGTCTCTACTTCCTGACTCACCATTAGAGTCTTGGCATTACAGATGAGTGTCAATGTATGCTGCTTTCAGTACATGGTTTCTGGGGTTTAAACTAACCTCATCAGAGATGTGTGGCAGGTGTTTTCACCTAGAGCAATGTCATCAGTTCCCAAGGTGTTTCATAATATTATTTTAAGTTTAAACTTTGACTTTAAATGAGTGATATATTTCCATTTGAAGGTAGATACACTGTCACAATACTGTGTAGCAGATTAGATACCTGTGTGTCTGAAATAAGATTCTGGAATATCTGAAGAGAGATTCTAATGAGTCTTATCAATTAAAACCCAGAGTCAGTTATCAATGTAAAAGTAAAAGATAAAGAAACAATGGACCATATACAGTCACTTCTTACCTCTCAAATATCACTTCCTGTCTCTGTCCCATGCTGTCACTTCCTGTCTCCCCTCTGTACAGACATCCAGACATCTATGGTTAACTAAAGACTAGGTCTATGGTCTGATCTCCAGTCAAGCTTTATTTGTCAGAAAACAACAAAATATCACAATAAATATCTCAGGTTAGAGTTATAGAAGATATGCAGACTCTGGAGTAAGGTATATTTTATACCAAAGTAATCAGTTATTATGCAATGAAATCTCTACAGCTTAAAATGCAATTTTCATCTCTGAGGCTCAGTATACTTATCCACAAAATAAGAATGCTAAAACTGCTTAATTTCTATATAAGTGAGAGAGTCTCATTACTTTGTATGAACAATCTTTTTGTACCATTCAACTTTCATCAACATCTCAATATCTATTTAAAATGGTTTCTTATTTCATATTCTTATTATACTTCATTGATTCATTCTTCATTCTTCATTTCCCTGTATCTTATAAATACCTTTGTGCTCCATATAAAACATGAATTACATATTTTTAAGTTAGGAATTTAATGTTGTAATATGTTATTTTGAGTGAAATATATGTTAATCATATTAAGTAACCATCATACTATTGAAATAAGTGGAATTCTATGTTGAATGTTTATTAACAGAATACTTTATGACCTCTGTGAACTGCTGTTTCATCCTTAAATGTGAGCATAAATTCAAACTGCAACTATAAGTTCTGTGGATGAGAAGATGACACATACAATGTACAGCATACCTAAAACAACAACAAGTTTATCATTTGCCTCTCTCCTAAACAATCATGATCCTCTCATATGTTTCTCTGCAGTTCTCAGGTGCTAGCTTGTGCCATTCCCATTGTGGTGTGTTCTTCCTTTGTAATAACACTTCTACGAGCAGAGATTTGATTATCTTCTGGGTCCCAGTTTTTCTTAGGTATGCTTTGCCAAATCACCCTCTTGCCACATCTTTAATATCTTCTGATTGTTAACCTCCCATGTCCTTGAGACCATGCCTCAGATGCCTTTTGGAATAGAGATGGAAAGGCAGCTGTCTTAAATAGAGATCTCCATAACCATTGCTGTTGATTTATTCTGACTTTCTCATTTTTATAATGTGAGTTATCCCTGGGAAATTCAGATAAGCCACCATGAACTTTATTTGATCCCTTAAAAAATGTGGTGTTTGGAGAAGAGAGTCACTATGGAGATTCAAACCTCTCTGGCAGGTAAAGAGAAAATGAAAGTGATTTGTAAATGCTAAAACATCCATTTGGGGGAAAGGTATCAAGAGATTCAACAAAGGTTATTAGGGGGACCATTTCGGTTTTTCCTTATGAATATTTCAAAGAAGGAAATAAATGGGGTAAATTAATTACATGCTTTGTACAGACTAAATTAGAATAGGCAAAAAATAAACTAGAAGAAGTGAATATGGGCTCTGAGAGAATAAAATGGTATGTTAACCTTAATTTAACTGGAAGCTTGGGGATGTTGGGTATCATTACTAGGGGACACAAAATAAAAAACACAATTTCCTCCACTGTTTCTGCTTCTTAGTTACTTTATCTTCATTTCCTTCTTGTTATTTCCATTGAGGCATTATCCACATTAGGGCAAAGGCACCAGTGATGAATCATTTTCCCTGACTACTTTTTTTGTAATTATGATTGCACTCACTTGGTTTTCCAGCATCTCAGGAGTGAGACTAGGAACATGACATCATGATAGGCAGGTGAGTATGTTTCTAGTGAGCCTTTAATTTTGTAAAATGTTTCTCTTGTGATGAAGTTCCTTTCCCCTGCATTGATCAAGTCCAAGAACATCCATTAAAAGATAGACTTTTACTCAAGGACTTCATCAACTGAAGATTAAAGTGAATAAATATCTTTCAGAGTATGATTCATTAAAATATATGTGTTCATGATAATTTGCATTGGTAAGTGAGAGTGTAGAGGGAAATAATTGAATATTTTGCTAATACCTCTAAGGCAGAGATCCTTAATTCCCATTCCTAAAAGATAATGATAAAACCTCTATATTGAGTACCACATGTTATGACTTCTCTGTGTTTTTGAGCACTAGTAAGAAACTTCTCCTAAGCTTACTCAGTAAAGCATAGGGAATAAACAACAATGACAGTTCCACAACCATTCAAACCTTGACAGTCAAAGGGGCAATAGATCATCAAAGTTAATTTTCACATATTTCTCAGTTTCATGCTCTGCTTCAAACCTACATCCAGACCCAGTATTCTAACAAAATATTGATGACATTGGTTTGTATTTTTTGGAGACACACTGCTCTGGCTTCAGTAATTTAGATTAATCATTTGGGGAGCTGGTGCTTTGTGGCTGAAATCTACTTGTAATGACAGCATCAATACACTGGCTAGATGGTTTTGAATACCACTGGTAAGTCTATTTGTTAAAACACACACCTAATTCTATTTGTTAAAATACAGCCCTTGGTAACCTCAGAATTGAATGTGAGCTTATATTTAAAGAATATGAATCTAAGTCTTTCAAGAAAAAATGAATCATAAAAATACAAATGAGAGGATCCAGGGAGTCTCCCGGGGACCAGCTGTTCTGGAGGGACCAGGTACAACAGGCCCTGCATCTGGGCCTGTGTTCCAGTGCCTGGGGATCTCCTAGGAACTGCACAGAGCTTCCAATCCCGGTGGGAGCCAAGCACCCCAGACTCCAGGACTTCTCTCCCACCAACGAGACAAGGAAACCAGTGGATCCAGCAAAGGGTCCAGTGGACCAGGTGGGAGGTTAAGCACTCTAGATTCCTGGTCTTCTTCTCCACCCACAGGACCAGAATGAGGACAAGGAATAGAAGAACTACAAGATTATTGGACTTGCTAGCAGCCACCAAAAGGGAACTCTGGTCCCCTAACCACCAGACCAGTAAGGGGCTCTTTCTGCACCCACTAGAAGAGATGGGAAAGAGGCAATACAAAAACACACTCAGCAACAGAAAACAACCAGATTCTACAGATACCACACTCCAGCATTCCAATGCAAATGAAGCAGAAGAGACCTTAAAACCACTTTCACGAAAATGCTAGAAGCCCTAAAAGAGGATATAGGAAAAATCCCTCAAAGAAATGGAAGAATAAGCAAACCAAAACATGCAAGAAATCGAACAAAAAAACGAAGCAAAAAATGAAAGAAATGGAAGAAGAAACATACCAAAAAAGGAAGGAAATGGAAGAAGAAACAAAGCAAAAAATGCAAGAAATGGAAGAAGACACAAACCAAAAAAGGCAGGAAGTGGAAGAAGAAATAAAGCAAAAAAATACAAGAACTGGAAGAAAAAGCAAACCAAAAAATTCAAGAAATGGAAGAAAAAGCAAACAAAAATTGCAAGAAATGGAAGAAAGAACAAAGCAAAAAATCTATAAAAGGCAACAAATGGACGAAAAGATAAACCAAAAATTGCAAGCAACAATGAAAACAGTGCAAGAGTTGAAAACTGAAATAGAGACAATAAAAAAAACACAATCTGAAGAAAGACAGGAAATAGAAAAGCTGGGCAAATGGTTAGATACTACCAATACAAGCATTACCCACAGAATATAAGAGATGGACGAGCGAATTTCAGGTGTTGAAGATATACTAGGAGAAATGGATTCATCAACCAAAGAAAATATTATGTCCAACAAATCCTTAACAAAAAACCTCCAGGAAATATGGGACACCATGAAAAGACCAAACCTATGAATAATAGGTATAGAAGTAGGAAAAAAAAACACCTCAAAGAGGCAGAAAACATATTCACCAAAATCATAGAAGAAAACTTTCCCAACCTTAAGAAAGACATGACAATGAAGGTACAAGAAGCTTACAGAACACCAAATAGAGCGGATCAAAAACAAAGTCCCCTTGCCACATAATAATCAAGAACCCAATTATACAGAATAAAGAAAGAATATTGAAAGCAGCTAAAGAAAAAGGCCAAGTAACTTATAAAGGCAAACTAGACTTTAAAATAAAATCAATCAAAAGAGATGAAGGAGGTCATTACATACTGATCACAGGCAAAATCCACCAAGATGAAGTGTCTATCCTGAACATCTATGCCCCAAATACAAAGGCATCCAAATTCCTAAAAGAAACATTATTAAAACTTAAATCACATATAAAGCCCCACACACTTATAATGGGAGATTTCAACACACCACTCTCACAACTAGACAGGAATACCAGACAGAAACTCAACAAAGAAGCAAAGGGTCTAATAGAAGTAGTGACCCCACTGGGATTAACAGACATCTATAGAACATTTCATCCACATAAATAGAATATACCTTCTTCACACCACCACATGGAACCTTCTCAAAAATCGACCACATTCTTGGCAACATAGCCAACCACAGCAGCTTCAAAAACATTTGAATAACTCCATGCATCTTATCAGACCACCATGCTTTAAAATTAGAATTCAACAACAACACAAATTGCAGAAAACCTACAAACTCATGGAAATTGAATAATGCACAACTGAACTATTCCTGGGTCAAAGAAGAAATAAAAAAAGAAATTAAAGAATTCCTAGAATTCAATGAGAATGAAGACACAACATACCCAAAACAATGGGACACTTTGAAAGCAGTGCTATGGGGGAAGTTCATAACACTAAGTGCCCACATGAAGAACCTGGAGAATAGTTATACTAGAGAATTAACAGCACAGCTGAAAGCTCTAGTACACAAAGAAGCAAACTCTCCCAGGATGAGTAGATGCCAGGAAATAATCAACTTGATGGCTGAAATCAATAAAGTAGAGAGTAGGAAAGCAATACAAAGAATCAATGCAATGAAGAGTTGGTTCATTGAGAAAATCAACAAGATAGACAAACCTTTGGCCAAATTTACCACACAGCAGACAGTGAACATGCAAATTAACAAAATCAGAAATGAAAAGGGAGACATAACAACGGACTCTGAGGAAATTAAGAGAATCATTAGGTCATATTTTGAAAACCTGTACTCCATAAAATTTGAAAATCTAAGGGATATGGAGACTTCACTTGCCAAAATGAAATCAAGAACAGATAAGCAATTTAAATAGACCTATAACCCCTATGGAAATAAAAGCAGTCATCAAAAATCTCCCAACCAAAAAAAGCCCAGGTCCAGATGGCCTCAGGGCAGAATTCTACTAGAAATTCAAAGAACAGCTTATACCAATTCTTCTCAAAGTGTTCCACACAATAGAAGCAGAAGGGTCTTTGCCAAACTCTTTCTATGAGGCTTCAATAACCTTGATCCACAAACCAGACAAAGACATAACTAAGAAAGGGAACTTAAGACCAATATCCCTCATAAACATTGATGTAAAAAACTCAATAAAATACTGGCAAATCAGATCCAAGAACACATCACCATGATCAAGGAGGTTTCATCACAGTGATGCAGGGATAGTTCAACATACAAAAATCCGTCAATGTAATCCACCATATAAACAAGCTGAAAAACAAAAATCACATGATCATCTCACTAGATGCTGAAAAAGCCTTTGACAAAATTCAACACCCCTTCATGATAAACATCTTGGAGAGATCTGGGATAACAGGAACATATTTAAACATAATAAAAGCTATATACAGTAAACCAACAGCCAACATCAAACTAAATGGACAGAAACTCAACGCAATTCCTCTAAAATCAGGAACAAAACAAGGCTGTCCATTCTCTCCATACCTTTTCAACATTGTACTTGAAGTACTAGCCATTGCCATATGACAACAAAAGGTATCAAGGGGATATAAATTGGGAAGGAAGAGTTCAGACCCAAAGAACACTACCAGGGAACACTTACAGCTGATTAACAACTTCAGCAAAGTGCTAGGCTACAAGATCAACTCAAGAAAATCAGTAGCCCTACTATATCCAGATGATAAAAGGGCTGAAAAAGAAATCAGAGAAACATCATTCTTTCCAATTGCCAGAAACAACATCAAATACCTTGGGGTAACGCTAACAAAACAAGTGAAAGATCTGTATTGCAAGAACTTTGAATCTTTAAAGAAAGAAATTAAAGAAGCCCTCAGATAATGGAAAGATCTCCCATGCCCTTGGATAGGTTGAATCAATGTAGTAAAAATGGCAATATTGCCAAAAGCAATCTACAGATTCAATGCAATCCCCATTAAAATCCCAGCACAATTCTTCACAGACCTTGAAAGAACAATAATCAATTTTGTATGGAAAAACAAAAGACCAAGGATAGCCAAAACAACCCTGTTCAACAAGGCAACATCCAGAGGCATCACCATCCCTGACTTCAAGCTCTATTATAGAGCTATAGTCCTGAAAACAGCTTGGTATTGGCACAAAAATAGACAGGTAGACCAATTGAATCGAAATGAAAACCCTGATATTAATCCACATACGTATGAACATCTGATCTTTGAATCTAAAAATATACAATGGAATAAAGAAAGCATCTTCAACAAATGGTGCTGGCATAACTGGAGGCTGGAATGTAGAAGAATGCGAATCGATCCATGTTTATTGCCATGCACAAAACTTAAGTCCAAATGGATCAAAGACCTCAACATAAATCCAGCCTCACTGAACCTCTTAGAAGAGAAAGTGGGTGGTAGCCTTGAATGAATTGGTAGAGGAGACAGCTTCCTGAACATAAAACCAGTAGAACAGACAGTGAGATCAACAATTAATAAATTGGACCTCCTGAAACTGAGAAGCTTCTGTAAGGCAAAGGACATGGTCAGCAAGACAAAAAGGCAGCCCACAGAATGGGAAAAAATATTCACTAATCCCATATCTGACAGAGGGTTGATCTCCAAATTTACAAAGAACTTAAAAAGCACATCTCCAAAACATCAAAGGATCCAATTAAAAACTGGACTGCAGTACCAAATAGAAATTTTTCAATAGAGGAGTTTAAAATGCTGAGAGCACTTGCTCAACATCCTTAGCCATTCGCGAAATGCAAATCAAAACAATTCTGAGATACCATCTCACTCCTGTCAGAATGGCTAAAATCAAAAACACCAATGACATTTTATGGTAGAGAGGATGTGGTGAAAGAGGAACACTCCTCCGTTGCTGGTGGGAGTGCCAACTTGTTCAGCCACTTAGGAAATCAGTATGGAGATTCCTCAGAGAAATGGGAATAAAGCTACCACATGACCCAGCAACTCCACTCTTAGGCATATATCCAAAAGATGCCCATTCATACAACAAGGATGTCTGTTCTACTATGTTCATAGCAGCATTATTTATAATAGCCAGAACTTGGAAGCAACCTAGATGCACCTCAATCAAATAGTTGATAGAGAAAATGTGGTATATTTACACAATGGAGTACTATTCAGCAGAAAAAAACAATGGAATCCTGAGATTTGCAGGCAAATGTATGACACTAGAAGAAACCATCCTGAGTGAGGTAACACAGTCACAAAAAGAGAAACATGGCATGTACTCTCTCATATATGGATTTCAGACATAGATCTGGGGAGTGCCAGCCTACAATCCCATGGCCAGAGAGTCTGGTAAACAGAAACTTCATTCAGTGGCTGGTGGAAGAAAAGGCAGACTCCCAAGGATAAGCACTGAGCTGAACTCAAGAAAGCCAGTACCAGAGAGGGAGGACTGATGACCAAAGGGATTAAGACTGGGCTGGTTTAACCTCCAGAAACAGCTGACCTGACAAGGGTTAGCTCTTGAATCCCAGTCTGATGTCTGGGATCCAGCATGGGACTGATCAAGGCCCCCTGAATGGGAGTGTCAGTGAGAAGGCCTAGGTAATCTATTGAGCCTTGGTCATTAGATCAGTATTCATCCCGAGTATACACATGGACTTTGGACTCCCATCCAACAATGTGTGATGCACTCTCACCCTGAACTCTTGGGGGAGGGTCTACGCCCTGCCCTGGATGAAATGACAGACTATGAACACCCTCATGTAAGTCCTTACCCTCCCTGGGGAGATGAGGGGACAATGGGAGGGGGTTGGGAGGAGGGCATAGGAGGAGGGGAGGGAAAGGGAGTGGGCCCTAGAAGTGTCTTATGAAGCAACCTTGTTTCTAATCTAAATTTAAACTTAAAAATAAATTTAAAAAAGATTTAAAAAATACAGATATATCTGAAATTTGTGAGTAAAGCAAAACATTCGTTGTATCTGAAAATTCAGGAACTCAAAGACTTGCAAAATTCTCATCTTGCAATACTTCCAGTGGATTCAGTCCTTCAGAGAGTCTGCCTGACCCAACTTTGAGCCTCACTAGAAAACACTTCCCTCAGTTCCAAATCAAGGACACCCTAAGGTACGATTTGTTTTTGTCTGTATTAGAGTATTTTCTCCATTTCTGTCCAATGAACACCATGGCAGTAGTTGGGGTCACTGTCCTCCAGAGACTTACATGGTTGAATGTTTAGAGATGAGGATGCGGAGGAGTATGCTGGAAAAGGTATTTTCTGTATAACATCTCAGCAATGGAGCAGCACTTACTTCTCCTATGCTCCTAGTCCTGCTGGATATCCCTACCTACTTACTCTCTTGTGTGATGGAACCTGAGTCACCATCTGAACACTCCAACTGAGAAAAAGCATAGAACCCTTTGGAGTTTCTAGAGCCTAAACCCAGAAAGCAGGATTTCCATGGTTATAGAGACCTGATAAACTAGAAGACAATTGGTTACAATTCTGATGAATTTTCTTCATTGGTTTTCACATTAAAATGTACATCCTATGTCCTATGAATGCTGGACTTCCAGTTTCAAACTCAGATTGACCTACATGGTAACTAAGCTTAATTGAATTTTTATCCTTGCATATGAACACATGTTTGTTTCCTGATGTTATTTGTTTGCATTCATCAAGTATTGTTGTCTTCTCAAAAGCTGTATTCATCATATACTGTTGTCTTCTCAAAAGATATGCTTGGAAACATTTATTCTGTCTTTTCTCACCATGGTGAATTCAGCCAGTTAGTAGTAAATTCTTATTTTTTATTTGTTTGTTGTTTATTTATTTTATTTAGACTTATTGGCCTTGAGAAATGTGATACACACTTTCAGGTCATAATGTATTATTAAGCAATTCAAAAGGCATTTGTTGTTAGTGAAAACTGCATTTGTAAAAAACACTTTCATAATCAGCTTGTCAGTTGATACAATGTACTAAGAGACAAGCAGTGTTTTGGAGAGCTACAGGTATGAGCAGAGGAATGTGGTTTTATTTTCATGGTTCCTACTGTTATATGTGGAGAATAAGCAGGCACTGAATAAACACATCTCTAAAGAATGAATAAATAACAAGCAATAAGCAATCTAGAGTTAATAGCATGTAGAGATTAAAATAAAGAGATGATAAAGTTACTAACCTATGTTTGGAGTAATAAACAGAGTTTAAAATTAAAGAAACACCTGGAAATTCCATGATTGGAAGAGGAACATCCCAGGGGGACTCTACCCTAGAGTTCCTTTAGTGAAACCCCTTCATTGCTTTAAAAAATTATGCATATACTCATCCCATGGTTACTCTTCTCATCCAGTTACACTAGCTCAGAGACAGCCTATAAATGAAATAAAAGTACTGCTTTTGCTTACTTAGAATGAAGAACCAGGATCCAGATAAATAGTAGTGGGATAGAAAATTTGGAAAACACCGCTTTCATGTATCATTTAATAAAATAAATTAATATTCATGCACTATACACAAAATTATACTTGGTGCTAGAGATATTAAAATATATACAAGATAAAGATTCCTGTCTATAGGGGTTGAAAAAGAGTCCTCCCACAGTAACTGACACCTGTTTGAGTGGAACAAGGGACTGGATACCAAGGAAGTACAATAGAGAACACAATTTCAGCTCCTAGGAAACCATCTTTTTCTCTGAATATGTCTTTGGAAACAGGGACTCTTTGGTGTTTTGGTTAATTGGGTCTAATCCTACAGATTATTCAGCTATGAGTTTCTTTGCTAGCCACCAATTCAGAAGATACTGTTCCCATTTCTCAGAATGTCTCAGGAGATAAAACTGACCAGATATCTTTCCTCAGGATGTACACCATAGATCCACAGAGAATTCTCAGTGCACTCCACACGAAACTTTGAAGAATCTTGTTACATTGGTAAAGGCTGAAAAGAACTGAAATAAGCAAGTATGGTGTTTCTTCTTCAATAAAGTCATACCTGTATACACTTTAGTTGTCTCTCAACTGTATTTATTTTTAGATATCATTCAGGGGAATTCAGAAGATTTAGTGTGGAGCAGAAAATGAGAAAACATGATTTATTTGGTTTTTTTTGTTAAATATACGCTTTCAGACAGGATTATCTTATATTAATGTCTTATAAAAGTATCAACTAATTGAATACACCCAAAAGTTCTATGAAGATTAGTGACTTTCTCTGGGAATGTTTTAAAAGTAGTGCCTGTCCTATATTTATGTATTCAGAATGTCCTGATTACTTACAATAATTACACAGAAACTCTGTAAATTTAACATTTTAGTTGCCAACCTCTGGTGCTCACAGTTTTAATGTATAAAAATTATCCCTGAAATCATATTAGATCTAAAAGACTAAGAATATGTATTGCTATCCTTTGTGGCAGTCTGTATTTATTACATTTAAACATGTGAAACTGTGTTCACACAATATGTATGTAGCTTGTATACAGAACACAGAATTATTTTGCCATAGACAACCACTTAACACTTTTGAAAATAAGTTTGTACATATTTATTTCCTAACAGTAAGTCTTTAGAAACTTCAGGTCTATTACAAAGAGCTTGGGACATTGTGTCTATTCTAAGTATTAACTAGTTATGAAGAAAGAGGTGTTGTGTGAGTATAAATAATAAATTTGTACACAGAAATAATCTATGTTGGCTTATAATGAAAACATGAGTTTTCTGTAGGTAAACATCTTTTCCCAACGTCTGTTGTATAAAAAGTATCTTTGGAGTAGTTAGTCATTAACTGCATGTTTAAGTTCTTGATAAGTGGATGCTGATAATTAAAATGACATACATACATACATACATACATGCATTATATAATGGGCATTGCTTTTAAAACTATCTAAATGTTTGTAAACTGGGCCGAAATGCCTTCTTTTGTTCGTGCTCTTTCTTGACCTTGTGTCTTGGATGGAATCTAATGAATTTTAATAAAACATAGGGCAATACAATTACTGAATTTATGGGCTCAGCTACTGTACACTTCTACTCTTGGTAAGGCTTATTAACCTGTAAGTGTATATTCTGCCCATTTGTTATGGGAGATATCAAATGAGTCAATACTGCATCAATAATTCAGGGGCTAATTCAGCTGCATAATTGTATTTTATCACATTAATGCTTTCAGCTCCTTTGGTCTAAAGCATATCTATTACAATAAAGCCATGTAAAATGACTCTTCTTTACACAGAGCTTAATAATTATTATCAACTATTTTGAAGTCATAAAAATACAGAGAAAAAGAGCAATGAATAATGAATTTCTACAGCGCATGGTAGATTAAAATGAAAAGAAAACGATGACGGCTTTTATCATTTTTATGTAACATAGCTACCTTTGTGTTTAAAAGTTTTGAACTCTATTTTGTCAGGCTGCATTTTTTTGGAGTTTCTTCTCTTACAGTGATGGCCTCACCAGGGAGCCCACAGACATTTGAATGGTAACCAAATGTAGCTATAAATCCAGGTGGGAGGCTTGTGATTTGGGAAACAATTTTATATTTATTGATTCTTTGGCTCTTTGTGGTAAGCAGATTATCCTGATGTGTTGGGTCATTGTTTTTTAGAGATGAGGGGAGCCAATTTAACAGTTATGCTCTGCTGCTTCTCCCAAATTTTAAGCCAGCCAACAGGCAAGCCAAAGAATATGGTATTTCCATTTAATATATTTTGAGTCTCCTCTTTGTACCTTGCCCAAGTTGGCATTCTGGTTTTAAGCTGACTCAATTTATAGAACACATTTTGCCCTTTGGCTTTCCACAACTGTTCAATATAGATGTTATTAAAGTTCATGGACTTATTTCTATTTTATAAAGGATAGTCAATTATTACAGTTTTCCCCTAAACTAGTCAGTTCTTTATCAATTTTTCAGTGTATCATAATCTATTTTCTCTTTTTAAATAAATATATAGATAGATAAATAGATAACCTCATCTTTGGCAGAATGTCTTTCTTAGGATAAGGTATCTACTACATACTGAAGGTTTTGAATCTCATACTTACAGAGTCTCATACTGATATATACTCTATTATCTTTGGCCTTTCTATCTGGTCTTTATCTTATTTTCTCTTGCTTCTTTTATGTAAAATTAACTCTGATTATCAAAATACCAATTTAACATGAGGTTCCTAAAATGATATATCACTTAGGTTAATTTACCAAGTTTATTTGCTTATCTAAAATATTGCAGGAAAAATTAAATATTGAAAACACTAACACTTGGGATATAAAAATCATAAAAGGAGATAAAGAATTAATAAGAATAAAATTAAAGCCGGGCAGTGGTGGCACATGCCTTTAATCCCAGCACTCAGGAGGCAGAGGCAGGCAGATCTCTGAGTTCGAGGCCAGGCTGCACTGACAGCCTCCAAAACAATACAGAGAAACACTGTCTCGTAAAACCAAAAAAAAAGAACAAAATTAATATCAATTGTAAAGTTTGGTGTTCTCTGTCATTTGGATATGCAAAAAATAATTTATTCCCTCTGAGTGCACTTTTAAGATGTCTATTTGATGACAGGTAACGATTATATGAGACATAGCAGGGATTAAAGGGAAGATTATCCCTGATCTCAGGAACTTACAACCTAGCAAGTGTCAATAATCAAGCATAAATTTCATGCATGTAATGTAGTTGCTCTCAGTTAATTTTCATTGTTTCAAAACCATTTCTTCTTTGCAATGTTTTGTTTATTTTAGTTGAAATGTTTTTATTCTTTTGAGTTTTTGATATAGGGACTTGCTATATATCAAAAGCTGCCTCGAAATCACTGAGTGGTCACACTACAATTCTCCTGCATCCGCCTCACAAATAGTAAGAATGTAGGCCTCAGCCATTATATACAGCTCATCTTTTCAACTGGATGTGTAAGAAATATGTAATAAATAAATACTGCTTATTTACCTCCTATCCTATCCTATAGTATGATTTCAGTTAAATGTTATACTTTCCTAAAATATATATATATGTATATATATGTGTGTGTATGTATTATTTATTAAAATCAAGTGGTGTGGAAGGTTAGTATATGTATGTAGGCAGAAAATGTTTATGTAAGTATATATTTATATCTTATATAAATTTTGAGGATTATGCATAGAATATATATGACTTTTAGGTATATAATATGCACAATGCTTTTAAAATATATGAAGTATACAAGGAGCTATAAACAAAGAACAAAGATTAGGGTTTGATCATTTTATTATAGACCCAACAGACTCTGAGAGATGTTCCTTGTATATGAAGAATAAATTGAGAGGAACATAGTTACAGTATATCACAGTTATTTTAAACATAATCACAGTTTTTATCATCAGATTTTAAAATTCTTCTCCCATGGTTTTAAAAACCTGAATATCTAATTATGTTTTGAATCTATAATAATTTGCCTCAAGTTTGCCTTCTATTTGGAGAAGCCCATGTCCAATAACTGATTGATGGTGAAAACACAAACTTAAAACTTATTTACTTAACTTATGATAACTCTAAAATTGTCTTCAGCTTGAGAACTCTATAGGCTATGCTGAGTCCTCTGTTTTACTTCTCCCCTCTTCAACCATGTTTCCAGAATACTCCATCAAGACTTACTGCCTAAGGCGCTTGCAAACATACCTCCTATATACAATTTTGTGCTTCATATTCTTCTATGAGTGGTTTGTGGATTAATCCTAAAAATCAGAATTTAAATGTGATTTGAAGTTATTCATCTCTAGCTGACAGTGTGGCGATAGATGAAATACTGGTAGCTCATAACATTGACGCCACTTTCTCTGTGAGCTTTAGTGGGTTACAGGGCTGTAAAGTAGTCACTGGAACACTATCTCAGACATCAGGGATGTTTGTGGAAAGACACATTATATGTGTCATGCAATTATATTTCTGGGTCCTATTGATGAGTTGTAAATGATAGTGAATGACAAGAGATGTTAAATTTATTATTATAGGAGAACTGTAAAGGATACAGGGTTTCTTTGTCATCGTATAAAGAAATTCTCAACTTCTGTACTTGTAGGGCAGAGAAACTGAAGATCAGGCCAAGAATTTTATTATATGAGTCATGAAGCTAAAAAAGACGACATTAGAGCCGGGCGTTGGTGGTGCACGCCTTTAATCCCAGCACTCGGGAAGCAGAGGCAGGCAGATCTCTGTGAGTTCGAGGCCAGCCTGGTGTACAAAGTGAGTTCAAGGACAGCCTCCAAAGCTACAGAGAAACCCTGTCTCAAAAAACCAAAAAAAAAAAAGACGACATTAAATTCTCAAACCCTAGCAATTCTGTTATGCCAAGGTCAGAACCTTAAACAGGAAAAAATGAGATCATGAAGCTCAAGATAAATATATTTAACACATTTGTAAATGTTTGACCTCCACTTCTGTTGAGACTCTAGAGATTGAAGAAGGTTGCATCTTTTCAGTCAAAGGCTAATGCTTAAAGACTGTTTTAATATGATGTAGACAACTTTACTTTCTGGGATAAGAAGAGCCTCCTCAGGATTATTATCATTGCCTACCAAAACAGTAGCCACTATAAAATTATAATGTGTTGTGATTACTGCAGCTTTCTCTGTATAGGAAGAAAGTGGAAAGGTCAAACCAAATTGTACTAGTAGGAAGAAAAAGACTAAATAGTTTTTAAAGATGCCACATATCAGAAAAGGATGAAGTGTTAATCTACAAATGGAATAACGTATCTATTGATATTTATTAACATATGAATGGCCTCTTTTGAAATAAGATTTAACACACAGAAAGACCTCTGGAAATATTCATGAGTCTAGAAAAATATGAATACTCTGAGTTTTGAAGAAAAAATCAATTAAAGTAACATTTTCATGGATTCCATAGAATATGATGAAAAATTATCAAATGACTAAAGATCATAAACATGAAAGAGAGAAAATAGCACATATTTGCAAAAGACAGAATAAGAGTGCAAAAATGAACAGTCCTTGCACCAAGCCACTAGGCAGTGAACAAGGTTCTAGGTAAATGGCACCAGCACTTCCAGGAAGCCCATGAATGAGTGATATTCCTCCATAATCTAAAGCAAATTGTTGGAAAAGACCATTACAGACTGAACCTTAGATAGTGACATGAATAAAATAAACTCCAAATAATAGGGGCTCAGAGATGACATTTGATAATATTAGTTACTTACAAGAGCAGCCTCATGTTGCACTAACTTCTGGGGAATAGAACCTGGGAAGTGAAATGGAAGACTTTACAAGAAAAGATGGTGTCGGTGAGGTTGGTCAATTTGTTTAGAGAAAAGCGGCAAAGGTAAAGTGTATGCATATAAACTACAACTTATACAGTTTTGAGTTGTTAGAAGGCATCATGGATTATACAGAAGGAAGGATCAAGGGATTAAAAAGTATATTCCCTTGAGAACACTTGGAGCAGCTATTTTCAGGTTTAATGAAGGTACCATATTGGGAAAAGGATGCTTGATTTTCATGCACTAAGTTTTAATTGCAACAGTGTTTAAGTGAAGAATAAATAAATGACGTGTAAAGATGTATATGAGTATTTATTTGGGGGACAGTAGAAGAAAATACAGTATGCCCAGCCCATATTATGAAATCTAGTCTATGAAATATCATGAAATCAATTATTTGGGTGCCTGGAACATACGTATAATCTCAGAACTCAGGAGCCTGAGGCAGTGAGACTTAAAGTTTAAAGCCTGGGCTACAAAGAAAACCCTGTGTCAATATATATTTTTTTTTTCAGTTAATAAAATGAAAACCAAGAGGCACATAATTATATATATCTATGTATATATATATATATATATATTGTATTATGTTCTATAAAAAAGGAGAAAATGTTTTGTGCAGCTCAGGTTCATTCTTTTTTTCACTATTTCTATTTATGTATCTATTTTTTATTTTATTAAAAATAGAATTACTTCCTAACATAATATTTCTAGATTTTGGTTTCCCCTCTCTCTATTCCTTCCAATCTCCCCCAACCTCCCATCTCATCTGGATCCTATACCTTTCTATCTCTCATCAGAATACAAAGAAGCTTCTAAGGGACAAATATAACACAGTTATAAAATATTAATAAAACAGCACATCAGAATTGGACGAAACAAACAAACATAGGGAAAACAGCCCAAGGGAAAAAAGAGTATAGTAGATGGAGACCAACTTGTGAATACACTCAGGAATTCCATAAACATGAAACAGGATCATCTCCCAGTCTTCATGGATCAGAGGAAGCTTAAACTGAGAAGAGAATACCAGTTCAAGTCAGGCTTTTGTCATATACACCTTTCTCCCCACTTCACAAGGTTTATACTGAAGAAGATTTTGAAATCCTTATTTTCTGTGCCTAAGGGTGAAGTTCCTAGAAAAACTGACATAAGGCTATTTCTGTTTTATTTTTCTCAATTGTAATTTAATGGCATTAATTTATTTAGTAGTATGGTAGAATAATGACCCCCGGTCCATTTTCCATTTCTCTTAACAGGCAAAGGATTGCCTCATTGGCAAATTGGTACAATGTAATTACCAAGGACATTGCTATAAGTAAGTTGAATGTACAAAGGTAGTAGGCTGTAGGTCATTGTGGAGAAATATGAGATAATTTGCTTTGAGTGCGCAGAAAGAATCCTACACCAGGAATTGAATTTGCCTCTTGAAGATAATATGGGGAAGAAAAGGGGTCCCTGGTGAAATCTGCAGAAAGCATAGATCCCTCATAAATCTTGTTTCAGATTATCTGCAGAGTCCCGAGAAGATACACTTGTGATTCATTCCATTTAGTGTGCAGTAATGTATTATTGAATCTGTAGAAAAATGTACAACAATGAACAAGCTATGGTTTGCTCTGAAGTTCTCTCATTGTGTCTATACTGGTTAATTACAAAAATTAAGTATATTAGGGTGAAATTAGAGACAATGAATGATGAACTTAACTAGACTTAAATTTTGTGTATGTAATACTGAAAAGACAAAACTGAAATGTCAAAATATATCACTTCTCGTTTTATTGCTTAATTTATTAAATTTTTATTTAAATTAGAAACAGCTTGTTTTACATGTCAGTCCCAACTCCTTCTCCCTCACATCCTCCCCTACCCTAATCCATCCCCCGTCTCCCATCCCCTCCCCAGGGAGGGTGAGGCCTCTGTGAGCTTTAGTGGGTTACAGGGCTGAAAAGTTGTCACTAGACCACTATCTCAGACATGGAGATGTCCTAAGTCTGTCCTTTTATTCAGGCAGGGCCTAGGCCCTCCCACATGTGTCCAGGCTGAGAGAGCATCCCTCAATGTAGAATGTGATCCCAAAGACCATTCATATGTCAGGGATAAATACTGATCAACTACTAGAGGCCCTATAGATTGCTGAGGCCTCCTCACTGACACCCAAATTCAGGGATTCTGGATCAGTCCCAGGCTGGCCTCTCAGCAATCAATCTGGGGTTCATGAGCTCACACTTGTTGAGGTCTGCTGTCTCTGTAGGTGTCAATAGCCTGGTCTTGATCCCTTTGCTCATCACACCTCTCTCTCTGCAACTGGGTTCCAGGAGTTACGTTCAGTATTTAGCTGTGGGTGTCTGCCCCTGCTTCCATCAGTCACTGGAAAAAGGTTCTAGGATGGCATATAAGGAGTCACCAATCTCATTAGTGGGGAAAGACCTTTATGGCAGCCTCTTCACTATTGCTTAGATTGCCACATGGGGTCATTTTTTTAGGTCTCTGGAAATCTCACTAGTGCCAGATCTCTCCTCAAACTTATAATGCTCTCTCTATTATGGTATCTCTCACCCTGATCTCTCTTCTTCCCCTGAATCAACCTACCTGGTCCCTGGTCCCCCATGTCCTCTTCTTCCCTCCTCTTCTCCTCTCTTTCTCACCACTTCTTCCCCCCTCCCCTCATGCTCCCAATCTGCTCAAGAGAGCCATTCCCATTCTTTTTCTCTGGTGGTACCATGCATATATCTCTTAGGGTCCTCCCTGTTTCCCAGACTCTCTGGTGGTGGGATTGTAGGCTGGCAATCCCCTTTTCCATGCCTAAAATCCATATATGAATGAGTACATAATGTCTTTTTGTCACTGGGTTACCTCAATCATTTGCCTGCAAAATTTCAAGATTTCATTTTTTTTTCATTGAGTAGTACTCCATTGTGTAAATGTACCCCATTTTCTCTATTCACTCTTCAGTTGTGGGACATCTAGTTTGCTTCCAGGTTCTGGCATTCATACAACAGACATCCTTGTTGTATGAAGGTGCAACTTTTGGATATGTGACAAAAAGTGGAATTGCTGGGTCTTGTGGTCGACTATGTCCCATTTTCCTGGGAAATCTCTTTAATTGGATCCTTTGGAGTTTTGAAGACAAGCTTCTTGAGTTCTTTGTAAATTTTGGAAAACAGCCCTCTGTCAGATGTGGTGTTAGTGAATATCTTTTCCCATTCTGTGGGTTGCCTTTTTGTCTTGTTGACTGGATCTTTTGCCTTACAAAAGCTTCTCAGTTTCAGGAGTTCCCATGTATTAATTGTCGATCTCAGTGTCTGTGCTACTGTTTTTATGTTCAAGAAGCTGTCTCCTGCACCAATTCCTTCAAGGGTGCAGTGTACCTGGATTTATGTTGAGGTCTTTGATCCATTTGGATTTAAATTTTGTGAATGGACACAAATATGGATCTATCTGCAGTCTTCTGCAAGCCGAATCCAGTTATGCCATCACCATTTGTTATTGCTGAATTAATGCTGACTATAGAATTGTCTTTAAAATAACACTTATCACAGAGAAGTATATTTTATGAGTAACTTGTAAACCTTCTGATATATTTGGATCTGACTACATTGGAACATGATGCCAGAACAGCTGTTAGAGTTGGCCTTTTTTTTTCAATGGACATATCCTGCCCAATAGATAGACATACTTTTATCTCATCATTGTTGCATACTGCACCTGTCTATAAACTGATTTCTTTTTTAATTGTGAAACAACTGTAACTTATTTGTTTTGAATAGATAGTCTACTCTTTAAAAGCTAAGCTGGAGTTAGATTGTTGGCTCTGAGATTAATAGTTTATGCTCTGGCAGAATACCAGAGGTTGGTTCCCAGGATTCATTGTGCTGGGCATCTTACAACTATCTATATTTCTAGCTCCATACAGGTCCAGAAAACATCCAGCGTCACTGGGTACATTCATGCGCATGCACATACATGTTTGAGCATGCCCACACGCATGCACACAGAGAAACAGACACATATATAATAAATAAACTATAAACCTTGATAAAGGATTAAATTAATAATTAATATCATCAAACCTTAATCTATAATAACAAACAGGAATGTTAGTTTTTAGGGTCAAGTTAAGAATAAAGGAATATGCTGCCTTCTACAGAATTTTAACACGCAGACTATAGTTGAGTCCTAAGAATTCCTGCACTCATAAGCATCCTAACCCAAGAAAACTGAGCACTTCTACTACAATGAAAATAAAAAACTTTTGTTTGTCTAAAAAATGGGAAATGATAAATGAGTCAACACTTGACAAATAGGCATCAGCAATGCGAGAAACTGCATGAAAGTGCTCAGTCATACACCATGAACATGAAGACACGGCAGTGCGATTTAGAGGAAAGAAGGCTGCAGTTTTGCTTTAGATACTGTAAATTTATGCTTTCCCTATAAAAGCAACAAATACTTTACTGTGATTAAAATACTGAATCAAATTCAGGTTTCATTTTCACACCCACACCCACAAGTGCGCGCCCACACACACACACACACAGACACACACACACAAACACCCCACCAACATACACAGTCACACACACACACCAGATACATATACATGCACTTATGCAAAAACTGTGTATGACTGTGTTTCGATTCCTACCTTTTGTATGTACAATATATACCTTTTTAATTGAATGAAGGTATTGTTTGATAAGATAATTATTGTGGATGAGTATTGCTTCCATTCCCAAATACAAATATTTAATTTTATCTTTTTGGTTAGTGTTAATATTCATTATGTTTTATTTTGTCTTTTTTCAGACCATTGATGTATATATAATATCCTTAAGTTTATGTATCTGTGGCTATATTAACTGTAAAATTTTGTAAATAATACAATCAACTGTAGCTTTGCTAAGTCCAAATACATATAAAATTAAAGCTGCTAATATCACTTGCTATTATATATTCGTAATTCAAGAATATCTTCAAGTTTTATCTGCATAATTTTCTTTATTTCCATCTCTGCGCATCTATATTGTTTCTTCAGCTAGATTGGTACAACAATATGAATGATGATAAATAGTATGACAATGATTATGGTAGAAATAGCATGGTCTATCTTCCAATTATCACATAATGGTATTGTCCTTTCTACAAATATGTGAATATCAAAAAATTTACTCTAAGGGATTAAACAATGTATCATTCAATTTCATAGATAAATAAACTAAAATGGTTTGAAAATTATTATTAATTTTAGAATCCACTCAACAATTGACATTTGGAAGAAAATTACAAACCCATTTCCAAACCTTGAACTCATATTAAAATACACTGGGCCTTCATTTTACTAAGTTTTTGTGAATAGCCCACAGTCCAGCCAAACTCTATTTTTTTCTAAAATTCATTTTGATAAGAATGTAAAAAATTAAAACAAAATACAGAAAATACTTAATGATGCCATCTAAAGAAAATAGATTTTTCTTTTTGGGTATATATTTCTTTGATATCTTCATAGTTAAAGAGAAGATAAAATATTGAAATTATTTAAAAAACTGATTCTGGAAAGATCTCCCATGCTCTTGGATAGGTAGGGTCAACGTAGTAAAAATGGCCATCCTTCCAAAAGCAATCTACAGATTTAATTCAATCCCCATTAAAATACCAGCACAATTCTTAACAGACATTGAAAGAACAGTAATCAAAATTTTATGGAAAAACAAAAGACCCAGAATAGCCAACAACCTTATTCAACAAAGCAACATCTGGAGGCATTACCATCCCTGACTTCAAGCTCTATTGTAGAGCTGTGGTCCTGAAAACAGCTTGATATTGGCACAAAATAGACAGGTAGACCAATGGGATCTAATTGAAAACTCTGATATTAACCCCCATACATGTATGAACATATGATCTTCGAAAAAGAAGCTAAATATATAATGGAAAAAAGAAAGCATCTTCAACAAAGGGTGCTGGCATAAATGAATGCTGGCATGTAGAAGAATGCAGATAGATCCATGTCTATCACCATGCACAAAACTTAAGTCCAAATGGATCAACCACCTCAATATAAATCTAGTCACACTGATCCTCTTAGAAGAGAAAGTGGGCAGTACCTTTGAACAAGTTGGTACAGGAGACCCACTTCCTGAACATAACACCAGTAGCACATTCAGTGAGATCAACAATTGATATATGGAACCTCCTGAAACTGATAAGCTTCTGTAAGGCAAAGGACACAGTCAACAAGACAAAAAGGCAGCCCACAGAATGGGTATCTCTCATAAAGGAAAGCATTTAATTAAGTACTTGCTTACAGTTTCAGTGACTTAATCTATTATCATCATGGAGGAAAAGCATAACAGCACACGGGTGGGCAGGGTGCAGGAGAAGTAGCTAAGAACACCCTGATTCTGAAGAAGCATGAAAAAGAGAAAGACGCTGGGCTTAGTGTATTCTTTTGAAAACGTAAAGTCAACCTTTAGTGACATATATCCTCCATATCCTTCCCAACAATTCATCAGGGAACTATGCATGCAATTATAAGAGCCTATAGGAGGCATTCTTACTTCTACCATTACATATACTAAACAGCAAAACATTATTAAATATACTGATGGAGGTTTGGAGTTTGGAAGAGAAGTTGATTAAAATGGGAGTAGTTCATCTTGCATGTCAGCCAGATCCGTGTTCCTTAACCATTTTTGGTATGAAATAATAATTTAATGTTCAATATAACCTGTAATGAATGTCAGTCTCAAGAATAATTGAACTGAGCTCCAATTAGTAAGGCTACATATGTGCAAAGATTGATGGAAGTGGTTGGATATAAGTAATGAAGGATAATATCAAGGGAGTATTAAAATAGCACTTATCCTTGGTTAGGCTTTGAAGACAGAGATTCCAGGAAGATTCAAGCTGTGTACATGCAGCTGGCCTAAGCAATCAAGGAAGAGGCATCTATTGTCTGACTTGTCCCAGTTTTCCACAGATGGAATTGTGGGTATCCCAAAGTAACATTAATTTCTGGTTGATGGAAGCTTTGCAGGCTTGGTGGCCACAATGATTCACTACAGCAGAGATGAGATCAACCATAGTAGATACCTTCTTCATTGATAGACAACTATGCAGCTGCTGTAGGGGAGATACAGCAGTTAGCTGAGCCAACATCATAGCATAGGTGTAGGATTAGTATGTGTCTCCAGTGCCCTTCCTATTGATGCAAGCAGCAGTTAATGTTTCACTAGCTAATTTACATGAGCTCTGGGGAAGGGATAGGACTTCTGCATCCATTTGCCCTTGTGCACAAGTGTGACACAGAAGACATTGGCAGTTTCAGTCACACCAGGAGGTCATCCTCTACCAGGAGGAGCCTATGGAGCTTTCTCTGTAGTCTAGGACTCAGAGGGGTGGCCAGGTCACATTTTAACCAGTTACTAGCTTCCTCATCCTCATTGCCCATATATCCATTTGATCTTCATGCCCTGACAGGTTTTAGAAATTCAGGGATTTCCTACTAGTGGCTGTAATGGATTTATGGTCAGGAGAGGAAAATGGTCCAGCTGCGCTGGTAGTCATTCTGTAGTTCTTTCAGGTTGTCTATGACTACATGTCTCATCATATGAGGTCAGCATCTAGTTGTTGGGAGAGAAAGGAATGCCATCCATGTTGAAAGCCATACACCAAGGTTCATGGAATGCAAATGGAACTATTTGGAGGCTGAGTCATGTCCAGTCTATATTTGTAGAAGGACAATGAAAGGCCTACACAGACTAAGGCTTGCCATAGTAGGAAGTATTTAATATTTATGTCGTGACATATTGCCCTCACTTCCTTGAAGTCCTAAACTATTACCAGGGAATTATATTCTAAAACCCTTTCCTACAAAAGTCCCTTTTATAAATTTTGGTATTTTTTAGACAATCACAGTAACAGAGAAACAAATTAAGACAATAAAACACAGAGGCTCCCAGATACCTGTAGAGTGAGGATAGATAGAATCTATGAATAAGCATCAGGGACTTTGTGTTCTACATTCTGCCATAATATCTAGTATAGGACTTACAGGAGAGTACAGGCAAGGGATATTTGCTAACCATAACTAAATCGTTTTGTGGAAATATGACTAAAATACTCAAAGTTGGGTGTCAAAACCCCATGGATCCATCTTTGTCCCTTGTTTGTGTTTCTATCCAGAAGAAAGAGTCCTATACCGCATTATCTCAAGCACAGACTACTACAATCCCGGCCATCTTTAGCCCCAATTTCCTTTATTCCCCATTGGCAGAGATTTCTTACTTAGCTCAAATTTTCTCCCTTTTTGTCTACAGTCCCACTAGCTTTCTGTTTCCACTGACATATATGACCTTCTGCCCTGTACATACATGGCAAACAAGATCATTCTACTCGTCTTCCTCCTCCTACCCATCCCCTGGTAGCATGTCTTTGCAACAACTACTTCAGAGACTTCACTAAGTGGCTACTTCTGTACTGTTTTTGTGCTACACAATACACTAGTAACATATAGTAACAAGACACATGTAGTTATTTAACGTGACAGATTTAAAGATTATTTTTTATTCTCACTTGCCACATTTGAAGAGTCCAGTGACCCAATGTGACTGTAGCTTCCAAGAATATACATAAAGTTTCATTAATGTTGTCTATCCTTTGACCTTTCCAAACTGCATGAACCAACACTTCTTTCTCTGCAACCCACTGTTATCTCACTCCAAATATATCCTCTGCTTCTACCACAAAACTTGCCTTACCTGGTTTGGGAAGTGACTCTTCTGCCATACTTCCCACTCTGAACCCTCGATGGGAATCCATGGTTAGCATCCTCCATGGTCAGAAGTTACAGGGCTCATTGGATGCCATAATTCACACCTGGAAGTCAGCCTTGCTACCTTCCACTCTGAGTATCTGGTACTGAGTATTAAAGGCAAACCTCTGCATGCCCAGTGGCTTCCCTGCCACTCCAATACAGCACAGCCTGTCTGTCCTGTCCAGGCTCAGTAATAAAGAGGGAGCCCAAGGACTCCAAGTCCATTGTTTCCTGCATGCCTTTCTACCCAGTCCCAAGCTCCAGCGAACTTCTCTGGCCAGAAAACAACAGAGCTTTACACACCAATCATAATGCACTCCTGTCTGCTGCAATGGTCACTCTTGGAGGTGAGCCATTGGGTCTGATTAGCTCAAAGTCAGGTCACCTTTGAAGCATCTTAAACTTTAATATGCTCCTATGCTGCATTGAAAAATTTGTTTAACTAGCAGATGCTGGTGCCTCAGCTCTGGGATGGGACCAGAGAATCTGTATTTCTAAGATGCTAAAGACAATGCTGATGCAACTGGTTTACGGCCACATACAATGAATTGCAAAGAGTCAGATGATGAGATTTTTATGAGTAATGTGTATTTGTTTAATAGTTTTTTTGTAGGAGTTGCTCAGTGTAAAATTTTATTCCTCTTTTGGACAACATTTAAATGATCCCCATTGCATACCCTGAGAAGCTATGTGGAAAACAGTTATATAAAATTGTTAAGTAAAGGGCTCACAATTCCTGACTTTCCTGTATTTTACCCACAAGACAAAATTACTTCTCAATTTCATGCTGTGTGAATAATAACCCACAGCCATAAATTTTCTTTAACTCTCTAGTTACATTTTGTTTAAAATTCTCTTGTCATAGCCAATGTCTTTATTTTTTAACCTCATTCCTATCTCAGCTTCTGACATACATAGGCTCATGACGACTGAAATGGTCCCTATTTAATAATAAAAACGAGGACCATGATTAACATTATTTCCTTTTAAATTAATTTATATTTAAATGAAAATACATCTTATTTTACATACCAATTCCAGTTCCCTCTCCCTTTCACCCTCCCATGATTCCCCCTACCCATTCCCCATCCACTCCTCAAAGAGGGTGAGGCCTACCATGGGGGATTATCAAAGTCTGTTACATCATTTGGGGCAGGACCTGAGCCCTTCCCTGTGTATCTAGGTTAAGACACTATCTCTTCATAGGAAATGGGCTCCCAAAGCCCATTCGTGCACTAGGGATAAATATTGGTTCCACTGCCAGAGGTCCCATAGACTTCCCAGGCCTCCCAACTGACATCCAAATTCAGGAGGCCTAGTTTGGTCATAGACTGGGGTCTGTGAGCTCGCTCTTGGTCAGGTCACGCACTCCATTAGTCCTTACTCAATTCCAGTTATTAATAAGGTTTGCATTGAATAGGCCCTGGGCATCACAAATCCAGGAAAAAAGCTGCTTTTCACATGTAATATGAATTCACAAAGGGTTCAAAAAAGAAATTGAGTCTTTGAGGATAAGTAAAGTTCACATGAGCATAAAGCCAGGTGGCTAATGTATATCGTTATTATGTTACTTATTGTTTTTATTAATATTATCATATGGTGTCTCATGTGCTACCAGGAAAGAAAACACTGATAAAGGATTTGAAGGTTCACTAGGCAGTATTTCTTGGCAAACTTCTCCCAGAACTGGCAGTGGTGGGATATCCAAAAGATGAGGCACTGAACACCATTTGTATCTCAGCACTTTGCTGCAGTACACATTGGAAATAACTACTCCCTATCTTTAAGAAGGTGAAAAAATCTTAAGACCTTTCCCCAACTTTGAAACAAAAATGTTCCTCACAGAAATAAATTTCATTCATTTACCCTGTGAATAGTGAACATAGATTCTCTTTCTCTGGTTGGTGAGGATTTGGCTGGATTTGTTTCTATGATGTAGGTATGCATAGCACCAGAATAAGCTGAAGAAGTATGTATCATCTTAGCGCAAGCACTGTTTGAACATCCAGTCAGGGGGATTAATCTGTGACCTCCCACAAACTTCTTCCTTTTCAAATAACGCTTGGAATAGGCTTGAACCTAGGCTTCCTGCGGGATGTTGAGGATGCTCCTGCTGTTTTCTCCACTGAGTCATCAAGAGCGATTTTGATTGATATTACATATGCATCAGAGAGACGTACAGCAGTAAGAAACCTCATTTATCCTCTTGATTTCTGACCAAACAGCGAAACTGAGTTCTCTTCTGAGAAGTGATTAAATTGGTTCTTATCAGTAGGACTTATAAAGAGGCCTATCCCGCATTTTTTTAAATGGGAAACCTAAGTAGGTATAGAATCTTTAAGATAAAGTTACAGAAAATATTCACTCTTGTCCAATGATTCAGTACTATTAAGTAATAGAAATCACATTGAAAAATGAAAATTATGAAATTAAAAATAATGAATTTGCTTATAAAACTGTTTTTCCACTTATTTGATATGTAAGCCTCCATTGGTGACCCTGAGGTGCTTGGGTCATGGTTTCTCATGAGTATTTGATCAACTGAAGCACATATTAAAATTCACCAACACAGGATGTGACAGCACATCTGTCAAAGCACAGAAGCACCATTCTGCTACCGTGCTGTAGTAAGCTAGACTTTACTTTGCCTTGTTCTCACTGGGTTTTAGGTATGGCAAACACTTCCATCATAAGAATGGATGACACAAAACTGAAAATATCATTCTCAAAATAAATGATTGTTTCTGTAATCTTGATAATTTAGATCTAGGCTCAAAAATCAGTTGTTCTTATCCTGTGATATTGATTCTTGAGTAGCTTTCTTTCATCCTATTTGATTTATCTATTGATGAACTATGAATCACAGGCCTTTCCTTTATTTAGCCACAATAATGACTTCTATGTAATCAGTGTTCACCAGAATAAACTTAGGGCTTTGAGAAAATATATATTTCAAAGATTGATAACTTTGGTTCTAATAATGCTTGGGTGGTGAATTACCCCTTGCTCTAAAGTTAGCCAGGATGTAGACTAATATTTAATAAAAGTAAATGTCTACCAATTTATAATATGTTGCATACATACAAATAGGATGTTTGAAAGCTGTGTATAGAATATCTAATGATCAAGCAAGGTAATATTTTTAATATAGGGCCACTTACATGGTCTCAGAGTTACCCATAAACTCAATTATTTGTCATGTAGCTTTAAATTGCATTTTTATAACTTTCTTGGTCTTAGTGTAAAAGTCAAGAAAATCCATTTATGAACTGAATAATAGCTTTTTATACTGTTAGCCTAGAACACAGGATTTTCTTAGTCAATCATTTCACTAATATCTGAGCATTTACCTAAAAGTCAGTTCTATTGTAATATTGAGGCTATGACAGCAAACCATCCTTGTTTCATTTATGGATATCTAATTAATTTATGAAGGATATAGATGCTTACTTAGGCTTGCAAGTGTAAATTGAGTTTCAATGAAAATACTTGCTATTAAGTTATCATTCAAATACATTATATAGACATTGTCAAAAGCACAGGATATTATGGGAACATCTTCAAATAACTGAATAGATTTGGTGTACACACACACACACACATACACACACACACACACTAAAACAAAAATTCTGTATGTGATTGATGAGTCAATGAAGACCTCGAAAATGTGAGAAGCAGGATTTTTTTCTTTTTTTATATGTATATATTTTATTTTTAAATTTAAATTTAAATTAGAAACAAGGTTGCTTTAATTGTCAATTCCAGGTCCCTCTCTGTTTCCTTCCCCTCCTCCCACGCCTTCCCACAAATCCCCCCAATATCCCCTTATTTCCCCAGGGAGGGTTAGGCCCTTAATGGGGTTGTCCATAGTCTATCATTTCATCCAGGGCAGGGCCTAGACCATCCCCCCAAGAGTTCAGGGTGAGTGCATCTCTCATTGTTGGATGGGAGTTCAAAGTCCATTTATATACCTGGGATAAATACTGATCTACTACCCAAGGCTCAATAGATTACCTAGGCCTCCTCACTGACACCCACATTCAGGGGGTCTTGATAAGTCCTATGCTGGATTCCCAGTAATCCGTCTGGTATTCAAGAGCTAACCCTTGTCAGGTCAGCTGTTTCTGGGGATTAAACCAGCCCAGTCCTAATGCCTTTGGTCATCAGTCCTCCCTCTCTGTCATTGGATTTCTTGGGTTCAGCTCAGTGAAGCAAAGAATTTTCAAACAAAAAGCTGAAATAAATGTATAGAAAAGGTAAGGCTCATAGTCAAGTAACATCTAAAATAAATTTATTTTACTGTAAATTACCATGATGGTCAATAATGAGAGTCAAAAATTTCAGCCAGATAATGCAAATTATATCAAATCATTAGACTGATATACCCTGAAAGGCATTGAAAGGTTACTAAAAGGGGAAATGAAATGTATTTGTACTTAGAAGAACTATTCATCTAAAATTTGTTTGTATTTCCATTTATGTATACATGTGTATGTCTTACATATATGTAATGGGGGGTGTCCTTCAGTATGCTGTCAATATGTTTCTCTTATTTGTTGATGAATAAAGCTGTTTAGACTAATGGACAGTGAGGATAAAGCCAGGCAGGAATTGTAGGTGGGGAGACAAGACTAGGAGAATTCTGGGAAGAACACAGAGTGAGGTACCAGAGAGATACCTGGTAGCTCCCAAGGAAGAAAGGGATCCAGGCATCACCAAACCCACATGGAGATAAACAGATTACTGGAAATGGGTTAGTAATTAAAAAAGAAGTAGTCATTAAGAAGCCTGAGCCATCGGCCAGTTAATAATTAATATTAAACTCTGTATGTTGATTTGGGACTAAACAGCTATGAGACCAGGAAGGACAGAAAATTCAATCTATATATATTTGCAAGTAAAATACCATTGGGTGTAACGTGAACCAAACTGTGGTCTTCTGGAAGAACAGCTAGTGCTCTTAGCCATTGAGCTGTCTCTACTGTCCCATTAGAACTGTTCTTATTGTAGAGTCTATTCCAGAGCTAGAAGAAACTGACTACAGGAAGCTTAGATGATGCATGCAATAAATTACTAAAGTGTTAATGATCCAGAGAGGTACCAGTGGAATTGCCACGGAGGACAGAGATTGTCAGAATAGTACAGATACAAACAAACAAAAATGAATTCATCAAACCTCAGCATGTGAATGCTGCAGAGGAAAAGAAAGAGCATTGATGTGATTATATTTCTGACGTAAGTGCTTGTTGGGATACAAGTTCATGTGACTCACTGTTGTGAGAAATAATAGAAAGCATTCAGGTTTACAAAATAGAGCAGTGATGTAACCAGCCTTAGTACTACAAAAAGGAAACCCACTTGGAACAAAACATTTCACCTGGTACTGTCAGCAACCTCACCTGCCAATTGCTGTCAGGGAAACCAAGGAAGTGAGGTGAGGTCAGGAGGATCTCAGAGGAACCAGGGTAGTAGCAATCGTAAACCAAATATATTTTATTAAAATCTATTCTCAATAAAAGAAAATTAGAAAAAATATAGTAAATGACATAAACTTTTGCCAAAAATAAAATAAACTATTCATTATTATCTTTCCTTTGGGCCCAGTTCCCTTTGCTAATCGTTAATAAGACATGTTGTCTGGATTGTCTTCTGTTCACTGACTCAGCCATAATCTCCCTTGAGGTTGCTTTCTCTAGATAAGAACAGAAATGTTTCTAGAGATAAAAGTTATGTAACACACCTTCAATTATTTTTAAATATAGATAGTGGTAGCCAAGGGCTCACTGTCAGTATGCCATTAGAAAAACAGCAAATATATAGAACCAAATAGAAGTTTAAATATCAGATTAGCAGTATCATCACGTGATACAGCTCTCCTACCCTTTCATAATTGTTCCATACAAAATTGAACGCAACTACAATATAATAAACAAGTCCAAGGAAAAATACTTGAGCCATTAGTATGAAAATTAAGTCATTAACATTATGATAAAGTCTAATTAAACTGAGTTTCTATGCCAAATGTTTTAAGGGGTTGGAAGGTCTGAAGCCAGCTTTACAAACCATAATTCCACTGAGTGTCTCGAAGTCAGAGAGGTCATCCCACAGCTAAGCAGAACACATATTTGTTCTCTGTGTTAGAAGCCTGGCAAAGCAAATTTGTTGGCCAGAAATCAGTTTAGAAATGTTGTGACTAAACTGAGATTTTGAAAGTCTCCTTTTCCCCTCATCTATAAAGTCCTATTATGACTTCATTTCTCTGGTGTATACATGAAGGGCCTTAGTATTTGGGTTCTTAAAAGTGTTGTTTGCAATGAGTGCTGCCTGAGCCAGGCAAGATTCGGGTGCTTGAATTTAGTTCCCAGTATTCAGGACTTCTCTCAGAGTCAAGGGTTTTAATTTAAGATTACTTGAATGTAGAGAGGAAGGAGGAAGAGCAAGGATGGTAGAAAGCAGAAGGCTTTACGTTGAGCTTTAAACTTTCCCATATGCTTACGAATAATACAACCTTTGTTCTGTGATGCAATATCCAGTTTGCTATTATCCTAAACAGCCTGTGCAATGGGACATGTTTTAGGCTGCTGATAAAGTGCTCGGCTGCTGATAAAAAGCTACAAGATTTGAAACCAGTTCTATCTTGCTTAACATAAAGTGTTCCTCCTGATAGTGATAAACATGGCCACATTGTACTAAGCAAAGGCACTCTCTAAAATGGTCTAACACCAAAAAGTTACAGCAATGTATGTTTGAGGATGAAAATGGATGTTATATTTTCCTTCTCTGAGTCAAAGGGACAGAATTGTGGGTGAAATGAGTCCTTCCTAAATAGTTCATATGTTAAAATAAAGTTAATAGTGAAGATGTGATGGTGGCATTTGGTTGTGGGTGGAAACTGGGAATATATGGGATCATAAGTGTGAGACCTTTATGATGCTGTGAGAGCCTTTATAAGAAGAGAAACCTGACTTTAAAGACTCCTGATTTTCTCCATGATGAAATGAAACCTGTGGGTCCTCCCCATACACTGGTACAAGGTTCTTGGACTTAAACCTAGTACCAAGGACTTTGTGATAGCTATACACAATTGACTGACATAATATGGTAAAGTGAAGCAAAGGAATGTATCTTCTCCCCTAGGCACTGTTTATTTAAGTCAATACCATTCATAACCCTATTATTTTAGACAGATTATTGAGTATGTAGCTATAAATTTTTTCTTTAAACTCAGTTCACCTAGTCTTTTATAAGTGTGTGAAAGTTCCTTTTCTTGTTCAAAAGCGATAATACTGATAAAAATTGGACTACTCAAATATTCCTTCTGCTTGACATTCTCAGTTAATCTACTTGGATATTGGTGTCTATAATACAAATGATCAGATATTAAAATATATTATCTGATAGTAAAACTAATAGAGCAAATGTCTAGGTTTAATTTCATTCAGATACATCAATCACACAAATATTTATTAGAAATTTATGCACCAAATGTAAAAATAACAGGATGAAACATAGCTGGTTTATGAATCATTCATATTGTATCTTTTCCCATAATGATTTCCTGAAAATTGTTCTGGAAAGGAGCTTAAATAATGTCTCAAAGTATCTACAAAATTAGCTGCCTTGACTCTTTCTAAATAAAGACCTAACAAAACTTAGTTAATAAGTGTCTCTTTGGATTGTTTCATTACTTTACCCTTTGGTTCTCCGTTTGAATATAACTAAAAGCACCCTTATGGACCCGCCATTGTCTGTTTTGATTTGCTCCTGCTCATCTTGTTTATATCATGTTACTGTAATATTTGCTCTACAGCACACTGTGATCATACCTTCTCACCTTAAAGCTCTTAAGCATTTGATGACATAAATAATTTATCAATCCAGAGCTTCTTACACTGTTCCTGCTATTTCCTGACTTTCCTCCTTAACCTGAAGTGGCATGTGCCTCAGTTACATTATGTTACTTTCATAGCAGACACTTCCAACACACTAAAATTGTGCACAGGACTTTATTTTGCTTATGATCTCACGGCCCTGATCTCTCCCTTACTTACCATCGTCTGCTTGGTGAAGTATTTTCGTCAACATCAAAATCCAAGAGCAAATCATTACTTTTCTTAATTTTTTGTTTATTACTGAGATTCCTACAGACAGATCAATGTATTCTTTGTTTCCAAATACATTTCCGTTATAATGCCATTAAAAAAAGTGCATCATTCATCTGGGTAAACCATACCTTCATTCATTTTTGTCCCATTCTTCATTGTATTTCTAGAGTCAAACCTAATTCTTAGTCCAGAGCAGAAATACAGTACATGATTGCTGATACATTAAGTTTTTTTCCATTGTAGCTTTCATAAGTCTCCCATGTATACAATATGTTGGTATCATGGTGAAGAGGCAGTGACATACCCAACAATACTTCAATGTCTATTTACTGATGCTTAGGACCTGGCTTCCTTTTCTTCCTCTTATTTGGAATTATCTTGTGTTGTTTTATTCAATGGTCTGTCTGTTTGCAATATTTTTATTTGTATATGTATGTTGTAATTGCATATGTATACATATGTGTAAAGGTGAACATGTGTGTGTATAAGTATGTCCATGAATACACATCCATATGGAGCCCAGGGGTGAATACCAGGTGTCATCCTTGATCGCCACACTTTGTTCATTGATGCAGGGTGTCTCAAGTGAGTCTGGAGTTCAGCAGTCTGGCTAGCACTTTACTTAGGATCTTTGAGCCTCTGCATCTCATGTTCTAGGATTAAAGGCCAGTCTGCACTTCCACTGAAAGAGATTCAGGGAAATAGGAAAGAACCTAAGAGATATGTGCATGGTACCCCAGAGAAGAGCAATGAAGCAAGATCTTCTGAACAGATTGGGAACAAGCCGAGGGATTGGGGTGGGGAGTGGGAGCTGGGAAGAAGAGAGGGGGAGAGGAGGAAGAGAGAGTAGGTCATGGGGGAACAGGAAGGTTGAGTCGGGGGTAGATTAAGGGGAAGAGGGAGTCATAGGTTAGAAGACATATCTGGTAGCAGTGAGACCTCTAGTGATCTAAAGGGATGACACCAACTGGCAAGCTAAGCGATAGTGGAGAGACCATCTTAAATGCCCATTCCTGATAATGAACTTGATGTCTGTAGCCATCCTAGAACCTTCATACAGTGACTGATGGAAGCAGAGGCAAACACCCACAGTTAAACACTGAACTGAACCCATGGAACCCAGTGACACAGAGAGAGGAGCTATGAGCAAATTGGCAAAGAATGGGCTGGCAAAACCAGCAGAGACAGCTGATGTGAACAAGGGGGAGCTCTTGGACTCCAGACCGACAGCTGGGAGGCCAATATGGGACTGATCCAGAACCCCTGAGTGTGAGAGTCAGTGAGGAGGCCTGGGTAAACTATGGGACCCTGAGCAGTAGATCAGTGTTTATCCCTGGCATACAAATGGACTTTGTGTGTCCATAACGCAAAGAGGGCTGCTCTCTCTACCTGGACTCATAGGGGAGTACCTGGATCCCGCCGTAAGTGAAATGACAGACTCTAGATATCTCCTATGTGGAAGGAAGTGGGGAGTGGGGTTAGAGGGGCAGGCTGGGAGAGATGGTGAGGAGTGAGGGAGGAGCGAGGGGGCGGGAAATGGGATTGACATGTGAAGCAAGCTATTTAAAATTAAAGTAAAAAATATGAAGTCACACAAAAAAAGGCGGAGCACCATGCTCACCTTGTCTTGCTGTTTATATTAGGAATCCAAACACTGGTCTGTGTTCTTGAGCAGCAATTGCTTTACACTCTGAGCCATGTATCCAGTTACTCTTTGTACCCACTTTTGGAGTCATCATTTTCCTTGAGAATATTCCCTCCATTCACATGTTGTGATTGTGAGTTGTAGGCCTTGTCTGTTTCCATCAATCTGTTTATTTTTGTGTGTGCCTGTGCTGTTTTTCTTCCATATTCAAATCTCTTTTCTTCACTGTAGTCTGTGAACATGATGCATATGTTATCTATTTTCAAAATTTTGATTTAGAAAGACCCTTCAATAATTGACTAAGAATTTGTATTCTCTGGGTGTTAATAAGAATCTAGGCAAAATGTCATAGTATAAGAGAACAGATCCTGTTAGTTAGGGTCCAAATCTCAATCAAGGTTTGTTTGGTTGAAGAATTAGCATCTGTTCAAACAACATAATGAATGCTTAAATTATGGAGTCAGTGATGGAAGGCTATGTGTGTGTGTGTGTGTGTGTGTGTGTGTGTGTGTGTGTGTGTGTGTAATTCTGGTGATTTTAAACAGTGTCTCCATGAAAACTATGCATCTGGGCTGCAAACATAAGCCTCATGGGAAGATCTCTGCCCAGAATCTATGCTATGGCTGCTACCAAGTGTCCCAAGACAGGACTGAGATCATGAAAAAGAAGCAACTTGCTTAAATTCTCACACATGCCAGAAAAATATTTTTATGAATTTATTTATTTTTAGTTTACATATTTGTGTCTGTGTGGGGGTATTCATGTAACACAACAGTAAATTTGTTAGAGGAAACTTAAAGAACTTGTTATCTCCTTCTACCATATGGATTCTAGAGACCAATCTGAGGATTGTCACTCTTGGGGACAGGCTGCAGAACACTACACTACCCTTGGGATTACTGTTATGTTTTTGCACCTAAAAGCCAATTCTGAATATACTGCAAAACTCAATGCTAGTCATTGGGTTCTTAGGACTGGGCAAATGATTCTATGCATGTATACATGATATATCCAAATAAACACTATACAGAAAAATACTGTGAGAACAAATTGAAATCATGATAAATGTGCAGAATGCCTGTTTTCTCTACTTATGAAGAAGCAGATGTTATTGGATTTCTGATTTAGTCTGTTCACATAGACAGACTGCAACCTGAAATTCTATACCCCTATATTTGTTTGAAGCACTATACAAAATATGTTTAAACAACTTAACCACTTCATTTTGTAGGACACTGCATAAAGCTTAGTAGCATTTTATATCCTAAGTTGATGAAAGGAAAACAAGAGAGATATGAGAAGATTGAGTGATGATAGTTATTCTCCAGTCACTAGTTCTGTTCAAATAGGCAGGGATTCATTTATTTTTAGGGTCTCATTCCTAAAAGTGAATTGAGGATTCTCACAACAAGAAAGACTTATTAAGAATTCAGATTGGAGCCTGATTGAGGCTAAGAGTCATGCTGTGTGGTGAGTCTTTCTGGCAAGAGTCTTACCTTTTGCTGCCAAAACATCTGCACCAGTAGCACCTGTCATAGGAAAGCATTAGCACAAAGGGTGATAATGAGGGGAAGTATAGAGAACTCTCAACATTGAATTCTTAATTGCAAAATCAGTTACATATTAAGGCTGTCATTAGATATTTTATGCAATCAGGTTCATGGGTAAGTTTTGGTTTGTTTGTAGTTAGTTCTGCTGAAATAGTTCCCTCTGTGTCTGGATTTCTATAATGCTTGTGCTGCCTAAACCCATTATTTATTTTCCTTTGATCTTCCTTTATTGTTTCTCTTTTTGACTACATGCTTAATATATATCATAAAGAAGTAACAAGGTACTTCTTGAACAGTCTGCTGGCAAAGGGAGTAAATGACGAAGAAGTACCTACCTGAGAAGTTGACAATAATATAGGCCCAACTTGACCAAATTCCATTATAACTTTCTCACTTATGATCTTCCCTAAAATCTCTATACTATTGCTTGACCTAGTCTGTATCACATCATGCTAGGCTTAATTATACTCATAGTTTATTACACAATTTTACCGTAGTGTATAATATTTTAGATTACCTTCTTATAAATTTGGAAGTTAAATGTTAAGAACTTGAAATTATAAGTCACAATGCAAATAACTACCACATCACATGGAAAAATACTATAACATACTAAGAGTGACCATTAATTGAGCATTTATATTCCAAGATTAGAGTGAGCACTTACTATGAACTTCACTTGGACACAGGTACTGGAGACGCAGACCAAACCTTGTTCCTCCTTATGTAAAGCTCAACACCATATTCTCTTCAAATGTTATGCGGAAGGTTTAGCCACATCATGTCCAGACATCAGCATTTCACCGCATTCCTTCTTCTCCTCTAGTTTGTACATTCTTTCTATCTCCTCTTCATCAATATTCAATGAAACTTGACAAGTGGTGATAAAAATGTCTCATTTAGGATTGAATGCAGTTTCTTCTAATCATTTTTGTCAGGTATGCTTCTCTACATTACTCACAGAACAAAAAGAAGTTTTGATGAACAAGTTATAAAAGCACTCTAGATCTTCAGTTATAAGATCTAGAAAACAATTTGACACCATGATATTTTTACAAATAACAATAGTATTTTTTATTAGCTCTTCTGACTTTCCCAGCCATGGCTTTTAGACAGGTTGTAGTATCATGCATAAAATCTGTTCATGTGCAGAAAGTTACAAATTCAATGAAAAAGTACTTAGTTAACCCAGGGAACTATGGTAATATCAAGTAAACATTAAAGAGAGCAGTAAAGATAAACTTTTGTAGTCATAGATGGTTTAATGTATTCAGGGAATTCTAATGACTGACCAAGACCAGTCATCAGCTTTTATTTTTGTTCTGAAATTATGAGATTCCCCATATTTATGTCATAATTTGGGGTATAGACAAACTTAGTGATTGTTAGATAAAACATACTGACTTTAGCAATGATGGGAAATATGAATTTGGTTGCATTATTTAAAATAAAGGAGACTTAAATCCTTTTCTAGTTGTTGTGGTAAAATATTCTGTTGAAAGGATCTCAAGGGATATGGGCAATTCAAGTACATATTCCATCATGGTGGGGTATCAAGGTACCAGATGTTTGAAGCAGCTGGTTATATTACATTCAAAATTGGAAGTCGCAGGGTAATGGTGACATGTGGTTGCTCATTGCCTTTCTCCATTTGTGTGTGCTAAAATTCTAACTCAGTAATGCCACCACTATCAATGAAGTGGCTCTTCTTTCCTCAATTAATGTAATTAAGATAACTCACAGTAGGCCTGCACAAAGTGATTGAGAGTCTATCAATTTGACCATTAATACTATTGATAATAAAGGCAACTATTTTCTCTGATCCTTGGTTTTCTCCTCTCTGGATTATGGATTCATTTTCCAAAAAGCCACCATGACATTCACATATCAGATTGAGAAACAATGTCTTTCATGACTTTTCTATTACAGGAATAAAAAATAGCAATATAAGGCAATTTATAAAAGCAAGTGTTTAATTTGGATTATTGTTCCAGAGGATGAGAGTCCATGAGAGTGTAGCAATGGAAGAGCTGAGAGCTCTTCTCTTTATCCATAAACATGAGGTAGAGAAAGACCACTGGGACTCACACAGGTTTTTGAGAACCTCAAAGTCTGCCCCTAGTGACACACCTCCTCCAACAAGACCACAAATCCTAATCCTTTTGAAATAGTTTTACCAACAAGATAACAAATATGCAAATATGTAATCTTGTGGTAGCCATTCCAAATCAATGTATCACAAAGATCATTCTCAGATCATGCCAGTTTGTGTTTTCTCATGACATGTGGGGTAGGGACTGCAGCTTCTACCCCTCTTTACAATGAGTTCCTATGGTTTTGGACCTATCCAATGATTTTATAGTAGCACTCAGTACCACAGTGCTACCTTTACTATGAAATGGATGTCAATTAAAATGCAAATGACAGATAGTTTTCTCTTTAAAGTGAATAGGATTATATACCTGAAAAGAAACCTATACTTCTAAAGAAAGAAAGAGTAGAGACAAAGATTTGGGTTACTTTATACATTTGACATTAGTCTCATCTTACAAGGTATCTAACTTGTTTGCATATATATATGTGGGTGTGTGTGTATTTTAAAATTTTCACTATATATATATAGTGAATTATATAAACAACTTAAAATTGTTTCTCACATTTTTGGTCATGGGTATGTATGCAATATCAAGGTGTAGGCAGATCTATTCTTGTGTTCATAATAACAAAGTCAATTTTTAGACCATGTTTTCTGGTTTAGATGACCACCTTTTTTTTAAGTTTTATTTTTTATTTTTTTCTGATAGATTTCTTTTTTTCTTTGAATTAGAAACATGCATGCTGCAAATGTAAATACCAGCTCCCCCCTTGTCCCTCCAACAGCTCCCAACTCCACCCCCACACCCCCAGCTCAATCCCAACATTTTTCCCCAGGAAGGGTGAGGCCCTCCTTGGGGGGGATCTCCAGAGTCTATTATTTCATCCAGGACAGGACCTAGGCCCTTCCTCATGTGTCCAGGCTGAGAGAGCATCCTTCCATGTGGAGTGGACTCCCAAAGTTCATTTGTATGCCATGGTAAACACTGATCTACTACCCAAGGCCCCAGAGATTTCTGAGGCCTCCTCACTGACACTACATTCATGGAGTCTGGAACAGTCCCCTGTTGGCCTCTTAGCCATCAGTCTGGGGTTCAAGAGCTCCACCTTGTTCAATCAGCTGTCTTTGTGGGTTTCACCACCACGGTCTTGACTTCGTTGTTTATCATTCCTCCCTATCTGTCACTGGGTTCTAGGAGTTTGGTTCAGTGTTTAGTTGTATCTGTCTCTGCTTCCATCAGTCACTGGATGAAGGTTCTAGGATGGCATATAAGGTAGTCATCAACCTTATCATCAGGTAGGGGCTATTAATGTAGTCTCTCCGCTATTACTTAGGTTTCCAGTTGTTGTTATCCTTGTAGATCACTGGAGATTTCACTAGTGTCAGCTCTCTCCTCAAGCCTATAATTTCTTAATCTATTATGGTATCTGTCATCCTGGTCTCCTCTATTCTTCCCCTGCCTCCCCATACCATCTTTTCCCCTCCAATTATCCCATTCTCTTTTTCCTGGCTCCCTTTCCCCTCCCCCAATGTTCCCAATCTGCTCAGGAGATCTTGCCTCATTCCACATCTCTGGGGTATCATGCATATCTCATGGGAACCTCCCTGTTTCCCAGACTCACTGGCGCTGGGATTATAGGCTGTGACTCCCCTGATCCATATCTAAAATCCATATATAAGTGAATACATACCATGTTTGTCTTTTTGTGTCTGGGTTACCTCACTCAGGAAGGTTTCCTCTAGTGCCATCCATTTGACTGCAAATTTCAAGATTCCATTGTTTTTTTTTCCACTGAGTAGTACTGCATTGTGTAAATGTACCACATTTTCTCTATCCACTCTTCAGTTGTGGGGCATCTAGGTTGCTTCCAAAAACTAGCTATTACATATAATGCTGCTATGAACATAGTGGAACAAAAGACCTTATTGTGTGAATGGGCGTCTTTTGTGTATATGCCTAAGAATGGAATTGATCGGTCTTGTGGTAGTCCCATTTTTCTGAGGAATCTCCATACTGATTTCCAAAGTGGCTGTACAAGTTTGCACTTCCACCAGCAATGGACAAGTGTTCCCCTTTCTCCACATCCTTTCCAGTATAAACTGTCATTGGTGTTTCTAATTTTAGCCATTCTAACAGGAGTAAGATGATATCTCAGGGTTGCTTTGATTAGCATTTTCTTAATGGCTAAGGATGTAGAGCACTTTCTTAAGTGTCTCTCGGCCATTTTAGACTCCTCTATTGAGATTCTTTATTTAGTTCAGTACCCTACTTTTCAATTGGGTCCTTTATTGTTTTGGAGACTAGCTTCTTGAGTTCTTTGTAAATTTATCTGAAAATGGAAATATCTCCCATGCTCTTGGATAGGTAGGATCACTGTAGTAAAGATGGCAATCTTGCCAAAAGCAATCTACAGATTCAATGCAATCCCCATCAAAATACCAGCACAATTCTTCATAGACATTGAAAGAACAATTCTTAACGTTATATGGAAAAACAAAAAACCCAGGACTGCCAAGACAACCCTGCTCAACAATGCAACCTCTGGAGGCATCACCATCCCTGACTTTGCGCTCTATTATAGAGCTATAGTCCTGAAAACAGCTTGGTATTGGCACAAAAAAAGACGGGTAGACAAATGGAATCGAATTGAACACTCTGAGATTAATCCACAAACCTATAAACAGCTGATTTTCAACAAAGAAGCTAAAATTATACAATGGAAAACAGATAGCATCTTCAACAAATGGTGCTGGCATAACTGATTATTTGCATGTAGAAGACTGCAGATAGATCCATGTCTATCACAATGCACAAAACTTAAGTCCCAATGGATCAAAGACCTAAACATAAATCCAGCCACACCGAACCTGTTAGAAGAGAAAGTGGGAGGTACCCTGGAACTAATTGGTACAGGAGACCATCTTCTATTGTATCTTCACATGGCAAAATTAGACAGAAACAAACCCTGTTCTCTCTCTCTCTCTCTCTCTCTCTCTCTCTCTCTCTCTCTCTCTCTCTCTCTCTCTCTCTCTCGTGTGTGTGTGTGTGTGTGTGTGTGTGTGTTTAATGTGTGTCAGACAGGAAGGGACATACCTTTCTTTAGGGCACTTATCTCATTCATGAGTGCTAAAAATTCCCAATATATTTACCTCCATACATCCCATCTTCTAATACTTTCCCACTGAATGATAAGTACCTTTAAAATATGCAGATAACACACAGGGATAACTTTATTCTAGGGTTGCTTAATTTAAGGCATACACATTTCCATAAAATCATCATACCCTTTATTAATAATCATTGCTTATACCTTCATAACATCCTCACTTGAAAACTTTTGCATAAAGGAGAATTGGAAAGGAAAAAGGAGAGGAGATTGGCATAATGTACATGAAGTTACAAAATAAAGTAGTGAAAACAGGACTAAAACTCATGTTTCTTTTATGTTTCTGCCTTTATAAGATGGTGGTCATTGAGGCGAAACATTTATTATACTGAAAACATGAAGGCTGTATAATTAAAAATTTTTAACTATATTCCATTGGCCCCTCTGTACAAAAACATCAAAGACGGCATTGGTCTTTACCATCCCTGAGAGGTGGAGAGCCAGAAAGGTAAGATGGATACCTTGAGAGTTTGCATTAATAAAGGTGCAATTATACTAGGCATGAAGAAGAGACATGCAGAGCAGATTTCTGTATATAAATGAATTGTTTTGTGATGCAAATTAGGGCACTCTGCACTAATGAAGTGAATTCTTTAACTGCTTGAGTCATTTCTGGTTATCATTAAGCCATAGAAACCCCATGAAAAGAATTTACAACTGAAGATGCTGAATAAAACAAGGTGATGAATAAAACAAACCCATTATAAGTTTGCCAAATTGATGCAATTCAGCTTTTGAAAACTAAACTTGTTGTTAGATTTTCAGAGTCCACATTGTAAAATGGAAATAAAGGAAATGGCCTTGGTCTGTGAAGAAATTACAAACAAACTATGCACAGTGTTGTACTGAAACCAATTATCAGTAAAATTTGTATAATAATTGTCTCAGACATAATGAATGTCACCAATGTGTAATGCATGTGAAAATGTTGTATCCACCCAAGGGATTAGTAGTCGAAATATAAATGAAGATGGGGGAATGATTACATTTAGCATCTACAAACCGTGGTGTTTTGGTGCAATGAGGTGGTAGAAAAAAGTGTTAGCTGCTCAAACTCAAAACACTAGAAGACTTAAGGCAACAAGATCACCAGATCCTCTGCTTGTTACAAACAGTCTAGGCCATGTAGTGAAATTTCACCTCAACACAAACTAAATCTAGAGTAAATTAATGCTTCTCCAGGTGTTTGATTCTGACTATACAGTATAGCGGAGGGTGACAATTGTCTCCACTATTCTCTGATTTTTCCTGGAATCTTTAGCCAGATATAAAAATAAAGAAAAGAAAACCAGATTAATATGAGAATAGCACTCATTTTTTCATTTCATACGCACATAGGGATTCTCATAAAGGCACAGCATTTTAAAAAAATCACTTAGCAAAAGATTCTTTTGTAATTTACAAAGAATAATAAACATATGAATATGTGACACTATAAATAGAACTTATCCAAGGGAATTATTCATTCAGTAAAGTGATGACATATGCAAACTTGCAGACATTAGTTCATTCTCCAAAACCCAGACTGAAAGAAAAATAAATGCTAGATATTGGGACTAGCACTGGTAATCCCAGTGCTGCTGAGGCAAAGAAAGGCAAACATCTGAAGCTGCTGTCTAGCCAGGCTAGCCTATTTGAAAAGTCCCAGACAAAGACTTTCTAAACAGTATCAAAGTGGAAGGCATGTGAGGAATGACACTTAAAACTTTCTTCTGACTACTATACGAGGCATCCACAGACACAGGAAAATCTCTATACACCGAGGTATGTGCATATATATGCACACACACACATGGCTTTGCACAGTATGACAATAAATAGATGAGTCACTATATATATATGGTATAATAAGTGCTGTTATCTTACCACACTGTTTTGAAGGCCACATTCCCAAATGAATCTCTATGGTCTGCTATGATTAGGAAAAGAATGGTCAAATATTTTCTGCAACAATGGTATCTCAGGTGTTTTCAAGTCAAAAAATACACCAAGTCAGGCTATTTGGAGCAGGTGTTGTATTGTTGTATTTAACTTGTTTTTATTTTATGTTTTATTGTTGTTGGTGGTGGTGCAGGGTTTCTCTGTCCTGGCTGTTCTGGAACTCATTCTATAGACCAGATTGGCCTCAAACTCACAGAGATCTGCTGCCTCTGCCTCCTGAGTGCTGAGATGAAAGGCATGGGCCACCACTGCCTGACTTTAACTTTTTCAATAGCTTTGGAGATATCATTTTACCCTAACAAGTAAGGAGATACATAAACTGAGGCAAAGGAAGTTCTTTTTACCTGTAAGAGAAATGAGAGACAGCTGAGTGAATTATTACCACAAGCAGTGTAGACTAACATGTACACATTGCCATGTAAACCATTCAGATATTACTGGAAAATTATTGAAGACACTGAATTTACAATTTTGGTAAATAAAATCAAAGGGGTCATTCAGACACAGGTGGAAGCAGATCTAGAACTATCCAACTTCTGGGCCAAGCTCCCAGAATCCAGTTGGAGAGAAGGAGGAGCAATAATAATAGCAAAAGGGTCAAGACCAGGATGGAGACCCAAGCTAACCCAAGCTAGTGGGAGCACAGAATCTGGACTGACAGCTGGAGAACCTGCATAGGACCAAAGTAGGCTCCCTGAATGCAGGTGACAGTGAGTTGCTTGGGCAGTTTCTGGGGCCACTGGCAGTGGGGGCAGGATCTATCTCTAGTGGAAATCTTGATTTTTATCCCATTTCCTATGGAGAGATACCTTGCTCATCCTAGGCACAGGAGGAAGGACCTTGGTCCTGCCTCAATGTGGTGATGGGATAAACTTCATTGACTCCCCATGGAAGACATAACTGTCTCTGAGGAGCAAAGGAGGAGAGAGAGGAAAATGGGAAAGCAGGAGGAGGGAAAAGAGGGAAAACTTGAATTAGTATGTAAAATATTAAAATTTTCATTGTCTACTAATAATTGTACTTATCTTTGAATAAATGGAACACTCCATATTTCATAGGGAATCTTCAAACTCTGCAGTTCGCATAATATATTGTAGTGATAAAATAGAAACCCATCCACTTGGGATTGAGAATAAATGCCCCCTGTTCGTATCCTCTTTTCACATTAAACGTAGAATACTTATGCTTTATTTCACAGCTAATATCCATTTATCAGTGATTATATACCATGTTTTTGGTCTGGGGTACCTTACTCAGGATGATTTTTTACTAGTTCTATACATTTGTCTTCAAATATCCTGATGTCCTTTTTAACAGCTGAGTAATACTCCATTGTGTAAAACCTGTCTTACCTAAACAGAAAGAGGAGGATTAAGTTAGAGGTAGAGGGAGGAATTAGAGGAGAAGACAGAGTGAAAACTGCAGACAGGAACAGGATGTAAAATAAATAAATAGATAGATGTAAGGCATTAAATATGAAGTCTTAGTCACTGTAATAAAATTTATATTTGCAATTTGTATTGCTTTGACAAAATGCCTTAGATAAACAAGTTAAAAAGAAAATGTTATGGGTCATGATTCCAGAAATGTCAAGCAGTGCTTCCTTGTCTAGGTGGATTTAGAGATGATAGCATGATAACCTGTCACGACAAATACACGTGGTAGAAGAAATGTGATCAGCTTCTGATAGCTGGTAAACAGAGAAGGGAAGAATTTATTATAATAAATCTACTCTCCACAAAACTGCTAATCTATTAATCCATTGGCGGATTAGTTTATGGATCACAGTATTTTTGATCAATTCACTTCACAAAGGCTCCACATTTAAATAACAAACTTTCTACACAGTAGTTTTTTGGGGGGCATTTTGTATTAAAACTGTAAAATTATAGAGTTAGACAGATTGGGAAGTTATAAATACAACTATTCACAAATGACACAATTTCCACAATGGAATATCCAAAAGAATTGGTAAAATCCTGACCCCCATGAAATAAAGTTTAGGATAGGACGTTAGAATGCTAAGCTAAATGTATTTGTAATTATCAGTCTTGGATCATTGGAATTTGATATTTAGTTATTACACTAGCCTCAACAAATAAAATGTTTATTAACTCTAGTAAAATGGGTTCACGATATTCATAATGAAAACTAGAAACTCAGATTTAAATAAATAGAAAGTTGCTTAATATTCATGGATAGAAGTTTCATTGGTATCAAGATGTTTATTATCTCACGTACAAATTACAGCTTCAATACAATTAGAATATAAATGCTAGTAAGGCATATTATGGATATCATAAATGTCATTATAAAATTAACATGGAGAGACAGAAGATCCAAAATGGCCAATATAATATTAAGGAAGATATTTGCAGGACTGATACCATTCTCTCACCTGGAAGACTTGATCTTGATGAAAGGAAATATAAATATAAATGGTGAAAACAGAAAAATACAGAAATAGACCTATACTTAGAAGAGGACATATATATAATCTACAAGCATGTGTACTTTCACAATATGTAAGAAATAGATAAATGGAATAGAAATGGGTCCGTGAAATGAAATGACTTATAAAAATCATGCAAAGAAATATTTCTGAGTAACAAAGGCAACACATGAGTAAACCTAGTCATTTCAATGAAAGTTGAAATAGCAGAGCATCCACATTCTACATACAAATTTTTATATGTAAACAGAACACCATACAACATTTAAAATGTTACTTCAAGATGTAACACAGTTCGTAAATATAAAATATTAGTGTGATATTTTTAGAAGCATGACTAATATGTATAATAGTTTTAAGTACAGAAACAAAAGTGTGGTGATCACGCACACACACACACACACACACACACACACACACACACACATATATATTCTTATTTATTTTTGAGAATAGTTTACATTTTGTGGGACAAGGTAGTCTGAAACTTACTGTGTAATCAAAACTGATCTTGAACTTGTCTGCTTCATTCTTGGATTACAGGCACAAATCATTACACCAAGCTATGATTGTTTTTAGATACAACAACAGAGACATTATCTATGAAAGAAGGGGTTGATAAAGTGGATTCCTTTAATGCTTTAAAAAGTGTACTTCTTAAGCATAATATCTTTTTGGGATGCCATTTAGACAGTTTTACTTAATTAACAATGAAGACACTAGAATTCTCCGTACTAGAGAGAATTGGGGGTAAAAAAAGCATTGAACACAAGCATAACACTGTAAAGAAAGCTTGGAAAAGTAAAACATTTCTAAAGAAAAGAAATAAAAATCATACCTGGTACCCATTACATATACACATAATATGGTTTTTTGTTTGCTTAGTTGAATTTTTGCCTTTAATGTTTTTGCCTTGTAAAAATCATCTGAGCTTTTTGCCAGGCGGTGGTGGCGCCCGCCTTTAATCCCAGCACTCGGGAGGCAGAGGCAGGCAGATCTCTGTGAGTTCGAGGCCAGGCTGGACCGACAGCCTCCAAAACAATACAGAGAAACCCTGTCTCGTAAAACCAAAAAAAAAATCATCTGAGCTTTTTATTTTCAGATTTTTGTGAATTTTTTATTTAAATTAGCTTGACAAGCTTACTTCACATGTCAATACCAGCTCCCTCTCCCTCCCTCCTCCCCTGCCCCACCCCTAACCCCACAGCCTCACATCCAACCCCCACTCCCATTCCCAAGGGAGCATGAAGCCCTATATGGGGGATCTCCAGAGTCTGTCATATCTTTCAGGGTAGGATCTACACCCACTCCCAAGTGTCCAGGATTACAGATCATGCCTCATTGTGGGAGAGGCACCCAAATTTCATTTGTCTGTCAGGGATAAACACTAAACTACTGCCCAAGGCCCCATAGATTGTCCAGGTCTCATTGCTGACACCCACATTCAGGGAATCTATATCAGTCCCATGCTGGCCTCCCAGCCATCAGTCTGGTGTCCAAGATCTCCAACTTGTTCAGGTCAAATGTTTCTGTGGGTTTCACCTGTCCAGTCTTGACCCCTTTGTCATCAGTCGCTTCCCTCTCTGTCACTGGGTTCCAGTAGTTCAATGTTTAGCTCTGGGTGTCTGCCTCTCCTTCCATCAGTCAGTGGATGAAGGTTCTAGGATGGCATATAAGGTAGCCGTCAAACACATTATCAGGGATGGGCAATTAAGTTAGTCTCTCCACTACTCCTTATTTTGCCAGTTTGTGTCATCGTTGTAAGTCTCTGGAAATCTTACTGGTGCCAGATCTCTCCTTAAACATATAATGGCTCCCTCTATTATGGTATCTCTCATCTTGTTCTCCCTATTATTCACCCGACTTAACCTTTTGACTCAACTGTTAAAGGCCAGGCTCACAACCAAAATATACATAATATGTTACCCACATATATACAGTACATTATTTGGTAGCAGCATAGACCTTGCATTGGTCTTTTGAACACAGATGAAGTAGCACCTTCAATAGCACCACCAACTTGAGATAATCACCCGAACCACACACAGGAAATGGGAAGCTAGATGGCATTTGTTTGGCCCACCCTGTAGCCAAGAGGTATAAGGAAAGTAACTACACAAGAAACATCCTTCTAGAAACTATATTCTTAGCCCAGTGGCAAAGTTCTAAAATGAAGTAAAAAAATGCTATCATTGCGAATGTATATGCAAGCAGACACACTTTCCAGGGTAATTAATTTGTTTTATGAAATGACATAATGGTTAACACTGAAGGAAGAAACGTTATGGACACAGAGAGGTTTAAATAGAATGTGAAAGGCAAAGGGATAACACACCCATCTCTTGATGTAGACATGTGTGAGAAAAGACTCTCATTGTCAAAGTAACTTTTTAGTTTTTAAGCACTCTGACTCAAACTCTTGCTAGTATAACAAAAAGGAAGGTGTTTGTTCCCTTCCCCTAAGGATGTGAGTAACTAAAGAGAGAACAGTGAATGAAGTCAGCCCCATCATATGCTTGTAAATCCAGCTATAGTTTCTCATGGGGCATGGGCTTTGAATATCTATAACTCCTCTTCATGTAGGTTCATTGCTAGTTGGGGTGGGAACAGAAAAGAGCAGACTAGACAATCATCTTCCAGTTTCTCTATCTCTTGATATTTTTTGAGTCAAAAATTTTGCAAAGGCAGCTATTCTTACTCAAGCTTCTTCTAGAGTTACCTAAGCTTGATTTGATGTACAGTCAAATGTAGCTGACTTAGTACTCGAAGTTGCTGGTACCCAGGCTGAATTCTTAAGCATGACATCTTAAGAAATAGTAGGTAAGAACCGTCATATAAAATGTAGACCTTCTCTCATTACATGTTATGATGGACTGGTACCACTCTGGTAGGGTACGTTAATAGTAAACTCTGCTGAGTATTGATGGGGACCAGGATTATATAGAAAATAATATACATAAAAATATACAGAAAATATCTCTCATGGTTTAATTCCTTATCTAAATAAGTAATATTTGGTAGCATAAAGTCATCCTCATATAAAAAGAAAAAATGTCTTGGAATCCACCCAAAAAAGCAGCCATCTGACTTCATCAGGTATGGTTATTCACATTTGTATTTATAGGCTGCTTAGACCAACAGCACTCATGAATATTTCTGATACTGGGTTGTTTTTACCACTGAGTTACACCTCATTGTGGAAGATCTGTGATCCACATAAGCAAAGGATGTTATCTGTTTCAGAGATTATGGTGTATGCCAGGGAAGGTTAGTGGATAATTAAAACATGATATCCAATATCACCAGCTGAAAATTTCATGATATATAATTATTTTTAGCATGGCAGAGTTTGAAATGTGGAGCTATAATATTTTGGTTCTCCTAGAAGTGGATATTTAATATTAATTTCTACTCATGAATAAATGATAACTGACAGTATAGGATGATGACAACTGTCATGCTGACTTCTTTTCAAAATTTCTTAGAAGTGAGGGTGACTGGAAATACCAAAATGTCTTTTTGTACCCAATTGGCTCATCTCATTATAAAGATATAAATTGTTCCTGAATTCGAGCAGCTCATTTTCTCAGGTTTAAATAATAAATTGGTGATGAGATCAGGGAGCTAGTATCATGATGAAAAGATAAAACCCAGTTATATTTTTGCCATTCTCACTAATGGTATAAAGCTCTCACACCTGTGTGCCATTGTTACATATAAAAGCTATCCATTTCAATCTAATTATATAAGAATCTCAAGCCTCCTGAGTAACTTAATTGATCTTCTCCTATTATAACAGCCAATATAGCATTTATACTTGTAAGAGTCAGGAGGTCTCATAAAATTCCCTAGGAAAGAAAATATGTTATGAATTGGTGGCATGTTTATAAATCTTTTTCTTAAGAAATAAATTGTTCTCACAGATTTTTAAATTTGTGAATCAGAAATTGAATTTTAGTTTATCTCATAATTCCTGTACCTTTGGAAATGCATTGTAGAGACTGCATCTATTCCACGGCGGTAGCTAGTTCTTCAATCTGTGGATATTCCTATAGATGTCGTCCCAGTACATTTCCCACTTCTTTATAAGTGGACACCCTCACCTAGTCTCTTCTATACTCCAATTATTATACCTCTTAATTGCTGTTATCTTTCAAAGCAGTCCAACCTAAAAATGCCAGTCTATTCAATGTAGTTTGTTTGTAAAATTGATTTTGATACACTTAGAACTTCATCCTATGTGTGATTCTCTGACTGAAACTATCTTTGTATTTTGTCTATATTCTACTCTATCATATTATGTCCTCTTCATTTTCTACAGTAGCTTCATTTTATCTTTAAAGCACATGCAGTATAAAAGTACTACTTCTATTTTATCATAGTCTCATCATATCTTTTTAATTCAAGCATGTCCCATTTATTGTCTTTAGTTCTCTGGTTGTGTTTTCTACTCTGTGATTGGATTTCTATTATATGCCTACACTGTAGCTATGGACATCTTTTAAAATTGTGACTTGGTTCATTCTAAACTCGTTGTGTGAAACCATCCATGCCTCCTCCATGTATTTGCTCCCTATCATTCATAAAACTGCTTACAAAGTGTGTTGAACACTAGTCTTCTTTATTACCTTTTATCTAAGAAGCTCTTGTTCCATTTGGTTTATAGCTAGAATACAAATACCAGAAAAAGTCTTCCCAGATATTAGACTAGATCATTTTACAAATTCTGGTGTTTTCTTTGTATTCATAAAGATTTACACTGCTAGAAATCCATATTGATTTCTGTCTGTACTAATCTAAGTTGCATATCACTGTTTGTGACCTTAAGAGTAAAAACCCACAGAAAGATATGGAGGTTTAAGCTGAATATCAGAAAAGCAAAGCAGTCAGCCACTGTTACCTCTACCTCAGTCTGAACTGGGTGATCTTGTCTCCATGAATCCTCAGAGTACAATCCCCAGAGGCAAAATGCTCCCCACCAACCCTCAGATATAATATGCAGACTGCATCACTCTCTACCAAACCTCAGACTGCAATCCCTTGAGTTCCTGTCTCTTCCCACATTATATTCCTCTGGCTACCCAGCCATATCACTCCTGTATCAATCTTCCTAATGTTGGGATTAAAGGTGTGTGATCCCAATTCCTGAGATCACGCTTGAGTGAAATATTTCTCTTATAGAATGGATCAATATCATGTAGCTCAGTGTGGCCTTGAACTAAGAGATCCATCTGCTTCTGTCTCCCGAGTACTGGGAATAAAGGTATGTATCATCACTGCCTGGCATCTATGGTCAGGGAGTATGACTGCTGAGATTAAGGAAGAAATGACCAGTGTCTGATTCTGTGGTTGTGGCTAGCATTGCATTTTGATATCCAGTTGCTTTATTGCTTTATTTCTTTTCTTTTTTTTTAATCAATAATGATTTTTTTATTCTTTTTTTTTTTAATTTAGATAAGAAACAAGGTTGCTTCACAAGTCAGTTCCAGGTCCCTCTCCTTTTCCCTCCCCTCCTCCCGTGCCCTCCCCCCCATCCTCCCCCTCGTTATCCCCTCACTCCCCCAGGGAGGGTGAGGCCCTCAATGGGGGTGTCCATAGTCTGTCATTTCATATAGGGCAGGGCCTAGACCCTTCCCCAAGAGTTCAGGGTGAGAGTGCACCTCACATTGTTCTATGGGAGTCCAAAGTCAGTGTGTATACTTGGGATGGGTACTGATCTGCTGCCCAAGGCTCAATAGATTACCTAGGCCTCCTCACTGACACCCAGATTCAGGGGGTCTTGATCAGTCCCATGCCGGATTCCCAGGCTGATGCCTGGGATTCAAGAGTTAACCTTTGTCTGGTCAGCTGTTTCTGGGGGTTAAACCAGCCCAGTCTTAATCCCTTTGATCATCAGTCCTCCCTCTCTGATACTGGCTTTCTTGAGTTCAGCTCAGTACTTAACCAGCCACTAAATGTAGTTTCTGTTTCCCAGACTCTCTGGCCATAGGATTGTAGGCTGGCACTCCCCAGATCTATATCTAAAATCCATATATGAGAGAGTACATGCCATGTTTCTCTTTTTGTGACTGGGTTACCTCACTCAGGATGGTTTCTTCTAGTGTCATCCATTTGCCTGCGAATCTCATGATTCCATTATTTTTTTCTGCTGAATAGTACTCCATTGTGTAGATGTACCACATTTTCTCTATCCACTCTTCGGGTGAGGGACATCTAGGTTGCTTCCAAGTTCTGGCTATCACAAATAAAGCTGCTATGAACATAGTGGAACAGACATCTTTGTTGTATGAATGGGCATCTTTTGGATATATGCCTAAGTGTGGAGATGCTGGGTCTTGTGGTAGGTTTATTCCCATTTTTCTGAGGAATCTCCATACTGATTTCCAAAGTGGCTGAACAAGTTGGCACTCCCACCAGCAATGGAGGAGTGTCCCCCTTTCACCACATCCTCTCCAGCATAAATTGTCATTGGTGTTTTTGATTTTAGCCATTCTGACAGGAGTGAGATGGTATCTCAGAGTTGTTTTGATTTGCATTTCTCGGATGGCTAAGGATGTTGAGCACTTTCTCAAGTGCCTCTCAGCCATTTTAGACTCCTCTATTGAAAACTCTCTATTTAGTTCTGCAGCCCACTTTTTAATTGGGTCCTTTGCTGTTTTGGAGACTTGCTTCTTGAGTTCTTTGTAAATTTTGGAGATCAACCCTCTGTCAGATGTGGGATTAGTGAATATTTTTTCCCATTCTGTGGGCTGCCTTTTTGTCTTGCTGACTGTGTCCTTTGCCTTACAGAAGCTTTTCAGTTTCAGTAGGTCCCATTTATTAATTGTTGATCTCACTGTCTGTGCTACTGGTGTTACGTTCAGGAAGCTGTCTCCCGTACCAATTCGTTCAAGGGTACCACCCACTTTCTCTTCTATGAGGTTCAGTGTGGCTGGATTTATGTTGAGGTCTTTGATCCATTTGGACTTAAGTTTTGTGCATGGCGATAAACATGGATCGATCCGCATTCTTCTACATGCCAGTCTCCAATTATGCCAGCACCATTTGTTGAAGATGCTTTCTTTATTCCATTGTATATTTTTAGCTTCTTTGTCAAAGATCAGATGTTCGTACGTGTGTGGGTTAATACCCGGATTTTCAATTCGATTCCATTGGTCTACCTGTCTATTTTTGTGCCAATACCAAGCTGTTTTCAGGACTATAGCTCTATAATAGACCTTGAGGTCAGGGATGGTAATGCCTCCGGACGTTGCCTTGTTGAACAGGGTTGCTTTGGCTATCCTGGGTCTTTTGTTTTTCCATACAAAATTGATTATTGTTCTTTCAAGGTCTGTGAAGAATTGTGCTGGGATTTTAATGGGGATAGCATTGAATCTGTAGATTGCTTTTGGCAGGATTGCCATTTTTACTACATTGATCCTACCTATCCAAGAGCATGGGAGATCTTTCCATTTTCTGAGGGCTTCTTTAATTTCTTTCTTTAAAGATTCAAAGTTCTTACGATACAGGTCTTTCACTTGTTTGGTTAGCGTTACCCCAAGGTATTTTATGTTGTTTGTGGCAATTGTAAAGGGTGATGTTTCTCTGATTTCTCTTTCAGCCCTTTTATCATCTGTATATAATAGGGCTACTGACTTTCTTGAGTTGATCTTGTAGCCTGCCACTTTGCTGAAGGTGTTAATCAGCTGTAAGTGTTCCCTGGTAGAGTTCTTTGGGTCATTGATGTAAACTATCATATCGTCTGCAAACAGTGAAAGTTTGACCTCTTCCTTCCCAATTTGTATCCCCTTGATCCCCCTTTGTTGTCGTATGGCAATAGCTAGAACTTCAAGTACCATGTTGAAAAGGTATGGAGAGAGTGGACAGCCTTGTTTTGTTCCTGATTTTAGAGGAATTGCGTTGAGTTTCTGTCCATGTAGTTTGATGTTGGCTGTTGGTTTACTGTATATGGCTTTTATTATGTTTAAGTATGTCCCTGTTATCCCAGATCTCTCCAAGATCTTTATCATGAAGGGGTGTTGGATTTTGTCAAAGGCTTTTTCAGCATCTAGTGAGATGATCATGTGATTTTTGTTTTTCAGCTTGTTTATATGGTGGATTACGTTGATGGATTTTCGTATATTGAACCATCCCTGCATCCCTGGGATGAAACCTACTTGATCGTGGTGAATGATTGTTTTGATGTGTTCTTGGATCCGATTTGCCAGTATTTTATTGAGTATTTTTGCATCAATGTTCATGAGGGATATTGGTCTGAAGTTTTCTTTCTTGGTTGTATCTTTGTGTGGCTTGGGGATCAAGGTTATTGAAGCCTCATAGAAAGAGTTTGGCAAAGACCCTTCTGCTTCTATTGTGTGGAACACTTTGAGAAGAATTGGTATAAGCTGTTCTTTGAATTTCTGGTAGAATTCTGCACTGAGGCCATCTGGACCTGGACTTTTTTTGGTTGGGAGACTTTTGATGAAAGCTTCTATTTCCATAGGGGTTATAGGTCTATTTAAATTGCTTATCTGTTCTTAATTTAGTTTTGGCAAATGACAGCTGTCCAGGAAGTCATCCATTTCCTTTAAATTTTCGAATTTTGTGGAGTACAGGTTTTCAAAGTATGACCTAATGATTCTCTGGATTTCCTCAGAGTCTGTTGTTATGTCCCCCTTTTCATTTCTGATTTTGTTAATTTGCGTGTTCACTCTCTGCTGTTTGGTAAGTTTGGACAAAGGTTTGTCTATCTTGTTGATTTTCTCAAAGAACCAACTCTTCGTTGCATTGATTCTTTGTATTGTTTTCCTGGTTTCTACTTTGTTGATTTCAGCCCTCAGTTTGATTATTTCCTGGCGTCTACTCCTCCTGGGGGAGTTTGCTTCTTTGTGTTCTAGAGCTTTTAGCTGTGATGTTAATTCTCTGGTATAACTGTTTTCCTGTTTCTTCATGTGAGCACTTAGTGCTATGAACTTCCCCCGTAGCACTGCTTTCAAGGTGTCCCATAGGTTTGGGTATGTTGTGTCTTCATTCTCATTGAATTCGAGGAAGTCTTTAATTTCTTTTTTTATTTCCTCTTTGACCCAGGGATGGTGCAGTTGAGCATTATTCAATTTCCATGAGTTTGTAGGTTTTCTGCAATTTGTGTTGTTGTTGAATTCTAATTTTAAGGCATGGTGGTCTGATAAGATGCATGGAGTTATTCCAATTTTTTTGTAGCTGCTGAGGTTTGATATGTTGCCAAGTATGTGGTCGATTTTTGAGAAGGTTCCATGTGGTGGTGAGAAGAATGTATATTATTTTTTATATGTATGAAATGTTCTATAGATATCTGTTAATCCCAGTTGGGTCATTACTTCTATTAGACCCTTTGCTTCTTTGTTGAGTTTCTGTCTGGTATTCTTGTCTAGTGGTGAGAGTGATGTGTTGAAATCTCCCACTATAACTGTGTGGGGCTTTAGATGAGATTTAAGTTCTAATAATGTTTCTTTAACGAATGTGGATGCCTTTGTATTGGGGGCATAGATGTTCAGGATAGACACTTCATCTTGGTGGGTTTCACCTGTGATGAGTATGTAATGACCTCCTTTATCTCTTTTGATTGATTTTATTTTAAAGTCTAGTTTGTTAGATATTAGGATTGCTACCCCTGCTTGTTTCTTGGGTCCATTTGATTGAAAAATTTTTTCCCAACCTTTAACTCTCAGGTAATGTCTGTCTTTGAGGGTGAGGTGTGTTTCTTGTATGCAGCAGAAGGAAGGGTTCTGTCTTCGAATCCATTCTGCTAGTCTGTGTCTTTTTATGGGTGAGTTAAGGCCATTAATATTGAGGGATATTAATGGCCATTGATTGCTCATCCTTCTTCGATTTGCGATGGTTGTTGTTGGTGGAATTATGGGTGGAATTTCACCCCTTTGTTCTTTTGGCTGTTGGTAGAGAGGGATTCTCTAATGCTTATGTTTTTCTGGTTGTAGTTAGCTTCCTTGGGTTGGAGTTTTCCTTCCAAAATTTTCTGTAGGGCTGGGTTAGTGAACACATATTGCTTGAATCTAGTTTTGTCATGGAATATCTTGTTTTCTCCGTCTATAGTGATTGAGAGCTTTGCCGGGTATAGTAGTCTGGGCTGGCACCCATGGTCTCTTACTGTAGGTAGAATATCTATCCAGGACCTTCTGGCTTTCACAGTTTCCATGGAGAAATCAGGTGTAATTATGATAGGTCTGCCTTTATATGTTACTTGACCTTTTTCCTTAGCTGCTCTTAGTATTCTTTCTTTATTCTGTATGTTTGGGGTCTTGATTATTATGTGACGAGGGAATTTTTTTTGTGGTCCACTCTATTTGGTGTTCTGTAGGCTTCTTGTACCTTCATTGGCATGTCTTTCTTAAGGTTGGGAAAGTTTTCTTCTATGATTTTGTTGAATATGCCTTCTGCCCCTTTGAGGTGGATTTCTTCTCCTTCTTCTATACCTATTATTCTTAGGTTTGGTCTTTTCATGGTGTCCCATAATTCCTGGATGTTTTGTGTTAAGGATTTGTTGGATTTAAGGTTTTCTTTGGTTTATAAATCCATTTCTCCTAGTGTATCTTCAACACTTGAGATTCTCTCTTCCATCTCTTGTATTCTGTTGGTAATGCTTGTATTGGTAGTGCCTGACTGTTTGTCCAGCTTTTCTATTTTCTGCCTTTCTTCAGATTGTGTTTTTTTTTAATGTCTCTATTTCAGTTTTCAACCCTTGCAGCGTTTGCATTGCTTCTTGCAATTTTCTGTTTATCTGTTCGTCCGTTTGTTGCCTTTTATGAACCTTTTGGTTTGTTCTTTCTTCCATTTCTTGCATTTTTTGGTTTGCTTTATGTTCCATTTCTTGGATTTTGTGCTTTGTTTCTTCTTCCATTTCCTGCCTTTTTTGGTTTGTTTCTTCTTCCATTTTTTCATTTTTTGCTTTGTTTTTTCTTCCATTTCTTGCATTTTTTGCTTCATTTCTTCTTCCATTTCGTGCCTTTTTTGGTTTGTTTTTTCTTCCAGTTCTTGCATTTTTTGGTTTGTTTTTTCTTCCATTTCTTTGAGGGATTTTCCAATATCCTCTTTTAGGGCCTCTCATGAAAGTGCTTTTAAGGTCGTTCTCTTCTGCTTCCTTCGCATTGGAATGTTGGGGTCTTGCTGGTGTGGAGTCTCTAGAATCTGGCGATGTCATATTTGTTTTTCTGTTGCTGACTGTGTTTTTGTATTGTCTCTTTCCCATCCTCTTCTAGTGGGTGCAGAAAGAGCCCCTTACTGGTCTGGGGACCAGAGTTCCCTTTTGATGGGTGCTAGCAAGTCCAATAATCTGTTGGTTCTTCTATACCTTGTCCAAATGGTGGTCCGTGGGTGGAGAGGAAGAACAGGAATCTGGGGCGCTTAGCCTCCTACCTGGTCCCCTGGACCCTATGCTGGGTCCTGTTGTACCTGATCCGGAACAACTACTCCCCTGGTCTCCCTGGCTCCTCTATTTTCCTGGTCTCGTTGGTGGGAGAGAAGATCTGGAGTCTGGGTTGCTTGGCTCCCGCCGGGATTGGGAGCTCTGTGTAGTTCCCAGGTGATCTGCAGGCACTGGAACACAGGCCGGGAAGCCGGCCTGTTTACCTGATGCTGCGGGAGGGACAGCTACTTCCCTGTACTCCCAGCCTCCTCTCATTTCCTGGACTCGTTGGTTGGTGAGAAGACCTGGAGTCTGGGGTGCTTGGCTCTCGCCGGGATTGGGAGCCAGCCTGTTTTTCTATTGCTTTATTTCACCACAACTGTTTAGTGTTTACATTTCACACCAATGTAAATCTATGATACATAATATGGCATGTAACAAACCTATAGGTAAATAATTATTAAAATACTGGATAGATCAGTAAAAAGGATATAGGAAGTATCTCTTAGAATGTGTAAATTATTCAAAGTCATATATATCTAATTGCAACTTCAATTTACTTGGTCATGATGATTATTTCTCACTATGGACTCTGTTTAGTTCTTCTTGCCGTTCATCTTTGAAACACATCCATATATTATTTATAGTATTTCTAAAGATTGCTTGCTTTTTAAAATTTCACTATGTTCTCTATATGTCCTACTCATAGCAAAAGCACTATAAATGAGTGTATTGTTTTGGAGGCTGTCGGTCCAGCCCGGCCTCGAACTCACAGAGAACCGCTAGCCTCTGCCTCCCGAGTTCTGGGATTAAAGGCGTGCGCCACTACCGCCCAGCACTTTTGCTATATTTTTAAGCATTTTTCTGCCCTTTAGAAATATTTTCTAAGCTTGCATGGATAATTGGCCAAACTATTAATACATCTGAGGGGTGCTTTCTTCCCAAAGGTACACTATGGTGTAAGGGGTCTCTCTCAAGACTCAAATTACAGAGACAGAGTAAACACATGAGTCTGATTATGGTTTAATCAACACTATTGAAAAAATAGTATTCATATAGGAAATACATATAAATATTTTGCTATTTCCCTCTGATTATCTTTGAATTTATACTTTTCATTAAGGAATACTGTATAACACCCACATTTGTCATTCTCTTTTTGCTTCAATCACTTTTATGAAGAAAATTCAGAGATGAAACAAGCTGTCAGAAGGAACACGAGGATGAGATAATTATGGTAAAATTCTAATCTGTATCTTATCGTGACCCTGATCATTTTATCATCATACTATTCTAGTAATTTCCAAGTAATGAACAAGAAACAGTACATAAAAATAAGAAATCTGCAGTATTTTAAGTCAATATCTGTAAAGAAAACATTCCCAAGTCTTTGACTCCTCTATATTTCTCCCTGTATGAGAATAACACTGATTCCCATCACACTAATTTCATTGATAATTTAAGAAATCTAATGGTTGAGTGAGAGATAACTCTACAAAAACTTTAAACCAAATTTTAAAGACCTACTTCACATGACAAAATGAATTAATGTACCAAACCACACAATGAGTAAATGTTAGGGTAAGTGATAATAATAATATTAGGGATGAGGATAAAGGACCCCAACCATGAATAAGGTTAAGGATTTCTGCTCATGTGAATTTTGCTGTTAAATGAAATAGCCTTATTTTTCTATTTCCTACTTTTTAAATTTGTCTTTATTATCTTAGAGAATGAAAACTTGAACTTTTAATATTATATATATATACATATATATATGATTCTAAAACTTTATATTACTTCTAATAATTATTTCATTATTTTCTGACCAGAAAACAAAACGTAATACGATGTTTCTTAAGACTAGGGCAGACTAATTATTTATCTAATGACATCATTAGAATTACCAATCTGGTATACTGATCATAATGATCTTTTTATATATCAGTTTCTTGTGTTCCCTTGGGTGTATGTACCTAGGTTCTCATGCCTGATGTTTTGAGATTCATATATATTTCTGGGTATTAACTTTTCAATACTCTTAATCATCAAGTGCCTTGTATTCAAGGCAATATTTTTTGATGCTTCAGAGAGAAAAATGCTCGAAATTGTATACAGCTTGATAACAGGCTTTTTGTTCACTCTCCTATTGTGCTTATATGTGTATCACCAACATTGCTTCATTGCCTGCAATTTGCATCCATGCAACTCATAAGAGGAAGAAAACATCTGTGTCTCCATGGTGTGCTGATCTTCTCAGCCATAGTTGCATATCAAGCACCCAGTACAAAATCACTGTTGAATCTACTATTTTGCTTCCCATTTTACTTTTTTAAAAGCATGACTGCTAAGCAAAGTGCCTTGGCATATGCAGGCTTCTATAAGCTCTCCTAATGCTCACAGCAAGACCCAGGTGGGTAGGAAAGAAAGCACAAGCTTAATTTGACATTTCAAAATGCTAGATTTGCAAAACCTATGATGTGTACTGCCTGAGGTGACAGACCAAAGATTTCACATGATCGTGACTTAAAGCTGTATCTGAGTTTTGGAGTAATGCCTTTTCCCAAGGCCACAAAGGAATTCTGCTTCTGTTGTCCTCCTTTGCCAAGCTTTCTTTCACTGTAGTTGGGGTATTCGTTCCTGAAAGTCAAATCATTACAATTAAAATATAAATTTATAAATTTCATTTGTATTTTAATGTTATTTCAAATAATTTCCTTCCAAATGTCTCAACATGCCTGTAGAACTATCTACATGTTTCTTATCTACAAACTTAAATATTTAAATCAATTCAGCCAGAGTAAAAATATTAAAAGATTAACTACAAGAATGTTCTAGTGGCATACAACTCATGTCAGAAAGGTTGAGCCGGACTTCCAGGGACTGACTTGAGACTGCTGCCCACAAATGGATCATTTTCTAGCCTAGGTCAGCTTTGCTTTTAAATTCTAAATTTTATGATCCAGAAATACCACTTGAGTCTATATCCAAATGACATTTAATGTTTTCACTGACACTTGTTCAACAATGTTCTTTGCTTCTCTATTTATAATGGCCTGAAAGTTGAATCAATTTAGATGTCACAAAAGGAATATTTGCTAATTTTATAGAGTAGAATGTTACTCAGTCATTAAAAAATAATTTAATGAAATTTGCTTGTGAATGGATAGAAATAGAAAAAAATCATACTGAGTGTGGTAACCAATAACCACAAAGACAAATACAGTATATGTTTGCATCTATGTGGTTATCATCTTGAAGTCAATAATAACCAAACTATAATCTGTAGAATCAAAGAATGTAGGTCTAGAGAAATGGACTAGGAGGGACAGAAAAATCTCCAATGTCCATATTAAACAGAAACAAAATAAATAATTATGGATAGATGGCTGGAAGTAATTAGAGAGTAGACCAGAAATCAAGTTGTGAGAAAGGAAAGAGGGAGAACAGAGAAAGAGCTAAAAGGAAGAGCCATTTGATAGATAGTACACAACTCCATTTCAGTGAGTTTTCCTAAAATACACATATATGGATACAATCCAAATTAAGTTGCCAAATATTGGGAGTGACAGAACCCGATCTGGTCATATCTTGTCACTAACTCAAGTTTCTAGTTCCATAATTAGGTTATATTTAATTGAGTTCTAGGCTAATGAAGTCACAAGAGAATCTCCAAACAACCATGTTGTTGTCAAGACAATTAGGTCCTCTCCACAAACTGGACAGGGTTGCATGGCTGAAGGCAACACATACACATTGGACATGTAGAATTGAGATGGTTACATACAGCCTTCACACTTACATTCTAGCATCTTTGGTACAGGAATTTACCCTGCCTGCTACCAAAAGAGAAACGTAAATAACAACACAGTTACAATGATGATAATCCTTTTCCAAGATATACCAGGGCAACAGTAGCCTAAACCTTGTGGTAATAATTAACTAATATCTGTTTAATTTAAATCCCACTTCATGAGATGGAATCCATGCCTAATACTGCTTGGGTGACTAAGAATCTCAGAGTAGATAGTCAAGAGAGCTAGCATAAAACAAAACACTACTCTTCAAAAAAATGAAAAGAAGCAATAAAATGACTGCTAATGAAATTCTGCTGTACTCATAGTCTTGCTTAGCCATTATCAGAGAAGCTTCCTCCAGCAGCATTTGGGAACAAACACAAAGACCCACATCCAGATATGCAGTTAGAAACTTTGGAACGCTCAGACAGAGAGGGGATGTTTCGATTAAGCCTTTTACCTCAGTACTCAAGGAAACCCACAGGAGCAGAGTTAGTGTAAGAGCCAGAGGAAATGCGGAACATAAAGAAACCATGAGTACCTAAATCAACATGATTGACACACATATTATCACACAGAGAGACTGAGAAAGTATGCACAGGACTTGCATGTATCACTGTGGAGATACCTTGCTTGCACAAATAAAGCCTTTCTGAAGGTCATGGAATGAAGCTTGCCATTAGCTAACCATAGAGATCAAGGTCTGTACAGGCATACAGGAAGTGAGATGGCTGAATGGAAACAGGAAGTGAGATAGCCTGGCAAAGAGAGGTTATAAGCAGGAAGAAACAGGTATTCACTCTCTTGTCTGATGAGATGCTAAGAAGGTAGGGTGTGGTTTGCTCTGTCTTCTTTCTGATTTCTCAGCATTTTTCTCTATATCTGACTCGATGTTTTTATTGTTTAGGCCAATTAAGAACTCCTTTTATATATCACCATCAAATGGGGCTCTAGAGATGAAAGGAAAAGTAGGCACATCCCCCCATATCTAGTATGGAAGGAATTTCCAATTGATAGCTACTTGCAAATGAATATTTAGTTTAGTCCAAGGGAGATTCATTGGGAAAACAAATTGTTTCTTCTTGGCATATTTCATGCCAAGCAGTAGATGACCAATAGTAAATGAATTCCAAGTTACTTGGGGTTGATTCCTTGAGAAGAGGAAGAGAGAGTAGGTCATGGGGGAACAGGAAGTTTGAGTGGCTGGGGGTAGAATAGGGGGAAGAGGGAATCATAGGTTAGAAGACAGATGAGGCACCAGAGTGATCTAAAGGGATGACACCAATTGGCAAGCTAAGTAATAGTGGAGAGACCACCTCGAATGCCCATTCCTGATAATGAACTTGATGTCTGTAACCATCTGGGAGCCTTCATCCAGTGACTGATGGAAGCAGAGGCAAACACACACAATTAAGCACTGAACTGAACCCAAGGAACCCAGTGACAGAGAGAGGAGTGATGAGCAAATTGGCAAAGAATGGGCTGGCAAAACCAGCAGAGACAGCTGATCTGAACAGGGGAGAGCTCTTGGACCCCAGACCGACAGCAGGGAGGCCAGCATGGGACTGATCTGGACCCCCGAATGTGAGTGTCAGTGAGAAGGCCTGGGCAACCTATGGGGCCCTGAGCAGTGGATCAGTGTCTATCCCTGGAATACAGTCATCGTGTGCCCATAGCACAAAGAGGGATGCTTTCTCGGTCTGGACTCTTAGGGGAGTTCCTGGACCCTACCCTGAGTGAAATGTCAGACTCTAGATATCCCCTATGTGGAAGGAAATGGCAATAGGGTGGGAGGCTGGGGAGGATGGAGAGTGCGGGAGGAGGGGATGGAGAGGGAACTGGGATTGACATGTAAAACAAGCTATTTAAAATTAAAATAAAAATTAAAAAATATCTACTTATCTCACTTTTTGAAATTATTTTTATATTTTTGTTTCCCTCTTTTTGTTCTACAGGTCCTTTGCCTATGTATTTTTTTGCTTCAAGTTCAGTGTTTGCATGGGATTCCAGAGTGTGCTGTGCAAAGGAATCAGTCTCTGCCTTGTGCCTTCCCTTGGGCTCCTTTCTTTCTTGTTTGTTCTGTCCAATTCTGATGTGTTAGTTTTTGCTTTATCCTATTATACCTTATTCATTATTATCCCCTAGAGCCTGTTTGTTTTCTAGTGAGAGACAAAAGGGGGTCGATCCAGTTGGAAGGAGGAGTAAGGAGGAGCTCAGAGGGGTAGATAGAGGGTAAATCATAATTAGGATATATTATGTGAAGGAAAATCTATTTTAAATAAAAGAGAACATTCATTTAATCTATTTTATTTCTGTATTACACTCTCACCTAACAACACATATTTTCTCTAGGTTAATTAATACAAGCATATAATTATTTTATAGATTCATAGATTTAAATATATTTGCATGTTTCCTACATTATGTTGACTATTAAATATCTGTACACTTTAAAATTTTCTCCTAGCTGTATCATTATCTAAACAGTCAAATGATAAATTCCTATCAGTAAGATAATGAAAAGGGTCTCAACATTTTCAGGTGGGAAGGAACTTAGAGGGACCTTGCTCCCCATATTGCAACTGACACCTCTAACCTGAAATTAATTTTTTGGAGGTAATCTGCTAAGCATTGCAAAATGTTCTAAAACCGCTTCTTTGAGGTTTAGGAGTGTAGACTATGCCAGTTTATCCAATTGGTACAAATGATAAATAAACTTAGAATATTTGAACTCCATTTTTAATCTGCTCTGAACCATGAAATGCAATTTGGAATTTGTACTTTCAAATTAAAATCAGGCCATAAATAAATAAATAAAATGAGAAGCAAACCAGAAATGCGGATGCTGTTCTTTCTTGAGCCCTGAAGTTTTCTGTGCCCTAACACAGTGCTCTGACAGCTGTCACTGCAAACTGCAAAGTACAGCTAGACAGAACCCCCTTCATTTCAATAGTGGGGACATATTTCAAAGAAGATTGTGTTTGACAATTGAAATCCAAAATAATGACATCTTTGTTTCCTCCTGCTCATCACCTGGGCTGATGCCTGAAAGTTTGCTCCCCTCCAGGAAGTGGGAATTCACTATAGCAATGTCAATCATGAAAGAATATCTGAGAACCCAAAGATGTTTATACCTCATACATCTTCAGCTCTGGAGGGTCAAGAAAGCTACCAAAATAGACATAAAACATGATTGTTCAAGGTTGTGTCCCTAGTCTTCATGAACACTGAAATGACAATACCTCTCTCTAACCTGCACTAATTGCCATTGTACTCCATCTTGTGTTTCAGTAAAATATCAAAGTTACCAGTGGATTGTGATATTTTCTCATTTCCTCACATTAACTTACTATTTTGTTTTCCTAAAAAGAGGTAGAATGTAAATAATGTCGATAACAGAAACCTCTTACATAGTTTCTAAGCTAGAGATATCCTAGAAAAGATAAAAATTCAGAGAATGTCTCAAGAACAGAATCAGCAGCATAAAAAGCAACAATAAGGTTTTGAGTAGTAGCATGCCAACAGCTGAATGAAAAAAGCAGGAACCAAAGTACTTTATTTATTCATTCATCTATCTGTCTGTCTATCTATCTATCTATCTATCTATCTATCTACTTATAGAATGTTCAAATGACTACTTATCAACATTATAAATCTGCATAAATGGGTGTATCAACATTCAGAGATACTATTTTTAATGAGATAGGATAGACATATTTTGGCTAGTAGATTGGAGTCTCATAATCCATAATAATTTTCTCATGTGTTGTTTCTCAGAGATTCAGCCACTACTGATGGTGGACTGACTGCATGGTTGTGGCCTATAAGCTCCATCTTCTAGGAAGCAGAGGCTACCTTACGTTCCTCCAGCTGCATGATTTTTAGAAAATGAGTCTGCTATTGAAACTGCGGAATGAGGATTCTCAGATTCATTTTACCTTCCTCTGCAGTTTGGGAGGGTCCATACAAACACTCTTTCAAAAATGGTATCTGGTACAGATTACTTATAACAAAAAATTTAAATGATTTTCAAAGAGCAGATTAATGTTTTATTTTCAGCTTTGATATAATGTCTAGCCACCTACGTTCTTTATATACCATGCTTTTTTCTTTCATGTCAAATAGAGAATTCAGGTGTAACTCCATGTAATTCTTCTGCTAAGCCATCTCATTTATTTGCTTAACATGTTCTATTTTCTTTTTGTCCTCTCATAATCATGCAATTAGGTGATGCTCTAAACTGAATGTTTTTTTTCAAATACATTTCCTATAATTGGCATGGAGAAAATCAATATTATCTCCCTCTTCAAAGTGAGTGTAAATTGCCTTAGTCTTCTTGATACCATGCCATGTTATACAGCTACTCTAGTTTGTCGTGTTAAAAATGCCTGAGTGGATCTGCATTGGAAATTGAGAACTGAGAACTCTAGTCATGACTCTCTTATTGTGTGTGACCTTATGACTTCAGAAAATTACCCCAGTAATTAATTAATTTATTAAAACTAATATTAAGTACTTAATGCATGGATACAAATATGAAAAGTAGAATTTATATTCTTTGTAAATTCACAAAGTGTAGTTAAAATTTACAAGTACATTCCCAAAAATACTTATTGGTAATGAAAATCTATGCCATGTATGTGACTACTGACTAGACTATGGGGAGTTCTGTCTGAAAATGTAGCATAAATTAGGTACTGACAATAAAACCATGCTAGAGACTGCCTAAGTTACCATGAGGATAAAATGTTCCAGTTTAAGTGCATAAAAGGTTATAAATATGAAGCTACAGAAATGGGAAATCTCTATTCACAAGGGAGTTACTTGGGTTCTGAGGTAACAGCTCATGAGAGGATCACCGTTGTTGTTTCTGTTTTTTTTTTATCATACTGTTACCCAAACAATTTGGTCTTTAGAATTAACCACTATTTCTTGTGCATGCTAGTAAAGAATACTATTTTTATGTTGTCTTCAGTAGGAAAAAACATTTACTTATGTAATGAATTGTTTTGAACAAATTTGCTGTATCGTGGGTATTTTCTTAATTAATGCTATATAAAATAGGGTATATGCAAGATGAAGAAATAGAGAACTTATACACAAAGAACAGAAGATTGAGTTTAAAATGGGATATTTTTTCTAAAGGCTAGTGTCTAGAACATACCTAGGAAGGCTGCATCTTATTAATGTGCACTCCAATTACAGCTCATGTATTATCTTCTGGAACGATTCTTGAGCAGAGCTCCTAAAATTAAAAAAGAAACGAAGAAAGTAATTTCATGGGATTTACCTGAGGTAGAGATGCTTTGTTGTTGTAGTTGTTTTATAATTTGGAGAAAGCATCTTTTTGGTAAATTGCAGCCATTGCCTGGGCTTCTCCCTGTAAGTAGTTGTTCTTGCTGAAGGCACAGGCACGTAACAACTTGGCCTTTCTCTGAGATTCTTTCTCATTGTTTCTGAATAATTATGAATGATTTATTAATGATTTCTTGCATCTTTGCAATATGAGAAAAATATGAATGGTTCATTTTGTCCCTACCTTATGTAATAGTTCATTAGGGAATTAGGGGTTATATGTTATTTGGTAAAATGTAATTAGAAAAATAATTTCACATGATATGAGCAGAATATTAATAATTGCACATAAAATTACTATGGGGAAAAGCACACGCATTGCTTGTCCAATACCAAATGGCCACCCCTGAGAACATATATACAACTAACATAATACAGAATGAGCTTAGCAGGTTATATATAGTAACACACGCATATATATCATATGTATGTCATTGTCTGAAACTAATCTCTGCTGATTCTTCAAGTATTTTTTATACTAAATAGAGCATTTACCTCGCAAACTCAAAGCCATGGGTTTGATCTTCAGCACTAGAACTGTTTCTGTGTATTGACCAAAGGATCATTGAGCGATATCATCTAGACTCCATTTAATATTAAGCGATGTAAAGAACAATAATAATGTGTCAAATTAAATGGCAACTGCTTGTTACTATTTTAGTAATAACTTCTAAGATTTTATAGAATGCCAGACTCTGTTATTTTGTGAAAATGGTAAAGTTTACTCGTTAAAAGTGAAGAAAATCATTGTTTCTACAAGAATAAGGAGTTCCATGGACATCATAGCCAGGATAACTGAGTTGATTCTGATAAAGACAGTAGGAGTCATTCCGAAGGCAGCATCTGTATATCATTCATTGTGCTAAGTGCTATAATAGAATGCATCTGTGTAATAGACAATGTTCACATTACCCAGATAAAGAAAGTAAAGTCTTGGAGGTAATGTAAATTATAAGCTAGGGCTTAGTATTATTCAACAGGAGCCCTAAACCCAGTTATATCTGCATCATTAACTTTCACTTTCTTGCTGTATTTAAAATGTTATTTCCTAGGCTGGAATAATCCTCCACAAATAGAAACTAGGAAATACGCTGTAAGTAGCAAGTTTTGATAAAAGCATTCATGGATTCTAAGGCTATATCCCTTTTACTATCTAGACAGGAATCTCATTTTCATGCCAATGTATTTTTTCAAATAAAATATAGAAAGATGTCAGTTTCTTATGATTATAAAATAATCCATAGAAATCACTTCACGAAATATTTATAGAATAATAATCCCCCTGAGGCTGTTTCAGGCCTCCCTCTATACAAGTTGAAACTATGGGCTTAATTAAGATACAAATTGAGCATGGGAAACTTATGACTGCACATTTATCAAAGTAGGTGGTTTACGTCTCAAATTCAATAAGCATGTTGACAGGTCCCATTTTCTGGTAATTAAACACTGACAGACAAATATTTGTAAAGATGTCACTGTAAAATAAGAACATGTTTTCATTCTGATTGAGTTTGTCAACTTGTTAAAGACTTTTACAGAACCTACCTAAGCATTTGCATGTTCTTCATTATATAAAAATGTATTAGCAAGCCAAAATAGTCTCCTATCAAATGGTGAATATACAGTTTGTGATTATATAAAGGATTTTGTTGGGAATTATAACTTTATTAGAGTTCTTTGAGGTCCAGGTAAATAGTAAAAATGCAAATCAACAGAGTGATGCTCATAGCCAAAAAAAAAGATGATAAACCTTTTGTGAGTGCCTTGGACCTTGAACTGGGTTATAGTGAAAGCTCACCTTCAGTGACACATGATAGAGTAAGTGCATACATACACACACACACACACACACACACACACACACACAAATAAACAAACCTCAAATGTACATACACTGAGCACACATACAAATACATATTATCAATCACACACACATACACACACTCACACACACACATACACAGACACACATACACATACACACAGATATGAGATAATTATAAAAATAAACCTGCAGTAAATATAAAAACATGCATGCAACGTGAAATAACCTCAAATGAGCCACTATAATAGAGTAAAATTTAGTGTATGTAACATTAAAAAATTGAAAATAAATATGATAAATTATTAAAATAGGTAGAAAAAGTAGAAACACCAGAAATATGATTATGTTAAAAATAAATCAAGAGATATGAAAATAACTAGAACTCATAGACTGAATCCATAGCTGTTAAAAAAGTATATGAATCTTTTTTATGTGGATGAAATGTTCTACAGATGTCTATTAATCCCAGTTGGGTCATTACTTCTATTAGACCCTTTGCTTCTTTGTTGAGTTTCTGTCTGGTACTCCTGTCTAGTGGTGAGAGTGGTGTGTTGAGATCTCCCACTATAAGTGTGTGGGGCTTTATATGTGATTTAAGTTTTAGTAATGTTTCTTTTACGAATGTGGAAGCCTTTGTATTTGGGGCATAGATGTTCAGGATAGATACTTCATCTTGGTGGATTTTGCCTGTGATGAGTATGTAATGACCTCCTTCATCTTTTTTGATTGATTTTATTTTAAAGTCTAATTTGTTATATATTAGGATTGCTACCCCTGCTTGTTTCTTGGGTCCATTTGATTGGAAATTTTTTTCTCAACCTTTAACTCTCAGGTAATGTCTGTCTTTGAGGGTGAGATATGTTTCTTGTATGCAGCAGAAGGATGGGTTCTGTCTTCAAATCCATTCAGCAAGCCTGTGTCTTTTTATGGGTGAGTTAAGGCCATTAATGTTGAGGGATATTAATGAGCATTGATTGCTCATTCTTCTTTGATTTGCAATGGTGGTTGGTGGTGGAATTATGTGTGGTCTGCAATATTATCCCTCCATAGGGAATGGGCTTCTGAAGTGCATTTGTGCTCTAAAGCGAAACTCTGATTCTACTGTTAGAGGTTCCAGAGACTGCCAAGGCCTCCTAGCTGGCACCCACATTCAGAGGACTTGTTTCTGTCCAGTGCTGGTTCCCAGCTTTAGGACTGGGTCCCTGTGCTCTCAATGGATCGGGTCAACTGTTTCTGTGGGTTTTTCCTGCACTATTTTTGCTCATCCCTTCTCCATCTCTATAACTGTATTCTGGGAGTATGGCTCAGTGCTTAGCTGTGGGCGCTTGCTTCCACTTCGATAAGCTACTGGATGAAGGCTCTAGGATGGCCATTAAGGTAGTCATCAATCTCATAGGAGAAGGACATCAAAGGCAACCTCTCTATTACTGCCCAGATTGTTATCTGAGATCATCCTTGTGGATTTCTGAACATTTCCCTAGTGCTAGATTTCTCTTTAAACCTATACTGGTTCCCTCTATTAATATATCTCCTTTGTTGCTCTCCTTTATATCTCCCCTGCCCAGTCTTCCTGATCCTTCTTGTTCTTCTCCCCTCCTCTTCTCCTCTTCTCTTTTTCCTACCTCCCTTCCCAATCTGCCCAAGATGCAAAATTATAACATAAAAAGTAGAAAGCATAATACCTTATAAGAAACGAAGATTACTTTCAAGCAATAACATTAAAAATAGATTTATATAAAGCTTCTTTACCATAACATTATGTGGTACACATCACTTATTGATATCTTCAATGTACTTAAGAAAAAATTATGAACACCTAGCTTTCTACACAAAGCAAAATTATTAGTCAATAATGTCATACTTAAAATAATTTTAAGACTTGTAAAGAATGAGAGAGTGAGCTAATTCTTTGATGATGTTAAAAATCCATTATGGAATAGTTGTTTTATATCTATGGCTGACCTCACACTCAGTAAGTATCTGTGAATGACATTGTGCTTCTTACGTTGTTGACTAACACCTTGACTATTGGGTTACAGGTATGTATCACCATGCTCTGTTTATATGATACTGAAATTTATGCCAGGTATTCCAGCATATTTGGAAAGTTCTCTATAAGCTGAGCCACAATCCTTGGTCCCAATTAGTAATCTTGTTAAAAAAGAAGAATATGGAACAAAAAGCAAAAATTTAATTACAAATTAATATATTTATTTGTAGATGTTTTGGAAATCATTTTCCTTAACATACAATTTTCTGTATTTAGACTTATTTTAATTTTTGCATGAGGATGTGTATGTATTAGTTGTCACATGACTGCAGATGCCCACAGAGACCAGAAAAGGGAGTGAGATATGCCCTGGAACTGGAGTTACAGATGTGTGACCTGCATTCCCCATGGTTTGAGTGTGAGTCTTGGGAACTGAACTCAGGTTCTCTTATCTTGAGCTTCTCAGAGGCGTGGGTGCTTTGTTTGCTAAGCATAATTGTGACCATTCACTCAGTGTTACAATAATACATATAGTAATGCAGATTATATATTTATATACATATATATATTATGCACACTGTTATTGTTGGGTGGACTTGTGCAGATTTGCTATATTGCCTATGCTTGACTTGAATTGAACCAAGGTTGCAGTAATTCTCTTGCCTCAGACTCTGTAGTAGCTAAGATGTCACCATGTCTAGCTTACTAAAAGCCCTATTAAGTACGCACATGAAAGACATGTTATGTATACACATGTAATATATAACAAAACTTATAAAATTTGATTCATACTAAGTACTAGAAGTGGTGTTTAAACTCTTGTTTGTGTATTTATAATAAACAACTTCTTTCCTGCAAGGAGAATCATCAGCTGACCATACTACATATTTAATTTTATTTGCTATTTGTTCTTATGATTATATTGGCTGGCTTGTGGCAGTGCTGATCTAGAACAATATAAAACTAATAGGACAGAGGTGGTTTTCAGCAGCTAATTAGAAATAAACAGTTAATTTAATAGCAAACTTCTTCAAAAATAAAGTTTCCCCATTTTAACATTCCCTTAATCCTTTTGCTCATTTATTTAACACAATTATATCTGTGAAAATATTTGCAATATCTTCCTCCTCGTAAATGCAGGATTGCATAAAATGGTAGAAATTGTATTGGGTCCAAAATCAAATTATCACCAGGGCGCTTTAGACCATGGATTTAATATATCTAAGCTTAATTTCTCTCATTTTCATAAGAGTATTAGTGGTCTTTGAAGAATAAGAGAGAAAAACAGGTTGAGGGAACGGAAGAAACATATGCACATGCCCTAATATACAGTGATTGGTTCTAGAAAGCTGCACACAGCATCCTCAACGAGTTAACTTTAAATCCCAAGAGCCTCCATCACTTTGAAAATACAATTAAATATTATGAGGTAGAAAAAGGAAAAACAAAAACTATATAAACAAATAAGAAAAAGCAAATGAAACCATAAATATGCAATAAATGCTGCTGAAAATGAAGATATAGTACTATTAAGTTGACATAGTTTTTCTTTCTTTCTTTTCCTTTCTTCCTTTCCTTTGTGTTACTGTGCATCAAACCAAGAGTCTGACATATTATAGGCAAGTGCTCTGACACTAAACTGTAAACCAAAACCCCAACATGTTTTTCTAAAGAGTACCTGGATCAGAGATGGGTAAAGATGATAAGAGGGAATTTAACTAGTATCTTGCTCTGACATCTTCTCAGCTCTCTAGTCTTTGTATCTCCACTGAAAGATGATGTGCACAGTATAGTGAAGATATAGTAGGTCACCCTCAAGTGTTGACAAGGAACAATGATCAAGGACACCACTGGAGGGCAAACCATCCTCAAAGGGCTGAAAGTAAACAGTGGTTCTGTGACCCTGATGTAATACACATTTTTTAGTGGAGAAAGACAACAGGAACCATTTTATATCATCCTTATGTAGTCTTTATATTCTTCTTGAAATAAAATAAACATAGAATCTCTTGTCAAAAGAACAGTAACTAGGAAGAAGAATTCAGCAGAGCCAATAAGCCGGGGTAGAGGTTTTCGTCCACATTGCATTCTACTTTGCTTCCTTAGAATACTACTCTCCTTCCCTATTGTCCTTAACTAACTAACATACCTCTGTTAGTATTCTATACACACATATATAGATCATGAAAATTAACATCTTCATGAAAAAAAAAAACATGTGGCATTTGTCTTTCTGGGTCTGGGTTACCTCACCAAAGATCATTCTTTGTAATTTCATCCTTTACCTGCAATGTCTTTTAAAACACTCTAATAAGTTTGTAAGTGTAGCACATTTTTGTTATCCATTTATCAACTAATCATATCATATGTACACCATTTTCTTTTTCTGTCTGTTATGAATAGAGAAATAATGACCATGGATGGGCAAATAGCTCTGTAGAAGATGTAGAGTTCTATGGCCTCTCAACACTTATTTTCATCCTGACAGTACCTGTTTTCGCTCCCACCAGCAGTAATATGTGCTTCCTTTCGTTGTATCCTTTCTAGTATCTGCTGTTAATTGTTTCATTAATATTAACTGTTCTGAACAGAGTAAGGTAGAATTTAGTACCATAAATAGATAAAAGGGAAATTGAAAGGAAGTAGGATAGGATGGTGGGATAGAGTGTGGAACATGGGGAGGGATAACTAACACTAAAGGTCATTTGAAGAATCATATGCAGACATACAATAGTTGAAATCTCCTAAAATCTGTACACATGTGAAAAGATTTTAAATAGAGTTAATGTATAAAAGGGAGAATAATACCCTAATTTTACATTGTATGATACCAAATAAAGCACCTAGAATGGTTACATCTTTTGGAGTTGTTGACCAATTGGGCTCTAAAAGTCCCACACTAAATATTTCAGGTTATTACTAATATTGTTGGTTATGCTCTACAACTTGATTGTGAACCTCTATTGCTGAATATATCACTTTCACATGTCATAGAACATGTAAAAATAAATATGGTACTCATCTAGACATTTAATCCCAAATATCAGTATTCGTAGTCTGGAAGTTGCTATGCATCCTATCAGAGGACAAAAGTAGTCATTAATATTACAATTGCATATATGCCCAGCAAAATACGTCATTGGTATTATATTTGAATGAATGTTTTGGGAGTAACCAACTATACTTTAAAAAATTATTTAAAGTTCATTCATGACATGGTTCCCAAACTGACACTCTGAATAAGGTCAAGAAACTTAGATTATCTAGTTCATGGATTGCAGGAGGAAATCTCCTACTATTATTATGATAAGGGAAGATACCAATAAAATGACTCCAATTGACATATTGTCATGCCCATATATAAATGCATTGCTCAAATCTCATCACAGACACTTCTTATGATAGATGATCATTAATACAGAAATTCACAACTGGTCAACATATAGGAGACATGAGATTTTGAAATTATCATCACTACATGTGATGTCTCTGTTATACCACTCCCCTTAAGGATTATAGATCTATGTCAAAGAGTGTTTTTTAGGGTTCTAATAGTCAGCATGGGTAGATGATTTTAAATTTTGTTTTCCAGATACATCAGGGAAAACATGTAAGAATTAACAGATACTATGACAAACATGCCCTGGATCTGCACAAGCTTAAGCCAGACAAATAAAGCATGGACAAGTTGAAATAAGCATGATAACAAATACCTAGCCAATACTCTTCAAAACTGATAGTTGTTGGGAGAGAGAAAGCTAATTTTTTTCAATGGAGTGACATAGGGTGTAAAACTCATACTCCAGGGCAAGCTGTATTCCATTTTATTAAGAGTGAGAGAGTAAGAACATGGAATTGCATAGTAGGGAGCTATGGAAGTCTCTACGGTGAGCTTTTAGGGGAGAAGAATAAATATGATCAAAATATTTTGTATGAAATTTTCAATGAATAATTTAAAATAGTATCTAATAGAAGTTTTCATCCACAAAGTAAATAGAATTTAAACAATACCAAAGTAATCCTAGTAATGATGTATTGTTTATTATTTATTAAAGCTTGCCTGAGGATTCAGAAAGCAAAATCAGTCACAAGCTATAGAAGCCAGGTACACACCTTTAATCCCACCAGCCAGAAGCTAGGGATGGTGATATACACCTTTAGTACTAGGACTCAGGATTAAAAGATAGATTGATCTCTTTGAGTCCAAAGCCACCCTGATGTACACAAGATTGAATCATTCTAAAAGAGAATTATAACTCACACCTTTAATCCCAATGTTAGGAAAATACATAATGCAGAAGCAAGGTCTCAGACAGGCATTTATTCTCCAACCACACTGAGGAGCAGAAGTTTGAGACTTGGTGAATAGTTCATTCCTGGCTCAGCCCTTTCAGTCTGATTTAGAGGTGAGAGCTAGTGGCCAGTTGCTTTGCTTTTCTGATCATCAGCTTGAAGTTTGAACTCTAATATCCATCTCTAGGTCTTTTATTTTTGTGTTATAAATAGTAATGTATCCATCATTCTAAAATACTTGGGCAACTATAAAAGTCAAATCTTGGAAGACAGTAGGAAAAGAGTCCTCTCACAAGATGTTGCTGAGTGTGTAAATTACTATAATTTTTAGACAAGGAGATTTTAGTTATATCAAATGGCATAAAATATAATAGCATCAACATAAATTCCTAAGTACATAGAAATTATAAACTGATCACACATAAGATTCTTTATTTTCTTTTTTTTTATCATTTTTTATTTTAATTTTAAATAGCTTGTTTTACATGTCAATCCCAGTTCCCTCTCCCTCCCCTCCTCCCGCACTCCCCTTCCCCCCCTCCCTCCCACCCTATTGCCAAATCCTTCCACATAGGGGATATCTAGAGTCTGTCATTTTACTCTTGGTAGGGTCAAGGCACTCCCCTAAGAGTCCAGGCTGAGAGAGCATCTCTCTTTGTGCTATAGGCACATGAAGACAGTTTGTATACCAGGGATAGACACTGATCCACAGCTCAGGGCCCCATAGGTTGCCCAGGCCTTCTCACTGACACTCACATTTGGGGGGTCCAGATCAGTCCCATGCTGGCCTCTCCACTGTCGGTCTGGGGTCCAAGAGCACTCCCCTGTTCAGATCAGCTGTCTCTGCTGGTTTTGCCAGCCCATTCTTTGCCAATTTGCTCATCACTCCTCTCTCTCTGTCACTGGGTTCCTTGGGTTCAGTTCAGTGCTTAGTTGTGTGTTTGCCTCTGCTTCCATCAGTCACAGGATGAAGGCTCCCGGATGGTTATAGACATCAAGTTCATTATCAGGAATGGGCATTCGAGGTGGTCCCTCCACTATTGCTTAGCTTGCCAATTGATGTTATACCTTTAGATCACTCGAGGTCACTCTGGTGCCTGATCTGTCTTCGATCCTATGATTCCCTCTTCCCCCTATTCTACCCCCACCCCCTCAACTTCCTGTTCCCCCATGACCAACTCCCTTCCTCTTTACCCCCTCTATTCTTCCCAGTCCCACTCCCCACCACCCCTCGCCGTGTTCCCCATCCATTCAGAGGATCTTGTCTCCATCCTCTTCTCTTGGGTACTATGCATATATGCATATCTTTTAGGTTCTTTCCTGTTTCCCAGACTCTCTATCTGTGGAAGTGCAGACTGGCACTATCCTGATCCATATCTAAAATCCATATATGAGTGAGTACATACCATGTTTGTCTTTTTGTGACTGGGTTACCTCACTCAGGATGGTTTCTTCCAGTGCTATCCATTTCCCTGCGAATTTCAAGATTCCATTGTTTTTTTCTGCTGAGTAATACTCCATTGTGTAAATGTACCACATTTTCTCTATCCACTCTTCAGTTGAGGGGCATCTAGGTTGCTTCCAGGTTCTGGCTATTACAAACAATGCTGCTGTGAAGATAGTGGAGCAGATGCCCTTGTTGTATGAACCTGCCTCATTTAGATAAATGCCTAAGAGTGGAATTGCTGGGTCTAGTGGTAGATTAATTCCCATTTTCCTGAGGAATCTCCATACTGATTTCCAAAGAGGCTGTATGAGTCGGCATTCCCACCAGCAGTGGAGGAGTGTTCCTCTCTCTCCACATCCTCTCCAGCATAAATTGTCTTCGGTGTTTTTGATTCTAGCCATTCTGACAGGAGTAAGATGGTATCTCAGAGTTGTTTTGATTTGCATTTCCCTGATGGCTAAGGATGTTGAGCACTTTCTTAAGTGTCTCTTGGCCATTTTAGCCTCCTCTACTGAGAATTCTCTATTTAGCTCTGTACCCCACCTTTCAAGTGGATCCTTTGGTGTTTTGGAGACTTGTTTCTTGAGTTCTTTGTAAATTTTGGAGATTAGCCCTCTGTCAGATGTAGGGTTAGTGAATATCTTTTCCCATTCTGTGGCCTGCCTTTTTGTCTTTTTGACTGTGTCCTTTGCCTTACAGAAGCTTTTTAGTTTCAGAAGGTCCCATTTGTTAATTGTCGATCTCAGTGCCTATGCCACTGCTGTTATGTTTAGGAAGTGGTCTCCTGTACCAACTCGTTGAAGAGTATCTCCCACTTTCTCTTCTAAAAGTTTCAGTGTGGCTGGATGTATGTTGAGATCTTTGATCCATTTGGACTTAAGTTTTGTACAAGGCGATAAACATGGATCTATCTGCAGTCTTCTGCATACCAGTACCCAGTTATGCCAGCAGCATTTGTTGAAGATGCTTTCTTTTTTCCACTGTACAGTTTTAGCTTCTTTGTCAAAAATCAGGTGTTCATAGGTGTGTGGGTTAAAATTAGGGCTTTCAATTCAGTTCCATTGGTCTACCTGCCTATTTTTGTGCCAATACCAAGCTATTTTCAGGACTATAGCTCTATAATAGAGCTTGAAGTCAGGTATGGTGATGCCTCCTGAAGTTCCTTTATTGTATAGGGATGTTTTGGCTATCCTGGGCCTTTTGTTTTTCCATATAAAGTTGATTAATGTTCTTTCCAGGTCCTTGAAGAATTGTGATGGAATTTTGATAGGGATTGCATTGAATCTATAGACTGCTTTTGGCAAGATTGGCATTTTTATTATGTTGATCCTACCAATCCAAGAGCATGGGAGATCTTTCCATTTTCTGGTATCTTCTTTGATTTCTTTCTTCAAAGACACAAAGTTCTTGATATACAGGTCTTTCACTTCCTTGGTTAACATTATCCCCAGATATTTGATGCTGTTTTTGGCTATTGTAAAGGGTGATGTTTCTCTGATTTCTTTCTCAGTCACTTCATCATCTGTATATACTAGGGCCACTGATTTTTTTGAGTTTACCTTGTATACTGCCACATTGCTGAAGGTGTTTATCAGCTCTAGGAGTGACCTTGCGGAGTTTTTTGGATCACTTATGTAAACTATCATATCATCTGCAAATAGTGAAAGTTTGACTTCTTCTTTACCTATTTGTATCCCCTTTATCTCCTTTTGTTGTCTTATTGCTGTAGCTAGAACTTCAAGTACAATATTGAAGAGATATGGAGAGAGTGGACAGCCTTGTCTTGTTCCTGATTTTAGAGGAATTGCTTTGAGTTTCTCTCCATTTAGTTTGATGTTAGCTGTTGGTTTACTGTATATTGCTTTTATTATATTCAGGTACGTTCCTGTTATCCCTGATCTCTCTAGGACCTTTATCATGAAGGGGTGCTGGATTTTGTCAAAGGCTTTTTCAGCATCTAGTGAGATGATCATGTGGTTTTTCTTTCGCAGATTGTTAATATGGTGGATTACATTGATAGATTTTCTAATGTTGAACCATCCCTGCATTTCTGGAATGAAGCCTACTTGATCATGGTGGATGATTTTTCTGATGTGTTCTTGAATCCGGTTTGCAAGTATTTTATTGAGTATTTTTGCATCCATGTTCATGAGAGAAATTGGTCTATAGTTCTCTTTCTTAGTTGTGTCTTTGTGTGGCTTGGGTATCAAGGTAATCGTAGCCTCGTAGAAAGAGTTTGGCAGTGAGCCTCCTGCTTCTATTGTGTGGAATACTTTGACGAGTATTGGAATGAGCTCTTCTTTGAATTTCTGGTAGAATTCTGCACTGAAGCCATCTGGGCCTGGGCTTTTTTTGTTTGGGAGACTTTTGATGACTGCTTCTATTTCATTAGGGGTTATAGGTCTGTTTAGATTATTTATCTGTTCTTGATTTAGTTTTGGCAAGTGATATCTATCCAGGAAATTGTCCATTTCCTTTAAATTTTCAAATTTTGTGGAGTACAGATTTTCAAAGTATGCCCTGATGATTCTCTTGATTTCCTCAGAGTCCGTTGTTATGTCGCCTTTTTCATCCCTGATTTTGTTAATTAGCATGTTCTCTCTCTGTCTTTTGGTTAGTTTGGACAGAGGTTTGTCTATTTTGTTGATTTTCTCAAAGAACCAACTCTTTGTTTCATTGATTCTTCTCAGTGTTTTCCTGGTTTCTACTTGATTGATTTCAGCCCTCAATTTGATTATTTCCTGGCGTCTGCTCCTCCTGGGGGAGTTTGCTTCTTTTTGTTCTAGAACATTCAGCTGTGCTATTAATTCTCTAGTATGACTGTTCTCCAGTTTTTTCATGTGGGCACTTAGTGCTATAAACTTTCCTCTCAGCACTGCTTTCAAAGTGTCCCATAAGTTTGTGTATGTTGTGTCTTCATTCTCATTGAAATTGAGGAAGTCTTTTATTTCTTTTTTTATTTGTTCCTTTACCCAGGGATGGTGCAATTGTGCATTGTTCAATCTCCATGAGTTTGTAGGGTTTCTGCGATTTGTGTTATTGTTGAATTCTAATGTTAATGCATGGTGGTCTGATAAGATGCAGGGAGTTATTCCAATTTTATTTGTATCTGTGGAGATTTGCAATGTTTCCTATTATGTGGTCAATTTTAGAGAAGGTTCCATGTGGTGCCGAGAAGAAGGTATATCCCTTTGTATTTGGATGGAATGTTCTATAGATGTCTGTTAAACCCAGTTGGGTCATAACTTCTATTAATTCTTTTGTTTCTTTGTTAAGTTTCTGTCTGGAGGTCCTGTCTAGCGGTGAGAGCGGAGTGTTGAAGTCTCCTACTATTAGTGTGTGAGATTTTATGTGCATTTTGAGCTTTAGTAATGTTTCTTTCACGAATGTAGGTGCCTTTGTATTTGGGGCGTAGATGTTTAAAATCGAGACTTCGTCTTGATGTATTTTTCCTTTGATGAATATGAAGTGCCCTTCTTCATCTCTTTTGATTGATTTTAATTTGAAGTCTAATTTGTTAGATATTAGGATTGCTACACCCGCTTGTTTCTTGGGGCCGTTTGATTGGAAGATCTTTTCCCAGCCCTTTACTCTGAGATAACGTCTGTCTTTGTTGTTGAGATGTGTTTCTTGTATGCAGCAGAAGGAAGGGTTCTGTCTTCGTATCCATTCTGCTAGTCTGTGTCTTTTTATAGGCAAGTTGAGGCCGTTGACAATGAGGGATATTAATGACCATTGATTGGTGATCCTTGTTTGTGCTTGATTTATTGTTAGTGAAGTTATTTTGTGTTGTTTCTCCTCCCTTTTTCTTTTAGTGTTTTGTAAAGTATGATTATATATTGCCTGTGTCTTTGTGAATGTAGTTATCTTCCTTGGCTCTAGGTTTTCCTTCTAGCATTTTCTGTAGAGCTGGATTCATGGATACGTATTGTTTAAATCTGGCTTTGTCATGGAATATTTTGTTTTCTCCATCTATGGTAATTGAGAGCTTTGCTGGATATAGTAGTCTGGGCTGGCATCCTTGTTCCCTTAGCGTTTGTAGGACATCTGACCATGATCTTCTGGCTTTCATTGTTTCCATTGAGAAGTCAGGTGTAATTCGGATAGGTCTGCCTTTGTATGTTACTTGGCCTTTTTCTTTAGCTGCTCTTAATATTTTCTCTTTGCTCTGTAGGTTTGATGTTTTGATTATTATATGGCGAGGTGACTTCTTTTTCTGGTCAAGCCTATTTGGTGTTCTGTAAGATTCTTGTACTTTCATAGGCATGTCTTTCTTTAGGTTAGGGAAGTTTTCTTCTATGATTTTGTTGAATATGTTTTCTGTACCTTTAAGTTGAAGTTCTTCACCTTCTTCTATACCTATTATTCTCAGGTTTGGCTTCTTCATGGTGTCCCATATTTCCTGGATATTTTGTGTTAAGGATTTGTTGGTTTTGAGATTTTCTTTGGTTGACGACTCTATATCCTCTAATGAGTCTTCAACGCCTGAGATTCTCTCTTCTATCTCTTGTATTCTATTGGTGATACTTGCATCTGTAGTTCCATACCGTTTACCGAGCTTTTATATTTCCAGCATCCCTTCATTCTGTGTTTTCTTTATCGTTTCTATTTCAGCTTTCAATCCTTCAACTGTTTGAGCTGTTTCCTTAATTTTCTTGGTTGTTTTTTCTTGGTGCTCTTTAGATTCTTTGAGAGATTTGTTTATTTCTTGAATTTTTCCCCCATTTCATGGATTTTTGTTTGTTTGTTTTTTCTTCTATTTCTTTAAGGGATTTCCTCGTTTCTTCTTTGAGGCTCTCCATCATCTTCATGAAATAATTTTTAAGGTCTGTCTCCTCTTCTTCATCTATGTAGTGCTTTTCGGGACTTGCTGGTGTTGGATCCCTGGATTCTGGTGGGGTCATGTTGGTGTTTCTATTGCTGAGTGATCTCTTATTCTGTCTTCTTCCCATCTCTTCTTCCAGTGGGTGCTGGTGGGGTCTTTCCGTCTCCACTGGTCTCCTTCCTTACTGCGGGCTGAAGCTGGGCTCCCTGGAGTTGGGGTCTTGGAGGGGCTGATCTCTTTCCTGTGTGGGAGGCTCTTCTGGAACCCGGGAGTGGCCCCGAAGATGGAGGGGGATGGGTGATGGGCGGGAGTTCCCAGCCGGAGACCCAATCTCACCTGAAGCTGGGCTCGCTGGGTTGGGGTCTTGGAGGGGCTGATCACTTTCCTGTGTGGGTGGGTCTTCTGGATGCCGGGAGTAGCCCAGAAGATCGCGGGGGGATGGGTGATGGGCGGGCAGTCCCCGCTGGAGACCCAATCTCACCTGAAGCTGGGCTCCCTGGGGTTGGGGTCTTGGAGGGGCTGATCTCTTTCCTGTGTGGGAGGCTCTTCTGGCAGCCGGGGGCGGCCCCGAAGATGGAGGGGGATGGGTGATGGGCGGGAGTTCCCAGCCGGAGACCCAATCTCACCTGAAGCTGGGCTCGCTGGGTTGGGGTCTTGGAGGGGCTGATCTCTTTCCTGTGTGGGTGGGTCTTCTGGATGCCGGGAGTAGCCCAGAAGATCGCGGGGGGATGGGTGATGGGCGGGCGGTCCCCGCTGGAGACCCAATCTCACCTGAAGCTGGGTTCCCTGGGGTTGGGGTCTTCCACACATAAGATTCTTAGCACAAGAATGTCAGTTAATTCTCACTGGTCTCAAGATTTGCTATAAATTAGCTCATTTATTTCTTGTTTAATCCTCTAGGTACTATTGTATTTCCCATTTTTAATTTTAAATTTATTTACTGATATGCAAAAGCTTAACATTGTACATATTAATGGTATAATACAAAGTTACAAAGTTTTGATTCATGCATACATGGAAAAGTGCTCCTTTCAGTTTAGACACTCCTATCACCTCAAAGTTTATCACTTGTTTATGGTGACATTTGAATTCTTTTCCACAGTGTTTTGAAATAGACAGTACATCTGCATTATCTATAGTGACCCTTCTGTCCAATAGCACATCATTCCTCCACTACCTGAGTATAAGTTATTATCTATGGACCAAATTTCCCTTGCCCCTACCTCCATCCTCTCTGTTATTTCCAGTGTCTATCTCAACTTCTGTGAGACCAGCTGTTTGGAGTTCCACTGACATGTGCAGCAATTCAGTATCTGTCTGTGTGTGCATGCTTTATGTTCTGATATAATCCCCATTCCAGTTGATATGATTGCAGGGCTGAGCTGTTTTACTCTTTAGCATTCCATCATTTATACACTTGCTGTGTTTTATTTTTTTCTATTCAACAGTTGATGGGTGTTCAGTTTGGTTCCATTCCTTATCAGTTATTAATAATGCCACAATGAATGAATGCATACAGAGAAGTTATCGGATTTCTAATTTTATTTCCTTTGGATAGTAATATACTTCTGGAATCACTGGCCCATGTAGATTCACTTTTCAGGCTGGAAGCACTTCTCAACCCTTCTGTAATGACTGTTGTAACTTACATTCTCACTAACTAGAGGAAATCTCTGTTTTCCACATATTCTTCAGCACTTGTTATTACTCTTTTTAATAACAGTAATTCATGCTGGAGTATGGTGGTATCATTATGGTTTTGCTATGTACTTCCCTGACTGTTAGTAATGCTAATGATTTTTTACCCTTTTATCTTTGTCTATTTGTCTTACATTTTTAAATATATTGAACATTTTAAAGTGGATTATTTTGTTTTGGTATTGATGTGGAAGTCTTCTATTTCTTGTGTACCCAGATAGTAATATCCTGACAGATGTCTGAAATTGTTTCTTAACTGTACAGGTTACCTCTTCCCTCAGGTGATTGTTCCATTTACTGTGTAGAATCTCTGTGGTTTTATGGAGCCTTATTTATTTGTATTTTTTTTCCTTATGTGAACCTTTATTGTGTATGCATTTATAGTATTGCCTAAGCAGTGTGTCATCATTCCAATGTCCTAAATTGTTTCTTCTGTTCTCATTTTTGTAGTAGTAGTTTAATAACTAAATGACTCACACTTAGTTAATATATTTGGGATTGAATTCTTTAACTTATGAACTTTTGAAATTTAGTTTTATGACTCTGCATATGAATAACCAAGTTTCCTGGCATTCATTATGATAATATAGGACTGTAATTCATATAGATGCATAATATTATTTTTTTTATCCATTGATGAATGTGTTTAATTATATGTATTCTATTCTGTTCCTTTAGTTTATATATCATATTTTACTATGTCATCATCTTGTATTGATTAATATAACTTTTTAGTGTACTTGGAAGTCAAGCTATTACCAATAATGTTTTTGTTTAAAATGGCTTTTATATTCTATTCAGGATTTTTATGCTGATTCTACAAAGAACACTGCAGGTATTTTGATAGGTAATGCATCGTGTGTGTATTGATATCTTAATATTGATTTTCAATTCCATGATCATGATATTAATTTCATTTGGAATACCTTTCATTCATTCTTGCTAATAAGTTTTGTTTTATCGCTGCTGAAATTTAGAATACTGGAAACTAAATGTCAAATAACATGCCTATATCATACACTGATTATATGAGCAATACAAGAAATTAGATACCCCTAAATATAGGGTAGAGAATTGGTCTATTCCACTTTTGATATATAAAACAGGTTTAGTATGATTATTACAATATTAAAATGTTTCATATCATGGAAATGTCTATGATACATAATGAGAAAGCTTTGCAAAAGAATCAACTTTATATTCCATAAAATTAATTATATAAAGAATAAGAAATTTTCTCAAAATTATAACTAAAATCAAAAAATCAGTCACATTTATTTTAACCTTTGTCTTACAGTTTTCTTAAAATGAAACTGTGATGATACTAAATTTTATGATAAATCCATTTTTAGTTTTTTTTTTTCGTTTTCTGAGACTGGTTTCTCTGTGTAACAGCCCTGACTGGCCTTGAACTCATTCTGTATACTAATCTGGCCTCAAACTCACAGAGACCTGCCTGCCTCTTCTCTCATATGCTAGGATTAAAGGCATACACCACCACCATCTGGCATGAGACAGTTTTTAACAACAAGACACCTATAAGGGTTATCTAAATGTAAACTTGGGGACTGTTTCTCATTTTCCATGCATGTGTAATGCAGTGTAATAAAGTAGAAGTGAAAAAACCATCAGGGAATATATATCATTGTACATATTTAAGTATCATTTAAAATATATTAATCAATGAAAACATTTCTGTGTAATTTCTGGCATATAAATTCATGTAAATGGAAAATAGATTCACTGATAAACAAGGAAGACTTTTCACAACATTAGCTCTGGAGAGTTTTAAACTTACTCCATGCTATCTCTTGAATTGTATTTCCCATGTAGTGTTTCTAAGTATGTCTCCTGGGCCAATTTTAAACGGAATATTTCAAGCTCAGAGGAAACTATTTCTGATTAGCTCCTGCTAAATTCAAAGAAACAGGATAATTGTATTCAAAGCAATAAGTGAAGACATATTTTGGTGTTCAGAATGTTAATTAAGGGAAATGATGTTTGTAAAAGATTGATTAATAATTCCCTGGTTTCAAGTAAATGTGAATATCAGGAAGACATCTTGAATTATCCATAATGATCTAGTTCAGTGGTTGTAAGCCTTCCTTATGCTGTGAACATTTAATACAGTTCCTCATGCTGGGGTTACCCCCAACCATAAAATTATTTCACTGTTACTTCATAACTGTAATTTTACTATGATTATGCATCATAATATAAATATATAATGTACAACATTTCTGATATTCAACACCCCAAAAAAGCAGTCATGTCCCCAGCATAAGAACTGCTATTCCTGATCATCATCATTTCTTTTCAAAATACAGAGCAATCTCTGTGTAATAGATTGTTGTTACATGATTTAAGTGGGAGCCAAATTATCTGCTATAAGCTAAGTATGTTGAATCAAGGTATTCTCAATGCAGTGAAAACTTTAACAGAGTTACAAACAGAAAATTAGAGCCAACATAGATTCTATTGCTATTAAGACAGTAAAGCATTAATAATTTAGTTTTAGGATCAGTTCCTTTGTGTGGAAATAAAACCATGTATCTCTTTTACAGACTCATTGGAAAACATTGAGAGATAAGAAGGCATTTGAGAAATTAAATGGAAGAAATGTTTGTGATCAGACTCTGTAGGCTAAACTGAAGTGAGAATGTGCATCATTTCTAACCAAGATGATAATCATTGCTGGAATTCCCATTTTAGTTTTCTATGGAAGTGACTGGTGGCAGATATTCCTTCTTAACTTCCAAATATAGCACACATATGCAGAATTTGAATTATATATATATATATATATGTATATAGACATATATTTCTTATTGAGAAATTTTAGGTTAACATAACAATAAAATATAGTATCTGTTCTTAGTGCTATGAACATATATTAGGCAATCTATTTCTTAATTTTACCTTAAAATATATTCTACTTATATATGTTTTGAAATACAAGTAATGCTTAATCATAGAGAAAATGTAAATAGCGTTTTATAGAAATGAGTGAAAAAAGCATGAACTTGTTGCGAGTCCTCAATGTACATACCATATATTGTGTAGTTTTTGGGTCCTCACTTGAGAATGTCTTTGGAATGAGTCATTGAAGCCATTTGCTAGATGTGTGCACATCAAATTAGGCTGTAATTCAATAAATTAGTGGAAGCTGTTGAAATAAAATGCAGAAGACTGATACACTGCAGAAGGAAAACTCTGTTGCAGGAGGTCAGGAAGGCAGACATTTACTGGGAGGGATTCAAGTACAAGTATTGTGAAGTCTTTGTGGGTGCACAGACTTTCTCAATCATAAGTTTGTTTTCAGTTATCTCTGAACTCATTGTTTGGATATGAAAATCATACCTTCACTTTCTCTTTGAAGTCAAACAAAATGTAGACAGTTTCTTTCTTTTTGTCAATAGATGTTTTTATTTAAATTGGAAGCATGAATGCTTCACATGTCAATCCCTGCTCCCTCTCCCAAGCCTCCTCCCTTCTCCCCTCACTAGTCCCCCCCCCCCCAGCTCCTCACCCCATTCCTACATCATTCTCCAGGGAGGGTGAGGCCCTCTTTGGTGGGATCTCCAAAGTCTGTCATTTCATCCAGGGCAGGACCTAGGCCCTACCCCATGTGGCCAGGCTGAGAGAGCATCCCTTTATTTGGAATGGGCTCGCAAAGATCATTCATACACAATGGGAAACATTGATCTGATACCCAAGGTCCCAGTCATTTCTGTGGCCTACTCAATGGCACTACATTCATGGAGTCTTGATCAGTCCCCTATTGGCCTCTCAGTCATCGGTCTGGGATTCAAGAGCTCCTCCTCATCCAGTCAGCTGTCTTTGTGGGTTTCACCATGATGGTCTTGACCCCTTTGCTCATCACTCCTCCATCTCTGTCACTAGGTTCCAGGAGTTCAGTTCAGTGTTTATCTGTGGGTATCTGTCTCTGCTTGCATCAATCACTGGATGAAGGTTCTATGATGGCATATAGGGTAGTCATCAACCTTCTTATCAAGGAGGGGCTATTAATGTAATCTCTCCACTATTGCTTAGTTTGCCAGTTGGGGTTATCATTTTAGATCTCTGGCGATATCACTAGTGTCAGCTCTCTCCTCAAGCCTATAATTATTCCATGTATTATGGTATTTCCCATCCTCCTCTCCTCTATTCTTACCCTGACTCAACCTTCCTGCTCCCCCCATGTCTTCTCCTACCCTCCTCTTATCCCCCTCTCTTTTTCCTGGTTTGCTCTTCCCTCCCCTGATGTTCCCAATCTGCTCAGGAGATCTTGCCTCATTCCACTTCGCTGAGGTATCATGCATCACTCTTGGGAACCTCCCTGTTTCCCAGACTCACTGGCACTGGGATTGTAGGCTGACACTCCCATGATCCATATCTAAAATCCAATATGAGTGAGTACATACCATGTTTGTCATTTTTGTGTCTGGGTTACCTCACTCAGGATGGTTTCCTATAGTGCCTTCCAATTGCCTGCAAATTTCAAGATTCCATTGTTTTTTCCTCTGAGTAGTACTCCATTGTGTAAAGTACCACATTTTTCTCTATCCACTCTTCAGTTTTGGGGCATCTAGGTTGCTTCCAGTATCTAGCTATTACATATAAAGCTGCTATGAACATAGTAGAAAAGACACCCTTGTTGTGTGAATTGGCATCTTTTGGGCATATGCCTAAGAGTGGAATTGCTGGGTCTTGTGGTAGACTGAGTCCCATTTTCCTGAGGAATTTCCATACTGATTTCCATAGTGGCTGTACAAGTTGGCACTCCCACCAGCAGTAGAGGAGTATTCTTCTTTCTCCACATCCTCTTCAGCATAAACTATCATTGGTGTTTTTGGCAGGAGTAAGATGGTATCTCAGGGTTGCTTTGATTTGCATTTCCATAATGGCTAATGATGTTGAGCACTTTCTCAATTGTCGCTCAGCCATTATATACTCCTCTATTGTGAATTCTCTATTTAGTTCAGTTCCCCACTTTTTAATTGGATCCTTTGGTGTTTTTGGAGACTTGCTTCTTGGGTTCTTTGTAAATTTTGGAAACCAGCCCTCTGTCAAATGTGGGGTCACTGAAAATCTTTTCCCAATCTGTGGGGTGCCTTTTTGTCGTTCTGATTGTGTCCTTTGTCTTACAGAAGATTCTCAGTTTCAGGAGGTCCCACTTATTAATTGTTGATTTCTGTGTTTGTGCTACTGGTGTTATGTTCAGGAAGCAGTCTCCTGTACCAATTTGTTTTAGGGTACCTCCCACTTTCTTTTCTAACAGGTTCAGTGTGGCTGGATTTATGTTGAGGTCTTTGATACATTTAGACTTAAGTTTTGTGCATGGTGATAGACATGGATCTATCTGCAGTTTTCTATATGCTGATTTCCAGTTATGCCAGCACCATTTGTTGAAGATGCTTTCTCTTTTCCATTGTGTAATGTTAGCTTCTTTGTCAAAAAAAAATCAGGTGTTCATATGTTTGTGGATTAATCTTTACTGTAGACAGTTTCTTATCACAGATGGATTTATGAGTTCTACAACAATTTGAGCTGAAAAAACAGAATTTAGTCAACCTAAGCATATTTTTATACTACTGAGAAAACCTTATGTAATATAAAAAGCATGTATTTGAAAGCCTGGCAGAGTTATAAATGCCACTTTCATGATTTATGAAACTAGAGGGTATACTAAATTTTTTTAGCTTCATTTTATATATCTAAAAATAAGAATGAAATGCCTTACTTTGCAGCAAGATTGTATGGGAGATCAAATAGGATTTGCATATAAGACATTGCAACAGTGTACACAAAGTCAGTATTGATTCATTGATGTAGAACAACAGTCTAGCCATGGTAGAAACTGTGGCTGCCTGGGTTGTGCCTTCAAATTCTGAGGCCATGTATTTCACCTTTCTTCCCTGTATGGGGTTCATGTCATGTTGAGACCTTTTTCATGGATCATATTTATAAAGGATGATACATTAGAAAGAGGATGGTGGAAAGAAACCAGTATGTAAGAGTGACAATGAGGAGAAATCTTCCTTTTGCAGTACTTTAGCCAGAGTGTGAAATATTGTCTATCACTGAAAAGAAATCTGATTGAAAAAGGATGAACTTTATCTTAGCTTGCTAACAAGGGCAGAGATGCAGAGGTGTGTCAGGAGGTCAAATTCATGCTGTGGTAGATGTTAGTTTAATATCCAAATTCTGTTTTAAACTGTCAGTATATTGTGCTGCCCCAGGAAGATGTTAGCTTTCCTTAGTGAAGATGTCTAATCATAGCCCAGATGAGAATTTTGAGAGAAGCTGCTGAATAAATTTCTAATTTTACTAATGTTAGTAAGAGGTATCTTTAAAACCCCCTCTTTGCCCTTATCCTATATAATTATTTCCCTACATCCCTTCCCACATATTGCCCTTTTTTACATGATACATTTCTTTGAAATACAGCATGTTCCTTGAAATTACTCTCATATCATCTCCAATTTTACTCAGTCTATTCAATTTTTGGTTATTGGCTTTATACAAATAGCATACAAACCAGACAGATATATACATATATACTTACACATAGATATATGAAGGTATATATGCCTTGACCAAAATAAGAAATAAAATTATATGTAAAAGCTAATTCTGGTGTACTTTACATTTTGGGTAGATTTTATAATATATAGACTTCTGGCTGAGTGAATAAGAATACACCTTCAAGTTGTGATGAAAGTGCTAGCAACACTTACTCCTCCTAGCTACACTTTTCAAGCTGATTGTGAATGTCACCTTAATCAATTGTGAGGTTGTATGTAGTGATATATTATTTATGATTTATTAAAGCTTTCCTGGGGGTACAGCTAACCACAAGCCATAGATCCAGGCAATGGTAGTACACACCTTTAATCCCAGCAGCCATGCTAACTACCTGTAGATACAGACAATGGTGATACATACCTATATTCACAGGACTCAAGAGACAGGCAGATGGATGTCTGTTAGTCCTAGGCCTCACTGAGCTACATGAAATTGATCTAGTCCTAAAGAGAAACTTCTCATACAAAGGTGCCCTCAGCACTTGGGATCACAGGCCTTTAATTCCAGCACTAGTAAGGTATAAAAGAAAAAAGCAAAGGGCCTCATGTGGAGATTTATTCTCCAGTCATGCTGAGCAGAGGACATCCCTGTTAGCCTAAAGTAGATGTAAGAGCTAGTGGTTGGCTGCTTTGCATTTTTCATCTTCAGCTTGAAGCTTGAACCCCAATATCAATCTCTGAGTTTTTGTTAATTGTGTTAGAACTAGCATCCAATGTAAAAGTACAGATTCACAAAAAAGGCAGTTTGAAGGCACTGGCCCAGGCCAGGCTCAGGTCTGAGCTGCAGACAGTGCTCCTGCTGAAGTTCCTGCCAGACCAGTTAGATTTCATTTGTGTTCTCCCAAATCTTTGAGAATGTTTTGAATTTTACTGTTGTAGCAGACTTCTTCATAGCCCCTCTCCTTGAACTGAAACTCTCAGCTCAGAGCCACACAGTAGTTCTGGGATAGACAAGCTATGCCTCACAGTTCATTGACATTGTCTGCAGATTTGATAAGTCTATTGGGGATTCTTTTTCTTCTTTTTGGTTTTTACGAGACAGGGTTTCTCTGTATTATTTTGGAGGCTGTCGGTCCAGCCTGGCCTCGAACTCACAGAGATCTGCCTGCCTCTGCCTCCCGAGTGCTGGGATTAAAGGTGTGTGCCACCACTGCCCGGCCTATTTGGGATTCTTAAGAAAAGAAGAATTAATTCAGAAATACAGTTTTTCCCACATTTAAAATGGGAAACACAATTACAACAAAGAGAGTTATGTCTCTGTATGATTACAAAAGCATGATTTAAAATGGAATACTTAAAGGGATAATCAACTGGGATTGACATCCTGTTAATTATCATTTTGATAATTCTTAGTTTACCTCTATAAAAGTGTGTTGATATGAGTGCCAAGATGGAGGTCTTAGAAATACTTACTAAAAGAGATTGTAGAGATATCCAGACCCAAACAGAGGAATTTAATGGAGAATTAAATTCAGCAATGCATTTTAAGGATAAAAGGGAATCTAAGGTCTTAAGAGAACCAACCTTAATATATTCAGTACCCTCACAAGAATTTCTGTATGATAGAGGTTCTACAAGAGCTACTCAGAAGCCTGTGCAAATGTAAGATTTAGGGAAATTCAAGGAAGCAGTAGTCTCAGATGGCATGCATTCACCACTTGGGAAGCAGATTATAAACACATGGTCAGTTTGTAATCGAGTTAGCCCTATAGACTGGACAGACTTGATTACAGCTGTTTTAAAGCCTGGATAACAATTACAATGGGTTTCCTGACTCAGAGAAGAGGCTAAGAATACTGCACAATGGGCCAAAACCAAAAGTACAGATATCTCCCAAGATCAAAACAGTGAAAAGGGAGATTAGGTTACATTGTAAAGGCAATGTCAAGTATGATGATCACCTCTTAGGTTTATGCCATACAACACCTTTGAAATCTTGGGACAGAAATGGAGATATACGAAAGAATTGAATCATTCACGAAAGTTTTTTAGGGTCCAAAGGAAACCTTAAATGATTTCTTAAAGACTGTCATCAGCAGTAAATAGAGTGATATCAGACAGAGAAGCTAGGAAAATAATAATTGAAAATATCTTTTGAAAATGACAATTCTCAATGCAAAAGGATAAATAGGCCTTTAAAAGCAAGATCAGGTCAGCACCTCTGGAGGAATGCATCAGAGCTATAAATAATATTGAAGCTTGAAGCTCATAACCATAATGGTGATACATGGATAGTATAGATTGTTTCAAGAGGTTTAAAGAAAAATCGAAATGTCAAATGTAATGTGCAAACAAAGCCTTTTGAAAGTGATTGTAAAGAGGGCATTTCTAAACTAATGCTTTTTCTAAATATAATCCAAATGCAATGCCCCACTCTTCTGCACTATGCAAAAGGTGTAGCAAAGGCAGGCATTGGTTGAAAGAAAGTATGTGAATGAGATATGGTCACAGTAATATTTTGCAATCATGAAACTCCCTGAGGGATCTCTGGCAAGCCCCTATACCATGTCAAACTCAGTCCTTTCCTGTCACCTTGGAAACGCCTTCCTAAAGCAATTAAAGAACCTAAAAAATATTGTAAGGTATCATGCTCTGGATGATATAAGAGCTAAAACAGAGAGAGAGAACCAAAAATCAGGAAAAATCACAAAGCAAGAACATGGGCAAACTTGTATAAATGAACAGAGATAAAATTATAGCTATGAATAAATAATGTTATCATTGAAGTTCTATTAGACACATGTATGGACATAGCAATAATATCAACAGAATCATGACATTTAAGTACTTATAGTCTTGTTCCAAATTTATACATATATATATATATAAACATATATATATATATGTGTGTGTGTGTGTGTGTGTGTATCATGCATCTAATCCTATAAGGACCTGCCAGGCCCTCTAGCACAAATTAATGATGATATTGATCAATTATTGATAGGAAATGTGCTAAAGCCCTCATAAATTAATAAAAAAACACCACATCTTAGCAAGATTTGAAGAAAAAGACTTCTCCATCATTTGGCAACAATCCAAGGATATTATAAGGAAATAACCTACTTGTTCTTTATAGAACAAACTCCACTACCTACAGGGAAGTAGGCCAAAGGGTACTCAAAGGAATGAAATCTGGAGGATAGATATGTTTCATAGTATTTAGAAAATTAAAATATTTATACTACACCATTGATACCTATTCATGTTTTCAATGGGCACCAGTTTTGAGTTCATAAAAGAATGATTTGGTAATTACACATTTGCTGGATGTTATACACCTGCACAAATAAAGGCAGACAATATTCCAGCAAATGTATCTATGAAAATGAAAGAGGATTTTGCTTATTATTATATAAAGCATATTACAGGTATACCGCATAATCCTACAGAGCAAGCAGTTATAAAATGATCAAATTGAACTCTAAAGCATATGCTAAATAAACAGAAAATGTTGATAAAGAGGCCCAGAAATTGATCACATGATGTTTTATTAACTTTGAATTTTCTAAATGCTCATGAAAAAGGAACAACAGCTGTAGAGAGACATTATATAATATAAAAAAACTACAGAATACAATCAGCTGGTATACTTTAAAGATATGTTGACCCCCAAATGGAAATCAGGATATATGTTACATTGAGGAAGAGGTCTTGCTTTTGTTTCCACAGGTGAAGAAACTTTATGGCTACCATCAAAATTGATAAAGATTCAATTTGAACAAGATACCTCTTAATTAGAAGTGATGAATTGATGGTAGTAAATCAGGCAACACAGCTATTTAATCTGAAGTAACCTACAAAACTAACAAATGTTTTTCATTTGATCAGATATAACTTGCCAAAAGAGAACCTCCCCAAAATTAGGGTTGGACAAGAGTTTTGTCTTTTCAGGAGAATAAGGGTATCCAGTTAAGGAATCCAGAGACCACTGGCCAATTAGAACATTAGAAGCAAATGAACAAATGATCCAGAAAAAATTCCTAAGAAAAAGGAACAAACATATTAGTGTATCATATTTCCAAAAGGAAAAAATTTAAGAACATGTCACTCACACTTTGTATTCCATCTCCACAGTATTTCACAGGTGTATTTCCCATATTCTTTCTTTCCAACCAAGTTTATTTAGGGCTCCATCATTCTCACTGGAATCACCATTATATCTTTCTAGCAGTTCTCTGTTGTTTCAGTTTTACTCTTGTATTCTGGTCTGTTTCATATTTCAAAATAATACTTGCTAACATTGTTTTGGAATGGTTACTCAGAATAATATTCAGTATTCTCTGTGAAAAAAAAAACGTGTCACTCACATCCCGAAGAGGTAGAGTGGGTGGTCACTCAATGGGTAATGAATTATTTGTCACTGTTTACAAAGTTTGGCTACAAAATTTTGTTGGGTAAAGTCAGGAAGAAAGTTAAACAAAAGGGATTATATTTAAGGTTTTTGTTTTGTAAAAAGGTGACATAGACATGGTAGCATAAATAAGGTAGATTGCTGAATCTACTCTGAAAATAAAAAGGGGAGAATATAGATATGATAAGATAAAAGGTAGATTATTGAATCTACTTTTAAAAAGCAACTACCAGTTTTAACTATTTTACATTGTATTGGACTTCTATATATTGCATACAAATATTGCATATTGATACAAATTTTAGATTAACTTATTAAAAATACTGTATATATTTCTTGTTCAATGTATTGTACCTATACAACACATTTAACAATGCAATGCAATTTTCTAGTCATTCAAATTTGTTATTACTAGCTATGTAAGATAATAAGGAAATGTAGGAGTGAACATTAGAGGATAGTTTACACCTGTTAGTGTTAATTTGCAATTATTTTAGGGTTGGGATTGGAAGGAGGTGTTCACACTTAGGCATCCCTTTCAGATAAGTTTAGAATTTAGGTGGAATGGATATGTTTAGTTTAGGACAAGTAGATTATAACTTAATTATCACCCTCTACGCATATATGTTGTATATGTTTGAGTTTGTATCAAATTTAAATCTTCTATTTAGACTAAAAGGGGAATTGTAGGAGTGAACCCCACAAAGCTATCTGCCCATCAGGGTAGGGACAAGGTAGAGATAAAAGGAAGTGAAAGGAAAAGGGGCTTCCCTTTTTTCTCCTGGAAGCCAGCCACGCTTCTAACTCCTGGTCTCTGCTACTCTCTCTCTCTCTCTCTCTGGTAAATAAATATATTGTTTTCCCTATATAGCATCAAATATCGTTATATCGAAATATAGATTAATAATAAGTTACCTATTACAATCAAACTTGTAGTCACATTAGTAGGTTTAGAAGGACAAACAGAGATATATTTTAGAAAGACAGGTCATTGTTAAACACTCAGAGATCTACAGAATATGACATTTAAGACTTTTCAATTACATAGGTATTTCATATGACAATGAGAATTGTTTGTTGCTGGCAGCACCAATCTATTATCAGAGAAGATAATGGACAATAAAGAAACTCACATGGAGTTAACCCTCTTTGTTGCAAAGGTAAGCCACTGGGTAAGAAAGTGCCCTTGCCTCAACTACTGACAGTATGCCGTTCAAATTGAACAAACAGGGCACCAAAAAAAGTTACTGCAAACATTTCTAAGAAAGGAGGGACAGTCATATCAGATATGCTAGGCCTATAGGCCAAAGATGGATGCCTCAACATTGCAGAGGAACCTTTGATGACTGTCCAGGCAACCAGGTGTTTTTGTCATTTCTGAAAAATTTTTTGAAGGTTACTTTCTTACACTTCCTGTTTATTAAGTTAATAATAAATCTTTCTTGGGTCTCTGAGGTAGTTGAAGACTAGATGGTATAGTTATAATTTTCCTTGTTTACCAGGCTCAGAAATGAAACTCACTAAAGATATGTAAAGTGTGAAAGGTCGACAGACATTAAAAGATAATTTAATAATGCAAATTAGAATAGAGAGTAAATTAGATACAAGAGTTTGAACTCACCAAGATACAATAGATAATGGAGTATTTTCTCTGAATTTGTAAATGCAAATGGACTAGACATTGTTGATGGGCTTATTGCCTATGAATATATACTTATTGTATATAGTTTTTCTTATGTTAGTTGAGTTTTTTCTTTTGGTATTAGACAAAAAAGAGGAATAATGGTGATATATTATTTATGATACATTAAAGCTTGCCTGAGGGTACAGAAAGCTAGGTTAACCACAAGCCCTAAAACCAGGCGGTGATGGTGCACACCCATGACTCAAGAGATAAGCAGATGGCTCTCTTTTAGTCCATGGCTACATTGAGCTGCATTAATTGATCCTGTCCTAAAAGGAAACAGCTCAAAAAAGGTGATCTCAGCACTAGGCATCACATGCCTTTAATCCTAGCACTAGTGAGGCATAAAAGGAAAAAGAAAAGCACCTCCTGTGGGGATTTATTCTCTAGTCATGCTAAAGAGAGGGCAGCCATATTAGCCGGAGATAAAGGTAAGAGCTAGTGGCCAGCTGCTTTGCCTTTCATAACTTCGACTTGAAGCTTAAATCCCAATATCAATCACTGGGATTTTATTAATGAGGGCAGAGTTTCCTAGATGGTCTTTAACAGTTTATGTTTATGAGTGTCTCTTATGCATTTATGCCACAAATGTGCCTGGCACCCACAGAAACCAAAAGAGGCAGTTGTCTTCTCTGGAAAATGGACATACAGATAAAAGAGAGCCATCATTTCAGTTCTGTGAACCACATTTAGGTCCTCTTCAATAGCAGCAAATCCTGTTAACAACTTACCTGTTATCTCTCTGGCCCTTCCCTTTTGTTTTTGACACACATTCCCTCTGTAACCTAAACTGGCCTGAAAGTTTATGGTCCAGACAGGCCTTGAACTTATTACATTCCTTCTGCTTCATTGTCAGATTATTCCTATTTATTTATTTATTTGCTTACTTATTTATTTGTCATGGATATGGGGTGTGGGTGTTTTGGAAACATGTATGACTGTACATTATATACAAACCACATATGAATGAAGGTCACAAGAGGTTGCTAGTTCCCCAGAACTTGAAGTTACAGTGACCCACTGGCAAGTAGGTGATGGAAATTGAACATGGGTCCTCTGAAAGAGTATGTAGTGCTTTTAGCCACTAGACTATCTCTAAAGCTAATTTAAACTTATTCATACATAGAGCATATCCCATTGTAGATCGCATTTGAATCACTTTCAAGAATAAATTATTAACAAGAAATTGTGGTCTGTTCTTTGCGGAAGAGAAAGACAGTGTATTATACCAAGAGATTATTTGCAGCAAATTTTGAGGAATCAATTCTGTGTGTGTGTGTGTGTCTGTCTGTTTTCGTATCTGTATGTGCATGTATGTGTGTCTGTCTATTGTTCTATATTTGGTTATCTAGATATCCTATTGTCGGAAATGAATTTGTCTATCGTAAGACTATGTTCTAGGCTTGTTCCTTACTCTTGTCATTATTTTTATTTCTAGCCACTCTGCTTCATTGGGAAAGTCATATATTTTCTGGCATAAGGCATCTATACTGACGATGGCTGCAGTTGACTTGATTGTTAAAACTGCCATTTCTATGTTTATCCTGAGGTTTTTGAGAATCAAATGTCTCTCCTCCCATTCCCAAGGAAGCCTTAGAGTCAGCATATCAGAACCCATACCACAATATTTCAAAAGAGTAGGGGCCTAGAGAGCATTATTCAGAAGTTACTAAATGTCAAGACTGTGGAGGTAAGCTGTATGGATTTCTTTAAAGAGCTTCATTAAGTTGACTAATTTGAAAGTGGAGATTTGCAGACTTGCCTGCTTGTAAGCGTGAGAAGATACAATCAATATGATGTGTTCAGGGCATGTGAGACTGCAATAAACTGCTCAGCATCCCTGGCAAGTGAACAAAACAACTGTATTTGGTGTACTGTAAACAAGGGTGATAACTGACAGCATGTCAAGGAAGACACCCACATTACAAGTCACCATTTACTAGGAAATAATCCTGATTCTACCAATTTTTTTTGTTTTACAAGACAGGGTTTCTCTGTATTGTTTTGGAGGCTGTTGGTCCAGCCCGGCCTCGAACTCACAGAGATCTGCCTGCCTCTGCCTCCCGAGTGCTGGGATTAAAGGTGTGCGCCACCACCACCCGGCTATTCTACCAATTTTTAACCTCAGCCTATACAAATATCTTTGTTCTTTCTCTCACCTTAATTTTTACCCAATATAACTTCAGTTCCCAGGGATATGGGTAGAAATGGAAATGTAGAAACATCGAAAACCTTTTACTTAGCACATTGCACATTCAAAATGAAAAAAGTGTTTCACTGCTATAAATGCTTAGATTTTTGCCAACTTAACACAAGGTGAGGTGTTCAGTGAATAGGGAACCTCTCTTGATAAGTAGCCTTAGTTGTACTGCCCTGTGAGGCATTTCCTTGATTAATGACTGTTGTGGAAGGACTCAATCCATTACAGGTGGTGCTGTCCCTGGGCAGGTGGCCCTCGGGAATGTAAGAAACCTAACTGAGCAAGCCAGGAAGATTGAGCCTGTAAATAGAGCATCTGCAAGTCTGTGTTTCACAGCCTGCCTCCATAGTCCTGCCTTGAGTCACTATTCTGAATTTTCTTTGAATGACAGTAACAGCTCCATTTCCTTTGGCTGGAGTTCTCAAAATTGTGAGCCCACATTTTCAAAGGTGGGCACAATTTTCTACATGCTTGAGTCATAGAAACTCTGGGTTTTTAAAGCCTGAATATCTGAATCAAGTGTCTACTTTTATAATAGAGTTTTAGTTGGCAAGATCCTCAGCTTTTACAGTGTGATTTATACTCTCTCTAGAACACTTGTAGTTGCCTGGAAATCCTGGGTATCAATTAGTAGCTTCCTGCTTCATTAGTAGCATTAACCATCTCTCACCTTCTTGGTATGTCAGTAGATCTTTGTAGTCTGTGCTCCTGGACATGCTCTTAATTCTTCAGTCATATACTGAGCCCTGGATGAGCTGAGGATTTATAACCCCATGAGTCCTATAGAGAATTAAGAGACACTCACTTCAGAGTCATATCATTTTATGTACGGATGCCTACAGTGATTAATCCTGAATGCCAAAGTTTTTGTCACCTGAATATTACTATATAACCCTTATAAAGATCATAGTTAAGCAATGAGAGATCACCTCAAAAAATTTCGTCAGGATCCCATGTTTCAATGCATTACAAAAGGCAGTCTGAAAATAAAGCCTTTTAGGGAGACCATAAATGATTTTAAAATAACATCCTGAGAGAAGAAACCATGGAGTTATCCCTCTCTCCAAATCACAACCTTGTTTGTATATACCTCTTGGCTCCACCTCTCAAAGCTTCCCAAATAGACTAATCATGAGCATCTTCGAAAACTGGTCACAAGTTGGCGGTGGTAATGGGTTTTGGCTGCCCTCATGATCTGAATATAAAATCTGCAGAATATGGTCATCTACAGTTACTTATTACTCAAAATAATAAGGCATAATTGAAGGGTCTTTTAGCTGTAAAATATCTGACTGTTCTTCCCCTAGCAGATTTGCTCTTTTAAAGACCTACTATGAATTTAACTTTCTCAAAAGAATTTAGTAGTACTACATACTTAGTGAAATCCATTTGGAGAGGTGATGTCCTGAAGATCTGTTTCTAATTGGAAATTACTCATGCTCTGGAATGTGCATGAAGCAAAACATTCAACTCTAAAAGGGAGAGAAAGGAACTCCAGTAGGGTCAACAATTAAAACTGAGTCCAAATGAGTTGGATTGAGACTCAGAATACATTGTGTTTCCTTTGAGAAATAAAGACTAGTGGCCCTCATCTTCATTAGCTAGGTAGTAAGCGTCATACTTCCAACACGTTTGGTTTTTTTCCCTATTTCATTTTATGCATCAAGTTAATCCTGATTTCACATGAACTTTTAGCTTCATCATTCAAGATGAAATGGATTAGGTATACTTAGGGCTGGCTGTACTCGAATGTAATAGATAACTGCTAGGAAAATAAGTCATTTACCTGAAGCCAACCATTATTTTAAGTAGACATTGCATGGAAGGAGAGTGGGTTTAAGAACAAATTTTTCTTTGAAGTAATGTAGCAGTTATACATGATTTTGCTATATATGTTGTCTTTATCATATAATACTCATAGAGTTTAGTCTGACAAGATTTATTGGGGTAAATTAAACACAATATTTAATGAAATAAGAGCATAAATGAAACAGCTCCTGGAAGGTATAGACTGCAAATGATTTATGAATCATACCAGTAGAATGATTTCTGTTATCTGTAAGGTGAAAATAATAGCACTCTGTGACAAAAAAACCAACCATGCTTACTATGTAGGAAGTATTTGATGATTCATTTCAGTAACTGTGTCAACTGTCATCCCTGATTTTCTTCTAACTTAATTTTTAAGATTGAATCTGTCACTGAATTTGGATCACACCAGTTGCCGAGACTAGTAAGTGAGGCCTTCATTCCAGGTGTGTGGTGACTCACCTGGCTTTTTTAATACATTGAAGATATTGCATATAACCTAGATTAGACTTTTAATAACTTCGAGCATTTCTTGCCAATTGAAACATAGAAATAGGAGATTAGCCAATTTATATTGTGCACATGTATGTCTGCTTGACTAGTTGCAACTACTCTGCTTCGTTCAGTTGAGTTTGCCTGGTCCCAGTTGATACCTTTCCTTTTCTAAATACTAAAGAAGCCTTATTTCTAGTGTATCTCTGCTGGATTTTGGCATTGTGTGGTTTTTCTGGATACCATACTTCATGGGTGTCTTTGTACACCTATAGAATCTATTGTGCCTCAGTTACCTCCTCTATAAAGCTGAATTACAAGGACTACCTTCTAAGAGTATATGAAAACTATTATTATTAGGGCAAATTATTTAGAACTATCCCTGATAAATAGTGCATTTGGATTACTCCTGTAATCATGTTGTTCATGATCTGGATATTGTCTTGACCTCTGCTAACCATCTAAACTCCAAAGTGGTTTATCCTCTTTGGCTCAATATTTTAACTAACACAGATCTCTGTATTTCCTGCAAATTAGCTCATAGTTCATTACTCAATGAATTCATTGACTCTTGATGATAAATGCTATGTTTTATTCATCTCTGTATTTTTGGGAACCTAACATGGAAAGTGTCACACAATATGTATTATACAATGCAAGCTTAATAGGCTGTTTTTTTCTGTATTTGTTATTAAGTATTAAAACTATCAGATAATTCATGTGCTTGAAAAGCCAAATGTCAAAGTGTGAACTTTTTTGGTGTTGATGATTATCCATGTTAATAACTATGACTTCATTAACTCTGTGTTCACTATTATTTTGCCTTCCTATATAACTATTATTACACTACAGAGTAAAAGACAATCTGAGCTATATTTTTCAAACTTCCAAATGTTTTGGTAGATTCTACACAGCTTCACTGAAGAAATGAAATACATCATTATATCTATAGCCTGCATCACTCTGTCTAATATACAGGAAGTACTTCTAAAAGTTGTTGAGGGAATGTACAATGTCATTAACTTTCTGTTAAAGACAACATAGACCATTTTCTCTATTAAGGAACCACAGGGCAATTTCAAACCTACTCCCTCTTTCTTGTAACCATCATAGAAATCAATAGCCTATTACATTCCCATAGTTCAAAGTCAAAGTTTAACGCATCCCTTTATAAATTGGTGCTCATGTTAACTGCCAAGGAGGAGCTTTTAAGGCTTTAAAAAGTTAATGTTTGATTATGGATCACAAATACAACACAGGCTATTTGCCTAAAATTGGTTAAACAAAATATCCTTACTGAATTTCAAGAGGAAATATCCTGTATTATAATAGCAAAAGCGTGGAAATTAGAATTAGAAGTATAAATGGTAGTGAAGAATCAAAAATACTCTGTCTGGACTGAATCTATGCAGACCCTACAAGTGTTTCCATAATCTCTGAGAGTTCATATATGTATGAGTCTGACTGTGTATTAAAAATACTGTTCCCTGGAGTCATTTATCACCTCTAGATTTTACAGTCACCCTACCTCCTGAGGGTTTTGATGAAGACATTTAGGAATAAGGGTTCCAATGTATCTCCAACTTTGTACATTCTCCAGTTGTGAGACTCTGTTAGGACTCCCACGGCTAAGCACTGAGCTGAACTCAAGAAAGCCAGTAACAGAGAGGGGGGACTGATGACCAAAGGGATTAAGACTGGGCTAGTTTAACCCCCAGAAACAGCTGACCTGCCAAGGGTTAACTCTTGAATCCCAGGCTGATGCCTGGGAATCTAGCATGGGACTGATTGAGGAGGCCTAGGTAATCTATTGAGCCTTGGTCAGTAGATCAGTATTTATCCCGAGTATACACATGGACTTTGGACTCCCATCCAACAATGTGAGATGCACTCTCACCCTGAACTCTTGGGGGAGGGTCTAGGCCCTGCACTGGATGAAATGACAGACTATGGATACCCCAATGGAGGGCCTCAGCCTCCCTGGGGAAATGAGGGGATATTGGGGGAGGAGGGGTGGGAAATAAAGAGGGACCTGGAACTGACTTGTGAAGCAATTTGTTTCTAATCTAAATTTAAACTTAAAAATAAATAATAAAGAAAAGAAAAGGCTTCTCTGATATGGCTTGAACTAGGCAGTGTTCTATGGATAAAGCAGAATGTCATCATGACTTATAATGATTTTGTTACTTCAGTGGAATAACAGTATTAGGTCTCTAGGCCCATTATCTCTTTAGTCTTAAGTTCTTCAACACTTTAGCAATAGTAGTTGGTTATCCTTATAACATTTATGCGACTATTGTACCTGCATATCTCACAGGCAGGTCTCTATTGTAGGTTACAGGGTATTTACATGCTTGGTAGTGATTGTCATTGCCTTTTTTATTCTGGTAGCATGTGAATACTTTCTAATACCATGAACACTAGTCAGTAGGAATGAAGCTTTCCAACTAACTGTACACTGATTTCCCTTTAGTCTTTGGGCTTGAGAATATATTTTATCTCAGAGCACACTTCCTGACCATTTTGCTATGTTACTTTATTTGTTTGATCTTAAAACTGTCATTCCTTTTGTCTTTTAGTTTTGGTAATATACTTCCCCTGTGAGATCACAAGATCTATAATAACAATGCCATGATAGTAGTATTCATTTTTGGATTAAACTATGAACTTCTTGGAAAAATGTCAAATAATTTTCCAAACTTCACCAGTTGAGTTCAATTTCCTGAAACCATGTGGTGGAAATGGAAAAATCACTGCCACAAGTTGCTCTCTAGCCTCCACATAGATGTTTTACAATAACACAATTTTATTTAGTGTAATTTTCAATTCTCCTACATTCCACACCAGAGACTGTTTTTCAAATTTGCAACTTCCATCAGCTATTACATCTGTGTTACTTTTTATTCTTATTTATTTTGAAATAAAGTTGTACAGTCTCTGTTTATTGTAATACCCTCATTACAATATATATCCTCATACAATCTGTTGAGTCATCAGTTAATAGGGGCTGCTGCTTTTGCAGAGAGCCTTGTTTTGTTTCTCAGTACACATGTGCCTACTGGCAACCATCTGTTAGTCTAATGCCAAAAGATCAAGGAGCTTCTTTGGCTTCTGCAGGCTCCAGATACATGTTGTGTACCTCTGCAAATACACAGAAAACATATAAAGATTTTTAAACATCTTTAAAAGGTAAATATATACATAGTTTAATTAATAAATACATACTGTTTATAGTCATAATTCAAGTTAGAATTCTTACAAATTCATACCTGAGGGATTCAGAATGCGTAAATATCTGATTAAGTCTTCCTGTATCAACTGATTACACTAAGAAACAAAAAGTAACCTCACAGAATGGTCACTGAATGTTCTTTCTTGGAGTAGACTACAATAACCATGTGATAACAGTGAGTTACACTGAACATCATCTCTCAATGGAAAAATGAATGGTTCTATTAGGAGCAAATGAATCTGCCAAGGGAGTTTATATAAAATATGTTTTAGATTTAGAATTTGCATGCCATGCTAGTTTTATTGCTATTAATATGCCATTATGAAGCTGGATGCTGGGTGTTTTAAAAATGCTTCTCAACCATAAATTAGTCAGTGCATAAAAAAACTCATGAAATATCATCCCAATTTTCCAGGTGAAATCTCTGCATCCCAAGGTGATTAAATGACTCTCATCAGTGTTTCAAATTTTGTACTTACCTCCCCTGAAATGTTCTTTAGAAAGAATTAAAAATGTCTTTTATAACTGTTATCTAAATGTATACCTTCATGTGGAACAGGAAACTGTTATAATACGGTGGGGTTTGGATAGTAAATTCTTTTCACATGCTGATGTGTCAAGGGCTTGGTTATCAGGGTCATGAGAGGTGCTAGAATTCTTTTTTTAATTTTTTTATTATTATTTTTTATTTTTCATGTCAATCCCAGTTCCCTCTCCCTCCCCTCCTAATCCATAATTCTTCAGATGATTGCTGTACAACCCAAGGGTGTGGCTATCAGTAAGCACCTTAATATTTTGGTGGGTTTGTATAAAGAAAGCATGATTTGTTCTACAAACTATTTGTGCTCTAATTTAATATACAAATATTGTTACAGGTGTTACCACCACAAGAGGATAACACAATCTATGAGTATGAATCTCAGAAACTAGAAAACATACATTTATTCCCTTTGGGAAATTTGTCATCTAAGTTGTTTAATTTGGGTGATGAAAAGCCAACAGACAGATTATTTTTTTACTTCATAGTTCTTTTTTTGGTTGTTGATTCTCTCTCTCTCTCTCTCTCTCTCTCTCTCTCTCTCTCTCTCTCTTTGTCTGTGTGTGTGTGTGTGTGTTTAATTTAAATTAGTAACAAGCTTGTTTTACATGTAAATCCAGTTCCTTCTCCCTACCCTCCTCCCCTGCACCCAACCAAACCTATCTTAGGGATATTTAGGTGTTCCATGGAGGATCTTCAACGTCTGTCCTATCATTTGAAGCAGGCACTAGGACATCCCCCATGAGAGAGTGTCCCTCTATGTGGAGTGGGCTCCCAACGTCCATTTGTGTACTAGGAATAAATACTGATTCACTACTAGAGGCACCATAGATTGCTCAGACCTTCAAACTGAGATCCACATTCACAGGGTCTGGATCAGTCCTATGATGGTTTCCCAGTTATCAGTCTGGGTTCCATGAGGTCCCCATTGTTCAGTGCAGCTATTTCTGTAGGTTTCTCCAACCTGGTCTTGACCCTTTTGCTCATTACTCCTCCCTCTCTACAATTGTATTCCAGAAGTTCAGCTCAGTGTTTAGCTGTGGATGTCTGCTTCTGATGTCATCAGCTACTGGATGAAGGCCATGGAGGACAAATATGGTGGCCTAGTGGTACAGTGTCAGTCTAATAGCAGACAGATATTAACTGATAGCATAGCAGTAGCACAACCCTTAAGATGTATCTTAATATGAGGCACTGCAGACATGAGCTTTGTATATAACTGACATGAACCTGGGGTTTATCCAGGTAGTAGGTAGGAGGACAGAACAGCTGCATTCATTTGCTCTTCTGTACTGTTCCCATGTTTCCTCATCTATGACACACTCTTTTCCCTATAACATAGCAACCATATCTTAGTACTTACTGTAATTACGGGCTTTGGGTGAAAATATGAACTCTTACTTCTTGACCTCTTTACATATACTGTAACTCCACCATAGATTATGTCAAACTTCTCATATTCACTTCTCACTCCAGGAAACAGAATTGAAGCAACAAGTAAAACTTACTGGGTTCATGCCCTACTCATAATAGGAATTAGAGGCTCAAGACTCTTGACTCAGTCTTATAATAAAATTTAAAACTTCAGGTGGATGTGTAATAAGCAAGAATTTCTAATAAGTCCCTGATCAAAGCCAGTCACTTGGGTCAGGTCTAGGAAGAGACAATGAAGTAAATTTCACATGGTGAAGCATATCTGATAGTTCCTACAGATAGTCCTGCAATTCATGTCCTGTTAAGATATATACTATAACATTCCCCAAAAGCACAGCCAAGTTTATGTATTTGTTGTGGAATTTAGAAATCTTTGTTTACTCAAGTATGATTAATGCCAATGTCTCAAATAATGTGCCTGTTCTGCATCCACAGTTTTGTTGTCTTTTGGTCTTTGTTTGCCCTAATGCTATATTTTCATTATTCTCCATATTGTGAATGAAAACAAAAACATGTGAAAATACCAACCAAACTAGGCCATTGGGTATTTCATAATAAAGCAATAATATCACTGTATAGTAAACACACCCACATGTATTTCAAATATGGGAGCCTAATATGGGCAAGAAAAGCAGAATACCTACACTAGCAGAGACGAGTAGAAAATTAGACAAAGAACTATTGGAGAAATGAAATGAGAATGTATATCTAGTAACAATTTTCATGTAAATATATTGGAGCATTCTCACCATGTGCTACAAAATGGGTCAATTAAATATGTGTACCTTTGGGTATTTTTCTTGGGTATCTACTATGTAGGTATTAGAAGTAGAGACATAAGTGAATTCCATATTATTCTTTTTGTCACACTTATAATTTAGTCTAGTACAGGCCAATAAATTACAGAAACAAATCCTAAATGTTACCAAACAATATGAAATTCCACGGAGAAGGAGAAAATGGCTCTTACTCTCTTTCTGACTCTTCTTCTTTAGTATTCCCTGAGCCCTAAAGAAAGAGGTTTGGTGGAGGCATCCCCTCTATGGATGAGTGTTCCTAGATCTTTCACTCTGTGTATAATGTCTGGCTGTGGGTCTCTGTACTTATTCCCATCTGTTACAGGAGAATCCTTCTCCGATGATGGCTAATCCATGAGTATAACAGAATGCCAGTAGGAATCATTTTATTGCCACGTTTTAATTTCATAGAACAGTAGTCTTTGGTTTTACTTTAGGTCCTGGACTGTCTTGTCTGATGTTCTTGGTCACCAAGCAATATCAGGTATGGGTTACATTTCCTTAGGTGAAATCAGATATTGACCAATTACCCTTACAAGCTTTTTGCCACAGTTGCACTAGCATATATTACAAGCCAGAAACCATTTTAGAAAAAAGTGTTCGTGGCTAGATTGGTATTTACATTTTTTGTTTGATAATTTGTAGAGTAGCTTTCTATGTCAATGATGCTATAACATACTGGTGAAGGATCTATTAGGTACCCGCTTGCATTCTCTATGTTCAGTGAGTTGTACAGGTGTTGTATTCAGTAATGGGCCTTGCCATTAATTATTGGAAACCAACTTTTGTCTTAGCAACAGCCTGGGATTTTGGGAGTATTTCGTTGGGACACTTTTTGCCATCAATTCAACTAGATGTAACCCAATTCCATTGCTAGAGGGTTTCTTTGGTGACAGGAGTTGGCCAGTTTAGGTTCTGCCCTCATACTTGGCAATTTCACTCAGCACCTTCATATACATCTGTATTTTGGGAAGCTTCTACTGTATTAGCTTTCTGCACTACCCCTCAGACAACCCTTTATTTTAGCTGCCTCTCACTCTATTTCTTCCCATGCTCCATCCTCAACTTTATCTTCCCATGCAGTCCTCCATTCCTTCCTTAACTATCTATTCTATTTTTCTTTCATAATGAAATCTATTTGTCTTCACATTCTCTTACTCTGTAACTAACTTCTGTGATTCTATAGACTGAAGCTTTGTCCTCACTGATTTAAGAGCTTATATCCACATATGAACAAATATCATATTTCTCTTTCTGAGTCTGGGATCACTCAGTTGGTATAGTAATTATTTTTCTAGCGCAATTCATTTATTTTCAAATTTCATATCTTTTAACACATGTTGTGTAAATTAACCATATTTTCCTTATTCATTCTTCTGTGGGGGGGCATCTAGGTTGCTTCTAATAACTGAATATTTTGAGTAGAGTACCAATAAACATGGTTGAGTAAGTGTCTGTCTCTTTGGTAGAATAAAGTATCTTTTGGGTATATGCCAAGTGGTATAGCTGGATCTTGAGGCAGGTCAATTCCAATCTTCCTGACGAAACACCACACTGATTTCATCAATTGATGTACAAGTTTACACTGCCACCAACAAAGTTTTCCTTTTCATCCACATCCTTGCCAGCATGAGATATCACTTGATTATTGATTTTAGCAACTGTGAGGGGTGTAAGATGAAATACAAAGGTTTGATTTGCATTTCCCTCATGGCAAGGATGTTGAACATGATGACTAAGGGTAATAAATATTTCTTTAGGGTTTCTCAGCAATTTGAGTTTTTTTCCTTTGAGAATTCTTACCCCATTTTTTAATCTGATGATTTTATTCCTTGACATCTAGTATTTGAGTTCTTTACAAATTCTGGGTATTAGTCATCTGTCATGTGCCTAGCTGGTAAAAATCTTTCCCCAACATGTAGGTTGTTAGTTTTTCCCAATGAAGGGAAAGTTTGCCATACAATTTTTTTTTCTGCTTCATGAGATCCCATTTAATTATTGTTCATCTTAGTGGCTGTGTTAATGGTGTCCTTTTCAGAAAGTTTTTTTTTCCATGTCAATGAGTTTAAGACTGTTCCCTGCTTTAACTTGTATCAGGTTCAGCTTTATCTTGACCCATTCAGAGTTGAGTTTAATTCAGCGTGATAAGTATTTATTTATTTGTATTCTTCTACCTACAACCATCCAATGTGAACAGAAGCATTTTTTGAAGATGCCTTCTGCTGTCCAGTGCGCATTCATGGCTTCTTTATTAAAAAAAACATGTGTCCATAGGTATGTGGATTTATGTCTGTGTCATCTCATCAGTTTGTAAATAAGTTTGTTTTTATGCCAATACCAAGCTGTTTTTATTGCTACACCTCTGTAGGACTGCTTGAAACCAGGGATTCTGATGCTTCTAGCAATTCTTAAGATTGTTTTAGATATCCTGAAGTTTGTGTGTGTGTGTGTGTGTGTGTGTGTGTGTGTACATGTGAATTTCTGTATTAAGTTGATAATTGTCCTTTCAAAGTGAAGAATTCTGTTGGAACTTGATGAGTATTGTTGCAGGTGGTCATTTTTACTATATTGATCCTAATGATCCTTGAGCATGGCAGATCTTTTCAACTTCCAATATCTTCTTCAATTACTTTTTCAGTATCTTAAAGGTTTTATTATACAATTTTTACACATGCTTGCTCAGAATTACTCCAAGATATTTCATAATATTTGAGGCTATTGTGAAGGGTTCTTTTACCCTAATTTCTGTCTCAGCAAGATTTGCACTTTTCTTAGTTATAATTATTCCAAAACATTCCATATTATTTGAGGCTGTTATGAAAGGCACTGTTTCATTAATTTTTCTCAGCCCATTTGTAATTTACACACAGAGTGACTACTATTCTAAATTAATATTTGTATCCAATTCCTTCACTGAAAGTGTTTATCAGTGGAATTTCCAAGTGGAATTTTTAGAGAAACATAGATAGTAACATATCCTCTGCAAATAAACATACCTTGGTGCAGAGGTCTGCAAAAATTATGCACTGAGATTTCATATGACAAGACAGAAGGTTGGCCCACCAGAATGAATATGTTCTGATGGAGATAAACCCAGCTGCAAGATGCTGGGCCTACCACCTTTTGTATAACAGGTGTTCTTACAGTAAATCTCTTCTAAAGCCATAATAAATCTTTCTCTAAATGGGATGTACACAAAAAGATTCAGCAGTTTATAGATTATTGGGCACAATTTTTCCATGTACTGGTATATTGGGTCACTTTTTTCCACTTGGTGGAACCTCCAGTGAGAAATTCCGTCACACCGTCGTTGATAACTTTGGTTCCCACAGTCAAATTTCGCTTTCTCTGTGTTCTGAGATAAACATAGAAATCAGCTCTGTGCAATAATCTTCTCTTTGTCAGAACAGTTGGTCAAGAGAGGACTCTTCATATGGATCACAGTTGATACCTTCAAAGATATGGGCATGGCACATCCAGGCCTGTTCTACTCATAGCCCTTCCTGATGAGGACACTGGGTGTCCCAAATTCACCCACAGTGGATTTTGGAATGTTCTAACCTGTGTATATAAACTGGAAACGTTGCAGCACAAAAAAAGAATAAAGAGCATGATTAGAACAGCACATGTGTGAACTGATTCCATTACCTCATAATACTGGAAATTTTCTAAGCTGTTTTGCTATGCTAAGGCAACTCACCTAAATCTTGGCAGGGAGTCAGTAGAGCTAGACTCTGCTGGCCTTATCACTTTGACCTATTTCTTTCCAATTTGTATTGCCTTATCTTTCATTCTCTTGTTGTTCTAGATAAGACTTCCAATGCTATGTTTAACAGGTATGCAGAGCGTAGACAACCTTGATTTATTCCTGATTTTAGTCAAATTGTTTTGATTTTCTCCCATTTATTTGATGTTGTCTGTGGGCTTTCTGGAAAAAAATGTCTTTATTATGTTGAGGCGCATCACTTGTATTCCTAATCACTCCAGCACTTTGACCTTAAAGGGGTGTTGGATTTTGACAAAGAACTTTTCTGCATCTAATGAGATGATCAGGTGGTTTTTGTCCTTCAGTTCCTTTATATGTTGGGTTACACTTATAAATTTACATATGTTGAACCAAGCCTGCAGTATTGGGATAAAATCCCACTTTTATCATGGTGGATAATCTTTTGAATGTGCTCTTGGATTCAGTTTGCAAGTATTTTATTGTGAATGTTTGTGTCTATGTTCAAAGATAATTGGTCTGTAATTCTCTTTTTGTTGGGTTTTATGTGGTTTGGGGTATCAGGGTAGCTGTGGCCTTATAAAACAAACCAGGCAATATTCCCTCTGTATATGTTTTGTGGACTTATTTACTGACTATTGGTAGTAACTCATCTTCAAAATAATGTTATTAGTACAAGAGCAAGCCATGCAAATCAGTGAAGCATGGCAAGCAGGCAAGCAGTCTAAATTTGTCAGGTATGTTCTCCTTGAGTAGCTATCTCCAAATTAATTGCATCAATACACTAGAAATACAGTTACCAATGAATACCTGACTGTTAGATTTAAGTAGATGATGATTAATTTGGGGAAAACAATAGGGTTGTTTCCAAAAATACTTCAGTTTCTTCACAGGTATTATAGTACCAAGAAATATTCAAGGTAAATAAAGTAATCACGTGAATTTGCTGGTCACACACAGTTCACACTGTGTGAGGGAGAAGTAAGGGAGTAGAATGGAATTCAAAATAAAGGGAATAGAGCAGATGAAGTGGTCATAATGTAGTTCTGCTAGAGAGGGTTTATGAATCCAGGGTCTATATTCAACCACTACTTTAGAATAATTAATAAAGTCTTTACCTTTAATAAAGGAAATTGTAATAATTATGTATCAATGAACTGTTTATAAGAATCTTCTGCAATTATGTGTGTTCCCCACACTTAGGAAAAATAGGTGCATATAAAATATAAATGGGTAACAATAATAAAGTGCATTTCCCTCAAATTACAGTATCCATTATATTTTGATTATTTTAGTCATTATTGTTTGAACTAGAAACTGTTGCTTTTTCATTGACAGTTTGTGTGAGTGAATCTCCATGCCATATGTAGCTGCTAACTCTGTGATACTTCGTGTTATTAAAAAAGTCATGAAAGTCAAATTTGATCATCATTTAAGGACTAATTTAGTATAATAATTTGGCAGTTATTTTTCAGTATCAATATATTATTAAAATCATGAATATTATTTATAATCTCTGTGGTTTAATTCTAGAAATGATATATTAGCTTTCTTCTTTCTGTTGTATTACACTACGTAAAAATTAAATGTTTGTCACATGTTGGAGAGTTCCTTTTTAATAAATGAACATTCAATTTTTATTGAATAATATTTTAAGATGGCTAAGTCAATAACATTAACTGTATTCAAACAGCTTTGTTAGCATCATCAGTATCTCACAAATTTCCATCTTTAATTCAAACATGACTAACCTACATGAGGGATCTGCTACCATCTGCTCTGTTACGGTTTCAGTGATATAACCACTTTATTGTCTCCTCCCAGGTATAGGCTTCTTCTAGGGTGCCTACTTAAATGCTCACTGCTCATATTAATTTTAATGTCACCATAAACATTTATATAAATTTTCACTTACTGAAATATTTCCATTTATTTTAACTTACTTTAACTCCAAAAAAAAGCAATATTTTCTCCCTCTTTGAAAGATTGTAATTTTTCTTACTAGACCCTGGCAAAGTAAAGGATAAGTGATTTCACCTTTTTTGAATATATTTCCAATAAAGGAGTTGTGAAGTCATAGGATAATTTTATTTTACCCATATTTTGGGGTTTGTTTTGAGTAATCTTCATGCTGTTTTCCATAAAGACATTATGAATTTACATGTATACTATCAGCATATAAGGTTTCCTTTCATTTTTAATCCAGAAATAAAGCTCTTCTTCTTGTCAAAGCATCATGGATTTCTTTGGCCTTAACCCTTTGCATCTTCCCTTTTCTCTCCCTGGAATTTACTTGTCCCAAACTGTCACATATCTCACTCCTTATTTTAGACATTTTCTATTACATATTATCTTCTTGGACTTCTTTCTTCCTGCCCTTCATTTAAAAAATTGCTTTGGTAGGCCTGAAGAGATAGATAGCTATAGCTGGAGGTTTTCTGTCCCACTGACACGTCCTTTAGATGCTTATAAAACAATCACTCAGAGGCTTAATAGTAATTATAATTGTTTGGCCAATGGTTCAGTCTTATTACTAGATAACTCTTTTTTATTAATCTGTGCATCTCTACAGGGTCCATGGCTTACTGGTATTGCTCTGTCATCTTTCTCCTCCAGTGGCTGCTAGCATCTCTCTGGATTCGGGTTTCTTTCTCCTTGTATTTACTTTGGCTTTCCAACCTAGCTATATTGTCCCATGATATATGCCAAAGTAGCTTTATTCATCAACCAATGAAAGCAACACATATTCACAGTGTACAGAATGATATCCCACATCAGATGATTCAGAAGGAAAGGCATTTGCCACAAGTTCAGCCCCAAGTCAGTCCCCTGGGTTCAATCCCTGAGCCCACATGGTAGAAGGAGGTAATTAACTCACATAAGTTATTCTGACCAGGGACACAAGCACCATGAGATGCATGCCTGACCACCAAATAAGAAAAATGTGATAAAACAGAGTTTGTCACATTCAATTGTACTCAAATATTCCTCTCATAACTAATTTACATTCCTTGCAATGGTGGTATTTTCCTTTTTATTTGCTGATAAATCCCCATCGCCAATCATTATTCTGACATGTAAATAGCAAAAATTAGATAAATGATAAGGTCAACTACTACAAATTATTTTATTGGATACTGGCTTTGCTATTCTTTAGATTATATTTCTGGATGTGTATTAGTAAATTTTACTGATTTTATGACCAAGTATCTGACAAGAAGCAACTTGAGGGAGGATGTCATGATTTTTGTTTAAATCCCCTAGGAAATATTGTTCATCACGGATGGAAAGGCATAGTGGATAGAATCTGAGGTGGCTGGTCATATGATGTTGATAATAAGTAAGAAAAAATGAAGAATGCTGGGGCTCAGCCTCCTTTCTCATTTTTTATCTGAGACTGAGCACATAGTGTTGTGCCACCTGGTTTCAGATGGGCCTTTTTAGTCAAAACTTTTCTCAGTGTCCAAGAAACACAATAGATACATGTTTCCCTGCTGTCCATAATCACAATCAAACTGACCATTGAGATTAGCCATTGCAGTTTCATTTACATGTAGATGCTGGTACGTGTTAAAAGTTTTTGCAGCTTGTACTATAGGTAACCAAAGGAATTTATGTATTATCTTTCATTTCTTTCTTTTTACCAGAGTTAAATATACACTTTTACTATGCAGTTAAAGAATTTTTATGACAAAATTGGATATTACCTGTTTTAACACCTCATACATAATTGGTTGGCAAAATACATTTGGAAGTAAATATGTTGAAGATTTTTAATACTTTCTTATCTCATTGCAAGGCCTTTGGGAAAGACCAGAATTGCTGAAATAATTGCTCTGGACCCTGACTGGCAATTTTTCTTGATTATGACAGATGTCATTCATTCTTTGTTTCAACTCATCATCATTCGTTACCAATGATAGCATACAACTTGTTATAACTATGAAATTTTGAAATGCTGAATTGTAAAAGAAACTCCTACAGGTCAAAGCAATGAATATTAGAAAGACATCTGAACTTCCCATGTTCAACTTGTGTGTCACTGATGTCCAACTCTAATAACCCATTTTGAATCATTGGTTGCTCATTAGAATTATTTTTAAAATCTTTTGAAATACAAATATGTTTTATAGGAGATAATGACCTTGCAAGTTTAGTATATAAAGTAGGGCTTTGTTTATGTGAAGTATAATGAAACATCCCTCTTGGATTTATGGTAGGAATATTATACTTCTTTGCAAATTTTCATGTTTGAAAGTATATACCTAAACTTATGCTTTAAGTTTTCTGCCCAACTACATTGTCAAATGGAATTATTCAAGATGTGTTATCACAGATCCAATGTCTTTTCATTCTTGTCTCTGCATTCAGAACAGGCAGCAAAATAATGAATACCTACTTGAATTCAGAATAGCAAGAATACTTGCTTGACAGCCTAGGTAATTTTGGTGAGCATATAAGCAGAACTAGCACATTAAAAAAAAAACATGATCTGACAAGAAAATTTTTTGTTTTTGTTTTTTACAAGACAGGGTTTCTCTGTATTGTTTTTGAGGCTATCGGTCCAGCCCGGCCTCGAACTCACAGAGATCCACCTGCCTCTGCTTCCCGAGTGCTGGGATTAAAGGCGTGTGCCACCACCGCCCGGCCCTGACAAAAATGTTTGATTTGTCTGTTTGGTAAGTCAAGGGGAGTGCCATAAAGCACATTGTGTCTCTCCAGAAGTGCAATTTTGGCAAGGCAGACAGAACACCTACAACTATTATTGTAGTCTTTTTCTACTTATTCTCTAAGACTGGGTTCACATGGAGCAAATAAACATGCAGGGTGTTTATTTGATAGAGTCCATGGTAGCCATGGAAGGGAAAAGGGAATTAACAGGAAAATACCAGCCACACAGAGGGTGGATGAAACCTCTATCTTCCCAATGGAGAGATTCAGAAATGACCTTCCAAGTCCTCTAAGTTAGGGAGGAGTGGTATGGCCTTTATAATGCTCCTGGGTAGTGTACGTCAGTTACTTACTGTGAGGCATTCTGAAAAAGGCTTGACCTTGTGAAAGTAGCAAAATTTATTTTATTTATTTAACTCCTACACATGGAACACTCCTATGTATAAGATGTATAATTGTGAACAAGATAAACTCTTTAGATGCACATGTATAGATTTGCTGCAAAAAAGTTTATTACAGACAATCAAATATGAGGTCAAAGTAAGAGGAAAAAGGCAACTATATGCATGAGAAGGATAAAATGAAATAGTGTTTTTTCTTTATTTGGCTGTTTCTTAAAAGAATAAGATTTGGGTAGACACCTAAATTGTCATACTGGATGACAATGAAAACAGTATTGACTATAGTTATGAACTTATTTCTAGAGCAAGGGTGATATCCCACCACTAATACAAAGTATCTCTCATCTTCAACATGGACCCTATTGAAAAAACAAAAACAAAACGTGTTTCTAATAATGAATAAGTAATTATGAGAACAGGGATCTAAATAATGGCTTCAGTGGCATAGTAGTTGCTTCAAACTGAGGCGGGGGCAATCATCCTTTTATGAACTATTCCTGCTGGGAGAAAAGACAACATTGTATAACAATAATGTATACACAAAACACACCGACCCCTCACCCACCCTCACTGCAACTAATAACTTTCAGTGAAATAAAATAGCACACACATCATCAGTTTTTCTACACAATTTGAGAGCATCTTTGTGTTTCAAAAAGGACCAAGACCAACACTTTCCTACCTTCTTTGTTGCAGTTGTAGAAAGCAATGCTTTGAGGTCTGGTGTTCAATGTCATTTCTATAAAAAGAAAGCCTGCATTGTCCCTGATTTATAATGGAATAACACTCATTATATTTGTTCTAACATTAGTACTGAAATATTCTGTGATCCATCATCAGTAATAAAATGAAAATTGTAAGGCTGAGAAAGGAAAGGTGAGGAGAGGAGATACTTAGTCAGAGTAAGTGTGCAAATGATATAAGAAGATAGAATTTAATTGGATTTGAAGGGGGAAAGGAAGGTCAGCATAATTAATACCCTTGGTGTTAATATCTTGGTTACTTATTATAATGTTTTGCAGAGAAAGAAACTTAGGCTCAGATGATATATATTGTCCATAAAAGTTGACTAATCAAGCAAAGCATGTTCATAATGTGAGCACAGATGTATCACGTTGAAGTTTGATTTACATAAAAGTCATAGATTTCTGATAAAAATCCATTGTTTGTTGAAATGAGTGAAGATAGCTGGTAGATGACCCTGGGGCAAGTTTTCCCTTGGTTGCAATTTGAATGCCCATTATGTTGATGTTGATTTTGCCATGTTCACCACCATGAAGTGAAAACATGATGGCTAAGGAAAGCAGAGACCCAACAAACCCAGCTTCATTTGTTAATTAAATTAAAGTTGCTCTTTCTGAGACACAGGGATTTCTGCTTGGTCTAGAATTTTATGCAAGAAAACTCCTGTCTTTTGGTATATTATGTGGAAGCTGCTGGAATATTCAGCTCTTCTTTCAGTTTCACAAACAGGAGATGAAGCCTCTTGTGGCCATTAATTCTGCTTCTGCCATTTTCTCTAGCTGGAAACCTGCCTCCAGTCCCTCACTTCTGCTACCACAGTTCAGGTATTTCTATAGGGTATCAGGATTAGAGACCTGACAGAATAACTTTTTCTTTTCTTTTTTATTTTTTATCACTTTTTATTTTAATTTTAAATTGCTTGTTTTACATGTCAATCCCAGTTCCCTCTCCCTCCCCTCCTCCCTCACTCCCCATCCCCCCAGCCTCCCACCCTTTTGCCAATTCCTTCCACATAGGGAATATCTAGAGTCTGACATTTCCCTCAGGGTAGGGTCCAGGAACTCCCCTAAGAGTCCAGGCTGAGAGAGCATCCCTCTTTGTGCAACGGGCACACAATGACTGTTTGTATTTCAGGGATAGACACTGATCCACTGCTCAGGGCCCCATAGGTTGCCCAGGCCTTCTCACTGACACTCACATTCGGGGGGTCCAGATCAGTCCCATGCTGGCCTTCCTGCTGTCAGTCTGGGGTCCAAGAGCTCTCCCCTGTTCAGATCAGCTGTCTCTGCTGGTTTTGCCAGCCCATTCTTTGCCAATTTGCTCATCGCTCCTGTCTCTCTGTCACTGGGTTTCTTGGGTTCAGTTCTGTGCTTAATTGTGCTTGTTTGCCTCTGCTTCCATCAGTCACAGGATGAAGGCTCCCGGATGGTTAAAGACATCAAGTTCATTATCAGGAATGGTCATACAAGGTGGTCTCTCCACTATTGCTTAGCTTGCCAATTGGTGTAATCCCTTTAGATCACTAGAGGTCACTCTTGTGCCTGATCTGACTTCTAACCTATGATTCCTTCTTCCCCCTATTCTACCCCCACCCACTCAGACTTCCTGTTCCCCCATGACTTACTCTCTCTTCCTCTTCTGCCCCCTTTCTTCTTCCCAGCTCCCACTCCCCCCCACCCCTTGCAGTGTTCCCCATCCATTCAGAGGATCTTGTCTCAATCCTCTTCTCTTAGGTACTATGCATATATGCATATCTTTTAGGTTCTTTCCTGTTTCCCAGACTCTCTATCAGTGGAAGTGCAGACTGGCACTATCCTGACCCATGTCTAAAATCCATATATGAGTGAGTACATACCATGTTTGTCGTTTTCCGACTGGGTTACCTCACTCAGGATGGTTTCTTCCAGTACTATCGATTTACCTGCAAATTTCAAGATTCCATTGTTTTTTTCTGCTGAGTAATACTCCATTGTGTAAATGTACCACATTTTCTCTATCTACTCCTCAGTTGAGGGGTATCTAGGTTGCTTCCAGGTTCTGACTATTACAAATAATGCTGCTATGAACATGGTGGAGCAGATGCCCTTGTTGTATGAATTTGCCTCATTTGGATACATGCCAAAGAGTGGAATTCCTAGGTCTTGTGGTAGATTAATTCTCATTTTTCTGAGGAATCTCCATACCGATTTCCAAAGAGGTTGTATGAGTTGGCACTCCCACCAGCAATGGAGGAGTGTTCCCCTCTCTCCACATCCTCTCCAGCATAAATTGTCTTCGGTGTTTTTGATTTTAGCCATTCTGACAGGAGTAAGATGGTATCTCAGAGTTGTTTTGATTTGCATTTCCCTGATGGCTAAGGATATTGAGCACTTTCTTAAGTGTCTCTTGGCCATTTAGCCTCCTCAATTGAGAATTCTCTATTTAGTTCTGTACCCCACCTTTTAATTGGATCCTTTGGTGTTTTGGAGACTTGCTTCTTGAGTTCTTTGTAAATTTTGGGGATTAGTCCTCTGTCAGATGTGGGGTTAGTGAATATCGTTTCCCATTCTATAGACTGCCTTTTTGTCTTGTTGACTGTGTCCTTTGCCTTACAGAAGCTTTTTAGTTTCAGAAGGTCCCATTTGTTAATTGTCAATCTCAGTGTTTGTGTCACTGGTGTTATGTTCAGTAAGTTGTCTTCTGTACCAACTCGTTGAAGAGTATCTCCCACTTTCTCTTCTAAAAGTTTCAGGGTGGCTGGATTTATGTTGAGATCTTTAATCCATTTGGACTTAAGTTTTGTACAAGGCAATAAACATGGAAGTATCTGCACTCCCCTGCATACCAGTACCCAGTTATGCAAGCACCATTTGTTGAAGATGCTTTCTTTTTTCCATTGTATAGTTTGCGGAGACTACATATTGTGTGATTCATAAATTTTAAATTATAAACATCTATGTGTGTCCATGTCTCCGTGTGTGTGTGTGTGTGTGTGTGTGTGTGTGCATGCAGTGCCCATGGATACCAGAAAAGGGCATAGAAGTTCTTGGGAAAGGAGTTACAGTCAGTCCTGAGTCACCTGACATGGGTTCCAGGAACTTAACTCAGGTTCATTTCATGAGCAGCAGTCACTGGTAATGTTGAATCATCTCTCCATCCCCTATTTGTGTTATGTTTACACTTATCATTAGATCCCTATGATGTAATTGTAAGTGAATATCTGGAATGTAACTGGAAAACTCCTTGTCATTGGAAACCTATGTCTGATTCCTTTCAGTTGGTACACCAATAATCTTATAAGATGGATAAGACTGCTAATCTTAGTGCATGGCTAGCTTTGCATGCTAGTTTGTCTACTTATTGATTGATTTTAGACAATTAATTTAATTCAATGTGAACTTACTTATCTAATAAAATAGCTATAAATTCACATCTTGCAGGGTTGTTGCAACTCTTAATTAGATACTACTGCTGGCTATGTAGTTGATTACAGTTGTTTCAGAAACCTAGTGCCAGGCTTCTCATAAATGAGGTCAGTACGTATTTAAATACAAGAGTATCCAGCTCACTTGTTGACTCAAGAGCATGAACTCACTTTGAGGAGCTCAATCAGACATGAGTTAATCAAAATCAAGGGTTCTGCATCTTGCTTGGAATAATCCTGAGCTGAAAATTAATTACTAGCTTAATCGCTGCCTCTGCTCTCTTTTGTTAGTCTACAGGGCTTAGAATTACTTTAATTCTAGTTTTGTTTTATCATAATTGTATGAAATATGTGTATTTTCCTTCTTTTGTTCAGTTAACAAACATTTAATATCTATCAAGTAGCAGGCCCTCTGGCTAACTTTGGGGGAGTAACACAAAGCTAAGGTTCACACATACTCTACCATTCATCTTGTAGCCTATTTACCTATGCAAATGTTGAAATAATATAATAACAATACACTGTGAATAATTAATTATAAAAATCCTTTCAGATGTCATGGTAACTATGCAGCAGACTTTATGCAAACACAAACTGTGGATATTTTCCAAAAAATGCAAATGAAATTATGCGGTAAGATGAAAGAAGATGAAGTGTGCTAGGACAATTGCCAAGTCTCAGGAGGAATTGTGGGTATAAGGAAATCACTGAGGCTGACCAGAGATGAAAGTTGAGCTGGATCAGAGGAGTCTCCAGTTTCTCAGTAAGTTTTCCACTTCTCCCTAAAAGTAATGCAGAACAGTGAGTACCCAGAAGAATATTAACATGACTCCAAATACAGTCAAAAGAGGCAAATCACATTTCACTCAGGAACACAGTCTTTCTGAAAAAGAGGAGTGGCATCTTTCATGAAGACAAGAGGAACATGTGTCGCATTGTTACTTTCCCACACACACTTAAGAATGGTGACAAATGATCCCAACCCATCCAATCGAAATTGTATAGTATGCAAATAAAACTTTTCATTCTTAGTAGGACCTACATATTGCTACCTAGTAAAGAAGAGGATATTAATTATTTTAAGAGTGCCTCAGCAGAGCTCTTTGATCAAGCTAACTGGTCACCATAAACTGAAACCACAGCAAGTATCTAAGAACGATTTTTGTTTTACACATTCCTTATTTCACTTTCAATTACTTCTTCCATTTTAAAAGAGACTGAGAAATCAAGAGGAGACAGACATATCCTACTCTTTTCTGAAGCTGCATTAGGTTGGGAGAGTCTTTAATTTTGTCTTATATGTAGCAGAAGATTCAAAGTAAGGAACATGAACTTCAATAATCTTCCTTTCTATGTGTTATTCTCAAAGTCAGTCTCTCTTAACACATCACATACCCATAAATGGAAGAAGGAGTTGTTTACAAATCTTCTAAGAAGTGTTTGCTAAGCCCTTTTATGTGAAATTTATTATGAGCAACACTTGATAAAGGAGATATACTAGACTATAGAATGTATGGAAAACTGAGTGTAAATTTCCTTTGTACTCAAATGAATTGGCAGTGTTTCCATTATGTTTTATAAAATGCAAACAGTAACTACTAAAAATAGCAATAAAATAAAATTAAGGAATTGAGAGTTGCTATCTACTGAGGTTTGCAAGTAAGCTTCCTGGGCCAGAGGACTCAGCTGTATCTAGAAGCATGGTGTAAGGCAAGAACTGCTTTCCACATGTTCACTAAATCATACCATTGACAATCCAGACCATCTAGGAGAAGGCCCTGTGACATAGTTGTGTACCAAATTTTCACTTACCTTGTTTCAGTTGGAAAGTCAACCCCTGTGCTAAAATACTTTATGAACACATGATTTACTTGAACTCTAAAAACATTATGAGTCCACTCTATACCATCTTTGCTTTAACAGAGATATCTTTGTATAATCGCACTAAATCTTCTGACATAGGGTGTGATTGTGAGATGGCTAAGGATGGATGATAGTTAATGGTGCATTGTTATGAGTTTCATTTGTGTGAGTTGTGGAGGCTGGATTGTCTGGGAGCATGAACTACTGTAGCTATCCTGACAACTCCCTCTGTTATTGGGTAGTCTCTATATAATGGAAGTTTCAGGATAGGTAGATTTGTTATATGAGAATAACAATTCCAAATGGCAGAAATCCATGTGAAATACTGTGTGTTGTACATGGTGAAGGGAAGGGAGGTCTTAACTGGTATCTCATTGATGTTTAAGACCTTGCCCTATTTCTTCTCAGTTGATACTAAGGTGCAAAGTCTATTCCATGTAATAGCAATGATCAAATACATAGAAACTATATCAGAATAAAAGTGGCTTTTACAAACATTATTAAACATAAAATTGTGTTGTAAAATGTAATTTAAAATTTCTCCTTATGGAGAAAATAAAGATGTGGTTGGTTAATGAACTTGCCCCTAATGTCATATGCAGGAAATACTTTAACCTCAGAGTATGGCAATGTTTGTTAGGATACTATTTTTCATATTTAGTGCCAATATTAAGTAGGAGATTTTAAGTTAATTATCCCTTCAGACTTTCAAATTACTGGTTATGACAAATAGTTATAATTATCACTATTCAATTTATTATAGTGTCTTGTATATGTATATTTCAATCAGTGTTTAAATATGAACATGTGAGTGCACATGCTTATTTTATGCATTTGAGTGTATGTGCATGTATAGAAGTCTAAGTCAATGCCAATGGTTTTCTCTCTTATTTCCACATTTTTAGTTAGTAACAGAGTAATTGGGGATAAAATTGTTTTCCGTATGCAATGATTAGTCATTGTTCTGTCCTTTATGAAATTGGATAGGTGGGGGAAATATTTCTCATGAAGCAAGTATCACTGATGAAGACAGCTGGCCAGTTTTGGCAAACAATTCAGCAGAACTTCCTACAATGTAAAATGTTGCATCATCATCAATTTTAGTTGAAAGATTGTAAACTCAAGGGGTGATTTATTAAAATACATTTCTAGTGGTTCTGACTCTTCCTCTCTACAACAATCCAGTTTTCAGTTTATAAATCCATTCAGAAACTTTCTTCCTATAAGAAGACAAGTCAGACTTTGAGGGAACAAGGTCCTTACTGGTGAGCATTGATCTTAGGAGCATCAAAGATTATTAATTCCAACCCCATGAAAGGATATCTCCAAACACAAAACTCAGAGGATCCTGAATTATAGTCTTTTCACTGTGTTGTAGTGTATTCATAGTACTTCCCAGTCTACATGTAGTTTATCACATAGGAATTATTGTCATCTTTATACTTATTTCATACTATTTTTATTGATACACTGAGCCTTTTAAGGATATTAAAATAGCACAATTGCCTCGAGGTCAGTTTCTACGGTCACAGAGATGGCATTTGTTAGCATTGCCTACTGTAGCATCCCAAGATAAAGTGTCAGTCTCTCTGTGAAACAAACTAGATGCAAAACAGTGCCAATTCTCTAGTTGTATCAGTTTTCCCTCTATTTTCTGGAAAGTTACATGAAATCTTGAGAGAATATGTAACTTAGCAAAGTTACAAACTGTGTGAATCTGATTTTCTGTTGACAGAGAATGAGTTCTTAAGATGGCTAACTCACCATCTGTTTATTGACCTCCAATGCTGCACATAGACCTCTACTTGCTGACAGAAATAACTCAACATGATGCACATACAGTGGAACCTTTGCTCTGCATGTAGGAACCACCAGTTCTGGATTTTATAAATAGAAAGTGTCCAGTAACAACTAATATTATCTTAAGTATCTGTGAGATCATAGATGTGAGTGTTAACTCCATTAGAATATTAACTTCCCAAGTGTAATTACATAAGATGAGCATGAGAGTCCCATAGACTATTTCTCTACAGAACTATAAACGGGAAAATCACGGACTGAGTTATCATAGCATTTTGTGTTGAATTTGTTGTTGAAGAAGGTTTTAAATAATGCTTTATTGATTCCTGAATCTAAACAAAAAACTAATTTACCTTTATTTAATCTGAGTAATAAGTAATAAATATGAATTTAATAGTAGTAGACAGTGTAAAATGAATTTTTTTGGTTTTTACGAGACAGGGTTTCTCTATATTGTTTTCGATGCTGTCGGTCCGGCCTGGCCTCGAACTCACAGAGATCCACCTGCCTCTGCCTCCCGAGTGCTGGGATTAAAGGCGTGCACCACCACCGCCCGGCCTAAAATGAATTTTAATATGTCTAACTCAAGCATATGAACAATTTAGTCATCAAATAAATAAAATTGATGCCTATTATAATCTTGACCAAGTGTCACATAGATCGAATTGATTCTCCATTTTTCACATTGGCATTCAAACAGAAAGATGTATAGATTGGAATGAGGGTCCCATGAAAGTTATCAGGTAAAATTCAGGGCTCATATTACAATTGTATTTGACCTCAATAAATCCATATTTGATGTAAGCATGTTCCAAATATTTTATAGTAATATTTTATTTTTATATATATTTTTTATTTTTAAATTTAAATTAGAAACAAGGTTGCTTCACATGTCAATTCCAGGTCCCTCTCTGTTTCCCTCCCCTCCTCCTGTGCCCTCTCACCAACCCCCCCTATATCCTCTCATTTCCCCAGGGAGGGTGAGGCCCTACATGGGGGTGTCCATAGTCTGTCATTTCATCCAGGGAAGGGCCTAGATCCTCCCCCAAGAATTCAGGATGAGAGAGCAACTCTCATTGCTGGATGGGAGTCCAAAGTCCATTTGTATAACTGGGATAAATACTGATCTACTACCCAAGGCTCAATAGATTACCTAGGACTCCTCACTGACACCCAGGTTCAGGAGGTCTGGATCAGCCCCATGCTGGATTCCCAGGCATCAGTCTGGGATTCAAGAGCTAACCCTTGTCAGGTCAGCTGTTTCTGGGGGTTAAACCATCCCAGTCTTAATGCCTTTGGTCTTCAGTCGTTCCTCTCTGTCACTGGATTTCTTGAGTTCAGCTCAGTGCTTAGCAGTGGGAATGTGCCTCTACTTCCATCAGCCACTGAAAGAAGGTTCTGTTTCCCAGACTCCCTGGCCATGGGATTGTAGGCTGGCACTCCCCAGGGCTATGTCTAAAATCCATATATGAGAGAGTACATGCCATGTTTCTCTTTTTTATTGACCTCACTCAGGATGGCTTCTTCTAGTGCCATCCATTTGCCTGCAAATCTCAGGATTCCATTGTTTTTTTCTGCTGAACAAGTACTCCATTGTTTAAATGTACCACATTTTCTCTTCAGTTGAGGGGCATCTATGTTGCTTCCAAGTTTGGATATTACAAATAATGCTCCTATGAACATAGTGGAACAGACATCCTTGTTGTATGAATGGCATTTTTTGGATATATGCCTAAGAGAGGAGTTGCTGGGTCTTGTGGTAGGTTTATTCCCATTTTTCTGAGGAATCTCCATACTGATTTCCAAAGTGGCTGAACAAGTTGGTACTCCCACCAGCAATGGAGGAGTGTTCCCCTTTTACCACATCCCCTCCAGCATAAATTGTCCTTGGTGTTTTTGATTTTAGCCATTCTGACAGGAGTGAGATAGTATCTCAGAGTTGTTTTGATTTGCATTTCCTAGATGACTAAGGATGTTGAGCACTTTCTCAAGTGCCTCTTAGCCAATTTAGACTCCTCTACTGAAAATTCTCTATTTAGTTCTGTAGCCCAGTTTTAATTGGATCCTTTGGTGTTTTGGAGACTTGCTTCTTGAGTTCTTTGTAAATTTTGGAGATCAGCCCTCTTTCAAATGTGGGGTTAGTAATCATGCCACACTATGAATGTGCAAGTCAGAGCAGGTCTTTCCAGAATAAGTTGTTCTTTCTTATTTGTTGGCATGCAATAATTGAGTTCCTGTCACCAGTCATGGGTGGCTAACATTGAGTAAACTCTCTAGGTCCAAACACTTCATCTATATATGAATATGATTTTTATGGAACATGTTTATTCTGAATTAATTAAAGGTGGAAGGAGATACTAAAGTTCTAGATAGGTGGGATCCAGTATGAATGAAAATAAAAATAGTGGGGTGTGGCTGCCAATATGAAGTACTTTATAAATGTTGAACTAGAAGTCAAATCAATAAATTGTTCATAATGGAGTTGCTACAAGCAAGGCATTGTCTATGCTGAATTAAATTCCTATATTGATGTCTGGTTAAATTGTATATGGCACTTCAGAATATTATATACAGGAGAACATGCAAACAACAAAGGGGAAAAATGGAAGAGGCAAAATATTTCAGGAAAATACAAAGTCATCCTGATCTCTAAACATTGGGTAATTCAGAGTCAAATGTGAAGTTATCATGATGAATACATAGATTTCCTTACCCTACTTGCAAAGTTCTCACATATTAGGAGAGACCCCCATTACAGTGCTTACTGGTGAGAGCATTAAAATTTTGAATTGTTAATCTTAAAAAAAATAAAATGCATATTCTTCTATCTAAATTCAAAAGAAGTCTAGAGACAAAAGTCCTTCAGGAAGTATTTACATTTTCAAAATGCCTAAAGATCACAAGCTTCTTGCATGTAGGACTTTATATGAACCATCACTTCCCCTTCAACTCTGACCTCATGTCCCTGTCCACTTGAATTCCTGAGTTCTCCAGCCACTCAGGTGTGCTGTTCTCCAAGATGCTTTGAACCAGCTCATGGCCTCACCACTCAATTCACTATATCCATCTCACTTTCTGCTCATTTTGCAATATGATATACCAATGTTTTATTTTAAAATCAGAGTTAGAGATTTGAAACCCACTTCTTTGCCTAATTTAGTTAACACAGCCTTTTATACCCTCAAAGATTCTTTGCATTTTGCATATTGTGTTCATGTGTTCTTTGACTTCCTTAATAAAACATAAAATCTATATGGATAGTAATTGTTTTCCTTTTTGAACTACTAAATGCAAGTAGTCTACAAGTGTGCCCCACACATTACAGTCTCTTATTGAATGTTTTTAGAAAAACATTCCTTCAGACATTTCACATTGAATGCACATGTAAACCTTTCAGGCAAACTGTGGCTGAGTCTCTATTCACTGTTTTCCAGAAAGTGAAAATGATCAACAGCTTCTCATCCATTGTAGAAACCTGGCTGGAATTCTACTTGATTGGTGTCTATTGAAGTATTAGATCTTGTTAAATTAATATTTCAATACTTGGTCCCCAGTTGGTAAAACTGAGAGGACTTAGAAGCTATATTTTTGTTGGAAGAAGTGTGCTACTGGTGAAAGGATTTGATATACCAAAGGCATGTGCCATTCAATTTTCAGTCAGTACACTCTGCCTCCTGCTTCAGAATTAAGACAGGATCTCTCAATGATTCCTTTGATCTGCTGCTGTGAACATGGAGTCAAACCCTCTGAAACCACAAGCTTTTTAAAATAAGATGTCTTAGTCATGTATTTTATTGCAGCAATAGATATGTGGTATATTTTAAGTTAACTTAAAATGGGTTAAATTTCCAATATAAACTCTGAAACCTTAGATTTCCTTGGAAAAAAACTCAGGTAAATTTTCCTTGAAATTAGTCTTGTTATACTTTGAAAATAAGACTGGACAAAGTATAGGCCAAAAAAGGAGGGGAGAAGGAAGAACAAAGAACAATAGAGATGGCAATAACATAAAAAAATCTGCACATCAAAAAAAATCCAAAAGTGAATAAGAATCCCATAGAATAGGAGATGGTATTTATGAACTAAATCTCTGATAAATTCTGTATGTGTAGGAGTGCTTATGATTCAATAGTCACAAATGCAATAGAGAAACTTCTATGTGAAAATGAGAAAAAAAATATCTGGAAAGACATGTTTCCAAAGAAATAATACAAATCACCAAAGAGTTACATAACAAAGTGCCTAGACAGAATTCATGGAAGTGTGAATACTAACCATAATTAAATAGCATCTATCACCTCTTAGAAAGGCTACTATCAGAAGGACAAGAATGCTGTCTATAAACACTGAGGGTATTATGCATATGACAGACAGGTGTGACTCAGCAATACTCTTTATGGATATATATCTGAAGGACATCAAATCACTACCAATATTCACAGTGTTCAAATATGGAAGCAACCTAAACATTTAACAATAGATAAAAGAATAAATATAATGCTAAGAGAAATAATTAGTCACACATAAGAAAGAATTGCTGCTCTTACAAAATACAGATAATTCTTAAGAGAATTATGCTAAGTAACACGAAGCAGACATAGACAATCAAGTGTTTTCTCATCTTTACTTTTCATTTATTTATGTATTTATTTATTTGTTTACGGACTCTAAAAGAAGAAAACATCATATGAGCAGGTAATATAATAAATAGAAATGTGGTTGCCATGACCACGAGAGAAGAAGAAATAAGGACATGGAGCAAAGAGCACAGAATTTGAGTCTCAGATAACTCAGTCAGTGCACACTGCAGGGAGAAAGCCATCAATATGTTTGTGCTGTTTATTGTATCCTCATCCACATGTCTCTACACAGTCAGGATGACATAGGATGACATGTGTGCTAATGGGTAAAGGTAGTTATTTCACTACATCATCATACATCTTGGAAAATGTAAATTCTTCAGTTTTGTCTTAGTAAAATTGAGCAAAGTAGAAATTAGTAAAAAGTACTTCCCCCCAAAATTGTCAAATTTATATTTTCTGTTAGGCACTTTATAACGATTATATTTAAAACAAAATTTAAAATAATATTAAATTAGCAGAAACTTTAAAATAAGAGCAATTATCTCATCACATATATTTGAGTGATAGTCATATAAAAACATTTAACTGGGGTAGCTACATTCTCAGAGGCTTACTCTATTTATCATCATGGTGTGACACGGTGTCATGAAGGCAGGCAAGGTACTGGAGAAGGAGTTGAGGGTCTTACATCTTGACTCACAGCAAGTGGTCCGAACTAGGTACAGACTGAGCATAGGAGATCTCAAAGTCTGAACCCACGGCGGCACACTTCCTCCCACAAGGCCATACATACTTCAACAAGGCTACATATCCAATAGCACCACTGCCTATGAACTTAAGGGAGACAATTACATTCAAACTATCACAATACTTTTAAGTTATCTCATGGATTCCCTTTTTTAAATTTTAAAGACTTTCATTTATTTTAAGTTATGTGTAGTGTCTTTGTGAATGTGTACACATGAGTGAGGTATCCTAGGAAGCATCAGGTTCTTTCAGAGGTGAAGTTACCTTATGTTGTTAGGCACCCAACTCAGGTACTGGGAACTGAACTCTGATCCTCTGCAATAGTGGCAGTGATCTTAACCCCTGAGCCATCTTTCCATCTCTCAGTGTCCCATAGATTCTAATAACCTCCCATCTATGGGAATGTAAACTTTTTCTGCTGACTCTGGCTATACTCCAACCCTTTAAATAGTCACATTTCTAGGAATTACACTGAAGTATGTTGAGATGAAAGAAAACCTTGAAATGGTAAAAGATTTTTGACAAAACAGAACTTTCTGTGAATGCACTAAAAGTCTTATTCTTGACTACCATTTCATAGTTGTTTGCTTTGCGTTCTGTGCGTAGTAACTTTAAAGCAGAATGAAAAAAAACCTGGCATCACTTGGCCTGGCCTCTCTTGAGCATCCTCACAGGCCTGGCCTCTTCTTCCATACTCAGCTGTTAGACAATCTTTTGCACTTGCGCTTGAGAGCTTTTCTACTTGTTCCCTTGACAAGGAAAATCTCTACTACTTCCTACATGGTTGGCATCCTCTCAGCCTCTGGCTTAAAGTTTAGGTGCTACATCTTCAGCATGAACATTTGTGAACTCCATACAAGGAAGAAAATCCACCAGGAAACTGTTGTTTCTCATCTCGCTGCCTGCCTTCTTTCTTCACTCTCAATACCATAGTTTGTGATGTACTTAACTGATACCGAGCCTCAGTACTAGGAATGATGCTCACAGCAATGAGGGCTGTGCTTACATATTTAGAATGTATGGGAAGTGCACATTAATTTGCCTGATGAATGTCAGTTTTCAGGTAATACTTACACAACAACAACAAAAAACCTAGTCTAAGAAGTATAAACACCTAAAATCAGAACTCCACAGTTGTCTTTCTTTAAACATGTGCCTTCCTTTTGGAATAGGGATAAATATACATATTTATATACTAATCTTTAGGTCAGCTAGGGAGCCCAACCTCCATCACCTGAGGATGTCCATTCTTGTTTGGACAATACCAGCATTAGCAGCAAGATGTTGTGCCAAGATATTTTCCCTCCTTTGAAAACTAATGGCTTTATCATCCCCAGGAGAACCCCAAGGCTGTGTTTGTAGGTACACAGTGGTTTTCACTGGCAGCTACTTACTAAGCTGAATATTCTTAGCTAACTTGTCAAGTCCTAGAAATGTTTGATTTCCTGCAGGAAATGTTTGCCTTTGAAAACTCCAGTGGGGAAATTGCTTTTTCACCTCTGATCAAGAGAATGAGTTTAACAGTGTCTGAAGATGAGAGTCATCCCCTGGAAGAGGTACAGAGTGTCTAATGAGCTTAGGAACAAATCACAAAACCAGCAGGGAGTGGGAACAAAATCCTACCCACACATTGCTTTCAAAAAATTTTTTTTAAGTCTCATAGGTTTGCATTAATTGAGGTACCCATTTATAATGATGTTTTGTGATGTATTAAATCAAATGTATACAACTGTATGGAAACACATTTAATCACATGCTATAGTATAAAATGTGTGCCATTTTGTTTCTTTGTGTATATTTGTTTTAAATACTTATTAATGAAGAAAGGAGCAGGTACAGTTGTATGTTTTATCTCTATTATGAGCTTTACTTTTCATACTTTAAGGAGCACAACATAAATTCATACAGACACCACAAAACTCACCCAAAGTATGGTTGTCCATGGGCATGCTCAGAAACCTAATTCTAGGGCATCAGGTTGAATTTGTTTATTAGCTACTGAGTCTTCTTCACAAAAGGATACCCCTAAAAACTAACCCTTACTTAAAACTGAACATCACACTGGGTCTTTTGACATGCTTTTTTGTATTTGTACCTCATGAGAATTTATTCTTGAGACTTCTCAATGGATGATGACTTACTTCATTCCTATTTTTCTATAATTATTACTTTCATGAGTAGAAATTTCTCCCCTTTTGTTTCATCTCCTGAGAACCCTGATCTCTGAAAACTTGGTTCCAAATATTGGCTATTAAGATAGTAAAATTAAATTTGTTTTTAGGAAATATGAATACAGTACAGTTATAAGGAGTATGTGTAATATAAGTAAAACCTATAGTTTATATACCTTCTGTCTTAAAATCACATCACTTGAGATGGAAAAGGTCAGCCCTGGTTAATGTTTTCTTCCTCTGCGCTAACACGAATATGATCAAGAACAGCACTGATATAGCACCATTTCTAAGATTCACTTTTGCATATTTTGAATATTGAAGACTTGAGATTTTTGTGAGTGGCTTCATTATTTGACTTTAGAAGATGTGTAATTTAAATTCATTCTCGAAATTCTAAGTCATGTGGTCTCTTCACATACTCAACAGCTCTTTTTCTGAGTATCTCAGCAAGTTATATCTTCATCTACAGTGTCCTCACAACTCAACAGCTCTTTCATGGAGCACCACAGCAACTAGGTTATCAAAATTTGTCAACTTGAGATTCAATCAGAGACCTTGTCTCAAAACTAAATATAATGGTCTATAGAGAAAATATCCATCATGAACCTCTGGTTTCCATAGACATGAACCCATGCAAGACATGCAAGACAGACACATTCAGCAATACACATGCCAAAACCTGTATATTAGTTCGTATAATTCTTTTGGTAAGAAGAAACAGGAGCAACAACACCATATCTATTCAATATACTTCCTTAAAATGTGTAATTGATGGAACACACTATTATACATGTGATTCAGAAAACAATTATCTGAGAAGAGATATAAGGCTTTATGTTAGAACTCATATGCTCAGATGACATAGAGGAAACAGCACTTCAGATAAATAAATAAAAATATTATTATTATGGGCAGGAGTGGTGTTTTTCTGTACACACAACTTGTATTGTACATGCTTTCTTCTCTCAAGGTCCTTTTCCAGTCACCACAGTTGGATGTTGACCAGTATAAATGGTGTACCTGTATGAAAACTGTTTATGGGGCCTCATTGGTTTAGAAAAGATCTTGCATAGGGCTCTGGCTCCATTCCCAGCACCCCTATGCCAAGCTCATAACCATATGTTAATTCCAGTTCCAAGGGATCTGATACCCTCCTCTGGTCTCTGTCATTGCTCAAATTCATGTGGTGCACATGGACTCACATAAGCATATAAATGGAAGAAAACACCCACACAACTTCTTATTGGAGATACTTCTTATTCTGTTGTGCGCCTAAAGAAATCCATGAATAGAATCCTGATTGGTTTCACTAAAAGAATTCACTGTATAGACCATTGAATGAGCATTGAAAACATCCCTAGTCATACCAGAAAAACAAAAAATAGAATTAAGATACTCTTAGCAGGACAAGCAGAATAACTGGCAGGAAACCAAGGTACACTACTAGAGAACATGTCACTGATACTGGATGACAGTGTTACTGTTGGCTAATCATTCAGTTATTTGACACATAATATCTTCATACTTCTAGGAGTCGGGTCAGATGAGTAGAGAAAAGATAGGGAGACAAGAAGGGAAAGAAAGAAGGAGATTTGGGAGAGGAGAGGAGATAAGGAGAGGAGAGGAGAGGAGAAGAGAGGAGGGGAGAGGAGGGAAGAGGAGGGGAGGGGAGGGGAAGAGAAAGGAAGGGTAGAGGAAATAAGGAGACAGGAAGTGAGAAGAGGGGAGGGAAGACGGGAGGAGAGAAGATGAGGAAAAAGGAAAACAAAAGTGGGGAGAGGAAGGGGGGAAGGAGAGGAAAAGGGAAGGCAAAAGCTTGGTATTGTCCATAGAGATGACAGGAATACTGTTATTACTGACTACTGTACTCATTTCAGAATATTATCAGAATGATATTTAGCTATCAGAAGGTGGTATATACACTTGAAGTTTTGGGGAAACTTTCCCTATGTTACTAGAGTATATACCTAAGGATACCCAAACCTTGAAAAGTTTTATATCATGCAGTAGAAATGTTTTTATCCATATTCTTCAGTAAATGAGTCTGTAATAGTTTTTCTTCTCCCCACCCTCTTTTTTTCTACTGTCAACATTCTAGATCTTACATAATGCTCTGGAAAAATGATGTATATTTGGAGGAGTGTTGGAGGTCTCCAACACAGTATAATATGTAGTCATGAAGTTAAATTGTCTTAGGGCTTAATATTTTACTCCACAGTGGGTAAAATTTATTCCAGGTTTGCAAATTTGTGGTTTTATGTCAGCCTTGTCCAGATACTGCAGGTGATTTGAGTTCTGTTTGCCAAATGAGAACTGCCAGTAAAAGCTATCATGTTAAGAATGGTCCCTATTCCAAATTTATTTTCGTAAAATTAATTATAAAATGCCTGTAAATTTTACTGACTGATTCAAGTTGATCACTTTGGTTCATGAACCAAAATATCCTTCAGAGACACTTCTGTTACTCCAGAATATGTATGGTTTCAAGAATCCAGCATAGTCATGTGAGTGAAAGGTCTGGCATATGAGACACTTACTAAATAGGACGTGGTTCTTTTATTTTATTCCTGCCTCTTGGGACTATTACAGAAAGGCAGTCATGTATCATCTTTGTAGATTCCAAATCTCTTTCCAGGAACTCACTGATGTTAATTTCATTCCCTTCCAAGACCATTAAAGAAAATAACTAGAGTAACCATCTTCCTGACAACATTGTCTTCACGGTCCTACATCTCCACAGCAAAGTGATTTGTCCTTATTAGAAGAAAAAAATCAATAAAGTCTGGTTTCAATTTACTCAGAGTATTCTCTCCTTTTTTTAACAACATAAAAAATATCCTTGTTATGAAATGACCTTTTGGTAATCTATATGTAATGGCAACTCAGTGGCATTCAGCTTTTTTATTTTTATTTTTTTTGGATAAATACATTTAAAATGCCCAGAAGAGAAGGCAATTTGAATAAGGCAACCAGCACCAGTCCCACTAAAGAAACTTCCTACTATCAGCCCACATTATGTTACTGTGGGGAGCAGCAGGTGATGCAAATACTGGCCCCAGGCATTTATAACTTTGACTGTTACAGGCTGCTTGACAAGATTCACTATTTACTTCCAACTGAGGACGATTAGCCTTAAATTCCAAAGCTACACATCAGGTATGTGAAAGAGGCACATTTAGGAGTGGTTGCGTGATTGAGGTAACATGATTCTTACCTTTTGCATTTAGTCGGGTGAAGCGTAAAACATCACTCATAAAGCTCTGTAGTGCTGGGTAATTGCATCTGGGGGGCTGGCCTTACCTGCTCCCGAATCTCCCTGAGAGTGTCAGCTCCATCATGCCATTTATATGCCTCTTGCTGCTACTGATTATAAGAAGACATTTCCTTTGCATACCCAGAGGTTAAAAACTTCAAAGCAATTTCCACAAATTGTAACATTCTAGGGTAGATGATATTTGGAGTATAATTTCCATGCAATTTAAGATTTCTTTTTCTGTTTGGAAATGTTTGATATTTTTTCTTGTCAATGGGCATTGATTCTCACAAAGAGAACGGCATGATATGTGCCCTTGTGCACCCTTTGCTTTCAGAGAGCATGGTAATTGTTGTGTTAAGTGTCACCCTGTCATCTCCTCCAAGTCAATGATAGCTTAAACTTATCCTTTGCCCAACAGTTGTATGAAAATGATTGGCTCTGGTGTGATAATTATAGTAATTAGTATTTTGAGAAAAGGATGAAAGATGGAAGTTTGGGTTCACATATTACAAGTTCATTGATGCATTTATTTCTGTGTACTTTATGCAAAAGTTTATGAGTGGAAAACACATTATTTAATGTTTCCCTCAAAGGTTAAGCTTCTCACTGCTCATATTAGTTACTGAGATGTATAATCAAATTATTAGATAGGATTTTCAGTTTTCACAATGGGTATTTAATATTTCCACATACATTTTGCAATCAAAGCATGGGGTTTACTACCTAGGACAGGGCTGAGAATATGAGTATTCACTAAGTATTTGTTGAATGAATACTAGTAACATGGAACAGTTATGTATAACATGATCACCAAACCTATTCATTATTCAAGAATGCTAGAATTGTTTGTGGGATTTTTCAAGTTTTTTAAAAGAGTCTAGATATGTAGGAAAGACAGGCTTCAAATTTAAGAATATCTTGGCTCACTCTCCTGTGTAATGAAACTACAATCAGACATTATTATGCCTAGCCTTAGTTAGGCTTTAAGTACAGCTTATATACCTAAGGAAGAAGTGTTAGATCACAGATGTTACCCACTTCTATGGGTTAATTAGTTCTATCCATATATCAGCTTAAACCAAGAGAAATTTCACAGCAAAAATTGTTCTTGAGTTTATCAAACCTCTAATACATACATATATATATGTGTGTGTGTGTATATATATATATATATATATATATATATATATATATATTCTCATAAACTAATTACATAGTGCTGAGGCATTTTGGTGGAGATATCTGCACCTTAGAGTTATGAATGTATAGGAGTTTCATTCATAGTTTTCTGATAAATAAAACATTGACATTAGAGGATTACTGGAACTTACAAAGATGTTTTCTATAAATATCTGACAATGTGTGGCTATCATCCCACTGTCTGAAGCCCACCTCTCTACTGCAGTAGCACCATTGCTATTACAATTTTTAGGGTCTTATTTATTGCTCAGACAAACATTATCCACAATCTCACATGCTATCCCTTATATCACATTCTGTGAGAGTCACAGTTAATATGGAGATAACATTGAGAAAAAGGTTCCCTTAAGAAAACAACATCATGTGTAATATGTCTTTTGCTACATTTCTCTTTCTATTCTTACTAATAGTTTTAGCTTGATGATGCATAGTTGGCCTAGCTGGATCTTGCTCTCCCTGTAGGCTATGGCTTTACTCTGAAGAATATTTTGTTAGTTACACAGAAGATTCTTAATTTCATATAATCCTTATTGTCACTTCTTGGGATTACTTCCTACACTGCATGATTCATGTTCAAAAAGTCCGTGTGTACCTATGTCTTGAATTGTTTTGTTTCGTTTTGTTTTTCCCAAGTTTTCCTCTTCCAGCTTCAGCTCTTTGAATGCTACATTAAGGTCTTTAATTAATTTTGAATTGATTTTTTTCATACAGTTACAGATACGTCTTATTTTCTTCTACTTCATTGGAGATAATCTGAAAATAGAGAAAGAGGACCAGGAACCATGTTTAAAAACAACAGTAACAATGACAGTAGGGTTACTTACTTTTTTAACTTTTTTTAGAAACCATTAAGGCACGACTCTACCCTGAAATTAATTCTTTGTATTTACCTGTCTTACAGCAGGATATTTCTCAACAACAAATTCAGGATATAAATCCATACTTAGGCTCAATTCAATCTATCAAGGAAACAAAAAGTCAAGGTTCTTTTTTGGCGTGTAAGGTAATTACCTGAAACCAAACCAATAAATTGATGAGACTTATATTTGTCCTTTTGTGCTTACCCTGGTTTCCTCGTATCCTGAGTAACCTATTATCTGCCAATAGCTGTGGTGGGGGTGACAAGACATTTGTGGCAGTTCAACAATTCCTATTTAGGACTGTCGTACTTATCACAGAGGTGAAGGGTGGTAAATCCCGGTCTGAGAGCATGGCACACACCAAGGCCAGTAATGAGTAGATGTCAGGGAGCCGGTATCAGACCTTGCTTTGGAAGCATGCAAGTCTTCATGTGTGTCTGTCAGATCCCTTCCCTTGGGTTCTAGCATTATGGCATTGCGAATATCGGAAGGTATGAGGAAGATGGACCCAGAAGGAATGTGGCCTGGGGACTGGAAATTATGTGGGAGACTCACTGAAACTCAGAGAGCTGCAGTAATTTGGTAAAGACCCATAGGTAACAATTACCTGAATTGTTAATGAGACAAACCTAGAAACCTAGGCAGCCGTCAGGATGGAAACACTCCTGTGAATTCCATGATTTCCATCCAGGGCTCAGGGAGGCCTGGCTGGCAGAGAAGGATACAAACAGGTTGGCTGGTACTTGTGGCAGATAAAAGAATGACTGAAGGAGCAGATTCACACATTAGGCTGAGACAGTAGAGCTCAGGGACAGTGTTGTGTTGGGGGCAGTTGTGCCTCCCATGGACAGCTGTGTTGCAATTATTTATTTTGGCTTCCTCTGTGTACCTTGGTTCATTTTTGGTGAGTTACACTTAGTTTCAGGCCTGATCAAAGAATTGGCTGTGCCTTTTAAAAACAGGTAAGTGTTCCCAAAGCAGCAATTTTGCCAGGAGAAGATGAGCAGCTCACTGATCATTAGGACCTAGATCTTGGAAGTAGGGAAAATTTATAGTAATACTTATTCTGATTCAGGTGCAGTTTGAGGAATGGTGCATGCACTAAATTATTATTATCATAGTAAAGATGTCTATGCTCCATTCTTGTGCTCATTCCTTTAAACCAATTAAGAAACTGAAGCACACAGATGAACACTTTCGGAGGACAAAAACCTTTATAATCCATGTGTAATACATTCAGTCACCCCCTATCTTTGGATGTCATCTCTGATTGAAACCAATCATGACAATGAAATACAAACCCTTTCCTCTGCTCCCTATCCAGATCTAAAGTATCAAATCTTGTACAGAGCCATGTTGCTCACAGATTGTGATACTGTGAGCTCCACACCACTGGGGTTCGATCAGTTGCATTCACTATCCTATCCCAAATGTTTAGACAATTCCTGGAACATGGTGGTTGCTGGTTGATAAGCAAATGAATGAATGATATGAATGATGGAAATAAAGGAGACTTTGGATCATTGTTGTTCAGAGTCTAAGTCCTTATGCCTACTTACCATGCCTAGGGCCCCTCAAAGTTGGGCTAATCACTTATTCTTCAGAGAGTAGGAGGCATATAGTCTATACCTATGCTACTTGAATTGTGGGTCACACTGCATGTGAAGCAATACAAGTGAATGTTAGGTTGAAAAATCATTTGTCAGGAATGAACACTTTCTAAAAATTTAAATCTAATATAGACACAGTGTATTTCTCCTGCTTCTCCTGGTTGCATCACCTAAATATTGAGATTACAGGAAAGCATCACCATGTCAGGAGAAAAACAAATTTCTATATGATTTATTCGTCATAATTGTTTAAGATTATGCCTACTCATATACCTAGGTTCACACTAAAATTCCTTAGGCAAGAAGGATCGCAAGTATATATGTTTCAGAAGTTTGTATCCAAAATAATCACCTCCAAAGCTGTAACCAAGGACAAGATAAGAGGTACCCACACAGCTCTTTACCTCTCTAGACTCATTGTCTCTCCTCAGTGCTTCTGTTTGGAACATTGTTCCTGTTCACTAATTTTGCACAACTGACCACATAAATCTTTTCCAGGAACATCAGTATCGGATCTTCTTATAAGGTTGCTGTAATATAGACAAGACCAAATAATTGTCCTTCTTGCCAAAGTGTTACTGTCTTTGTAAAGTCTGTGATAAAGGATTCTAAATGCTGTATTATTTGTTTCATTGAGCTTTCCTATGATGGACAATGTTGAAGGTGCTCAGAAAACCAAACCAGAAATCAATGACCTTAAAACATCCTCCATCCAAATAAATGCTGTATGAATAGATTAGACTGTGGTCTGTGTGGAGTTGATGCTAGCCAGGTCACAATGCTGAAAGCTTTGTGAACCATTGCTACAAAAATCTCAGTTTGATTTATTCCATAATCATTGCAAACTCCTGTTCTCCTTACCAAGTCCCAAGCCACTTAAAGAGCTACCTAAGAAAGAGGGGCTCAAATTGTAAAATCCTCTGAACCATTGCAAGCATACAATTTAGGTTGAAATCCCTTTCAATTTTCTGAAGTCACCATAATTGAAGCCAATTGAATCTGAGTTGTAATAATAAAGTCAGGGTTGTGTTTACCACATATGAAAAAAATCTAAGCAATATGGATTATTTGCCATTGCAAAGAGGGCCTTTATAAAGTGATTCATATTTCACAGATTGGAGGAAATAGGACTGTGAAGGATCTAATTACATTTTCATATTGATATTTTAGGAAAATTTGCTGTAGCAATACACTAGCATATGAACTAATCTGAAATTGAAATGAAAATAACTTGTAGTGGTCTAGTTTTTGATGATTCATTCTTTGTGAGGTTTGGAAGAGCAGCAATACAATCTTTTGTTTTTAATATGTAACTAGTTTAATTCTTCATAAGCAACCCCGAGGTAAAAAAAAAATCTTGAGAGAATAGCATGTAATTGAATCATGTTAAATCAAGATTTAGATAAGGAGTGAGCTTCATGCTGCCCTCCCTGCTTTCTTTACAGTCGCATCAGCACCGATGAGATTTCTGGTTAGAAAAATCAATAGAAATTCAGAGTGAACCTTGGAGGAGGGCATTGTGATGTGACTGAGGAACTCTGAGAGCAATCCTCCTCATTGTTGAAGCATCTCTCTTCTGTTGCTGGAAAAGGGATGAGTGGATGAAAAACAAAGGAAAGCAAGAGTAATGAGAGGACCCTGGTGGAGGAACAACAGGGAGGATCTCATTTAGTTTTCATAGCGGTACATGCATTTATTTGTTCATACATTGAAATGTCTACTGTATGCATAACATAGGTCATTCTCTCTAAGAACATATATATAGAGAAAAAAGAATGCACAAAACCTTTTCTCACAGTAAAGAAATAATAATAAAATACAGGTAAATATTAAAATAGACACATGGTGAAAATTTCCAGGGTAAAGATAATGTAACTAATGAGGCCTACCTGAACTAGGAAGTCAAGGAAAGCACCTTAGAGAGGCAATCCTTATTCCATACCCCCAGAAAAGGGGGGAGAAATATCCCATTCAGAAAACAACAAAGAATACTTTAAGGAATTAGCATCCTGAGACAGTGTCATTAGCATATGAATGACTGACTTTAAGCCAGACAGAGTTTAGTTTGGCTGGTGTTAACAGAATGAAACAAATAGTTTGTGCTTAGATTCCCAGCTGGAAGGGTTATAAGAAACTGTTTTCCCCCAAGTAGCAACTATCTCTGGCCATGGCCCTAGTTATGTGGACCAAATGTTTTCTGTGTAGAGGTAACATTTAAGAGGACAAGGAAGAGACACAGAGTGCCAGCAGGACTCATGATATCATGTTTCACTGTCTTATTTTCAAAACCTAATGATCTCTAGATACCAAGGAGCCTGAGGTTTGTAGTGTACATTCTTGGGCCGAATGTTAAGTTGAAATCCTGTTATTGTGGAAGAGAATAAGATTGGTTTTGGAACATGACAGCTTTGGCCAAAAGGAGGATAAAATAGGATGTTCAACCAATTCTTCTATGTGACTTAGAATGAGATACCAGAAGTAAAGTGAAGCAAGGCTAGGGAGAATGGTGTGAAAGTAAGTTAGAAGCATAATCATGGATCAAGGAATGGGTCTTTGGTGAGCGAAGAGATTATACTGTGTCCTTAAAATATACTAGGCCCAGATTGCACATAAACCTATAAACTGCAATTACTATTATTTAAACTTAACTTTTCCCTTTTGTGTATGTGTGAATATATGTTCTTGTGTATACATATGTGCTTCCAGGTGTGGTTCTTTTGTGTACATATGTGTTTCTAGGTATGTTTGTGTGTGTGTGTGTGTGCATGTGTGTGCGTGTGTGTGTGTGTGTGTGTGTGTGTGTGTGCATGCACGTTCCAGTATGCATACACATGATTGTAGAAATCAAGTGTGTGTTCTCTATCTCTATCACTTTCCATCTCAGTATTTTGGACAGGGACTTTCACTGAAACTGTAGATTTCTGTTTTGACTAGACTGGATAGGCAGTAGTTCCCTTGGATCCTCCTGTCACTGATTTTACAGCACTAGAGTTACAAGTACAAGCCAGCACACCCAATTTTTCATGTGGGTGCTGCAGATTATTTATGGATGGGTCATCTCTTCCATTCTATTAGCCTCATTTTAAAACACAGTAAGAAATTCACTAATAACTATGCTGCTAGTAAATGCAAACATACTGTGGGCACTTATATTTGACTCACCACAGAGACAGAGTCCCCAAAAGCTTGTTATAGTGAGCATCTGAAAATCTGTGCATTACTTTTGATGAGGCATCTGGATGCAGTTAGTAAAACTTCATCTGCTCAAGATCAAAAGGGCTAAGAGGGAGAAGAGTAGCCTTAAGAGCTTATGCTGTGAGAGAGGAAAGATGTCTGAAGATTAAGTCTGGGCATTTCACCTCACGTTTTCATTAAGCTATAACTCTGTATATAAAGAAGTTAATTATATGGTGCTTTAATCCTGTATAAAGGGTCAAGCAAGGCCAGTATTGTGTAAGGTGTTAAGGCAACTCTTGAAGTAGAGATGCATTTGAAACGCGGATCAAGGTAATCATAGTGTTTCCAAGAAGCACTCTTGACAATGAGTATCAATTATTTCCAATGAGACTGTTTAAATCTGAGGAGCAGTTTGGATGCCCTTTCCTGACTGTAAGTACAACTAATATTGCCAAGGATAAGCTGTGATTCACACCATTGAATTTGGTCAGTCTTTTCAGCAATGTGAGTTTTTCAAGTGTATAATTATGTATCATGCTAAGAGGAAATGGGCAATGGCTCAGTGTCTCTAGGAAGAGTGCTACTGTTGTAATTTTAGCATATTGCCTTCTGATGATTTTAGGAATTTATATCTGTGTTTGTTTATCATAAGTTAGAATCATTATTCACAATTTTACTTGTATGTTTAAAGATTGTATTGTGACATAGACAGTTTCCTCCAGTCTTCCTTCATTCGTATCATCATGTTTATTCCAGCTTCTAACTTAAGGAGGAATTCTTTGGGAACTTACAATAAAGAAATTCTGGACATGGGAGAAGATGTGTCCCTCCCTACTGCCAGAGAAATTTTTACCAGTCAAAATCCCCTAGTCATTCTGACTTTCCCTTTTGGGTTGAATAAGAATAAAATCCACTGCCTGTGAAACAAAATTCTCTGTCCAGAAGACTTCATATTTACCTGCTTTTTAGCATGTACTGTATGAAGAAGCATGAAAGTTCATACCATGCCAGTGACATGGCTTGGTAAGCAATACTGCTGCTGCCAAGCCTGACAATATGAGTTCGATTTCCAGAACTCACATGACTAATGGAGAGAAACAATTCCTGCAAGTTGTTCTTTGACTTCCATGGATATGTGTGGGTATGTGCTACATACATGTGTAAAAATAAATAAATGAACTTTGAGAACTCATCTGCTTTGCATTAGGGCTAGTAGACTTTCCTGCGTTAGGCAATATGCATTTTCCCAGGAAAAGCCTCTTTGTCTTCTGGGAGATGCTACTTTAGGACATGCCATGGTACTTTAATTAACATATCTGTCTTCATTCTTTTGTTCTGTTTGTGCTTATCAGCTTTACACTCACCTTCAGAATAGCCCATGCTATTTTGTTATGGTTTCACTTCATGGTGCTTTTTCTTTCTTTGTTTTCTCTTTTAAAAGCTATATACTCCTAGGGATGAATCTTAAAAGTATATACTCAAAGTAAAGAATTGGATATATGGACAAAATATTCATGCAAAATATTAATTATGGAATTAATAATCCCAGTTATTTAAAACCATATAAATTAAATTTTAATAAAAGTACAACTAGACAACAGAATATTGTATTGTAATTACATGACACTGAAATATTTTCACTTGAAACATAAATGGTGACATGATATTCCAGATGAGAATCATGTCTTTTAGTTATTCATGCTTCACATGGAAATCCAGTAGTCTGTGTGTTTACAGGTGTATGTATACTTATTACTGACATGCCTGTCAAGCAAAAGGATTTCTGTATTAGTGACAACTAGATAGACAAATGTGACCTAGCTGCATATAATTTTGCACTGTTTTTTTCCCTTGGCTCTTAACGTTGAGTCTATCTACCCTACCCCTCAAGCTGATACAAGTTCAAGTTTAAATTCCAAGAATTATAATCCACTTTAGCTTAACAAAGGAGTTGCATAGTAAACATATTCAAATGGCATCATGGAACATGACAGTACACTTGTGACCATTCAATACTAAGCATTCTGTCTTTCTGTAGTTTGACTCAGGGCTATATGATCTTTGTTGCCAAATACAGGACACATTTCATATATCACACATTTCCCTAAATACTATCTTCTGACATGTTCATATCAAAGTATGATTTGATATCATCTTGTTGAACAATTATATTTTACCCTCTGAGTCCCTCTTAGGATTGGGGTTAAAGTTTTAAGTGTGGAGATTTAGGTCAACTGCCAATTCTCTCAATAACATTCTCTAGTGTCTATCATCTTATCAGTCCTCTTGAGAACCTAGGGGAAGAAAGTAGAACCTCTGTGTTTTCATTTCTTAATATTCTAATTTCAATCTACTCAATAGTTTTGTGTAATAATGATGGTCTTATATTAAGTAACAGTTGAAAAGTGAATTTAAAGCCTTCTGTAAATCTTTGGCTTGGAATTCTATTCACCAAAGACATGGCTAACATAACTCTGGATAGTCCCATGTGTAAGTGTAAGGGTCTGGAGACTATTGAGTTTTGATTACTTCTCCAAACTAAAATAGATGAATTGGAAAGGGTTGCAATGTAGCAACTACATCCTGTCAATTAATTTGACATTTCAAATTAAAACTCTCCTTTAAAGGATTCCTGTCATTAAAACTTCATTTCATTCTTGCTCAATAAGACTTGAGAAGAACTAATGAAAAAAATAGTAAATCATGTTGACAATGGTTAACAATTTCTACTTATGCATCCCTTTCAGTGACTTCAAAGCACTTCAAGGTTCCCAAACCTGCCATTCTTGGAGAAGTTGATAATTAGAAAAGAAAGAAAACTTCCTCAGGTCACTCACAGCAATCAGTTCATTTCAAATAAAGTTTTTGTTTTAATTTCTCTTTTCCTAAACTAAAAAAAAAAATGAAATATAAATCCCAGGGGCTGTTACTGTTGGGAATTTTCCAGAAGAGAGAAACATATATGATCCTAACCTGAGAATTAGAACATTGCATTTATGCTTTCTAAGGAGGCCAACAGAAGAAAGTACAAAGGTAGAAAGGAATGCCAAGTGTACGACTGGAAAATGGCCATCACTATAAGTTTTCAAAAGGAAGCTTAATGTAATATGTATTTTGCAGGATAGATGTGACTCTTCTAGGGTCAAGAAGATGTCAGCATAAAATTTTCTAAGTCATATTACTCAATTTTCTGATCTTTGATAAAATACCATGACTAGAGCCAACTTAATGAAAGACAGACCTTGTTTCTAAATAAGCAAACAGGAAGAAGAGAGTGAAAAGGGAAATGGGGTAATACTATAAACCCATATAGCATGCCCAGTTACATACTTCCACCAGGAAGACTGTAAGTCCTACAAGTTCCATAACCTCCCAAGCAATGCCACTAACTGGAGACCAAACTTTTAATGCATGAACCTTTGGGAAATATTTCTCATTCAACTATAGAGAAGCAGTATGAAATTTCCAGATTCTATGGTATGACTATGTAGAGGTATCAAGCAATGAGACCAGGAAAAGAAAGAAAGATATTTAAATTCAAGTCAACAAAATAGTCTCAGTGAGGAGTCCTGATAGTTTAATGGATAGAAGAGGAGAAAATTCCATTGAAAGCTATGTATTAGTTTATATAGAGAGATTTATGAGTCTAAATATGTAATGCTCAAAACAAATAGCATAGCCACAGTTGCGTATTTATTGGCACAGATATACATAATCCTTGCTTAAGGACACAATCCCTAGGTGAGAAAAGCAGGAGTTTTGAGGAATAGTAAAATCTACTGCAGAAGATAATTCAGGGTTCTATTTCTGATACAAGAAACCTCAGAAATAATTAAGAGAAAGAGATAGCTTGATGTATAATAAAGATAAATGAATTTTACAATATGTTTCAAATTGTAGATTTGGTGCATACATTTATAGTCTGAATTTAGAAACAATATCAATATGCTTAATTTGCCCACAAGAAAAAAATCGCTTTCAATGATCACTTAAAACCCGACTTATAATCAGACCATCACTATTACTCAACTATGTTACTTTAAGAATGATGTGAATTAGAATATCCACTTTAGATATGAAAACATAGAGGTGATGTTTTCTTCTCTTAGGTACCTAGCAGGACAGATGAGGTTAGACACAAAAGATTAACAGAGTGCATTTTAGAGAAATAGAGTAGGTTTGAATCTCTGTCCTCAGAAACTTACCAAGAACTTACCCTGTAATAAAGACTGTTTTCACTAGCAACCTAGGTCTAGTTTCTAATTTACGTTTCATAGCTACTTTGTAAGGTATGCAAGGACACCATGTTCATTTGATGCTCAACTAAGTTCACCAAGCAGTCTTAAGATACAGTTAACGTAAAACTTAAGTTCAAACGTTGGGATCCCTGCCCCTAAAACTAACAATACAGATACTGGACAACACCAAAAAATTCAATGAATTTAATCACTTTTCTGACATCATTACCTATATAATTAACACTTTTTGTTCTAATGACAGAATACAAGACTTCAATTTACTCCATTTCTTCTTATTACAAATCCTGAATCGGTAAGGCATAACCATGTACGTTCATTATGAAAATAGGAACCTATACTGTATTGTATGAATATGTTAGACGGAAGAAATGAAATTAATTTCATGATGTAAGGAAAATATTTAGTATTGATTCATCAGACACATCCACCCCAGTTCAAGCATTTTCCCCTGTGTATCTATACCAGCTTCTACTAAACTAATAATTCATCCTTCTTTGAATTCAGACTTTTGTTATACCTCTAGCTATTGTGTTCTTTTATTGGGGAAATAATGTATTTAGGTGGATACAAATGTAGCCAGAACACACTATATTAGTAAAAACTTGTCTGCAAAGTTTAGGGTTAGTTTATAAAGATTTTCTTCCTCATTTTCTTACATGTGTATCAAAAAGAGGCTCAACAAATGTCATTGTAGTGACCAGAGAAAGCCCAGTGCTGAGAGTTCTGGAGAGAAATATCCTGGCACTAATGTACTACCTAGTTACTCCCAAGTTTTTCCAATTCTGGGTGTAAAATTAACATCAAATAGCTGAGTCCATGTCTCCACGACAATGAGCATTGTTTTATTTTAACTAATCAATGCTTTTTATAAAATATCTAATGTATCTAGCCAGTTAGTTTTGGTTAGGTTGCTATCAGGTTGTATCAGGTCATACATAGATTCTGTGAGTGAGAGGAAGCTGAATACAGCATGGTCAGATAAGATCCTTATCCTCAATGGTCTCACAATCCGTGTTAGTTACATTTCTGCTGCCATGGTAAAATACCATGACAAAATGATCAAACACAACCTACAGGAGAAAAAATTGATTGGGTTATGGTTTCAGAGAGATACAGTCTGTTATGGTCAGGAAGGAAAACATGATAGTATGAGAAAGTGCAGTGATGGCATTTGCAGGAAGCCAGCTGATCACATTTTCATACACACACAAAGAGAGAGAAAACGGAAAAGCTTGGCTCATAGTGAAGTACTTCCTCCAGCAAGTTTCCATCTCCTAAAGTTTCTATAACCTTCCTAAGCAGAACCTCTAATGGGGGATCAAGTGTTCAAATATGTGAGCCTCTGAGGGGCAGTTCTCATCAAAGGACAATGTTCCTGGACAGGAAGCAGGCAAGCTATTCCATCCCTCAGCACAGTAAAATTGTGTTTCTGAAATGTAAAGGAAAAAACAAAACAGGGGCCAAAGAGAGGCTTCATGTCAGTTTCAAACTTTGTTTTCAAACAGCTCAAGCTAGAACAAATTCTCTTCCTTTTACCATTTTTGTTTATTAGGTCATACATTCTCCACTTCTTATTACTGCTGTCTGTTTTGAAGATCAGACTGCATTAATATTCTTCTATTATACAGAGAGTACAGGTTGCACAAAGCCTCGTGCATGAGAGATAGGTGGAAGTCTTTGAAGCCTCACATGATCATGCAGTGTTCCTGTCTCCCATCCAAGCTTTGTGGCTGTGTGCATTGTGAATACTATGAAGTATTCTTTTCTCTGCACTGTTGATTCCCATGTGTAATTTCTAAGGAATTCAACTGCAGTTTCTCTAGTGGCTGATGAGATCAGCTGCCCTTTTCTTTTTCCTTGTAAGATTTGGTCTGCTAGTTAAGAATGTTCCTTCCTTCCATTCTGATGGGGTCCTTGATTGGAAGAGGAGGCATTTCTAACCCTCAGAGGAATGACAGGAGCTGTGAGTGAATACTCCGCTTTATTATTCAGTCATTGAATCGAGTGTTCAGGATGGAAACAAATGCTTTGTTTTTTGGCATTTTCACCCCTGGATTAATTTTTTCAGGATGGATGCATGTCAGCATCACTTCCAGGCCACTAAACAAAAGCCTCTTCAAGTGCAAAAGAAAATGATTCTTCAAGAGGCTAGAAAAAGAGTAAGGAGATAAAAGCAGTTTAGTGTTAAAAGACACTTCTCCCAAGAGCCTTCCTTAATTCACCAGCGGAAATACACATAGCATCTGTCAGAGCTACAGTCAGATGAAAATTCACTAAAATATGAGACTACCACACTAGTTTAGCCTTCTAAACTTTTTTCCATGGCACATAAAAAATACTTAATGGTCTTCACATTTAGTTAATCTGGACAAGCATGGCCAATCTTTTCATTTTTTCAATGAAGAGGTAATGATGTTTCATTGGCAGCTGCTCAGACACCAGCCAGGTTCTTTGATGGTCCTGAGTACAATAACAGTAAGTTTCACCTGGAAGAAAGCTCTCTCTTGTCCAGGCACTGCAGTGTCCACAAAGAATCACTTAAAGGCTTTCTGAAACAGACTGAATTCAAAGTCAAGTAGAAAGTGTTACTCGGCAGCACAGAGTATTGATGCGAAGCAAAGAAGCCCTTAACACTTTTCCAGGCAACTTAATCCAAATCTTGTGATGATGAAGTTTGATGGTCACCTTTATTGCATTAAGAAGTACAATGAGATTGTTAATGAAGCCCATGTCCCAGCCAGTATTTACAGATATTCTATTGAAAAGACGATCTACCCTGAATGTGGAAAGTACCAACAAAAGCTTCATTATCAAAGGGAAAAGGAGAAAACCAGACAGAAAGCTGGCTAGCATTCTCCTTTCTCTGCTTGCCCTTCCTTAGACATGTGAGGGAGCATCTTTCTCAAGCCATGGACAGTAGCTGCTGTGGTCATACCTTCACTGTCATGATGAACTATACCTAAAGACCCAGACACCAAATAAAGTATTTCTCCTACAGTTACCTTATTTCTTGGCATTCATATAGAGCATGGAGAAAAGTACCAAATGGAAAGATTCAAAACACAGGGAGAACAGCACAACATGTTGATAAAAAATTCATCTACTTATTGCTATTTACACTTAGTTTGGCACAGTATTAACATGCTTTATAGATATAATCTCTCCCCAATTCCAAATGCCAGCTAATATATTTCTTGTTTGGATTTTTGCTTTTATTTTTATATAACTAAACATTTAAAGTCATTTAAACGTCAATGATATAATGTACAAGGTTTTGAACTCGATTTTACAAGTTCAAATCATTGTTGTATAAAACATATTTTTCTGCCTCATAGGGTAATACTCTTGAGAATTCACTCACAGAGTGTGTCTTTACATTTTAAGACCAATTAATATATTCCATGGGTAATAAAACATAAGCTCAGAAATAAAATGTGGCTCATTGAAAAGAGCAGTTCATGCAATCTCAGCCTAAAATGTATCCCCCTGTGACCCTGCAAATGCTGCCGAGTGGCTCTGACCAGTTCTTTTCTTGTCAGGTAGGAGTGTAAAGATATCTGTGTCTTAAGATACCTTAAGCAGGGGATATAGTTCACATAGTAAAGTGTTTGCTGTGTATTCATGGACCTGATATGAATTGATCCCCAGAACCAAAGGAAACAAGTGGATAGGCAAAAGTCTATAATCTAAGCAACAGGGAAATGGCAGGAAAATGAAAATTTCAGGTTCAGCTACACAGTGAGTTCCAGGTCAACCTGTGCTGAATAACTGTATTCATTATGCTTCTGTTGCTGTGATAAAATATCATGACCCAAGCCACTTACAGAGGAGATGGTATATTTTAGCTAATGGAGAGATAAAAGCCTATCAAAGAGGGGAACAAGGCAGGATAGCAAGTGGCAGGAATGACTGGAGGAGCAGGAAGATGAGAGCTCACCCCTCAAACTCCAGCACAAAGCACTGAAGGAAACTGAAAGTGGCTCAAGGATTTAAACTCTGTAAGCTTGCCACAAAGATATGCTTTCTCAGGTCAGTTGTTTCTGTGGGTATTCCCAAAGTAGTCTTGACCCCTTTGTTCATATAATCGCTTCTCCTCTTAAATTGGACTCTGTGAGCTAGGCCCAGTGCTTTGCTGTGGATTTCTGCATCTTCACCCATTCAGTTGCTGGATGAAGGCCCTATGATGATAGTTACGTATCTCATTACAGGGGAAGGCCAGTTCAGGTACCTTCACCAGTAATACTTAGTGTCTTAGCTGGGGTCATCCTAGTTGGACCTTACTGTCTCTGGACTGACAGCAGTGGGAATCCTGCATGGGACCAATCTAGGCCATCTGAGTGTGGGTGACAGTTTTGTAGCTTGGGCAGTCTGTGACTTGGGCCACTTTAGTGGGACCAGGATTTATCCCTAGTATCTAAACTGACTTTTTGGACCATATTCTCTTTGGAAGGATACCTCGCTCAGCCTACATATAGTGTGGAGGGCCTTGGTGCTACTCATACTGATGTGTTAGATTTCATTTACTTCCCACAGGAAGTCTTACCCTCTCTGAGGAGTGGATGGGGTTAGGAGGGGTAAGTTGGGGAAAGTGGAAGGTGGGGAGGGAGTGGAAACTGTGATTATTATTTAAAATGAGGAAATATTGTTTAAAAATAATAAAAAATATACTTCTTCCAGAAATGTCTAAATCCCTAATACTCTCCACAAAGCATCAGCAATTTGGAAACAATACTTATAGTTCAAGCCAAATGTCTTCTTTTCCACTCTGGTTCTTGTAGTACTGCCAATTTGATTGTCCTTACGTTCACCTTCAGGACCTTAAAACTTTTTTTTAATAGAGAGATATCTACTAGTGTCATTAAACCTTAGAGGATATACTTCATTTTTTATATATTTTTTAATGTTTAATATAAATACTATGGTGATATTTTCATACAGTACAGTTTGGGCACATTCATCCTGACCTTTCCTAGATCCATCTCTCTCAAAATTTAACATTCTATTTTATTTTATAACCAATCAAGTCCAATTTGTTTTGCCCATGTATGCTCATATGTGGATCTGAAAACTGGAGCATGTTCAAATGCCCAGGGGCCACATTGAAAGAAAACTGACTCTTCCTACTCTAGAAGCCATAAACTGTCAGTAACATGTCAATTGGAGGTGAGGAATTTATGGATGTTTTAGCCTCCCTGCTAGAATGTTGACTGGCTTAATTTTATGTGAGTAAATGCAAGTACCATGAGCTCACAAGTACAGGAACCCTTCATATTCAGACAATACACCTTTACCCCGACCCTTCCTGACTTCTCTCTCTAACAATCTTCCCAACACCTCTTCTGTGATTGACCCTGAATTTAGTCGTAGGATATAAAGTAGATATCCAATTGTGTTTGAACCCTCTGTGAACATCTATTTTCTACACTCTATCAAGTTACTAATTTTGGTGTTAATTACTGTCAACTATATGAAGACCTTTCTTCTACAAGTTCTGAGAACTGCCCTAATTTATGGGACTTCAAATATAATGGACAGTTTTTTCATATGTATACATTTTAACGAAAGGGTATAAAAGTATTGATGTTGTAACAATAAACAGCACACTTATTGAAATTAAAACTAAGTATTTATTGTAGAAATTACTCACAAGATACCAAGCAAGTAACCCAGATGAGCCCAGTAGTTTTCCGCTGCCAAACCGGAAGCCAAAATCTGGGAAAAGAGACCAAGACTTCCTGTGTGCTGTCTTTTATGCCTTCCCCCATAACGCCCCATAGCCCTGCCCAAAAGTGGGCCTGGATAGTGACGTAGTGCACCGCCTATGTACGTATACGTCTTTACGTCCGTCCATATACATCTTTAGTCATGCTTAAAGTGGGTGTGATTAGCGGTGTGGTAAACTGCCCTTTTATTACCTCATCTGTATGTGCCCCTAGTAAGTCAAATGGTTAATGGCGGTATACAGGCTTTCTCCTACAAGTATCTTTGGTTTTCCTCCCTGGAGAGAAAGGTCATATTTAGGATATGTGTGTGCTGTGGACCTTATTTTATTTGTAAACAAGTTGTTGCATATAGTTCTCATAGTAATTGCACAAGAAGATAACATCCCTGATTTCCAAGGAAAGAAAGCTGCAGTTTGTTGTACCATGAAATCATAGAGTTTACAAATCCTGATGAACTGAAATGGGAGTAAGTTTCAGGTGTGCCATTTTAGCCCAGTACTTGCTAAGTTGCAATGAGATAGAAAACATAGAAATCTGGTGGAGACCACAGTGGACAGATATGAACTACAGCTGTCCTATGCTAGACAAATATTTGGACAGGTATCGTTGTGTTTATAATTTTCCCTGACAAAGTGCTTTAGCTACAGTCAAGTAAAATAACTCTCTGCCCTCCTCCTAGCCTTAGGGTCCAGGAAAGTAATGTAGGAGTTTATGTCACATCTATTGGCAAATTAAATCAACCTTTTGTCTCACTATCTTTTACTGATTGTCAAATCTTCTCTTATTTTAAACCTTACAGTTTCAATTGGGTACTCATTCTTGAAAAAACATAAAGTAGAAACATGTAAACAATCTTTATATATCCATATACTAGTTGTATCTATTCATTATCATACAATGAGAATGATAGTAATATATACATCATCCAAGTTATCTGCAAACCCTCAGAACAAGTTGTTCATCTGTATAACCAGGTATGGTGCACACATCTGAAATCTCAGGTCAGGAATCTTAGGCAGAAGAATTATGTGTCCAGACCAGTCTTGGAGTCACAAGGCATCTCACAAACCATCACAACAGCATGTGACTATGGCTGCTCTTCCAGAGTATCAGAATATGTTCACAACTTGAAGGCAAAATCATCATTTTTATTAACTCCCTTTCATAGTAAGAAACAGTGATATTGACCTACAAATCAAGTGTTTTGAATTACTTCCATTAATGATCATATACACTTTATTAAGAAAATAATAACAGAAAATTTTAAAAGGAAAACAATTCAGAGTAACCTAACTTGGTGCTGGTAGAGAACACAGTGATTATGGAAATAAGATGAGTTTCATGAAGACAATATAATGAATGTATTCTCAGAAGTCCTGTAGCACTTAATATATTTTCTGATCTCTATGTGTGCTTGTGTTTAGTGCATACTGTCTGGCAGTGTATGCATGTGTGTGTGTTTCTCCGTGTGTGTGTGTAGTATATGTGTCATATGTTTTCTGTAGGTGCGTTTTTGTTTATATGTTGTATATGTGGTAGATAAGAACTGTGTGTGTGTTTGTTTGTGCTCCCTGTTGTTTGTGTTGTGTATGACCTGCTGAATGTGCTTGTGTGCTGTGTGTTGGTGTGTGCTGATGTGTGATACATATGTACAAAGTGTATACTATGTGTGCTGATGTGTGTGAGCTGTGTGTGTGCGTGTGTGTGTGTGTATGTGTGTGTGTGTGGTGTTGTGTTCTGTCTGCCTCACTTCTTATCTGGTAATGAGCAGTTAATTCAAGAGAAATCCTCTATCTTCTTCATGGGATAATTAGATGGTCCCCATGTTTCTTAAAGTTGAGACAAGGATAGATTTAGAATTAGGCTAAATTTCTGAGTCCCTCTGCTTTCTCTGCCAGAGATTTACTGAGATTTATCTCCCATGTGCAGACTGCATCCTCACTTCTCAAAGGCACCAGTGTATAGATCATAATAATGAAATGATAATATAATAGAAATTAACATTAGTTAGCGATGATAATGCCAAGCCCTTTGCTAGACACTTCACACAAGACCAGACAACCCTCCAGGCACTCAAACCATGACAGAGTTATTAACTTCATTTCTTAGAGGAGGAAACACAGGTCATTGGGGTTAACTAATTTGTCTGGAGTCATACTGATTTAAAACAATGGAGCCAGCAAATGATTTCAAGTCTGTCTCACTACAGTGACTCCTGCTACTTATAATACAAAATAAAGGAGCAGAATAAGAGTTCAAGTTTCTATTTATTTATTTATTTAGAGATAGAATCTCATGTGCCTTACCCTGATTTCAAATTTGCTATGTTCTGAAAATGGCCTTGAACTCTTCTGTAGTCTCAGCCTCCTGCTTGAATTGTTGACATGTCACACCATATTCAGTGTGTGAGGTGCTGGTAATAGAACCACAGACTTAGGGCATGCTAGATAAGTACTCTAGAGAGTAAGCAACATCCCCAGCCACTAAAACAACATGATTGTTTTGTTATCATTTAAATAAATATCTAGGGTCTTTTGTCCATATGTATGCCTGTGGGCCATGTGCATATCTGGGAGGGAGGAGAGTCAATTGAGTTACCTGGAACTGAAGTTACAAATTGCTATGAGCAACTATATTGTGTTGGGACTTGAAGATGGGCCCCCCCTTAAAAAACTCAATCAGTGTTCTTAACTGCTAAGGCATCTTTCCATCCCTAAAATGACAGAATTTTAACTATGCATAGCAATTTTGATTCAGATAACAATGTATGGGATTTTGAAAAAATACTTCAGTCTTCATTATATATGAAATTATTTCATGCACTAAAATTACCAAAAAGTCTGCTTTTATATTTTCAAAGACATGTACATTCCTCCTGGTATCAAGTAGTAATTTGTGCTTTTGATTTTCATTTACCTACAGACTAATGATCAGTTGTATTTCATGTGAGCTTATCAGCAATTTATGTATTTTATTAAAAGGAATGCATTTTCAAAACTTTGTTTTAAATCAGATCTTTGACATTTATTGTTAAATTTCAATTGTTCTTTATTTTTCTGGATACTGGATCATCAAAATATGTAACGTAATAATGTTTCATTATTTCTAATACTCATCCATCTAATCTCCAAAATATGATTCTAACTTTTAATATCTGGGACATGTATAATAAAAAAGAAAAAGATTTACTTGAAAAAGATGGAGCTCCTTAGTTTCCAGTCACAGGGGTGTTATTAAGTATAGTGAATCCACTTTCACTGCGGCATACTAGTCTGCTGCCCATAGTGCCAATGTATAATCCATGTTAATTTAAGTCATCGATGTTTAAAATGCATATTTTATATGCTATACACAGTTGGGAAGTTCCCATTTAATTTATGTCTGGTAATTATTATACTCTCATTCTTAACCTACTTCACAGACCATGGATTAGTATTAAAATGTACTTCCTGGCAAAGCTACTTGTACTTTTTAGTGTAGTAAACATGTGTGGATCAGTTATTAGCAGGTATTCATTTGTTTTCTTAAAACAGCATTTTCATTTCCTACATCAGTGTAGGGATAACTCACTGTACAATTTCAAAATCATTCTCAGCTCTATCTTTATAGATATACTAGAATCTTAGCGTGGTACTAATAATCCTCTATATTCCTCAAACTAAAAATTAAGTCTTAATTCTTTTAGCTCAAAATAATTGTTTTTTGAGGGTAGAAGTGTACTGCAGGAAAGAAAGAATAGCTTTTAGATTCTGTAGTACACTGCAATAACTGTAATTACAATGAATTGTTATTTCTCAGACAGGATTTCGAGTATTTCTCAAGCAAAAAAGAAATGATGGATATACTAATTATTGTGATAGGATCACACATATCATCCATGTATTCATAGTTATTTTCTCTATATATATATGTATTGTCATAGATTCATTCATTCTGTTGCTATGATTAAAAATTTTGTCCAAAACCTACTTGGGGAAGGAAGGGGTAATTTCGCTTACACTTCCAAGTTACAACCCAACTTGAAGGGTGGTCAGAGCAGGAACACAAAACAGAACCTGTGGAGGAATTCTGCTTGTTGTCTCACAAAGAATTTGTCACAGTCTCGAGCTTCGATAACTTTCTGATACAAATCTGAACCACCTAATGATAGGTGAGACACCCCCATTGGGCACTGGGCCCTGTTGCACAAATTGTTAAGACCCATGGACAAGGAAATAGATCAGTCCTGTCCAGGCTCTAGACTATAATAGTAAAAACTAATCAACATATGTTTTTATTATATATTTTAAAATTTAAAGGTCAAGCCGGGCAGTGTTGGCGCACACCTTTAATCCCAGCACTCGGGAGGCAGAAGCAGGTGGATCTTTGTGAGCAAGACCAGCCTGGTCTACAAGAGCTAGTTTCAGAGAGACCCAGTCTAGAAAAAACAAAAACAATGAAAGGTCAATAGGATAACTATTCTCCAAAATTTCCCTCCATTTTCACTCTACCAAATATTTAACTTTCATCTAAACTGATGATTTTTTCTAAACTAGTTAATGTATATTTTATAGAGAAGACAAGAATAACATCTTACTGCTAACAATTTCCTAAATAATTTAACAAAAATTTATTAAGCTGCCAGTGTTCTGCAGGGATCATGTTATATTCTAAAGATTCAGAAATGCAATAATTCATTCTATCAATTTTCAATGAGCATACAGAAGTAAATGGTTATAGTATCTTTACCTTCTATGTATTATGGAAGCAAAGAGAGAACCATGAGTGTCCTTAAAACATGAAGTAGAAACTACTTCATAAAATAAACTCAGTGTCCAAAAATAATTGGATGTTTCCACGGCCAGAGTATGTTTAGACTAGAAGAAAAATAAGAGCATATAAAAAATTCAAAGACGTGTGACGTAATTTATAAAAATTTATTACTGCAAAACATGGAATCTAGAAGTGATTGGTAAGATAGAATAAGCCAAGGGAGAAAATCAGCATAAATCCATGCTCAGAAGCAAAGCACTTGACTTCCAAACAGTAAGCATTTGCTAAAGCGTCCTGTACTTTCCCATTTGCATTCAATGACCCACAAAAGACAGAGTCATTCTGATTTTCCAACCCCAACCTGTGTTTTCCAAGCAGAACATCCATATATAATCATTATGAGGAAGACAAGCTTCATTTGACCTTTGCATCTGAGTGTTTACCAAAGTCTTGCTGTAGGCTCTATCTAATGAAATAGTCATTTGTTCAGCAATTGCAGGCAGTCAACATGGCGTTAGGGGAAGAACAGTTTCCAGGTTGCTTTTTCTTTTCTTGTTTTGTTTCCTAATATAATTCTTAGCTTGAACAAAGACTGGAATCTTAAATCAGAATCTGCAATAAGGCTTTGTAGATTATTTTTCCATATATTTTTTTATTTAACTTTTTACACATGTCACTTTCAGTTACCTCTCCCTCCCCTCCTCTCCCATCCCCCAATTCTCCCAAAACATCACCCCCACTCCACACTCCATCCACTCCTGGGGAGGGCAAAAACCTCCATGAGGGATTTTCAGGGTCTGTCACATCATCCTGGGAAGGGCCTAGGCTCTTCCTCATGTGTCTAGGTTAAGAGAGCATCCCTCCACGTGGCATGGGTTCCCAGAGTCCTTCTGTATGCCAGGAATAAATACTGATCCACTCTCCCAGATCCCACAGATTGCCAAGGACTCCTCTCTTTCACCCAGGTTCGGTGGGAGGGTGTCTGGATCAGCCCCATGCTGGCTCCTCAGTCATCAGTCTGGGGTCCATGTGTACCCCCTTGTTTAGGTTAGCTGTCTCTGTGGGTTTTCCAGCCTGATCTTGATTCCTTTGGTCATCACTCTTCTTTGCACTGGATTCCAGGAGTTCATTTCAGTTCACAGCAGTGGGTGTCTGCCTCTGCCTCCATTAGCCATTGAATGAGATTCCTAGGATGGCATATAAGGTAGTCATCATTCTCAATATCATGGGAGGGCATTTAAGGTAGCCTTAATCTCAGTTGGTGCCATTCTTGTAGATCTGTGAAGATCTCACTAGTGCCAGATCTCTCCTCCAACTTATACTGGCTCCCTCTTTTCTGGTATCTCCCATCCTTTTCTCCTCTATTCTTACCCTGGCTCAACCTTCCTGTTCTCTCACATCCTCCTCTCCTGTCCTCTTTTCTCTCTTTCTTTCTCCCATCTTCTTCTACCCTCCCCTTCTCCCCCCCAATCCAATTAGGAGATCACATCCCAGTAGGAATGCCAACTAGTGCAGCCACTTTGGAGATCAGTATGGAGATTTCTCAGAAAAATGGAATCAGTCTACCACCACAAGATCCAATAATTCTACTCTTAGGCATATACCCAAAAGATGTACCATCATACAATAAGGACATCTGCTCAAGCATGTTCATAGTAGCACTATTTGTAATTGCTGGAACATGGAAAGAGCCTAGATGGCCCTCAACTGAAGAGTGGATAGAGAAAGTGTGGTATATTTACACAATGGAATACTATTCAGCAGAAAAAAATTGCAATCTTGACATTTACAGGCAAATGGATGGCACTGGAAGAAACCATCCTGAATGAGGTAATCCAGTCACAAAAAGACAAGCATAGTATGTACTAACTCATATATGGATTTTAGACATGGAGCAGGGCATTGCTAGCCCACAACCCCACTGCCAGAGAGTCTGGGGTGCAGGGAGGAACCTAAGAGAGATATGCATTGTAACCCGGAGAAGGCTTTGTAGATTGTTAATGTGAGAAAAGGAAATGGTTTTTCTCTATTGAAAATTGTTAATGCTTAACTTAATTATAGAAAGTTATAATCAGGACCAGCAGGACCAGAGGGTCTGGCAGGATCAGTGGGACCAGGTAAACCAGGCCCTGCATCCAGACCTGCTTTCCAGTGCCTGGGGATTGCCTGGAGACTGCCACAGAGCTTCCCATCCTGGCAGGAGCCAAGCACGTCAGATGCCAGGTCCTTTCTTTCACCAAAGACACCAGGGCAACAGTAGGTACAGGTAAACAAAGCCCCACATCCAGGGATGCCTCCAAGTACCTGGGGAATCCCACAGAACGTCCCATCCTGGCAGGAACCAAGCACCCCAGATACCATGTTTCCTCTTCCACCAATGAGACCAGAAAACCAGAGGTTCCAGACCAGGGGACCAGCAGTTCAAGAGGACCAGTGCCTGAGGACTGCCACAGATCCTCCAATCCAGGCAGGAGCCATCACCCCAGATCCCAAGTCTTCTCTTATACCAAAAGGAACAAGAGGACCAGGTGGGAGATTACGCACCCCAGATTCCTGGGCTTCATTTCCACCCAGGGGACCAGAGCTAGGATAAGGAAGAGAAGAACTACCAGAGTATTGAACTTGCTTGTATCCCTGAAAGGGAACTCAGGTCCCCTAAACACCAGACTAGTAAGGGGCCCTTTCTGCACCCACTAGAAGAAGAGATGGGAAAGAAACAATACAAAAACACACTCAGCAACAGAAAAACAAATATGACACCACCAGATTCTAAAGATTCCACACCAGCAAGACTCCAACATTCCAATGCAAATGAAGCAGAAGAGAATGACCTTAAAAATAACTTCATGAAAATGATAGAGGCCCTAAAAGAGGATATAAGAAAATCCCTCAAAGAAATGGAAGAAATAACAACCCAAAAAATAAAAGAAATGGAAGAAAAAGCACACCAAAAATGCAAGAAATGGAAGAAAAACAAACCAAAAAAATCCAATAAATAGAAGAGAAAACAAACCAAAAAAATGAAAGAAACGGAAGGAAAAACATGCAAGAAATGGAAGAAAAAGCAAAGGAAAAATGCAAGAAATGGGAGAAAAAGCAAACCAAAAAATGCAAGAAATGGAAGAAAAGGCAAACCAAAAAATGCAAGAAATAGAAGAAAAAACAAACCAAAAAATTCAAGAAATGGAAGAAAAAACAAACCAAGAAATTCATAAAATGCAACAAATGGAAGAAAAGATAAACCAAAAAATGCAAGAAACAATTCAAACAGTGCAAGGTCTGAAAACTGAAATAGAGACAATTAAAAAAAAATAATCTGAAGGAAGGCTGGAAATAGAAAAGCCGGGCAAATTGTCAGGTACTACAGATAAAAGCATCACCAACAGAACGCAAGAGACAGAAGAGAGAATCTCAGGTGTTGAAGATACACTAGGAGAAATAGATTCATCAACCAATAAATCCCTAACACAAAACATCCAGGAAATATGTGACACCATGAAAAGGCCAAACCTAAGAATAATAGGTATAGAAGAAGGTGAAGAAAACCAACTCAAAGGGGCAGAAAACATATTAACAAAATCATAGAAGAAAACTTTTCCAGCATAAAGAAAGACATGCTAATGAAGGTACAAGAAGCTTGCATAACACCAAATAGAGTGGAAGACAAAAAAAGTTCCCTAGCCACATAATAATCAAGACCCTAAATATACAGAATAAAGAAAGAATATTAAGAGCAGCTAAGGAAAAAGGCCAAGTAACCTATAAAGGCAAACCTATCAGAATTACACATGACTTCTCCATGGAAACTCTCAAAGGCAGAAGGTCCTGGATAGATATTTTACCAACACTAAGAGACCATGGATACCAGACCAGACTAATATACCTGGCAAAGCTCTCAATCATTATATATGGAGAAAACAAGATATTCCATGGCAAAACTAGATTCAAGTAATTAATATCCACTAACCCAGCACTACAGAAACTTCTGGAAGGAAAACTCCAACCCAAGGAAGTTAACTACAGCCAGAAAAACATAGGTATTAGGTAATCCCACTTTGTTAACAGCCAAATGAAAAAACTGGTGGAATTCCACACATAATTCCACCACCACCAAGCATTCCAAATCAAAGAAGATTGAGCAATCAATGGTCATTAATATCCCTCAATATTAATGTCCTTAACTCTCCCATAAATAGACACAGGCTAACCGAATGGATTCGAAGACAGAACCCAAATAAAAAAGAATATACCTTCTTCTCCCCACCACATGGAACATTCTCAAAAATCAACCACATACTTGGAAACATATCAAACATCAGCAGCTACAGAAAAATTGGAATAACTCCATGGTTCTTATCACACCACCATGAGTTAAAATTAGAATTCAAAACAACACAAATTGCAGAAACCCTACAAACTCATGGAAATTGAATAATGTACAACTGCACCATTTCTGGGACAAAGCATAAATAAAAAAGAAATTAAAGACTTCCTAGAATTCAATTAGAATGAAGATACAACATACCCAAGCCTAAGCAACTCTTTGAAAGCAGTGCTACAGGGGAAGTACATAGCACTAAGTGCCCACATAAAGAAACTGGAGAATAGCTACATTAGAGTAATTAACAGCACAGCTGAAAGTACTAGAACACAAAGAAGCAAACTCCCCCAGGAGGAGTAGATACCAGGAAATAATTAAATGGGGGGCAGAAATCAATAAAGTAGAGACTAGGAAAACAATACAAAGAATCAATGCAACAAGGAGTTGGTTCTTTGAGAAGATCAACAAGATAGACAAACCTTTGTCCAAACTTACCAAACAGCAGAGAGTGAACATGCAAATTAACAAAATCAGAAAATGAAAGGGGCCATAACATCACTCTGAAGAAATTCAGAGAATCATTAGGTCATACTTTGAAAACCTGTACTCCACAAAATTTGAAAATGGACATTTTTCTGGATAGCTACCACTTGCCAAAATTAAAACAAGAACAGATAAGCAATTTAAATAGACTTATAAATCCTATGGAAATAGAAGCAGTCATCAAATGTCTCCCAACCAAAAAAAGCCCAGATCCAGATCGCCTCAGTGTAGAATTCTACCAGAAATTCAAAGAGCAGTTTATACCAATTCTTTTCAAATTATTCAATGCCATAGAAGCAGAAGGATCTTTCCCACACTCTTTCTACAAGGCTTCAATAACCTTGATCCCCAAGCCACACAAAGACACAACTAAGAAAGAGAACTTCAGGCCAATATCCATCATGAACATTGATGCAAAAAACTCTATAAAATATTGCAAATCAGATCCAAGAACACATCAAAACAATCATTAACCACAATTAAGTAGGTTTTATCACAGGGATGGAGGGATGATTCAACATACAAAAATCCATCAGTGTAATCTACCATATAAACAAAGTGAACAACAAAAACCACATGATCGTCTCACTAGATTCATAAAAAAAGCCTGTGACAAAATCTAACACCCCTTCATGATAAAGGTGTTGGAGGGATCTGGGATAACAGGAACATACCTAAACATAATAAAAGCTATATCCAGCAAACCAACAGCCAACATCAAACTAAATGGACAGAAACTTAACGCAATTCCTCTAAAATCAGGAACAAGACAAGGCTGTCCACTCTCTCCATACCTTTTTAATATTGTACTTGAAGTTCTAGCTAGAGCCATACGAAAACTAAAGGAGATCAAGCAGATATAATTGGAATGGAAGGAGTCAAACTTTATCTCTTTGCAGATAATATGTTAGTTTACATAGATGACCCAAAGAACTTACGCGGGACCTCTTACACCTGATTAACACCTTCAGCAAATTGGTAGGGTACAAGATCAATGCAAGAAAATCAGTAGCCGGCCGGGCGTTGGTGACGCACGCCTTTAATCCCAGCACTTGGGAGGCAGAGGCAGGCGGATCTCTGTGAGTTCGAGGCCAGCCTGGTCTACAAGAGCTAGTTCCAGGACAGCCTCCAAAGCCACAGAGAAACCCTGTCTCGAAAAACCAAAAAAAAAAAAAAAAAAAAAAAAGAAAGAAAGAAAATCAGTAGCCATACTATATACAGATAATAAAAGTGCTGAGAAGGAAATCACAGAAACATCACCATTTACAACAGCCACAAACAACATAATATATCTTGGGGTAATGCTAATCAACCAAGTGAAAGACCTGTATGGAAAGATCTTTGAGTCTTTAAAGAAAGAAATTAAAGAAGCCCTCAGAAAATAGAAAGATCTTCCAGGCTCTTGGATAGGTATGATCAATGTAGAAAAATGCAATCCTGCCAAAAGCAATCTACAGATTCAATGAAATCCCCATTAAAATACCAGCAAAATTCTTTGCAGACTTTGAAAGAACAATAATCAATTTTGTATGGAAAAACAAAAGATGTAAGATAGGTAAACAGCCTTACTCAACAAACCAACATCTGGATGAATCACCTTCCCCGACCTCAAGCTCTGTTATATAGCTGTTGTCCTGAAAACAGTTTGGTATTGGCACAAAATTAGACAGGTAGAGCAATGGAATCGAATTGAACACCCTGATATTAACCCATAAATGTATGAACATCTGATCTTCGACAAAGAAGCTAAAAATATACAAAGGAAAAAAGAAAGCATCTTTAAAATTGCTGGCATAACTGGATGCTGTCATGTAAAAGAATGTGGATAGTTCCATGCCTATCACATGCATAAATCTTAAGCCCAAATGGATCAAAGACCTCAACATAAATCCAGCCACACTGAACCTCTTCAAAGAGAAATTGCGTGGAACCCTTGAATTAATTTGAATAGGAGACAGCTTCCTGGACATAACACCACTAGTACAGACAGTGAGATCAACAATTAATAAATGGGACCTACTGAAACTGAGAAACTTCTGTAAGGCAAAGGACACAGTCAACAAGCCAAAAATCAACCCAAAGAATGGGAAAAGATATTCAGTAACCCCACATCTGACAGAAGGCTGATCTCCAAAATTTACAAAGAACTCAAGAAGCAAGTCTCCAAAACAACAAAGGATCCAATTAAAAAGTGGGCTTCAGAACTGAATAGAGAATTCTCAATAGAGGTGTCTAAAATGGCTGAGAGGCACTTGAGAACGTGCTCAACATCCTTAGCCATCCGGGAAATGCAAATCAAAACAACTCTGAGATACCATCTTATGCCTGTCTTTATAGCTAAAATAAAAAACACCAATGACAATTTATGCTGGAGAAGATGTGGTGAAAGGGGAATACTCTTCCACTGCTGTTGGGAGTACCAACTTGCACAGCCACTTTGGAAATCAGTACGGAGTATCCTCAGAAAAATGGGAATAATCCTACTACAAGACCCAGCAACTCCACTCTTAGGCATATATCCAAAAGATGCCCATTCATACAACAAGGATGTCTGTTCCACTATGTTCATAGGAGCATTATTTGTAATGTCCAGAACTTGGAAGCAACCTAGATGCCCCTCAACCAAAGAGTGGATAATGAAAATATGGTACATTTACACAATGGAGTACAATTCAGCAGAAAAAAAAAAAAAAACAATGGAATCCTGAAATTTGCAGGCAAATGGATGGCACTAGCAGAAACCATCCAGAGTGAGGTAACCCAATCACAAAAAGAGAAACATGGCATGTACTCTCTAATATATGGATATTAGACATAGATCTGATCTGAGGAGTGCCAGCCTACAATCCCATGGCAAGAGAGTCTGAGAAATAGAACCTTCATTCACTGGCTGATGGAAGCAGAGGCAGACTCCTACAGCTAAACTCTGAGCTAAACTCAAGAAATCCAGTGACAGTGAGGGAGGACTGATGCGCAAAGCAGTTAAGACTGAGCTAGTTTATCCCCCAGAAACAGCTTATCTGACAAGGGGTATCTCTTGAATCCCAGACTGATGGCTGTGAATCCAGTATGGGACTGATCAAGACCCCTTGAATGTGGGTGTCAGTGAGGAAGCCTAGGTAATCTATTGGGCCTTGGGTACTAGATCAGTATTTATCCCAGGTATACAAATGTACTTTGGGCTCCCATCCAACAATGAGAGATGCACTCTCACCCTGGACTCTTGGGGGGAATGTCTAGGGCTTCACCCTCCCTGGGGAAATGAGGGAATATTGGAGAGGTTGGTTGGAGGGCACAGGAGGAGGGGAGGGAAAGGAAGAGGGACCTGGAATTGACATGTGAAGCAACCTTGTTTCTAATTTAAATTTAAACATAAAAAATAAAATATATAAAAAGAAAGTTATAATCAGCATCCAAAAGTAGGAATGAGTAGTTATGAAGCAAAAATAAGTTTAAAGAAATAAATACATGAAAGATATACTTTTTGAAACTCCTTTATTATTATTTTTTGAAATAGAGTTTCTCTGGGTATATCAGGCATTGCCTGCTTCTGCCTCCTAAGTATTGAGGTTACAGGCCTATGCTCACGACCACTTCCTAGTATATTATTTTTTATCTTTAATGTGTACTTAGAAATGAGAGAGCAAAATTATTCTAGAAGGCAAAAATATAAGAAGATGAACATAAAGAAGCACTATAATTGCTTTATAGAAATAATTTTTCCCAAGTGAAAGACAAGATTTAATCACACATTTAGGTGACCCTGAAACTGCTATTTGAACTTTGTCACACAGCTATAAGCAGACTGCAATGTCTCCATATCAGCACCCACATACAGACATCCTTTGGAAATGTGAGCTTCAGTTATGCATAAGCCTAGATATTTCTAGTCACTTCTAAGGAACCCATAAATGCTACCTACACACAATAGAATGATGGTTATGAGAAGACAACGCCTGACTCATAATTAGGCCAAACATAATAATGAGATAGATTTAAGTGCAACACAAATTTCATCATTTGATTTAAAAATTAATGTGGTGAGTGATACTCCTTTAAATGTTGCAAGATGTCTTCATATTCACTGTCTTTTCCATAGAAATCAAGGTTTGATTTTGTTAGTTGGGTAGATCTGTATTTGTAAATTGTTTCAAACCATTCAAGAAACATTATACCAATTGAGCAGGATCTACTCAAGTACTTAAAAATGTATACATTGTAAATACTTTATATATACACAAACAAATTAATGAAAAAGAATCCATGAATGTGAAGAAAAAGGAGCAGTATATGGGAAGGCTTGGAGGGATGAAAAGAAGGGAGAAATTATGTAATTACATTATAATTCAAAAACTGAAAAATAAGTCCAATAAAAATGAAAGAACACTAATAACAAAAAATACAAAAGATGCAAACAAGTTTATATGAAAATTGTATTTAATCATTTAACCCTATACCTGGTTCAGTGAAATGATCAACTGTCTCAACTTTGAAACCTTATATATAATTTATATTATTGGCCATATAGAAATTATATTAGGCTTATTCCATTAAAATAAATAATCTAAGTAAGCCCAGACATCTAAAATAATGGAGCACTGTTTCTCCCCAGAAGAGTGAATATCTTTAGCAATGTAATCATTAAAAATATAATAATTTAAGCTTAGTTTTTAGAATTTATATAAAAATACACCACTCAGAAAATCTACTAAATGTTAGTAAGGACAGCCCAGCCCTGTTTCATGAGGCACACTTGAAGTTGAAGTGGGCCCAGACTCTTTCCTCTTCCAGGTTGGGCATGGGTGACAGTAAGCAATGGGGTATGATGATGGTGGTGGTGGTGGGGTGGTGGTGGTTCTTTATGGTTAGCCAAGGCATTTTGGGGAAGTGCCTGAAGACTTCTCACCTTAGTGCTTTCCTGGTAACAGGCTCACAATGATCCCCCTCCTCCTGAGTTACTACCTTCCTTTCTTACATTTAGAAAGAAATCAGGTAGGGACCTCAGAGTAAAATGCTAAATTTGAAAGACAAAGGCTCACTTCCTAAAGCAATAAGACAAACATCACGAATCATATGCATTGGGGAACATATACACTAGAGAGATTAAATGAAAAATAAATTATATTTATCATTGTACCAAGGTGCATTTAAATATAAATCAAAAATAAATAATTACAAGATGCTTTGAGATTATAAAATATGGAGAACAAAATCAAAAAAGATAGAAATGAATAGAAATAAATCTGATATGAGCAAATTAAGAGATTTATTTTTAGAAGTCAATCCCCAAATGACCAATAGATTCAAGACAATCTTTGTTAGAATCAATATGAGTGTTTTACTCCAAGTTGTTGTGTAGCAGGAAATTCACAAAATTATCATAAAATTTATATAGTAATGAAGGGATTAAGAGCCAGGTGGTGGTGTCACATGCCTTTAATCCCAGCACTAGGGAGGCAGAGACAGGTAAAACTCTTGAGTTCGAGTACAGCCTGATCTACAGAGCAAGTTCCAGGACAGGTTCCAATGTTACACTGAGAAATTCTGTTTCGAAAAACCAAAATAAAATAAACGGGACTAAGAATAGCTAAAGTAATCTTTTCTGTGTTTTATAATTTCTGTGACCAGAAACCTCACAGGAAGAGCTTCAGTGAAAAATGGTTTATTTTGCTCATGATTTGAAATATTTCATCACACTGTAGAGAGGGATGTCTGCTGAGATCTCTTATTCTTACAGACAGGCACCAGAGCAGGATTATGACAGGAAGCATCAGGGCAAGTTATTGTCTTCATTAACTTCCTTTGGGAACTACTTCTATCAGGCTCCAAGTTTCACCATCTTAAATTAATTAAAATAACAAGTTTGGCAGCATTCAAGGATGTAATGCCAACATACAGATATCAGTTGAATTTCTGTACATTGAACATACACCCTAGAGATATTAAATTAAAAATCAATTACATTTATCAAAGTGTCAAAGTACTATGATAAATACAACCCAATCATTTAATTCCAATTTCTAAACCATCAGAAAAGGAACCCACTACTTCATTGAGAACCCTGATGATCTGTCTCATAAGAGAGATCCAGATAGGCACAGCTAGCGCAGTTTGGAGAATTAAAGTTTCATAACCTTGAAATACAAAAAATTCTATTATACTCTATACTCCATGAATGATATTGAATTATATCATTGAATTATTGAATTTGAGTTTGAGTGCATACACATTATCCTCTCTCTTTCTCTTCCTCTCTCATAATAAACACTCACAAACACATACACTCTCACACTCACACACACACACACAAACACACACTTACCAACCTAACAATGTCACCATGTCAAAACTAAAGACTGACGTTAAGTAACAGAAAAGTCTCTCCTTTTCCAACCCTTCTCTACACTGTGGTACTTTAAAGGCAAATTATCATTTCAAGTTCTTTAATTTCCACAAAACATTTTTAAATGCTATTTAAATAATTTACACCTCTCTCCCTTCTGTTGATATCCCCAGGGAAATATAGGAGTCTGTATGTGAACATATTATTATTTCATTATGCAAAGGAAATTGAAGCTGTGGCTATTGGTGATAGAATTATACGGCACAGCAAATCTTTGTTGACTTGCTCACAAGGATTAGTTTGGATAATTTTTCCAGATGACTTAGAGACTTTTAGTGTCAGAACAATTACATACCTGTCTTCAGCAATAAATCTATTTCTTTATATTGATCTACAGTGAATTTTACATACTTCTTTGCCTATACTATAAGCTGTTAAGGAAAACACTAATAGAATACAAGCAAGGGGCAAGCTCATTTAGTATAGTTCTTGCATTCTGTACTTGAGGTCTTGATCTTAATTCTCAGCACTGAAAATGAAAGGAAGCAATATAGTCTAAGATTCTGATACAGAGGACCTGTGTGGCAACTAGCTCTTGATATAGAGAACTTGGATATCAACATGAGCTTCCTCATCATCAAGTCATTTCCTTATCACTATTTATGAAATCAGGAAAATAATACCTTTCACAATAGCCTCAAATAATATAGCTTGGGGTAAATGTAACTAAGCAAGTCAAAGGATTTATATGATATTAGCTTTAAGATATTGAAAATTAAAATTGAAGAAAATATCAGTAGATGGAAAAACCTCCCATGCTCATGAACTGGTAGAAATAATATAATAATTATCTCCATACAACCAGAAGTTATGTATAGCTTCAATGCAATACCTGTCAAAATTACAACACAATTGTTCACAGACCTTGAAAAGAAACTATCAGCTCCAGAGGAAAACACAAAAACATTCAAGATAGCTAAAACAATCCTGAATAATAAAAGAACTGATGGAGATATCACTATTCTAACCTTATATTGTACTACTGATCAATAGTAATAAAAACAACAGGATATTGACCCCCAACAGACACATCCATCAGTGGAATTGAATTGAATATTCAGACATAAACCTACACATTTATGGATACCCGATCTTCTTCATAAAGTATCTACAAATACATACTTGGAAAAGCCAACTTCTTCAAAAATGATGCTGGTCATACTGGATGTTTACAAAAAGATACATAATTATTACTGTGCACAAACTCAACTCCAAATGGAGCAAAGGCCTCAGTGTAAGTCCAGATACAATGAACTAATAGAAAAGAAAATGGAGGGATGGTAATCCTGAACTCATTGGCACAAGAAAAGACTTTCTGAACAAAACACCTTTAGCACAGACACTAAGATCAACAAATAATAATTGGAACCTCATGTATTGGAATAGCTGCTGTATAGCAAAGGACACTGTCTTTCAGACAAACAGCAGCCTACAGATTGGGAAAAGATTTTTGCCAATTATGTACTCAAGAGAGAACTAATACCCAAAGTATATGAAGGTTTTAAAAATTAGATATCAAGAAGACAAATATTCCAATTAGCAATGTGGTACAGATCCAAACAGAGAAATCTCAAAAGAGGAAACTCAAATGACTAAGAAGCACTTAAGTGATGCTCAAATTCCATAATTATCAGTGAAATGTAAATAAAATCTATTGAGTCTTCATCTTATACTGTGTCTTAGTTAGATTTTTCTAATACTGTGAAGAGGCACCATGACCACATCAACTCTTATAAAGGAAAAAATTTAGTTGGAGATTAACTTGCTTATAGTGCAGAGGCTTAATCCATTATCACCATGGCAGAAACAATGGTGGCATGCAGGTAGACATGGTAATGGAGAAGTAGATGAGAGTTCTACATCTGGATTGCTAGTCAGGAGGAAGGAAGATGACACTGGCTCTGACTTGAGCTTCTGAGACTTCAAAGTCCACCCATCCAGAGACACACTTCTTTCATAAAGGTCACACCTGCTCCAACAAGGTCACACATCCTAATAGTGCCACCCTAAGGACCTATGGAGCCATTTTCATCCAAACAACCATGATCTATCAGAATGGCTAAAATCAGTAAAACACATGACACCTTGTATTGGTGTGAATGTGTACAGTGGTGCCTACACATGTCTTGTGATTATATCACAATTGCTGAGCGTTTATATTTCCAACTCCCCTTTTTATTATGAACATTCTTCTTTATTATTGTCACATAAGACCTCTAGTTGCTTAAAATATTTTATTTCCCACTTCTGCAGTGATTGCTGAGCCTTGGACAGCAGATCAGAGGTATAGATGTCCCATTTAGCGATGGGAATTCTGCAATATCTTACTTCTCTATAACTTGCCTAGTTTGTGGGTATTTTGTGTTAATCACAATGTAATATAAGAAATACTTCTCGAATGAGGATTGAAAAAAGCCATATGCTTATATTAACGTCATTATGAGATGCTCTATAATTACAATTATGTCATTAGGAGTCACTTAAAAACCATGTTCATTCAGCAGAATAAAAGTGGATTCTCTTTAGCACCTATAACCACAGGTATTTGGCACAGATAACAAAGCCTAAAGTGTGTTTTTTTTTCTTATGGGTAGTTGGTTACTCTACTTAATTTCATGATACGATGGTACCAGAATATTTTTGTCATGTCTGTCATTGTTGTAGCTCCAAGTGTTGTTATAGCAGGGTATGAACAATGATTGGTTTTTCCTCACTGAGAGTATGCATATTATCTTCTTGCATCTTAAAATCTAGCCAGAAGTGATTAAGTTTCCAGGTTGGTACTGACTTGATTTTTCTATATTCTATCACTGAGTATGTGGTGATTTCAGGAATACAATCTTGCCATTATAGTGAGATTTACCTGGCCAATAATTCCAAATGAAGTAACCCATTTCAAACAGAAGAATTTTATTTAGGACTCAATATTCATTCCCACACGTATTCTATTTATTTTCTCTTTACTTTTAAAGTTTTATGAATATAAGTAAAATATTTTCTGCTGTTGTTTCCATGGAAGAAATATATAGGGTTAAAAAACTTTACCTTGAATAGAGCATTTAAATAGTATATTCATTTAATTTGATGTTTAATATTTAAAATAATCCTGCAAGGTGGTATTGTTACAGTCTTGGTGGGTAGACACAAATAGGACTTGATGTTTTTTCTCACATTATCAAACATGTGTGGCAGTACATGATTATTATTTCAGTTTACTATACAGATGGATATTGAATTTACTTTCAGACTGGAATATGTGGAGACTTTAAGGCCAGATAGAGCTATATAATTATAAACACACTCAAAAAGAAAACAAAAAGAAAAACAAAAAATGCATGAAAATAAAATAAAATCAGTCTCATTATAGCCAAGATGGCAGAGTAAATGGACAATTGATAACTTGTAAGTAGGTTATCTGAATCAAATCTGGGACTAACTTCTCATGAGTAAGAATTTCTTTTACAGTAAAATGTTTGTTGAAAGGCTATATATATACAAAGATGTATGTGTGTTTATTTATTTATTTAAATTAAATCACATTTTATTGCTCATACTTGATAAAATTAAATGTTTAATTACACAAATTTTCTTTAGATTAAATTAGTTTTTAAATTTTATTTATATATTACATGCTTATGAATGCAATTGCACTAAAGAGGCTAGGGATACCAGACAACCTAAAGCTGATGTTATAGGTAATGGTAAGTCACCCATTGTGGGTGCCAGGAAATGAACTTAGGTTCTCCATAAAAGTAGTATGTGCTCTGAACAACTGAGATATCCGTTGCTCCAGTAATAAGGGGGAGCTTTTGTTTTTGTTTTGACGTGTGTGTGTGTGTGTGTGTGTTTAAGGAGAAAGACAACTAACAAACTAATCTAAGAAATTCAAAATTTATATTATTCACATTATAAATAATGCACATTTGTTTTCCAAACTATGTATAGAGGATCATATTTAGACAAAATCATCTGAATGTTTATACCAAAAAGCACAGATATTGTGTATTTTCTCTTATACGGGAATGTTAGCTTTTTTTTCCCCAGTTCTAGGCAATTATGTGCTTTATTGAAGTACTGTTTTTATCAACTTCTGATTTTCCTATGCAATTTGTTCAACTTTGCATTCCCAATTCCATTCCTATTATTACAATTTAGCAAGTCTAACATTGAATCCTACTTCTAAATATGGATCAATAAGCAATCATCATGAAAACTCAACATCCTTTCTTGCTCACCTGCAATAAAACTTTTATATCGAACATGCTAGAATTTTACAATTTGATATTTTGAGCATAGAAAAAATAATGCTGAGACTTGCCATACCATTGAAGTGTCTTACTGTTTAATTGTAACCATTCAATTAACTAATTTTAATGAGAGTATATGATATATTTTCTCCATAATTAAAAGGTAAAATAAATATTAAAGAAAATTGATAAAAAAAACCTTTGAAAATGCTTTTCTGCTTACTTTCTTTTTTATTTTATTTTCCAGTTTAAATTTAGATAAGAAACAAGGTTGCTTCACAAGTCAGTTCCAGGTCCCTCTCCCTTTCCCTCCCCTCCTCCCGTGCCCTCCCCCCAAACCCTCCCCCCCCCGTTATCCCCTCATTCCCCCAGGGAGGGTGAGGCCCTCCATGAGGGGTGTCCATAGTCTGTCATTTCATATAGGGCAGGGCCTAGACCCTTCCCCAAGAGTTCAGGGTGAGAGTGCACCTCACATTGTTCTATGGGAGTCCAAAGTCCCTGTGTATACTTGGGATGGGTACTGATCTGCTGCCCAAGGCTCAATAGATTACCTAGGCCTCCTCACTGACACCCAGATTCAGGGGGTCTTGATCAGTCCCATGCTGGATTCCCAGGCTGATGCCTGGGATTCAAGAGTTAACCTTTGTCTGGTCAGCTGTTTCTGGGGGTTAAACCAGCCCAGTCTTAATCCCTTTCTTCTGATATGTTGACTAAAATCCAAATACCCCATGTTAGGTACTTACTAAGGGGCAAGGGCTGATATCCCAAAAAAAGAAGACAGAATACAATGTTATGGAAATAAGAAGAAACAAGGAAAAGAGAGTTGAATTAGGAGGGGGATTGTGGACAAAAACAGAGAAGGAAAATGGAAGGGGAAGCTAACACCCGAGGCTATTTTTGGAGCCATATGGAAACATATTACTGTAGAAGATTCATAAAATAAGTATACAACAAAGGACTCTAAATGGAGTCACCAAATAATAGAGGAGAGACTGGCCAGACATGGCACCAAGCGAAATCTTCTGTGTCAGGAACGGTTTACATTTTTCTGCATTATAAGCCAAAGCCCAAATAACAGGAAATTACTAGGGCTTATTGGCTGCTCTCAACAAACTCACGATAAAACTGTATTGCTGAAGCTATCACTTATAATTTCAATCATGGAGGAATTAAACTGGTGCCTAACTGAAAACTTCACCTCTGCTGGATTCATGTTTCTAGAAGATGTTCAGTTTACTAGGGGAGTAGAAAGGCAATTGTCAATCATCCAGTTACAAACAATGGTGCCTACAGCAGTGACTATCTTGAGACATATAGTGATACAATAGTTACGTGTGGAACTAACCACTATATTTTTGATTTATGGCTCACTCCATGAGATGAAATCCATAACCAACATTGCTGAAGTGTCCAAGAACATAAAACTAGACAGATCATGGGTCTAGGGGAAAACTTAATATTGTTATACTGTTGAATGAACATAGCAATAAAATGACCCCTAATAACATATCACTATCTCCATATATCAGTGCCTCAATCAACCCACATCAGAGAATATTTTTCTTATAGTAGATGGGTATTATCACAGAGAGCCACAACTAGACAATGTGTAAAGTGAGATACTTTGAAGCACTCATTTATAAATATGATATTCTCATCAGACCCATCCCCAGGGATCTATGTGAAAGAGGAGGCAGAAAGATTGTAAAAGCTAGAAGTGATGGATGACACCAAGGCAATAGTGTCTCCAGACACAACAAGAATGATGGCTATTTGAACTTCAGAGACTGTGACAGTACACACAAAAATCTTCATAAATTCAAGCAAGATGGGGTTACAGCACTGTGTAGGTGAAATAAACACCAGGTCCTACCATTAGTAAAGTAGCTATCTGTAATTGACAACGGTCGTGCTGCACCGTAGGCAGCGCTCGGAGTGTGCCCCGCTTTCCGAAGCCGTGCTGGTGTACATCTTACTGCCCAGCGCTGCGTTTGTACCTTGAGACAATCTGCGTTTCTTTTATAGAACTAAGGATATACTTTATAGGCTTTAGATGACTGTTAGGTGTGTAAGCAGTCACTATGAATATTGAGGTGGGAGTTTTATATGTTAGTTTCTCAGACATAACCTGGTTTAATTTTATATTTTGTTATCTACACTAAGGGGATCACAGGAGGAGAAGGAACGCTGCCTCCAACAGGTAGTCACGTTAGAAAGCGGCGAACAGCCAGAGTGAGAGGTCTCCCAGGGCATTAAAGGTTCCTGTGGATGTCTGTAAATTATGTATGTCAGGTGAACATGATTGGGGGAATGACAGTCAGCAGAGTTGTGGAAACTTAACCTTGACTCATGAGGTCTTAACTGACTATTCATTGACATCTCATGGAAAACGTTCTATTTTTAAATGATGTTTGTATGTCGACTTCTCTTGTCACTCAACTTTGGGCTTTATATTTTCATAGAGTCTTTATGGAACAATAGACTTTATTTTCCACTTGCAGTTGAGGCTGTCGCATGTCTCACTTTGTCTTGTAGCTTTACCAATGCACTGTTAGGACAGCTGACTTGGATTTCAAAGCAAGGGTTGTGGTCGGGAGCTGCACAGTAGCAGCATCGGGGCTGTCTTTGAACTCAGCTCCATGCAAGGCGATTCTGCATACAGCTCAGGGGACAGTGGGGCGGAGAGCACCGTCTGGTCTCGTGCTTCTTCGGGAGTTACTTCTTTCAGAATCTCAGATGTCAGAATATTTGGAACCAAACAGATGTTTCCGGTCACCTTCCTTGGGGGATTGCGCAGTGTTAGTTGAGCTCCCCTCAGAGGGCAGTTACTTGCTAGTGTGAAGCTAACCCGAGCTAACAGGTCAGGCTTTGACTGTTTGAAAATGGCTGAGCTTGACAGTCTTGCTGATGGCTTTTGTTACTTATACAACTGATATGTGTGTATTTAACAAACTTCTGGAAGTATATGCCTTTCTTGAAACCGTTCTAGTGGCCATGCATTTAATACCATGGCCTGTCTGTAGAATTGAGTATTTTGGACCAGGTGACCTGTAGCACAGTTGGTGCTGTGTTTGGGGTAAATGCAGTAATGTTTAGTTTTCTACTTTGTCTTGTATAGGGTGGAACTGTGTGTATGTCACGTTTGTCTGTAAAGGAAAAGTACATAGTAATATTAAAATGATTTCTATGACTGTGAAGTACTCATTAATTTTTCCAATAACTGATACTGTACATTCCTAGTGCTACTGGCTATGTGTATATGTAACTTTTACAGTTCCAACTGAAGGTTGTAAGTATTTCGTTTGATCAGGGCTCTTTAATCTCATTTTATTTTGCTTTGTTTGAGTTAACTGTAGGTATTTATCCTTGTATTAGCAGTCGAGCGCCAACTCTAATGACATGTACACTAATAAAGAATTGGACAGTTGTAGTTACAGCAGTGAGTCCAGTTATTGCTGAGTTTATAGATTAACATATGGGAGTGATTTGCTGCTATAATTCCTTTGCAAAACACTGAGGAAGAGATGGAGTCTAACCACGGTCATGAACTTCAGGGACAGTGCTAACAAGACACGTTTCATCTCTGGTTTCTTGTTTGAATGGGCAGAGTGGGGCCATCAGACTCCCAGCTGATGCCCCATCTTAGGATGCGAGTGTTTGTGCTTTGCTTTATGAATATGGCCTGTTCCACCAGTGAGCTCATGCCAAGATGCCTCTGTTAAGTTACTTAAAAATAAAAAATAAAATAGACTTTGTATTTGCCAAAGAGAATTGATAGAGGTTATGTCCAGTTACTCTGCAAATGTTTAATTCCATTTGGCTATACACCGTCCTCATTGTTCTCCCTCACTGTTACTGTAGCTTGACCCATTGCGAGCTAACATGCAGACACCAAGAAAAAAAGAGCTATGAATATCAGAAAGGGCATACAGCTTAGTAGGGGCCAGGCTCACCGCACAGATGCATCTGAAACCGTGCGGCTTATGTCAGTCACAAAGTTAGGCCCATTTGGGTCTTAGAGCAGTGGTTCTCAACCCCTTCACAGAAGCCACATATCAGATACCCTGCATATCAGACATTTATGTTACAATTCCTAACAGCAACATTACAGTTCTGAAGGAGCACCGAAAATAATGTGGTTGGGGTCACTGCCGCATGAGGAACGGTCGCAGCGTTAGGAAGGTCGAGAGCCACTGCCTTTCTTGTTTAAAATATGTAACCAGATGGTTTTGTATTTGTTTGAGGGAAGTGATTTCTCTTACTGGGTGTTCTGTTTTTGCTGCCATTCACATTCATATTTTTATGTTCTGTGTTTCAAATACACTTTGTATTCAAGGATTTTAAAGTACCAAAACTGTAACTCAGTACAGTGCATTGTTTTCTGTCATGATGTTAATATTATACAATGAAATTGTATAAAGTGTTGTCAATTTGATTATTGACACAAATAACATGTTTACAAATAAACTGTGGTGTTGATCGAAAAAAAAAAAAGAAAGAAAGGCAGAAATTGGTTTCTCTAATAAAGTGTCACTTGGTAAGTCAACCAAATTCCAGGGCACCATGTCTAGTAGTAGTTGGCTAACATAAAACAAAGTTAATGCTATTTTTATGTGGACATTTTGCTTTTTGTTTCTGGGTTTTCTGTGTTTTGTTTTGTCTTAATGGTCTTTTGCCTATTTGTTTAGATTTTCATTTTTGCATCTTTCTGTTTTTCCTTTTATCAGTTTTTGAAAAGCAGACAGAGAAAGAACATAGTTGTGTGTGAAGAGGATGAGGAAGATTTATGAGAAGTTTTGGAAGGAGAAATTACTGATGAAAAAAATTAAAAAGACTGTATTCAAACAAAGATAACTAAACAAAATAATGCACATTAATAGAAATCAATAGAGTATTAAATGTAAATTGCATGTATTATGAATGAATCAGGTAAAAACATTTTTTTAAATTTATCTATAACTGCATTGGTTTTTTAACTTAAGTTGTTTAATGCTATTGGTAGAAAATTTAGGAGATGTCACACTCCAGAGATAAATTTCTTAAATTATTGATTTTTGCCAATATTATAATTAAATGTCTAGAGATCAATATGTTCAAAATTAATTTTTCTAACCTTGATAAAATTTATAATTTGCCATAGTTGAAAAGTTTCATGCTTTGTCTTTCATAATGGTTGTCTTAATTACACAGTTTTCATTTCTTCCTGTTAATTTCTTCTTTATTTATACATTCAATGTACATATTTATTTTTAACTAGTTTGTTTTTCAACTTGACAAAAAATAACCTTTTAAAGAACTTCAATATACTAAATATCACAAACATGAGGAATCTTAAGTTCCCCAATATTATATATACATCATAAAATTTGTATTAAAACAAAAATTATATGTAGTAATTTGGCTTTCAAAAAGTGAATATTTCTCCCATAGGCCAAATTCTTTTAAAATATTGATCTTTAAATTGCCAATATCCATTGATTCCTCCTTAATCGTTGACAGGTGGATATACCATCAGAGTGCAAAATGCAACTCCATCTCTGCTTGCATTGCTGGCCCAGCTTGAGGTACACTGGTACATCTTCAAACACTCATGAAGTGGGGGCTATTTTTTAGTTAAAAATATGCCTCCCAGGGCCTGCTCTGAACAAGGAGATTTTTCTGCTGTTCAGTGTGACAGTGATCGACTAGCTGTTGCATGTCTTGGGAAGGACACTATACTCTTTTCTTCTTTTTTTTTTTTTGAGAGTGTTGGAATCAGCAGAATGCTCTTGTTTCTACCTTATCTAAGACAAGACATCATTGTTCTTTGTGGTGAAATGCTGTGTTTACATTTGTCTCGACTACACATGATTTTGTGTATTACATTCTGATTAGCACTTTTTAGTGATTTGTTTTTGTTTTCAATTCTGAAAATGATCCCAGTTTAAAAAACATTTGTACTTGTTGTTAGAATCCCAGAAACAATTTATATTCTATTCTTCAGACTTGGAAAACATAAAGCTTTTTAAGTGCTACAATTATCATTCATGTTTATTTAATAGAACACTGGGCATATAGCAAACACAGATTTTAGTCATGTGAGCACTTAAATAGGATGTATACATATAATCATAATTTAATTATATTTATTATAATATAATCAAACTTATTTGTGAGTTTTACATAAGAATTTCCAAAATTAATCTGAAGTGATTGCATTTAGTTTGTTTTAATTCAGGAGTGTGTGTGTGTGTGTGTGTGTGTGTGTGTGTGTGTGTACATATGACATATTTTTCAAGAATAAGCTTCCTTTCTCTGGCCATTAATTCCAAAGAGTTTCACTCCACCATTACCATTATTACATAATGAAACAAGCCTGTGTTATTGGAGGAATATCAAAAAATATAAGATCACCAATTCCACATGTGAAAATGCAACCCTCACAAGACTCCATATTAAGCAGCCCTTGAGAGTAACATCTAAGTGGACTGATGAAAAGAGGCAGTAGTTGATTGATTTCCAGAAATGACTCTGTTTTCATAGCCCCTTGATACTAGTTTGACACATGCTCCTGTCATCATAAAGCCCCCCATTGTGTGAACTAATTGAAACCTCAGAAAATGGTGTCACTTGAATAGCATTACTCTTGCCTGATTGCAGGTAACTGCAATTCCCAATGTCAAGATCACATTTCACTTCACAGTTATATGGGTCACAACATGAAAAGGATTAATTTCTGGTTGATTACTCTCTACAGCTATAACATGAAATGCCCTTCATAGCAAGTAGCTCTTTGCATGTTTGCTTATCTCCCACATTGGCAATTGTTTCGAGGTTTCTCTAAAGAATTTTAATGAGCATTTAATAGAAACTATATTTATAAAATGGAAGTGAATGATGAAATTCCTCTTAAAGTGTTGTTATTTGAGATTATATACTTTTGTGCATTTTAATGGAATTAAGTCAATTTTTCCATAGTTATCTCAATATTATGTTTAGTGGAAAGTGTATTCAGAGAAGTCTTTCAAGGAATACATGTATTTAAGGAAATGGTTATATGATTTACTAATGTAGGGTAAGAAATGTTGAATAACAAATTATTGCAAACTAGTTAAGAATGCCGATAACAGGAGGCCATGGTGTGTAAAACTAATGTAATCTCTAGAAATTCACTTACAATTGGATGAATCAAAATACATAATGATGCACAATTTCATCCAATTGTGATATTTGGATGAACTTGCACGATTATGTAACACATTGAAATATAAGGCATTGTTTTAAAGTTTAATGGTATTTATGATGAAAAATTGCACAGAGCTAAGATACCAAAACATAAGGTATCTAGAAGATTTGGTCATACATACAGTCTCTGCAAATTAAATTGCTAAGAAAATCAGAACAGCATTGTGAATCTTGATTTCAGGGGAACCCAAGGTAGACCACGTTAATAAGTTGTATCCAAAAAAGCCACTAGTAATCAAGCTGGCATTGTGAGTAACTAGTGGAATTTCAAGTTTTGGAAATAATGTGATTAATATCACTGTTCTATTTTATTCAATAATAATAAACATCAAGGCATTTCCAGAGATAAGCATAGAACTTGATAAGTCTAGCTATAATATTTAGTACTATGTAATTATAGACGGTAAGTACCAGTATTAATGATCTATGCTGCTATGACAGATTACCACGAACTAAATTGCTTAAATGTGTAGAAATTTGAATCTCCTTCCAGCCACCTTGTGAAAAAGGCCCAGCAGAGTGTTCTACATTATATATTAGATGAATGACTTTTCATATCATTTTAGGATCTTCAAAATATTATTCAGCTACGTTAAACAATGTTGTATCAAGACTACATAACATACTCAGTGCCAGTGACCTTGTCTGGTATGCAAGGCCCTCAAGTCAAATCTTGAGAAACAAAACAAATCGCAATGTTGGATCACATTATAAGCAATTTTATATGTCAAAAAAATGGATCACTTAAGATATTTTTTCCTAAAGAACATCATGTGTTACTTTATTTGGTTGGCTACCTTTACACCGTGTTTGCCTGTTTGAAAACTGAATTCTTAATATATAGCTCTTATCTCATGCTTTGAGGTCTTTATAAACACACACACAATGGTGAATGCAGTATTTCTACCAACAGCTCAATTGCCTTCATTCTGAATACTTCAATAAATCAACTAGAGAAATTTTACTCTGTACAATATTCATAAGTCATATTGATTTCAAGAAATCATGTAAATATTTCATAATCTGGTTCTTAAGAAGACCCAATGCAAATTGACGCCAATTAATTCCCTAAGAAGTATACTAGACATTTTGTTTCTTATTTCAGGAAAAAGAAAGTGAATGATTATTTTAGAAAATTTATGTAATTAATATAATTTCATAAATAATCATTGGAGTATAGTGTCTTTTTGAGACCCACTGCTATTTTATTATGACACCTTTATGGGCTTACCTTATTATAATTATCATACCTAAACATGCATTTAAACAACTTTTTATGAATATGTTGAGTCATTGCTTATAACAAAAGTATAGAATTCATTCAATTAACTACCACCATTTTAAATCAATTATTACATTCTTTACACTTTTTTAAACTCAAGAAATTTTGTTTATCATTTATTTGAAGATTTTAAAGAGCTTACCAACCAATTTACATATGTCACTAGTTTAACTGAGCAAGGATTAGCAAATTAAATCTTAATTAGCTAATTTTTGCATAATTTTAGGAAAATTATATGGTTTGTGCAGATGACAGGTGGGAGGTAAAGCATTTAACTTGTATTGAATTGGAGTTTACCTTGACTTTATGAATTTTAATAGAAAAACAACTTTTAAAAGCTAAAATGTGTGTCAAGCTGAATACATTCTCTTGGGAGTTATGGAAATAAATTATTGTATGAAAGAGACCAGCAATAAACATGTAATATTCTGGCTGAAACAGATAATAAATGTTATTTAAAATGAAGATAACTGTTTAAAACAAAATTTATCATACTGTATGTTGTGGTTTTTAATATAATGACATCTTTATAAAATATGAAAACTAGTTAATAGCTTGTGTAGACATTTAAAATTATGTCACAGATAGTGTCATTCCTGTTTAAGGGAGGCCAGGGAGACACATACTAACTCCAACATGGCCATGCTTATGTGGTTTCTTCATGGCATACTATTCAGATGATTTTGGAAAAGTCTCCTTGCTTTGTGCTAATTTTTTCCTGGACTATTGTTCATCTGTTACTATGAAAAATCCATTGTAGTTTCAAATATCCTTTATAAACCCTGGTAAACATCTTCACAAAGGTCTTTTCACTCTGTGTGCTGCCTTTTCAATGATCTAATTAATTTTCTTCTTGCTCTTATAGTTCTATGTACATTTTAAATCATTGTATTGATCATTCTGAACTATAATTGCATGACAACATTTTTAGGTTAAGATTTTGTTTTATTTGTGTAATGTTTTGACTGTATATCTGTGCACTGTATGCTTGTCTAATACCCACAGAAATCAGAAGTTGGCATCAGACCCACTGGATATACAGTTACAAATGGTTGGGAGCAAACCTGTGGGTATTGGGAACAGAATCCAGGACTTCTGTAAGAGTAATAAGTGTCATTAGCAACAATTATTTTCGTTCCCTACTCACACCTCGAAAACAAGCAGAGTATTTTTCTCCGATTTGGCTTTTTAACTTAGATATTTGATAAATTAATTAAGAAAGAAACATTCCCATGCCATTTAAAGTCAACACATTTAAATTTAGTTAGATCCAAAGTCACTTTTTATCACTTAAAAATAAGTTATGGACTGTATATTATAATCATAAGTTCTTGCTGCTTAACTTCAATGCTTGCTTCTAGTTGGTTTGTTCACATACGCTATTGCATAATCATTCTGTGCTTTACACCACGTGGGGCATCATTATATTAGAGATTATTTTCTTCAAACATATAGCACTCTCAGAATTCAGACAGAACATAATGACTGAGTCAATATAGAAATTCTTCTTAATATACATGATTATAAAAGCACATATCAGGTTCTGAAGTTTGAAATTCTGAAAATTCAAAAAAGTAATTTTTTTTTCGAGACAGGGTTTCTCTGTGGCTTTGGAGGTTGTCCTGGAACTCACTTGGTAGTCCAGGCTGGTCTCGAACTCACAGAGATCCGCCTGCCTCTGCCTCCCGAGTGCTGGGATTAAAGGCGTGTGCCACCAATGCACGGCCCCAAAAAAGTAATTTTAATATGTAGATATGTCACTGGTATTTGATATATATATACATATATATACAGAGATGTGTATAAATGCACACATATGTATATATATATGTATATATATGTTTACATAAAACATATCTACATATATTAAAGAAACTTTGACCATCTAAGTTATCAGTAGTAGTGTCCAGATCTGGGAAGTGGACATTTTTCTTTCTCTGTCAGGAAACTAGCACTTTATAACTTGTAATTTGTAGCATAAAATGCCAGGTGCATACTATACTCATGGAGATAATTGTACCATTCCTGGAAAGTCTATTTTTGTTTTCAATCATATTGACAGAAAACAAACTCTACTCTTAACTCTTACTGGTCAGGTTATTTAAATATTATATGTTCCAAATTTTTATTTTGTAAAATAATATAACAAAAATAAAATTAGAGATGACAATGTAGTTCAGTGATAGAGCACTTGGATAGGGTAAATGCTCTGTGTACAGAACCCAGTAACACTTATATGTACAGCATACACACACAAATTCTTATGTGTGTTTAAATATTTATGTTGCAAATTGAGTGGGTTAATAAAGGTTTATCTGTCCTATATATAGGAACAATGCTTGGGTAGAGTTAGTTTCTAACAAGTGTGGACTTCTTTGGTAGTTAATAAATGGTTCAAAACATAGCTATATCCTATTCCTATGACCTGTGAATATACTACCTTATATGATAAAGGATATTGCAAACTTGCTTAAGCTAACGATGCTGCTGTGATAGATTTCCCTAGAGTGTCCCTGGGTCTCAGTGTATACAAATGAGGGACAGAATAGATCAGAGTAATGAGAGGATCTAATGCTAAAAACAGGAGTTTGTAATGACACAAGAAAGGGACTGTGAGCTAGGAATGCACATGGTCTCTCAAGTTTGAAAAAGAATTTGAAAAGAGTTAAAGTTTGCTGTCCTCTTGCCCCTGAAGGAGGCAGCATCACACATATTTGCTTCAGTTTCAGTTCACTGAGACTGTCTTTGGACTTTTGATTTCTATAACTATAGAACCTTTCACCCCTAAATATTATAGTTCTTTGCTACCAGCAAAAAAATAACTAATGTGGCTAATTATGATAGTGATTATTTCTATCTATAGAGAAGAGAATCCAGCCTAAGCTGCCTGCTCTTCAGCTGAATCAATTCAGTCCCTGCTTCTTTGTAATGCATTACATCCTTTGTACTCAATCTAATTTTCAGTTACCAGTTCTCAGAACTCTCTTTGGAAAATGTCCCTTCTCTTTCCTAGCCCAATGATACATTTTATCAGATCATTTTTATTTCAGTCAAATATGTCATTCAGATTCTTATCTTGAAATAAGAGGAACAATTTCCTTAAGCCCCAGTCTGGCCTCACATTATTTTTTTATGTATATTACTAATACATTCCTTTTTTTATTTAGGTTAGAAACAATCTTGTTTCACATGTCAATCCCAGCTCTATCTCCCTTGACTCCTCTCCCTCCCTCCCCACCAGGTACCCCAGCACCCAACTCAATCTCCAGTCTGATCCACAAGGAGGGTGAGGCATTCCAAGGTGGATCTCCAGTAACTATCATTTCATCCAGGGTGGGGCCTAGGCCCTCCCCCAAGAGTCCCAGCTGAGAGAGCCTTGCATATTGTGGCATGGGCACTCAAAATCTATTTATGTGCCAGGGATAAATACTACCCAAGTCCCCATAGATTACCTAGGCCTCTTCACTGACACCCATATTCAGGGGGTCTGGGTTAGTTCCATGCTTTGCATACAGTCATCAATCTGGGGTCCAAGAGCTCCCCCTTATTCAGGTCAACTGTTTCTGTGGATTAAACCAGCCCACTCTTAACTCCTTTGCCCTTCAGTTCTCTTTCTGACACTGTATTCCAGGAGTTCAGTTCAGTGTTTGTCTGTGGGTATCTGCCTATGCTTTCATCAGTCGCTGGATGAAGGTTCTGTTTCCTAGACTATCTGGCAGGGGGATTGTATGCTGATACTCCCCTGATTCATGTCTAAAATCCATAAATGAGTACGTTCATACTCATCACAGGAGAGATCCACCAAGATGCAGTTTCAATTTTGAACATCTATGCCCCAAATACTAAGGTACCCACATTCATAAAAGAAACATTAATAAAACTCAAATCACAAATAAAGCCCCACACACTTATAGTGGGAGACTTCAACACCCAACTCTCAATTCTAGACAGGACTACCAGACAGAAACTTAACAAAGAAGCAAAGCAGCTAATAGAAGTTATGACCCAATTTGGATTAACAGACATCTATAGAACATTCCATCCAAATAAAAGGAATATACCTTCTTCTTACCACCACATGGAACCTTCTCAAAAATGGACCACATATTTGGCAACTTATCAAATCTCAACAGGTACAAAAAAATTGGAATAACTCCATGAACTTTACCAGACCTCCATGTGTTAAAATTAGAATTCATCAATAGCACAAATTGCAGAAACTCTACAAAATCATAGTTGAATAATGCACAATTGCACAATTCCTGAGTCAATAAAGAAATAAAAAAGAAATTAAAGACTTCCTAGAATTCAATGAGAATTATGACACAACATACCCAAACTTAAGGGACACTTTGAAAGAAGTGCTATAAGGGAAGTTCATAGCAATAAGTGCCAACATGAAGAAACTGGAGGATAGTTACACTAGAGTATTAACAGCACAACTGAAAGCTCTAGAACACAAAGAAGCAAATTCACCCAGGAGGAGTAGATGCCAGGAAATAATCAAATTGACAGCTGAAATCAATAAAGCAGAGACTAGGAAAACAATACAAAAAAAAACCAATGTAATGGAGAGTTGGTTCTTTGAGAAAATCAACAAGATAGACAAACCTTTATCCAAACTTACCAAATGACAGAGTGTGAACAAGCAAATTAACAAAATCAGAAACAGAAAGGGGGCATAACATCAGACATTGAGGAAGTCTAGAGAATCATCAGGTCATACTTTGAAAACCTGTACTCTACACAATTTGAAAATCAATTTTCTGGACAGATATCACTTGCCAAAATTAAATCAAGAACAGATAAGCAAGTTAAATAGACCTATAATGTCTAAGGAAATAAAAGCAGTCATCAAAATCTCCCAGCCAAAAAAAATCCCAGGGCCAGATGTCCTCGGTGCAGAATTCTACCAGAAATTCAAAGAACAGCTTATACCAATTCTTTTCAAAGTATTCCATGCAATAGAAGCAGAAGGGTCTTTGCCAAACTCTTCCTATGAGGCTTCAATAACCTTGATACCCAAGCCATACAAAGACACAACTAAGAAAGCAAACTTCAGACCAATATTCCTCATGAACATTTATGCTAAAATACTAAATAAAATACTGGAAAATCAGATCCAAACACATCAGAAAACTCATACACCATGATCAAGTATGCTTCACTTAGGGATGCAGGGATGGTTCAACATAAGAAAATCCATCAATGTAGTCCACCATAAAAACATGCTGAGAAACAAAAATCACATGATCATTACACTGGATGCTGAAAATACCTTTGACAAAACCCAACACCTCTTCATGATAAAGGCCTTGGAGAGATCTGGGATAACAGGAACTTACCTCACCATAATAAAAGCTATATAGAACAAACCAACAGCCAACATCACACTAAAGGAACAGAAACTCAACACAATTCCTCTATGATCAGTAACAAGAGAAGGCTGTCCACTCATTCCATACCTCTTTAATATTGTACTTGAAGTTCTAGCTAGAGCAATATGACAACAAAAGGAGATGAAGGGTATACAAATTGGAAATAGAGAGGTAACACTTTTACTATTTGCAGATGATATGATAGTTTACATAATTGACCCAAAAACCTCCACCAGGGAACTACTGCAGCTAATAAATACTTTCAGCAAAGTGGCAGGATACAAGATCACTCAAGAAAACCAGTTGCCCTACTATATACAGACAATAAAATGCCTGAGAAAGAAATACGAGAAACATTGCCCTTTACAACAGCCACAAACAACATAGAATACTTTGAGGTAAGGCTAACCAAACAAGTGAATGACTTGTATCACAAGAACTTTGATTCTTTACAGAAAGAAACAAAAAAGACACCAGAAGTTTGAGAGATCTCCCATGCTCTTGGATAGATAGGATCAACATAGTAAAAATGGCATTCTTACAGAATACAGATTTAAGTCAATCCCTATGAAATCCCAGCTCAATTCTTCATAGACCTTGAAAGAGCAATAATCAACTTTGTATGGAAAAACAAAAGATCCAGGATAGCCAAAACAACCTTATTCAACAAAACAACATCTGGAGGTATCACATCCCTGACTTCCAGCTGTATTATACAGCTATAGTCCTGAAAACAGCTTGGTATTGGCACAAATATATTCAGGTAGACCAAAGGAATCTAATTGAACACCCTGATATTAATGCATACATGTATGAACAGCAGATTTCCGACAAAGAAGCTAAAAATATACAATGGAAAAAAGAAAGCATCTTGAACAAAAGGTGTTGACATAACTGGATGCTGGCATGTAGAAGAATACAGATAGATCCATGTCTATTGCCATTCACAAAACTTAAGTTCAAATGGATCAAAGACCTCAACATAAATTCAACCCCACTGAACCTGTTAGAAGAGAAAGTGGGAGGCACCCTTGAACGAGTTGGTACAGGATACCACTTCCTGAACATAATTCCAGTAGCACAGACACTATGATCAACAATTAATAAACAAGCCTCACATTCTTATGCCATTCCACACACAACTCTTACAAGGACTGGTCTTCTTTTGTCCCTTGTCATTTCCTCTAGTTTTCCCTGGAGCCCATTGAAAGGAAGCTTTCAAAAACTTGACTCTTAGAAGCACCTGTTGCAATGGCTCTGTATAAAGCAGATGACACAATATTACTTTGAGTTCTATAAAATTGCTTCCCACAGTTGATAAACTTCCTCTTCTTTATAGCATTTCTGTAACATTCTCCATTGCCTTGCTCCCTGTTTTATTGCAACATTTCTGGAATCCCTTTGATGATTTCTTATTATTAATTGTAGACAAAAACTTTGGCAAATTTTCAAATTAATCTTTTTTAAGCCATTTTCTCCATATAAACCATCCCCCATTAGGTATCCTTCCAATTATATTCAAATATCATACTGATAATTGTTGATAGCAATACGTGATGATTACATGTTCACCATACCAACTGGCATTCTACTATCCTCATACCTCCTAAGAAGAACCTATAGCAGGGACTTCTCTAAGCTCATCCCCTAATAATCAGCATGAAACCACTCACAACATGACTTTATCATACCCACAGCTTAGGCTAAAACCTTTTGCTCTTTTGCTCTTTGTATTCTTTCCTACCTGACGACACAAAATAACAGCATTTTTTATTTGTTCCAACTTAAAATTGTATTCAAACAAAGACTGCCTTCCTTGCCTCTGTGACCAGAGAGTTCCAGGCAATTACCGCAATATTTAAAGAGAAAAATGTTCTTCATTACTTTCCTCCCACCTTAGGGCATTTTGACCTCTAAACCAATTCCAAATCTTCTCTTGACATAGCAAAAAAGAAGTATCTGTTAAAACTCCAAATGTCCCATTCTGATATACTTCTATTCAATTGTAGTGGTTTAGATCCTGAACTTCCTTTAAGTCCTCTGTAACTACACATCTACTTCTCCCAGACTAGAATTTGAGCATCCTGTCTTCCTTATGGCTCTGATTTACAGCCTTAGAAATACTTGCTTAAAACAAAGAGGCTTGATAAATTCTGCAAGGCTTTCTCCCATGTAAATGATGCATTCCATCTAGGTAAAATCAACCTAATTGTGCTACCTTCCAATAATGCAATAATTAATGAAAGCACAGTATTCACTTTTAGTAACTACTATTCCTTCAGATTCACATACACTGACTGTTTCATAGTACATTGAGAATCATTACGTAATTATTAAAATGACTGTAGGTATTACTGATCAAAATATGGAAGAAAGGGAAGAGAGAGAGGGATGGATGAAGTAGTAAAAGGAGGAAGTCCACTTGTTAACCATGTAGGGTAAAGTGCCAAATCATTCATAACTGAGCAGAAGATTGAACTATGAAAGGCATTTAATTGTTGATTAAACAAATAAATGAAGTAATACTGATCACTGCTGTTTAGACCAGGCATATGAAATGGTACGTTATGGATCAGCATTAGATATAAACTATCTGGTTTACATATTTTAGTTTTAGACACTTATAAACTTCAAAACTATAGTCCTTATTGGCAAATCACCATTCTCTTGCAGGGAAATTTGCAGTTGTATCTCTCAATTTTTGTTCTTAATTTGGGTCTAGAAGATAGTTGCATAAGGTAGTCTCCAAAATCCATTTTGATAATAAGTTCTGTCATTACAAATGTTAGACAGATACTTTATTTTTGCAGGTTGCACATAACTTGCTTCTTTAGCGGTAGTAAAGTTTGCTATTATTTCCATGCTTTCTATTTAAGTGAGTAAGTATAGTTTTATCTTTGTCTCCTTGCCCCATTAGTGAAAAATCATAACCACTATGTTTGGTATGAAAATGAATTTAATTTAAATCGTGATGAAAAATACCCCATTTTGTTGATTGTAGAGATGCTTGTGGACATTTTGCAATTGGAGACTCTGTAAATGTGAGCTCTCAACAGCATTCCAATTGAAAAAAATTGTAGTTTTTAATTATAATTTATGAAAACTAGGTAAATACATACAAATTTACAGTCAATGTTTCCTTAGTTACACATAAATTGCTAATTGCCTTTTACAAATAGAGAATATGAAAATATATTAATATAAAGAACTATTTAAAGCTCAAGTGACATTTGGTTAAAGGTAAATAGATGATTTCATTGAAAACCTTACCAACAGAAGAAGGCATGATTCTTCTTTGACTTGATATTTAATTAGATAAAACTGTCTTCTTTTGATGAAATTTAGAAATTACAATAAATACCCACAAATGCATAACTAGCTTTAGATATGTTGTGTGTGTTCACCTTTATAAAATGTGTCTCTACACCAAGATGTCGGAGCCAGTCTGCTGGACCCACATGTTTCTCCTGCCCTACCATAACCACAATCAAAAGGTTGGGCACATCACTGAAATGTTCATAAGCCTATGTTGTCCCACCTATAAAGCAATATACTTCTAAATCTATCAATTCTGTGTTGATAAGGTTCATGAAATAAGTATTGAATTTTGACTCTGGGGTTCTGGGTATAATGTATAACACTTTGTACACCTGATGATAGTGTCGATGATGGTGATCTTACCAGAACTTAATAACAATATCTGCAACTCACGAGATTTATACTTATGCATTTGTACATATATTGACTTTCACATGCATAAACACACATACACAAACACAAAAGACCTAATAAAGAAACAGAATTTTCTTCAAGCCATAGTAACTAAAATTCTACAACATAAATATGTCCTATGTTAGATTTCCAAAAATTACTTGTGTCAATCCTAACTTATAAAATGAATAGCTATCTAAAGATCACAAGTAAAGCCTATAATTGTTACTTTCCCATTGAATACAATAGGATGTGGATAAAAACAGTCTTTTCAATGAAAGTATGTGCAATGAGAGCAGACTCCACTTAGTAGCTCAATGACTTCAAGGCTGGCCAGTTTATCTGCCATTTCTGAAATTCATGTTTGAAAACTATTAGATTATTATCTGGAGAAGTGAAAAAAGTGTATAACATTGTCATATTATCTTTAAAACAAGTACATTATGAGCCTCTGATGAAATATTCACGATTCCTTCCCTCATAGAATACATAGTATGTGTGGAACGCACTCATAAAAAAGTAATTTGTAATTTATTATAAAGGAAAACAAAGTAATATACAAATACAACAGAGAAATGGAGAGTTATTTTATCTCAGTATCCCATATTATTAAAGGTGGTAACCCACAGCTAATGAAAGATTTAAGAAATGTATAGGACAGGTGGAAAGGTAAACATGTTATTAAATCTAATAGCTTGAAATAAGTGCTCCAATTTTTCTAAGGCTTATAAATTTAATGTGAAAGCCTCCCCAAAATCACCTTGTAAATCAATATATTTTTGTTTATGTACCATCCTCAAATTAGACTCATTTTAAATTAACATGAAAATAATATACAATACTGAGAAATCTAAAAGGGAAAAGCAAAATGCATTTACTGTGTGTATAAAATCTTTGCTGCCAAAAGTCATCTTGTCACTCAAAATATCAACAGACATAAACCACAGAAGAAGCAGAGATATATTTTCAGATGGTGGTTTCTCAAGTCAGCAATGAAAAACTTAATCTTTAAATAAACAAGACCTGACAATTGGGAAGATGTTCAGAAATAAGGTTGGATTAGCTACTAATCGTAGACAAAGGAGAAACTATAAGTGAAAAGAAAATAGAGAAAGTATAGAGACTCTTGAAGCAAAGTGGGGAAGCTATCCACCATTGTGATTATATAAATTACTGAAAAGACTGTATGAGGACTGATGGATGCTGAAGAACTTGGTGAAAGATCTGGATACAAAGTTGTCTATCTATTGTTCACGGTCCAGGTGGCACCATAGTGCATTTATTTCTCCAGTTATACATAGGAAAGTGAGGCAAGTTCGTGCTGTGACCTTTCTAGTTGAATGGCTAAATTTCTTCCCTAAATTATTTTGTTAACAAGTATTTACTCAGATCCTATGTGAGGCCACTGTTGTACATGTTAAAATGCTTTAATGAAAACAATTTATCTACATGACTATTTTTGGTCTGATCTTTCACTGCATATCTTAAGGTGATGACACTCAGCATAATTAATGTCCCATTTTTAATGTATTGTATGTGTGTTCTTGAATTCACTCCATGAAGAAAATATCCCAAGCAGAAAATAATGTTAAAGACAAACATGTCTAATATCTTTTTGCGCATACCCCTTCTCAAAATGGGCTTACAAAGGGTTCAAACAATTTCCTCCCACCAGCCCATTCCATAGCTTTCTAAAAATCTATGGTGCAATAACCATTTTCTACCAAGAGAGAACAGGAAATTACCTAAAGAGAGTTACATTATAGAGTGATAAATCTGTTGGTTTTTGCTGCTCAGACTGAACACAAAACAGTCATTTACATGATAAATATTTAGAGCACATTACTTAGGTGACTCGATGAGCACACCTGGAAGGAGTTCATAAATTACTGACCCTATGTATCTGGCAAAACTTATATTTTTTACCTGCCTAGGGATGTACCTGGATAAGGATACCAATATTCTCACAGGAGTCAGTTGACATTATATTTTAGTTGACCTCGGTTTCTTTCTTTATTTTGCATCTGGGAATGCAGAAGCAATGAGGAGTTTTCAGTCATTAGAATATAAACCAAAATAAGAGATTGAATAATCTCATTCATCTTCACTAGGATATAGGTACTTGTATGAAGAAAAGTGATTAACTATCATTAAGGAAGTATAGTATTTATCCCAGTGCAGAGGAGACTTGCCTTTTGCTGTATTGTGGTCACGATATCTTATGGTGCACTAAATCTTCAGGATGTATTGCTACCTGTGTGCTGTCCTCTGTTTCTTCCTATATCACCTTTATTCCTTTCACTTCTCTTAATTTATTTTCCTTGGGTTGTATCAGAAATGTAGATTTATGAGAATATTTTTCCTGTATCATTCCTTTAGAAGGATGTAGTTATCATAGAAGAGTACACTTATTAGTAGAAAACAATGGATTCTGAGTATTTTTCTCATGAACATGAACTGTACTTCTGTGATACAGAGACCAAAGTCTTTGCTTTGCTCCAGCTAACCTTGGACTAGCCACCTTTTGTATACACCACAGTTGCCATGGTTTTACAGCATCAGAATTCTATATTCTTTGGTGTCTGTGAATGACTTATATTGACCTCTGCTTGACCTGTTCATCATTTCTGTCTGGAGGTATAAGTAGCTAAACCGTGCATTTTGTAATTGGATTTCCTAATTAGATATTGCAATTGAATTATGCAAAATGCTTCCATTTGATATCAGTGTTTTCTTGATTGTATTGTGGGTAAATTCCACTTAGTTTCATTATGTTATGCAGTTAGTACTGTGTGTAATATTACACTAGTAATCTGTGGAATATTTAAAGCTAAATAAATGATGTTATGTCATAACTTTAGGTATTGTAGTCAAACAATTTATGAAGAGTTATATTTCAAGAATTGCTATTTTAGGCACATATGTGAGTGTACAAATGTGTAAATACCTAATTATGTGTGATTGAGAATCAGAAGATGTTGTATGTCCAGCTCTGTCACTTTCTACCTTCCTTATTACATGAGACAGAGTCAATCATCAAACTTACAGATAGTCTTTGTCAGTAAGACCAAATGTTCTTCCTGTCTTAACGCCCAATAGTGTTGGGGTTCTAGACATGCTTGTGGCACCGGAATTTAAACTCAGGCCTGCATGTTTTCATAGAAAGTGCTTTTATGCGAGAGACATCTTCTAGCCATTTTCAAATTATTTTTAGTCATTTATTTCCAAACCATTTTACGTCATATATTAATGCTGTTTTCCTACTGACATGTAAACAAAAACTATGAACTAACCGTTATATGTTAACAACATATTCATTATCATTTTATACATTGGATAAGATTTTAACTTGCTTCTATTTTGAAGCTGTGACATTAACGTAGTTATTTAAAATCTTCAACTTTCATTAAATTCTAATGCTATTGATTGTTATTTGTACTATTTACCTTCACAGTATTCATGAATTTTAATTAGCTCGTTCAGAGTAGATGCTCATTAAACATTTTAGAGATACTTATACTAATTTGATGAACATTTGAAGTTAATAATTTAAAGTGTTTCTTTAACTTTTTATTGTTTTAATTTAAATAAGAAACAAGTTTGCTTCATATGTCGATCACAGAACTCTCTCCCTCCCCTTTTCCCCGTCCCCTTCAACCCTCCCCCAAGCCCAAACTAATTCGAACTCCACTCTCCAAGGATGTTGAGGCCCTTCATGGGATCTCCAAAGTCTGTCATATCATCCAAAACAGGACCTAGGCCCTACCCCATATTTCCAGGCAGAGACAGCATCCCTCGACATGGATTGGTCTCCCAAATACCATCTGGATGCCAGGGATAAATGCTGATCTATTGCCCAAGGCCCCAAAGAATGCCGAGGCCTCCTCAGTGACACCCATGTTCAGAGTGTCTGGATCAGTCCCAGGCTGGCCTCTCAACTCTTAGTCTAGGGTTCATGAGCTCCCCCTTGTTCAGGTCAGCTGATTTTGTGGGTTTCATCTGCCAAGTCTTAACCCAAAGGATCATCACTCCTCCCTCTCTGCAACTGGGTTTCCGGAGTTCAGTTCAGTGTTTACCTGTGGGTGTCTGCCTCTGGTTCCTTCAGCCACTGGATGAAGGCTCTAGGATGGCATACAAGGAAGTCCTCAATCACAATATTGGGGAAGGGCATTTAAGGTAGCCTCTCCACTATTGGTTAGATTGCAAGTTGTTGTCATCCTTTTAGGTCTCTGTACATCTCACTAGTTTCAGATGTCTCTTCAAACCTATAATGACTACTATTATGGAATCTCTCCTCCTGCTCTCCTCTATTCTTCCCCCGACTCACCTTCCTGCTCTCCTATGTATTTCTTTCCCCTGGTCTTCACCCACTTTTATTCTCTCAGCTTCCTCTCCCCCCAACATGCTCCCAATCCTCTCAGAAGATTCTGTACCATTCCCCTTCTTTTGGGGTACCATGCATATCTCTCTTAGGGCCCTCCCTGTTTCTCAGACTATCTGGCTGTGGGATTGTAGGATGGTACTCCCATGTTTCATTCCTAAAATCCACATATGAGTGAGTACATACCACTCTTGTCTTTTATGACTAGGTTATGTCACTCTAATGCCATCCATTTGCCAGCAAACTTCAAGATTCCATTGTTTTTTTTCTGCTGTGTACTACTCCATTGTATAATGGATCACATTTTTTCTATTCACTCTTCAGTTGAGAGGCATCTAGGTTGCTCCCAGGTTCTGGCTATTACAAATAATGCTGCTATGAACATAGTGGAACAGACTTGTTGTATGAATGTGTATCCTTTGGGCATATACCTAATAGTGGAATTGCTGGATCTTCTGGTAGACTGATTTCCATTTTCCTGAGGATCTCAATACTGATTTCCAAAGTGTTGTACAAATTGGCACTCCCACCAGAAGTGGATGAGTGTTTCCCTCTTCCACATCCTCTCCAGAATAAATTGTTGTTGATGTTTTTGATTTTAACCATTCTGATGGGAGTAAGATGGTATGTCAGAGTTGTTTTGATTTGCATCTCCCTGATGGCTAAGGGTGTTTAGTGCTTTTATACTCCTCTATTGAGAATTCCCTATATAGTTCTGTACACCACTTTTTAATTGGATCCTTTGGTGTTTTGGAGACTTGCTTCTTGAGTTCTGTATAAATTTTTGAGATCGACCTCTGCCAGATGTGGAGTTAGTGAATATATTTTCCCATTCTGTGGGATATCTTTTTGTCTTGTTGAATATGTCCTTTGCCTTGCAGAAGCTTCTCAGTTCATTTTTTGGGATATTTTTAGATTTTCTTCTTATTATTTTAATTTTAAATAGCTTGTTGTACATGTCAATTGCAGTTCCCTCTCCCTTCCCTCCTCCCATACCCCTCTACCATCCCCCCAGCCTCCCACCCTATTGCCATTTCCTTCCACACAGGGGGATATCTAGAGTCTGTCATTTCACTCCGGGTAGGGTCCAGGCATTCCCCTAAGAGTCCAGGCAGAGAGAGCATCCCTATTTGTGTTATGGACACACCATGTCTGTTTGTATGCCAGGGATAAACACTGATCCAGTGCTCAGGGCCCCATAGGTTGCCCAGTCCTCCTCACTGACTCTCACATTCGGGGAGTCTGGATCAGTCCCATGCTGGCCTCCCAGCTGTCAGTCTGGGGTCCATGAGCTCTCTCCTGTTCAGATCAGCTGTTTCTGCTGGTTTTGCCAGCCAATTCTTTGCCAATTTGCTCATTGCTCCTCTCTTTCTGTCACTGGGTTCCTTGGGTTCAGTTCAGTGTTTAACTGTGGGTGTTTCTCTCTGCTTCCATCAGTCACTGGATGAAGGCTCCAGGATGGTTATAGACATCAAGTTCATTGTCAGGAATGGACATTTGAGGTGGTCTCTCCACTATTGATTAGCTTGCCAATTGGTGTCATCCCTTTAGATCACTAGAGGTCACACTGGTGCCTGATCTGTCTTCTAAACTATGATTCCTTTTTTCCCCAATTCTACCCCCACTCAACCTTCCTTTTCCCCCATGACCTATTCTCTCTTCCTCTTCTCCCCCTCTCTTATTCCCAGCTCCCACCCCCCACCCGCCTTGTCTATCTCCATGTCTGTGCTACTGGTGTTATATTCAGGAAGCAGTCTCCTATACCAATTTTTTCAAGGGTACCAGCCACTTTCTCTTCTAAGAGGTTCAGTGTGGCTGGATTTTTGTTGAGGTCTTTGATCCATTTGGACTTAAGTTTTGTGCATGGTGATAAACATGGATCGATCTGCATTCTTCTACATGTCAGCCTCCTGTTATGCCAGCACCATTTGTTGAAGTTGCTTTCTTTATTCCATTATATATTTTTAGCTTCTTTGTCAAAAATCAGATGTTCATACATGTGTGGATTAATATCTGGGTTTTCAATTCAATTCTATTGGTCTACCTGTCTATTTTTGTGCCAATACCAAGCTGTTTTCAGGACTATAGCTCTATAATAGAACTCGAGGTAAGTTATGGTGATGCCTCAGGACGTAGCCTTGTTGAACAGGGTTGTTTTGGCTATCCTGGGTTTTGTTTTTCCATACAAAATTGATTATTGTTCTTTCAAGTTCTGTGAAGAATTGTGCTGGGGTTTTAATGGGGATTGCATTGAATCTGTAGAATGCTTTTGGCAGGATTGCCATTTATACTACATTGATGCTTCCTATCCAAGAGCATGGGAGATCTTTCCAATTTCTGAGGGCTTCTTTACTTTCTTTCTTTAAAGATTCAAAGTTCTTGCAATACTGGTCTTTCATTTGTTTGGTTAGTGTTACCCCAATGTATTTTATGTTGTTTGTGGCAATTGTGAAGGGTGATGTTTCTCTGATTTCTTTCTCAGCACTTTTATCATCTGTATATAGTAGGGCTACTGATATTCTTGAGTTGATCTTGTAGCCTGCCACTTTGCTGAAGGTGTTAATCAGCTGTAAGAGTTCCCTGGTAGTGTTCTTTGGGTCATTGATATAAACTATCATATCATCTGCAAACAGTGAAATTTTGACCTCTTCCTTCCCAATTTGTATTCCCTTGATTCCCCTTTGTTGTTGTATGGCAATGGCTAGAAATTCAAGTACCATGTTGAAAAGGTATGGAGAGAGTGGACAGCCTTGTTTTGTTCCTGATTTTAGAGGAATTGTGTTGAGTTTCTGTCCATTTATTTTGATGTTGGCTGTTGGTTTACTGTATGTAGCTTTTATTTTGTTTAAGTATGTCCCTGTTATCCCAGATCTCTCCAATACCTTTATCATGAAGAGGTGTTGGATTTTGTCAAAGGCTTTTTCAGCATCTAGTGAGATGATCATCTGATTTGTTTTCAGCTTGCTTATATGGTGGATTACGTTGATGGTATTTTGTATGTTGAACCATCCCTGAATCCCTGGGATGAAACCTACTTGATCATGGTGAATGATTGTTTTGATGTGTTCTTGGATCCGTTTTGCCAGTATTTTATTGAGTATTTTTGCATCAATGTTCATGAGAGATATTGTTCTGAAGTTCACTTTCTTAGTTGTGTCTTTGTGTGGCTTGATGATCAAGGTTATTGAAACCTCATAGAAAGAGTTTGCCAAAGACCCTTCTGCTTCTATTGTGTGGAATACTTTGAGAAGAATTGGTATAAGCTATTTGTTGAATTTCTGGTAGAATTCTGCACTGAGGCCATCTGGACCTGGACTCTTTTGGTTGGGAGACTTTTGATGACTGTGTCTATTTCCATAGGGCTTATAGGTCAATTTAAATTGCTTTCCTGTTCTTGATTTAGTTTTGGCAAGTGATAGCTATCCAGGAAGTCGTCCATTTCCTTTAAATTTTCAAATTTTTGGAGTACAGATTTTCAAAGTATGACCTGATGATTCTCTGGATTTCCTCAGAGTCCATTGTTATGTCCCCCTTTTCATTTCTGATTTTGTTAATTTGCATGTTCACTCTCTGCTGTTTGGTAAGTTTGGACAAAGGTTTGTCTATCTTGTGATTTTCTTTAAGAACCAACTCTTCGTTGCATTGATTCTTTGTATTGTTTTCCTAGTGTCTACTTTTTTGATTTCAGCCCTCAGTTTAATTATTTCCTGGCATCTACTCCTCCTGGGGGAGTTTGCATCTTTGTGTTCTAGAGCTTTCAGCTGTGCTTTAATTCTCTAGTATAACTATTCTGCAGTTTCTTCATGTGGGCACTTAGTGCTATGAACTTCCCCCGCAGCACTGTTTCAACGTGTCCCATAGGTTTGGGTATGTTGTGTCTTCCTTCTCATTAAATTCTAGGAAGTCTTTAATGTCTTGTTTTATTTCTTCTTTGACCCAGGAAAGGTACACTTGTGCATTATTCAATTTCCATGAGGTTGTAGGTTTTCTGCAATTTATGATGTTGAATTCTAATCTTAAACCATGGTATTCTGAAAAGATGCATGGAGTTATTCCAATTTTTTGTAGCTACTGAGGTTTGATATGTTGCCAAGTATGTGGTCCATTTATGAGAAGGTTCCATGTGGTGGTGAGAAGAAGGTATATTATTTTTTATGTGGATGAAATGTTCTATAGATGTCTGTTAATCCCAGTTGAGTCATTACTTCTATGAGACCCTTTACTTCTTTGTTGAGTTTCTGTCTGGTATTCCTGTCTAGAGGTGAGAGTGGTGTGTTGAGATCTCCCACTATAAGTGTGTGGGGCTTTATGTGTGATTTAAGTTTTAGTAATGTTTCTTTTACGAATGTGGATGCCTTTGTGTTTGGGACATAGATGTTCAGGATATACACTTCATCTTGGTGGATTTCAACTGTGATGAATAGGTAATGACCTCCTTCATCTCTTTTGATTGATTTTATTTTAAATTCTAGTTTGTTAGATATTAGAATTGCTACCCCTGCTTGTTTCTTAGGTCCATTTGATTGGAATATTTTTCCCAACCTTTAACTCTCAGGTAATGTCTGTCTTTGAGGGTGAGGTGTGTTTCTTGTATGCAGCAGAAGGAAGGGTTCTGTCTTTGAATCCATTCTGCTAACCTGTGTCTTTTCATGGCTGAGTTAAGGCCATTAGTGTTGAGGGATATTAATGACCAATGATTGTTCATCCTTCTTCGATTTGCAATGGTTGTTGTTGTTGGAATTATGTGTGGAATTTCACCCTTATGTTCTTTTGGCTGTTGGTAGAGAGGGATTCTCTAATTCCTATGTTTTGCTGGTTGTAGTTACCTTCCTTGGGTTGGAGTTTTCCTTCCAAAACCTTTTGTAGGGCTGGGTTAGTGGATACGTATTGCTTGAATCTACTTTTTTTCATGGAATAACTTGTGTTCTCCATCTATAGTGATTGAGAGCTTTGCCGGGTATATTAGTCTTGGTTGGCATCCATGGTCTCTTATTGATGGTAGAATATCTATCCAGGACTTTCTGGCTTTCAGAGTTTCCATGGAGAAGTCAGGTGCAATTCTGATAAGTTTGCTTTTATATGTTACTTAGCCTTTTTCCTTAGCTGCTCTTAATATTCCTTCTTTATTCTGTATATTTGGGGTCTTGATTATTATGTGGCAAGGGAACTTTTTTTTGTGGTCCACTCTATTTGGTGTTATGTAAGCTTTTTTTTACCTTCATTGGCATGTCTTTCTTAATGTTGGGAAAGTTTTCTTCTATGATTTTATTGAATATGTTTTCTGCCCCTTTGAGGTGGTTTTCTTCTCCTTCTTCTATACCTATTATTCTTATGTTTGGCCTTTTCATGGTGTCCCATATTTCCTGGATGTTTTGTGTTAAGGATTTGTTGGACTTAAGGTTTTCCTTGGTTGATGAATCTATTTCTCCTAGTATATCTTCAACACTTGAGATTCTCTCTTCCATCTCTTCTATTCTGTTGGAAATGCTTGTATTGGTAGTACGTGACCATTTGCCCAGCTTTTATATTTCCTGCCTTTCTTCAGATTGTAGTTTTTTATTGTCTCTATTTCAGTTTTCAACTCTTGCAGTGTTTGCATTGTTTCTTGCAATTTTCGGTTTATCTTTTTGCCCATTTGTTCCTTTTTATGATTTTTCTTGGTTTGTTTTTTCTTCCATTTCTTGCATTTTTTGCTTTGTTTCTTCTTCCATTTCCTGCCTTTTTTGGTTTGTTTCTTCTTCCATTTCTTTCATTTTTTGCTTTGTTTCTTCTTCCATTTCTTGCCTTTTTTGGTTTATTTTTTCTTCCATTTCTTGCATTTTTTGGTTTGTTTTTTCTTCCATTTCTTGCATTTTTGGGTTTGTTTTTCTTCTATTTCTTGCATTATTTGCTTCGTTTCTTCTTCTATTTCCTGCCTTTTTTGGTTTGTTTTTTTCTTCCATTTCTTGCATTTTTGGGTTTGTTTTTTCTTCCATTTCTTTGACGGATTTTCCTATATCCTCTTTTAGGGCCTCTATCATTTTCATGAAAGTGGTTTTAAGGTCATTCTCTTCTGCTTCTTTTACATTAGGATGTTGGAGTCTTGCTGGTGTGGAGTCTCTAGAATCTGGTGGTGTCATATTTGTTTTTTTGTTGCTGAGAGTGTTTTTGTATTGTCTCTTTCCTATCTCTTCTTCTAGTGGGTGCAGAAAGAGCTCCTTACTGGTCTGGTGGTTAGAGGACCAGAGTTCCCTTTTGGTGGGTGCTAGAAAGTCCAATAATTTGGTAGTTCTTCTACTCATTGTCCTCGTTCTGGTCCCGTGGGTGGAGAAGAAGAACAGGAATCTGGGGCACTTAGCCTCCCAACTGGTCCCCTGAACCCTTTGCTGGATCCTGCTTTACCTGATCATGCCGGAAAAGCTGCTCCCCTGGTCTCCCTGGATCCTCTGGATTCCTGGTCTCATTCGTGGGAGATTGAAAGCACTGTGCAGTTCCTAGGCGATCCCTAGGCACTGGAACACAGGCCCAGAGGCAGGGCCTGTTGAACCTGATCCAGCTGCCAGAACAGCTGCTCCCCTGGTCTCCCTGGCTCCTCTTATATTTGACCTTTTCACCATGTCCATATTTTCAGGGATTTATTGGACTTAAGATTTTCTTTGGTTGATGAATCTATTTCTCATAGTGAATCTTCAATGCCAAGATTCTCTCTTCCATCTCTTCTATTCTGTTGGGTATGCTTGTATCTGTAGGTCTTAATCATTTACTCACCTTTTCTAATTCCATCATTCCTTCAGATTGAGTTTTTTATTTATTGTCTCTAATTCAGCTTTCAAACCTTGCACTGTTTGAATTGTTTCTTGTAATTTTTGGTTTGTCTATTCTTCCATTTCCTAAAAGGACTGTCACATTTCTTCTTTTAGGGTCTCTATCATCTTCATGAAGTTGCTATTAAGGTCATTCTCTTCTGTTTATTCTGTGTTGTGATATTCAGATTTTGCTGGTGTACAGTTCCTAGACTCTGGTGGTGTCATATTGGTTTTTCTGTCATTGATTTTTGCAGCTTTATCACAATATCCTGATTTTTATTAGCCTAAACCTCTGATAAGCATTGATCTTGTTCATCTTTCCCTACTCTCATGGAGAGAGGTATCAAGACTGTTTGTCTTGTATGTTGACAAAGATGTGACATGTTGATAGATGATAAAAGTATAGGTAGAAGATAAATAAACAGAAAGATGCATGTACATACATGGATATTCTGGTAAAGAAACTGGATATAAAAGCTGATTTGATGTTCTCAGTAACTTATAGTTTCTTAGCAATTGTTTATATGATATCTATCCTTTTCTACAGGATAAATACTCTGATGAAACATGATTATTTGAACCTTGCATTTAAATGAAGAGAGATATTTGGTAATAGGTAGTGTTATATGAGAACAAATAGGTATGAGTTCTTTCATTTATTCCAGGATTACCTTTTGAAAAATTGGCCAAGAAGAATTTTCCAGGTGTCTTTCACTATAAATAGGAACATGTTTCTCAAATTTCATGTTTTGAAAGCTTAATCTCCAATGTAATTATGTTTAGAACAGATATTTTTGAGATAATTGGGTCACTAGTCTTCTATCCTATGCTTAGATTAACACTGTAATAGAGGGAGAATTTCAGTTTTATACCACATGAGTTAGCTGTGTGCAACCTTATGCCTATCTCTCACATGTGTTGTTTGCCCTTTAATTTTCCATTATATGTTACAAAAAGAAAGTCCTCACACAAATAAATGATTCAACCTTGAACTTTTAAAACTCTCTCTCCATATATATATACATATATATTATATGTAAATTATCCTATCCAAAGTATTCTGTGGTAGTTTGTCAAATGTAACATGACACCCTGATGCATTCCCTCTAAATTTTTTTTATTTGCTATCATGCTATTTAGAATTGCTTTGAGAAGATTTTTTTAAATTTTATTTTCCAGTTTAAATTTAGATAAGAATCAAGGTTGCTTCACAAGTCAGTTCCAGGTCCCTCTCCCTTTCCCTCCCTTCCTCCCGTGCCCTCCCCTCCCCCCCCCCGTTATCCTCCCATTTCTCCAGGGAGGGTGAGGCCCTCCATGGGGGTGTCCATAGTGTGTCATTTCATATAGGGCAGGGCCTAGACCCTTTCCCAAGACTTCAGGGTGAGAGTGCACCTCACATTGTTCTATTGGAGTCCAAAGTCCGTGTGTATACTTGGGATGGGTACTGATCTGCTGCCCAAGGCTCAATAGATTCCCTAGGCCTCTTCACTGACACCCAGATTCAGGGGGTCTTGATCAGTCCCATGCTGGATTCCCAGGCTAATGCCTGGGATTCAAGAGTTAACCTTTGTCTGGTCAGCTGTTTCTGGGGGTTAAACCAGCCCAGTCTTAAACCCTTTGATTATCAGTCCTCCCTCTCTGTTACTGGCTTTCTTGAGTTCAGCTCAGTACTTAACCAAGGGAGTCTGCCACTTCTTCGATCTGCCACTAAATAAAGTTTCTGTTTCCCAGACTCTCTGGCCATAGGATTGTAGGCTGGCACTCCCCAGATCTATGTCTAAAATCCATATATGAGAGAGTACATGCCATGTTTCTCTTGTGACTGGGTTACCTCACTCAGGATGGTTTCTTCTAGTGTCATCCATTTGCCTGCGAATCTCATGATTCCATTATTTTTTTCTGCTGAATAGTACTCCATTGTGTAGATGTACCACATTTTCTCTATCCACTCTTCAGGTGAGGGACATCTAGGTTGCTTCCACGTTCTGGCAATTACAAATAAAGCTGCTATGAACATAGTGGAACAGACCTCTTTGTTGTATGAATGGGCATCTTTTGGATATATGCCTAAGAGTGGAGTTGCTGGGTCTTGTGGTAGGTTTATTCCCATTTTTCTGAGGAATCTCCACACTGATTTCCAAAGTGGCTGAACCAGTTGGCACTCCCACCAGCAATGGAGGAGTGTCCCCCTTTCACCACATCCTCTCCAGCATAAATTGTCATTAGTGTTTTTGATTTTAGCCATTCTGACAGGGGTGAGATGGTATCTGAGAGTTGTTTTGATTTGCATTTCCCGGATGGCTAAGGATGTTGAGCACTTTCTCAAGTGCCTCTCAGCCATTTTAGACTCCTCTATTGAAAACTCTCTATTTAGTTCTGCAGCCCACTTCTTAATTGGGTCCTTTGGTGTTTTGGAGACTTGCTTCTTGAGTTCTTTGTAAATTTTGGAGATCAACCCTCTGTCAGATGTGGGATTAGTGAATATTTTTTCCCATTCTGTGGGCTGCCTTTTTGTCTTGCTGACTGTGTCCTTTGCCTTACAGAAGCTTCTCAGTTTCAGTAGGTCCCATTTATTAATTGTTGATCTTACTGCCTGTGCTACTGGTGTTATGTTCAGGAAGCTGTCTCCTGTACCAATTCGTTCAAGGGTACCACCCACTTTCTCTTCTAAGAGGTTCAGTGTGGCTGGATTTATGTTGAGGTCTTTGATCCATTTGGACTTAAGTTTTGTGCATGGCGATAGACATGGATCGATCTGCATTCTTCTACATGCCAGTCTCCAATTATGCCAGCACCATTTGTTGAAGATGCTTTCTTTATTCCATTGAAATTTTAAGCATCACAATATTCAGACAGGTCTTCACTGTCTATGAAATCTTCACATGTATAACACCTTTTGCAAATGATTACTCATGATTTAATTTTTTTCCTCAACATATGATTTTATTTAACATGAATGCTTCTCATGTCAATCCCAGCTCCCTCTCCCACCCCTCCTCTGTTGTCCCTCCACCAACCACAGCCAGCCGCCCACCCAATCGCCACATCATTCCCCAGAGTGGGTGAGGCCCTCCTTGTGGGCATCTCTAAAGTCTGTCATTTCATTCAGGGCAGGACCTAGGCCCTTCGCCATGTGTCCTGGCTGAGAAGGTATCCCTCTATTGGGAGTAGGCTCTCAAATATCATTCATACACAATGGGAAACACAGATCTACTACCCAAGGCCCCAGTGATTTCTGTGGCATCTTCACTGACACTATTTTCATGTAGTCTGGATCTGTCCCCTGTTGGTCTCTCATCCATCAGTCTATGATTCAAGAGCTCCCCCTTATCCGGTCAGCTGTCTTTGTGGGTTTCACCATCATGGTCTTGACCCAATTGGTGTTTAGCTGTGGGTATCTTCCTCTCCTTCCATCAGTCACTGGATGAAGGTTCTAGGAAGGCATATAAGGTAGTCATCAATCTTCTCATCAAGGAGGGACTATTAATGTAGTCTCTCCACTATTGCTTAATTTGCCAGATGGTGTTATCCTTGTAGATCTCTGGAGGCCTCACTAGTGTCAGCTTTCTCCTCAAGCCTATAATGACTCAGTCTATTCTGGTATCTGTCATCCTGCTCTCCTCTATTCTTACCTAGAATTAACCTCCTACTCCCCCATACCTTCTTTTCCCCTCCTCTTATTTCCCTCTCTTTTTCCTCGTTCCCTTTCCGCTTCGCTGATGTTCCCAATCTGCTCAGGAGATCTTGCCTCTTTCGACTTCTCTGGGGTATCATGCATGTCTCTTGGGAACCTCCCTGTTTCCCAGACTCACTGGCACTGGGAATATAGGCTGACACTCCTATGATCCATATGTAAAATCCATATATGAGTGAGTACATACCATGTTTGTCTTTTTGTGTCTGGATTGCTTCAGTCAGGGTGGTTTCCTCTAGTGCCATCCATTTATCTGCAAATTTCAAGATTCCATTGTTTTTTTTTTCTGCTGAGTTCATTGTGTAAATGTACCACATTTTCTCTATCCACTTCTCACTTTTGGGGCAGCTAGGTTTCTTTCGGATCTAGCTATTACATATAATGCTGCTATGAACATAGTGGAACAGTCATACTTGTTGTTTCAATGGGCATCTATTGGGTATATGCCTGAGAGTGGAATTGCTGGGTCTTGTGGTAGACTGAGTCCCATTTTCCTGAGGAATCTCCTCAAGGATTTCCATAGTAGCACTCCAACCAGCAGTGGAGGAGTGTTCCTCTTTCTCCACAGCCTCTCCAGAACAAATTGTCATTGGTGTTTTTGATTTTAGCCATTCTGACAGGAGTAAGATGATATCTCTGAGTTGATTTGATTTGCATTTCCTAATGGCTAATGATAGTGAGCACTTTCTCAAGTGTCTTTCAGCCATTTTATATTTGTCTATTGAGAGTTCTCTAGTTAGTTCATTCCCCAACTTTTAATTTTGATCCTTTGGTGTTTTGGAGACTTGCTTCTTGAGTTCTCTGTAAATTTTGGAGGTCAGCCCTCTATTACATGTGAATATCTTTTCCCATTCTGTGGGCTGCCTTTTTCTCTTGCTGACTGTGTCCTTTGCCTTATAGAAGATTCTCAATTTCAGGAGGTCCCATTTATTAATTGTCAATCTCAGTGTTTGTGCTACTGGTATTATATTCAGGAAGCAGTCTCCTGTACCAATTCTTTCAAGAGTACCTCTCACTTTCTCTTCTAACAGGTTCAGAGGGGCTGGATTTATGTTGAGGACATTGATGCATTTAGACTTAAGTTTTGCGCATGGTGATAGACATGGAACTATCTGCAGTCTTCTACATGCCAATATCCAGTTATGCCAGCACAATTTCTTGAAGATGCTATCTTTATCCCATCGTATAATTTTAGCTTCTTCATCAAAAATCAGCTGTTCATAGGTGTGTGGATTAATCTCAGGATATTCAATTCAAATGCATTGGTCTACCTGTGTAGTTTTGTGCCAATACCAAGATGTTTTCAGGACTATAGCTCTATAATAAAGCTTGAAGTCAGGGATGGTGATGCCTGCAGACATTACTTTGTTGAGCAGGGCTGTTTTGGCTATCTGGGTTTTATGTTTATTGATACAAAGTTGAGAATTGTTATTTCAATATCTGTGAAGAATTCTGCTTGGATTTTGATGGGGATTGCATTGAGTCTGTGGATTGCATTTGGCAGGTTTGCCTTTTTTACTACATTGATCCTACCTATCCAAGAGCATGGGAGATCTTTCCATTTCCTGGTGTCTTTAATTTCTTTAAAGACTCAAAGTTCTTTTGATACAGGGCTTTCACTTGTTTTGTTAGCATTACCCCCAGTTATTTTATGTTATTTGTGGCAATTGTAAAGGGTGATATTTCTCTGATTTGTTTCTTAGCCCTTTTATTGTCTGTATATAGTAGGGCCACTGATTTTCTCGAGTTTATCTTGTATCCTGTCACTTTACTGAAGGTGTTTATCAGCTGTAAGAGTTCCCTGGTAGAGTTTTTTGGGTCACTTATATAAACTATCATATCATCTTCAAATAGTGAAAGTTTTACCTCTTCCTTTCTAATTTTTATCCCCTTACTCTCCTTGTTGTCTTATTGCTCTTGCTAGAAATTCCAGTACAATACTGAAGAGGTATGGGGAGAGGGGACAGCTTTGCCTTGTACCTGATCTTAGAGGAATTGCCTTGAGTTTCTGTCCATTCAGTTTGATGTTGGCTGTTGGTTTGCTCTATATAGCTTTTATGGTGTTTAAGTATGTTCCTGTTATCCTAGAACTCTCCAAGACCTTTATCATGAAGAGGTGCTTGATTTTATCAAAGGCTTTTTCAGCATTTTGTTAGATGACCATGTGATTTTTGTTTCTCAGTTTGTTTATTTGGTGCATTACATTGATGTATTTTCATATGTTGAACCATCCTTACATCTCTGGAATGAAGCCTGCTTGATCATGGTGGATGAGTTTTCTGATGTGTTCTTGGATCTGATTTGCCAGTATTTTATTGAGTATTTCTGCATCAATGTTCATGAGGGATATTGGTCTGAAGATCTCTTTCTTAGTTGTGTCTTTATGTGTCTTGGTTATCAATGTTATTTAAGCCTCATAAAAATAGTTTCCCTTTTTTTTTTTTTGGTTGGGAGACTTTTGATGACTGCTTCTATTTCCTTAAGTGTTATAGGACTATTTAAATTGCTTTTCTATTCTTGATTTAATTTTGGTAAGTGATATATATCCAGAAAATTGTCCATTTCCTTTAAATTTTCAAATTTTATGGAGTTCAGCTTTTCAAAATATGTCCTGATGATTCTCTGGATTTCCTCACTGTTCATTGTTATGTCTCCCTTTTCATTTCTGATTTTGTTAAGTTGCATATTCATATTCTGTCATATGGTAAGTTTGGATAAAGGTTTGTGTATCTTGCTGATTTTCACAAAGAAACAACTCTTTGTTACATTGATTCTTTGTATCATTTTACTAGTTTCTACTTTATTGATTTCAGCCCTCAATTAATTATTTCTTGGTGTCTGCTCCTATTGGATGAGTATGCTTCCTTTTTTTCTAGAGCTTTCAGTAGTGCTATTAATTCTCTAGTGTGACTATTTTCCCATTTATTCATGTGGGCACTTAGTGCTGTGAACTTTCCTCTTAGCATTGCTTTCAAAGTGTTCCATAAGTTTGGATATGTTGTGTCTCCATTCTCACTGAATTATAGGAAGTCTTTAATTTCTTTTTTTATTTTTTCTTTGAGTCAGGTGTGGTGCGATTGTCTATTATTCAATTTCCATGAGTTTGCAGGGTTTCTGCAATTTATGTTGTTGTTGAATTCTAACTGTAAAGCATGATGATTTGATAAGATACATGGAGTTATTCCAAGATTTTTGTACCTGTTGAAGTTTGCTATGTTGCCAAGTATGTGTGTTAGATTTTTGAGAAGGTTCCGTGTGGAGCTGAGAAGAAGGTATATTCTTTTGTGTTTGGATGGAGAGTTCTATAGATGCCTGTTAAAAGCAATTGTGTCATAACTTCTATTAGGTCCCTCATATCCTTGTTAAGTTTCTGTCTTGTGGTCCTGTCTAGTGGTGAGAGTGGGATGTTGAAGTCTCCCACTTCAAGTGTATGAAGCTTTATATGTGCTTTGCGTTTTAGTAATGTTTCTTTTATGAATGTGGATGGCTTTGTATTTGAGGCATAGATGTTCAGAATTGAGACTTCATCTTGGTTGATTTCTACTGTGATGAGTATGAAGTTACCTCCTTCATCTCTTTTGAATGATTTTATTTTAAAGTCTAATTTGTTAGATATTAAGATTGCTACCCAGCTTGTTACTTGGGTTCATTTGATTGGAAAATCTTTTCCCAAACCCTAACTCTGAAATGATATCTGTCTTTGAAGCTGAGGTGTGTTTCTTGTGTGCAGCAAAAGGATGGATTCTGTCTTTGAATCCATTCTGTTAATATGTTAATGACCATTGATAGCTCATTCTTGTTTGCTTTGGAATGGTTGTTGGTGGTAAAAGGCAAACTTATCACAATCAGACCTGATTTCTCCATGGAAACTATGAAAGCCAGAAGGTTCTGTATAGATATTCTACCAACATTAAGAGACCGCGTATGTCAGCCAAAACTGCTATACCCAGCAATTCTTTCAATCAATATAGATGGAGGAAACATGATATTTCATGACAAAACCAGATTTAAACAATGCATATTCTCTAATCCATCCCTACAGAAAATGCTGAAAGGAAAACTCCAACCCAGGGAAGTTAAATACAACCAGAAAAATATAGGCAATAGATAATCCCACTTTATCAACAGGCAGGAAAAAAGTGGTGGAAATCCACATACAACTCCATGATCACTACTTAATTTTATTGGGTCCATATTCAGTTCTTTTCATTGACTCAATCCTCTCAGAAATTGTTCAAGCAGCACCCACTATCTCCTAGAGGCTAAATAATCTAGAAAAAAATGATGATGACAAACTTGCATTTCATTGAAGAGAAATAGATATTTAGTAATAGATATTGGTGTATAAGAAATAATAAGTTAGCAAGCCATGAGACATTTTAAGTATGCAGGTTAGAACAAACTACAAGAGGAGCTAGAAAGAATAAGTAGCAATTATTAGGAACATTGTATCTCCTAAATAACATTGGCCGAGGGTTAGCAGAGGAGAAAAGTATATTGTTACCATTTTCTTCCTTGCTACCTGTTGAAAAGCAAGTTGAAGATAGTGTTGTTTAGATGTGTGCTCTTTGGGAAGATATAGAGAACCATAGCAGGAAAGCTGTGGTGGCCGGAGTGAAGGACACATGCTTGTTTTGTGTCCAAATCAAAAGTAAATAAAGTTGACTGCTGATGTTACCCATCTTTTCTCTCTTTTCTCTTTTTATTTTTTGCCAAACCCCAGTCTGTGTGACAAGAGCATTTTATATGTGGAATAAGTGAGTTAGTACTCCATGGAAATCACCTCATAGACACACACCTGATGCAATTATGGAATGCACTAGGCATTGGCTAATCCTAGCAGGTGAAACTGAAGATTAACCTTCACAAGCCCACCCATTTCCAACCTGACACCCAAGTATAACAATTTTTAAAACATAACATTTCATCCTAGGTGTCATAGCCTCATGGCTATGCATAATGCAAGATATGCTTATTATATCCATGAATCTCAAAAAGTCTTATATGTTCTAACATAGTTCCAAATTTCAAAGCCTCTTCTGTCACTCAAGTCATCTAAATTGTGAACCGTATTTTTCTTTTAAGTGACAGAATAATCAATCCACTCACATTACATACAAGATCTGATTAAATACTACGTTAAAAAGTGAAAATTCCAAGGGAAAGACAAAGTAAAACACAGTAGGGCAAACACTGAATCCCACAACTCTACCTCTTTCATCTTTGTCTGCTGAGGACATCACATAGATTGCCTTAAGCTTGAGTAGCCATGCTAAAGTTTCTGTTCCTTACTGCAATTGTGACCACTAGCATGGGCTGGACACACTCTGGGAAAGCATTTCACAATTCTGATATTTTCACTATTTTGGAATCTTTATTGCAACTTAGGTTTTTCTTTACCTATTCACATATAACCCACTCAAGACCTTTATTTGGGAAATCTGCCCCTGCCACATGTTGTATCTGACTTCAACAACTTTATGAAAACTTGGAACAAGAGTCTATGACCATTTCTCTCATCTACATCTCCACCTGGTAACAGAACTAGGCATAACCAATATGGTGCTGATTTTGCAGATTTGCCCCTATGTGCAATTGCAATGGCCTATGTGTGCTTTCACTTTGAAAGCACTGGTTAAGCACATCCCTAGGCAGCTATTTTCTCATTGGTTACCCTCTACACTTTATCTTTAGGTATTCTCCTTTAAAAGGAATGTTTATCAGAAGGGTTTTCAGGTATACAGGAATGGGTCCCTATAAACCCAGTGCAGACTAAGATGCTTCTTGTATATGTTACTTATCTTATTAACAACTAAAGCTTATTTTTTTACTCTAACAATGCTTAAACTTTCACCTTGGCCCCTTTCATTTTCTTGATACCCTGTACTTTTCCATACATTATGCTCCACTTGCTGGTCCCTCTTTCTGTAAAGATGGATTAGAACAGAGAGCAGAAATCATACCAGATTCTGGATATTTTGGTTTCTTAAAATTTCACTCAAATTAAGTGAAACTCGTGTTTTGAATTAAGTTCTGCTCTCTAAACATGGGTAGAACATATCCAGATCTTTTGTCAGAATTTAACATGACTGGCTTCATAACTCATTGAACAGTGGAGTACTTGTTTGCCTCTTAATAGTTTATGAATAGAATCACTTGCACACATCTCTGCTGGCATTCTGGTCTTCGGACCTCACACAATCATAGTCCATTAAACTCTGTTACAGTGTTCTAGGGAATTTAAAGCATCACTGGATCAAAGGTTCCAGGACTCTTGTAAAACAATGCAGGTTAAATGTTATATTTTATTTTCTGAGACAAACATTTAACAAGACTTCAAGGTTTGGCCCTTTCCTAGTTTATTAGTTGTTTTGACACTATAGTTTATATATTGGTGAAAATAAAGCAGATCTGAAAATATTCATTTCCCAATACTGTGGACTGTTGGCAGCACATTCAAAATGGTTGGGTGATATATATTTTAATTTAGCACTTATTTTATGTTTTATAAATTTTAAACTATTATTATATTTGTGGGTATGCATTTGTGTATGTGTGTGTGTGTACAACATGCATGTGCTCAAATGTGTGCATATGGCTTCCCTCAAGCAACACTTATAGTTGCTATGTTCTACCTCACTTCCTTGGTAACCATTGGAAACTCCAGTATTGCCTTTCTTAATCTAATTTTTGTTTCTGAAAACTGGATTTTTTTTCAAATTTTAAAAAATTTATTTGTGTCTGATTTTTAAGAATGTTAATATACCAAGTCTCTAAGCTATGGCAAATATTTTAGTTCCATTTATTATGTAGATTTTCTTTCCTTTCAGGTCAGTAGATAAATCCTTCCCTTAATATTTAATAAATGTTGGGACTTAGTTAACAGAGCTGAGTTTGTGTTAAACTGCTCTTTGCTTCTTTACGTGACCTTTACTTTATTCTTTACCCCAGACAATATCATATTTTTAGATCGTATACTTAATTGTAAACACTAACTTGTGGTTCCTAAAACTAGTGTTGTGAATTATTTCTTAACAGTCTCTATGGGAAAATTTGCAACTCTCAGAAAGTCAACTTTTAAAATTCATTACATCCTTACCTGATAACTAGATACCATTGGTTGGGAAGTAGATGGCAAATTAAATGGCTTACTTAATTAGTATTAGACTTTTATTTTCTTGTTGAAGGCTGATACTTTGGTCTTATGTTCATAAAGGCAGCTAACAAAACCTAAAAAATTTATTGCATTTTTAGCAGTACATGAGTTTGCTATGTAGCTCTGACTTTCTTGGAACTCTCTGTATAGACCATGCTAGTCTAGAACACAGAGTGATTTACTTACCTCTCTCTCTAGGGAGCTGTGATTAAAGATGTGTGCTCCTATGCCTGACATACTTTTTTTCTAACTTACAGCTTCATAATTATTTTTGTATTACTTTGACTTTTAATATGGATACTATTTCATGCTTTATTTGCTTTTCTCTGAGTTCAACTCCTCCCTAACTTCACCCCTCCTTCCCTCTCTCCCTCCCTCTCTCCTTCCCTCCCTCCCTCCCTTACTTCGTCCCCCTCTCTTTCCTGGAATAGGATTTGTTGAGCTCAGACTGCCCTCGATCTCCAAGTCTTTCTGACTCCATCTCCAGTGCCTTAGGATCTGGGGTTACAAATTTGAAATCTCACACTGAATTTCGACTTGTCTTTTCTTTATGCCTTAACCTTTGATTGTGAGGCTGTATGACAACATATATGATGGAATACGTTAGGAAAGTGTTTTTCTAGATTCTGATGTGCTATTACTGGGGTAGGATGTTTTACTATCAGACATGCACATGGCTTCAAAGATCTCCATATCTTAAACTTCAAAATGAAACCTATTTTATTCTCTTGCTCCTGTTCAGAAATAATGACTAGAAAACATAGTTCTCTTAGAAACTGCAAGATTTCTAGTAATCAATTATCAATCTCTAAACGAGATAAGGCCATTAATTCCAGATCTAGAAGTGTATGCAGTGAAGGAAGGTTCTGTCCTATTGCACAGAACCTGGCTTGAAGAGCCAACAAAGGAGAAGGACAAGTTGGAATTTGGAAACAACACTAATATGCCACATTCAAAGGAAAGACTACACTTAAAACTTCAAAGTCTACTCTAAGTTAAACTACAGGACCAGTACATTTGTAATGTTCCTGGTATTCTACAAGTAGCCAACAAATATTTATTTTCTCAGTATTACTTTTACCCTAATTTTATATATTTGTCATTTCTTTACCAGAAGAACAACTGTACTCATATAAATGCCATTAGGATATATTTATGCTATCTACAATGTTGAATGTTGACACGAGCATAGTTATGTATCCTTGGTGTAGAAATCATTAAAATTATTTTCAAGGGCTGAGGATGCAGTTCGATGACAGAGCTAGGTTCAAAATCCAATATACCAGACAAGCAATTCTGGAAACAAATATGGATTTATGCCTTGAATGTACTATAAATTTAGATATTTGGGAGAAGATATCTTGAGTGACTTCTCTGAGATTAATACTCTATTAAAATTTAAAATGTATTATTTTGTAACTATCTCTAATGCCTAATAATAACAGAAGTCTTCTATATTTTTACAAATGTTCATTAACTAGGAACATTTTGTTGCCTTCGAATATACCTTAATATAAACAAAACCTGATTACACTGCTTTTATCATCACAAGTAAACTCTCTAGAGAATGTGATATATTTTAAAAGAATCAAATCCAAAGATACAAATTTAACATTTCAGTGCCAACTGAAAGATCCTTTAGTTACATCAAAAACTAAATAACACATAAGTCACCACCTCCCTTTACCCTCACATGCTTGATTTCAACCAGAAAAGTTTGAGTATTTATTCCTGTGCTTTTTTACATTAACCTGTGGACAGGGATGGTAGGGAACTAGAAGATGGTAGGAAGTAAGAATACACAGTATGAATTGAGTACATGTTAAAATTGTCTAAGAATTAGTTCATTTAATAAAAAAATTTAAAATTCTGTCTTGAACATAGTCTCTAATTTTAAATTTCAGACACAAGATGGCACTATTAGTAGCGATTTTAATTTAATCCATAGATACAGTCAGATAATTGCAAGATCTGTGTGTATTCAAAGAAAGTGTCTAAATATATAAAGATATAAAATGACACATGGGTGTACATACAGACAGACATGGTTGATTAATATTAACATCTGGATGAATACTCAAATATTCAGTCAACCAACTGTTTTCTTGACATCAACATGACAGATTGAAAATTTAAAAAACATATTTCTATGAGAAAATTTCCATGTTAGGCAGGCTGTCAGAATATATATGCAAAAATGTATGGATGATAAAGATTGATAACAGTATGATTTCAACACAAATAGCACACCGTAAACAAGATATATCAGCTTTATGGCATGTGAAGAAAGCTGATCACATGTGGAAAGATACATAAATGCATTTTCCATTAAATTACAAGGTACAGTGCTGGCATGAAAGAAACATTCAAAAATTATAGACCCAAGTTTCAGAAAAATTGAAAGTTTTAGAAAAAATTTAAAGTCACACAGATTATTTAAATCTGTTTTCGGAAGCATTTACATTGTAACCCTCTCACTTCTTCTGCTATTTCTGGAAACGTTAGGCATAAATTGAGTGATAAACAAACCATTTGATGACTAAGCCAATAATGGGATTTAGTCTATTAGTCACTTTTTTCTATGAAATATGACTTTTTTACACCTTGCATCTCTTATAAATAGTTGCAATCAATAAATTATATCCTCATTTGTGTTTCATTTTGACCAGGAAGGATTTGTATCTGTTAAAGCATCTATGAAGTTTTTGGACTAATATTAAAGCCCTTCTCAACACACCCTCGACTACTTATTCTATATAGATTATGAGAAGGCTAAATGCCAGAACATATATTAGAGAACAAGAAGTATTAAATTTTATCTGAAATGAAAATAGTAGCCAAGACACAGTGTTCTTTGTCTCATTAGCTACCAAGGATTCAAATACTGTATGTCTTCCTAAGCCATGAATTTTCTCACTCTAGCTAAGAATTTTGTAAAGTGGAGGTTCTCAAGACTAATATTTGAATAATGATTACATCTAATAAGCAATTTAATAAGAGTAATACTTTCACATTTTTCAGGACCATCATAGCATTTCACTTCAGGTAATTACATACTATAATTTATTTTCTGCACCTCAGCAAACTCATCTGTGGTCAGAGTGAGATTGTTTTTGAATGATTCCACTGTAAACTGCTCTGAAATCAGTAGTAATTACAAGCTTTCTTATTACTCAGTAGTTGTCACTCACCTGACCCCAATTTAAATCATTGTGATTTAACAAGTGATGGAACTGTGGCATACACAGTCCCTTCTTCAGTAGATACAGGCTGAATACACAGTATTTCAGGGAGATGATTCTTTTTCTATGGGAGAAACACAGATGATATGCAAGAATAAGACAATGACAAAGATATTGTCCTTTTCTAATAAATGGTATAGTATCAAAACACAGAAATGTTGGAATTGAGGAGACAGTGGAATACAAGTTGCAATTACTGACATAACTATTGCTCTTACTGTAATCTGTAAAACTCACCCACGTGTCTGCGATGGATCCTGTAAGAAGTTTCCCATTGGAAAACAGTCCTCCAAAAGGCATGAGGGTGAATAGAATATTCCATGCAGATGATGGAAGGTTAAAGTATCAGGAATCACTCTTGTTTATCCCTAATAACATCTATTCTGCAGTTGTAGTTACTGTGTTCCTCCCAGCTCTGCAGTTTCCTCGGGTGTGTGGTAGGAAAGCAGAATATCTAAAATAGTTCTGGTTTAGTAGACATATCTGGAAATACATCATTATTCACCTTGACTAAAGTATTCTATACTTCATAAAGTATGAACCATTTACAAGTTAAGAGAAAATATGGTGGAGCCAGGGGAAGAAAAAGGAGAAAAAGATAAGAGCTATCATAATAGAGAGAACCATTATAGGTTTAAAGAAAATTCTGGCACTAGGGAAATGTCCAGAGATCTACAAGGATGACACAAACTAACAATCAAAGCAATAATGGAGAGGCTACCTTAAATGTCCTTTCCCAATAATGAGACTGTATGCCTTCCTAGATCCTTCGTCCAGCAGCTGATGGAAGTAGAAGCCAACATCCACAGGTAAACTCTGAGCTGAACTCCAGGAATCCAGTTGCAGAGAGGGGGGAGTGATGAGCAAAGGGGTCAAGACCAGGCTGGTGAAACCCAGAGAAACAGCTGACCTGAACAAGGGGGAGCTCATGGACTGGGCCCAGACTGATAGCTGGGAAATCAGCATAGGACTGTTCCAGACCCCCTGAACATGGGTGTCAGTGAGGAGGCCTAGGCAATCTATGGGGCCTCTGATAGCATTTATCCATGGCATACGAATGGAGTTTGGGAGCCCATTCCACATAGAGGAATACTCTCTCAACCTAGACACAAGGGTAAGGGCCTAGGCCCTGCTCAAAAGGATATGACAAACTTTGAAGATTCCCCATGGAAGGCCTCACCCTCCCAGGGGAGCAGAAACGGGATGGGATAAGGAGTTAGTGGGGGGCAAGGGAGGAGGGAAAGAATAGGGAACTGGAATTGACTTGTTAAACAATCTTGTTTCTAATTTAAATAAAAAGTGGAAAAAAAGAAAGAGTTAATAGTGCTTAAAAATCACTATATTCCACAAGAAAATTTGAATAAATAAATGTAAAATATTTTTCTCTTTAAAATAATGATAAGGCACCTAAAAAACTTAAGAGGATTTTTAAAAGGAAAAATATATACATAGTAAATATACATCATGAGCTATATCTATAGTTACAAATGAGATTAATGAAACTTTGAGATATTTTATTTTCATAAATATGAAACATGTAATGGGTAATTTTCCTAGCATATGGATTATTTAAATGGAAACTGTTATGCAAATGTATTGAGTAATTTTTAAAAATATATCATGAATGCTCTTTTTTTAAACAACAAATCTGTTTTGCAACTTTTAAAATCTTCATTTAATTATTATTTTTTACTTTCATTCATTTCTGTAATACTCTTTGATCAAAGTCCCACTCCTACTTTCCTTTTTATCTCATTCATTTTCACACACACACACACACACACACACACACACACACAGAGAGAGAGACACACATACTCATAGAGAGAGAGAATAGACTTTGGTAACCTAAGAAGAGAAGCAAGGACATAAGACAGCTTTATTGTAAAGAGGAATTTTCCATTATTTTAAAAGAAACATGTGAGCAGTCATGTAGAAAATGAAAACATGGGTGTACAAGCTAATTAGAAAATAAAATAAAAGCTAAGTCAGAAAAATACAGAATAATATAAGCTTAAATAATGGTGAGGACAGAATCAGAATGTTATAATCCACAGGCTAAATATTAAATTAATGATCCCGTATATGCGGTGAGTAGAATGCTGGTCATCAGAGGTAGGGGAGCAAAGCTGCGATTGATAGATAAGGATGGAGTACTGTTACATTCAAGAATAAGAAGTTCAGTGTTCTGCAGCATAGCAAAGGTTTATATACAATGAGCCACTATGTATTTAAGCAAAAAATAGAAGGCCTCTTAAATGTTTAATCATGATGGAATGGTAGATGTTTATGAAGATGTATTACTTACTTTTCTATTGTGATGATAACACACCATGACCAAAGCAACACATAGAAGAAAGAGTTTGTCTGTGGCTTACAGTTTCAGAGTACTACAGTCAATAACCATCATGACTGGGAGCTTGGCGGCCGGCAAGTAAGCATGGCACTAGGGCAGTAGCTGAGATCTCACATCTTGAGACACAATTTCATGAGGGGTGAGGGACCTAATGGCACACATTTTCCAACAAGATCGCAGCTCCTAATTATTCTCCAATAATTCTGCCAACTGGAGACCAAGTATTCAAATATATGAGCCCATGGAGTCATTATTATTCAGCCAGAATAAGAAATAAGGATACTGTGGTTTCACTGAGATGGACATCTCAACAGGCAGGGAGCTAGTGCTCACAATTGTCATCATGCCTCAACTTCAAGAATGCTGGTAGGATGGACATGAACCATTACATCTGTCAAGGTGATAGATATGTTTACCATGATTTAAGCATTAAATAGTATATAGGCAAATCATACCTCAAAATGTCATGAAATATAATTCTTTTTCCCTTCCCTGAAATATAATTTGTATGTTGTTATATGCATTAAATTAAATTTGATGTAAAATCTGAAAACTAATGAAGCATGTTTACTTTGTTATAATTTCACAAATAGATTAAAATATAGACTAAAAATCTTTGAAATGGCTATTTTCATATGATATTAAAGGAAATATAAATTGGTTAAATTTATTTGCCTTAAATTAAAAATTCTAATTCAAACTTCTTTGTTTAATCTATCTCAAGGAAAAGTTGAACTTATAAATGCACACGAGTATGAGTGTCACTATATAGCATTGTATCAATGGTGGGAAATCTTAGGAAGATTGAATACTACTCCATTGACAATTTGCTGGGATGTAATGTCCATTCAAGGGAATAGCAACATATTTCTGACAAGATACATTAATAGAGTAAGCTCCAACAATACTAGCATATTATGTTGTCACAACATCAAACCATAACTACTTTTTATCAGATTCATTGATCAGTACATGCATAATCCATGAAAGTCTTTCTGTAACATGATTAGACTAATATATTCTTAAATCGTCATAGCTTGAAATTTACGCATCAAGTTGTAAGGAATAGTTATACTAAAGGATGTAATTATAAAGAAGAGAATAGTATTTTGTTTTCCAGTTCACGTATCTAAAACAAAAATGACAGCCTAGGAAGTAGGGTTTGAAATGTTTTGTATTGTTTATTTATATGCTTTTAATTAAAAGAAATATTTTAGGAAGTGGGGAGACAAATATGCCAGTAAACGTTTGATACAAAAGGATGAGATCTTCTTCACACATAAAAGCCAATTGTTTCACATATTTCAGCCTGAAGCCGAAAGATGAGAAACAGCTGGCTCCATGGGGCTCACTGCTCAGACAGTCAAACCAATCAGTGAGCTTCAGCTTTGGTGAGAGATCTTGTTTTCAAAAAGTGGCAGAGCACATGTGAGGAAAACAGCAAAACTCAACCTCTGGTCTCCACGTGAATTTCTTCATGTGCTAGTACACACGTGCACACACACACACACACACACACACACACACACACACACACCCGAACACAGTATAGTTACCATGATGATTATATAATGAAATGATTTACAAGAACAAGACCTGGTGTTTAAGTGTTGCCATCAAGTGGCAGAATCTGAGTTTTGTTGATGACTATCATGTGCTCAAAGGAGGACTGTTAAAGAGTAATTTTGTATTTTGCCTACTATGAGGCAAACCAAGGAAATGAATCTTTAAACATTATGCTAATTATTCTGCTAATTACAGGTAGACTATTTCTGGGACATCTATTCAGTAATTTTTTGACAAGGTCTCACTTTGCATATGTTTGCCTCAAACCCACTATATAGTTTTAAATGACCTTGAACTCTGATCTTCCTAGATCCAGCTCCTGAGATAGAGGATGACAACTTTATATCTCTTTGTCTGGCTCAATCCAGTTTGCATCTGGCCCTACCCCTTTAAAGGCTGTATGCATTTGCATGAAACATCACAGGCTTTATCTCATGTAGTATCATTAAATTGAGATGCGACATTCTGGATTGTGCAATAAGATTAATGTATCTTACCAGTATATTTAGAAAATAACTTAGGCTAGAATAGAATACATTGGATCATATGTAAGAAACTACTGTTTCATGAAATTAGGTATATGCATATTTTACTAAATGTAGACATTACATTTGATATTCAACTCAACCTAGATTTGTGACAACCAGTCACGTCACCTTGTGTGCCTACATAGCTCATGTAACTTCTGAATGTGCTTGAGTAGAATCAAAGACAACTTATCAGCAAGTGGAACTTCCCATTATCTGGGTTTCTATCTTTGCAGCTAGGGTTTTCTGATGTTGAGGGCTGTTCCCCTTTCTGTTATGAATACTTTGGAGCTGCACATATGTTTCTATGTGTTTACATGTTACACCTTTTAAAGTAATGTTCAAGGTGACATGTCTGTCCTCAGCACCATGAGATAAATATTTTGGGGTAAAACAAGCATGATCACATTACAAAGGTTACACAAGTTCAATACTCTTGTAAATAAGATTCCAAGCTTCTAAGACATCTCTGCTACAGTGGTTACTCCAGGTGTGTCCCTGATGTCCCAGAAGCACCTGGCTACTCTCATTTCCCTGAGAGCTTCTGTCAGTTGGAAGCTTTGTAATAAGCTGTTGTGAGTCACAGCTGTAATTAGCAAGTGATGTCTTGGCAGACCTAATTGACATTTAACTGAGAGCAGTAAGAGGTCTTTGACTAGGATATGTGAAGATAATAACTCAGGGCTATCCACTGGCCAATTTTCTTTTCAAAGAAGAGAGTTCAATCAAGGCCTCTCAATACTGGAGTTTTAATGTCAAGATAAACAGTAAGTGCAACAAGAGCACTGATAATAATAGTTCTAAGAAGCATAAACACGGGAACGGTATTGAGAATAATGCTCTGACAAACAGTATGTCTGCTGTGTACTGACTTGGATTCCTCTGGGTATGTATGTAGGAGTGAGAAAACTTGGTCAAAATGTCATAATTCTTAGACAACAGGGAAGAGCAAACTGAAATTACATTGAGGTTCCATCTTGTCTCTGTCAAAAAGGCATTCATTTGGAAAAAGGATCAGTGCTGGTGAAAATGTGGAAAAGACGCCTTTCATTCCTTTTGATGGGAATCTAAGTTATTTGTGCAGCAGGTCACATTGGTTACTGGTATGGATAGCACATAAATATATAAAGTTATAATAAGCACAGCAAGCCTACTTATAAAGCAAACTTGAACATAAAATGTATCAGGGGCCCAGTGATCCAAGTTCCACAGAATAGAATGAATAAAAGAATAAAAATAAATGCAACATTGTAAAGCAACCTAACAAAAGGAAAGAGGATTTGTTCACTCATTTCAATAAACTAATTCTTTTGAACAGGTGACAAGCAATACCACACACACATACACACAAACACACATACACACACACACACACACACACACACACACACACACAATTTTGTGCCCAAATTCTGAATCCCAAAATCACCAAGAGGTCCATTTCAATGCAAAAGCAAAGAGTATTTTATTGTAGATGTTTAACAAGATAACCCCATTACCTCGGACCCTTCACCCCACCACAATGGCGAATGGCTGGAGAAAGACCCCACACATCCTCGAGGAAGGGACCTTGAAGGGCAGCATAAGGGGAGTGTTTAGGTATGAAACAGTCTCAGGATTGGTGTGCTTCCAGGTTTGGGTGACCTGCCCTATGTTGATTGGTCAACTGGTTGTTATGGCCCATAGGCCCTCACAGGGCGGTTGCTATGCTCTGTATGTCACTGTTGTGCACTTGTGCATAAAGCACACTCAGAACCATAAAGCAGAGCCCTGTCAGCTAACTTCTGATTGGTTCCTTGCCATGAGGAAGGCATCTGACCTTAGTGACCAGGACAGGAGCAGGAAGGTCATGCAAACATATGTTAGCCTGTAATGGGTGCTAAAACAGGGGACTGGTCACTAAAACACATACACATCTATACTCCTCTCCTCTCTATGTCCCCCTTCCCTGCCTTACTCATTTCCTTCGTGGCTGTCTTCCTTTCCGGATTTCAACTTTTTTATTATTTTTAAATTTAAATTAGAAATAAGGTTGCTTCACATGTCAGTTCAAGGTCCCTCTCCGTTTCCCTCCCCTCCTCCCGTGCCCTCCCACCAACCCCCTTTATATCCCCTCATTTCCCCAGGGAGGGTGAGGCCCTCCATGGGGGTGTCCATAGTCTGTCATTTCATCCAGGGCAGGGCCTAGACCCCCCCTCAAGATTTCAGGGTGAGAGTGCATCTCACATTGTTGGATGGGAGTCCAAAGTCCATTTGTATTTCAAATTTTAATCCTAGTTGTGATTACTTATGATATGGCAAGCATTGACAGAGCTGAAAATTGCTGGTACTCAATCAGATATTTTGGAACTTGTTAAAATCCTGTATGATTCACATTCTTCAGTGGAAAAATTCCTCAAGGGGAATTGTACATCAACTGAGCCTTCTACAAAGTTGACAGGCTAGGATTTTAGTCACTATGCAGAGGTTGCAATGTGACAGTCCAAAGCATAATTACATGTTTTCCTGGCTTGTCTTTGACCCCTTAAATAATAATGTCTTCTCCACTTCTTTGTTACTAGCAAATACAACTGTTTGGAATATAGTTACTTAAGAAAATCCTAGTTTCTACTAACAAAAAAGCAATGGGTGTCATCTGTTAGCATCTGACACTTGTTGCTGAGATTTCTCTGCTTTATAAACTGTTATCACCTACTTAATATTTCCACAGATCTACTCCTACAGTACCTTGCACTATAACTTTATTTGTTTCATTACTGTTACTATGTTGTACACATAAGCTGCTCCATGTAAAACCATGTCCTCTGACCCAGCATTTCACACCAATCATTATATAGCAGTATCTTTCCCAGGTATCGTTACAGCCATATAACGGCATCATATTCCATGGCTATAATATATACACAGAGAAGTCAGACACTTCTTTGCAAACAGTGAGTTATCAGGGGTCTACTTGTTTATTTTCTTTTTTTGTTGTCACATATTCAACACATGGTAGGTGCTAGCTATGGATTAAAACAAGTAAGGGTAAAGGAAGGAGGGTCAGATAATGTAGACAAGGGAATAGGAACAAAACTGATGTTAAATAAATATTGTATATGTGCTTCTTTCTGTTTCTTATAAATTTTCATTCAAAAAGTTCTCTTTAGAGGTGCTTGTCTCTCTATTCCCTTTGAATGGGAAGGTAGAACTGTACATAAATAGAGGCATAGCCACACAACATAGTGCAGTACCTGCCATTCTCTATGGAGAAACAGAGATGACATTGCTAACTGGACAATTGATCATATTCTAAATGATAACAAGGAAGACTACTCCTGAGAGTAGGGAGATGTGATAGAGTCCTTGTGCTCTTGTCTTTTCCCTTTCATCTTTTAAATTAATTTTAAAACCAAAGCTTCAACATGGAAAGGAGAAACTATTTTGTTGAAATAAATAACAACTCTGGACTTTTAGCCACCTGATGTTCTTTGAAATGTCAATTTCAAGGCAGAAAATTAGTGTTGGAGAGACTGGGACTAAATTTCAACTGTGCCCTTCTAAATTGTGCATGTAGATGGGCAATTAGACCTGCAATGGGTAATTGCAGCCTGAGTGAACCCTTCTAAGTGTGGCTTCTAAGCTTATTTTGAAGGTAGAATGTGTACAAACCCTTAGATTTCATCAGCCGTTGAAAAGGCTCTGAATGACCACCCTTCACACCAAAAAGGGAACCCATCTATCAGTCACCTCTTAACAAATTAAAGGTCCTCGAGGAAATGAAAGCAGATGACAGGAAGAATAAAAATGCATAAAAAAGATAGTTTACATAGAATGTAACGTTTGTTTTTTAAAGCAATAAATCATATAAATTAAAATAAACAGGAAACAGAATTATCACTAAATCAATTACTCATCAAGAAATACCAATATCTTTCCTTACCATTTAGATTTTATTAGTAGATTCATGAACAACTTTTTAATGCTTTCTATGTTTACATGTGTGTTCATGTATGAATGAGAGTATATGTTAATGGTATACATGTAGAGGTGAATGTTTCCAACTAATGTTCATACAGCATTTACAAAACTGTATTGTTCACTACTAAATAATGTTATTACCTAGGAAAAGTATAATAACTCCACTATTTAGCTTTGTTTCCATTGATGTCTATTATGATTAAAGGAATCCATTAATATCTAATGGGTATAAATTGACAGGGGAAAAAGTAATGATATAAAAATGAAAAACATCTGGGGAGTTTTAGCAAAAAGCTATGTTTACTACTGTCGAATCTTACCACTGTGGTAGCTACATTTCTGTACCATTGCTACAATGCTAAATCAGAAAATAGTTCCTAGGAGAAATACAAGTTCACTTTCTTGTGAGAATGCAGAGGATCAACACATCATAACAGAGCTTTATAATGTTTGTAGTTCTGTTAAATGGCACTTTATTAGCGTGTGTCTTTGGTTCATTAACATTTACTCTGTTACAGCAATGTGAGGTTAATACACATGCTTTTTCACAAGTCATATCAAAGTCATATCATTCTTCTTGTATGTACATAATACTAGACATTGCATATGCTATGCCTGGATGCAACCCTATTAATTCATTGTGTTGTAAATATGGAAGGGTGTGTATTTGTGTAGGTACCCGTGTGTAGGGGGGGTCAAATATCAGGAACTGTCTACTTCCTTTGAGATGAGGTCTCTCACTGGTTCCTGGCATTGCCTAGCAAGTCCCAAGGAGAGTCCTGTCATCAGTGCTAGGCTTGTAAGCAAGAGGCCTCATGACCAGATATTTACGTGAGTGCTGGTTTCAGGCCTCATGCTCATGCAGCAAGGACTTTCCCAAAGGAGCTCTTTCATCAGTCCCCTGGTAGGCATTTTAAACAGCAAAATCCCTGATAAACACAACTAAATACAAAGAAATATTCCATGAAAGACACACAAATGATAAGCTTGCTTTTAGTTCAAGTTCTGGAGTAGGAAGAAGGTTGCTGTCTTCTTCCTTTACCCATTAGCATGTATGTAGAAACTCCTTTTTTGTTGTTATTCTTGTTTGTTTGCTTATTTGTTTTCTGTCTTTGTTGTTTTGCCACTGTGCACATGTTCATATTCAAGAATGACAGGGTAAGAGACATAAGCTTGGATTGCAAAGTGTATATACATTTTTAACAATTGTCACACATGCAAAAATGTTAATGAGGATTAATTGTATTTGTTGTTACTGAAGAAGACATGGCCACTGTTCTAAACAGCTGTAAACAAGGCACAACAAACATAAGGATGCACAGAGAGAGTTCTAAAAATTTTTGCAAAAATTGATCACAACTCTAGCCCAAATGAAGCTTCATTTGGAAGTTGCCTCTGTGTCCTATTACATGAGTGAGTATTATTTCATTTTGTTTCTTTTTTAGTTTTTTTTTTAGTTATAGGTTACATAGATTTGCTTCCAACACTATGTAGTTGAGAAAGACTTTTTATTTTTGATCTTCTTGTCTCTGTCTCCCAAGTGCTGAGGTTATAAGAATGGTGGTGCCTACCACCATGCAGACTTTAACTTGGCATTAATAATCAAATTCAGGCTTTATGCACAGAGCCAGCATTCTGCCAACTGGGTTCCAGCTACAGCCTAATAAGTCAGATTTTTCAAGCATAATTTAAGAATAAAGAACAATCCTGGTAGAGGAACAGTCTGGGGAGAGTAAGTAAATGCATCACAATGCTCCTTACTGGGCAATGAGTATCCTTACAAAACTCTTATGCTCACATCCTAACTGTCAACAATACGGTATATGGGAAGGGACCTTCAGATAGTGGGAAAGCCAAAAGGGTTGAATTCTCATGAAAGAAATTACTTTGTGAAAAAGAGACTAGGATGTTTTAAACAAGGTGACTCAATGCGTAACAGTGCATGCTATATAGGCTGGCAAACTGTGTTGTTCCCAAGAACCCAGATAAAGGTGGAACAAGAGAACAGAATCTTTAGACTTGTCCTGCGACTTCCACATGTGCATTTTGATACACATCCCAAGTCCTCTGCCTCATATACACTGTATAAACAACAATTCTATGTAAGCAAATGACTGATTGGATAAGTAAGCAGGTAAATAAATAAATAAATACTCTAGAAGAGTTTTCCCCCTTCTGTCATATGGAAAAGCAATGATGAAACACCATGAAACAAAAGTACATGTTCCTCAAGCATCAGATGGGCTGACATCAGGATGTTTGACTCATTAGCCTCCTTCGTTGAGAAATACATTTTCTGGCCATTAAAAGCACACTAGGTTATACTAAGGCAACCAATGTATCAAAGCCTTGGCATATTCTGCTAGAGTACTGTTGCAATAGGACATCCATAGAGCAGACAACACCAACAAGAATCAGTGGAACAAGTCATGGCAAAGTTAAAAGCTATGCATTAAATACAAGGAAGAGGGGATTACAGAGAACCTAACAATAATCACAAAGCAATAATGATGAGATAGATGTAGGAATGTCCATATTTTATAATAGTTTTTTGATGCTGTGTGACATTTTAGCATGGATTGAGCAGCTCCAAGCAACAGGTGTTAGCACTGTAGTCCTGCAGATCCTGAAGTCGAGATGTGTACCGAGGTGTCCCTAGGCTGAAGACAGGTATAGGTTGGGTTATTTTCCTTTCTAAAACTCAATACTGTCTCTTGAGATTGTGAGGTGTTGACAGAATGTATTTCCTTTAATTTGTAGAATTGAAGAATCGATTTTCTGACTTACTGTCAGCCTGGGCTCATTTGGAATCTATATTCTGACAATGTGTTCCTCTTAGGGACTAGGGACTTCATTCTCACAGTTTAAACACCAAAGGAATAATATCCTAAGGTTTCCCCCTTCAAGTAGAGTCTGTCTTTTACAGGATTCACATGATTAGTTCAGCATCATCCTTATTTCAATCAATTTTATTTTTATCATGGAGCTCCACTATTGTATGAGTGAAACAAAGCAAAAACAAAAGGCTCATTTTATCAGAGAACGTATATTTGTCATGAGCATGACATCAATAATCATCCCATGCCACATTTACACTCAAGACAAGAGAAATAAATGAGAAATGGGAGTGTTCGAGCTGTGTTCAAATGCTACCCGCCAAAGGATTCATACATGTTTGTACCCTTTAATATTGGCCATTGAATTACTAGTCACTTAAAAGTTATACAGAATCACCAGTTTTGTTTTTTGCATTTCCTAATGTGGAAGATCAAAAAGAAGAAATCTGTGTCAATAGCTGCAAAGTCAGGTCAGTATAAACTATTGATTTTAACTGGAAAGATAGATAGGCCAGGTGAATATGAGAAAAAAAAAACATGTCCATAGCATATGAGAAGGAGCCAGAAGAGAGAGAGGGGTCATCAGCTTGGCAGTAGGAGGATGACAGAAGTGTTTTGTGAGAATCTTGCTTGTAACACAAGGAATAACCCATCTTCGTGCATAGATTTTTCACTTCAGGAAGTTGGCTGTACTTAATGTTTGTTTCAGAATTAGAGCTGTATTGGGGTGCCCTGCCTTGTTGTTTGTAAACTGGACATGCGTTGAATATGTATGGGAAAAATTATTAATTCAGAAAATGCTTCTATAAGATTGGCCTATAAGCAAGTCTGTGGGTACTGTCATGATTAGTGATTGATGTGGGAGAGCCTCACTCACTCTGGATGATGCTGTTTCCTGGGCTGGTGGTCCTGATCATATATACAAGCAGTCTAAGCAAGCAAGCCTTGAAGAGTAAAGTCAACAACTATCATTCCTCTGTTGCTTCTATTTCATTTCCTGCTTATAGTTTCCTGCCTTGAGTTGTTGTGCTGACTTCTCCAGGAGATGTACTGTTATCTGAAAGCATAAAGTGAAATAAACCCTTTCCTCTCCAAGTTGCTTGTAGTCGGTGATTTAGCATAGCAAGAGAAACCTGAAGGTAAGCAACAGGTTTATAGCTACTGTTATTTTGCTCCATTTTATGTGAGTATCATGGCTCCATATTTGATACTAGAATAGATCACAGCGGGGTTAGACACTCTTGGATACTGTACTTATTTTTCTCTTGCATTAGCACATATACATGTTTGTTTCTCCTTGCTTTTTCTACATGCCGATCATATCTGACTGTCCATTTACCTTCCATCTTTCTGTATGTCTCTCTGTCCATATGATTATGTCATCTTTCTGTCTATCTATTACATCGTTCATCCACATATTGATCTGTCATATTCTGTTAAATACTGGTCTATCTATTATATATCTTCCTATCTATCACCTACCATCTTTCTGTCTATATCATTAATTTTTCTGTCATCTTTCTATTGTTATCTACTAGCTGTGTACAAGTTATCTATCATCTGTCAACCCATTATTCTATTATCAACCTATAAATGGTTTTCTATTATTGATCTATTATCTATCTACCTATTATCTGCATGTCATCTGGTCTTATTCTATTTTGGGCTTTCTCCCCATTCAAAAAATATTTAAAATATATGAAGGGACTTCCTTTAGATAAGACCTTCAACTATTTCACCGATGATACATTCTAAACACCTTCATTGGATTTGAGATTGCCATGTTACAACACATACTACACTCCTCCCTCTCTGGTTTTATCAGATACCATCCTCCTTCCACCTCCTTCTGCCTTAGTTACACTGACTTCCTTAGTTTCTTAATGATGCCAAGGTTAATACTGCTATAATTGGTCCACACATACTATACTCTGTGGCATGTCTAGGTGCCTTCTTTAGTTCAGTTCACAGCCAATGCTTGCTCAGAGTCTAACTCCAATAGTGCAATCTCACACAGTCATAACGTCACTTTCTGTCACATCATCCTACTTTAATCCTCAAACTAGTACTTTCTACTATCAGATACATGGCAAGTTCATTTATTTTCTGCCATATGTTCTCTCATTCTTCCCCTGGATAGTCCATGGGCTGCTCAAGGACAGCCAGTGTGTGCTCGCAGATAGCCAGTGTGTCACCAGTAATTAGATCAGTGCCAAATCTACAGAAGAGGCTTTAACATTACTCATTAATAAATGAACCCGTAAGAGTTTAGGATATAATGGGGAGTGTATTTGTTAGTAAGATTACTTTCACAGCATATCAGAGAATGAATCAGAAAAGATTGGAATTCACATGACAACTACTAAAGGGAAGCAACCAAGTAGAAAAAGAACAGACAATAACAACAACAACAATAAAAAACAACCCAAACGTCACTTTTGACTTAAATACAGGCTTAACTTTATCTTTGCAAAAGCTTGCTGTTCATCTTGGACAAAAGACAATGGAAGCCTTTCAAGGCTTATAGTACAAAAACAAAATGGTCAGATTTGATAAATCAGAACTATTATGAATTAGTATCTTTTACAGATGTGGAAACTGAGGCTCACTCCAATTAAGTAATGCCAGGCTTGTTATCATACAACTGGTGTCTTAAATCACTTGTGTTTAGTTTCAGGGATTTGTGTAGCTCTGACATTCAGCACTTTAAACAGTCTGCTCTGCACTCTCTGTAGGGTACCTGATCCTCTAATCATAACATCAGATTCTTAGCATCTTTTCTAATTCAGAGGAAGGGAAACTAACAGTGCATATCGAGTATAATTTCTGATTATAATGGTGCACCTTTATTTTTCTTCTTAATTTCTTTTCTTTTTATAAGAAAAAAAAGGAACAGAAAGAGTTCAAAGCAGAGCTAATGGCTATAGACTTGTATTTTCCACTTTCCCTGAGAATTTATTCATTTCAAAATCAGTTTTATTTTCCTTTATTGGAAAATTTTCTTTTTTCAATCTTTGCCCTTTCATATGTTAAATACTTTCTAATGATTTGTAAGGCTGATATTTAAACAACACTTACACTGCTTAATCACGTAGTTCACTCTTTTGAAACATCAGCTTTTTTCCTGTTTCAAATATCTTTATTTGGATGCCAAATTATCCTACCATCACCATTGTTAATTCAGCAGCAAGCAGTGATTATGTCATGCACACCTATTTTATTCTAATTCAGTGAAAATCTATCTCTCACTAATTTCATTTGTATGTGTATGTATGTATGTGTGTGCATTTATCCTTCATTTGTTCTTTTAAGTTCTAAGAATGATTTTCCTTTCAAAAGAAAAGCTATATCTTAGACATATAAAAGTTACTGTGACTGACATTAACAAAAGCTGTTTGGGGCTTTGGGTGAGTAATTGTCTAAAAATAATCTTTTAGAGTATAAGATTATGCATTATTTTAAAACAAATGATATTCCATTGGAAACATAGAAATATATTCATGATCATATGGTTCATGTGGTTCAGGTACACATGTGTACACTGTTGCACATGCACATGTGTATATGTGCATGTAGATGCTAGAGGAAAACCCAGAGTGTCAGTCATCAGGCAGAATCCACATTCTATTTTAAGACAGGTTCTCTTACTTTCCCTAGACTGTCTAGCCAGGGAGTCCCGGGTATTCTCCAGTTTTTATCTTACCAGTTGTAGAATTACATGCAAATGATATCATGGTCTTCTCTTTTTACATATTTTTTGGAGCTCAGATGCACATGCTTATGCTAACTCTCATTTCACAAGCTTTTTTTGAATGGAGGAGTATATGGAACATAAATATGATTGTGTAGTTGTGTGTACATGCTTTCATTTAAGAGAAAAACCACAGCAGGACATCAGGTGTATTCTTTTGTTGTTTTGTGCTTCTTGCATTGATGCGGGGTTTCTCATTAAACTGTTCACTGTTCCAACAAAACTAACTGGCCAGCAAGCTCTCCAAATCTGCATGTTCATGCTTGCCATGGCTGGGTTTATAAGTTTGTGCTGCCGTATCCAGTGTTGGACATAAATTTGGGGGAATTCTAACTCAGGCCCTCATGCTTATCTCATGGGTCTAACCTTCTGAAGCATGTGCATACCTTCCTGAAGCTTCATATTGGCACATATCTCCTTCAAAATGATAACAATAATACTTGCACAAATGGCAATAACTAACTCTGGATATTGTCCTTTGCCTGGTACAGGTGACTGGTTCAGAGAGATGAGGCAACCTCTGTTGGTAGCATTAATTCAGGCTTCTAATAACCAAATTTGAACTTCTGACTAACTACAATTGAGCAGTGAACTGATTTGACTGACTACAGTGTATTGTGTTACCTGACCCTGGCATTTATATAAGAAAGATTACAGGAGTAGTAGAGCAAATACAAAGGCTATCTCTACTTTATTTGATATAACTATATGAGTGTGTTGGGAGAACAATTAGAAAATAAACCCATGGTAGTGGGTTAGACTAAGATAGTATCATTTCAGTTTAGAAATTTCAGAGTTTTATCATGGTGGCTTCCCATGTTCTAGATCCTGTTAAGTGTTTCAACCATTCAGGAAGAATTATTTTAAATGTGTACAATGAACTAATAATTGTGCTAAACACTTGCGTTACCACAGATATCACAGAACTAATAACTGGTCTGTTCTAATCATTGCTCAGGTAGTGGATGTTCTTGAAAAGGTATCTCTTCCCAAGTGTTGACCAGGGACACAGACATCTAAGACAACTGGTATCTGCTATCTAAGACAATTTGTGGATAGTAAGCCTTCACCAAAGACTTTCCCTTTTCCAGATAACAAAAATAGAAGAACAGGTTAGGTTCTAGAGGACAAATATTTTTATGGACGAGGATCTAAGAATAGGTCACATTAAAACATGTAATTGCAAGAGAGGCTGGAAAGCATGGTCTGGCAAATATCCAAAATAAAGACACCAAAAATAATTCAATCAGGGGTACGAATAGCACAATGTTGTGGCCTATTTATTATTATTAAAATTGCCCTTTCCAGATCAAAGTCTTAAAAATTAACTTTGTGCCAGGTATTGGTGGCACACAGCTTTAATTCCCACACTTGGGAGGCAGAGGCAGGCAGATCTCTGTGAGTCTGAGATCTACATAGGGAGTTCCAGGACAGCCTCAAAAACAATACAGAGAAACCTGTCTCAAAAAACTAAAACAAAACAAAACAAAACAAAAACAAAACGAAAAAACTTTGTTCATTTTGTGAATGCTCAGCTTTTATATTTTGTGAATAAGACTGTATTCTCAGCTACTTTTCCAGTCTTTTGAACAACTAAGTTAAAGTATTATTAAATTAAGTGTTACTATGAACTTTTCAGTTAAAAATTTAATGTTTGTGTATGTTAATAGATGTATTATATAGTAAGGATAATTGCTGAGGCATGGAAGTAAACTCACCTGCATTCCTTTTATAGGAGCTCACAGTATGTGTATAAACTAATGATATGATCTCTCCAAGGTACAGTTGAGGGGAAGTTCTTCATTGTAGATATGTGTAGCAAGAAAAATAAAAGACCCAGACAGATATGAGAGTATATCTAGAGGCATCTGGAAGAGTCTGAAACAGAGAGAGAAAGTGGTAAACTGTATATGACCAGCAGGCTGAACCAGGCCATGACATAAGAAAGAGATGGGGAGAGAGAAAGACAAAGACAAGAAGTTTGGGCAAAAGAGACATAGAGAAAGTGTCGAGTAAGAGTTGACCTAGAGAGGAAGATAAATGAGAGAAAGGGGAACAAGTGAGTGCATGACCCAAATGACAGGGATATATGGGAAAGGAGAGCCTGGGAAAAGGAAAGCCCATAGGCAAAAGAAGTTTACAGTAAGGGGCTGGGTGAGAAGAGCCACAGGTAGTTTTCATACAGAAAGACAGTAGGTCAGCATGCCCTCTGGTATGTTAATAGCCAATTGAATTTCTTTGAGCCCTGACAGTAATTTCATTTCCAAATACCAGCCATTTTCCTCCCTTTACTGATAATAGTGAGTAAGCAAATCAAGTTGCTCAGTGTGACAGTCAAGATTATTCTTTTCAATGTTATGTCTTTTCTATTATACCAAACTGAATTTAGAGGAGGCCCTAAAAAGGGAAATTCATTTTTAAAACAATCAATAAGCAAGCACCTTGTTATTGAGAAGGGAAATCATTGATTTCCTATTACCTCATTAACTCTCATATCTTGAACTAAACTGCCAAGTAATATGTCAGAAGAATTTTTGTTTGTTAAAGTATTCATAAACTGACCTCAAATATTCAGCTTTAAATGCAAGTCCTTCATTGTCTAAGATTTAGTCCAAGAAATATTATACAATTATCAATCCATTTACCTCTATTCTTATATTAACTCTTTCTTCATGTTAAAACTGGGAAAATTGAATCATGCATGAGACCTATTTTTAATCACCAATTATTAATGAAAAGGTGATACTAGCTTAAATTTTTAGAGGTACTAAAAGTGCCATAAGCTTTTTATGTTTATATATAAAGACCATCTGAGACAGAATTAGGAATGTAGTCATTATGAATGCAAATAATACCACCTTTCAAACTGTAGCATTCAGAAAAGCATATGCAAAATCAAGCAGTTACCAGAAATCTGATATAGTCACAAAGTTCTTAAAGAAAAATTTATAGGATATTAAACTTTCTTTGACTGTCTGATAATACTCAGTGAATAAGACAGTGTTTTATTTGGCTGTGCTAATTAAGAACATTTGCATCTTAACCAAAACTACTTCCTGGGCTGAGAAATAAGTTAACATGCTTAGTGTTCTAGTTTGTTTTCTTTTGCTATGATAAATACAGTGACTACAAGTGATTTGGTGAAGACAGCGTCTAATTGACTTACATTTTTACATTCAGTCCATCATTTAGGGAACTGGGCAAGAACTGAAGAAGAAAACATGAAGCAAAATTATTTGCTGTCTTTTTGTTCCTGTTGATGCACAGTCAGCATTCTTATATTACCCAGGACTCTCTGCCAAACTTGTGGCACAGAACATAATGGTCAGGGCCCTCTCACATCAAGATAATCCCTATCACCCTCCAGACATGGACGCAGGTCAATTTGATCAGGCCATTTCTTCCAAGGCTCATTCTTTAAAGTTGATGCTTTGTTATGTCAAGCACTTATTACAAACTTACCAGGACATACTTTTAGCTCAGCTTCCTAGATTCAGTAAGCTCCCCTCCATAGCAACTACACTCGCCTCCCCCTTTTATTGCTGCTTCCTGGATTTCAAATCGAGAAGAAAGTTTAAAAAACTAAATGAATCTTGTTAAAGCTTCTGTACCTATACCTGTCTTATGCACACTCATGAATGTGTTTCTTTTGAGGACCTTTATGTGAAAAACAAAATTCTTAGGAGCAATGAAGTAATATCCTCAAGTTATTCAAAACTACCTCTTGTCACTTCCTATATGGTCCACTGCCCATACCTTTTGTCCATTATTTTTGAGATGATCTTTTGAAATGGATTATAGGGTTTTTTGCTTGTTTTGTTAAATATAAACATATCACATTTCACATATCAGAAAGCAGAAAATGCAAATATCTATTCAATTTCAATTTCATGAGGGTATTTTGATAGGTCATCATCACAATATACATCTCAACCTAAATCATTGCAGCATGGAAATGCAAGGGTTTGACTTCTATATTTTGTTTGCTTTAATTCCTTCTGTTAATATAAATTTTTTTGATAAAATCAAATTCAACATATTATTTGTTGGTGAAGATGATGTAAGAGTTCTCTATCTTAGATCACATTTAAGGTTATCTTAGTGATTGCTACATGATTGATTGAATGAATGGATACATAAAGTAGGAAAGGTCACCAAAAAAAGTGTTAGGTGACGAAACCTCATTTGGTGAGGGCACTGAGAAGAGAGCCAATTCTATGTGCAATCACTGAGAAAATTATTGCAATTTTCCAATAGGCAGAGAAAGACTGGCTTAGTTCTGAACAGAATAATAATAGAAATTCTAACATCTTTCAAAACAAAAGACACCACCAGAGTTGCCTTTGTAAACACAATGTTTATCTCAAAATACTCCTGTTGATAGCTTGGCATTGGGGATAATCATTGCATAACAATGCTCTCAAACAGCTAGTAAATCAGTACATAAAGTGAATGTTTCACACATGATAAATATAAATGCAGGCTGCATTTAATATTTTAATTAAAACACTTCCCCTTTGAATTCAAGTCTTTAGAAGATTCTTTAGAGATACTCTCATCAGTAGAAATGCAACACTTTTTTATAAAATAAAATAAAATCACCAAGTAGCACAGTTATTTCACCAACAGACAAAACAGAAATGTAAGGAATAAGGATGGATTTCTAGCTAGCTGAGTAAGGATTGGGATCATTTTAAAAACTAATAGGAGACAAATGGAGTTCAAAGTAGATAAATGTAGCCTAATGGTGTCTCTGATGAGCCTTTCTCTCTCATCATTTTGTGTTCAGTAAAATATGAGTAGTTTAAAAGAGAACAAAACAGTGAAAGACTTATCTGTATGTGTCACTAATGTGTGATGAGAACTGGAAGACAATGGATGAATTGCTGTAGTTTTGATGGGCCTTTATCAGATATGTCTGCTGGAATTAAAAATATGAGACATGGCAAAGAGCAATAGAGGAAAAGGGAGGAGATAAACTGGATAAGTGGAGAGTCACACATTAAATGTGTTGTGATGTGTGGGTGAATTGAGGGGAAAAGATTATCCACAATTTCTTTACATATAATCAGGCAGTTGATGTCTGGTGGAAGTGTAATAGCATCTGAACACTGTAAGATTTTGATTACAGAATTCTTGAGGATGACTGTAAAAGGGAATGGTTGATTTATTTTGAAGTTTGGATAGCACATGTCCACATTGTATGTTCAAAATAACCCCCCCTCCTAAACCTCCATATGCTCTTCCCTTCCTCCTTTCTAATAATCTTGTTTCCCTAGTAATTTTACTTCATATATATATATATATATGTATATAAAATCTAGAACCCATTAATAAGACAAATATAAGAGAAATATTGATATTAATTTGTCAGTCTGGCTTTATGCACTTACTATGATTATTTACAAATGTGTCCATTTTCTCTCAAACAACATGACTTCATTTTCTGGGCTGAAAACTTTTCATGTATCAATATACCTGTGTGCATATATATATATATATATATATCATGCATTATAAATGATTGCATGAAACCACTGATCAAATAAAGAGTCTATTCATTTCCTTTTCAGTCTAACTTATTTTGATCTATCTGAATTCCTCTTATTCAAGCCACCCAAGTAACTATCCACAGTCCAGTCATTATATGCATTTGTTTAAAAAAGCATCAACCTAAGTAACGACACTGGTTCTTTGTATTCTTCAGTCACTTAAGATCTCAGGTTAGTTTTGTTAACTTTTTTCTTAATATGCCCATACCTATGGCATGGGAATAGCTACAAAGGGAAAGGAAAGTGAATATAAATTCAAACTACTATGTGATTATCTGTATATAATCTAAAAATAGCATTGAGTTGGTATAAGAATTGTTTTGAAGTGGAATTTGTTATTATAGAATGAAAAAGGTACAAACTTGGAAAAGAACATATTGGTGATGGAATTTTGAGATACTTGAGCAAGGAAATTAGGATGAAATTCAGTGTTCAGAACACACAATATATTTTTTAAAACAGGTGTACTCAAGTACCACAAACAAATATATTGGGGGCATAGAGAGGTACTTGTACTTACAGAAAAGCATGAAAAGAAGCAGGCATGTTAATCACTCAGGGGTGTATCCTTAATGGAGGAGATAAAATGAACCACCTACTTTCATTCAGGAAGATGAGAGTGGAGGATGTTCATGACCTGGTGAGTTTTTACTATTTGTGGAGGTAGACCTCACCCTAATTCCCAAGAATGGTTATTCCACATTCTTCCATTCCCAGAACATTGCCCATCCTTAATAGAGATACCAGAAATTGTTTGTGGTCTGCTGACATCTCTGCTATCAGTTAGAGAAAACACACTATGTTCTCTAGTCCTTTTAGCAATAGAACCCACCCTCATGGTCACATGCATTCTGCAAAGGAGTCTATGTAGTCACACCTTAAACTTTATTGTACATCTGTAAGTGCACTGATTATTACCTGGAAACCTTTTCCAAATTGTACTACACTTTAAGTATGCTGAAAATAAACCGCCTAGCGTTAAACTCCACAAAGTCTGGTCAAGGTTGACAAAATCAATATGCATCCAGCTTTCATGCTTATCTCAGCGAGTGGTTTGTGTCCTTGTATGACACCTGCAGGAACCAACCCCCCACAAATGGACAGCATAAATTTATTGATTCACATTATGGAAAATTCATATTGAAGGTGTAAGGGAAAATTCAATTCATATGAGATCTTCCCTGAGCTTCTACAGGTTTTTTAAATCATGGCAACAGAATTCTTTGCATGGTATTATGCATGTGTGTGTGCTTGTGTGACTCTAAGTTTTTTCTTTGAATAGAAAAACTATACTATTTGTCTAGTTGGGATACCATTGTGTTCTAATATGATCTGATTCTAATTGGTTTCAACTTCAATGGATCTTTCCAAATGAAGTTTTTTTATTTATTTTTCAGTTTAAATTTAGATAAGAAACAAGGTTGCTTCACAAGTCAGTTCCAGGTCCCTCTCCCTTTCCCTCCCCTCCTCCCGTGCCCTCCCTCCAACCCCCCCCGTTATCCTCTCATTTCCCCAGGGAGGGTGAGGCCCTCCATAGGGGTGTCCATAGTCTGTCATTTCATACAGGGCAGGGCCTAGACCCTCCCCCAAGAGTTCAGGGTGAGAGTTTTATTTTGAGGTTTCAATGCTGCATGAATTATACTAGGCTCAGTTGGTAGAAATTCAGTCTGAGGATTCATGGAGTCAGGATATTGCTCACTTTGTTCTGAAGAGCTAAAACGTCTCTCAAATGGCTAACTCCTTTACTTCTATGATCTTTCAGGATTTTACACCTATATCTGATTTGGAGTTTTATTATTAAGACCAATTAGAATTCACCCTATATTCCAATGATTGAGAATTCCACTTGTGAAGTGGGAGCAGTTATTCAACCAGCATTAGTTACTTGATTCACTGCTATGACAAAATGCCTAACAAAAGAGTGCTAAGGAAGGAAGCCTTCTTTTGGGCTCCTCGTTTTAGAATATAGTTAGCTATGGTAGCTATATTATGGAGTCAGAAGTATAATGTGGCTGTTTATATTGTGTCTGCAGCCAGGAAGCCATGGAATTAATGCTTGTATTCACCTTATTTTTCTCTTTATTCAGCCTAGGACATTCATACACTGTGTGGTGGCACCTCTTTTTACTGTGCATCTCCCAGCCTCAATTTACCCAGTTTAAACTTCCACACAGATGTACATAGAGCTTCATTTTCAAGTAGACTCTAAACACAATCACATATCATGACTGTACACCAGACACCCTTAAAACTCAATAGTGCTAGATTGGAAGTGGAATCTTTTCTAGAAGGAATAGAAACAAACATGATCTTCTACTTTGATGATGTAGGAAAATAAGATAAGCAAACAACACACCAAGTTTGGCAGAACTGGGTAGGAGAGTGAGGCGAAGTGTTAGTCACAAACATGAGAACTTTTGATGGGTTGGTTGAGGCAGTAGACAGTTTTGGAAGCTACTTTATGCCAGACTTTGACAACTGAAATTCAATAAGACCAGAAACCTTTAGGATCTTTTAGGGTGAACAAAGAAGCTACAATTATACCTTATAAGCTCTATACCAAAATGAGTCATGCCATAGAAGAACCATTTTATTGATCTGTAACACTGCTGTTCTTACGCCTTAGCAACATGTGAAGGAGCAATTTATTGTGTAGATACTGACTATTAAGAATAAATCAAAATAATTTATACTTTAATTGTAGGAGTTGAGCTATATACCATAAGTGACCAATTTGCCTATGTTTTAGGATTAAATTACCTTCAATTGTACCTCATGATTACACACACAATGTACTCACACACACAGTGAACAATTTCCAATTGTTCATTCAAAGCAACTTTAAATGCTGATGAGAGAACAACACCAAAGAATGTGTCATGATCAATATCATTTATGATACTTTTGATATAATTGGCTGAATCTTTATATGTATAATTTTAATTAGAATTGTTCATTAGGTTAAATGAATGTTGTGATTTGAATAAAAATGGCCCTCATAGGCCCATAGAGAGTGGCAGAATCAGGAAGTGTGGCTTTGTATTAGGCAGAGTGTGGAAGAAAATGTGTCACTGTGGGTGTGCTTTGAGATGTCAGGAGCTCAAGCCAGGCTTAGTGGCTCCCTGTCTCTTAGGGATGCCTATGAATCCAGATGTATAACTCTCAGCTACCTCTTCAGCATCATGTCTACCTGCATGCCACCATGCTTCCCATCAAAATGACTATGGACTAAAACTCTGAATTGTAAGCCAGCTCCAAAAAATGTTTTTCTTCATAAGAGTTGCTGTGGTCATGGTGTCTCTTTACCACATAGAAACCCTAAGACATGGAATTTTTAAAAATCCTGTTAAATCCCTGTAGCACATAAAATTACTAAGACTCTAGTGCAAAATAAAGAAACAAGCCTTTATTTATACATTCACTCTTCATCTGGACTCTTCAGATTATTCAGGTTCACATCACACAAGGACATGTAGTTTATGGGACTAGTGTTAATGTTTACTACTCCTGTTCCTGCCTTTACTAATGAAAATAATAACGCAAACCTAATAAATTTTCCCTGAGGAAGTTGAGATTTGTGATTTAGCTTCCAGGACAAAAATGTTATGTGAACTGCCTCTCCATGTTTCCCATTTAACATAATCTCTGTGATTAGCTCTTTACTACTCTCCCCTGCCCCTAACTGAATTGCAGCTCCCATTCACTGAAGATACTACCCACTCTAGCACGCGCTTACAACTTTCTTTGCTTAGAAGCTAAGAAGTTTCAGCAATTATTCTGTGTTCAACTGAAACATTTTAATCCACCATTAAAATATTTTGGAAGAAAGATGTAATTATCCAGGCCGCCCTTTGGGCTAGTGAAGCTGAAAGGCTAACACTGAGCCACCATATGGGCTGTGCATGTTGGGGCCTATTGGAAGCAAGCATTTAAATCCATTTCTTCCTGAGAACAATTAGATGAAACCATCCAATTCTTCCAGGAGCTTTGTAAACGATCACCTGTTGGACCCAGACTCTGGGTAAATTGCTTTCATTTGAATATGATTTGGAATTTGTTCAACTAATCACAGTCTGTTAATTGCATTTTGGAGGAAGAAAGAAATTGAATGAAGCAACTGGTTCTTGTTAGATCCAAGCCAGCCAGGGATTCAGTGTGTGGCTACAGCATTCTACCTTGTTAATCTCAATAGAAGTCAGACTTTGCAAGCTGTAATAATTAAGTCACCCTTTGTGAAACAAAAGTAAGTTTTGCATGAGAATATGCTATGCTAGACTGTATCAAATTATTTGTTTGTATGCATATATAAATATGTATTACCTAACCCTATTTCTGTTAACCCAAATGGTAAATACCCAAAATGTCAATAAACCAATATATTTTTAATTTCATTAAATGGAAAAGTTGTTTTATTAGGAATTGTATACAGAAAATACAATCACCAATCTGTGGAAAGTACATTTTAAAGTGAATCATCACAATTTTTCATTTGGTTTTTAAACTCACAAAATTTGCACACAGGATTAGAATGGAAGAAAGCAAGGCTGTATTTGAAATGAAGACAAGGTTCAATCTCAGTCAGTCCAGAGATTAGCTCTCTTAACAGTCACTACCTTTCCATTGCCCTCTGTGACTTGCAACCTGATGTCCATTGCATGGAGGAGTTTACCCAAGTTTGCAAATCAATGATTTTAACTCGGTCTATCCTCCTGATCATTGGGGACTGGAGCTAGAACCACAAAAAGATATGGCCTGTATCTCAAGTCACTAAGAAGAATATTATCCCACTTCTCTGATGCCAGACTGACCCCAGCTTCTGATCATCTAATTTCCTGTACTCAGTAGATGAAAACAAGGTAGACCCCACTGTCTTACTAGCTACTGATGAGTCTTCCTGTGGTACACTGTTCCACTACTGCCCACAATTCAGGTGTTTACCAAAAGACCCCGTAAATAGAAGAAACAGGAAGGTGGGTTTAGAACAGATATATCACCTGTCAGGTGGAATGTCAACACCAAAATCTCAGATCAAACAAAATGGAACTACAATCTGGAGTCGATGCGCAAGATAGTTCAAGTCTGAAAGCTCTCTAGAAGCAGAGAATGTAGGCACATGAGCATCATGAGAGACCGAGGGAGTCTAGAAATCAGCTAGCTGGATAGCAAAAGGTATACATACTTCCAGCAATTTCTAGTCTGGGTAGTTCTTTTTTTTTTCTTTCTCTCTCTGCAATGCTGGAGACCAAGCCCTAGACCAGACTTCAAAAAATGCTAAGCAAGCACTCTACCACTAAGCTACATCTCTAGTCCTCAGTGAATTTTAAAATGAAACCTTATGCTTTCTTGTAAGCCCTTCTTCCTATGTCCTAGCTTGCCTACTTTAGGCCTGTAATATGATTCACATTTGTTATACAAAGATCTGAAAGTCCAACAGAGGGGGTGCTCCAGTGACACAGTCAGTAAACCAACTGTCCATTGGTGGCCCGCCAGCAGTGAGGTACAAGTATAAAGTGGGCTCAGTAGAAATAAGGAAATAGCAAATCTACCTTCCTATCATTATTATTTCAACATAAAAGGTATTATTTCAAACAATACAATGTTGACAAAATATCAGAGAATTTGCTGTTATAAGTACATAAATGTAATTAACATGTGTACTTTATAGCACATGTAGCATCAGGTTCTGGAAGAATGAAGATTTCTTTGAAACCCTTGTAGGCATTTGTCTTTCCATCTGAGCTGCTTCTATGCTCCAAATGCCGGGACTCTCAAGAGTTGTCAGGGTTCTGTTACCTCTAACCAAGCCTCCTTTGTAAGCCTATCCCATGGTGGAAGTAAGGTAAATTAATGCTGAAATATTAAGATACACAAACTAGTGCTGTCTTATTATAATTTTTTGAGGAAGAAATCACTTACGTGAGAAACCAAGAAAGCCAAGAACCAAAGGTCTGAATGCTGCTCTCCAGGATGAAGCCGGAACACAAAGAAAAAGATTATCCTGCCCCTACCTCTTTTTATCCTGTGTACATTCTACATACCTGTGAACATACCCAAAGGGCACTATTCTGCACTATGCAACTGTTTTTGAGTTTGTTTGTTTTCTCTCATGTGGATTGGTAAAAATGGAAAAAATCTTCTAATATGTCAAGTAGAATATGAACATTTGTAGCACCAACTTTCTAGTTTATTGTTTTTGGTTAAAGAGAGCCATGTCTAGAGGTCCGTGTTCCTACTGTCACTGGGATCTGCTATGATGTCCATGTCCTGTGTTGCCACAGCGGGTCATAGATAATATGCACTGAAAATCTGAGGCCAGGGCTAAGCAGACCTGTCCCTTTTATTTTTTTTTGAAACAACCAGAATGTTTATTCAGAAGGCTGTCTAAGAGTCAAATCCAAAAGGGAGAGAAACCGGGCATCAAGTTCATTATCAGGAATGGGCATTTAAGGTGATCTCTCCACTATTGCTTAGCTTGCCAGTTGGTGTCATCCCTTTAGATCACTAGAGGTCTCACTGGTGCCAGATCTGTCTTCTAACCTATGACTCCCTCTTCCCCCTATTGTATCCCCCACTCAACCTTCCTGTTCCCCCATGACCTACTCTCTCCCTTAATGGCCCTGGGATAGCTGGTCCTGCCACTTGCTGGACAATGAAGAAGGAAAGTTGGCTCCACTCCCATGTGAGAGATTCCTCACACACACTAGGAAAGAGGTGGTCCCACTCCTCCCCAAAGGCCTAGGAGAGCTAGCTCTGCTGCTTGCCTGAAGAGGGTAATCCCAGTGGCCCCAACCAACCAGATCAGCTACCAGCCAGACCCACATCCTGTGCCTTGGGATGGCCCAACACAGCATGTACACCATCTATGATCCCTTGCAGTACATTAAAGGACTGGTCCTGAGAAATGATGACTTCAGGATCCGCAAGACTAAGTGGAGCAGCAAGCTATCAAATAGGAGTTTCAGGGAGAGGTCAGTGATGATGGTGTGCCCAAGGCATTGAATCTGACCAATAATTCATTGCAATGAACACTATTCAGGTACAGTTGATTGAACACAGGATATACTAAGTGATATACTGCAGCACTGAGTGTGAATGAAGAGGTATTTAGTTTTGTTGTTATTTTGTCTTTAATTGTTTTTAAATGTTTTTCTTTGTTGGGGGCTTTCTTTTGATTTATTAAGTACTCGTGATTTACATATATAAACCCTAATGACAACAATTATCCACAAGTAGAGTACAATCTGCTTTAGGTAATGGGAATAATGTACAATGATAGCAACAGAACAATGAGAGTCATATTTCTTGACTTTATTAAAATAATCATAAAATTAAAACTGGTTGATCAAAATAATTCATATGAGAATAGAAATTACTTACAATTTCAAATTTTAAAGGCTGAAATACATATTTTTACATCTTTGACTTTGAATAAGTACCCAAAGTTAAATAGTACACATTATAAGAATGCACATTTCGGCCAGATGGTTGCCTTTAATCCAGCATCCAGTGAACACAGAAAACAGCTGACATAGAATATTGAATACAGCCGTCAGGAAAAATAAAGATTTTTTAATTTACCAAGAAGTCCAACTTAGAAATATATGGCTGTATAGTCAATAGAGTATAAATAGAAGTCCCAGTTCAAATCACTGCTTACATAGTATTATGAGCATTATCTCTCATACTCAATATGCTTTGTTTTAAAAAGCAGTCCCCATCAAGTGTCATTGTGAAGCTTTTGTTCTCTCCATTTAATGCTATTAAATTTTAATATATGCATAAAATCTTTATACATAACAATTGTTTAGGTCCTGCTGTTGTTTTGCTTGTTTGTTGCCTGCTTTGCCTGGATTACTAAACCCTTGGGTGTGGATATTTGTAAAGATCTGAACACATTTTGCCAGCTGACTGTCTATAAAGGTTACAGCAATTAGAGGTCTCATTAGGTTGTCCTAATGAAAGGTCTAGACAATACTGCATAAGATATATATCTTTTAATTATTCTCTTCTGAAAGCTAGTTTTCTGAGTTCTTCGCTGATTTTTTCTTGGAAATACAGTAGTTCTAAATTTATTTCTTGTTTCTCTTTCTATCTGTCTTCTGTACTTTCAAAGTGAGATTTTTTTCCAACTTGTCACTTTTTTCTATGTACTTATTTATAATTCCACACACATTTGATTACATTTTTAACGTGAATTGTGAGCTACAATGGACTGACAAATATGCTAATTAACATTTATTATTTAGTTTAACCTAAGTGCTTGGCCTCATTGGTGGGTAACATCAACTTTAAAAATTAAAAACTGAGATGTTAGAAAGCTTTGCCATTAATACAATGACAAGTCTAAAAACCAGAAATTGCCATGAGTTCTCCTTGGGTACAGCTCAGTGATATTTCCACAGTGCTCACAAACAACAATATGTGAGACAAAAATGATTTTATATTAACCAATTGATGTACTATTATTAACTAATGTGCAGGTGATACTTTTATAGTCCCTTAGAGATGAAACTCTGCATCATGAAGAATAGTGTCTTCCAAAATAAGACTGGCTCTTAGGTACTTAAACTAAAAAGACATCTACTTTAAATTTATACTAAGCCAGCATTCGTCATTTGTATAACTTATGGTCCTTTTTTCAAATTCAGGAAACACATCAAGAGATGTCTAACACTTCTAGCCACTGTTATAGAGAAAAAGTTTCCGTTATATATAATTTATCTTTCTATTTATTATTAATTCAGCTGATCTACACCCTAAATATTTCATTTGTAGTTTTATTTTTTTAGTCAAACACACACACTGAACTATACTTGTGTATTTTGAAACATCATAGAAGAATGAACAGAGTGATTTCTTATGTGTTGGATTTCAGACATGAGAGAGTGACAGCAAATCGCAATTTGAAGCATAAATATATACAATATACGGAGAAAATAATATATCATGGCCAAACTTATCAATAATCATTCTTTGTTTTATATCTCACTTAAATTTGGCAAAAATGTGTTTATTGAGAAGTAAAATCTTGACCTGGGAAAACTACTACCATTGATGATATCTACCCCTAGTGGTTCCAATTGTTCTATAATCCTTTTTTCCACCAATCTAAACCTTATTTAAAATATTTAATGACTTGAAAGGAAAGAGATGATTGGCATATAGACCTGAATGTTACTGCCCTACATCCTCTGTCATGATTAAGCAGCCTCAGTCTTGCAAATTCTTCAGACAGAAACTCTAATTTAGGTACCTAAATACCACTGCATTGTCTTTGTACTGTTAAGTAGCATGGCCCTGAGCAGGGTGAGTAGAGGAGGTCCTGAAAGGCAAGAGGAAGGTCAGGAGTCCTTGAAATCACCTTCATAGAGTGATTCTAGAGGAGTGAAAGGGAAGAGAATAAATACTTTTGCTTCATTTTACCAAGTGCAGACTATGTATGATTCATTTTTCCCTCATTTCTGTCCTTTAGAATATATTTGTTATTATTATTAATATCATCATTATCACTATCATCATTATTTGGAGAAACAATTCTCAAATGGTTAAGTATTTTTGACATAAAATTTAGGAAAGTGTAAACAATGTCTCCATTAGCAATCTCATTGCTTCCTCAGTGTGCAAGTATCTTTCTGGAGTAAAGCATAAAAATTAGCAGAGACTCTGTCTTGAAAGCACATATTTTTCCTTTGGGGGCCAAAACCTATCTATCATATTGATTCAGTTCTAGCAAAGCAGGTATAGTCATTATGAAAAGCATTGTTATTTCTAATTATAACTTTATAATAACAACAATTAGTTTCCAATTCCTGTTTTAGAAACTGAAGATATATTGGAAGCAAATTAAAGTCCTATCAAGAGATTAAATTCACTGTAAGGAATTAAGCAAATGAATAAATAAAATGTCAGATACAGCTAAATATATTTTTAAAAAGTAAATAGAGCCATGTTCTTTTATGTAACAATTGTGTTCTACTTACACTGAACATTGCTTAGAACATGTATACAGGAGTTTACTGTTATCTCAGCTACTCTGAAATAATGGTCCAAACTGCAAATCTCTAGAATCCTGAGTTAGGAACATAGTTCATTTGCTAAATGTATATATTTGTCATAGCTACTTAAGAAGAGTGTTGTCTGACAAAGTCTGGGCAACTATTGCTATGTATACCAAGAACACATTAGAAGTGAAGAATAAACATGAACTTAATGTCTCATTGTGATGTGCTGAGCATTCATTTTCCTTGAAAGTCTTATATTCTAACAATATTAAGTCTAGGATTTCTTATATTCAACATTCTCCTTTTCAAAATGTTTCATCCTGCTTTCTCATACAAATACCATATTGACTCCAAAGGCTTTGTGTGTGTGTGTGCTGTGTGCGTGTGTGCGTGTGTGCATGTGTGTGTGTGTGTGCGTGTGTGTGTGTGTGTGTGTGTGTGTGTGTGTGTGTGTGTGTGTGTGTGTGTGTGTTTCCAGATAGGGTTTCCCTGTGGCTTTGGAGGCTGGTTGGTTCTGGAACTATCTCTTTTTTTTTTTTTTTTTTTTTGGTTTTTACGAGACAGGGTTTCTCTGTATTGTTTTGGAGGCTATCGGTCCAGCCCGGCCTCGAACTCACAGAGATCCGCCTGCCTCTGCCTCCCGAGTGCTGGGATTAAAGGCGTGCACCACCACCGCCCGGCTTGGAACTATCTCTTATAGACCAGGATGTTCTCAAACTCACAAAGATGCTCCTGCCTCCCAAGTGCTAGGATAAAAGTCATGCATCACAACTGCTCACCCCCCAAAAACTTTATAATATTTTATAGTATATTTCATAATTTCCATCTATGAGCTTGTATTTTCAGCTTCTATTTCAAAAAAATCTTTTTCATAAAGTGTGAATACCCAAAAGTCAGCAGTCATATCTATATCTGCATTGTATATAAATATATATATGTGCATATATATGTATATATAAGATAAGTAGATATATAGTAGATATATTGATCATCCTACTTGAATATTGTTTCTCTCTCTACTTTCTCTTTATTAGGGTGTATTACACTAAATGCAAACAAAAGAGTAATCTGCTAATACAGATGCAGAAAAAGAAGTAAATAAACTATAATTGTACACTTATGATGGGAAAGGCATTATTATACACTTATTGTTATGCTCATTAATAAGCCCTTTGGTTGATGCCATAGTATGAGCATTTGGCAAAAACACATGTAACCCCATTTCTGCCACATAGCAAGTGACATTTCCTAGTTGTGAGATGATAGACACAGCAGGAATTCAACTGTCTCTGTTATATTCAAGAAAATAACATTTCCCTCCTCTTTTCTTTCCTTTGTATTCTTTAGTTATATATTAATTTATGTATTTATTAAAATTTTCCAAGATAGGTTTTCTCAGTGTAGCCTTGATTGTCCTGGAACTAATGCTGTAGACCAGGTTGACCTCAAACTCACAAAGATTTGCCTGCCTCTGCCTCACAAGTTCTGGGATTAAAGGCATTAGTGTGAAACAACTGCCCAGCCTATTAAGTTGTTTTAAGACAATTTAATATGAGCTTTCAATAAGTTTTAAAGAAGAAAGAAATTAAGTATTAACATGTTCTTAGTTTAACAGCTGGTATTGTTTTCTTTCTATGTATGTGTATAGAAGAATAGTCTATATGAAAGTAACATGAAGTGATTGAAAAGTCTATGTCTTCATTTTAACTCCCAACTATGATTCATTTTAACTTTCTTTTTTGCATTAACATATTTTTCTGTTTTTATTATTATTTTCATTTTAAATAGCTTGTTTTACACGTCAATCCCAGTTCCCTCTCTCTCCCCTCCTCCCGCATGCCCCCATCATCCCCCCTGAGCCTCCCACCCTATGGTCATTTCCTTCCACATAGGGGATACATAGAGTCTGTCATTTCACTCACGGCAGGGTCCATGCACTCCCCTAAGAGTCCAAGCTAAGAGAGCATTCCTCTTTGTGTTATTGACACATGATATCTGTTTTTATGACAGGGATAAACACTGATCCACTGCTCAGGGCCCCATAGGCCTCCTCACTGACTCTCACATTTGGGGGGTCAAGATCAGTCCCATGCTGGCCTCCTAGCTGTCTGTCTGGGGTCAGAGAGGTCTCCCCTGTTGAGATCAGCTGTCTCTGCTGGTTTTGCCAGCCCATTCTTTGTCAATTTGCTCACCGTTCCTCTCTCTGTGTCACTGGTTTCCTTGGGTTCACTTCAGTGTTTAACTGTGGGTGTTTGCCTCTGCTTCCATCAGTCACTGAATGAAGGCTCCAGGATGGTTATAGACATCAAGTTCATTATCAGGAATGGGCATTCGAGGTGGTCTCTCCACTATTGCTTAGCTTGCCAATTGGTGTCATTCCTTTAGATCACTAGAGGTCACACTGGTGCCTGATCTGTCTTCTCACCTATGATTCCTTCTTCCCCCAATTCTATCCCCACTCAACCTTCCTGCTCCCCCATGACCTACTCTCTTCCTCTTCTTCCCCTCTCTCCTTCCCAGCTCCCACTCCCCCCACCCCAATCTGTTCAGAGGATCTTGCCTCATTCCTCTCCTCTCAGGTACCATGAATATCTCTTAGGTTCTTTCCTGTTTCCTAGACTCTCTGTCAATGGTAGTGCAGACTGTAACTTTCTTGAGTCTTAATTTGAGGTTAAATTGTAAAACAAAATCATCTACTAAACAAACACTTTGAGGGAACATGCCTGATTTACTCTTCATAAACTTACTTGAAATTTTTGTGATGTGGACCAATTTAACTAAATGCTTGAAGTCTCATGAAAACAATATCATTTGCCAAGGACGACTATTTTAAGAGACTAAATGTTTTATGGGTTATTTCCCTGCACTAATTGTTTAAAGAAAGCAAACTGAAGAGGATATGGCCAGGTTCTTGATACTTCTTCAAAGTATTGGAAGATGTGCACATTCAAGAGGTAAATCAGGGAGAAGTTACATTAAAGGGAAAGTAAATGTACAGGTTTTGATTATAGTGACCAGAGAAGCAGTGGCACCTTAAGGAAAAAGCACTTGAGAGATTGTTATTTGGAGCCTACTTCTCAGGAGGAGAAGACTGCTAGGGTTGTAGCGTGGACATTTCCATGTTTTGCCGGACAGATTTAGATTATGTAAACTTTTCTTCACTACCCATGATGCATCTGATTCTAAATATATGCACAACCAATTATGCATAGGCATAACATGCCCAACAGAAGATTCTCCCTGTTTTGTCTCATCAAGTCCTTCTCTTCCAGTTCAAGATATCCAGAAACACTTTTTGAACAGAAATGAATTGTTATCAAGAGTTTGTTAAGGGGAGTAACATTTCCATTTTCTGAAGTGGTGCATTCATTTAGCTCCATACAGGTGTGGGTCTCTGTTTATCAACAGATAGATAGGTGTGTTGTTAAGAATAAGGATTTCTTTGATATCTAAACCAAATGGAGTATCAGATTGCTAAAGTATTCCTATGCTTGAATCACTATCCCTATGGATGTTATGTTTCTCAGCAAACTACTGCTGTAGTTTGAAAATTTTATTTATATAGAGTTAGTTTGTTGTCTCCCATAGGATAAAGCCAACATATCTTTTTTCTCCCCTAATGAATGGATTAAATACTGATTCTACAGAAACACTAAAGGTGAGGTGGTTAGGCTTATGTAAAGGGTATATCTGTAGTGTGTAAAGTAACAGTTGGCTTTTCATTCAGTGTTGTGGTTAAGCTTTGATCTTTACCCATTGCAGTGTGGATAAAATGACAAGAAAAATGGTATTATGGGAGAGGAAATATTTATCTCCTGAGTTCTCATGTCTTCTCTATTCTAGCCAGCCTCTCCTTTATCTGACCAGTAAGAAAATGTATCCTTTCTTTTACTTTCTACAGCTCTTGCTGCTTATTTATTATTTTAATTGGCAGTGAATTGTGAGGGGACAAAGCATACCTCAGGCAGACATTACTGTATACAGCACTCTAAAGGCACAAGATACTGAACCAAATGGTGAGGCAGTTTCATTAATTACAATCAAAGTTGCTCCTACAGTCCTTTATACCTAAGCATTTCCCCAGCTGTTTTGCAAACATTGTATTAAAGAACTCTCTTCAAGCAGTGTGGGCAAACAAACCAGCCGTAAGGACGATAGAAAAGCACTTTAGGGAGATGCCTAAAATGTCTTTATTTTCAGTTTCACCAAACATTGGGATCTCCCAGAGGAAAGTGCAATAATCTCCAGCTGTCGCTGATGTGTTAGAATCTATCATTGTGTCCTGGACAGCAGACATGACTAGAAGGCATGGACAAATTGGGAGAGTTTATTTTTATTTTTTTAAGGAAAACAAAAATCAACAGCTCAGAGAAAGAAGGGATTAGTAAAAGCAAAAGCAAATAGAATCCATTTCCCTAGAGCTAGACAACCTTTCTACTATTTTCTTTGAAGCAAGTGTAGAATTAATCACTGTGTCTGGGAACTAGGAGCAGGGACCTGACAAATGAACCATATAGAAATAGCTGCTATCAGCATATTCATGGCTCTCAAACTGGAACCTGCCTAGTTCTATGAACCAAAGGCAGAGAGCTAGAGGTATGGTATATGTAGTCAATGAGAGAATGGGAGAATACAAATGAGAATTTATTTAAAAAATACACTTCAAAACATTTTACAACATTGTCACAATTTATGTAAGAACTTCCTCTTTCCCTAAAACCAGGAAAAAGGTTTCTCTTGAATGCTTTCTGTACATGAAGGAAGTAAGGCTCAGGCTGGTTTAGCTAACCACCCCAAGACCACTTACAAGGATTTTTAGCTCAGGATGCCTATTTACAAAACGGATTTCCTTATCAGTCCTGCAGAATACATCACATTCAGAAATAAGTAACTGAAAACCTTCTTTGTAAGTTGACTGCTTTCTATGATTGTGCGCTTGCCTTGGCGTCTGTTGCTGGATTTTTGGCTTGTTTTCATTTGCACTTATTTTGTGGAACTTCATGTAATCTCTGCTTCAATTTCTGATGTGGAACTGTGCCCTTTTCTTACAACCTTGGATATTATGTGTTTGTTGTCTTTACCAGAACAAAGAAAGTCTCGAAGATTTTTGCAAAACACTATGCTGAACAGTAGTTACAGCAGAACAATAAATACTTGAAAAACATAAGCAGGCTGTGCTATGCCTGGAGGCTTGGGAGTATTCACCTATAATGAGTAAAACTAACTTAAAGTTAGCTTCCCCAAAGATGTCTCCTCAGAAGGACTTAGACATACACAAAATAGTCAAGAATGGAAAAACAGATTCTAATTCATGACTTACTGGGCCATTTCTAATTGCCTTAGTTGGTTCTGGGAAAGGTGAGTTGGCATAAAGGATTTAAGAACTGATTTAGATCTGTTTTCCACTTCTAAATATACAAGTAGTTCTGATCCATTCTGATTTTACATATGGTTCAAAGCAGTAACCAGAATGCTTAGATGCACATTCAAAGAGAAGAAAGACCTGTATAAACTAATGAATGAAAGCTCATAAGTAATATATGGAATAAGAGAACATTAAATATGAAGCCAGCAATAGACATATATAATATAATATAATACAATATAATATAATATAATATAATATTTACCATAGTGTAATGTCAATGTCTTGCGTTCTTAGCGGGTCAGCTTGGAAGATTCTCCTCCCTATCCCTGTGTTGAAGAAGCAGCACATGTAGTAAGAATAAAACCAACCACCTTTATTATTCATTCTTTGTGTTTAATCAGTAAAACTAGATCAGCTTAGCAGCCATTCCACATCAATCATTCATAGAGATAGAGAGATGTTTTGTTCAGAGCAGATGCAATTGGCGCTCCAGGGAAGCCATGCCTCTATTCCTACATGGCTTCAATTAAACTCTTGCCAATGCACTGTATCTTCCTTTTGCCAGTGTGATGGAGAGTTTAAATAAAGATCTAAGACAGCTCTCAAATAAGTCAGGGTAGTAAGTTCAAAGCCACATTGTAAAATAAATCAAACTGTAACCCTGAGAGAAATGATTTAAAAAGATACTTGTCCCCCTCCTTTCAGCTGTGAGAGTTTTAAGACAATGAACTCCAAAAATTGAAATTTCTCTTTGAATTCTCATGCCAGGAGAAGAAAATACTAAAGCCTGGTGGCAACTGAGAGAGTAAGTTTTCACCTAAAAAGAGATTTCATGAAGTTTTGACTTGTCAGACTATGTGTGAGAGATACTGGAACAAGAGCAAACCATGGGGTTTCAGTGGGGAGCAAAATTACCCCTTGAGCTGGATCACTTGATTATGTATACTACTTTCCTTCGACTGAAACCCAAACTTCAATTCAGAATGCCAGCAATGGACGTAAGGGATCCCAGGACCTGCTCTTCCTCTTCTGGTGGTAGCCACAATTAATACATCTACCATATTTGCTTTTCAAATGATTTTTTTCTTTCAGTTAGCCACTTAAGATGAGTGACCCAGCCTAGCTTTTTAGATATGTCTGAACCATTGTTCTGAGTCTAATGCCCTTGGAAACAAAAATACCACACTCCAAACATACCTAAAGATTCTCTTCCTGTGTTCTCCATATTAGTTTACCTTAATGGTCCATTGATGATCAATATAAGTACTCTCTGCCTGTTGAAAAGTCCTCAGAGAAAAATAACCCAGGTATGAACTTTATCTACCCTAAGTCCCTGAGGTCATAGGAATGCCCCAATTCTTCCCTTAACTCCTATTTCGAGAAGATGAAGCTGAGGCCATATTTTAAGTACCACATCAAGGTTCCTCTTCTGTATTATTCTTCCTGTAAGACTAGTTCCTCATGACCTGATTCTTTGCATATTTCAATGATGCAACAATCAGTGAACCCATGTTAATATGCCAGTACTTATTATGTCAGCAATGGATGTTTCCTTGTCAAGGTGATACTTTTCTATTAGACATTCAATATAGAAATGTAAAATAGTGGTAGTTTTCTTTGTCTTCTTTGTTATGTTTAGACAAGATCCATTAAATTTCTTGGGTGGTATGATCTTTAAGCATACAATGTGATGAAATGAATTTCTAATTCATGGGTAGGTCGAGAACTCTCCTAGCCGAGCAGTATTTCTGCAAACAACACTATGCCCATGTATTCTGAGTTTCACTAATAAATATTTGATTCATGATATTTCTCCTCTTATATACTTATTGTTTATGATGTTTACTGAGTTATCCATCCTTGGATAACCCTTATAGTTAAAGTCCCATAGAAGTCCTAGAATTTTTTTTAAGCCTGGACCATTCTGTTTAGTGTGATGGTTTGAATATGGGTGGTCTTACACAGGACTTTATTCTGAATGCTTGGCAACCAATGTGACAAAATTTAAGTTTTAAATAAGCTTCTAAGATTTATTTGAGAAACAAGGTGAATATAGATTAGATGACAAACATCTAGAAAGCAAAGCAAAAGACACAACTGAAAAAGTATGTGTTATGTTCTGTGTAATCTCCTCTTATGTAAAATAAACAAAGTTCCACAAATCTCCTGAAACAGTGGTTTACTGATTTACAGAGTCTCTATGCCTAGTTGCATGGGTCAGAAGTAGGAAAGAGAGTAGAAACAAGGTGGGACAACAAAGTTTGTCTAAGGAAGATTTTGAAAGCCTTATGCTAGGCTTCTGTGTGAAGTATGTATTCACTACCTGCCAACTACTTTTCAAGATGATAATGACCATTGTCCAAAGTCTCTAAGGCACTCTACCTATTCTCTTGTTCTACTAATTCCAGTCTTACTAAATATAAGAATCTATTGTCTCTGTGTCATGACTAGTTCCAAATTCCTATGGAATCTGCACATGTATTTTAGGTATCTATTTTCTAGTTTTGCCTATTTTATTCTGCTTACACATTTAATCAAATAGTCAAAGTGATGAATGCCAAAAGCATATTCAACCTAAAACTCCAGAAACCAGTTATTTAAGATTAGGCTACTTAAAAAAAAAAAACAGAGGAAAGGCACACTGATAAAATGACTAACTGACCCTGAGGCAAAAGCTGCTGTGGTATTTTTATATCTATGCATGTATATTAGAATGAAAAGGGACTGGAAAATATATGACAGTATACACTAAATTCCAGTAATAATGAGGTCTATTGACTAGATGGAGATGGAAAAATAACTCACAGCATTCCATGGCTAAACCACACGATTCATTATTGTAATTTTAAAGCAATTCACCCATTAGTGGAAGTTACAAACACATTGAAACTTAATTATAGAAGCACATGTTTGATTTCAACAATGGCAAATTGGTAATTTGTTTATTGGTGAAATGTTTGACTTGTGCCAGCTCTTACAGGTAAACCGTATTATTAATATCATTGTATACCCTGTCTAATTAGCTAGCTTGTGGTCACAGTAATCCTACACATTATATGTACTTTTATAGAAAATGCATTAGAAATGGAAGGTGCTAATAATATTGCCTATTAGTATCAAGATTGACAATAGCACGACAATATGCTTCCACAGGCATCTATATCTGATGGACCACAAGGAACAACTAGGGGTTTTTTTTTGGTTTAAGGACTTTTAAGATGAAGCAGAAATTAGGATTTGGGTTTTATGCTCCTTAAATGTTTGCAACATTTTCTCTCAAGTATGAAGAGTGCCAAAAATGAAAAAAAAACAATGTTGTGCATAACATTCAGCCTTCGGGCTGGCTGTTTACAAATTCTGCTGAGCCTAATAGCTTACAGTTTACAGTAGGAGCATAAGCATGGAAGTTCAGCAAGAAGGTTAAGAATATAGAAATAGAGCCTCATTTCATGTTTTATGTAATCCCATATGGCATTCTCTTGTAACTCATTATAAATATTCATCACATGCATTTTGTGTGACTGACACTATGCTAGATACTGAGGAATGAATGATAAATAAGAGATAAAGCCTCTATCCTTGTGGGAAAGATACAGGATGTGAGGCAAATAAAATTGACTACAGTGTGCATTATACAAAATAGAGAAGAGAGAAAAGTTGTAAATGAGAGAAAAGACACCAAGTTGTGGAACTTCATTCTGATTGGAATAATTCATAGATGAATTAAGCCTATGTTAATATGCCAAATTTTGAATATCCTTCTCTCTGGGAAAGAAAAGTTGAATGGTATGATTCAATATAATAAGGGAGAAAATGTCAAGTTACACAGCTAAAGATTCAGCAAGAAATGAACTTAAGAAAGGCATTAAGAATCCTGAGTTCATACAGAGCAGGGACTCCATCCCTAGATAGTAGGTTGTGAAGACACTAAGGAATGTTACAGATACATTTACATGTTACAATTACTTGTCTGGAAAAATTATGAAGAAGTAGATTGTCTATATCAACACTTAATCCATAGAGAGTAAATTGAAGGCTATGGCTAAAATCAGGAGAGAAGGAACCTTTATGGTAGTTAATGTAAGTGGCCAGAGAAGAGAAACATCAAAAATCCTTGAGATCTATAGAAAAGAAGGGACCTCAAAGGATCTTGGGATTCAAGGGACACAACTGATAGACACAAAAGGTAATGCAGGATCACTTTGCCTTCAATTTCTTCCTAACTCCCACATATCCCAGAAATAAAAAGATTAAAATAATAGGTTTTGATCTGCACATAAGTGTTTGAAATGAGAACTGAATGACAGAGATAGAAGGAAAATCAGAAAAGAGTTCATGAATGAGAAACTAACCTCCAGAGCCTGGGGGTCAGACTTCCCATTTCTGGCTTATCATATAGGTGTCTGAAGTTTGAGAGTCATTATTCACATCAGTCACATGAAAAGGAAAATGAACAAACTGTAGTTGAACAACTCTCTTTAAGTCCATTAGGGGACTGCATTGCAGGGTAGACCATTGCCTTACAACTATGGAAGCAGGCAATGCACAGAGGGGATCCCACTTCTCAGTGCAGGAGCCTGGGATCAGAAACATCCAGGGATACAGTGACATGTGAGTAATCAAGTGGATAAGAATAGAAAGACATTTCTGGAGGATTTCCACACTCAGTGAGCTTTGCTTCTGGGAGTGCGACCAAGTGCTCTTGATAGTCTTCTTCAGTTTTAGCAAAAAGGGGATGAGCAGCATTGTAGTTACTTAGAAAAATGTGCTTAGTATATTCTGTTCTTAACAAGGAATATCTTCAAAGAAAACTGCTTTATGAGATTCCCAACCTACTAGGATTTTACCATAGTCCCCAGTATCTGAGAGAAGAGAAATACTGTGTTTTTTAATAGTACAGAAGCATGCCGATACTTAATCACCAGATATCCAAGTATGTGTAGATTTTCATGAGAAACCTATTTTTTTTGGTAAAACCATTATCAGAGAGAAACTTGTATTTCTGATTTAAGAGGCAGGGCAAAGTGTGGTGCCATCAAATTCATATATAAAAATAGACCAGTTGGTTAAGGAATGAAAAAAATAAATTGAAAATGTAAATAATAGTTGGTTATGGTATTAAATTTATACTACCAGCACTGGACGACCTGAGAGAGGGCAGTTACAATTTTGGGGCCAGACTGAGCTGTATAGCAAGACTCTTCAAAAGACTTGGAGTGCCCATGCCACAATATGGGAGGCTTTCTCAGCTGGGACTCTTGGGGGAGGGCCTAGACCCTGCCCTGGATGAAATGACAGTTATTGGAGATCCAACATGAAGTGTCTCACCCTCCTTGGGGATCAGAGTGGAGACTGGGTGGGGGACTGGGGGACCTGGTGGGATTGACATGTCAAACAATATTGTTTCTAACCTAAATAAAAAAATAATTTAAAAAAAAACATGGCCAGTGGGTAAAAGCAGTAGTCTAACAAATTTGACAACCTAAGTTTGTTCCTTTGGTGCTCCAGATAGCATGCATCTATAATCCCAAAACGCATACAGTGAGATGGGAGGCAGACATGAATACCAATTGAAAGTTTATAGGCTAGCAATCTGGAGTACACGGGACAAAATCAGAAACAGAAACATGGGAGACCTTGTCTCAATAAAGTAGCAAATTAATTATCAAAATTATCCTGTGACATCCACACATGCCGACACTCTCTAACACACATGCAATTACATAATTTATATATGCATACACACACATATATATATTAGAGTTCAAAATAGTTTTATTCATGTTGGCTAGTCAAATAAAATATTCAACACATAATCATGTAATTAAAGATAACCTTGTACAAAAAGGGAGATTAAGACACACTTATCAGTGCAAAAGACAGGTTTCCCACATTGTTGTCTTATTCATAATAGTCATACCATGCATATGAACATTATCATGGCAAAAATCAGAGATGGAAGTGTTTTATAAGTTGTATGGTTCATAGGAGGCCTCTAAGGTTTTATTATCTTGTAAGAACAGACTTAATTAACTGAAGCTATTGGTTTTGGTTTATCTCAGAGTTCTATGCAAAATGAACAATCAATAAATATTAGCTTTTATAATACTGACAGTCATATGGTATGTACTAAATAGAATAGGTTGAATATATACTTATCTAAGATACAATTTACAATAATGATGATATGTGATATAGTGTTCCTTAAACCCAACTGAAAATTTCTAACTAATCAAAACTCATATGTTATAAATAAGAATTCAAGTTGCAATATGACAAGATATAATATTAATGCATTTACATGTCTCATCATTGAAAGAAAGAAAAAATGAAAGTTAAGGTTACAAAATGAGTGGCTATTTTCATCTTATTCTGGGAAAGTTGGAAGTGACACACAGAGGATGGATAATAGAGACAGTTGGAGATAAGCCACTGCAGAGATACAAGGCACAGGTGAGGCATTTTCCTTTTGAGTTATTAATATATACAGGCATTAGTGTGAATGTGGAAGGTAGATTTCTCAGTAAGGCTCATAAAGACAAAAGAAAACAAGAGATTAAAAAGACATCTCTGAACTGGTAGGACCAAAAACTTGCATATTCAGGAAAATAAAAAAAGATGAGTCTGAAAAGACCAAATAATGCAAGACAGGGCAGCAGACACAAATTTAAACAAAGTGCATTATGATCAAATATGTAAAGTAATCTGTTATACAAAACCATGAGTGAATAGAAAGACTTACAAGTCAAGGATGTACAAGCACTGCTTGCCTTTTCCAGGTTACCATCATTTTTTCTTGACTTTGTCATGGTTCTGTTAATATAAACACTATGTATGTATGTATGTATGTATACACACAAATACGTATAACACACATACATGTATAAACACATATACATATTTATATGTGTAAGTCAGAGTTTTCTAGAGTAATAGAATTTATAGAATGAATCTCTCTATCTCTTGCTCTCTAGAGAGAGAGAAATATAAATATATACATTCATGTTAATTAGTCAGTTCCTGACTATGAACAGAAAGTCAAACAATCCAGCATTTCTCAGTCCACAAGGCTGTATGTCTCACATGGTTTTCCAATATAGGCAAGAATCCCAAAGAAGTAGGCTCTAATGTCGGGGAAGGAATAGATGTGCTGGCAAGGAGAGGTAAAGCAGGCAAAAAAAAAAGCCTCCTTCTTCTCTATACTTATGTTGGCTTCCAGCAGCAGGTATGACCCAGATTAAAGATGTGTCTTCCTGTCTGAAGATCTGGATGAAATATCTATCTATCTAAATATCTATATATCTAAATATCTATCTATCATCTGTCTGTCTATCTATCTATCTATCTATCTATCTATCTATCTATCTATCTAATTATTCCCACCTCAAAGGTTCAGATTAGAACTGGATTCACCTACTTTAAACCAAGTAAAAATTTTTGCAAATGTGCCCTTCACTTCTGTATTGTAGTTCATTCCAGATTTAGTCAAGTTGACAACGAATAATAGCCATCATAACATATATGCTTGAAAGAATTCCTTCTGAACCTTGTGTCCAACCACTATGCCTCTTGGAGACTAGAATTTCCCTATTCCAAAGTACTAAAAATTTATTTTTATTTTCTATAATTGGCTTATTCAACACTACATAAAAAGACACATTGAGTCAAAATTTGGAAGTCTCTTGAGTGTTTGTATATTTTTGTAACATGTAAATTGCAAACTTCATACATGTGCACTCATGCACATGCACTTGCGCACGCGTGCTTGTGTGCACACACACACACACACACACAATCTTACAAATTCTTGCTAGTAACTCTCTTACCAACTAGTAGTTCAGGATCATGTACACAGGAAGCATCTTGTTATTAACTATTGGAAGAACGTATAAATGATAAACGAGTTCTCTTAGCAGTTACAGATTATATAATAAAAGGAAAAAATAGACATTTCTTAGTGAACAGAAACTGCCAATCTATTTCTGTTTTTTTTTAAGTTGCAACAATGACTAATAACTACTGCCACAATCAGAATTTCCTCTAAATCAACTCTCAAAAGCAATACTATTGCACACATTCTTGCCATCTGGCTTCTATTCCAGAACTCCTTGACTTTGCTTACAAATAGATCATCATTTATATTTTCACATTTATTTGTTTTTGTAGTTTTCATTTTAAAACCCAGATTTCTACTATCGTTGTGTGTGGACTCAGCTTCTATAATCAAAGCTGTTTGCAAGATGAGCTGTTCTAGGTTATAATGGAAATTGTTTAGTGTGACGGGAAAAAAAGCACTGCTTCTCCTCCTGTGACTGTTTTATTTGAATTTTAAGGCTTCTGTAAAGCTCTATTTATCATCATCCATTATTCCTTCTTATTTTTAAGAATCTTCTCACTTTAGAATTTGAGTGATACAAAATGGAAATATTCATTTTTTCACTACCAATAACCATAGTAATTTTTGTAAAAACACACTAAAAGTGTGTTGCAAGAACAAAGATGTAAAATAAGCAATAGTGAGAGTAAAAATAAAGATTAAGAACAAGGAGAAGTGGAGTAGAGGAAAATACAGAATCCCAGACCTCTAATAAGCCAACTGTTCATTGACAATGGTTGTTTTTATGCTTCCAAAATACTCAGTGATAAAGAACCATTAGGGAATTAATTTTATGTGAGCATAATATTCACTTTTTATCTTATGTATAATAAAACTGTTTTCTTGGGAACAATAGCTCGAAATTGTTCCCAAGGCTCTTCCATGCATTTCCTACCTCTCAGCTCACAGGCTGCTTTCAAAGTCACAGTCCAACATGTAAAATTGTGTAAAACACAATTGGGTAGGACATGTCAATTACATGTCACTTCTGGGTAAATGAAAGGTATATGTAACACACGGAATGAGGGGTTTGTGTTTATCAGAGTTATTGTTCCATTACTGTAATGAAGCATTGTGGACAAGTCAGTTTATAATAGGAACATTTTTGGATTTATGTTTCCAGTGGGTTTGACTGCATAATAATGGAGATAGTATGGCAGCAGGCAGCAGGCAACAGACATGGTAGCTGGAGTTGGATACTGATACCTGAGAGCTTACAAGTGGAAAAAAAGCAGGAAGCAGAGTCAGAAATGGTAATGGTGTGTGGGTTTGAAATCCAAAGCCTGACATGAGTGACATCCTTCCTCCAGCTTGCCAGGCCTACTAAGACTACGCAAACTGTGCCACTAATATTAACCAAGTATTCAAATGCCTGAATCTATGAGAAATGTTTCTCATTCCAACCATAACAATATTATACGAGAATAGTTGAGAGGCAACAGTGAGGTCATTAAATTAATGGAATAAAATTTGAACACCTGCCTGATGTGTAGGCAACTTTATCCTTGGCTTTCTTGAATCTGGGAAATAATGGAAGAGCAGTACAAAATTTAATATATACAAAATGTTTAGCACAGAGTTGTGATGTGCAATAAATTCTTAGGTTTCCTTTTTTAAACTCAAACCATGTCCTTTCTCCCCTACATTCCATCAAATTTGTTTTCTTATGAATGAAAAGAAATACCAGCCAGCCTGAGAACATTACATGAGCACTGAAAATATGGAATGGGAGAGATTGGCCATTTAATAGACAGGTAAGAATAGATTCCATCTACTTTGCTGTCTGACTGCATATAGCTATAAATAATCTCAGTGGTTTGAGCTACACTTTAGTTAGGTTGATCTTATTTCCAGACATACGTATCTCAAATTGCTATAAAATTCTCCCTTAATATTGCTAGGAAAATAAACAAGATTTTTGCAGAGTCCCAGCCCTTTCTCTTGTGGAGTGACTTAAAGTTTCTTTCCCCTCTCTGAACTTTATTTCAATATAACAGTATGAATTAATGAATAACAAAAACATCAATAATAATCTTAATTAATTGCTCAGGTTTCTGGAGGGACTTTTCTGCTCCCTTATACATTAAACCATTACAATAATTCCAGAAATATTAACCAAGTCCAAAAAACAAAATTGAATCAAATAACAATGCTAATGTTTTTCTTTGACTTTAATATGTCAAAATAATTTACCAGTAAAGTAATATTTATAAGTCAATAAATAATGTGAGAGGTAAGATGGTTCAGTAAGTAAAGTTAATTGACACCATCCTGATAAAGTTTGACCTCACAAGCCACATGATGGAAGCAAAGATATATCTCAAGAAGTTGTCCTATGTTCTCCACAATATTGTTTTGGCAAGCTTATGTGCACACACACACAAACCATATGTCACACAAGAAGTAAAAACACAAAAAAATAATTTTCCAATGTCAGATTTCAAGAAATAGTAATAATTATGTTTCTGAAGTTTTCTTACATGTCTTTATGATTTCATTCAACAACACCTTGTTATATCTCTGTTTATAACAAGCACTGAACCAGACTCTAGGAATCTTGAAATAAAACTCGGGCCCTCAATCCATGAGGACCCAAATATCTGAATATAAACAGGAACAGACAATGAAAATATGGTGTAGCCGGGCGTTGATGGCACACGCCTTTAATCCCAGCAGTTGGGAGGCAGAGCAGGAGGATCTCTGTGAGTTCGAGGCCTGCCTGGTCTACAGAGCGAGTTCCAGGACAGCCTCCAAAACAATACACAGAAACCTTGTCTCCAAAAACCAAAAAAAAAATAAAAAAGAAAGAAAATATGGTGTAATAACAGCTATGCATAATAAAACAATAGTAAACGTTGTTGAGGACAATGTAAAGTGGAAAAAATGAGTTTTAAAATGAGATAGTATTTCTACTTAAAGGCTGAGTCATCTTAACTTGGCCCTGCCTCAACTTGATGTGTCATGCTTTGTGCAATCCCATCTGAAGCTTGTCTCTTTATAGATGAGGAGGGGAGTAGGTGGGGATGGGGAAGGAACAGGAAGAGAACAGGGAGGGAAAACTGGTTGGCATGTAAAATAAATGAAAAATGTTATTTAAACAAAACAAAAATAAATCATTTGCAAAATTAAAATACAGGAATAATGTAGGTGAGGCAAGCACAGGTACAAATCAACAACACAATGTCTTTAGAAAGGTTAAACTTGACTTGTTATCCAATTTGAATTGAATCACATGAACCTTTTGAGGATGAGCAGACAGACACTCACTGATATGCTTTATGTGTTAAGAATGGACAGGCCCATGCTTAACTTTATACTTAAAAATGGTATTTTGGCATAAAAGAGAATAAATAAACCAATATTATGAAAGAGCAAAGACCTGGGCAAATGAATCAAGGTGAACAGGGAGTCAAGTAGCAACCTTGGTGACAAATGCTCACTACCTATGTACAAATGTGCCTTTATATCTCAAAAATTAATGTATAAAGACAGGAAGATGACACTAATCAAACACACTCATCTGCACATTAAATAAAATTTAATTTTAAAAAATGACACAGAATCCAAAGAAGAGTACTTCATTAGCTTGAGACTAAGCATTGTGTTTTTACAATGGACTAAGAAAGGGCAAGGAAGTTTGGAAATCATGTGATGTTTTCATTGCTGTCTTCCATCAGTTTATCTTCAAATTAGAAGTCTTTATTATGTTAATTTTTCATGGCTCTGCGAGGCATGATGATTATAAAATAATGTATAAATTTACAGCAGGATACTGTGGGATGATATTGACTATAAAGTGAAATGGTCAGCAAAATGAGTTTGGTGAATGTACTAGTACCTCAACTCATCTATTTGTAGCATATGGTGTTTTTTTGTCTGTGTGTGGTGTGTCTGTGTGTGCATGCAATCAAGTTCTGAGTAATCACCAAATGTCAAAATAATACAAACAATTCCAAGAGTATGGTACTCAGTCTTGACTCAGGATGACCCAATTTAACAAACTCCAGTAATAAAGCTCTAATGATGTAAATTCAGTTGACAGTGTAATTTCAGTTTTTATTTTTTACTGTGCTAGGGATATGTTGCAATACTGTTGTGCAATAGGCAGCAACAGAGATATGAAGCTTCCAACCATAAGTCGAAACATTAACAAATATTTTACATTTTGCACATTGGTAAGCTGTGATATTCCTTAGGCTGAACATTTTTTATTTGTGTTTGTGTGTTTTCAAATTTTTGTGGGATTATTGAGATATAAACATCTCTAAAAACAAATACATGGATATATTTCCAAGTATATTACCATGTTGTACATTAGATTCTCTAGAAATTATTCTTCTGAAAGTTCACATTTGAAGGGCACTTTGCAAAACATAGATTTTATGGGAGTTTTTTCTTTTTGATGGGGGAGTGGAAATGTTTTCCACTACTTTCCTGTTGTTATTTGACAGTTTTGCACATTTAGATAATGATTTTTTTCATGTTACCCCTTTGGCTTCAATTTAATTGGCCTTCCTCTCCCACTGGCATGCTTCTACACAACTTGCTGTTTTATTTCTTTCTTTCATGTCTTCTTGTATACAGTTTCAATATGTTAAAATTTTTACACCCACATTGTCTGAAGCTATGCATGATCAACAAAAGAAGGTCCAGGTAAACAGAAATTTCATCCACCAATTTAGTATCTTTATGTTTTGTGGTGTATATTCATGCATCTAAATGTTAACTTCACCATCACTTTTGCTGTTATTTATAACAGTAATATTTCATCTTTAATGGGAGAGGCAAAATATACAGAGAATCAAATGCTCTTGGCATCTTTTAATATATCCACCAGCTGTTCTTACTTCTAATTTATAAAATGGTGTTAACTGGGCTCCCAAATAACTAGGCTTTAATAACAGAACAGAATTTCTAATTGTTTTCCTTAGCCAACTTTTATTCATTGGCCATTGTCGATGAACTAATTATTGAAAAGAACTTAGTTATATTTTTCCCAGGTTGCTTTTAGTCAATAAACAGAGAAGCAGGAAGAAACATGAGAGTGTCTAGGGAAAACTAGAGCATCTGTTTTGTGTGAGTTTTAAAGAATGCACAGAGATACAAAGAGGCAAGACATACGTATTACTTTTTACAGAGTATTGTCTGACTCTCATTGCCTAGAAGCAAAGATTTTGTCTTCATAAAAATCATTAAAGAAAATAACTGCTTCCAAACCAGATGGAAATGTTAGAGAGTAGGACCAAAATTAAGGAATGCATTGTCCACATGTGACTTACATACTGTATGCATAAACCTAATCTGATTAACTGTTGCAAAAAGTGCTTTTGCATTGCAGTGTACAGTACACAAGAAAGAAGGATGACTTCCATGGCAGTAAAATTTCTGCTGATAAGTGTGGAAACTTACAAGACATATTAGAATGCCCAACTTAAACCATCCTCTTTCTATACTTAAGGATGATAACTGCTTTATTGGTGGATGTTTTCTATGGTTAAAGAATTCAAAGTGAGCTATATGTGCTAAAATAATCTTAGAAGCTGATATTAGCTTGTTCTGACTCCTTCTTTGATCAATAATAATGTTGGGATTATTAGAGGTATCTCTATAAAACAGTGACCATAACTTTTAACTTTCAAACAACCTTAATATGTAAATTCTATCATTCCATTCCAAGTTTGAGGTGTTGGATTGTAAAGCAAAGAGGTTATGCAGTCTGCCCATAGTTAAACTGGCCAACAAGTTAGAATTAGAACCCAGGAAGTCTGATTCTAAAACCTTCCCTTCTAATTACTGTGGAAGAAATTAGAATCCTGACTGATATTTCTTGCCAGAAAATACATACTAAAGAAGTTGTGTGAACCCTAAAAGAAAAGTTAGAGCTCCCAGCTGCAAAATATACACTTTTCTGAGACTGGATTAATTTCAAAGCTTTTGGTTAGTCTATGTTATTTGTCAATAATTCCAAATGTAGAGAAAATTGCAAAAACTGATGTATAAACACCAATTATGTTGACTCAGAAAAAAGTATTACTAACTTTGAACCAAATGTGCTTCATCATTTTCCTTTCATTGAATATTATGAGAAGGTGAAATTGTCTCTTATGCAACCAGAAGCAGTTACAAAGTAGATTAAATATGATAATATTTTATCTGACATATTTTGATGTTGTCAGTTAACAAGTAACATCCTTTATGGAAGTTTTCCGTCCATAAAAGGGTTAAACTAAGATTTTAGTAGTTAACTATCTTTTCAGTTTAGTTTTATTGTGAAATATTTTTAAAGCTTTCTTTGTTATTTTGGGTGTCTATTTTTAATGTTCCTGGCATTGACAGACTGTAATGATGGCATTCTCTATCTTTATAAAAATGAAATATTCTTAATTTTTTAATTTCCCTTAAGGTTCTTCATAAACATGTTTAGCTCAAGCGCACCTGATTAGAATACTGGGGTGGAGCACCAGAGTACTACCTGGCAGATCACATCGGGTGTAGTGTCCATTTGTGTTCTTGGTCCACAAATAGGTCAGGGTGTTATCTGTGTTCTCCACCACCCTTACTACGAGATTGCAATGTATAGGGAAACTGTGTGTAAAGAGCCTGCTCCTCACTCAAACATCCGTCCAAAGTTAAACTCTATTGACATTTCTGCCTGGTTTAAGGATTAAAGTGAATGCTAGTCAGCTTTGGTTTTCTTCCTTTCCCCTAGTATATGTTAGCTGTTATGTACATGCATATCTATATATGTATATATGTGCATATGCAGATTTTAATCACGTTGTACGCATAGGTTCTGTTTTGTCATGCTTCATACTAACAACTGCACTTAAATATATTTGTGCACAAACATTTCTTGGTTGATTTTTGAGCAATTTCTCAGAACAGATCCTAAACCTGTGTGATATGCCTCAATATTCTACCAACACAATTTCACCTCCTTTTTGTTAACATTGTTTTCTTTTAAATCTTCAAGTATACTAGTAAAGAATTCAAGACACAAACAGAAGAGGAGGAAAAGGGAAAGTTATACATCTCTTTGTTCAAAGGTGGACAACCTGCATGGCAGAGGCTTTATAGTACTGCACTGGGAAGGGAATAGTGGGTTGGAAAAGTGAAGTTAACAATCCCTACATCTACTTTGGGATAGCCTGGAATACCAAGTCTCTGGAAATAGAACTTAAATCAAAGCCTGAGTGTCTTTTCGTGTGATAACTTGAATTCCAAGGAGTAGCACAGCTGATGCTCACAGGTCTAGTATTACCTGGGAAACAGGAGGTAGGGTCCAAAGTTCAATAGCCTGAGGTTATCATAGTACTCTCATAGTACTGTAGCATAAATAAATAAGTGAGCCAGAAGCTGATATTGGTGCTCAAATTTGAAACTGAATAGCAGAAAAGCAAAAGAGCTGACCACTAGCTTTTTACCTGAACCTTGGGCTGAATGAATTGATCCAGTCTCAGGAGCTCTCACCAAGCCTCAGACTGTAACCTCTACTCAGTGTAACCTCTACTCAGCATGGCCAGAGAATGAATGCTTCATACTGAATCTTTACTCTTGTCTTACATACTCCTCTAGTGCTGGGATTAAAGGTCTGAGCTATAATTCTCTTTTAGACCAATTCAATCTTGTGGCCTTGGACTCACAGAGATCCCTAAACCTCCTAATCCTGAGTCCTAGTAGCCACCTACTAACTTCTTACATGTGAGAACACTAACTTCCCAAAGAACTATGGAAATAAGATATACGGAACAGGCTGATTTCCTTGGGAACACTGAATCTTGGATAAAGAATTTAACCTACCCAAACTCTTGTTCTCTCATCTCTAAAATTCAAGTAATAATGTGCACATTTTACAATAACATAAACAATGGATGTATGTTTTTGCAAATAACAACTACAATAAATGTGGTCATCGTAAGTCATGCAAGGCGTATCTGTTACAAATTATTTGTTATGTAAATTGCTGAGCATGCTAGCACAGAGTGAGTAGCCTTACCTTTCAGAAATTTGTAAACTCAAGGGATAAATACAAAAAATATAATTGTCAGGGAGGATGAAAAGGCATTGACAGGATAAACTGGATTCTATGTTAATTATATAGAAGGGACATTGATTCAGAATTTAAAAATACACGAAAAGCTGAGGAAAACATGATAAAGAAAAGTGCTAATCATAAGAAGAATTCACGCAACTAGGAAGGAAACCTGTGCACAGAGTAGGGTCCTCAGGAAAAACAAAATGCTAGAGAAACAGTAAACAAAGTCCCAGGAATGCAATGAAAATCCAGGTGGGGCCAGGGGGTGAGAGGAGAGCAGAGATACAATCATGGAGACAAAGAGCCTTGAAATCACTGTTGTGTGATTTATCACTAACTCATATCCAAAGGCTACTCTGCATTGTACTATATAACTCATAAAGAAGAGGGGTAATTTTTTTCCTGCCTATTTTTGTTTTTAAATTCCTGCAGCATTTTTTTATCAATAACTTGGGTAAAAAAGTGTGTTCCTGTGGGAGGAGGGCTAAATTCCCCCTGAAAAAGAGTATCACATGTGAAGTTTTCAAACGTGTCAGGAATGTCACAAGATCATTTACTCTCACTATCTGAGGTAGGCATTGACTTCCAGCAAATTGAATGGGTTGTCTAAGTTACAGAGTCCAACTTTTCTCATGGGATGTCAGTTACCTTGGCTTGTTAATAACGAAAGCGACTGCAAAGAGTTCAGCACTCTTTACCTGAGTCAATTGGCACTGCCTGATCATAGGTTGGAACACACGTATGGGTTCCTTCGAAAGTAGTTGTTTGAAGTGGTCCAAAAGGATCCATAAGCTACATCTTACATCAAAGAGAAATTATGGGTAATTCCCAAGTCAAAATGAATTATCTGTGTGTATTTGTGTTGATTTGCTTGAAAACTGTGTACTCTCAAAATCCCCAGGGAGCATGTTTGATGCTGGATGAGACATGGATAATCAAACAAGAGGGAAATTGTAAAGTCCAAACATATTTATTCAAAGAGCTTATTTCACTTCCCCCATGCCAGAGAAATTTCTCTGTTTTCTTTAAACATTCAGTTTATTCCAATAATGACAGCTGGATAATGCCAGCAGACATTGACCACTGACTCACCAGAAAAACCACAGAAGAGAGACAGCAAGAAAATTCTGATTTCTAGCTCTGTAGAAGGTTGGTGTACCTACATGTGATTGTCCAGTTTTAAATCTTTTCCATTCTGTCTTTTATTCTAATTGATTCCCCATGTTCCATGTCTCCCTTGCTCTACATCTGTTCTATCAGAAGTCCAAGGTTTATGACAAATGATGCTAAACATCAAATGTGTGTTTTAATGGCCAGTCAATTGTCTGCATGTCAAGAATGCTTTTTCTTTATTTCTTTTCAAGCACATGTTTTCAATAATGTAATAAAAACCAGATCTAACCATAGGATTGAATAAAAGTGGCAGCTGTAACAGAAGAAGAATTACAAAGTGACAAAATAAATAAGACAAGTAAAAGTAAGACCAGTCCAATATGCAGCAAAGGAGAAATAAAGGGCATTGAAAGAAATCATCTCTCCCCTAGAAAACAAGTGCTTGCAGGATCCATTCTCAAAGGACTGTGATTGGAAGACAAGCTGAGAAATCAGCAGAGCTCAAATTTACCACTTAATTGGTGGCCTTGTACAGGCTGATTTTCTAATATTTCTTGTCTGTACTGGCTTTGTCTTCAAAACATGTTGATATCTGTATTCAGAGTTAGATAAGGATTCAGTGAGATAATTGTAAAGTACATACTCTTCATAGCAAAGAATTATGATGTTTATTGCTGTTATTATTTCTTTTTTTTTTTTTTTGGTTTTATGAGACAGGATTTCTCTGTATTGTTTTGGAGGTTGTCGGTCCAGCCTGGCCTCGAACTCACAGAGATCTGCCTGTCTCTGCCTCCCAAGTGCTGGGATTAAAGGTGTGCACCACCACCGCCCAGTTGCTGTTATTATTTCTAACATTAATGTTAGGATTATTATTTATCAATATGTTCTTTGAGAAAGTCATCATTGCTTGACTTGAGTCAATAATTTTACTTAATACAATATAATGTGTATATATATCTAATGTAATAATAAAATAAAGTAGCTAAACAAATGAAAGACAATGAAATTTTCATGTGACAATAAGATTTAGGAAATTATAGACAATAGAGTAGTTTCTCTGTTTAATAAAAAGAAACTAAAGCTATAGATATAAAATTCAAACGAACTACATGTTAGTGACATAATATTTTATATATAATTAAAAGTCAACTGTATTTCCTATCCTATAATTTCATACACAATCAGCCAAAGAGGAAAACAATCTTAGAGTTATTTGTTTAAATATAGTTTTTCTTTGAACATCATTTTATATAATGTTCTTCCCAATTTTCTGCTTTTGAAGCAGTCATTTAGTAGATACAGGCTTGACACCCCTAATCTAAACATCTGACTTTTCAAATCTAATATTTTTTAGTGTTGACATAAACAGCTTTGAAAATTTTCCATTACTGACCTCTTCAGATGGATTATGATCAAATTCAGATCTAAGAAAATTGATGCATGAAATTATCTTTAGGTTATTAATGGAATGTACATATGAAATATAAACATAGTTTATGTATAGACTTTGGTTCTACCATTAATATATTATGTATATGCAAATATTCCACAATCAAAAACATTCCTGCCCAAATGTCAAAGCACATCTTTAACCTTTTTAAATAATGGAAATGCAAGCCATATTTGAGGAGTCAAGTTGAAAATGCTGACCGTGTATTTTTCTCATTTACTGCTTCTAAAACTAAATTTACTTTACTTATTTAGGTTGTTCATTATGTTCATTATGCCAGTGCACATGTAGTCACTATTTAGTGATCTTTAAGAATCACAAAATAATGTGGCCAAAGGATTCTATAACTACAATATTCAACTGTCAATGGGTCAAATTAAATGCTTAGAGACCTGAAAATGATAATAATATTAAAAAATGTATGGTTATTTCTCATTGCATAAGGATATTTCCCTAACCCACGATGTTAATTTAAACCCATAACATAGTTGTTTTTGCTGTAAGCTTTATTAATCTAACTAATGATTTTTAAATTATTTTTGCATGTTAAGTTTCATTATAAATTAATGTCAAAGTCTTCCAATGGAATAAAGAGAAAAATAAAGAAAATGTTTAAGATACATGAAAAATGCTAGGAATAACTTTCTCAGATGGTGAATTGATATAAATTAAACCTTTGTGGAATATTTGCAACATCCAGAAAGGAAAGAGTGTATTGTCATTACACATTGTACCCAGACAGAGTGAAAAGTTCTTTCTTCCATTTACCAATACAGTAAACAAATCATAGTTGAAACTATTTGTTATTGCCTAACCTGAAGTAATACTCTGCAACTGTTAAGGATATGAATGTAGAAGGTAGTGTATTTTCCTTATTTCATCTATGTTATTTTATTTATCTTTTAAGCTTTTAAAAGAAGCTTTTATTTTGTAGCATGTGTATTATAGGAAACAAAGCACAAGAAGGTAAGAACAGTCTCCCAGTCACAAGCAGTTCAGCTTGATGTGTCCTTCCAGATGCTACAAATGTACATACATTTAGGGAATTGAGATTATACAGTATGTACCAAGCTTTCCGCCACATTGTGATTATGGGAATCAATCTTCCACAAGACCCAGCAATTCCACTCTTAGGCATATATCCAAAGGAGGCAAATTCATACAAGGGCATCTGCTCCACTATGTTTATAGCAGCATTATTTGTAATAGCCAGAACCTGGAAGCAACCTAGATGCCCCTCAACTGAACAGTGGATAGAGAAAATGTGGTACATTTACATAATGGAGTATTACTCAGCAGAAAAAAACAATGGAGTCTTGAAATTCGCAGGTAAATGGAAAGCACTGGAAGAAACCATCCTGAGTGAGGTAACCCAGTCACAAAAAAAAAAAACATTGTATGTATTAACTCATATATGGATTTTAAACATGGATCAGGAGAGTACCAGTCTGCACTTCCACTGACAGAGAGTCTGGGAAACAGGAAAGAATCTAAAACACATACATGGTACCCAAGAGAAGAGAAATGAGGAAGATCCTCTGAACAGATGGGAAATACGGCGAGGGGTGGGGGGAGGGGGACCTGGGTAATAGAGAGGGGGACAAGTGGAAGAGAGAGTAGAATGTGGAGGAACAGGAAGGTCGACTGGGGGGGGTACGATAGGGGGAACAGGGAATCATAGGTTAGAAGACAGATCAGGCACCATTGTGACCTCTAGTGATCTAAACGGATGACACCAATTGACAAGCTAAGCAATAGTGTAGAGACCACCTCGAATGCCTATTCCTGATAGTGAACTTGATGTCTATAACCATCCTGGAGCCTTCATTCAGTGACTGATGGAAGCAGAGGCAAACACCCACAGTTAAATACTGAACAGAACCCAAGGAACCCAGCAACAGAGAGAGAGGAGCAAAGAGCAAATTGGCAAAGAATGGGCTGGCAAAACCAGCAGAGACAGCTGATCTGAACAGGGCAGAGCTCTTGGACCCCAGACCGACAGCTGGGAGGCCAGCATGGGACTGATCCATACCCCCTGAGTGTGAGAGTCAATGAGGAGGCCTGGGCTACCTATGGGGTGCTGAGCAGTGGATCAGTGTTTATCCCTCGAATACTAACAGACATCGTGTGTCCTTAACACAAAGAGGGTTGCTCTCTCTGCCTGGACTCTTAGGAAAGTGCCTGGACCCTACCCTGAATGAAATGATAGACTCTAGATATCCCCTATGGGGAAGGAATTGGCAATAGGGTGGGAGGATGGGGGGGATGGTAGGGGAGTGCGGGAGGAGGGGAGGGAGAGGGAACTGGGATTGACATGTAAAACAAGCTAATAAAATTTTTAAAAAGTTAAAAAAAGAGTAATAACTAAAAAATTTTAACACAAAAAGAAAAATTTTAACACAAAAATACACAATATTGTTCTACTAACTCTACTTTGACATACACTGGCAACCTCTTTAACATCTAAAGTGACCAGATGTTGTAAATAGGACTCCTTTGTCCTTTATATAATTACATATGCTATTTACCCAGCAAATCCTAACAAAATGGGACAGTGGTTTCTTTTCTGCCCATGGAACACAATGACTTAGAGCTCTTCATTTCCTTCTCCTGGAAACCAGGGGACAAACACAATGTGGTCAGCTCAGGAGGGCTTTGGCTATTCCTCTCTAAACAATATTTCAAATGAATCCTAACAAAAGCGTACTTACACAATGTATTGCTTTACTACTACTGCTACTTATAAAATATATCAGGTACTTTAGAGTATCTAGAAAGATCTTTCCCAAAAAATACTTGGCATTGTCAAACACACATCACACTGTGAGAAAGCGCGTTCGTGCAAGCACACACACACACACACACACACACACACACACACGGGGGGGGGGATTGAAATGAATATAATGTATACACAATAGAACACCAAAAACAGACCTCTTCACACAACCAATCTGGCTCCGGAACTCTTCTTCCTCCTGCTGGGTCCTCTGGCCTATTGAACAGACAAGGACGAGTGTCACTCTTGGGGTCTTTTCTAGATGTGGCTTAAACACTTCCATTGCAAAGTCACTTCTGGAAGACACGTCTACGTTGTCTTTTTAAGACGACTGGATACACACAGGTGATGTCCTACCTCTACCCTGCTTCGGCAATCACTACAGCTACATGTCCAAATTTAGCCAAAGGGTAGGGAGAAAGGTTGAGAGCAGCTTTTTTATATTATACACAAGGCCTTCTAGGGCGGCGGACAAATCTTCGCCAGCATTTCCAACTAGCCACATAAGAAGTCTCCTTCAGGCTTCTTTCGGGTGGAAGGAGACCCCGCCCCCAGGGCCGAACCTTCCTCTGGCTGCTATGTGGGGCTTGGCTAACCTTCCTCCAGGACTGTCGAGGCCTCATTCATCCAGATCCGAGGGCTCATCAACCTGGTGGCTTGCTCCCAGCGATGGCCGAGGGTTCCTGCTCAGATCCACCGCCTCAGGCTGCAGAGGTCCCGAAGGGCCAACCTTGGCCTTCTGGTGGCCCCATTCTGTCTGCCATGTCACGCCACCGACACCGGTAGAAGTCCTCCAAGGCCTGCCTGGAGCTTCTCCATGGGCCCGGCCCTGGAGAGCAGGGGTCCGGTGGGGTCAAGGAGACCGTGTGCAGAGGTCGCCGCCATCGTGGCGCTTCGCTGGCGGAGGAAGAGTCGATGTAGCTAAATTATGGTGATGTTGTATGGTGCGATGGCAAGAGCTGACTTCAAGCACATGAGTGATTACCCATGGTATAGTATGTAGACAGGCACATACAGAAGAGTAGATCTGGCTATACATGGCTAAAAACAAAGACATAAGAGTAGCATGGCATGTTCTTAAATTGTAAAATGATTTCATTGCATAGAACAAATTTTATTTTAGGGGATATTGAAGCTTTTCAAAAATTATTATTTTTAATGTATATAGATATTTTAACTTTATTAAACTGTGTACCGTATGTATTCCTGGTGGCCCTAAATGTCAGCAGAGGGCACCATATGGTTTGGAACTAGAATTACTAATAATTTTGGGCCACAATGTAGGTGCTAGAAATTGAAGCTGGGTCATATGGAAGACTAACAAATGCTCTTAATGCTACCTTAGCTGTCCATCTGCTGTTGAATGAGTGTAAACTCATTCAATCCATTGTTTCTCCCAATGGAGATACTGTTTGGTGAGATGAATCAAATCAATTTACCACAAAAGACTTTAACTCTCTTAGACAATCATCTATAAAATAATCTCTGTCTTGTTTTTCCATAACCCTACAAATATCGTGGCCACGACACAAAATGTATTTTATAAAATTAAACTCTACTTATTCATGAGCTGCTTACAAGTAAGATTGTAAAATCTATTAGAGTAAATAGTTCACTGATCACAAAAGATGTTCTTACATCTGATGGAGGGAGGTCTTTGTCAGTTTTGACTACTGACCAGCTTATCTATTGTTGATAATGTTTAACTGTATTTCAGCAAGGTAAACATCAAAGAAAGTTAAAGTAATAGACTTTTAGGGAAGCAGGTAGCTAGTATTTGAAAGTATAAACTGAATCTCTCCCTTATAAAGTCACAAGGCACTGAGAATGAATGAAGTAAGTTGGACTTCTCAAATAATAAAATATTCATTAGCTCTTCTAGGAAAAATAGGTTTTCATAACTTGATTGCTAACCAAATTCAAGTTATAAACAGAAAGAAATACTAGAATGCACTTCATGTCCCATTACATTTTGAACATGTAACTATTAACGAAAAAAGTAGAACTATTATTTGTGTTTCTGTAATGTGTGCTTTGTATCTTATCTGACTAATCATTAGAATGGCACTACTTTGCAGATAATAAGATATGATGGATGATAGATATAAATGCTTCTCAGAAAGCATACACATCAGGCAACATTACAGGTTCAAATTCTGCATGATTACAGAGTGATTTTTTAATACATATGAACATTATACAAATTATTGTATATTTTTGTAAAATATAAATCACACAGAATTTGATTATAACTGAATTTAAGAACTTAATTTCACTGTTTTGTAATCAGCTCCACTATTTCTAGGAGTTTTTCATTATTATAGTGTACATATAACCCCATTAAACACCAAGTCCCCAATACTCTTTGACCTCCAATACTATTCTCTGTCACTATTAATTTGATTGTTAAAGTAATTTAGTAAAATTTGTCATTTTGAGTTATATATTTCATAAGTTTTTTCATAATATATATTACACCAGAGATCCATTCATATGAAAGGCTAAGTGCTGTTCTTCTTACCTATGAGCCACAGTTTGTTCATCCATTTATCTGCCAGTGAACAATTTGGCTATAACTTGCATTTGACTGTTATAAATATTTACATTATGGATGTGGTTGCAAAACTATTTGTCCAAGTAGCTGATTTTAGTATCCTTGGGATAGTGGCCCATGAATGAATTTACTGGGTCATAAAATAAATTGCAGCATTATATGTGTACTTAATAGAGTTCTAGAAGTCACATATCTATTTAACTAAAATTACATTAAAGAACTTTTCTTGTCACTGATACAACCAGAAAAGACATGAGTAAATAATTGTAACCTGTAATTCCATCAACAGAAGTTTAGATTCAGGTCACAATAAAATCCCATGGGGACCTGTGGGTGAAGGGGATTTCTCTCCCATTAGTTAATCACTCAGTGGTCCAGGATGACAACAGACATTAATATCAATTACACAAGGAACAGAATATCTTTCTCTTGCATCAGGACAAAAAGTCTTCTGAAAGTTCTCACACTTTAATCTAAAAGTGGCTCAAACCATATCCTTCTCTGTTCCCTGGTGATAAATAGTTACATATTGTGTTGCAGGTGAGGAATAGAGTGTCCCACCTGCTGTGCGGCCTGCATCCGAGAATGTAGCCAGGTGGTCGGGATAGATGACACAGAGACCAGTCGGTTGCTTTAAGAAAACTTTATGCTTCCCAAGTCAGCTTAGGAAGAGACTCCAAGTCCGCTTAGGAGAGAGAAGACTCAGGAGAAATCTCTCCAAGAAAAAAGAGCTTCCCTTTTTAAGGACTTCTGCCATCCATCTACATACAATTCTTTCCAGACTTCTCACCCTCCTGGCTGGTGGTTTAATCTCCTGCCCCAGAATCGGGGAGACACAGCAGGGGAACAGGAAGAGGCATCTAGCCTTAGGGGGGTGTGAAAGACATGGTATCTCAGTGAGCAAGCCCTTATCTGAGCCCTATCAAGAGCTTTATAGCACTGAATTGTTTTCAGTAAACATTATCTCACAGCTGCCTGCTCTCAGGCAGAAGGGGAAGTGAGTTTCTGCTCAAGGTCTGGTGTCCCCACAATAGAGGATAAGGCTCTTAGAACTGCAGAAGGAAAGGGACTCATATGCAGAATGTACTTCAAGTCTCCATAAAAATAGGAAAATCACATAGTTTTATTTGAACATTACATCCAAAATATGGATATAGATATTAAGAATGATTTTTACTTAATTTATTTAAACTACTAATGCAAGTGTACCTTAATATTCCATAATCTCATGCACAAATGAGTAAGTACTCCAGACAAGGGCAGCCTTTTATAGGGTAACTGTATTTAAATCAGACAATATTTTATATAGAAAATGTATTATTCATAATCAGAAAATGGTTCATGGGATTTTTCTAATTATTCAAATATTTAATGGTTGTCAGGGACTATACTATGTAAATACTGGTAAGAGAAGCATAAATGTGATGTCAAAGTTTCTGTCCTACCTAGTCCCATAGCAATTTAGTCCCAAATGAGCACATAGAGGCTTATATTAATTATATACTGTTTGGCTGATGGCTCAGGCTTCTTATTGGCTAGCTTTCTCTTAATTATTAACATATTTCTATTAAGCTATCAGTCTACACTTTTCTTGGCTTACTGGTGATGCCTGGCCCTCTTGCTTCTTCAGCAGCTACATGGTGTCATAGAAACACCGTTTATCTATCAGGAACCCAGTAAGCCAAGACTACGTGGAGATACTTAGATTAACAGAAGTAGGTTAATAATAAGAGTGACATAGCCAATAAGGCCAATGAGCCACTGGCCAAACAGGTTATAACTAATATAAACCTTAGTGTGTTTATTTGGGACTAAATGACTGCAGTACTGGGTGAGATGTAAATTCCATCTTCATGAACATAACAGAAATGGTAGACATGATTAACCATGAGAAGGTAATCTGTAAGAAACATAGATATTAAAAGGAATATAATACCAGATAGAAATATAATGATAAATTATGTTTTGGAGCACATAATTAGAAAAAGTAGCATATGTAGCATCTGAGAAATTTGTATATGGGTATAAAACTTAAATAATAAAACACCAGAAGTTGGGGGAAGAAATTGCATTAGACAAAGGAGATATTGCATTGAAGTTCCAGAGAATGGGGAAAACCCAGAAAATTCAGAATATTAAATACATACAAAATAAATTGTGCAGTGAGTTGCCGGGATAACTCAGTGGTTGATGGCAGGAGTGTTGGTGCACAACTTTTATTGTATCATTTGAGAGCTGGAAGCAGGAGGATTTCTGTGTTTTTAAGGGCAGCCTTGTTTACAGAGAGATTTTTCAGGACAGTCACAGTGAGTCCCCAAAAAATCCTGGCTCAAAAAATAAATAATAGTACAAATTAAAACTAATTTAAAAATTCAAGTGAAGTATTTCTTGAATATAGGGAACATGTAGGTCATGAAAGCAATATGATGCTATATAGCAAATCTATGAGAAGACAGGTAGTGTCTCTGGTCTCCATTTTGTAGGGGCTTAAATGAGTTCAAAGGAGACTAAGTTACAAGCCCGCAGTGTGTGTATCAGGTCCTGCACTCAGCACAGTAGGAGTGCCCTCCCACCTGGCAATGCTTTTAGCATGCCACACTTGTCTTTCCAACTGAGAATCACAGCAGAGTCCATGCCCGTTTGAGAAAGATTTTAAGAGAGAAGACTCTGGGTTATATAAATACATCACTGAAAGACAGAGAGAGGGAATCTTCTTCATGTTATGTGTGACAAAGTGTGAACTAAAATACAGCTAATCAGGAGATACAGATGGTCTTCCCCAGGGATGAGCCCGTGAATTAGTTATTTAGTAACAAATGATCAAACCTGAACTTATGTCCATAGCAATAAATGGGTCAAGCAGATTGCATTTATATATTTATGCATACATATGTAACAATAACAAAGAAAATAGGCCAGAAATTTACAAGGAGAAAGGAGGCATAGGCAGGGCTAGAGGGAGGAAGGGGAAATGATGTAATTGTATTACGATTGTAAAATAGTGATTTTTAAAGAAAATATGATTCATATATTATGGAATTTTATGAACACTGGCAGGAAAATGTATGCAACTGGAAATCATTATATTACATGAAATAAACCAGACTCAAAATACAAAAAAATAAAATAAAATAAAATAAAATAAAATACAGCTAATCGATTACAACAATTTAAATTTGTTCAGCATCAGTGATTACTAAACTAATATATTAAAAGAAAAAGATACCTTATCTTTCCAGTAATCAGGTTTGTTGATGGTGAAATTTTGCCTTTCATATGTCTTTAAATGCTGAAATATCAAATGGAGGGCTGAAACATAAATTAGCATAGTCTTCTGTATTGCTATTTATATCAAGTACCGCAGAGTTGTTCCAGTCTCACATTTCCATGAGTCTTTCCATCGAAAGGAATTCAATCAAGGTAAGTAATCAGACATGCTCATAAAAACTTTAGATTTCATATATTGAAACTGCAACATATATTTTAGCATTGCTCTGAGCAAAAATATCAAATAACTATTGATTTAATAAGAAACTGATAACTTTAAAAATAACCATTTCAAAACATAAAAATGGGATTATCAGGAACAAAATTAAAATGTTTTCAGGAAATATTACTTTGCAAATAGCACTTTAAAGTGGAACACTTAGTATAAGGTCAGATATGTTAACTACTTTCTGTTCAAAGTAAATGCCAATGCAATTTCAAATAATTAACATACATTATTGTTGAATTGATATTTATGGTCTTTACACTGTACCTCCAGTTTTATAGCTAATATTTATTTCTTTTGTCAAAAAATTACCAATTGAAAGTTAAAATTGCACTTGAGTAGAATCTATGTTTATAATGAAAGGGACAGTGATAAATTATGAGACAGCTGTAATATGTAAGAATAGCTTCATGAACAGTTAAGTAGGAATATTGAAGTTGTGTAATAAATTCAGGATGGTACAATGCTTTCAATCTTTTTCCTTGATATATGGTGTTCTTCCATAGGTGCAAGACTCCATCTTTTTCTTACATGAATCCTTTTTGCTCTGTTCCAAATAGCATGCATTCATAGTTCTGTCTTAGATACTCATTTTAATAGTTTTCTGGACAATAATAAAATGATGTCACAACTCATCAGCAGGATGGACTGCAAAAAAATCAATCAACCAACCAACCAAACAAACAAAAACCTTGAAACAATTGAACCATGCAGGCTTTGTGTTCTGCTAATTGAGACTTCTGTTTTGTTTAATGTGCTATAGAGAGAGTGTGGTGAAGCGAGAGCTCTGATGTACACACTTATGTCAACATGGAGGAACATTCTTTAGAGGGAAAGAAGAGAATGGATTCCCACCATAGTTAGCAGTGGAAGTGTCCTGAACCTTACCATTCCCTGTTCTGATTAAAGAATCTCTGTGTTCAACCCTGTGAAATAACCACATCCTTTAAATCAATTTCTCTTTTGAAGGAAACATTTAAATTAGTTCCTTTTTGGGTGCTACACAAAGATCCTAGAAAAGAACAGACATAGTCTGGAAACAACCTACAATCAACGCACGTATCAGTTAATTGTGGCTTCATAAGTAGAAAAATATGTACTTGAGAGTCTAGAAGACATTTCGTGAAATGTTTCATTCAATTTCCTCTTTTTTAAATATATCATGACAACATCGATTATTTTCAACCATCTTTCTGTTTTTATTTGTAACAAAGAAGACTTATTTCTTAGTGAGGCATCTTTTATTTATTTATTTATGTATTTATTTATTTATCCTTGTTGTAACATCCCTTCAAATGGATTCAATGAGTTTGTTCCTAGAATCCCATCTAAATATTATATTCCATATAATAATAGCATTAGTTACCTATACAATAATTTCATATATAATTTGTTTCTCATCCTAAATCTTTTTGTATATTTACCGAGTCAGGCAGTAGCCACTTTAGATATATTTTCTTTTAATTTTTAACCAATTCTTAAACAAATAAATATTAAATAATACACTAGTAAGCATAGATTCTATGTAATAGGTGATGTGGGGACATAGTATACAAACTGCAGCATACTGTAAACAAGTCTGTACTTTGTGGTGATGTAGAAAATTACATGACTTTCTTTTTTTCTTAAGTTTCCAGAAAGTTTTATGTACATGTCTTTGAGCAATGCTCTTTTCCTTTTTTATTTAAATTAGAAACAAGCTTGCATCATATGTCAATCCAAGCTCCCTCTCCCTTCCCTCCTCTCCCACCCCCAGCAAATGCCCCAACTCCCCACCCAATCCCCTCTCCACTCTCCAGGGAAGGTGAAGCCCTTCATTGGGGATTTCCAAAGTCTGTCATATCATCAGGGGCAGGAGCTGGGCCCTGCCCCATGCATCCAGGCTGAAAGAGCATCCCTCAATGTGGAATGGGCTCCCAAAGTCCATTCGGATGTCACGGATAAATACTGATCTAGTACCTGAAACCCCAAAGTTTGCTGAGGCCTCTTCACTGACACGCACTTTCAGGGGGTCTGGATCAGTCCCATGCTGTCCTTTCAATTAATGTTATTAGAAGAAAATTCTCTAACTGATGAACTTTCATTCGGTTGTTGATTTTTAATTAAAACTGTTATTAATAATTCTATTATCACCATATTCTGAATGAAGTAGCAATACTAATAATGAAATACAAATTATTAATTTACAACTCCATAGCTAATAAATTATAGAATAGTTTCTCAAATATCACTAATAGTTTTTGACTGATATTTATGCTATTCAGTTATAATATTTGTAAATATTATGAAAATACTTTTTCATGAATTAATTCTATGCATCATGAACACTGGTAGTTGCTACTAATCTCATTATTATAGATTAGAAATTAAGATTCAGAAAAGTTAAAGAGGAGAATGAGAGGGCAATGTAGAAGTTGAATGAATGAAAACTCCATAATGATACCATTATCTTCCAGGCTAATTAAAAAAGGAGACTCAATGATTTAACTAACATCAATAAAAACATGACAAAATTAGTTTTGAACTGAATTTGTTCAGCTAAGTGGCATTATTCTTTCCAGTTGGATGTCTCAAAGCATAAATCAAAGCTAATGTAACATTTTAGAAAGAATTCTGCTACTTGAGATTGAATCCAAATATCTTTGTTGTGGCTAATGTTTTTGTCTATACTTTGACCAGGTGAATGTGCAAAGAAGGCAAGACTTGTGGTCACTGGGCTTCCATGTGATTATATTTTCAATGAAAACCACAGTAAAAATACAACCTTCACATTATTTATTTCTTTGTTTATTCTCACCATGCACCCAACCTATTATTGTCATTTTCCCCTCTGGATAAACTTGGAATCCTAATCTATGTGTTTGCTACTGAGAGTCTGACCAGAAAGACTACACCAATAGTACCTTTCTTTCAAGCATCAGGTTGGGTTCAGTCAATAGTAGAGCTGAGCAAGAGACAGGGAGATAGAGAGTGATTGAGGATTGGTTATATTACTAATTTTAGTCCTTGCTGATAGGAGTTATAAAGTTACAACAGTTCCTTTCTGACTAAAGATGGGATGATAGAAATACATGCTTCTTTACCAAATTGTGTTTACTAAACTTTGGGTTAGGACTTTGTCATCTGTTTTATATTGGGATCATTTTTGGTATAGATATTATTATAGAATTATAGTATTATAGAATACTTGACATAGAAAGCATATATTAGTGAATTAACAGACAAAAGAATGTATACAATTAAATAACTGTTTTATTCTTATAGATGAAAAATCCAATATAACTACAGTATATGTACAATACTCCACAAGTAGTATCTTCTTCAACAGAGATAATGTATGTGTTTAAAAATGTACATACCTGCCTAGTCCATGAATAGTCTGTTAAAAACAAAGACATGGTGGAACCCTGTGAAAATGGAGGCTTGTCCCAGAGTCAGTTCCAGGAGGTTTATACAGGAGCTGTGTGATCACTCTAGTCTGGCAGATAATGAAGTTCCAGAAACCTTAGAACTGTACTCCATGTCATCAGTTTCCAAGTATTGACTCAAATGTCAGTTCACTTTGTACTGGATACCTCTAAAAATCAAGAAAAATGTCATAAGTAATGGTAAGGGTCACTTAATGCATGTCAAAGTCTAGAATTTGTCCTGTCAAGAATGACCCCCCTTAGCCGGGCATTGGTGGCACACATCTTTAATCCCAGCACTCAGGAGGAAGAGACAGGCAGATCTCTGTGATTTTGAGACCAGCCTCCAAAGCCACAGAGAAACAAACAAACAACCCCCCCCAAAAACAACAACAAGAATGGCCACACTTTCCTCTTAGGTAATATAACATTATCCCACTGAAGATACCCCAACTATAAAACGTTGTTTTACCAGTCTCCCCAGAACATTTTCAATGAGTGAGCACGTTATTTCCTTTTTTTACTGTGGATATAAATATCTCTTCCGACAATTGAGGGAAGAATTATGACCCTGAGATACCCTAAAACACAACTATCTGAGAACTTGTTTTCACCAAAACAAATTTTCTGCTATAAATAATCAGGAACACAAAGATTGTTACAAAACCTTATGGCCACTTGCGATAATTAAGCTCAATGTATTTACTGTGGACTGCTGGTGCTTGAGTTTAAACGTATGATATATTTCTGTTGTGGCGCAATTAGTTCAGTTGGTTTCTGGGTACTAGAGGCTACATGCATTCTCTTTGTATGAATCTTAAAAGCAGAATACATCACTATCCCATCTTACAAACAAGATCCCTAGAGTACCAGATGAAGGACACTTGTATACATTTTCACACAGAGGGCAGAGTGATATAAGAGTCCTGATGCCCCCCTTGCTCCCCTCAAATTAATTTCATCAGGGAAAAAAAGGCATCCTCTTGTCAGAAGAAACAATGGCATACACAAGGAATTCTTTTCAATGGAATAACTAGACCCACACTGAACTGTTGGTCTTGCTGTAGACAAGTGGGGAAGGTTGAGCAACACTTGTTTCCTGTTTTGCCCTGTTAGTGTGCTATCAAGCTAGCAAGTCATTAAATGAGAGGTATCTACATGATAATTTTTTTTGACTTTGAAATCGAATAACATTTGTTCGCATAGCAGGTACTGTTTCTTCTGTCAGCTCTTCTGAAATTACTTCAACTATGGTGTAAACTGAGCAAAATACTTATTAAAAGTTTTCCAAGTAGCCGGGCAGTGGTGGCACATGCCTTTAATCCCAGCACTCGGGAGGCAGAGGCAGGCGCATCTCTGTGAGTTCGAGGCCAGGCTGGAACGACAGCCTCCAAAACAATACAGAGAAACCCTGTCTCATAAAAACACAAAACAAAACCAAAAAAAAAGTTTTCCAAGTAACATAACTAGGATTGAAAATTTTTCCCTGGTACATGTGGAGGAAAAAAAAAGGAAGCTTTAGAAGAAGACCTAAGCAAATAAAGAACTGAAATAAAGAAAAAAACAATAAAATTACAGAAATAATGAAAAGAAGAAGGAAAAGCAGAAAGAAGTAAAGAATAGATAATTCTGTGTGAGGAACAGACCCATGGCTTGATTCACAATATCATGATACTAAGAATTAAGAGGCAAATCTCCATCCACATCCTTCATCTGAAATTTTCACACCATTTTGATTTATATCCCCAGCTTTAAGTTTAGTGTCCATCGCCTAAGCAAATAGTCTCACTTTTTTGGAAATGTACTAAGAAATTTTATTGAAGTTTTTAGCTAAACAATTTTAAGTATAAACACTGCCTGAGGTAATTGGTGTCTCTGTGACTATGTTAGGTCTGTGAATGCCCCGCTGTCACCACTGCCTATAAGTCCTCTTTCATTGTGGTCTTTCTCTTCCATGCCTTGAAAAGATGGTTGTGCCAACTTGATTGGGTTTAGAATAAACTAGCAGATTGATGTACACTACAAGATATATCTAACCCTAACCCGATCTTGTAGTGTACATCTTAACAGAAGATTTCCAAAGGGGAAGACATGCTATCAGTATGGGGGGCACCATTCCATGAGCTGGGAATACATACAGAATACAAGGGAAATGAAAGGAAACTGGCAAATCTGCTTCCTGTCTGCTACCATGTGAATTGCCTCACCTACTAATCCATAGTATAATAGGCAGAGTCTTCTGTAACCATTAGCATGGAGATTAAATAACTGTGCTAACATTCCAGGGACTGGGGTTTCAAACAGAGCAAAATGAGGGAAGAATGAGAAAACATGTATAGGGATGGAATGCCCCTTTTCATCTTATCAGTCATGATATGAGTCATTCAGCTACTTCTCCTTGACTTAAAAAGACTGAATTAACTCATGGGCAAATAAATGTTTCTTTCCCTTAAGTTAACTCTGTCTGGTGTTTTGTAATTGTGATGATAAAAAGTATAATCATCATACCTTCTATTTGTCCTATGCATTTCTATGTTTTTCTCATTAAATAATATTCTCTTTTATAGGACAGAAACCTATGCCCCATTCTCTCTCTCTCTCTCTCTCTCTCTATATATATATATATATATATATATATATATATATCATCTCTCTCTCACATACAAAATAAACCAGCTATAATTCTTTACACCATTTCCCCCAATTTATATTCTAATACTTTTCCATTCCATTGTATATTTTGATGCTGTAACGATAAATGGCACACTTACTGAAAGTAAAACTAAGTGTTTATTGTAGAAATTACTCACAAGATACCAAACAAGTAACCCAGATGAGCCCAGTAGCTTTCTACTGCCGAACTAGAAGCCAAAATCCGGAAAAGAGACCAAGACTTCCGCTGTTCAATCTTTTATGCCTTCCCCCGTAACGCCACCTAGCCATGCCCAAAAGTGGGCCTGGCTAGTGATGTAGTTCACCGCCTATATATGTATACGTCTTTATGTCCGTCCGTATACGTCTTTAGTCATGCCTAAAGTGGGTGTGGTTAGCGGTGTTGTAAACCGCTCTTTTATTACCTCATCTGTATGCGCCTCTAGTAAGTCACATGGTTAATGACAGCATACAGGCTTCCTCCTACAATTCTCCTTTTAGTCTAAAAAGGATATTTAACTTGTGTCAATGTACAAAATGTATCAAACATCTATTCTATCTAAACCTAAACTTATCTGAAACACCCAAATCTGAACACCTCCTTTCAATCCCAACTCTAAAATAATTGAAAACTAACACTAATAAGTGTAAGCTATCCTATAATATCAATAGTAGGGAGAGGGGGCATGGAATTCTCAAAACTACTTCCTGCTGAGATGGGACGATGATAATCTCATGGGGACCTGTGAGAAGAAAACAGTATAACAAAATCTCAGTTGATCAGACAGTCTCTGTATGGTAGGAGATGCTTGATTGAAGTTCCTGACTGGGGTTCTAGTGTTGATTGAAGCTCTTGTCTGAAGCTCTGGCCAGATTGTAGAAGATGGGCTGTTTCAGTTCCTTGGTCCGGAGTTGTATAGAGTGATATAGTTTCAAGCCAGTTTCAGGATAGTGCTTGTCAGGTGGAGTTGATGATGTGTGGCAGTTCAGATGCCTCCAGTCAAATCAGGTGAAGCCAAGGAAGTAGATCCTCATTCTCTTTCTGAAGTAGTTGAAGATTGCTGTCAGGAAATCCCTTGTTCTCTGGAAAACTCAAACATTAATGTTAACAGAGAAATATTTTAACTTTTATATGTATGCATACTGGAAGAAGTGACAATGGGGAAGATGGTAAATATGAAGGAAATTAGACTTTTCAGAAAAAGAAATCCACAGATAACAGTCCCTAATTTTATTTTCTTCCGTGTTATATCAATGGCTCTTTGATATAATACAGAAATTCTGAATTTTATTTACATAATATGCTTGAATTTAGAATAGGAGAGCCAATCCAACTCCAAAGCCAGCTTCAGTTAAATGAATGGGGACTGAAGTATGTGAAGAAATAAAGATAAAAGGATACTATTAAAAACAATATAGAGAGATTTAGACTTTGATACCACACAGTGAGTTACTGTTTGTTTGACGGTCCTCAGGGTAGCTATTCATTCTTCTTCAGGAATCCATATGTCCACTATTCTTTGGTGAGTTTACCTGTGAAGACAAAACACGAAACACTTCTCTTTCCTTTTAGGAGGTCACTTTACCCATGGTAGAATATGATTTTGTAGATGAGCTGTTATCTTCCTCCTCCTGAGATGTCTTCTGCTCTGATCGAATCTTAATTAATTTTGATGGAACCCAAAGCTTTTCTTCTCCTATGGAAACAAAAACGTAACCCCTTCCCCAACGTAGCACATATACTGGTTTCCACACTGAGGTCATAACATCCTTAAAATACACTGGTTGGTTCAGTTCAGAAGTCTTCTCTGTAGTCCAGTGTCTTTCTGCTGCAGTTTGTCCTTTTTCATCAGCATTAAGAAAATTCAACGTTAGTAAAGCATTATGTAACCTGTGTTTAGGGGTCTTTGTTTTCCCTGGCTGTTTATGAAGCATTTCTTTGAAGGTTCGGTTAGATCTTTCAATCACTACTTGTCCTGTGGGATTGTAAGGTATACCAGTGACATGTTTTATATTATAATATTTGAAAAATTGTTCCAATTTACTGGAGACGTATGCTGGAGCATTGTCAGTTTTTTATTGTTTTAGGTATACCCATAACAGCCATCACCTCTAAGAGGTGTGTAATAACAGAATCAGCTTTTTCAGAGCTGAGGGCAGTAGCCCATTGGAAGCCTGAGAATGTGTCTATGGTATGGTGTACATATTTCAAACTGCCAAATTCTGGGAAGTGAAATACATCCATTTGCAAAAGTTCATTTCTGTGAATACCTTTAGGATTACAACCTGCTGGTAATGGAGTTTGATTGTAGAATGAGCAACTGGAGAAATTTCTTACTATTTCTTTGGCTTGTTGCCAGGTGATAGAAAAATCCTTCTTTAAGCCTTCGCTGTTGACATGCTGTTTCTTATGAAATCCTGAAGCTTCGAACACATTACCTACTAATAAATGATCAATTTCATCATTGCCTTGTGCCAGAGGACCTGGCAGACCTGTATGGGATCTGAAGTGTGTTATATATATAGGATGGGTCCTGTTTCTGACAGTTTCCTGCAATTGTAAAAATAATGAGGTTAATTCTGTACTATCAGGAACAAATTCTGCAGTCTCAATGTGCAAGACAACTCTTTCTGCATACTGAGAATCCGTGACTATATTGAGAGGCTCTGTAAAGTCTTTAAGTATCATGAGAATGGCATACAACTCTGCCTACTGTACAGAGTTGTAAAGGCTTTGAACTACTTTACTTATATTTCCTGATTTATACCCTGCCTTACCTGATTTGTTTGCATCTGTGTAGAAGGTAAGAACTCCAGAAATAGGAGTTTGCCTCACGATATGTGGAAGAATCCAAATTGTTTTCTTTATGAATTTGATTCTCTCTGTTTTGGGATAGTTATTACTAATACTTCCCAAAAAGTCACTGCAAGCCATTTGCCAATACTCATTATCCTTCCATAAGGAGGAAATTTCCTCATTCGTTAAAGGTGCAGTAATTTCAGCTGGGTCTTTCCCAGTCAGTTGACGAAGCCTTAACTTACCTTTTAATATCAAATCGGAGATCTTTTCTATATATGTTTTCAATTTTTTTTCTGTTTATGTGACAGAAATACCTATTCTAGAATGATGTCTTCCCTCTGCATCAATATTCCTGAGTGGTATTCTCTAGATGGTAAAATAACCAGAATACAGTCCAGCTTTGGATCCACATGGTCCACATGTGCTTCTAATATTCTCTTTTCTACCCATTCTAATTATTTTTCAGCCTCAGCTGATAGTACTCGTGGGCTGTTTATGTCTTTATCTCCTTTTAAAGCCATTTTCAGGTGTTTTAAATCATGCCCTTCTACACCGATAATTGTCTGTAATTGAGAGATTTCTCCTAATAGTTTTTGAAGATCATTTAGAGTCCGGTAATGATCTCTTTTGATCTGTACTTTCTGCAGTCTAATTTTCTGAGCATCTATTTTATAACCTAAATAGTTAATAGAATCTCCTCTTTGTATTTTTTTCTGGGGCAATTTGTAATCCCCGGTGAGGCACAGTTTCCTTTACTGCTTTAAACATCTTTTCCAAAGTATCCTTATTTGAATCAGACAGTAATATGTCATCCATATAATGATATATTAACGAATGTGGAAATTTTTTACGAATTATTTTTAGAGGTTTATTCACAAAATATTGACTCAAAGTTGGGCTGTTTAACATACCTTGAGGTAGTACCTTCCACTGGAATCTCTGTACTGGACGGGAATTATTATAGGTAGGTACCACGAAGGCAAACTTTTCTCTGTCGTTTTCTTGTAACGGTATGGTGAAGAAGCAATCTTTTAAGTCTATAACTATTATTGGCCAATTCTTAGGAATTAGAGAAGGTAAAGGCATCCCAGGTTGTCGAGACCCCATAGGCTAAATTACCTTGTTGATGGCTCTAAGATCAGTAACCATTCTCCACTTACCAGACTTCTTCTTGACAACAAAAACAGGTGAATTCCATGCACTAGTTGATTCCTCAATATGTCCAGCATCTAGCTGTTCCTGAACTAACTTCTCCAAAGCCTCTAACTTCTCAGATGTCATAGGCCATTGACCCACCCAGACGGGTTCATCTGTCAGCCATTTTAAGGGTAGAGCTTTTGGTTGCTCTGTAGGTTTGGCACTAGCATCCTGCTTCTGTACAGCCTGTACATTTGGCCTCTGTTTTCTGTACTGCCTTACTATATTCTTTCTACCACTAAGAGCTTGTCTATAATTCCTAGCTGATACAGGAGGAATGTTAATCTACGTATTCCATTGCTGAAGTAGATCACGACCCCAGAGGTTTATAGCAGTGTCTACAACATATGGTTTTAACCTTCCTCTCTGTCCTTCTGGCCCAATAAAGCCAATCCATCTAACACTCTGTTTAACTTCACATAGGGTTCCAATCCCTAAGAATTGAACGTTAACCTCTTTTAAAGCCCAATTTGGGGGCCAGGACTTCTGATTAATGATGGTGACATTGCCTCAGGTGTCTAAAATGCCATTAATCACCATATTATTTACTTTAACTGGTAACTTGGGTCTATGATATTGTGTAGATGTTTGCCAAAATATATGTTTTGTATCTCCTCCTGATATAATTGTTTCATTATCTGGAGCTAATGTATTATCCAGTGCCGTATTATTTACAATGGGCAGTGGATCTTCTAATTGTCCTGGGAGAGGCAGTCCTCTACTGTCACTGGGAATGACCGGATAATCTTTCTTTCTGGGGCCCGCTTGAGGCCCCAATCACTGTTTCCCGGCTTTAAAGATCTACCTTGTCTGTCTCTTGTGGACCAGAATTCGTCAGTCCAATGTTTTCCCTTTCCACACCTCCTGCAGAGACCAGGAGGCTGAGGCCTTCTGTTTGATGCATTCCTTGTAAAAGCATTATTTCTAGGAATGTGTTGTCTACAGTTCCTACTCAGATGTCCTATTTTACTACAGTTAAAGCACATGGCATCTTTATGTCTGTTAAAATTCTTGGAGATTGCCTTCCCTACCCAGGCCTCTATATCATCACAGATAGGGTATTTGGCATCCTGGTGCCTCCTCAAGCCTGTAGAAATAGCATTACCTACCCAAGCTGCCGTATCCTGACTTTTACATTCCAGGTTCGCTGTATGTAGGACTCATTCCTCCAATGGCGCTGATCTTATTTTTAATGGCCAAATTACCTGCCTGCCTTGAGGATTTGCGTTCTCATATGCAAATGAATAGCCTAAATTCTGGATTTGCTACTTGTACTTCTATTGCTCTTGATAATCTCTCAAAAAATTCAGTGAACCTTTTCCTTGGGCCCTGTCATACCTTCTTGTAGGGTTGCATTATCTCTCCTGTTTCACAAACCTTATCCAAGGCATTTAAAGCAGCTTTTTGGCATAAAGACAACATGTGCTCGTCATATGCAGACTGAACCTGCGTGTCAGCATAAGGACACTTCCCAAGAATCTTGTCTTGGGGTACTTCACGACCGTTCTTTAATTCCTGAATCTCTAAGGCTTTTGCCTCTTGCCTCCATAAAGCTCTCCATTGAATTTGACAAGAATTTCGAGCATTGCTGAGGCTAATTGGGCCCAGTCTTTTGGGGTTACTTTATTTACAGTGGCCCATGAGGCTATGAGCTCTCTGACAAAGGGAGAATTAAGACCATACAAAACAATGGCCTTCTTGAATTCCTTTAGATCCTTCATCTGTATAGGTTCCCATTTGATTGTTTTTTCTTTGCTGGTTTTTCTGTTACAGATACTAGGATAACCATAGATGAATGCATAGCAACCTTAGGGAGATCTTTCCAGCATTTGAGAGGTGTTGGGAAACTCCTGTCCTGACCTGTTGCCTGTATGTCTGATTCTGAAGTATCAATTGAACATCTTCTAAAACTTGCAGTCTATTCATTATTGTTTCTCTGAATTCTTGAAGTTCTTGGGACAAATGATTTTCTAAGGACGTCATGGAATGTTTCATTTTTTTTGCATTCATCATTTACACATGATTCCAAATATTTAACATTCTCATCCTTAGAAAGTACCTCAATGGCATGTAAACTGCCTTCCACAAATGGCATTCTATCAGCTAGTTTGTCATTGCTCTCAGACATGAAACAATTCTTTTCTGTTAGCATTTCAATCTTATGTTCCAATCTTTGTAGTTTGCTAGTGAAATCATCAAACATGGAACAGTTTTGTTGGTTAAATGTTTCAACATAATGTTCCACTTTTTCTATTCTATCTGTTGAACACATTTTTCCTCAAAGTAATTCAATTGTGTGTTCTGTCTCTTTAAACCTGTTTGTCAGACCTAAATTATCATTTTTAATATACTGAATATTTTCTACCAAACCTTCCTTACTATCCTGCAATGAATTTTGCATTTCCTGAATTCTTTTTACTAGTATTTCAAAACTATCCTGCGATGACTGTATGACCTGTATAAGTTTCGTCCTATTTTTGAGCCATTTCTTTAGCAAAGTTATATTGCTTATGAAACTAATAATCACCATCGTGGGTAGGAAGTTCCTTTCAGGTAGGACCTCAACCCTTTCTAAAATCCCATCCATACAAAAAACAAGAAAATTCTTAACATCCTGCATCATAATGTTAGCTGACAGTGTATAAATCAGTTAAGTTTGTTACCAGAGGAGTTTTATTCAGGCCGAAATCAGCAGGCTGCCAGCGAAAGAGCATGTGGCCAAAGTCAGCAGGCCACCAGTAAAAGAGCACGTGGCTATGAGAGAAATCTCAGAATACCAAGTAACCTTACTGGCAGGTAGAAGGTGCTGGTTCCTGGTGGCAGGAATCGTGTCTTGCTGAGCCTGCGAAGTGCTGGGGAAATTAGCGCAATGAGAGTCCACGTGTGCCTGGTCGGGCCGAGGAGCAGCCGCTTTTCTGGGAGCCTGGATCCAGATTCCAAAACTTCTGACACCAAACTGTTGCTGTAATGATAAATGGCACATTTACTGAAAGTAAAACTAAGTATTTATTGTAGAAATTACTCACAAGATACCAAACAAGTAACCCAGAAGAGCCCAGTAGTTTTCCGCTGCTGAACTGGAAGCCAAAATCCAGAAAAGAGACCAAGACTTCCGCTGTTCAATCTTTTATGCCTTCCCCTGTAATGCCTCCTAGCCATGCCCAAAAGTGGGCCTGGCTAGGGACGTAGTTCACCACCTATGTACGTATACGTCTTTATGTCCATCCGTATATGTCTTTAGTCATGCCTAAAGTGGGTGTGGTTAGCGGTGTGGTAAACTGCTTTTTTTATTACCTCATCTGTATGTGCCTCTAGTAAGTCACATGGTTAATGGCAGCATACAGGCTTCCTCCTACAATATTTATTTATTTTATTAAAAAAGAAAATTGAGACCAGATGCTCTCAAATAGCCCAGAATGGCTTGCTACTCACTATTGAGCTGAAGATGACCTTTAAAGACTGAACCTTCTACCTGTCATTTTCCAGTGCTGAGATGACAGGTATTCTCCACCATGTCCAGTTTGTATGCTGATGGAGATTGAAGCAGTGTTTCCTACATGCTAGCCAACCACTTTACAACTTGTCTACCTCCACAGTCTGCCTTATTCCTCAGTGGCCCAAGCGGTAGATATCATTAGCCTTCCTGTTAGGTTTTGATTTAGCCACATTGTCAGTACCGGTTACAGTCTTTCATATTTTCACCTTCTTTCTACATACATTTTCTAGCTTCTATTCTTAACAGTAACAGAAATATGAGTCCCTCTGTTTATCAAACTTTTCAGAAGTAATATCTTTGGTTTTCCTTTCTACCTTTCAACATTCCCCTTCGCTTCTTCAAAGGATGTTTTGCTTCCACCATTTAGAAGAAGGGATCCCACTGAACTCCATGTTGCTCACCTTTTTTTTGGCCACTAGCTATCAGTTTGAGAAATATTTCTTACTTCTTAAAACCTTGCTCTTTGATTATTGCCCTAGCTCTTTCTCCTGGATTTTCTCTTCTCTACTTTTTCCATCTGGACTTCCATACTGACTTATTGTATGCTTGTGAATCCAGGCTTTGTAGTAAGCCTCAGCTGAAAAGTTCAGGTTCAAATCGTAATTGCAACCCAAACCAGTAGTAAAAGTCAGCACAGGAAAACGCTTTAAAAATTGGTAGTCACAATGTTAATTTCATCAAAATGATTTCTTTTTGTCATTTAGTTTCATACTAAGTATATGGGTGTTTTGCTTGCAGAGGGTATCAGATCCCCTGGAACTCAAGTTATGCCTGTGTAGTGCCATATGGGTGCTAGAAGTGCAACCCATTTCTTCTGAAAGAGAACCTAGTTGCTCTGAGCCACTTTAAATACTGAGCCATCTCTCTAGCCACAGAGTAATCTGTTTAAAGTAATAACTTACTAGATTATTTAAGACAGTATCATACAGATAGAAAGTGCTCAATAAATATTAGTTATTCTAACATTTTTCTTCAAAGTATATCATAGGTCCCATTTAATACTATATATATTCAAAATGCTTAATCAGTATTCAAAATATTCAGTACTGTTGTAATCCTAAAAATTTGTAATCCATGTCTCTACAATGAACCCATTTTCAGAGACACATTCTCAGTTTAACACTTCTAATTGGCAAGCTCTGCGAGTTAAGTTGAAGAGAGGAAGAAAGGACTATATAAGCAAGGGATATTAAGACCATAAAAGGGTATCCCATAGAGAAAGATTTGAGCTTCTGGGAGTTCATGGACTCGGAATCAACAGCTAGGTAGCTTAAATGGGACTGACATAGGTCCCCTGCATTTGGGAGACAATTATGTAACTTGTTCTGTTTGTTTTCTTAATAGAATAAAATATCTCTAAGCAACCCAGGAAGTCTGCATAGAACTTCCGACTCCAGTCTCAGGAAGAATTTCACTCTAATCTTTTCACACTGGCCTCCTTGGACTTGTCTCTATGTCTTTGACCTGTGAAAGTCTCCACCTCTGGCTCATAGACTTTCTTCTCTGTTTCTCGCTGATCTTGCCCCCTGGTACCCCACAGGCAGTGAATGTCTATTGTATTAAATGCTTTATAAGGAATTCATTCTTGATTCCTAACAGTGTATCTCATCACCATTATTTCCTTGCCAATATTTACTAATATTTGTAATCACTAATTCCATTATCTGATTAGCATCTCTCCTTCTGGAGTATATAAACATAAGTTTTCCTTAAAGCACACATAAGATTAGAATATAAAGTAATAAAGATATTGTCTTGAATGAATAAATTAACCTGGAAAGATAAGTTGTGAACCTGAATGAAACACGGATCTTAGGACAGTCATAAACATTAAAATAAAGAGGGAATGGATTACCAAACGCCTCTAGGGAACACCAGCATTGACAGTTACTACTAGTTTGGTTGCTATAATTCTTTTCTACACTGTGACAAGGTTCCCTTTGATCTACCAATCTAGTGCTTTCTTTCTATTCTACATCAATCACTATAGGATCTTTCACTTGTCTGGTGGCTGCTTTGAACTCACTCTCCATGTTAATCTTAAGGCAAGCTACTGGCCAGAGTCATAGAGTTTGTAACAGGTACCCCCTTAGTGGTTGTGCATGCTGGATTTTTTAAAAAAATGGGCTGACTAATGATTATTTTCTAACAGTGAGGCTCTCAGAGTGAAATCATCTGAAAAGGGAAAAATGTTTGACTTGGATACCAAGAAGCAGAACATAATATTAAAGTCTCTCTGCCTTGTTTGTAATGACTCAGAAGCGGCCCTTGCCACATACTCAGCGCTAAAGAAATCAATTTCTCCATTCTGACTTGCTCTTGACATTGCCTTTAATCCGTGAACTATGAAATGCAAAAAAAAAAAAATCTAGTGTGCTTTCCTCTCCCTCCATCTGTGTGTGGCTGTCAGGCTAGCAGTGAACAACACTCTGTAACAGAAGTTAATTGGAGGAGCTCCTGTCTCCAGCTCCGTTGGTAATTATTGAAGTCACTCTCCTGGCAAGGAAGAAAGCCTTTTGCTTTAACACTGTTTGATAAAGAGACTCTCCCTCCTCAGACAGTCACAGAAGCAAAACAAAGCCAAACCATCCAAAGCGCTTTGTGTTTGTTTTATAATCCTCAAAATTGCTTGAGGCAGATAAGTGAAATTTTAGGATGTATTTAACTTAAATACATTTTAGAGGATAGTGTTAAGTTACATCTGTGTGTGGGTGTTCAGCCCTGTCCCTGATTCAGTTAGGAATGCCCATTACTGATACTAGCATTACTTCCAGGTTGTTCCATACCACCTTTGATATATTAAAATGATCATCTCCAAAGGGGAAAAGTCCATCCTCTTTTTATGACAGCCACGTTTGAACTTTTATATCCCATGCCACAGGATAATATAGCAAGCAGATTTGTCATCACACTGAACACCATCCTTATCAGGATCACCAGAATCATGTAATATCCTCAAGGCTGTGTAGAATACAATAGTTAAGAACCTTTTGAACTAGTTGCTTAGTAAAACATGGTGTTAGTCCTTACTTTTAACATGTCTAACTAATGTATAATCACCTGTTGCCATGCTGGCTGCCCCCTTTGTTTTGGAGGTTTGTCTTCAATATTGTTTCTTTAGAATGAGGCTCTATTACATTTATTTCACTTACCCTTCCTCATTCATAATTTTAGTAGCTCCCATGTTTTGTTTTTTGCTAAAGGATAGCTTTTACATAACAGACACTTCTATTTTGATGTATCATTATCTGTTTTGAGTGTCACAGTAAGATATCAGAAGAAGAATTACAAATGGCCAAAAACTATTGAAAATAAGTAACAAACTCAGCCTTAGGGAAATGCAAACCAAAACTGAGCTGATACTGTATGTCATGCTAGTCTGACTGGTTATCATGGAGAAATGAAGATATAATCAACAAATGATACTGGTACTGTGGCAAACATGAACTGGTACAGTCTCTAAAACAACTGGTGTGGAGATTCCTCAATGAACTAGTAAAAATAAAACAGCTAGCTTTATGATCCAGGGAGTACCATTCCCGGATACAGAGCCTTAGGAATACCTGCTGGCATAAATCAGAGATATCTGTGCATCCAGGTTTACCATATAAGTTTCCACATAGTCAAAATAATGGAAACATAACAGACACCAAAAAGAAAATATAATCAGATAAAGAAAATGGTGTACATACACCTTAGAGTTTAAACCAGGAATTAAAAAGAAATAAATTATATATTTTTCAAAAAGTAGATATGATTATAATGTTAAGAGAAATAATTCAGAGGCAAATAAATACTATGTTTCACTTACATACAGAAACTAGATAAAAATAGTTATACTAAAGTACAAGGTAGGTTAGTGAGAAAGAAAACGAGTTCAAAAGAGGTTGGGGAAAAGAAAAACAATGGGAAGAAAAAGAAAATTGTTTTTTATCTCTCATATGTGAATTAAAATTTCATGATGTGTATGTGTGTGTGTGTGTGTGTGTGTGTGTGTATGCATGTGAAAGAGAGAGACATACCGAGACAGAGAGACAAAGACAGACAGATGTAAACATAGAACAGCAGAAAGGGTACTATTCCAGTGAGACAGGGAACCAACAAGAGGGAAAGAGGGAAGAGAGTACTGGGGGAGAATATGAGAAGAGTATTATGATACAAGTATAAAATGATGCAACAATATACAATATTATCTTTGCTACAAAAATTAATCAAAGTATACCCAAACAATATTTTTGTTCTACCTTATTTGTAAAGCACAGTGACATGACTTCCAGATGTAGATTGAGTGTACCACATTCCTTTTTCTTGGGGAGTTTTAAGTCTGTTCAGAGTGATAGAACCATTTTTGCATAACTCCAATGCTGTCTAAGATTGATAGGATGAGAAACATTAGTTTTTCAAAATAGTGCTATAGGAATGCTGACTATAGAGTAACTGGGTCCTCATGTTAGGAAGCAGGAAATGATCTTTGAAAAATTAGCAGGTGTTTCCTTGACTGGAGAAAGGAAAAATCATTTTAATTAAAGAGATGGCATTTATAGCATCTTACTACACATGTGTGATCAGAAGTATGTGGTAGACAAATGGAGATGGTGGATAAGCGATGGTCACTGCTCCGTTTTATTTTTGGTAGTGGAATCATGGTGCAACTACCAAACTTTCAATGTGACTGCAGAAATTGGAGCTTATGTCATTTCATATAGGCAGAACAGTAAGCTATTAAGCTTAGAGCTCCAGCATATATCCAGGTAAAACAGAAGGTCCAACATAAATTCTAACAAATGATCAAACAGTAAATGGTTAACATAGATCTTAAGGACTTATGAGATTCTTCCCCAGGAGAGCAAGAAAAGTAACAGATGGAGAGCATACAACATCTGAGGACAGCTGAGGAAGCTGGTGGGTACTAACTGCAGGAAGTATGTGAAGTGGTCACGTTATGTCCTTTAGTGATAGATGTCATGATAATGTAAAATCAAAAGGAAATATTATTTCAGTTTCTTAACTTGTGCCTAACTTGTTCAACAATAACAGGATTTTGTATTTAAACAAACGATTCATTGTCTCAAAAGAAATATAAACAGCAACCACAGCATAACTCATGAAACAATGTTTAAAAGTTCTCTGCAGTTTTTGTCTGATAGAAGGCACAGTTGGAAGTAAAACTAATGATTTCAGAAATGCTGAAAGTTGCTGATTGTCAATGGTGATTTTTATAGGTGTCATGATATAATGAGAGGACAGCTGACTTATGAGTTACAACTGCACCATAGTGGGGAAGATGACAAAAGAAAATTTCACAAATTGGGGAAAAGCAATATTGATCTAAGTCCAGAAAATTACCATTTTCATAAATTCTTACCATCATAGCAATGATTAAAATTCTTTGTAGCTAGGTGGTGGTGACACCTTTAATCCCAGTACTCAGGAGGCAGAGGCAGACAGAGCTCTGTGATTCAAGGCCAGTCTTGTCTACAAAGCTACACAGAGAAACACTGTCTCAAAAAATTCTGTCCCCCCAAAAGAATTCGTTTAATGTGAACTATTGATAAGATATACAAACTGACTACACTTGTCCCCATGCATGATGTCACTGAATTCTACTGCAGTGAAGAGAACAAAAAAGGGTTGGACCTGGAGCTCTATGGTGGTAGAAGAGAAATTCATGACCAGACAGAAGTCTTTTATTTAGTAGATGATAAACTTTAAACATCCCATGTGTGTGTGTGTTTGTGTGTACCTGTGTACATTCTCATGTAAACCCTTGACAACCACATTTTATCTATCCTTTCAAGTATCTCTTACAAACATGCTGCTGTAGTGATGTCTGATAAACTCACACCTCTCACCCCAGAACAGTACCAGAGCCATTCCTGATGCTTGCAGGAAACCTTATCACAGCAAGTATCATTTCACTCCATTTCAAAGATTAATGTTTAAGTAAATTGACTGTATGTACCCCAACAGATTTTGAAATTAAGTGCCTCTTCTTTCTATTATATTTTACAGTTCTGCATTTAAAAATGTTGTTACTATATTGTCTTTAAGAAGGTAGATTTGAAGATCTTTGGTGTTATTTAATTTTTTATGAGTATGTAACTATTTTCACTAGCAGTATGGCAGATAATCAGGCACTTTGGATTTGACATCAGAAAGACTGAATCCTAAGTTTTTTATATTTGATGGGAGTATGGATAATATACTGAATATATATATACATATGTATATATATGCACACTCATTATTACCACTATTATCATTATATACTATTTTTCTCTCAGATGATAATATGTTATAAAATAGAGGTATATGCTGAAATGTATGTGTATGTTGCATATCCAAGCTTTAATTCTCTTAGAGCCAACCTTTAGTTCATTTTACATATATTTTATGAATTCATTTTATGTGGGGCACCAAAATTAATTTTACTCCACCTGTGCCAGTTTTTGGGCTGCCTTAATACTTTCTATATTTTGTTCAGTTAATTACCACTACTGTGAGCTCATGAATGAAAAGTCCATGCCATGTTACATGACTGTATTTTGTAGCACTCCTGACCAAACCCTGAGTCTTACATTTCTTCTGTCTATACTTCTCATTTAGGCTTGAATACTAAGTATCTTATTCTCAGCACTCTGACTGACTATATATCTCTCTGAACGTTAACTGCTGTCCACTGCACAAAGACGCACTCTGACAAGGGTGTAATAAAGCAGCCCAGGTCTATGGAGACAAACATTTTTTTTCGTGTGAAATGAGGTCTTAATCTATTGTGCAGATGGTACTTAAACATCTAATGGAATTATCTCCCTGCCTCCATCTTCATATTACATGATACAACAGTGTGTGTCAACATGCCTGGATAAAGGATAATGCTTGATACAGCGTCTAGCACTGAGTCTTCTTTTAAAAATGTTTATGATTTATTGGATAATATACTATTTTGGTCTTTTTTCATTTCAAAACCTGTCATATGCCCCTCCCTTTTCTCTTTCAAGTTCATGGCCTCCCTTTTCACTAATTGTTGTCACACACACACACACACACACACACACCACACGCAAACACACACTCACACACACATATATTTTAAATTTTATTTTTAATTAATTAATTTTAAGTTTACAAACTGCTTAGTTTGTGTAATGTTAGTTGTATGGATGTTTTCAGGGCTGACCACATAGTATTGAATAGCCAATTGGTATGCTCTTCCTTGGAGAGAATATTTCTCTCTCAACATTCTTTAGCATCTGTGGTTCTTTCTGTAGGGTTTCAACTTCAACCATTATAGCATGTCTAATCTTTTAGTCCATGTTCAGCTCATGTTGAGGTAGTCACTTTGGTAAGACTGCACGGGTATAGCTTCTGACATTCTTAGGATAAATATTTTCACTGCAGATTTTCTATTCATTTTACTCTGGAAACATTCCCAGCTGTTCTTCTGCAGTCTTCTATGAGCCTTAGGTGTGGCAGTTGTGGATCCTTTAAGACTGTATTTCACGATTCTGCATTTTACTTGGTTGTGCTTTTCTTTAATACTCTCTGTTGTGTGCAAAAGGAAGGTTACTTGACAAGGAGTGTGGACTACCTTTATTTGTGGCTATAAGAACAAATATGCAGAATGTAGTTAGGGATTATGTTTATCTAGCAATGTGGTAGTTGTAGATTCTCCAAGATCAATAATTTCACTAGATTCCTATGTAGCTGGCTTGGTTTCTAGTATTTGCCATGATTGAATGGACCTTAAATACAATAAGAGTGTTGTTGGTTACCACCAGCTATGTATGCCACTACTGTACCTTTAAGTCATTGTTGTATTTCACAGCTGCCATATCTAGAATAGGATGGTTAGGATTGTTTCTCTCCTCTGTAAGCTTGTATGGTACCTTCTGGGACCATAAATGCCAGTCCTCAAGTAGAGAGTATTCAGGTCATGTCCAGTTCAGGAGCTTCTGGGTTTTGTGTTTGAATAGCATAGTATCTTCTGCATTAGGGACTTACCTTCCACCTGTAGGAGGAAAGCAAGGGCACTAGTAATAGCCCATCATATTTTGTAATCTCCTGGACAACCTTGACCAACAACTCAAAACAGGATTTCGAAATGTCTGTAGTTAGAGTTTCTAGTAGTTTGGCTCTTTGACGTTTGACTCTTTGAGGAAACAATGTAAGCCCAGATAGGAAAATTTAATTTAAATTATATGTGTATATTTATACAGATATAGGCATATCAAAAATATTTTTGAGGTAGAAGTTAATATGATTCCCTATGACTTTTTCAGACATAATTGCTGTGATTTTAGCCTGCATCCCACTTTTTCTGGATTTATCTATAGTCCCACTTTTATTTAGAGAGCCCTCATTTTAACATTTCCCTCATCAGATCACATGTACCCTGCTATTTCCCTCTTTGGTACTCCCAGACTCACCATCCAGCCCTTTTAGATACTATGGTTTCACTTTCTACTCAACACTTCAGGGATATTTAGGTTTTATTTCACTTCTTAGCTATTGGAATTAGAGCAACAATAATATGGCTGAACAAGTATCTTTAGAGTAGAATGTTGAGTACTTTAGGCATATATCTATTATTAGGTTCTAATCATTTTCATGTAACTAATTTTAAACTAGGGATTTTTAAGTAGTAAAGGATGTATATGTGTGGCAGCATTGAAGTAATCATATTGGGATGGGGCTTTTATTATAAAATTCTGTAATAATTGTCATATGTACAGCTAGGTACACATTCATGAAGAAACAGAAAGCTTTGAAGATGCTCCGTATTTTTTTTTATCATTTTGTGTCTAAATGTTTTTTTCTAGGCTCCATTTATATAATACTGAAGATGTTGGTATTAGCAAGAAGTAGGTTACTGTGCTTATTTTATATCCTACTGTTATGTTTTTCTTTATGTTAATGGTATTAAATATATAGTAAAATAGAAGAAACTCACGTAAGAAAGTTAAGTTTCATTGCATGTGTGGCTTTGTGAAAATGGCCTAACTTCTCTGAGCTTGGTTTGCCTCATTTATGAAATGGGAATAAAGACCTAATATCCTGTTAGTGGTTTATTTTAAATTAATCAAGTAAAACAAAAGGATGACTATAGACTTAGATATAGATAACTACATAGTTGTATATTTAATTAGATTAACTAGTCAATATAATTAATTTATTAATTATATTTGTACATATATGACACATTCCAAGTTGCAAATGTATATTATCATGTTCATATCAGTAATTGTATGAGACTTGGACAGTGTTTATTTTGGGTTACTGTTTCATAGACATCAGTAGCTTGGATCTATGTCTTCTGGACTTTTGAAAATTGGCAAGGCAAACATTTCTTTCATTTTTAGTTAATTTTCTTATTTATTTAATATACCAATCACAGTTTCCCCTTCCTTTTCTCCTCCTGTCCCCTCCACCACCTCCTTTCTACCCATCCTATCCACTTCTAAGAAAGGGTAAGGCCTCCCATGTGAGTCAACAAAGCATGACATATCAAGTTGAGACAGGACCAAGCTCCTATCCTCTGCATCAAGACTGAGCTAGGGTCCCCCAAAACAGACCAAACTATGCAACTATTACCCTCAGGCAGAGGAAAGACATACTTTATTCCTCAGTCCTCCACCTGTTAGTTCATTCAGTACTTATAACACATCACTATTCAATAAAACCTACCCCTGGGCTCAAGACTTGTTTGCATAACACTTAATGGGTATTTTCTTTCTGAAATTAATGAGCCTACTTTTATAATGTTTTCCTGAAAGTTTTATCTTCCTATGTCTCATAAAAGAAGTGTCTATAGTCTAGTGCCTAATGTATACATATGTGCTTTGAGAAAAGCACACATGGATCAAAGTGGCATAATTAGGTGTCAAAATGCCAGGATCCAGGCAACTAGAAACTGTACATTCTGATAATTAGTTAAATCATGTAAAATAAAATGTCATGAGCTTACTTTGAAACATTGATTAGTTCCTTGATTGGTTATTATGGGATACAATTTCTCTATAGTTTCACATAGGAACAAGTTAATTTGAGGATGGAAGACATAGAAGAATTTCTTAATGTAAGTTGTGTCTAGTTTAAGAATTTGAAGCGCATTTGCCTATATAGTTACTGTTACTTTTAGAGGATTATAAAGTTGATGACTGATTTATCGCATTTTTCTTAATTCTTTTATTCTTTGTAGCAGCATTTAGCACTGCTTCTATGCCAGGCAGAAACTTTAAGCACCATGTGTGTGCATGTAAAAAGGTAGAGAGTATGTCTGTCTTATAGGCTTGGTCCTTATTCTGGTATCTTGAGATTTGTGGTTTAGTTTCTGATCTAATGGATTTTTTAAAAGTGTATGGAAAACCTGGTATTTATATTGCTGTAGGGATCATATGTTAATTTATCATCATTACCTAAGCTAAGGGAACTCGATACAGTGAAAAGGGCAGATAGTGCCTACTAAGTATACTGAAGGTTTCACTATTAATATCTAGGTGTTTGGATTTTGAATTTGTGGATATTTATGTTCAAATTCGAAAGATTTTTCTTGGTTATTTTGTGACTTAAGTTGAATCTCAATTTCTATATGTATGGAAACCAAGTTAGTGATTCTTTTCCTTCCAGGTTCCTGTTGGAGAGCCTAACTAAAAGTTTCTCTCACTACATAGATATGATGGTTTGAATCACAATGATTCCAATAGTCTTGTCTGTTTGATTACTGGGAAGTTGGTGACTGGCTAGAAAGTGTGATCTTGTTGGAGGAGGTATGTCACTTGGTGATATTCTTATGTTTCTGCCTCTTGATTGCAGTTACAGATATGAGCTCTCAGCCGTTCCTGACCAAACAGAAGGTCTTTGGTCACCCATAAATGATTCCTACCTGCTAGAATTGTAAGCCTAGTTAAGTGCTTTCTTATAAACTGCTTTGGTCATAGTGTTGTATCACAGCAATCAAAAAGCAACTGATGTAACAACAAACTTGCTGTCCTTCCCTCTATCATTTGAGGCCCTTTCCTACTGGTGCCTACCACAGAGACCAGCAGGTTGCCTCTTTATCTGGGAACCTGTTCATAGAACATTGACTGCTTAAGTCACTGATCAGATGCTGTGTTAGTAGAGACCAGTCACATGGAAGAACAAGAAATAGACATGATTAGTGAAAATCAAAACAGAAACCTTGGCTTATGTTTCTAGCCTACATATCACAATCCATATGTATAAGTTCACACATCTTATACTGGCATGCAACTGTGGATGCTATCTCTGTCACAATTTAATTGTGTGACACTGATTGAGGTTTCCCCTAGGCACTGAATAACTAGTTTGTTATGTGCATGAGAAAGAGCCATGACACAAGAACTCATTCTTTCTGCAGATGATTCTAAAAGAAGAAAAATAAAGCAGCTCAGAAAGAACCAGACGGACAGATTGGTCAAACCCTAAGGGAAGTGTGTATGAGGTTCATACACAAAGAGTAAAAGCAGAAATTCTGAGAATATAAAAAATACTATTATTTGTGAATGAATGTTTTATAGAATAACTAAATAAGTCCTTGTGAAAATGTAAAATTTCAAAGTCCTTGAATAAAATAGTAGTTACCAGAACCTGGAAAGACAGAAGGAAGAAATAAATCAACCAATAGGTAGAATATTGTTATTTGAGAGAAGAAATAATTTCTATATGCTCTGGAAAAGATTCAATATAGACATTAATGATATAGAGTTAAAACTACTTAGGGAAGAATACGATTTCAAAAACTAACTTAAAGTGATTGATAAATGCCTGATGAAATATGCATTAAGATTTTAGGTTACACATCATCAATATGTGTAAATATCTGTCAATAAAGTAAGAAGAAATGTAATTTTAAAAAATTTAGCATATTTTCACTAGCATTACTGCCAGAACATGAAATGAATAAGGATTACACCGGTAGATACACTATAATGTCTCAACTCTAGAACAAAGAACTATAGGTCATTAAAGAATGCTGACTGTAGGAGAAATACTCTTCCTCCAGAAAGACACACCTCTCAGTAATACATTATAGTCCTGAAAGCACACATACAAATATCATTATACAGAGAGGTTTACATTTGTATATTTAGGAATGCACATGTACACACATGTGACACAGACACACACTATGTAAGAATGATTAAGTTTTAAAAAAAAGTCATGAATTTGAAAATGCAAGAAGAGTATACGTGTGTGAGCTTCGAGGGAAGAAAGTAAAGGATGGAAGTGATATAAGTATAATAACAAAATTAAAAATTATTATTAAAACAATCTTTATCTCCAGGAACTTCCATTGTAGTGAAGAATCAAGCAGTCAGAATAATTGTGTAGTGCATTGTTCATACTCAATAAAAATTTATAAAATAATGCTTAGTGACAAATTAATTAATCATAGCTATGACAAAGAATATAATAGAGCTATTCTAATTAAATCTGATAAATCCAATATTAATATCCACAAATGATTTGTCTGTTTGTAGCCACTATTCTAATTTTTAATTAATGTGTATTGCCTGCATGTGGTTTAAGTATAATACATCAGATGTGAGTCTGGAGTTCACAAAGGTCAAAGAAGACATTCTGGTTTTAGATTTACTGGAACAGGAGTCATAGGTTATTATGAGCTACCTTATCAGTGCTGAACCAGATCTCCTGAAAGAAAGAGCAACAAGTATTCTTAACTTCTGAGTCACCTCTGGCCCCCATAGTCACTATTCTTATAGTGACTTATGAACACTGTAGAGGAAACCATATATCACCTCTCTGACATGAAGCACATTACAAGTTGTCTAAATTAAAGACAAGCAAACAGACAAAGAGCTGGAGAAGTAGCTCATTCAGTACTTGCACAGCAATCATGAGGATTTGGGTGAGGATTCTAACACTCACCTAACAGGCAAGGCACACCAGTGTGTGTCTATAATCCCAAAGTTGGCAATAAACAAGTTGTGAAGTCAGTTGGATTCTGGAGCTGGAAGACTAAGTAATGTCAACAAATCTTAGCACACCAGGTTCAGTGATAGACCTTATATCTAAAATGAAGGTTGCGAGTGATTGAGTCTCTGATAAAGACACCCACCTCTAGACCTCTGATGCCCATATGCAGGCACACTAATGCACATACAACCTCCCATCCCAACACCGCCAGAACCTGCTTACCTCCCATGCACACTCACAAATTGCCTGAATTTATAGTTAAGAGTTTACATTGTTTTTCTCTGTGTCATTCTATTCTACTGATTAAAGAAAAACTTCACACTTTCCATTAGTCTATTTTTTCTTAATTACTTCAATGTGTGGAATGTATGCCATATTGTGATCTAAAGTAGCATGGTGCTGCAACCTGCTTAATTCCAAAGGTTCCTAAAATAAAAAGTGTAACAAAGTATATAAGCAAACCAGTAATTCAATTTTATATGAAATGTGGTTTTTCTCAAGCCAAACTACATTAGAATAAGTCCAACCAAAATAAAACTCTATGGAGTTGCCCATTATTTTTACTAGCAACCCCCACAATTAACTTAGATTTACAATTGATATGTCTCTGAAATATTAGAAAAAGATAATTTAACTGATATTTCAGGATTGAAAATCTTTTGCCTTCTCTAGCCTGGTTTCAAGGTTTGAAATGATGCATTGTCAGCTACAATGGCACATTAAAATTTAATGGTAGCACTAATGCCTATAATACTTCACATTTTACTCCAGCTACTGTCGGATATGATGCATATGTATATTTAGAAAGATTTGTAATCTAATTCAATTACAGGAACTGAACACAAATTGTGTTTTCCCCTGACCATTTGTTCTACCTCACGTCATGGAAACAGACTTTTTAAATGTTATATTTATTCTTCAATATTGTGTATAAAATGTGTTCTAAAAGCTGCTTTTCTCTCCATACCACAATGGTCACAGTTAGTTAAATATTTAATGCCCCCAAGCACAAGGAGGGCATGCAATGAGCATGAACTATTCTGTAAAACTCTGGTAATGGCTCTGGATCCCTGGGGTCATCACTGCTTCACACTGATAGAGTAAATGGGGGGAAAGTCTCATCAAGATGGGAGTTTCAGTGGCAATCTGGCCCACCATATCAGCTGACAAGATTAATTATAGGTCTCCGAACCTGATGTGTTTTGTTAATATCTTGCTCCACTTTCAAAGTCAGGATCCAAGCTAAAATATTAGGTGTAGCTTTGTGTGATTCTGTGTAATTCTCCTTTCAAGAGTGACTCTTCCTACATATTTTACGATTTGATAACTTACTGAGGCTCTGCTAAAAGCCTCCATTACTGATTTCCCATTATTCATTACAGCTGTCTGTTGAAATTAGCATGATAGCTTCTCAATGGTAGCAAAACCCTGAAAGACCACCAGGGACTTTATTTTCTAAAAAGATAAAATAAAAATTCAGCTAGTTTTTTTTTCTTTCAGAGATATGTCCAAATAAAAGAAAACTGCAATAAAAACAGCTAAAATTTAACAAGGCATTTTGACCTATGAATAATTATAATAATACTTTAAGGAAGACATGCATGATCTCTTTTTCAAATATAGAACATATAGGAAAAACTACAATTCAGCGATAGAGGACTGACCTAGCATATGTGAGGCTCTAATTCTTCAAACTGGAAACCATAGACAGAATCATGACTATTTTTATTATGGTGAATACAGTATCAAAATGAAGATGTTATATTTTGAAGAGGCCTAAAACACAAGTTTGTATTGAGTTATATATGGGGTGATTTGAATATATTAGCATATACCAAGTGCTAAAATTAAACAATTTAGTGAATGGAAAATTTTCCCCATGGGCATTTGTATTAGATGGTTTAATCCCTATGTGTTGGCACTTTTTGAGGGGAAGATGTTAAATCTTTGGGACTTGCTTTACAGCAGGAAGTATACTCCTGGGGTCAAGCTTTGAGTTCATAGCCTGTCCTTTCACCCAGTTCATTTCATTCTACTGTGGAGACGTGAGCTCTCACTTTCCAAGTTCACTTGCCATGCCTGGCACTTTTCTACATGTTTCTTCCTGCCAAAGTAAATGATTCTCCTATACGTCACTTTTTTTTATATAACATATAAAACTGAGTTTGGATATTGCTATTTACCAGTGGAGTAAAGATATTGAAATGTTTGATCTTTAACTTCCTTATTTATGAAAATATGATATGAAAATTGGTGTTGCCTTTGAGGATTCTTTCTAGTTCCATATAGAAGGTATTGTCATAATAGTTGGTCCTGCTTAGTCATTAAATATCAGGTAAAATAAAAAAAATGCAGCTCCATATAATGCAAAATGTCTGCCTAATTTTTCAGTCCTCTTAAGTATGAATTCACTAAGTAAATTTGACTAAATTCTTCACAGATCTTTTTTTATTATTACTTTAATTTTAAATTCACATGTCAATCCTAGTTGCCTCTCCCTCCCTCCTCCCGTACCTCCCTACCATCCCCCCACAACCTCCCACCACATCCCCACTGACTTCCACATAGGAGATATCCAGAGTCTGTCATTTTGCTCAGGACAGAGTCCAGGCCTTCCTCAAGACTCCAGGCTGATAGATCATCCTGGACATGACGTCCATTTTTACACCAGGGATAAATACTGAGCTACTGCCCAGGGCCACATAGGTTGCCCAGGCCAACTCACTTGCTCTCACACTCAGGAGGTCTGAATAAGTCTCAGGCTGGCCTCCCAGCTGTCTGGAGTCAAAGAGCTCCCCCTTGTTCAGATCAGCTGTCTCTGTTGGTTTCGCCAGCCCATTCTTTGCCAATTTGCTCATCGGTTCCATGGGTTCAGTTCAGTGTTTAACTGTGGGTGTTTGCCTCTGCTTCCATCAGTCACTCGATGAAGGTTCTAGGATGGCATATAAGGTAGATGTTAAGTTCATTATCAGGTTTGGGCATTTAAGGTAGTCTCTCCATTATTGTTTAGCTTGCCAGTTGGTGTCATCCTTTTAGATCGCTAGAGGTCTCACTGGTACCAGATCTCTCTTCAAACCTATGACTCCCTCTATTATGGTATTTCTCATCCTGTTCTCACCCTATACTACCCCACACTTAATCTTCTTGTTCCCCAGTGACCTACTCTCTCCTCCTCTTCTCCCCCTGTCTTCTTCCCAGCTCCCATTCACCCACCTACTCCAGCCGTGTTCCCAATCAGTTCAGGAGATCTTGCCTCATTCCTCTTCTCTGGGGTACCATGCATATCTCGCATAGGTTCTTTCCTGTTTACCAGACTCTCTGTAAGTTGAATTGCAGACTGGAACTATCCTGATCCATGTCTAAAATCCATATATGAGTGAGTACATACCATGTTTGTTTTTTTTGTGACTGGGTTATCTCACTCAGGATGGTTTCTTCTAGTGCCATCCATTAGCCTGTGAATTTCAAGATTCCATTTTTTCCCATTGAGTAATACTTCATTGTGTAAATGTACCACATTTTCTCTATCCATTCTTCAGTTGAGGGGCATCTAGGTTGCTTCCGGGTTCTGGCTATTACAAATAATGCTGCTATGAACATAGTGGAACAGATGTCCTTGTTTTATGAATTTACATCTATTGGATATATGCCTGAGAGTGGGAATTGCTGGGTCTGGTGGTATATTGGTTCCCATTTTCCAGGGGAATCTCCATACTGATTTCCAAAGTGGGTGTACAAGTTCGCACTCCCACCAACAGTGCAGGACTCTTCCCCTCTCTCCACATCCTCTCCAGCATAAATTGTCTTCGGTGTTTTTGATTTTAGGTATTCTGACAGGAGTAAGATGGTATCTCAGAATTGTTTTGATTTGCATTTCCCTGATGGCTAAGGAGGTTGAGCACTTTCTCAAGTATCTCTCAGCCATTTTAGACTCCACTATTGAGAATTCTCTATTTAGTTCTGTATCCCAGTTATTAATTGCATCCTTTGGTATTTTGGAGACTTGCTTCTTGAGTTCTTTGTAAATTTTGGAGATCAGCCCTCTGTTAAATGTGAATATCTTTTCCCATTCTGTGAGCTGCCTTTTTGTATTGTTGACTGTGTCCTTTGCCTTACAGAAGCTTCTTAGTTTCAGGAGGTTCCATTTGTTAATTGTCCATCTCAGTGTCTGTGTTACTGGTGTTATTTTCAGGAAGCAGTCTCCTGTACCAATTCATTGAGGAGTATCTCCCAGTTTCTCTTTAAGAGTTTCAATTTGGTTGGATTTATGTTGAAGTCTTTGATCCATTTAGAAATTAGTTTTGTGCAAGGCAATAGACATTGATATATCTGCAGTCTTCTGCATGCCAATATACAGTTACTCCAGCACCATTTGTTGAAGATGCTTTCTTTTTTGCATGTATACTTTTAGCTTCTTTGTCAAAAATCAAGTGTTCATAGGTGTGTGGGTTAAAATCAGGGTTTTAAACTCGATTCCATTGGTCTACCTGTCTATTTTTGTGCCAATACCAAGCTGTTTTCAGGACTATAGCTCTGTAATAGAGCTTGAAGTCAGGTATGGTGATGCCTCCTGAAGTTCCTTTATTGTATAGGGTTGTTTTGGCTATCCTGGGTTCTTTGTTTTTCCATAAAAAGTTGATTATTATTCTTTCCAGGTCTGTGAAGAATTATGCCGGAATTTTGATAGGGATTGCACTGAATCTGTAGATTGATTTTGGCAAGATAGCCATTTTTATTATGTTGATCCTACCAATCCAAAAGCATGATATTCTCTTTGTTTTTGTTTTTCTTTAGAGACTCAAAGTTCTTGATATACAGATCTTTCAATTCTTGGGTTAACGGTATCCACCGATATTTGTTGTTGTTTATGGGTATTGTAAAGGGTGGTGTTTCTCTGATTTCTTTCTCAGCCACTTTGTCATCTGTATATGGCTACTGTTTTTTTTTTTTTATTTAACCTTGTAGTATGCCACATTGATGAAGGTGTTTATAAGTTCTAGGAGTTCCCTTGCAGAGTTTTTCAGGTCACTTATGTAAACTATTATATCATCTGCAAATAGTGAAAGCTTGCCTTCTTCTTTTCCTATTTGTATCCCATTGATCTCTTTTTGTTCTCTTGTTGCTCTAGCTAGAACTTTAAGTACAATATTGAAGAGATATGGAGAGAGTGAACAGCCTTGTCTTGTTCCTTATTTTAGAGGAACTGTGTTGATTTTCTTTCCATTTAGTTTCATGTTACCTATTGGTTTGCTGTATATTGCTTTTATTATGTTCAGATATGTTCCTTTTATCCCTGATCTCTCTAGGACCTTTATCATGAAGGAGTGCTGGATATTGTCAAAGGCTTTTCCAGCGTCTAGTGAGATGATCATGTGTTTTTTCTTTAGCAATTTGTTTATATGGTGGATTACATTTATAGAATTTATAATGTTGAACCATCCCTGCATTCCTGGGATGAAGCCTACTTGATCACGGTGGATGATTTTTCTGATGTGTTCTTGAATCCGATTTGCTAGTATTTTCTTGAGTATTTTTCATGAGGGAAATTGGTCTATAGTTCTCTTTCCTAGTTGTGTCTTTGTGTGGCTTGGGTACCAACATAATTGTGACCTCTTAAAAAGAGTTTGGCTGTGAGCTTCCCTCTTCTATTGTGTGGAACACTTTGAGACACTTTGAGGAGTATTGGAATTAGCTCTTCTTTGAATTTCTGGTAGAATTCTGCACTGAAGCCATCTGGGCCTGGACAATTTTTGGTTGGGAGACTTCTGATGACTGCTTCTATTTCATTACGGGTTATAGGTGTGTTTAGATTGTTTATCTGTTCTTGATTTAGCTTTCGCAAGTGGTGTTTATCAAGGAAATTGTCCATTTCCTTTAAATGTTTGAATTTGTGGAGTACAGGTTTTCAAAGTATTCCCTGATGATTCTCTGGATTTCCTCAGTGTCTGTTGTTATGTCCTCCTTTTCATTTCTGATTTTGTTAATCTGCCTTTTGAATAGTTTGGACAAAGATTTGTATATCTTGTTGATTTTCTCAAAGAACCAACTCTTTGTTTCATTGATTCTTTGCAATGTTTTCCTGGTTTCTACTTGATTCATTTCAGGCCTCAATTTGATTATTTCCTGGCATCTATTCCTCCTGGGTGAATTTGCTTTTTTTTTTTGTTCTAGAGCATTCAGTTGTGCTATTAATTCTCTAGTATGACTGTTCTCCAGTTTCCTCATGTGGGCACTTAGTGCTATGAACTTTCCTCTCAACACTGCTTTCAGAGTGTCCCATAAGTTTGGGTAAGTTGTGCCTTCATTCTCATGGAATTCCAGGAAGTCTTTAATTTCTTTTTCTATTTCTTCCTTTATTCACGGATGGTGCAATTGTGCATTGTTCAATTTCCATGAGTTTGCAGGGTTTCTGTGTTTTGTGTTATTGTTGCATTCTAATTTTAGTTCATGGTGGTCTGACAAGATACAGGGGGTTATTCCGATTTTTTTGTATCTGCGGAGATTTACTATGTTTCCTATATTTGGTGGATGTTAGAGAAGGTTCCATGTGGCACCGAAAAGAAGGTTTATCCCTTTGTGTTTAGTGGAATATTCTATAGATGTCTGTTAAACCCAGTTGGGTCGTAACTTCTATTAGTTCTTTTGTTTCTTTGTTAAGTTTCTGTCTGGAAATCCTGCCTAGTGTTGAGAGTGGAGTGTTGGTGTCTCCTAGTAGTAGTTTGTGAGATTTTATATGCGATTTGAGCTTTGGTTATGTTTCTTTCACGAATGTGGGTGCCTTTGTATTTGGGGCATAGATGTTCAGAAATGAGACTTCATCTTGATGGACATTTCCTTTGATGAATATGAAATGTCCTTCTTAATCTCTTTTGATTGATTTCAATTTGAAGTGTAATTTGCTAGATAGTAGGATTGCTACACCAGCTTCTTTCTTGGGTCCATTTGATTGGAAAATATTTCCCAACCCTTTACTCTGAGGTAACACCTGTCTTTGATGTTGAGATATGTTTCTTGTATGCAGCAGAAGGATGGGTTCTGTCTTCATATTCATTCTGCTAGTCTGTGTCTTTTTATAGGCAAATTGAGACCATTGACATTGAGGGATATTAATGATCATTGATTGATGACACTTGTTTTTGATTTATTTATTGGTAGTGGTGTTATTGTGTGTATGTTCTCCTCCCTTTTTCTTTTGGTGTTTGGTAAAGTGGGATTATCCATTGCCTATGTCTTTGTGCGTGTAGTTATCTTGGTTGCGTCTAGGTTTTCTTACCAGCACTTTCTGTAGGGCTGGATTCATGGATACATGTTGTTTAAATCTGGCTTTGTCATGGAATATTTTGTTTTGGTAATTTAAAACTTTGCTGGTTATTGTATTCTGGGCTGGCATCCTTGTTCCCTTAGCGTTTGTAGGATATCTGTCAATGATCTTCCGAGTTTCATAGTTTCCATTGAGAAGTCAGGTGTAATTTGGTATCTGTCTGAATTATTTTGACCATCTTCATTAACTATTTTTCATTACATTCTGATCTTGCATTCTGTTGCAATCAATAAGACCCTCTGTTTCTTCAAGGCTGCTTTGCAACAAGTTCCCTCCCTGTTGCTTTGTCTTCATATCTGCTATGCTGTATAATAACAAATACCATGATGGTAATGATGATGACAGTGATGATGATGCTGATAGTGATGGAGATTTTGCAAAGATAGATATTTCAAATATCATTCTCTTCATTTGAGCGAAGGCTGACCATATATAACTCATTGACTCTTATCTAGACGTCCGTTCAAGTTGAGGTGTCTAGGGCAAGGGGAAGGGGAATATTCCAAATAGGAACAAGTTGACAGAAAGGATCTGAGACACAGAGAAAATAAATCAGTAATTACTAACTTTCGCTAATCAGTCATGAAATGTGGAGCCCGGATCAGAGCATCATTAGATGTCATAAACTACTTGTCCCTCCAGTCCCTCCAGTACTAATGGACGTCTGAATACACAAATGTACATATAGACATAGACACATGCACATACATTGACATACATGTACATGCACATAGATATGCATACAAATAAACTTTTTAGGAAAAAAGAATACAAAATTATGGAAAAGTCTGTCAGATATCAATAAAAAGGGATGTAGCCTGTACAAGGACAAGAGGATGCTGGGGACATAAGCCCAGTGGTCAGAACCACATTCAATAATGAATAGTTTATTTGGAAATGTTCTAATATATTATATTTCTTAATGTTGGGCAATGAACCATGATGAAATTAAACTGACCAATAAGAGTATGGCTATCATCTTAATCAAATTTCTATAATCATATTTTCATCGGAAACACACGCAAGTATATTGGAATTGTGCAGTGATTGTTCAAGCAAAAGTTCAACATAAAATGTATGCAAGGTAATTATTTTTGTGCAATCTTCATTCATTGATTTATTTTTGGATATAATTTACATAGCATAACATTGGCATATTTTGTATTGCATGATTTGTAGCATTTTAAAATCTGTCTGGATGTGTGTTTGGTGTGTGTGTGTGTGTGTGTGTGTGTGTGTGTGTGTGTGTGTATTTGATATTAGTACCTTTGTAGATGGTTGTGATTTCCTGGACATATGAGCAGTTTAGGGTGGGGGTGTTAAGTGTCTTGTTCTATTATTTTCTACCTTAATTTTACTGAATGAGGAAATAGGTTGACTGTCAGTAAGCTCAGGTGATCCATGTCTCCCACACCACTACTACCGAGCTGGGATTATACGGTATGTGTGCCTTCACACCAAACTTTTTCGTGTGGGTACAGGAATCAAAGTACAGGTAACTTCGCATGCCTCCCTGGCAGGTATTCTTCTACACTGAGATGTGGCAATGTATTTTTTATAATTTATTAATGTTTGAGGATTCAGAACGCAAAATCAGTCACAAGTCATAGAAGCCAGGTACACACCTTTAATCTTAGCAGCCAGAAGCTAGGAGGTGGTGGAACACACATTTAATCTTAGGACTCACAATTAAGATGTAGATGGATCTCCTGGAGTCCAAAGTCACCCAGATGTACAAAAGATTGATCCTGTTCTGAGGAGAAACAACTTACACAAAGATGATCTCACCAACAGGGATGATACTCTCTTAAACCCAGCATTAGGGAGGTATATAAGACGGGATCTAGGTCTCAGTATTAGGCATTCATTTTCCAGCCATGTTGAGAAATAGGAATGCCCGAGTACTATTAGAGGTAAGAGATCTCTGATAGCTTGGCTGCTTTGCTTCTCTGAACTTCAGCTTGAACCCCAATATCTGTCTCTCAGTCATTTATTTTTTTGTGTTACTGTGAGCCATTTCTCTAGCTCTTCTATCATACACTTGAGGCAAAAAATCAGGATATGAAGACATTCTCCATAATTGTGTCGTTATCTGTAACACTGCTCTTTGACATTACTTTAATTCATACACTTTCTCCTAAATCAAAACTTTCAGTCTCAGGCTAACTTATTAGAATATTAATTTTAAAACATAGTGTAACTTTTCATTGATATTTTCATGCACCACTATGCTCATATCAGAGTATATCATAGGAAATGTGCTTATGGATCACTTCATGCCTGCCACTAGCTGCAGGAACTGCCCCTTGCCTGGGCAGCACTATAGAGCCAGTCCCATTGGTGAAGGAGGGGTTGAGCCAGGCCTGAAGTAGTGTGAGAGAGATATCCACATTACTCATTTGTCATTTGACAGCATGGGCAGTGGAGAGATGCCCCCACAACACCCAACAATGCCTTGGGCAGATGGAAGAGCTGGTCTGGAGATCTATCCATGCCCTCACCATCCGCTCCAGCATTTGTGAGAGTGGCCTCTACACTATCCCTGGGCAGCACAGTAGATATACCTTTGAAGTATTGTTGTGGGAGATCTGTACCTGAGGACATGAAAGCATGAGAACCCCCTTGTTTATCATTGCAAAGGGCAAATTCACCAAGCAATGTGTGAGAGCTCATGCTGATGGTGAGGACCAGGAGGAGCTGGCAGGCTGTGCAACCCTGCAACTACCCAGCCCAGAACCAGGGTTATGTGTTGGCCCACCCCAATATTCACCCCAATTGTGATCTGTTGAAACACATGAAGGGTCTGGCCGTGCAGTCCCAAGGCTATAGGATTTTCACAACACAGGGTAACAGCAGGATAACCAAGAGGCATTCCACTGAGGGCCCAGCATCAATAGTATAGCAAAAGGCCTTGAACAAGACTAATGAGTCTTTGCAATGAACATTTGCAAGTAAAGATACATGGACAAAAGGGTTTACTGCAAGACTCATTGTGTCAAACTACAGCTTTCACGATGAGATTCCATCCCCCTTTTTTCTTTTTTCTCTTATATATTATTTTGGAAGGGGGTGCTGTAAGTGCAGATGGCAGATATTCAGGGACAGGAAACTAATGGGATTGAGATGAATGTTGTGAAAGACACAAAGATTAAATAGAAATAAAGTTAAACAAGAAAAAGAGTCCCTTCATGGTGATGAGTCAGTGCCAGAGGTAAGGAGACTAGGAGAGCTGACCTTATTTAGACACAGAAGCAAAGTGAGCCATGACAGCTGGTTTGTGCTGAATTCCTTGGTTCTTTTTTTCTGGTAGATTGTGTAATCAGCCAATGACGTCAGAAGAGATTCAGCTACATTTTGGATGTTGACATTAATTTCTAATGAATTGCAAGCCTTAAATCAAAACTGACCATGTACACAGACATTTATTTAACATGGAATTTCCAAAGAAAGGAAATAGCAACCACATCTACAACCTACACTGTTTTTTAAAGCCACATGATTATTTTAGATGTGCTTTCAATCGTTGGTATAAAAAATAACTCTCCTTTGGAGAATGTGAAAATTATCTATAACCAGCTGAAATAACAGGGAAACCCTTGTGTCACACTGATGTTAACTTTCCTGATTGAGAGATACCTAGAGTGGTCTTTCCACAGTGAGTTTCCAGCTTCTCATTCCCATTGTAGGCATCTTTATACTATGTGTTAATCAATATTAATCTCCATTAGAAAAAAATTACCTTCTAGCCAGTCTTAGGCATGTAATCTTTCTAATATACTTAGCTGTTTGATGCTCTCCTATCTATTTGTTATGGGGATAGGTGGCCAGAGTATCCCAGGATAAGAAGTCTTGGAGGACATTTGCAACAAATATGTTGGTATCTGGGAAAACAGAGTCCTTTTTGACTACACATTTCTAGTTTCAGCAAACCAAAAGCAAATGGCAACTTACCATTTTACTGTTCATCAAGAATGCCTTATAGTTGACGATGGAGGCTAGTCTTTTTGAGATAATGCCAAGTACTATCATTTGAATAGAATTTGTGACTGTGTTAAATCAATAAGATCTGTATCCTTAAGTGGTATACCATTAATATGCAACTGTATATGGTAGCTGATAAATGTCTACATAATTTGCGTGCATGCATAATAATATATGTATGTTTATGAGCAGGTTTTATAAGACCTGTGTACATAATAAAGTTTCCTATGCTCTCCATGGCCAACTCTACTCTGGAAATGTGGTTTAAGGTTTATAACAGGTTGTTCCTACAGACTGCCCATAAACTGAAATTCTGGGAAGCCTTCATTTAAAACTCAACAAATTATATTTTTTCTTGCACCTTCCATTCTGAAATTATTTTCTTCTTTGCTAGAAATATTGACTTAATATACAGTAGCTAATAACCTTTTCATGTATTTTTCTTTCCCAAATAACTTATAAACTATTCATCCATAGAAATAATTAAATCTCCTCTTGTGTTTGTTTAACATCTATATGTCTTAAAAATATGGTTCAGTAACAAGCTATAGTTCTTTGCCCCTTTGGCTTCTTGTGTCAGCATAAAATGGTTTTCTATACAAATACACAGGAAATGCTGTTGATTGACTGAAAAAATCCTATTATGGTACTACCATTATTAAAGTTTGCAGGTTTCTTTCCCTAATTTCAAAATGTCTTTTTCATTTCAGATCACCCCAGGTGACTGTCTCACAAGATCAATCTATTGACTTTCGCTACATGGGGTAAAGAAGAAACCACCAAATCAGGTATGACTTTCAGGATCAAAAATTATCCACTTGAAATTAAACATATATAATGCACCGCAGACTGAAACTTTTACAATATTCTTACAATGGAGCTTGAAACAAGTGATTTTGGAAATTGCTGGAAGAAATCTTTATTGCTTTTTTTCTAATGCAAAATTCTCTTTTGTGAAAAAGAAACTATACAAACACTTGTATTTTACCCCATCTAATAATTACCCTATCATCACATATTCTGCCTAAGTGTCCTTATCCACATTCCCAATGTAATCTGATGTTCATTGTTCTTCCCTTTGATATGCACTGGAAGTCCACAGAATCTTCTTATTCTAATCAGTGTTTAAATGCCTTGTCTGTTGAAATGAAAGTGGCAGTGATTAGTGGCACAGATGTTTCCCTAAAATTGAAAATGTAGGGGTTAAAACCATAAATTAAGCCAAATACTCAAGTCTTTGCATGCATATTCATTTTTAAAAAAAATTTTGGAGAGATAGGGTTCTGTGATAAACATCGTTATCAAGTAAAAATGGTACTGGCTGAACTTGTAAAACTCTGTGCCTGGAAAAAGGGTGGACATTTGAGAATAGGTGAGTTTCAGCTCTGGCGAATGCATATACAATTTTAACATGTTGGTAAAATAAGGTATAATCTGCTCTCAAAAGTGATGCTTGGAGACACCTCGAAAAGACAAATAGGATAATCAGAATTGCATGCCAACAGAAAAAAATGCAGAGGATTTTTAAACACTCATGAAGGGAATCATCATTATTTACTGGTACATTAATATCATATTATGTTTATCTGCCAGGACATAAAATGCTATAAATAACAGTATATAAAATTTAATTGGCAAAATGTACAGTTTATAGTCACTAAAATTTGTTGTGTTGCTTATATTTGCCTCTTACTTGTGTTCTATCTTCAGTGTTACCCATTAAGATATTTAATATTTGACAAGGAGCAAAGTTTAAAGGTAATTGTATCAATATACTGACAAGGATTTCATAGATTATGAAAGTAATCTGCATTTCAGTGATTTTTCCAGTAGTTTCTTGTTTTATTATTTGAATTGTTTGAGCAATTACAAAATGTGGATGAGAATCTTTGGAATTCATTTGTGTCCCCTAACAACCAACACAAATTAAAAACCAATATGTAGGTCCCTGGAGACCATGGGCCATGCTGTAATCATCTCCACTGAGGTTTATTTGCCTAGACATAGGAGATACCAGTGAAACTTCTCTGATGTTAATATTCATGATTAAAAAGTTAGCATTATTCTTAGTTGAGAAGGAAATATCATACTAAGATTGAGTGTATCTTTAAAAAATACTTTTTATTGACTCATTTTGGGTTTTACATGATATATCCTAATCCCACTCATCTCCCTATCCCCTGGCCTCTTCCCTTTTCCCTTGTGATCCCCTTCCCAAAACAAGAAAAAATTTAAAAGGATAGCCCTAAAAATAAACAAAAAAGAAAAAAGAGATAGAGGAAGGAATGAAGGAAAGAAGGAAGGAAGGGGCCCAGTTATTCACATAGTTTATTCCCTAGTCCATGCATCATTACTTGTAAGTGTTCTTTGCAATGAATCCTTGGTCTGGCTTGAGGTCTCTGGCTTCTGCTACTTTGCTGGTAGTGGGTGCTCACTGGGATGACTGCTGGATATCTTTTCCTGTGTCATGGGAAACCTGTAGCTGTGGATCTCCTGAACAGACCCCTTCACATACTCAAACTGTTCACAGGTAAGGTGAATGGACCTGAGAGCTGGAGTTTGCACGTGTCTCCTCCCTCGTGTAACATGTGGTGGCATGGAAGGGAGAAATATGCTCTCCTCCCCATCCCACCCTTTGCCAACTGCAGCAGCTGGGAGAGCCAGCAAAAGATCGGATGAGCTGCCCCTTTGCTCACCAACTGCAGCAAATGGGAGAACAGGTCCTATATCTCATCTGGATAAATTATAGAGTTGGTCCTTGTGGTGGGAATGCTGGAAAGCTGGGTCTAAAGGCTGTCCATTCTCCTTGCTGGGAACTAGTCATGGTGATGATGGAGAATTTGCTAGGGTGGTGACAATGAGGGAAAGCTGGAAGACTGACCAACCAGCTACCACCCAGACCCAGAAACAAGGTTCAGCACATCTCACAACCATTCCTACTTCATCTTGTATAATCCCCCACTCTGACATATGTAGTAATTGCTGTTTCTAAACATAACAATTAAAATATGGTTCTATTTAATTTCATTAGAATAGCTACAATTTTTAAAGCAAATTCTCAAGGAACAAATTATAAATAAAAAGTAATATTGTTTCAAAATGTGTATGTACTATTACCTTCATGTTTATAGGAAAACCACTTCCATTAAATAGACAAAGTACATGTGTTAGGGAAAGATTAGGATTTTTCCTCTAGGGCCTTAACTATTTGGTCAAATGATTAATTAATTTGGGGGAATAAAACACTATTTTAACGCAAGAATTAAAGGAAGAAAGATAGTCAAAAGAAAGTCAAACCTTAGAGAATGAATGAGAGTTTTCAAAGAACTGCTTCCTCCTTTTAAATACTATTTTAGTATATTAAAGATTAAGTTAATGCCACACTTTACAACCTCCTGATCACATGGTTCTCTTTATAGTCTAGAGAAATCACATACTTAAAGAAAGACTAAAAGCAAAGTCTTCCCTCCTTTCCTTATGATGGCTCATCAGCAGATTAAATTTTTCTTGCTATATATTGTATATTTATACGTAGGGAATAATTGTCTTACCTAAATGAACCTTCTAAGGATTAAACTATAAAATACATGTTAAGTTCTTATTCTATTACTATACTATTAACACAAAGGAAGCTCTCCCAAATAGTACCTTGTATTCTGCAATTATTTCTACCACTAAGGTGATGTCATTGTTTTCAGATTAGATTCTTACATTTATTTTGATTTCTTCTGATTTTCTCAATGGTGTTATATGATATGAAAAAAATTGTATCAGGAGAACTAATCTGCATGAAAATGTAGACAATGAATTTGTTAACTTAATTTTCCAATCAACAATTATAGAGAGAAGCCTTCATCTTTTCTGTTGCTTTGGTTTTTCCCCACCTGTTGCCTGGACTCTGCCGCGTTGTAGTCCCCAATAACACACAAGACGCTGTATTAATTATGAAGCTGTTGGCCTTGCTTGTTTCTTGCTGTCTATGTCTGACTTAAGTATTTGCCCCATAACTGCCAATCTAAATATTTCTCTTACTGGGGAAAAGTTTCCTGGCTTCTTACCCCTATGGCGGTTACATCTTGACTCCCCATGTTTCTCCTACCCAGAGTCCTCCTCGACACCTAGTCCCACATACCTTGCTTCCCTATTGGCCAACAGTGCTTAATTAACATATATACAGGAGTTCCCCATCATCTCTTCTTTTCTGTCTAAACAAACGAAAGGTCTTAAATTTAACATAGTCAAATTATATATAACAGAAGAGCTATCAAGCAAGAACATAGTTACAACATTTTGTCTATCAACATTTAGCAAAATTTAAAGAAAATATCATCCATCCTTGTGAGTCCAAAGTTCTATATGTAGCTTATCTTTTATCATAACTAAGGAAATATCTGCTTTCAATTCTATCAAAGACCACAGAAGAATAATATATAAACACCAGAATTGACAGAGACATCTTGCTACCTGGAGAGTCACCTGAAATTCCTCTGTAATGTAGGGGTATCCATCTTCAGCCCATAGGCCACAGTGTGTCTGCAAGACTTCTCAGCAAAGCAGGAAGTCTCAAACTGTCCATTTGCATTGGCAGTCTGTCATTCATTTTTCTGCGTCCTGCAGTAAGTCTCGTAGACTCTTCTATGAATCAGGAAACCTGAAGGACAGTTGGAGTTCAGCAGTCACTTTCCTGTGGGTCCTGTATGTGCAGTTTATACAGCAACAGTCCAGCAGTCTAGGCAAGAGCAGTTTCTTGCCCAAATGGCTAATCTTGCCATGTTGAAAGCAAACTCCATAACGAGTTTCTTTGATACCCATCTTCCTCTCAGATGTAATTGGTGATTCCAGGAGCAGACATTTCTCATAGTCAAGGAAAACCCCAAACCATTTTAAATGCCATTTTCTGAAAGTCTTTGAAAGGTTTGAAGACTGTCTATCTATCTCAAATATATCTCTGTATATCTAGAAAACCTAACTTACCTAACTATAAATTCTGTCTATAAGTAACTACCTATAATCTGTATTTAATTATGTACTATGTTTTAAAAGATCAGTATAAGCACAATACTTATTCAAGAGGAGAAATATACACATCACAAAATTGGTCTTGAATTTGTATCAATAAATGAAAAATCATACCCATAACATAATTTCCTTTAACTTTAAAAAGAGATTGGTTGTGATCATTAACCAATTATAAACAACTCCAAACAAATAAAAACAAAGATTTATAAACAATATGGGGATTTGGATGTCGCTCATTCCAAACTGCTTCATGCTGGAATGGGGTGCTGTTCGTATTCATGGGAATCATGACAAAACTCAGAAACCTGTATAAGTCCTTATTTTCATGGTCTGTAAAGCTCCATCATCTTAGCTGTTTTAGATGTTGAATCACTTGGGCCATATCTTCCAGGGGTCTTGGTTCATCAAACCACTGAAGCCTAGAAGGAATCCTCAGCTTTTCATTTTCTGTAGAAACATAAACAAAAACTCTTTTCCCAAGTAACATAACCTTATACTTGAATTTTGAAGTCAAGGCATTTTCAAAGATATAAGTTGAATTAATTTAGCAGCATTTATAATCAAGTGTACTTTAGTAGTTGTTCCTTCCTTAGCAATCAAAAAACTGAAAAACACAATAGCATAGAGTATCCAGACTCTCTGTGTATTTTCCATCTTTATGTGGCTTATTTATTTAATCTATTATTACTCTATTTCTTTTACTTTTATTTATTTTTCTCTGAGACAGGGTTTCTCTTTGGAAATCTGCCTGCCTCTGTTGCAAATCCTACCAGCGTATGCCACCACAGCCGGCTTCTCCTTTTACCACTATGAAGTTACTTTTTCTCTCTCAATCTTACATATGTTGTTACATGTGGCTCCAAATGACACTGTAATGATAAGCGACACACATTTACTGAAAGTAAAACTAAGTATTTATTGTAGAAATTACTCACCAGATACCAAACAAGTAACCCAGATGAGCCAAGCAGTTTTCTGCTGCCGAACCGGAAGCCAAACTCCAGGAAAAAGAGACCGAGACTTCCTGTGTGCTGTCTTTTATGCCTTCCCACGTAACGCCCCCTAGCCATGCCCAAAAGTGGGCCTGGCTAGTGACGTAGTTCCGCCTCCGTAAGTATATGTCTTTAGTCCTGCCTAAAGTGGGTGTGGTTAGCGGTGTGGTAAACCGCCCTTTTATTACCTCATCTGTATGCGCCTCTAGTAAGTCACATGTTTAATGGCGGCATACAGACTTCCTCCTACAGTTACACACACTGTAAACCTTTAAAGGTTTTTCTTCATCCAAGTCTGATTTTACTGTAAATCTTTATATTTTTCTGGCCACGTGTCTTATCTGTTAAAACCACAGCTGTTTAAACTGCAGCTTAAGCGTGATTCCAGCTCATTGCCTCCGTCTATGCTGACATCCAGCAAAAGCTGCTGGCTTGGAAATGTTGTCACTGCCACTTCCAGCTGTATGTATACATCTTTCAATTGTTAGCAGAGCCTCTTAAAAGAACTTTGTTTTTTTTTTTAATTATGAAGCTGTTGACCTTGCTTGTTTCTTATTGGCTAGCTCTGACTTAAGTATTTATCCCATAATTGTTAATCTAAGTATTTCTCTTATCGGAGAAAAGTTACAGACATCTTACTTCTCTGGCAGGCTACATCATGTATCCCTGTGTTTCTCCTACCCAGAGTCCTCCTGCACTCCAGGTCCCACCTATCTTGCTTCCCTATTGGCCAACAGAGCTTTATTGACATATACACAAGAGTTCCCCATCAAACTATATTCTTAGGAGATAGGGAAAGAAGTTACTAGAGGAGTGACATTCCGAAGGTAGTACACATCCAGGGAGGGCTGAGATATGATAGATATATCTAGTGAATTACGTGAACTTTTCCTTAGACTAAGAGTTTTAGACAGTAACTGTGACTCATGTGGCTTTCCTTTCTTTTTCATCCTATCATTCTTTTCCACAGTTTCATATTAGTTACATCAGCAGTCCTCAAAGTGTGATCTGAACCAGCCAGCATCATCAGCATCATTATTTGTTGGAAACACAGTCTTAGGCCATATCAAGGTGCAGAGTATCTCAGCAATGTAAATATTTCACAAGATCTTCTGTATGCTGAAGTTCAAAACTTACTAAATAGACCTTCCCTGTGCCTGGTGCTATATCCCAGTGGCTCAGTGATTGTTTAGCATGTGCTGAAACCTGGATTTGAAAACTGGAAAATAAAAATAAACAATGAAAAATTTTTGAAGGAAAATGTTTCATAAATTCCTAATAGCCCTATACATATGCATACACCAGCAACACAAAATTAAACTCAATGACTTTAAAAGACAAATAAGCCTGTGAAGTTGGGAGGGAAAAGTTTCATTGAGAGGTTGAAGAGAAGGGAGTGTGAGTGAATTTAGTCAAAACATAATGCATGTGTTAGTTAGGGTTTCCATTGCTGTGAAGAATACCAGGAACACGGCAGCTCTTACAAAGGAAAATGTTTCACAGGTACTGACTTAGAGGCTCTGAGGTTTAGTCCGTTATCATCATGGCAGGAAGCTTGATAGGTACTAATGAAGGAGCCTAGAATTATATATCTGGATTGGCAGGAAGCAGGAGGAAAGAGACAGGGGGCCTAGTATGAGCTTGTGAAACTTCAAAACCCAGTGCCAGTGACACACTTCCTCAAACAAGGCCACATCAACTACAAGGCCAAAACTGTCAATACTGCCAGTCATTATGAGCCTGTAGGAGCCATTTTTATTCAAACCACCATAATGAATTAATGTATAAAATTGTTAAACTATATGATGGAAATCAACTTTATACATGAAACCATCTTATTCAATTAACTTACCTATTAATGGGTAAAACCCACTATAAATATTCATAAACTCTATGAAGAAGAAAATTGGCAGGAAATAATATATCTAAATCTTGCTGACCACCGATCACGAGAGAAACAATCAAGTAACTATTATTTGATCATAATACTGAGTGCCAGAAGGATTCTTTGTTGTTTCAACCTTACTAGTGGGAAGATTTATTCATGAGAGTCTAAGATATTTATCAGTAAACACAGGTCTACGATTTGACCAGAAGGAATGTTCTGATGTCAAAATTCTTTCAATTGTGCATTAGAACAAAGTATCATTCATACCTAGCTAGAATGTCTGCAGTGCTAAGAAAATAATTGATGTATTTCGTTTCCATTGCCCTTCTGAATTTCTTCCCTTTTGATTATTTGGGTAGATATATGTTTATCTTGAAAATACACAGAGACAACAAGATGATACCCTGAAATGAATATATATGTTGGTGATTTTCAGCTTATTTATCTATACTTATCATTCTCAAATTTTCTATAGATTTGTTTAATGATGATAGACGAACTCTTACATATTTGTGTTTTGTTTATGTGTGCATACTTGAACTTTTCACCCCATAAAAATATACACCTATAGTGTGACCCATTTGGGGGTATTTAAAAAGAAACTACAGAATTCAGAATCTTCATCTTAGGTATTATGTAAATAAAATCATGTATTATGTAAATGTAATTATATGTGAAAGTAATTAGAAAGATGTGCAATACAAACCTTTGAGCTGTAATATGGTAAATTATGGAGAAGGTAATTATATACCACAATCTCGAAGTCTTCAGCATTTGGAAAGAAGGTTATTAATTTCCAAATTTTTAGAATATAATGAAACGTGTTTTGTGTTCTATAGAGGCTATGGGACCTGGGTATTCTGATTAGAGAGATGCAGGATGGAAGGCATCCTGAAGCTTGAAGATGTTCCCATCATGGCAGCATCTCTGTTCCAGAGCCCTTATGAATAAGTGCCAATTATAAGCCACATTGACTTTTCTAAGGGACAGAAATGGCATGCACCCCTTGCCTACTCCACAGTTAAGTGTATTTCTTAAAATATATCAGCTACATGGTGTAATACATCATATAGTTCAGGAATTTTGAAATTGATTTGACAGGTTATGAGAGTAGCTGCAAAATTATAGAAAAACAAAGAGGTAAGTGTACAGAATTGAATAGATAGGTAGTGGTGAGATCAGCACTTAAAGGTCTGTGTCACAGATATTCAGTATGTAGGGTGATGCTGCAGATAATATATATATGTGTGTGTATATATATATATGTATGTATATATATATGAAAAATCAGAAATAAGTAAATAAAAGAAGATAAAAGAAACTCTGAAAATTGATCAAAAAGAGGTTCACATATTCCAATCTTCTTGAAAAAGCACTTGAAACTAGCTCATACTTTAAGATCCAGGTTTCAAGGGACTATTTCCCTTCCCTAATATAAATGCAGCAATTGTTTGAATGAAGTTCCATGGTCTTTTCTAGGTCAAGCCTGTTCATTTGCTTCCAAGCAGATGGCTTTTGTGTTTATTTGCCCTTTTTTGCCCCCAGGGCCTTTACCATATTCCAAAGCTGCCACCATCTCCATGGCATAAAGACATCTGTTTTTCACCCTGTAGCCAATTTGATTAAACTTCCAATGAGTTCTCATCACTTGTAAGGAAATTACTAAGAGAATTACATGACCTAGGTGTTTCTGCATGCTATTATCTGTGCTTTTTTCTTAACCTCCTCTTACTTATGCTTTCTTTAGGACTCTATACTGCCTAAGCCACCCAACTGTCACCCACTTTCAGAGTACCTAAATCCATCTTATTCAGGTTCCCCAGCCATCAGTCCAAAGTCAGTGAGCCCTGACTTGCTCAGTTCAGCTGTTTCTGTGTGCAATTTCATAACAGAAGATGTCCTGTGGAAGGATTCTACTGTCATTTCTCCTAATTTCTTTAGGAATGCTAAGCAATCTCCTATTGAACAATGGACAGTTCTGTGGAAAAAGACCACATATAGCTAGCATTTTTCTGTCTGCAGTAGAAATAGAGGTCAAAAATTCATGACTTAGAGATAACAAATTAGAAGGCAGTCTATACATTTATAGAAGATGACAGGACACTTTATCAAAAGATAATAGAACATAGCAACCAGAAGTTGGTCTCTAATAGAATTTTCTAATAAAACATACCAAGAAAGAAAAGACAAATTTTAGCGTAAAAGCGTGACATTTACAAGATGAGTCCAGGTCATCTTTCAGTGCAAAATCTAGAGGACTGACTACAAGTCAAAACGATGACGCAATGTCAAAAGTCACTGCATGCAAAAAAGGCTCCTTGTGGCCACAGCTGGAAAAATGAGCAAAAATAAGTATTGTAGAACTGATCATGACCTAAAGTCTAAATAAAGTTTACTTTTTAAAAAGTAACTGAATATAAATTAATAGGAAGAAAGACATGTAAATTCCCATACAGAAGAATTAAGAAAATATACACACAAATATTCATACATATATTATATAATCTGTGATTGTCTCCTATCCTTAGTGACTTAGAGAAGTTATAGCAGGATACTGGATAAAACTAACTTCACTGTGGGTCATCCTGGCAAATGCCACTCGGCATAGTTGGTTAGGTTCAGCAGGAAGCTGCTTTGAGGGCATGGCTTCCTAGATGTACTCTTAGCACGTGCCCTTAGGCACTTTACGGGTAATGGTGTTCCAGTATTCAAGATCCCAACATTACCATGGTAATGTATGCCACTGGCAGTTGCTTAAATTCTCAAAATAGTGAAAGAAACTGTTATATATCAGACAAACCTAATAATATATAATATAACAATTAAAAGTGGTATGGTATCATAAACATGTTCCTGTTTATGTGTAGATGTTTCTTGGTGGAAGAGTGTTTTCCAAGAATTCTCAAAGCCCAAATTTGATTCATAGTACTGAAAAATTTCCACTAAATATAATCATGGAGCAAGAAAATAACATCAAAGAAAATTAATAAAATCTGAAGAAAATATGGCATTAAAAATAATGCAGTAAGTTGCACATAGAGATGGGTCTGTGGGTAACGTACCTGTATTGCAAATATGGGGACATGGTCCCCATCATCCACATGAAAACACAGAAGGTGAGGTATAAAGTATTTTAACCAGATGCAGGTCTGTGAGACAGAATGTATATATATGTGGAGCCAAATAGTTCACTGACAGCCAAAATAACACTAAAATATAAAATGTATGAGTACATATACAATCAACAGTAATATATTAATATTAGTATCTTATTTGTGATAAATGCACCATTTTAAAAGATATTAACAGAAAAATATTGTATGAAATTTATAGAACACTGCTATTTTTGAAACTTTTTCCATGTAACCTTACCACAAAAACAATATACACAATATGCAATTAACTCAAAAATTTTTAATATTTTCTTTCATATACTTTTTCAGTATCCAAATGGTAGTTTGTATCCACTCTTGCCTACTGAACCTTTGAAATTTAAGAATAATAGCTTTAAGTGTAAAGTGTATACTTAGTTGGTAATTTTAATTCACACAAATGTTTAAGGTCGAATTGTTCTCAAGTCATTTTTGTATTGAAATGATAATATGTGGGCTATATGGTATTAAGTGAAAAGGATTTGTATGATTAATTTTCATCATAGCTGCCAAAACATTCAAAGGATATGTGCAACTCGCATCACATTTTAATAATTTGAAAAATATATCAAGCTAGCCATTTGTGTTATATAAAAAATGTCACTAAAACACTTTATAAGTACAGTATTGCAATGCAAAGTCCTGACTACTGTGGATGTTGGAGAAGATCCTAAACACTCTAGGGAGCATTAAAATGCATAGAAATGGACCCTTTTCTCTGGTATGCTGGGGAAAAAGTTCACAGTTGAGGAATACTGTTACAAGCACTGACTAGAAATTTTATATTAATTACATCTTATTATCTGCAAAATAATTTTGGGAAGTAGGAATCACTGTTACATCCTCCTCAATTGGCACAAGGTAGTAAAAGAATCAAACTTTCTCATTTCAGAACCTGATTGCTACCTTCCATGCCATACTAATTTTTCTGTTCCCTTTATTAATTTGGATTTCTTGCTTGTCAGGGGGATATTTTGTAGGGAAAGTTATTTCTTGGCAGCATCTCCTCAGTCTGGAATGACAATATGGGTTCTATGAAACAAGTTATCTTTGTGCCTGGAATATGGATAGGCTGGGGCAGTAGCATACTCTCTACTATCAGCTAGGAATCAATGCTTCATGGGATGCACATCAGAAATATGTAGCAGGAATGATAAAATTCAGAGACAAATGATGGGGGAATATGTTTGGTATCAATAAAGCACTGTTAGCCTATATGGAAGCAAGATAGGTGGGACTAGGAGTCTAGGAGGATACTGGGAAAAGTAGTAAAGAGAGTTGCTGAGATGTGATCCCTGGAGGAGAGAACACAAGTTTGGTGTTCTCAGAAAGATAAGTCCTTATAAAAATATATATTGGTGATTATGGGTTAATGATTAAGTCAGAGCTAGCCAATTAGAAACCATAGCAAACGGTCAACAGCTTCATAATTAATATAGTATCTTGTGTGTTATTTGGGGGCTAAAGTGGCACTGGGACCCAGGCAGGAATCCCGCAACAGACAGACACTGGGGATAAGTTGAAGATGAGATAAGCAAAGCTCCAGTCACTAGAGAGTTCTTACCTCTACCAATGCTCAGACCAAACTGCAACTGCCTTCGCTGCTGCTCAGACTCACTGAGACTTCCATGAGTTCATGTCTCTTCCCATTTTATATTTCTCTCTCCTCCTATTCCTATCATTCTTTGTTTCCCCAATGCTGGGATTAAAGGCATGTCATCCCAAGGGATAGGCTCAAAGGTCTGAACTCTGTTTCTCTTTTAGACTGGTTCATGCTCTCGTAGCCCAGAGTGGCCTTGAACTCATAGAGATCTGTCTGCTTCTATCTCCTGAGTGCTGGGATTAAATGTGTGGCCACCACTATCTTTCCTCTATGGCTAACTAGTGACTTACGTATGTGGCTAACTATTGGCTTAGTATGTGAGTTGCTAACTAGAAGCTTAGCTCTTAACTATGTGTATGGCTACCTAATGCCTAACTCCTGAATTCTGATCTTCAGGCAAGGTTTATTTGTTAGATCATAAACAAAGTATCACCTTAGCAAGACACCACTGATGGGCTCTGTTATCTAAAAAACTGAGTTTCTATAGGTTAAGTTGGATTGAATCCTACTTTTCACTCTTGAACTTGTACAGTTTTGGGCAAGATAATTGTTTCTTCTGTGGCTCATGGTTTGTATCTGAAAAATGGGAAAGTCTTCCTACTGCGCTTCCAGAAGTAAGAACCAAAGAGACACAAAGAAAAGGAATAGCTAATGACTGTTCAGATTGAAGATCTCACACTCTACAAGAGAATGGGAGCCTCAGTTTTGAATGAGAAAACAATATTTATGGCAACAGTTATGTGGACTTGGAATGAGACTCTAAACACAGATCCATTTGGGTCCTAAGCTAAGAACCTGAAACAGTAGTTCTCAACCTTGTAATGTTGCTACCCTTGAATGCAGTTCCTCGCATTGTGGTTGATTCTCAGCACTGAAAATATCCCACTAAATGCAATCATGAAGCAATAAAATAACAATAAATAAAACTAATAACATCTGAATAAAGTATTCCAACCATAAGGTTATTCTTGTTACTAGTTCATAATGGCAATTTTACTACTACTATGAATAATAATGTAGGTATTCTTAGTGATAGATGTTTGCCAAAGGAGTCTCAATCCACACATTGAGAACCCCTGACCTAGAGGTGCTTCCTGCACCAAAAAATCTATAAGGTCATAGACGTAGGTTATTTTGTAGTTTTCAGTTCTTAATCATCTGCTGTGCAGCAGTTGAGTATTAACCCCAAAAGGTGAACAGAAACAAGGAATCAAGTTGTCATGATGAAATTTGGAAAGCTGTATCACTATAAAGGTGATGCTTTTAATCTCTTCCAATTTGATAACAATCATGGTGAAAATCCATTACCTCAACTAGTATTTGGAAAGAGCACATAAGACTAGATAACTTGCTTTACTCCCATTTCAAAATCGACTGAATTGGGGCATTCCATATCTACATGACACAGTTACAGGCTGGGACATGGTAGGTTCTCAGACAATCTCCATTCACTTCAATTAACTATACCTGAAACAGGAACATTCTTGACCTGGGAGTTTTCATTTAGAACTCACTGCTTCAACAGAAAGACATCAAATTATATCCACTGTTAATTTTAAATTAAATCAAAGCATTTAATTAACACCTCTTCAAATAGAAAAGAAACGAGATACTTTACAGTAAAGGCAAGGAAGACCACTTAAGAGATTTTTGTAAATCAAATTTAAACACTGTATCCATTCAAATTCTTTCACAATTAAGAATATTCAGGGTAGTGCTATATTTAAAGCAATTAACAGCTCTGGGGAATGAGTGAGGGAAGGATTCCAATGAAGATTTGATTAAATGTTGAATTGAAGCTCAGGGTCTATCTTTATCACCATACTAGAGAAGCCTAGTCTTTGGGATACAAGTTGAAACAAAACAAAAAAAACAACAGCAACAAAATTAAAAACCTCAGCAAACTCATTGAAGAACATTAAATCACAGGGGACATACAGGAAATATATTCTAATATTATGTTACAAGGCTTATGTATTTGGGAGAAAACAGACTGCTGGACCAGTGAACTACAAGCTTATAATAGGTATGGTCCGTGCTAAATCATTCCACATCTTTGGGCTTCATTTTCCCCACAAATTATGTACTATTTATGTTGAATCAACATAATGAATTTTCAATGATTTGGCAGTGTATTTTCGTGCCTTGGGAAGTGTCTTAGCTTGGGTTTTATTGTTGTGAAGAGACACCACAACCATAACAATGGTTAAAAAGAAAAACAATTAATTTAGGGGGCTCTCTTACAATTTAAACGTTCAGTTCATTATCATCATGGTGAAGGGAGTGTGGTGGAATGTTGGCTGCTGTGGGACTAGAGAAATAGCTGAGAGTCCTACATATTTTAGGTAAGAAGAAGTCAACTAATTATCACACTGTGCAAAGTCTGAAGAAAGGAGACCTCAAAGCCCACCCACACAATGACACACTTCCTCCAAAAAGGCCACACCTCATGATAGGTCCACTTTCTTTGGGGGCATTTTCTTTTAGATCACCAGAGGATCTGAACCCTTGAGTTGGCCTTTAAGAATTGGAGTTTGGAGATAGCATATAGTTCAGTGTTTAAGGGCTCCCAGCAGGCAAGCGTGATGATCTAAGTTATACAGCTGGAAACAGAGGGACAGAAAAGAGAGTTTCTGATTGTTATTTTTCACCAATCTCCACACTTAAAGTGAAGCAAGTACACACTCCACAATTACTTAATATTAAATTTCAAAGAAAGATTTGATATGTGGTAGCAAATAACTAGATCTCAGATACACCTACTTTTGAAGTGATCCAAGCTGTCCTTCTGGAGTTCATTCATAGGAGCAAAGTCTTAGAAAGGTGAATTATTATACCAAGTAATCTTGAATGTTTATTCCTTTTTCATGATGTCATTCCTCACTCTTTTTGTATCTTTTTCAAATAACTAAAGTGGTCAGAGTCCCTCACCAGAAGATAAAGAGATAGACCACCCTATTGTATTTTGTTTTCTAAAATTATTGGCAAAATAATTCACTACTCTGTTATAGAATGCAAAAAAATGGAGGAAGTCAGCATTCCAAGCACAACCTGCTCCTTAGGTTGTTGCTGTGTGGTAAAGTACACAGATTAGTTTTTAATGGAAAGATCAGTTTTATGAAAGGCTGGTTAAGTAGATTTAATTAGACATTTTTTTCTTGGTGTTTTGCTCACTAATGGGCCATGGGAGTCACCTAAGTGATTGCCCTCACTGCTCTTCCACAAAAGGATCTCTTGTTCTTAGACAAGATCTGGCAGTCCTGTTGAGCAGAGCACATGTCAGGAAGCCCCAGATGGGGTGATCTCTAAGGACCTTACTGGCTCAACATCCTTTGAATTTTCATAGTTTCGTCTGCTCTTTGGCTCTAGGTACATTCACGAGCTGTAAAGATGCTATTAGGAAGAACACTTTTGACAGTAATTTACTAAGTCTCCTTGATGAGGATATTTAATTAAATATTCATTAGTTTCAAGGCTAAGCCTTGTTAACCATTGATTGATTTCAAGTGTGTATTGAGGAACCTTCGTTTCAAAAATTCTCTTTATTCTTGGAAATATGTATATTCAATTACATGCAAAAAGTTAGGAAGATAAGATGAAAGAGACAAATTTCTTCCAATCATGTCATTTCAATTGATCCTTTTTCTTTCAGGAATTAGTTTACCTTATAAAAGAAAAGCTGTTAGGCTGAAGCAAAATTATGATCCACTCACAAGATAAAAGCACAATGCAGAGGAAACACAGTTCAGTGCAATGTGCTAATAAAGATCATTATGATGGGTTGGTCTGGAATCACTTCAGTTTTTCTGAGAAAACTATGAGACCTGGGGAGCTTATTTTCTGCAAATGTGTCTCCCTTCTTTCTTCCCTTAGGACAATAATGGGTCACTAGAATCGTATGTGCATTATCTCTACTTTCAAATAGCCAAAATAGCAGCTTACTTTAAATTCTTAGATGCACTGTCTCATTAAGGCACATTGTTACTTTGTGTGTCTTAGAAAGATAACTGTGCTCATTGGCATCTCCAGATATATCTTTTTATATTCTATAGTTTTTGTTCTGTAGTTCATGTTTCTCTTATGGCCACAAGGCACCTGGATTTTGGTCCATGCTACTCCACATACAGAGCTCCTTCTATCCATGAAGTGAAGAGCTTTAAAGTCAGAATCTGTCCATGAGTGTGTCTCTCTACAGTTCTAGAATTCTCAGAATTTCCCATGCTTTCTGATGTTTCTTTCACTTGCTTTTCCCAGACTTGGGGGAGAAAATTCATCCCTGACCTTTCTTGTCATTTAATTTCTGGTACATGATGGTAAAAGCAAGTTTCTTGTCCTTTCCTATTGGAATGACGCTCATGCTGTTTCCTTTTCTCCTTGTTTCACCATATTCTCAGGTCTATGATATCAGGGAACATAGTGCAAGGTAAAGTGTAATATAATTTGTTTTTCAAGCTAAGAAATTTGAGCAAGGAAATGGGGACCATTAAGAAGTTATGGGACATGAACTACTAAGCCTGACCAATGCCGTCATGTGATATCTGTATACCTCTTCAGAAAGATGTCTTAGTTTAAGAAGAATCAACTCATTTGACACCTTTTCTTGAGCCCAGTGACCAGTTAGACATGGCAACGACTGAGAAGGACTTAGAGTTTCGCCTCTTCTCACTGCCACTCAGCAGCCTTTTCACTTCAAAGCTTTTTATATATTTGTTAAGACTCATTTGAGACTGCAGAACAGCTTCATCTTACTTTTCTACTCCTGCTTCTTCCTTTTCACCCACAACAATACAAATCTTCAGGATGGCTCTTGATCAACCTCACTTATATACATTATCTATTATATACAGGTTGTTAAGAAACAACCTCAACAACTCAGTGATGAACTGAAAAATCTGCTCTTATTGTTAGAAGACTGTGAAAGAAAGTTTATAGGAAGCTTAGTGCACATGAATTATACCTCAGATAAACTTAACCATAAGCATACAGCAGTTCCTCTTGAAATTTACAATTTAATTATAATATTTCTTCCTTTCCTTTCTCCCTCCAAAACCTCCAATATATTCCTACCCATTATGCTTCTAATTCATGGCCTCTTTCTCCCTAATTGTTATTGCATGCATATATATTTTCAAATAAAATCTGTTCAGTTTTATAATTTTGCCTGTATGTATGTTTTCAGTGTTGGCCACTTGACACTAGAGAACCAGTTAGGGAAGATCATCTCTCTTATCATTTCAAACAGATGACCAAAGTCAATTTTGAAAGAATCTCTATTACTTTATGAAGTCACTTTAAAATGAGTGAGACTGACACCTAAGAATAAGTCTAACACTCAATGATATAGTATGAGAAGCAGCCAACCTTTTCTGATTTATAATTTCTTTTCCTCTACTATTTCTTCCTCAAAGATATATTTTGCTCTTTACAATAAAAATTGAATTTTACTCTTCATATCCCTGTCTCAAATATCCTGGTACTTAATGATATAATTAATAATTACAGAATGGACCAATGTCTCCCATTTCAGTTTCTTTAATGATGCTCAGATAAAATAATTCAGCAAACACAATTTTAGGTAGAAAAAATTATTCTTGCTCACAGTTGAAGAATATATTCCTACGTGGCATAAAATACAAATACAAGGCAAGGGAGTTAGAAGCAGCTAGCAAGGACACCAACAATCAGGAAGCAGAGAAGGATAAGTACCTCCTAGAGTCCAGCTTGGTATCCCTCTGTGCAGTCCAGGAGCTCCCTGCCCACAGAATGGCCTTACACACAGTAAAGAAGGATTGTTTGACTCACTTAGTGCAATCAGTTGTTACCCATAGGAATGCCTGGGGTGCTATCCCCAAGGGGAATCCAGACTCTGTCAAATTGACAATTAACGCTAAAAATAAAACTTAGAGAACACAGAAATCATCAACTCATCTAATCTGGCTAGCTAGCTAGCCCCAGGGTTCCCCAGTCTGCCTTTCCACTATTGGTATTATAGGTAGTTTGCCACATTAACCTAAGTTTCTTATTTGCTTTCTTGGATCTGAGCGCCTCCTCTCACATTGAAGGCAAGTGCTTTATACACTGACTCATCACTCTTGCACTCAAATATTTGCTTTAAAGTTGTATTTCAACTTCTTCCCAACTGTAAAACTCTAAATCTGAAAATTGTATCTGAAAATTCAATTGTCTGTTTCTACAGATTAAAATGCTAGTGACTGGCAAGCTTGAGGTTTTCCCCCGAGAAACATGCTTTTCCTTTTTTGATATGCATTAAAATTATTCCTTCCACTGAAGTCATTTTGTTTAAAACTCAGTAACTTTGACCTTACAAAGTCAATATTGTTGTTTGTGTCCCTTGAATTTGGCAAGAAACGAGGTCTGAAGCAAATCTTTTTCTGTCTCCCTTGTTCTATTTTTCAAACCTTCAAGAAAATCTTTTGTGTAAATGACTCCTCTATTCATATCTCAATTCACACTCTTACCAAATTTGCAAGTTCACATTTACTTTCTTATTTGTAAGATTTATATAGAGCATGGCCTTTGCATATGTGTGCAACAGAAAGTATAGACTGTTTATAAAGAACAAGATGCATTTCTTATCTATGACTGTATAAGCCCCAACATAAATTCAACGATGCAACTCCACTAAGGAAAATTTCTATGTCTTGGGAAACTGTGTTGGGGACTAAAATACTGAAATCTTCTCTGAAAACATATTCCCCAAGTGGTTCAAGACCTTCAGGAGAATGCTATGGGGAAGATATACAAAAGTTGCTATAGTTAGGAAGAAAATGAACAGATGGTGTTGGGCATGTTGAGAGAGAGAGGACTCAGTGAAGCTAACATACTGTGAAGTGCCAAGGAATTGGAAGGTTGATAATCATGGAATTACCATTTACTTATCTTAAAACCCAGGCAACCAAGTCATTGGTTGTTAGCTAGGGATACCTGATAGATCCTGGAGAGAAGGTTCATAGATTAATATCCCCTCATTTCCAAGAGTTTGTGTGTGAGAGAGAAGGGGGAGAGGAGGAGGAGAGAGGAGAGTTAAATTTGACCTTGAAAAGGAATTCTTAAACCTTAGTCAAAATTTGTAATTTTAAAATATTTTTAAACTTTCTGTTAAACACATTGGCATATTACAATTCATCCCACCCCCCTCTCTTGTGTGTGTGTCTGTGTGTATCTGTGTCTACATTTAACCATTCAAAGCAATTTTTAATTCTTTCTATTTTCATGGATGTTGTACATTTGTAGGTTGGTTATTAGCCAGCAAAAATTACATCCATACATAATTATAAAGGAGCCTTTCTCTTTTATTTGCTCTGTTGACTAAATAACCTCATAATTTTTAATTGAAATTAGAAAGAAGCTTGCTTCACATGTCAATCCCAGTTCCCTCTACTGACCGTCCTCTCCCTGCCCCCCAATCTCCCAGCCCCCACCCCTTCCACCCACTTGAAGGTCTGTCATATCATCCTGGGCAGGGTCTAGGCCCTCCCCCATGTGTCCAGTCTGAGAGAGCATCTCTCCATGTGGAAAGGGCTCAGAAAGTCTATTCAGATGTCAGGGATAACTACTGATATAGTACCCGAGGTCCCAAAGACTGCCTATGCCTCCTCACTGACACCCACATAAAGGGGGTCTGGATCAGTCCCGTGGTGGCCTCTCTGTCATCAGTCTGGGATCCATGAGCTCCCCTTGTTCAGGTCAGCAGTTTCTGTGGGTTTCACCTGCCCGCTCTTGACCCCTTTGTTCCTCACTCCTGCCTATCTACAACTGGGTTCCAGGAGTTCAGTTCAGTGTTTAATTATGGGTGTCTTCCTCTGCTTCCATCAGCCACTGAGTGAAGGTTCTAGGATGGCATACAAGGTAGTTGTCAATCTCATTATCAGGGAAGGGCATTTAAGGTAGTTTCACCACTATTACTTTGATTGCCAGTTGGCATCATCCTTGTAGATCCCTGGAAATCTCATTAGTGCCAGATCTCTCCTCAAATCTACAATATCTCCCTTATTACGGTATCTCTCATCCCGTTCTTCGCTATTCTTTCACCTGATCAAACTTCATGGTCCCCCATGTCCTCCTCTCCCATTCTCTTCTCCCCTTCACTTTTCCCCAGCTCCCTCTCATCTCCCCCATGCTCCCCTTCCACTCAGGACATCCTTTCCCATTCCCCTTCTCTGGGGGTACCATGCATATCTCTCTTAGGGAACTCCTTCTTTCCCAGACGCTCTGGCAGCGGGATTGTAGGCTTGCTTCATGTCTACCTTCAGTTGAGGGGCGTCTAGGTTGCTTCCAGTTTCTGGCTATTACAAATAATGGTGCTATGAACATATGGAATAGATGTCTTTTTTGTATGAATGCACATCATTTGGGTATATGCCTAAGAGTAGAATTACTGGATCTTCTGGTAGACTGATTGCCATTTTACTTAGGAATCTCTGTACTGATTTCCAAAGTGGCTCTGCAAGTTGACAGCCCCACCAGCAGTGGAGGTATGCTCCCCTTTCTCCAAATCCTCTCCAGCACAAACTGTCTTTAGTGTTTTTTATTTTAGCCATTCTGACAGGAGTGAGATGGTATCTCAGAGTTGTTTTGAATTCCATTTCTCTAATGGCTAAGGATATTAGCACTTTCTTAAGTGTCTATCAGCCATTTTAGAGTCCTCTTATTGAGAATTCTCTATTTAGTTCTGTACCCCACTTTTTAATTGGATCCTTTGGTGTTTTCAAGACATGAGTCTTGAGTTCTTTGAAATTTTCGAGATCAGTACTTTGTCAGATGTGGGGTTAGTGAATATCTATTCCCATTCTGTGGGCTGCCTTTTCATCTTGAGGACTGTGTCCTTTGCTTTACTGAAGCTTCTCAGTTTCAGGACATCCCAATTATTAATTGTCGATCTCAGTGTCTGTGCTACTGGTGTTATGTTCAGGAAGCTGTCTCCTGTACCAATCCACTCAAAAGTACCTCCAACTTTCTCTTCTAAGACATTCTGTATGGCTAGATTTATGTTGAGGTCTTTGATCCATTTAGAGTTAGGATTTGTGCATGGCGATAGACATGGATCTACCTGCACTCTTCTACATTCCAGCATCCAGGTATGCCAGCACCATTTGTTGAAGATGTTTTCTTTTTTCCATTGTATAATTTTAGCTTCTTTGTCAAAACTAAATTGTTCATAGGTGCGTGGATCAATAGGAGGGTTTTCAATTCCATTCCATTGTTCTACCTATCTATTTTTGTGCCAATACCAAGCTGTTTCAGCAATAGAGCTCTATAATAGACCTTGAAGTCAAGGATGATGATGCTTCCAGAAGTTCCTGTACTGTAGAGGTTTGTTGGCTATTCTGGGTCTCTTGTTTTTCCATATAAAGTTGATTAGTTTTTTTCAAGGTCTGTGAAGAATTGTGCTGCTATTTTGATGGGGAATGCATTGAATCTGTAGATTTCTTTTGGCAAGACTGCAATTTTTACTGTGTTGATCCTACCTATCCAGGAGCATGGGAGATCTTTCCATTTTCTGGTTCTTCTTTAATTTCTTTCTATAAAGACTCAAAGTTCTTGCTATACAGGTCTTTCATTGATTGGCTAATGTTATCCCAAGTTATTTTATGTGGTTGTGGCTATTGTAGAGGTTGATGATTCTCTGAAATCTTTCTTTGCCCATTTATCATCTGTATATAATAGTGCTACTGGTGTTTTTGAGTTAATCTTGTATCCTCCCACTTTGCTGAAGGTGTTTATCAGATGTAGGGTTTCCCGTGTAGAGTTTTTTGTTTACCCTTAATGTTCTTTTGTTGACTTATTTCTCTATCTAGAACTTCAAGTACAATATTGAAGAGATGGGGAGAGCGTGAATAGCCTTGTCTTGTTCCTGATTTTAGAGGAATTGCGTTGAGTTTCTCACCATTTAGTTTGATATTGGCTATTGTTTTACTTTATATTGGTTTTATTATGTCCAGGTATGTTCCTGTTATCCAATCTCTACAAGACTTTTATCATGAAGGGGTGGTGGATTTTGTCAAAGGTTCTTTCAGCAACTGGTGAGATGATTATGTGGTTTTTCTTTTGCAGTTTCTTTATATACTAAATTACATTGATGGATTTTCATATGTTGAACCATCCGTGCATCCCTGGGATAAAGCCTTCTTTAACATGGTGGATGATATTTCTGATGTGCTCTTGGATTCGATTTGTTAGTATTTTATTGAGCATTTTTGCATCAATATTTATGAGAGATATTGGTCTGTAGTACTCTTTCTTAGTTGTGTCTTTGTGTGGCTTGGGTAACAAGGTAATTGTAGACTTGTAAAAAGAGTTTGGCAAGAAGAACACTTTGAAGAGTATTGGAATTAACTCTTATTTGAATTTCTGGTAGAATTCTGCACTTAAGCCATCTGGACCTAGACTTTTTTTTTGGTTGGAAGACTTTTTATTACTGCTTCTATTACATTAGGGGTTATAGGTCTGTTTAAGTTGCTTACCTGTTCTTGATTTAATCTTGGTTAGTGATATCCATGCAGAAAATTGTCCACTTCCTTTAAATATTCAAATTTTGTGGAGTAAAGGTTTTCAAAATATGACCGGGGGAGTCTCTGGATTTCCTCAGTGTCTGTTGTTGTGTCCCCCTTTTCATTCCTGATTTTGTTAATTTGCATATTCTCTCTCTGCCTTTTGGTAAGTTTGGATAAAGGTTTGTCTATCTTCTTGATTTTCTGGAAGAACCAACTCTTTGTTACATTGATTTTTGTATTGTTTTGTTTATCTCAACTTTATTGATTTCCACGATTAATTTTAAAGAGAAGTGAAATCATGGTATTTTGTATTTTATCAATTTAGCTTATGGAGATATTTTGAGCATTTTCAGAAATGTTATGCGTATCTTTTTTTGTATCTTTTTTTTTCAGTTTAAATTTAGATAAGAAACGAGGTTGCTTCACAAGTCAGTTCCAGGTCCCTCTATGCATATCTTATAATCTGTTTTCTATTAATCTCTTTATTAGTCATCAGAGTTGGAGAGAGAGTATGTGCTGTGCTGGATGCACACCCCCTCAGTAGAGGAAAAAAAGAGTCTGTCCAGCAGTCAATATCTGTTAGTATCCAATCTGTCAGATCATCTAGACAGCCAACTGTCATAAAACCAATGATGTGTCACTCATGTGGTTTTTTATGGGCCTGTCTGGGAAGTATCCTACATTTCTCATTCATGTAATATAGCTGGCCCTCCATTCTAAGTTTGAGAAGATCAAGATGGTTTGTACTTAGCAACTTTGTAGTTTAAATAAGAAGCATGTATTCAAAGTGGTCATATTGCCACTGGGACTGTGGATTTCATTTCGGATATTTTTGGTGGGGCAGGGTTGAAACAAGCTTTCTCTATGTAGAACTGGCTGTCCTGGAACTCTGTAGACCACACTAGCCTCTAACCCTGAGATGTGCCTTCCTTTGCTTCCTGAGTGCTGGGAATAAAGACCTGTGCCACCACTGCTTTGATTTATTTCAGATTTTAATCTGTGGAACATCAGACAGAAAGCTCTGTGTGACTAGGAGTGACTGATACTTCTTTATGATACTAGTGTTTGATTTGTTCTTCCATGATATTCAAACTTCCAGTAGAGAACAAAGGCTTGTTGTTAGTACCCAGGAAAGCTAGTCATGAGTCCTTGCTCAGGCATCATGTAGGCTCATTAACTTGTCTCTGCTTTGGATTTCTGGAAAGATGTGAGATCATGTAGATGAAAATAGTGCTGTTTCTGTTAATAGTTTCTTTGAACTTTTTTGAGTTCTTTTTATATGTGAAATTTTAAAAATAGGAAAAATCATATCAATTCTTCTATATGGTCTAGAGATATATGTAAGATGGACAGTTTGAATGATTGAGAATCTATCCCAAAGTAGATACATAGTAGTTGTTAGTTTATATTGAAATTCATTCTAATTAGTATGTTTTGATCGTGAGTTTACTAAAGGCCTCTTCAATGATGGTAGCCTTTGCAGTTCAAGCTTGTACAAATAATGGGTTTAGTATATTCATGAAAAAATAGTTCCATTTGATTTTCTGTACAGATAGACTAAAAATAAAAGCAAAGTGAATTGTCCTTGTTGCTTATAGTATCTACATGTCATTTAAAAATATTGAGCAAATCATATACTATTTTTTGAAAGCAATTATCTCAGTTCATGTAAATGGCATTTGTATACTGAGTATCTCCTTCATTTCTAGATATTTGTTTTATTTTCCTAAAATTCAAGGCCATTGAGACATGACATCTTTAGAGGATGATTTTAGTAAACTGGCATCAAAGTCATTGTTCAATACCCAAACAAAAGAAAAACCTAAATCTCTACTATGACTGTGTCATTTGATCATATCTTCCAATAGCTACACAGATTTGATGAGTTTTTAGAGTAGATATAACTTTGAAAATGTATAATGATACTTTTAACATTTTCACCATTTTTCTGGGACACACTTAATTTATTCATGATTTTCTTTGGGAATTAAGGGTTTTTGGATTTTTCCTTTAAAATATTTTGTAGAAATTACTTTTCTACATGTAAAAGATAAAGACAGACAACTTCATAGTTGTATTTCAACTCAACATCAGGGAAATAATGTAATCCATCCCAAGTTCCTTGTCTGTGAAATGGGACTAATAGTGTTTTCTGTAGGGAATGGGACTACCCACAGCAGCCTGAGAGCAAACCAACGCCTCCATGTTTGCAATTCTGCAGTAATGTAAATTTGAAGAATTTATGACAGTGGGAGAAATTAAATTTTAGAATATTTTGCATTTTAGAACCAAATGCAGTTACCTTCTGAAACTCACTAAATGCAGAATGCAATGCAAACAGATCACCATCCCAAGAAGGCCATCAATGCAGTTTGCTTGCTACTATTTACACATGTTTTTTGACACAGTTTACTGGGGAGTGAGATGAGATATGTGGAGATGTTTGTTACTAAATTCTGTCCCTTGCATTTCGGCTACATCAGTGAAAGCAGTTTTCTGGATTCTAAGTGCTTAGAAAATGAATTATTGAAGTGTGAAAGTGGACTGTGTATTGAAAATTGCAAAACAGGCTGAGGCTGGCTGGCTGCTCTGCTTTATCAGAAAGCTATTTTTTCCTTTTCTCTCTTCCTCTGGAGGCAACCCTTAAAGGCACCTCTTCCTCCTCATTGGATATTAATGCCCCATCACTTCTTCTCTGTCTTTCCTGTCTCTGGCCCCTGAATAACATGTCCCATACCTAATATGCTGCAAATGTTAATGAATTCACTGTCATTTATTCTATTATCTTTGCATTTTAATTGCCATATACTCTACAGTAGTGACTATATTTTCCAAACCCCAAACCCAGACACAGTCTCTGACAAATACCCAGCCCTGCCCTGTACACTACACTGAAATAAATAATCTTGCTGATCACAGACTGAGCATAGAATTACTCTATACTTTAAATAACTTACATCCTTTGTTCCTTCACTCCCTCACTCCTCCCTCTCGCACTTTCTCCATCCCTCCCTTTCCTCCTCTCTCCCTCCCTCCCTTCATATCTCCTACTCTTTTCCTTCCTTCTCGTTTATATAATTGGGAAATTATATATGAAATGTGTGATTTTCCATAGCATTTTACCTTTTATGTCTACTTCTTAATGTGTTGAGTGTCAGAAATGCCCCCAGTCCTCTGAGTTGTCCTAGCCTACTATCAAGACTCGTTTAGGACATACATAGAAGCAGGTGAGGAGGAGGAAATGAGACTGAAACTGAAGACACATAGGATGACATACATGTGCTATTGAGAAAACTACATATACAACTAATAATTACTCTCTAACAGTGACCATTTGAGAAGTTCCTTTGTTGTTTTATAGGTAGGAAAATAATGCTAAAGAAGATCAGGCAAATTCTGAGTGGCAAGATGAGAATTATTTTTAGGATCTCTGAAAATATTTATTAATATTGTTTAGTAAAAGAAGAATGTTTTCCTATTGCAATCTATTAGCAAAAACATGGCATGGTGCATTCTTCATGAAAAGATATTCTACTGAGAATACATTTGATCTTAGTCAGCAATCAGAGTGGCAGGTAATCTTTAATCATCAACTAATATAAAGTGAATTTTAGAAACTTACAGAACACAAGTGCCAACTCCGCTGCGCAGCCTGTGTCCGAGAACGTGCGGAGGGTGTTGGGGATTGACAACACAGAGACTTGTTCAACGATGTAAAGAAAACTTTAAGCAGGCCACAAAAAGGCTCAAGAAAACATCCCAAGAAAGGCCTTCCTACAGAAAAGCTTCTGCTCTCTCTTCTCCCCTGGCTGGTTCTGCCCTGACACCAAAAACTGATCTGGGTGTGTCAGAAGAGGCGGTTAGTCTTTGGACAAGGTCGAGGTCAGGGCGGTTCCCGTGGGCAAGCCCTTTCCAGGAACTTATTGCCCCAGGCATTGTATTGTTTTTAGTAAGCATGTTTTTAGTAAACATTGTCTTACAGCTGCCTACTCCCAGGCCGATGGGGAAGTGGGTCTCTGCTCAAGGTCTGGTCTCCCCACAATTCACCCCTTTTTATTTTCTAATGAGGCACTCCTGGCTTAGGTCAAATAGGGTCACCCTCCCTTGCCCATCTTCAGGGGACTTTGAACCCCTGTCTTTGGTGGGAGGGGTCTTCCCCACAGGTTGCCTGTCAATGTAATAAACTCATCCTTAAATCATCTGTAACCAACCTTCATGGCTATCGGGATTGCCATGGGCTAAGCTAAGCAATACTTGGTTACGGATCTCTTGCCTCTGGAACAAGGCACATTTGAGCTCAGCATAAAGCCAGAATGCCTACCGCCACTACCACCATTTCCAGGACCCCCATTGACATAGCGCCTCTCCATCACCATACCCATCACCAGATCTGGGCCATAACATTCTACCAGCCTTTGTCTGTTAAAAGGGTAACCCCCACGTGATTTACATTCTGTTACAAGGGTAACCCGCATGTGATTTACATTTACAATTTGATAAAGTTTACAATCGTTCCAAGATCTGCTCAGGAAAGCATTTAGAAAGTGCACTTGCACAGATACATTAGGTACATCATTGATGTTATACATGTAGCATTATAAAAAATATGAAAAATAGGCTTGTTGCACTATCCACAGAACACCAATTTGTTCCTGTGGTGATGCAGTTTGTTGATTTAACGTCAGTATCCTCAGCTGATTATGCAATTTGAGTCTGAAAGACCCCTACCCAGGGCCTCCCCCCCCCAGGAAAAGAAAAAACAAAGCCAAGCCATTGCCTGGTGGAAAAACCCAGACTGGTGTCTCACCCTCAAAACAGGATGTCTCTGATCACTATAGCAATCATAGGACCCGGATAATAATTGCTGAAGCGTGCTGGGAACTTTCATATGACAATACTAGAAAACCTAGTCCTTGGCAACTACCCTGGCCCCTAATTGTGTCTGATCACTGTAGCAATCATGAGACCCGGATACTAATTGCTGAAGCGTGCCGGGGTCTTTCATGTAGGAAACCTAGTCCTTGGCAACTACCCCTGCCCCCAAGTTGATCTCAGCCCATGCTTAAGTAGCCAATGAAATACCTGTTGCTATGCTGATACTTATGTAACCATTAAAACTCCATAAATAGTGTACTCCCTACAAGCCCGGTATGCTCTGCACCCGAGTTGCAGTAGCATCCACAGGCACCTGTGTAACCAATAAATCGTCTCTTGCATTTGCATCCAGTGGTCTGGCCCCGTCCATGGGCAGAGGATTCGGTTCGGTGTCCGGCGCTTTGATGCCTAGGTCTTACAAGTCAAAGTCTCCTTTTTGTCGCATTAGGACAAGTTTCATTTCTCCAGAAAAATACACTGGCCTAGGCATGATTCCAGAAACAGGAACCACCAAGTCTGATATTTCAAGTGACCATGTCCTGTTCAAATACTGAAAAGAGGCTTTTTTTTCAATTTTTTAAAATTTTAAATAGCTTGTTTTACATGTCAATCCCAGTTCCTTCTCCCTCCCCTCCTCCCGCACTCCCCTTTTCCCCCAACCTCCCACCCTATTGCCAAATCCTTCCACATAGGGGATATCAGAGTCTGTCATTTTACTCTGGGTAGGGTCCAGGCACTCCCCTAAGAGTCCAGGCTGAGAGAGCATCCCTCTTTGTGCTATAGGCACATGAAGACTGTTTGTATACCAGGGATAGACACTATCCACAGCTCAGGGCCCCATAGGTTGCCCAGGCCTTCTCGCTGACACTCACATTTGGGGGGTTCAGATAAGTCCCATGCTGGCCTCCTCACTGCCAGTCTGGGATCCAAGAGCTCTCCCCTGTTCAGATCAGCTGTCTCTGCTGGTTTTGCCAGCCCATTCTTTGCCAATTTGCTCATCACTCCTCTCTCTCTGTCACTGGGTTCCTTGGGTTCAGTTCAGTTATTAATTGTGTGTTTGCCTCTGCTTCCATCAGTCACAGGATGAAGGCTCCCAGATGGTTATAGACATCAAGTTCATTATCAGGAATGGGCATTCGAGGTGGTCTCTCCACTATTGCTTAGCTTGCCAATTGGTGTTATCCCTTTAGATCACTGGAAGTCGCTCTGGTGCCTGATCTGTATTCGATCCTATGATTCCCTCTTCCCCCTATTCTACCCCCACCCCCTCAACTTCCTTTTCCCCCATGACCAACTCTCTTCCTTTTCACCCCCTCTCTTCTTCCCAGGTCCCACTCCCCCCCACTCCTCGCCGTGTTCCATATCCATTCAGGGGATCTTGTCTCTATCCTCTTCTCTTGGGTACTATGCATATATGCATATCTTTTAGGTTCTTTCCTGTTTCCCAGACTCTCTATCAGTGGAAGTGCAGACTGGCACTATCCTGATCCATGTCTAAAATCCATATATGAGTGAGTACATACCATGTTTGCCTTTTTGCGACTGGGTTACCTCACTCAGGATGGTTTCTTCCAGTGCTATCCATTTACCTGAGAATTTCAAGATTCCATTATTTTTTTCTGCTGAGTAATACTCCATTGTGTAAATGTACCACATTTTCTCTATCCACTCTTCAGTTGAGGGGCATCTAGGTTGCTTCCAGGTTCTGGCTATTACAAATAATGCTGCTATGAACATAGTGGAGCAGATGCATTTGTTGTATGAACTTGCCTCATTTGGATATATGCCTAAGAGTGGAATTGCTGGGTCTTGTGGTAGATTAATTCCCATTTTCCTGAGGAATCTCCATACTGATTTCCAAGAGGTTGTATGAGTCGGCACTCCCACCAGCAGTGGAGGAGTGTCCGTCTCTCTCCACATCCATTCCAGCATAAATGGTCTTCAGTGTTTTTGATTTTAGCCATTCTGACAGGAGTAAGATGGTATCTCAGAGTTGTTTTGATTTGCAATTCCCTGATGGCTAAGGATGTTGAGCACATTCTTAAGTGTCTCTTGGCCATTTTAGCCTCCTCTACTGAGAATTCTCTATTTAGCTCTGTACCCCACCTTTTAATTGGATCCTTTGGTGTTTTGGAGACTTGTTTCTTGAGTTCTTTGTAAATTTTGGAGATTAGCCCTCTGTCACATGTAGGGTTAGTGAATATCTTTTCCCATTCTGTGGCCTGCCTTTTTGTCTTTTTGACTGTGTCCTTTGCCTTACAGAAGCTTTTTAGTTTTAGAAGGTCCCATTTGTTAATTGTCGATCTCAGTGCCTGTGCCACTGATGTTATGTTTAGGAAGTGGTCTCCTGTACCAACTAGTTGAATAGTATCTCCCACTTTCTCTTCTAAAAGTTTCAGTGTGGCTGGATTTATGTTGAGATCTTTGATCCATTTGGACTTAAGTTTTGTACAAGGCGATAAACATGGCTCTATCTGCAGTCTTCTGCATACCAGTACCCAGTTATGCCAGCACCATTTGTTGAAGATGCTTTCTTTTTTCCATTGTACAGTTTTAGCTTCTTTGTCAAAAATCAAGTGTTCATAGGTGGGTGGGTTAAAATTAGAGCTTTCAATTCGGTTCCATTGGTCTACCTGTCTATTTTTGTGCCAATACCAAGCTGTTTTCAGGACTATAGCTCTATAATAGAGCTTGAAGTCAGGTATGGTGATGCCTCCTGAAGTTCCTTTATTGTATAGGGATGTTTTAGCTATCCTGGGCCTTTTGTTTTTCCATATAAAGTTGATTAATGTTCTTTCCAGGTCCTTGAAGAATTGTGATGCAATTTTGATAGGGATTGCATTGAATCTGTAGACTGCTTTTGCAAGATTGCCATTTTTATTATGTTGATCCTACCAATCCAAGAGCATGGGAGATCTTTCCATTTTCTGGTATCTTCTTTGATTTCTTTCTTTAAAGACACAAAGTTCTTGATATACAGGTCTTTAATTTCCTTGGTTAACATTATCCCCAGATATTTGATGCTGTTTTTGGCTATTGTAAAGGGTGATGTTTCTCTGATTTCTTTCTCAGTCACTTCATCATCTGTATATAATAGAGCCAATGATTTTTTTGAGTTTACCTTGTATCCTGCCACATTGCTGAAGGTGTTTATCAGCTCTAGGAGTAACCTTGCGGAGTTTTTTGGGTCACTTATGTAAACTATCATATCATCTGCAAATAGTGAAAGTTTGACTTCTTCTTTTCCTACTTGTATCCCCTTTATCTCCTTTTGTTGTCTTATTGCTGTAGCTAGAACTTCAAGTACAATATTGAAGAGATATGGAGAGAGTGGACAGCCTTGTCTTGTTCCTGATTTTAGAGGAATTGCTTTGAGTTTCTCTCCATTTAGTTTGATGTTAGCTGTTGGTTTACTGTATATTGCTTTTATTATATTCAGGTACATTCCTGTTATCCCTGATCTCTCTAGGACCTTTATCATGAAGGTCAAAGGCTTTTTCAGCATCTAGTGAGATGATCATGTGGTTTTTCTTTCGCAGATTGTTAATATGGTGGATTACATTGATAGATTTTCTAATGTTGAACCATCCCTGCATTCCTGGGATGAAGCCTACTTGATCATGGTGGATGATTTTTCTGGTGTGTTCTTGAATCCGGTTTGCGAGTATTTTATTGAGTATTTTTGCATCAATGTTCATGAGGGAAATTGGTCTATAGTTCTCTTTCTTAGTTGTGTCTTTGTGTGGCTTGGGTATCAAGGTAATTGTAGCCTCGTAGAAAGAGTTTGGCAGTGAGCCTCCTGCTTCTATTTTGTGGAATACTTTGAGGAGTATTGGAATTAGCTCTTCTTTGAATTTCTGGTAGAATTCTGCACTGAAGCTATCTGGGCCTGGGCTTTTTTTTTATTTGGGAGACTTTTGATGACTGCTTCTATTTCATTAGGGGTTATAGGTCTGTTTAGATTGTTTATCTGTTCTTCATTTAGTTTTGGCAAGTGATATCTATCCAGGAAATTTTCCATTTCCTTTAAATTTTCAAATTTTGTGGAGTACAGATTTTCAAAGTATGCCCTGATGATTCTCTGGATTTCCTCTGAGTCTGTTGTTATGTCCCCTTTTTCATCCCTGATTTTGTTAATTAGCATGCTCTCCCTCTATCTTTTGGTTAGTTTGGACAGAGGTTTATCTATTTTGTTGATTTTCTCAAAGAACCAACTCTTTGTTTCATTGATTCTTCTCAGTGTTTGTCTGGTTTCTACTTGATTGATTTCAGCCCTCAATTTGATTATTTCCTGGCGTCTGCTCCTCCTGGGGGAGTTTGCTTCTTTTTGTTCTAGAACATTCAGCTGTGTTATTAATTCTCTAGTATGACTGTTCTCCAGTTTTTTTCATGTGTGCACTTAGTGCTATAAACTTTCCTCTCAGCACTGCTTTCAAAGTGTCCCATAAGTGTGTGTATGTTGTGTCTTCATTCTCATTGAAGTCGAGGAAGTCTTTAATTTCTTTTTTTATTTGTTCCTTTACCCAGGGATGGTGCAATTGTGCATTGTTCATTCTCCATGAGTTTGTAGGGTTTCTGCGATTTGTGTTACTGTTGAATTCTAATGTTAATGCATGGTGGTCTGATAAGATGCAGGGGGTTATTCCAATTTTTTTGTATCTGTGGAGATTTGCTATGTTTCCTATTATGTGGTCAATTTTAGAGAAGGTTCCATGTGGTGCCGAGAAGAAAGTACATCCCTTTGTATTTGGGTGGAATGTTATATAGATGTCTGTTAAACCCAGTTGGGTCATAACTTCTATTAGTTCTTTTGTTTCTTTGTTAAGTTTCTGTCTGGAGGTCCTGTCTAGCGGTGAGAGCAGAGTGTTGAAGTCTCCTACTATTAGTGTGTGAGATTTTATGTGCATTTTGAGCTTTAGTAATTTTTCTTTCACATATGTAGGTGCCTTTGTATTTGGGGCATAGATGTTTAAAATTGAGACTTCGTCTTGATGTATTTTTCCTTTGATGAAAATGAAGTGTCCTTCTTCATCTCTTTTGATTGATTTTAATTTGATGTCTAATTTGTTAGATATTAGGATTGCTACACCCGCTTGTTTCTTGGGACCGTTTGATTGGAAGATCTTTTCCCAACCCTTTACTCTGAGATAACGTCTGTGTTTGATGTTGAGTTGTGTTTCTTGTATGCAGCAGAAGGAAGGGTTCTGTCTTCGTATCCATTCTGCTAGTCCGTGTCTTTTTATAGGCAAGTTGAGGCCGTTGACATTGAGGGATATTAATGACCATTGATTGGTGATCCTTGTTTGTGCTTGATTTATTGTTAGTGAAGTTATTTTGTGTAGTTTCTCCTCCCTTTTTATTTTGGTGTTTTGTAAAGTGTGATCATATATTGCCTGTGTCTTTGTGAATGTAGTTATCTTCCTTGGCTCTAGGTTTTCCTTCTAGTATTTTCGGTAGAGCTGGATTCATGGATACGTATTGTTTAAATCTGGCTTTGTCATGGAATATTTTTTTCTCCATTTATTGTAATTGAGAGCTTTGCTGGATATAGTAGTCTGTGCTGGCATCCTTGTTCCCTTAGCATTTGTAGGACATCTGTCCAGGATCTTCTGGCTTTCATCGTTTCCATTGAGAAGTCAGGTGTAATTCGGATAGGTCTGCCTTTGTATGTTACTTGGCCTTTTTCTTTAGCTGCTCTTAATATTTTCTCTTTACTCTGTAGGTTTGATGTTTTGATTATTATATGGCGAGGTGACTTCTTTTCCTGGTCGAGCCTGTTTGGTGTTCTGTAAGATTCTTGTACTTTCATAGGCATATCTTTCTTTAGGTTAGGGAAGTTTTCTTCTATGATTTTGTTGAAGATGTTTTCTGTACCTTTAAGTTGAATTTCTTCACCTTCTTCTATACCTATTATTCTCAGGTTTGGCTTCTTCACGGTGTCCCATATTTCCTGGATATTTTGTGTTAAGGATTTGTTGGTTTTGAGATTTTCTTTGGTTGACGACTCTATATCCTCTAATGAGTCTTCAACACCTGAGATTCTCTCTTCTATCTCTTGTATTCTATTGGTGATACTTGCATCTGTAGTTCCTGATTGTTTACCCAGCTTTTCTATTCTAGCATCCCTTCATTTTGTGTTTTCTTTATCGTTTCTATTTCAGCTTTCAATCTTTCAACTGTTTGAGTTGTTTCCTTCATTTTTTTTGGTTGTTCTTTCTTGGTGCTCTTTAGATTCTTTGAGAGATTTGTTTATTTCTTGAATTTTTCCCCCATTTCATGGATTTTTTGTTCATTTTTTCTTCTATTTCTTTAAGGGATTTCCTCGTTTCTTCTTTGAGGGTCTCCATCATCTTCATGAAATAATTTTTAAGGCCTGTCTCCTCTTCTTCGTCTATGTAGTGCTTTTCGGGTCTTGCTGGTGTTGGATCCCTGGATTCTGGTGGGGTCATGTTGGTGTTTCTATTGCTGAGTGATCTCTTATTCTGTCTTCTTCCCGTCTCTTCTTTCAGTGGGTGCTGGTGGGGTCTTTCTGTCTCCACTGGTCTCCTTCCTTCCTGCAGCTGAAGCTGGGGATGCTGATACGGAGTTTGGGTCCTGGTAGGGCTGATGTCTTTCCTGAAGCTGGTCTCACTGGTGTTGGGGTCTTGGAATTGTTGACTTCTTTGCTGTGTGGGCAGGTCTCCTGAAGCTGTACTCGCTGGGGTTGGGGTCTTGGAAGGGCTGATGTCTTTCCTGAAGCTGGACTCGCTGGGGTTGGGGTCTTGGAGGGGCTGATGTCTTTCCTGAAGCTGGACTCGCTGGGATTGGGGTCTTGGAGGGGTTGATGTCTTTCCTGTGTGGGCGTGTCTTCTGGATGCCGGGCGGGCCCCGAAGATCAAGGGGGATGGGGGAAGGGCGGGCGGTCCCCGCTGGAGACCCAATCTCACCTGAAGCTGGACTCTGAAAAGAGGCTTTTGCCACTCATCACAGTCCATACCAATGTCCAAATGTTTTAAATGGGTCCTTTTTTCCCCCAAAGGGAAAAACTGGCAAAATGAGTTCTGTTGTTTCAAGGTGTGTCAAGGGCAGACAGTTAGTCTTTCCAGTTCTCTGTTGGCTTCGGGATGAAAACTGATGGGTCTGGGAGGTTGATGCCGCAGGCCTGTTGAGAACCTGGAAATCTCGAACCGACTGTTTTCCTTCTTTCTCGGGCTGTAGATTCAATGACATCAAGCGTCAGGAACACTGATTTAGGAGATCTCACTCAAACTGGCTTAGGTAGGCTCCCATGGTCTCAGGTCCAGTTTTTCTCTGCTCCATGCATCTCACCAAATGGTCTGACAGCTGCCAAAGCATTATTCTTTTCCTGCAAGAAAACACAAACATGCCCTGGACCCCAAATTAGGGTCTTCTCCGCTGTCTAGTATATGGATGTCTCCATTTGACCTGAGCAATAGTTGCTCAAGTTCCATCATGGCAGAATCTGTCCGAAGCAGATTGCTCACTGACATTCACATTTTAAAAATTTTAAATGAGGAGTGCATTACTTGATGAGTCATGTGAGGATTGGGGACATTACTCCCCCTTTTTTATTTTCTAAATTTTGTTTGAAATGTTGAAGCTGGACTACAACAGTAGAAGGATTTGTCTACTCTCCTTAGTTAACTATCTAGGTGAATTGGGATCACTATCTAGATTATTAGTAGATGCTCTTTAAAAAGGACATATCCATTAATTATTTCCCAAAAAACTTCTGAAAATCACTCAAAGATTGTAAACTATACTGTGTCCAAATAACTTTTGAAAATTATTTGAAGTCTGTGAGCAGTCTTTCCCAACCTAACCTGTAGAGCTCTCACTAGCTGACAAGGCCTCATTTGTATCCTAACTTTTCTGTTAAAACATTAACAGACTGGCTGGATGTTCCTTTTTGCTATATTTAAAGCAATCTAGGTTGCTTTTTAACTATTTTTGAAGGGTTTTAAGTATCCTTTTAATCATATAAGCAGTCCACACTCACACATTCACAATCACATTTCATACATACCGGTGTGGCCACACCATACATTCAGAACATACATGTACCTTTCAGTCATCCTTTTCCCCTAGGTCATGATTAGTCTCTTGAAATGAAGTTTCCTTAATTGAAATCTATGTAAAAGAACAACTACAGCCAATCCTTGAACTAATAAGGTTAAAAAGTCCTGTATGCTCTTTATCATTCCTCCATTTGAGCTACAGTCATGGGGTACAGCCGTACCTACTCCTTATAACTCTGTAGATGCAAGGTGGAGAGGCCAGACTTTTGGCCAAAAGTTTTTAGAGATGACTCACAAAATTGACCTTAAATGCAAACAAAATTTTCCATTCCATATACCTTTGTCTTTGTCTTTTTCTTTATGTAATGCCAGTACCTCTTTACTGTTACCAAAAAAAATTTTTTTTTTGATTCACCCATTTTTTTTTCCAAGACAGGGTTTCTCTGTATTATTTGGAGGCTGTCCTGGAACTCGCTCTGTAGACCAGGCTGGCCTTGAACTCAAGAGATCTGCTTGCCTGTGTCTCCCGAATACTGGGATTAAAGGCATGCTGGGATTAAAAGTGTATGACGCTGACAATCTCTTGGGTTCCCCTATTTACTGACCTTGGTGTCAGGCTAAGGCCTAGAGTTTTAATCTAGGAGACATTAAATATTTTAATAAAACAGAGATTCCCCTTTAGGAGGGGAAAACTCAGAATGTTTAGTTTCTGACTTTTTAATCTCTCATTGGCAGCAGCCGCTCCCAATGTATTATTGGTACTATAAAAATTGATGAACAGGGAGCTGGAATGACTACCTGGCATCAACATGGGGGGGGGGATACTCACCAGAGCCCATATTTCCCTTACCTGAGTGTTCAGCAATGGTTGGATCATCTTTATCATGGTGAGCATTCCTAGAATCCGGAGTAGTATTGGGGTCCACATGCCTGATGCACCGTTCAGGGATCCAAATGGGCTTCTCACTTCCTGGTGGGAAAACACAAACAGCCCCTCGGACCATAGGTAGTAGAGGAGTGGGTGGGTGCCATTTTCCTGTAATCAAATCCTTCCATCTGACTCATCCCAAAGACTGGGAGGGTTTGTTCCAATGTCTCTCCATAGCAGACAAATTATTACGGTCTATCGTCAAAAAATTTAAAATGTAAAGTATGGTGTATAACTGAATATTGGGGGAGGTAACATACTCCCCCCTTTTTATTTTCTTAAAATACTGTTTGAGAGTGGCATGGGTGTGCTCCACAATAGCCTGTCCTGTGGGGTTGTGAGGAATACCAAAAGAATGGGCAATGTGATGTTCCCTGCAAAAGGTAGCAAAGCGGTTGCTGGCATAGGCAGGGCCATTGTCCGTTTTTAGGGCATCAGGAATGCCCATGTAGGCAAAGGCCTGCAGGGAATGAGAAATAACACCTTTAATCTTCTCTCCTGAGTGGAGAGAGGCAAAAATCAATTTAGAATACGTAGCCACCGAGACATGCATGTATTTTAATTTCCCTGCCTGCAGCAGGTGAGTGACATCCATTTGCCAGAGATGGTTGGCCCTGAGGCCCCGGGGATTTACCCCCTCATTGGGAGAATTATGATAAGGAGCACAATCAGGGCACTGAGAGGTAATCTGTGTAGCTATGGATAAGGGGCACCCAGTGTGAAATTTAATGGAGTGGGCATTTAGATGATACCGCTCATAGAGCTGGTGGATCAGCTGCTCCTAAGTAAATAAGACCCTAGGGTGGGTCAAGGAGTCAGCAATTTGATTGCCCTGGGCAAGGGGTCCTGGAAGGTTAGTATGTGCACGAATAAATCCCACATAAGCATGGTAGATGCACTGCCAAATAAGATGTTGGAGCTGAACTAATAAAGAACGAACCTGGGAGGTTGGAAGAACATATGGAGAAGTTTCTAAAGGTCTAACAATGTTGGCAACATAAACACTATCAGTATATAAATTAAAGGGCTCTCTCTTGAACATTTGGAAAGCCATCAAGCAAGCAAACAACTCAGCGGCTTGTGCTGACATCTGCCCTATGGGTACCCTCTTCTGCACCTGAGAAGAAACCGCCACCATGAAACCCTTGGAGGAGTCATCTGTAAAGACTGAGCGAGCTCCAACTAGAGGGTTCTCCTTTAAAATCTTGGGAAAAATCGCAGGAGTGTTGTTTAAAAAAAGACATCAAGGGGCTATTGGGATAATGGTTATCAAACTGGGCACCTGTAGATGCAATAAACAGGGTACACCCATCATGGAAGATCTGTAGATGTTCCACCTCCTCCTTACCATAAGGAAGGATAATTTTATCAGGACTCTTTCCAAAGGTTTGAATGCTAAACTTGTGCGCCTTCCACAACAATTGTAAAATCAGATCATAGTAAGGGGCCACTACCTTCTTAGGGGAGGCTGACAAATGTACCCAATAAATAGGACCAGTCTGCCAAAACAAGGCAGTGGGCAAAAAGCTACATGAACATACAACCAGAACAAGGGGATGCCCATAATCTATACGCCAAATGTGGGCTTGCTCTATACATTTTAACAACAATTGTAGGGCTTCCCTGGCCTCTGGGGTAATAAGTCTAGGGGAAGTTGGAGAAGGATCCCCAGGAAGAATATCATAAAGGGCTTTAAGAGCCCCTGTTTTAATAGAAAGAGAAGGGTGAAACCACTGCACCTCTCCTAAAAATCTCTGCCAATTATGAAGCGTTTTTAAATTTGAACAATCGATCTGGAGTCTTTGTGGTCGGAGGCCAGTTTGTTGAATTTGATGACCCAAATAAGTATAAGGGGGTCTCTTTTGGATATTTTCAGGGGCCAAAATAAATCCGCGAGCCTCCGGAAGCTCCTGTAGCTCTGCAAAGGCTATGTAACATTGTCTTTCTTCGGCCATGGCCAAAAGAATAACATCCATGTAGTGGATAATGTAAAGATCAGGGAACTTACGTCTGAGGGGATCTAAACTGGGAGCTACATAAATCTGGTCTCTTGAGATCCGTAGTACTATTTTGAGGGCACTCTCTACGGAAGTGTCCCTCCCTACTGCAGCTGAAACATGTTTTTCTCCCTCCCAGAGTAGGTCTTTCTTTCCCCTCTTGGGGCCGAATAGCAGCAGCTAACACTTGGCCCTGGATGAAGTTCCCATCAATGTCCCTACAGATCTGGATACAGTCATTTAGACTTTTATTATGATAGGGGCGAAGGGCTTCCTTACAATATTTATTTGCATTTTCAAAAGCCATCTGCTTGATGACTGGCATCGCAGGCCCAATGCCCCCAAATATTCTTTCTGCTACCTGACTGAGATGGTCTACAAAGTTTTGAAAAGGTTCAGAGGGTCCTTGAAGGACTTTGGACAGAGGATCCCCTCCTTCCTTGGAAGGCAATGCTTTCCAAGCCCCTTGGGCCACTGTTGCCACTTGGGCATAGACTGTGATGTCATATTGCATTTGTTGCTGAATGGTGGCATATTGACCACTCCTGGTAAGCATCTCCACATTTCTCTGGGGCTGTCCGGCCTGTGCATTTCTTTGGGCTGTCTGGCTGCATCTTTCCTGAAACTCACCCCTGCAAATCAAATAATCTCCCCCCAGATAGAGTCGCTTGGCAAAGCTGCTGCCAATCACTAGGTATCAAGTTAAGAGACACAAAAGATTCCATTAAGGAAAGTGCAAAGGGAGCCTGCGCTCCATAATTTAAAGTTGCCTCTTTAAGTTGTTTTATATCTTTAAAACTTAAAGGGTTATGACGTCGAATGACCTGTCCCAAATTGTTTGGGTCTGGAGCTTCTATTACCGGAGCCACCACCGGGCAGTATTGGGCCCCTCCTTTGGGTCTTCCATCGATGTCCAAGAAGGACTGGGTTATATCATAGGAGGAGTCCCTTTTTTCAGAGTATGGACAAGAGTTTCTCTCCCTGTCCTGTCTTTTCTTTTCTTTTTTTTTTTAATCAATAATGATTTTTTTTATTCTTTTTTTAAAATTTAGATAAGAAACAAGGTTGCTTCACAAGTCAGTTCCAGGTCCCTCTCCTTTTCCCTCCCCTCCTCCCGTGCCCTCCCCCCATCCCCCCCCCCCGTTATCCCCTCATTCCCCCAGGGAGGGTGAGGCCCTCCATGGGGGTGTCCATAGTCTGTCATTTCATATAGGGCAGGGCCTAGACCCTTCCCCAAGAGTTCAGGGTGAGAGTGCACCTCACATTGTTCTATGGGAGTCCAAAGTCCATGTGTATACTTGGTATGGGTACTGATCTGCTGCCCAAGGCTCAATAGATTACCTAGGCCTCCTCACTGACACCCAGATTCAGGGGGTCTTGATCTTAATTCGAGTCTTTTTTAGTTCTTTTTTAAGGGCTGCGATCTCAGCAAGTAACCGTTCCTTCTCAGACTCTGACAAGTCTGAGCTACTTCCATTTTCTAGGTTTGACAGAGAAGGATATAACCGATTCTGACCAGAGTCCTTCTTTTTGGGTCGTGCCTGGAGATCTTTATCTGTTTTTTTGTTGTTGCTAAGAGACTGCTCCTCATCCTCACTAACAATGGAGCCTCTAGTTTTAGTCAGGGTCTCTACAGAAAATTCACCCTCACTCTCTGCCCCTGAACTCAAGGAGGCTTGAGTCTCAGTCTCTTGTAACTCTAAAAAAGCCTCTTTTGTATCCTGAACTACCTGGCGGTGACGAACCTTATCTGTCAAAAGTGCACCCCTTACTAATCTTCATAAAGAGAATGTGGTAGGGGGCAAGGACTCAGATTCCTCTTTTCTTAAAAGTCTATGAAGATCACAGTGAACCTCCTCCCAATCTGGGATATTTAAGCTTCCCCCAGTAATGAACCATGGACTCACTCGTTCGATCGATTTTAGAAAGCCTTCTAGGGTTTTAGACTTGACTGCAGTCCCATGTCCTTTGAGTAAATTTTTAAATTGATACTGTAGTGATTCTAGCTTCCCGGAGCTATTCCCCATCGTTTCTTAACCCCATCCACTTACCTCACTTTCACGATCTCGGTGGAATCTCCAACTGCTGTGTCTGCTGCGCAGCCTGTGTCCAAGTACGTGTGGAGGGTGTCGGGGATTGACAACACAGAGACTTGTTCAACAATGTAAAGAAAACTTTAAGCAGGCCCCCAAAAGGCTCAAGAAAACTTCCCAAGAAAGGCCTCCCTCCAGAAAAGCTTTTGCTCTCTCCTCTCCCCGGCTGGTTCTGCCCTGACACCACAAACTGATCTGGGTGTGTCAGAAGAGGCAGTTAGTCTTTGGACAAGGTTCCCATGGGCAAGCGCTTTCCAGGAACTTATTGCCCTGGGCATTGTATTGTTTTTAGTAAGCATGTTTTTAGTAAACATTGTCTTACAGCTGCCTACTCCCAGGCCGATGGGGAAGTGGGTCTCTGATTAAGGTCTGGTGTAGCTTTGCTTTCTCAACAAGTATCTTTTTTCCATCTTTTTTATGTTCTGACTTCATTTTACACACCACCACAGAATTTAAGACTGGTCATGAGTATTTAATATTGGCAAAGCAAAGACTTCTTAACCACATTAAAGGTTATTTAAATAATTTATTTGCATTGTTTCAACACCAGGCAGTTCTAACAACCTCAGACCCCCCATATGATTAAATGACAAAAGTAATTATACAGAATTACTAGACTACAAAAGCATCCCGTAAACCCATACATTGTTCAAGTTCAGCAGTAGAAGAGATTCCCTCAATACTCACAATTTTTCCTAACCCACTGTTGCCATCTAAAAAAATCTAGAAAACTAAGATAACATGAGGGAATTCTATAATTATAATTACAATTTTATTATAAGGGATACAATTCACAATCAAGCAAAACATTGATCATGGAGAGGGAAAAGGAGACTGTCACATCATGTCTCCCTTTTAAATTGAGATATTTTACACTCATATACATCATGGATCACAAAATTCCCACATATAGTCATAGTTTTAAATCCATCAAATAGGGATCTTTAGTTCAGAGATAAGAAATTATTTAAGGAACTAAAGTAAGTACACCAAGAAAGAAATATATAAGTGAAGCCAGCCCAGGACAATTTGTCTATAAGAAAGGAATATAGACACTATGCTTTACATTAAAGTATAAATTATTTCTGAAACTTTTGGGAAATACATCCAAAAACCATGTCTTGAAATAAATAATTAAATTCATTGAAGATGAAAAGAAAATATCAGCTAACTCATATTATCTCATTAAGTTGTCTATCAGAAGGCAGATAATTTTCAGATATATTTAAAATTTTTATTTAAAATGTTTTCATATATTATGATCATATTCTTTCTCCTCCCCCAGCTCCCCTCTCCATATCCACCCAACTTCCTGATATTTCTTTCAGAGGAAGAAAAAAAAACCCCACAAGCCAAAGCAACTAAGAAAGCACACTAAAACATGGAGTCTCTTGGTTTTATATCAGTGTTACACCATTAGAGAAAATCCATTTTCTTTGGCATAGCATGTATCATTTGCAAAATTCTCCTGGTTAGTGGTAGAACTTTTTGTTCATTTCCCTTGCACCACTCTGGGATTATGTTTGACTTAATCTTCTACAGGTCTTGGGCATGTTATCACAGTCTCCATGAGTTCATTTGTGCATCAATTTGGTTGTATTTAGAAACCACCGTATCCTTGTTTGTGTTCACCACCTCTGGCTCTTATAATAGTTGGCATATATAATTTTAAATAAGAAGCACATGAACAGTTTTCTCATTGGTATATGTGTCTTACAAGCCTGAGGTCCTGAGTCATTCCTTTGAACATACACAAAGGTAGGAACCAAGAAACCCAACTTCACAAAATTGTCCTCTGACTTGCGCATGTGTTCTGTGACATGGTCATACCCTATACACACACCACACATGTGCAATTGCACAATAGTAATGCTACCAATAATAATAAAATTCTTTACCTTGACTCATATAAATACTTATCTAAACATAATTAAATGGTTCAATTATTTAAAACTTAAATATAATTAATTAAGCATCTGCATGCTTAATGTCTCTATGCATACTACTGCTAAATAATAAGTTTGCATGTATGAAGACTAGTTCAGTGTTGTTCACCACTGTGTCCCTAACATCTAACCTAGTAATTGCCTGACATCTAGTTAGAATTTAATGAACTTTGCTGAATAGATAAATTAATAAACAAGAGTAAACTAGTTTTAAATCTTGACTTCATTGTTGTCATTGAAGATTTTACTTTATATTTCTGCCTGTTCTCCCTAAATGTTTTTAATAGCTGTAACTTCTTGGAGTTACAAAGGTATTTCAGAGAAGATAACACTTTTCAAACACTTATAAGCAAAGCATATAGCATGTGCTCCAAGTTAGCTCCTATAGGTGTATAACTAGAGTTAAATAGTACAGAGAACAAAGAACAGAGTGTTTTAAGACTTCTGACCCATATTACCATAAACCACAGGTGTTATTCTTTCATTATACATGTTGATTAAATTAACCCAATTCTGGTGATTATTTTATGTTTGTAGGTATTCATGCAACTTTAATGAATACATAAATACATAAATAAAAATACAGTTTTAAATTTCAACACATTTTGAACACACATATGCTAAATATTCTGGTAAGCATAATATAATCACAGCACTAAAGATCTGGGAATATGTTTGTGGAAACCATCTAAACTGAAGAAAAGTAACATGTTGGAAAACTCTAACCATTAACCATTCCACAATTAGATGAGCAAATGCCACAAAGTAGCCTTCATGGAGGTCTATACCATAGCAGAATAGAGTTCTAAAAGCTTGTTTATATTCTTACTGCTTTTATTATTTGATGGTATCATTTGCATAATTTTGCAGCAGTTTCTCATGTATAGAGAGGTTAGGGAATTTTAAATGTTTTATTCCTAGACTTTTGTAGTTTTAGATAAAACAGCCATGCTTCTCAGTCTCTTTTAGTGTCTCTAATATATCTAGTTTCCTTCCAATTCCCCCTTTTCACACTATAAGGTACTCTTACCAAGTGATGGAAATTATCCCATGTGATAACAGTTGGAAGTTGCAATGAGGATATCTCTTCCAAGAGTAGTCATAGTACATAGGTGGCAATCACCTTCTAAAGAATTAAAAGCTTCATATCACTAAGATGGAGCTAATATCCTTACCTCAGTGGGTTGCTATGAATTTTAAGATATATATATCCAAAATTATACTCTCCATTGGAATATTGGTACTCAGAAGCTGTCAGTTTTTCTCCCACTTCCTGTTGAGTAAGTGTACACATGAGCCATTTCTTTTTCTAGTTTCTTTTATTTTATGTGTATCAATGTTTTTCTGCATATGTGTGTATACCATGTGTGTGTCTTATGTCAGTGTAGGTTGTAAGAGGACTAAGCTAACAGATGGTCATTAGCCATTTTTGTGGGTGTAGAGAAGTGAACTCAGATCTTCTTCAAGAGCCAGAAATGCACTAAACCACCGAGTCATTTCTCTGACTCCAAACATGCACCATTTCTACAACCTCCTCTGCCAGTTGCACACACAACTTTAATTTCTAAGGAAATGGCTCCAGAACTCCCCAGAGAGCATTTGGAAATAGCCCTGCAAGAAATACATACACAGCAGGACTAAAAACACATTGCATTGTGTTTATATAGGAGACTTAATAGATTCCTTTATGTCTGTATCAGCTGCCCTCCCAGTTCCTGGACCTGAGCTCAGTCTGTATCACTGAATGAAGACTGTACAGTTCCAAAGGTTTTTCAAACTGTTACAAATTAGAAACCGCAAGGGAAAGGCTCACTAGAGGACACCACACACGAGGTTATCAGTTTTTTTTCTTTTGAAGTTGGGCTTCATATCTTTTTCTCATTACAATCATTACCTTGAAATATGATTTTTTTAAACAGTAATTTTCTAGAACAAAGGGGATAATACCATATTTCAAAAGCTTTACTGTGAAATTAAACCTTTGAACTACTGAGAAAGAAATTATTCCCTCAAGGCTGCAAGGCTTAAAGGTTATTAAAAATTTAATTTTAAAGAAGGCATCAAAAAAAGTATATAAATGCTACTTAGAACCCAGATTGCCCAATTTAACAACTCCCATTGCTACTTATTTTTAAATAATCTGGAAATGTGAACAAATGCACTCGATTTTTTCCAGAGGCAAATCAGTATGTCAACAGATGTTGGCACTGCTGGCTTACATCATCTGTTTTCAACCGAAAGTACATGCAGGGCAATGGCTCAGCTCATACCTCCGGCTCCCTCATTTAGCACAGATATCTATATTCAGAAGATTCATCATACCCAGGTAAAAATATTGCAAGGATCATTCTAGACCTGAGAAGATAGTATAATGCATTATATAAAGAATTATAAAAGACTTGCTGCAAAAGCATGAGTACTGTAATTCAGATTTCTCACACCTACATAAACCTAGACATGGCAGTGCATGTTTATAGCCCCAGTGTTTGGGACCAGAAATGGCAGAATTTGGAGAGCTTGTGACCTAGACAGACTAGGTCAACCAGAAGCATCAGGTTCTTCGAGAAACCATTTATTACAAAATAAGGGGAAAAAGCAATTTAAGAAGACATAGTGAAACAAATATCTGACCTCTACATAAGCATGGGCATGCACAGAGAAGCAAACTTGTATACACAGTTGTACACCCACATATAGAGCACACACACACACACACACACACACACACACAAACACGTTCTTTCAAAGTTCACATATCCATCTCAGTATGATTATGGAAAACACAACAGCCTAAACAACAGTATACATTGTCAGCCCTAAAAGATTAACATAATCAGAAGTGCTTCCCTCCTCTAGCCTGTGAACTCAAGCATATTCTTCTGCCATATGGGCAGGATATCAACACATCCATCCCAAGGGCAGAATGGCATTGAGTGACGTCGGTTCTGTGTGTCCTAATTTCCTCATCTGGGAATATGAATAATAACAATTGGTTATTCCTCATCAGTTTCATTGGTTATAGGGATATTAAATCAGTTCATGAATGTATGTTTGGGAAACAAGGTTTGGTGCATCATAATGTGGGTATTCCTATATGTCTGGATAATGTAACAAATTCTTAAGACTTAAAGTTGCTTAGGCTGTCTATGCTATTAAGGAGGTCAAAAGCAACTTGGAGAGAGAACTATTTATACAGAAGAAATGAAAAGCTATTTAAACTGCGATATTGCTAATTAAAGGTATGGTCAATTTTCTTATTTGGAATTTTAATATTCTGAATGGTGACAGTGTATGAGGGGGATATGATTAGAGAAGATTTTCCAAGAAGTTTCCTTGGAGAAGCACTGCAAACCAAAACTATGAAAATCCATGAGATGTGAATAAAACTTATTTCCAAGGAATACTTCAGATAAACAAATTTGTAACCCATGAACTCCAGCCTGCCTGCAAGTCAAAATATCCATGAAGCTGCTTAAAAATGCTGCCCCATGACCTTTTGAATCAGAATACATAGCATAGAGTCTAGGTACAGGCTATTCTGAAGATAATGAATTTAGATGATACATTGAAAGCAATGAGGCAGACTACAAACACTAACAACCCCCGCTTTGGGTTCACATTCTTCATCACAAAGATCTCAAATCTCTTTCTTTACACATATACTTTTTTGTTCTGACTTAATTTTATTTGCATACTAGAATAGCAGATCCCAAGAATAACCATTAGCAACAAATACAAGGTATCAGCTTTATGACAATTTTTGAATACATTAGGAAAATTAGCAGAGTACACACTGTATCTTGCTCTTCTGATTCATATGGAACAACTTATGTTGACAGGAAGACCTTCACAGAATTAATTAAAAGCCTGCACAGTTTGCTCCACAGGAACAAAATGTTTGCTGTTGACAGCATTCATTTACAGAAGGATGAGCAGCAGTTTCTCAGTTGTAAGTGTATTAAACTTGAACCTGCTGGAAATGCAGCAGTTTCTTCCCACTACACAGCATGCTTTTCCCGACAGTGACAGTGACCTTGCAACACACTGTAGTTCCTGTAACTTCTTACTAAGGCCTGCCATACAAGAATTGCTACTGATATTTATTTAGTGAATGTTCATTTGTTAATTTTTGCTTCCCCATTGGTTTAAATTGAAAGCCAATTGATCCTTTACTTGAAAAGCTTTAGGAATGAGCCATATCTAGTTTTCAGAATTGGTAGTGTATTCTAAAATGATGTTTGTCAAGGACTCATATTTTCTTGGTATAGATGAAACAGTTATTTTTGGAAAAATATTTAAATTCTGTTTTGTAGTTTACTATGAGGCAGTGGAAAAGACCCCTGGATATATTTGGGTCAGTCTGTATTTGCAGCTGTTGTATTCCTCATGAGCCTGTAAAAATGGAAACATCAGATAATTTGTTAAGAATTCTAGTGTTTTCATGTGAGAAATTACATATAATAAAATATTTATAATAAAACATGCACCCCTCCTCTTCTTAACTAGAGTTAAACAAAACAATCCATATGCCTCTTTTTTCTAAAGAAAAGTTTCAAAAGTGTGAAGTATGTCTAACATGTGATTATTTATTAGTGCAACTTGCTCTCCTAAATGCCTGCTATGTCACTGAAGAGAAATTTTCTCATTAACCTCAAACATGCCAACTTGTCAAATTATGATGAACCAAATAAGTCTGCACCGAGAAATTGAGCCGCCACCATTGCACTTACATGGCTTTGCCAATTAGTCTATAAATAGCAAACATCTGAATATGCTTCAAAGTTTTGAAAAACTAAAGTGCCTATGGAGATTCTGAAATACAAGAATAGCAAAGAGATTATTCAAAGGAAAGAAATTGTTGCGTTCTTGTTAAAAGAAATGAAACTTTTTAAAGGAACAGTGGTGAGGATGACCTTAAAGGCAGTGGACTAACATCTGTTGTCTATGTAAACCATGTAGAATTTTTCATTAGTATAATATTTTGATTTTCTAAAAATAAAGGATTTTTATGTCAACATAAAGCTATTATTTAATAATTATTCATTGGACCAATGTAATACAGTATGCAAAACTCTCACAACACAGAACAGAGATAAATATGCTAGGTCATTGTGATACAGAACTTAGATTTGTTAAATAATGCAGATGCGTAAATGAAATTGGGAGACAGTGATGGAAGCATACTGAGAAGAGATGGTGACAGGCGGGTATGGGACATCAGAGCTCTGATAGGAAGCCATGTGACAATTTAGAAGTTTATGTAATGTAGAAGAGTCACTAAATGAACTTATATATGCAAGGTAGGGAAAATAATGTTGGTATATAATAAGCATTAAATACAGAAAAGACAACTGTTAATATATAAGTACAGCAACTGCAATGGCTATGCATGAAGCCAGGGTGACAAAAACTCCCCATCCCCACGGTTAAATGGTAGACCTGTTTGCATTTTCTCTGCTAGTGTATCACCTATGATGAACAGAAAGCACAACCCTCGTAATGAACGACGTATATCCACTGCTTAACATTACTCAATAAAGAGGCATGAAGCAAATTCAAGACGGAGTTAAGTCAATCTTGCATAGTAAATCTCTGACATTTTCCCCAGTTTAAATTTGGTACTCAGTCACTTACATTTTATAGTGACTTCATTTATGACTGTAGGTTATCATCACAGTCTAGGAAATAAAAGAAACCAGGGGTGGGGGTACATGTGGAATTATGAGAAGGAAGGAAGCAGAAAGAAGACAATGAATGTTCTGTGTGTGTGTGTGTGTGTGTGTGTGTGTTTGTGTATGTGTGTGTGTGTGTGTTTGTGTGTGTATGTGACAGAGATAGAGGTGGGGGGGTTAAGTGATACAGATCTTGGTATCACTTTTGCATTAATGGCAATGGCTTGTCTTTCCAATATCTGTTGTAAAGTATATTGAAGACATGATGTTCATTTCATTTGTTTAAGAAGGAAAAGAAATAAAGAGGAAGTATCTGGTAACCTAGAAAGTGTATCCAAAAAGTCTTGAAATGAAAGTGTTTGAGATAAGATGGGTGCTTTACCTACTTAAAAAACAAATATGGCTCTGAAAATATGGTATTTATTTACAACTTTAAAGGATAACAATTGTTAAACATAGATTCTACATCAAAGTTTGTATAAGTGGCCAACCAATATCTGATGTGACTTAAGTCCTACTCTACTAGATGGAATTTGATACTGCTTAGGTGATTAAGAACCTGAGACTAGATAGCCCAGGGACCCAAGAGAAAACCAAATGTTATTGCCTAAAAAAAGTTATTCTATAGGCTAAGAGAGTATCCCTCCATGAGAAATGGCTTCCCAAAGTCCATTCATGAACAAGGGATACATCCTGGTTCCACTGCCAGTGGTCCCATAGACTCCCCAGTGCTCCTAGCTGACACCCATGTTCAGGGGGCCTTTGAATGGATGGGGGATAGGACGAGGGGTTCAGTGGTGGGAGTGGGAGAATGGAAGGGAGAGGGAACTGGGATTGGTATGTAAAAAAGATTGTTTCTAATTTAAATAAAATCTATAAAAATAATTAAAATGTTATTCTCACAAATTTGCATCACTGGCATACCTTGCAGGCAGGACACCATTGTAGATCAGAGTCTTTTGTGGCTGATTGGGTGTTTATGTTCTCTTTTGGTAGTGTTCAGAGTAACTTCCTATACCAAAGATGCTAGAATGAAGGAATGAAAGCTCTATGTAGGCACCAGCTCAACTTCTTGTCCATGTTCAATGAGTTATTTAGTGACATATTGAGAAGCAGCAAAATGATTTAGAGATTTTGGAGATTTGCCCGTGTCACAAACATGGGAGAAGTGGATATTTTCATGAGTCACCACTTATATGTACAGGATACTGTGTGACAGTGAGTTCTTGAGCACAGTTCAGATGGTGTCTTATGTATGGGATGATCATCAGTCTATCCCAGATCTCAGGAATTGGTTCCCTAGATCAGCATCTCTGTGAGTTACAGACAAAAGTGGGGTTCAGGTTTTCTGGGTACTGTGCAACCTTGAAGGCTCCTGTTTTAGGTCTTATAAGAGACCCTGGGGGTAGAGATAAGCATTCAGAATGCTGTTGACTAGACTCACCCTGACTGAGAGTTAAGGCAAGTCTGTGCTAGAGAAGTCTGTCATCTTCAATTTTACCACCTCCTTCTTAAACCTCTGGGTAGTCACTTTAGCAGTAAGACAAGCCCTTAGGGTTTGAGCAGTGCAGCTTCTTCAAAAATGCCTCAGGCTTCCTTGCATGCAGAAAGGAGTGTGGGGAAATAGGTTCAACTGCACATGCTACTGAGATTCCAGTTCTATAAATACCCAAGCTTCTATTAGTAATTCCTCCAGTACAAACCTGTTGCAGATGCAGATGAGCTTCATTTTTCATGGTGAATCTGAAAATGCTCTGACATCTTCAGCTGTCTGAGGATGCCAGGCACGGCTGCCATTGAGTGATTTGAGTCACACAGCCTCTGTCTCAGAAGTCTGAAATATTTGGTATATTTTTTCTAAAGTCTAGAATTGTTTTCAGAATTTCACAGAAGCCATTAAGATTTTTATTCTACTCTCCCAAAGTCCACAAGGGATTCAATTTGATTAGCATTTTTTTCTAAGCAATAAGAAATGTCTCTCATCCAACCCTTTGAACATGTTATCAGTATTAATGCCAATTATGTAAAACCATGTATTTCTTTTATTTTGGGCAATTAACCAGATAAAAACTGGTCATGGCAATTCTCTGTTTGATATCAACTGTGCTTTGGCATTTTTAAAAGTCAATTTATATTGTATTTAACAACATTAACGCAAATGAAAATAATTTTACCTGTATGTCACATTTTGTTATTGTATACCTGTCCAGAACTGTTTATAACATGCTGAGTTGCTGCAATATCTTATTTTCAATAATTTTTGTACATTCCAATTGTGATCTTAATACTCACAATTTGACAGCTTTTGATAGATTATTAACTATCATGATATAAAGATTCTTAAAATTCCAGAAATTATATAATTTGAATGAAACAAGTATCTAATAATCATTCCCTTTCTTTTTAATTAACTAAGATTCAGTATTTTTCATTGGAAACTTTTTGTCTCACACTATAGTGTCATCTTTTTATCTCAATTACCATGAACTTGAACACAGTAATATTGATGAAAATTTGTAGTTCAGAGACATCACAAACTCGTCTAGTCATTTTCACAAATAAATGGAACAATTATTATGACTCTAGAACACTGGGTGCATTCTCACATATAAGACATTCGTTAATCTAATTATCATTTTGCATAATAAAATATGGCTTTCTCTTAAGGAAATGTGTCTCTTCATAATCTTTCAACTTTGATTTTATTCTTTTTTTATTTTTTGAGATAGAGTTTTACTGTGCAGTCATGTATTATGTCCCATGGAGTTGCCAAATTTATGTTGCTAAATATCAAATAAGAGAGTAGCAGACAGAAAAAATGATGAGTGGTTTAAAATATATCACAAATAATTTGAGTAAGAGTTTGTTTAAAAACAATGTAAAATGTAAGAGGAACAGCATATCTCGCAGGGAAATTCACAGTACCACCTAAATTCTAGCAGAGATCACATTCAAAATTTAAAATTTATTTTAACTAATAACTTCATATACCCATTATATGTTTTGACGAAATCTATCCCATTCTCAACCCTACAATTCTTACCCTTTCCCCTCCCACCTTTTCTTACAACTTTATGTGCTCTTTGTCTCTTTTTGTGAGCTCATAGGGTCAACTTGGTGCTGTCAATAAATGCATCTGCTGTTTTATAGTCAGTCACTCAGGGACATATACCTGAAGAAAATTTGCTCTCCTTCCTCCAGTAACCATGAATTTCAATAACTTCCTAGGAAAGGGTGGGAATTCATGAGTCCTTCCATTATCCATACTGGAATTTTGCATGGCTTGATCTTGTACAGCTTTTATTCATGCAGTGACCAGTCACCACTGCCATGAATTCATGTGTTCCATTGCCTTATTATGTCCAGAAAATATTTTTTCCTTTTATATGTCCATTTTTATTGCTCTTACAGTCTTTCTGACCCCCTTCCACAATCATCTTGGAGCCTTTGGGGGGGAGTAAATGATATATATGTCACACTAAATCACACCAAATACTCCACAGTATCTTATTCTCTACATGATGACCCATCTGTGGATCTTAATACAAGTCACATTGTATTGTAAATAGAAGCTTCTTTAATGAAGGCTGAGAGCTGTTCAAATCTATGACTTTTGAAGATAAGAATATTTAATGTTTCCACTCAACAGAGTAATAGTAGTAGATTCTCCCTCATGACCTTTGACCTAATGAGTGATAGGTTTGGGGCACAGTTAAAATTACCTAGAATATAAGTCATGTGGAGTAGACTTTAAATCCAAGAAGAAACATTTCCGTAACATTTTGCCACTACTGCACCAATGGATACATCTGCCAGGCTATTCATTATTGTAGGTTTCCCATTTCAGAGCTGCTTAAGGTTATTCAATATCTTTTATTGTATTAAACATAAAAATCTAATCCTATGAAAACTTGACAGTAGGAATGATGCTATAGGGTTGGTACCAACTACATTTATCTTCATGTCCTATTGATTCATATATGTTATGTTTAGCAAATAATATTATAGCATCAAGTTATGGGGGCAATCAGGAACAATGATAGTAGCCTATAATGTTTAGGTGAGGGTCTTTGGGATTGGGTGAAGGTTCCTTGGGAAGATATCAGTCACTGAGGTTTATTTATGTATTTGTTGTTTCATATTGTATGGGAGAACCATTTTATTTTCTTCCCTATTAAGACAACTCCATACATATATATATGCTAGGTTTCTCTATGACTTTTTCAACTATCTACTTTGTTAGATGTACCTTGTCGTATTATTCTACCTATGCCATACTACCAGCTTAATTTAACCCTTTCTCTTTCTCATTGTCCCCCTTTGTCATTTTCATAATTTTGAGAAAATAAATTTTACCATTTCTCTTTTCATTTTTTAACCCCTTCTCCCCACCCCACAAATTTCTGAATCTTTGTACTAGTACTCCTTTCCTTCTATAAACTGGGTGTATCTCAGGATCTGGTATTGTCGTCTTTGTCTAATTATCTAGATTTCATTCACATTAGACTTATTGTTATTCCCACAATTGGCCTCTTTGACAGAACCTGTAGTGGGGAAAATGTAAAGGATAAATTTCACAAGAAATAGGATTAGGGTAAAAATCATATTACTGAATGCATTTCATTTATTCTGTTAGTTTCCAGAGAAATGAAGACAGATGTTAAGATGCATTCCACAGCCCAAGGTGCTTGTAATGAAATCATAATAAAAGTAAAAGATAATAAGGACAATCATAAAATTGCATTATAGAAAAAGGATGGTAGATGTTTCTAATATAAGGAGGGTCAAAGAGATTTACTAATAATGCAGTATAAGAAAACTTCTAGGAAAAAAGAGTATAAGTGTGCATAACAATTAAATATAAAGTTAGACAATGTAAGGTGAAGACACATTATAGACATATTTAGGGTGACATGTAGTAAGGAAATATCAAATAGTTGGCCCTATACAATTTTTATATTTACTTAAATTCAATGCAATGTTCTCACAAAACCAACAATTTTATTTTAAATTAAATGAAATTCTATGTTAAAAGATCAATGATTTAATCCACCTATTCATTTAAAATTGTTCGTTGTTTAGCTGTTCTGCCAAACACTTAGCTATTCACTAATGACTCAACAGTGAACAAAATAAACATGTTACATGGACCAAACACTGAGGAAGTTTACTGTTACCTAATACTTAACGGGACATGAGGTAACAGCAAAACTAAAATGAGTAACTGAAATAGTGTCATCTATTTATTTGATAAAATGTAGTTGTATGAGGCGAAGCTTGGTGATTCAGTCCGTTGTTTGTTGGCCAGTTTAATGAACAAGTCTGAGTAAAGAACATTAACTCAATATGCTTGCTAAGGAATTTCTCTGTCTCTCTGTCTCTCTGTCTCTCTGTCTCTCTGTCTCTCTCTGTGTGTGTGTACTAGATGTACCAGAGTGAGAAATAAAGGCAGAAATTATCGCATGCTTAATTACATAAAATACTATGCCTATTTTGCTAGCAGACTCTTTCCTCAAAGGAAACAAAATGAACAGAAATAACCCCAACTCTTTTTTTTAATCTGAATTTATTTACTTTTGAGCTCAATTTGATTAATACATTAGTTTTTCCCCATCTCTGTCTTTTTTTTTCATTTATCATTTTTTATTTTGATTTTAAATAGCTTGTTTTACATGTCAATCCCAGTTCCCTCTCCCTCCCCTCCTCCCGCACTCTACCTTCCCCCCAGCCTCCCACCCTATTGCCAAATCCTTCCTCATAGGGGATATCTAGAGTCTGTCATTTCACTCTGGGTAGGGTCCAGGCACTCCCCTAAGAGTCCAGGCTGAGAAAGCATCCCTCTTTGTGCTATGGGCACACGATGACTGTATTCCAGGGATAGACACTGATCCACAGCTCAGGGCCCCATAGGTTGCCCAGGCCTTCTAGCTGACACTCACATTTGGGGAGTCCAGATCAGTCCCATGCTGGCCTCCCCGCTGTCAGTCTGGGGTCCAAGAGCTCTCCCCCTGTTCAGATCAGCTGTCTCTGCTGGTTTTGCCAGCCCATTCTTTGCCAATTTGCTCATCACTCCTCTCTCTGTCACTGGGTTCCTTGGGTTCATTTCAGTGCTTAATTGTGTGTTTGCCTCTGCTTCCATTAATCACTTGATGAAGGCTCCCGGATGGTTATAGACATCAAGTTCATTATCAGGAATGGGCATTCGAGGTGGTCTCTCCACTATTGTTTAGCTTGCCAATTGGTGTTATCCCTTTAGATCATTCGAGGTCACTCTGGTGCCTGATCTGTCTTCTAACCTATGATTCCCTCTTCCCCCTATTCTACCCCCACCCACTCAACTTCCTGTTCCCCCATGACCTACTCTCTCTTCCTCTTCTCCCCCCTCTTTTCTTCCCAGCTCCCACTCTCCCCCACCCCTCACTGTGTTCCCATCCATTCAGGGGATCTTGTCTCAATCCTCTTGGGTACTATGCATATATGCATATCTTTTAGGTTCTTTCCTGTTTCCCAGACTCTCTATCAGTGGAAGTGCAGACTGGCACTATCCTGATCCATGTCTAAAATCCATATATGAGTGAGTACATACCATGTTTGTCTTTTTGCGACTGGGTTACCTCACTCAGGATGATTTCTTCCAGTGCTATCCATTTACCTGTGAATTTCAAGATTCCATTGTTTTTTTCTGCTGAGTAATACTCCATTGTGTAAATGTACCACATTTTATCTATCCACTCTTCAGTTGAGGGGCATCTAGGTTGCTTCCAGTTTCTGGCTATTACAAATAATGCTGCTATGAACATAGTGGAGCAGATGCCCTTGTTGTATGAATTTGCCTCATTTGGATATATGCCTAAGAGTGGAATTGCTGGGTCTTGTGGTAGATTAATTCCCATTTTCCTGAGGAATCTCCATACTGATTTCCAAAGAGGCTGTATGAGTCGGCACTCCCACCAGCAGTGGAGGAGTGTCCCCTCTCTCCACATCCTCTCCAGCATATATTGTCTTCTGTGGTTTTGATTTTAGCCATTCTGACAGGAGTAAGATGGTATCTCAGAGTTGTTCTGATTTGTATTTCCCTGATGGTTATGTGTCTCTTGGCCATTTTAGCCTCCTCTATTGAGAAATCTCTATTTAGTTCTGTACCCCACCTTTTAATTGGATCCTTTGGTGTTTTGTAGACTTGTTTCTTGAGTTCTTTGTAAATTTTGGAGATTAGCCCTCTGTCAGATGTAGGGTTAGTGAATATCTTTTCCCATTCTGTGGACTGCCTTTTTGTCTTGTTGACTGTGTCCTTTGCCATACAGAAGCTTTCTGGCTGGGAAAGTGTTTCATATGATAAACTTCAGGGAGTTTGTTCTTTCAGAGTATAGTTGTATCTCCTAGGCATTCTGATGCCTATGAGTGTCAACATATGAGGGATGCTGCTAAAATCAAATACGCTGCCAAACAGGAATGAAGATGAAAATGTAAAGCCAGAATCCTGAGTAGAAAAGCTTTAAGATCCTATTTCCTAGAACCCTAATGCTGCTCTACTGTCTTGCAGCCTCTGCTTCCCTGGCAACTCTAGTGTTCCTGGCCATTAATTCTGTGCTGCTTCAGTTCATTTGAATGGGATTTCTCAAAACATAGCTAGTACTATCTCAATTATTATTCTGTTAACTAGGGAGTAATCATTAAGAAACATACTTGGGATGGGCAGGGGTGGTGCATGCCTTTAGTCCTGGCACTCAGGAGGCAGAAGCAGGTAGATTTTGGAGAGTTCAAGGCCAGTCTCATCTGCAAAGCTAATTCCAGGACAACCAAAGCTACACAAAGAAACCCTGTCTCAAAAGACAGACAAAAAAGAATGAAAAAGAAACAACAGAAGCATATGTAGGGGCTTCGTATTCTCCATAAATGTTTTGGAGGGAAATGAGTCTAGTGTATGAATTTTACAAAGTAACGAATTTAGACATGGTCTCTAAATTACCACACTGTTATGAGATGACTGCTTTCAGAATTGAACAAAATAAAAATAAAAATAAAAATTTTATAAAGTTATAACAAGTGTGAGCATGGAAGAAATAATCAAGCCTTTCAAATAAATCAACTTAAAATTAAATTTCTAGACACCATAAGAAAGTATTGCTCCACTGGAATTGGACTTACAGATGGTGTGAGTCGCATGTGGTTACTGGAAAGCAAGTGCTATTTACTGATACGCCATCTCTCCAACCCTAAACTTTACTTTTTCTTTCTTTCAGAAGTTTTTATGGAAAGTTAATTCTAATATGTCATACTTTCAAATTTCAATTTAAACAACTGTTTTTTTTCCCTGCAGAGAATGTCACTAAAGTATGTGCGATATTCCTTTATGAGAATAGTAACCATCCTGGCAAGCTTAGTTATTGACTGGACGGCCACACAATCTTTATTTCTCTTAATGACTCATTGCTCCATGAATCATCACTTTTCTACAAGTTTTAAAAATGTATTCCATTAATAACAGTTTTCTTTATACATTGAAAAACACTAAATGAAAGCTTTTCAGAGCCAGTCACCAAAACACCAAAGCTGGAATCACAAATCACTGAAGTTTTCTCCTCCCTAAGAATGAATATCTTTCCTGATAATCAAGAGTATTATTTCTCATAGACAGCCTCATATTTCTGAGACATATTAGAAACTGTCTTTAGCAATCATTTTCTATTACCAAGGGGAGTTTTGGATAATGGAATGTGTAGTCATTTTCAATTTATGTCAGATTTTCTGATGCAATTGTACCACCAACATTTTATCAGCTTGTCACCGGAACAAATGAAGTTGCAAATTGCATCGACTTTTTTTTTTCCATGAAATTTTTGAAACTGTTTATCTTTAGCATGACTCCTTTAGGTTTCTTTTTTTTTGTATAGTGTAGCCGTTTTGGTTTTCAGCTCTTAGTGTCTTTGTTACTTATTGAGCATGGCAGTCAGTCACAATAATTTCTTGGGACATTGATGGTTTCGAGGAAAGAATATAGGCTTACAGAGCATAATATAGCTGAATCCAGATTGAAGCAATAAGTGTGGACCCTTTGATGAACTAGGTGTAAGTAGGGATGGAGAATATTCTGTCATGCTGGGAAAAATATTATGTTTCTCTGATGTTCAATAGCACAGTTGGCCTAAAAGGTTACAAGTGATGCATGTTTTCATTATCTCCTGCGGGTTTGATTCCTCAGAAGAACCAGATACCTTTTCTCAGCTGCAGTTCTCTCATTTACACTATGACAAGGTCTGTCAGATCAAGCCAATATGTGGGTGAGGGTCAGTTTGCTTAGAGGAATATTATTCCATAATATCTGTAATATCCTTCTGCCTGAAAACCTTCAAGTAGGAAGGAACTGAACAATCTTCACTAGTATGTATTTGTTAAATCTCCTGGATTTCAGCCGTTACTATGAAAGCAATAATAGCAGCACAGAAATAGCAGCAGCATTAGTTAACATTTATTGAACATATATTATGAATGAAACATGCATTGCATATGTCTTTATTATATCTTGTGTTATTATAAAACAACAAGCCAATACCATGCCTTCTATTTTATATATTTTTTAGAAACAACAACAATGAAGAAACCATGAGGGGTTAAGTAACTTATTGAAAAGAGCTTCCTAGTAAATATTAAAGACAACTTAAACCTGACACTGCCTGAATTTCTATTAATTACCTCTTTTTTTTAGTGAAACGTGGTCCACATTTAGAACCTAGTAAAAAAGAGAAATATATGTAACTATTAAATAGTAATATTTTCTTAAAATATTTATTTTCTTAAAATATTTACTCAAGGTAAACAATGTAGTCAGTGTTATTATATCTGTATTTAAGGAAAGTGATTAAATCTACAAAATATAGAATATTAAAGCAGAGGTACATAGCAATGGGTACATTATAATGCATGGCTCAGAGTGATTCTTGAATGAGCATTGTTTGCTGTGGTAACAAGAAGATAGTTAAGGGAAGTGTAAGAAAGGAAATATTCCCATGTTTTGAAGCTCAAGGTGCAGAAAAACCAGGTTGTTTATGTATGTGTAGGGGTGAGTATGCTAAAGTTATATAACAAAATTATGAAAACATGAAATTATACAGAATCTGTGAGAAGTGCAATTCAGTGAAGCTAAGATTGATATCTGTCTCACTTAACATCTGAGGCTGTTTTAACATTGAAACATCACATAGATGGCTTTGGTTATCACAATATGCAGTGTAACTGTCCTGATGGAGGTTGACTCTTATTGCCTTCAAATTTCATTTAAAGACTTTCGACCAAAAAGAAACAAATTAAAACAGTCCAATCAATAGCTAGTTGATTATTGTTCATCAACTTTTCTTCATATCATCTGTCAACATGTTCCATGTAGTAAGAAATGATGAAGATGACACAATGATATTTCTGCTAAAGGTTATGAAAAAACCTGTCTTTAAATTAAGCAATTAAGTCAATTTTGCAGCAATTTCTGAAGCAAACATCATGAAATTTAATAATTACTAATAATATAATTAAAACTAATATAATAATTGCTTGATCTTTTGAAATAGCAAGTAGTCATTCGCTTAAATTGAAAGAGTGTCATATATGTTAATAGATTGACCTAACACTATGGGAATTAGGAGTATCCACTGGTTTTGGGATAATGTGCAAATATTTTGAATAGGGATTACTGTTGCATTACTTAGCCTGTTATTATTTTTTTGTCAAATGCCTCTTGGCCTTGAACACAAAAAAGAATAAGGTGATTCTTTTAAAGGTAACCTTCTTTGATCTTACAGGATATACAGGAGTTAGTGTACTGCTGTGATAGGGTTTGTGAAGAAATGTATACATATTGGAAATGGAGTATAAAAGGTGACATGTCTGGTTCAACCCTTTCAGAATACATGATGTTCAAAACTAATTTTGTTTTGACCACACAACAATCAATAAAAGATCCTTTGATTTTTTAATGATTTTAGAACACAGCTTTGGGGTGATATAACAGAAAGTAAATAAGGCACACATGTTAAAATATAGAGGGCTGAATTGGACTTCTTCAATGCTGTATCCCTCTCACTTCTGGGAATCAAGGGCCACAAAGAGAAGGGGTCCTATTCCCTTTATGTCTGCTCTCAAGAACATAAAGCAATGCATTAATGCTCAAGTGATAGTGCTCATCTTTCCTTCTCCACTATTATGCAAGCTATGAATCCTGTATTGGGAATGCCATTTAACACAAACAAGATAATACATCACAGACATGCTCAGAGGCTAATCTCCCTGTGGTTTTCATATTGTAAAACTGACTACTAGTCCTAATCGTTTGGGTAGCTGTAATGGAGAAAGTTTTATACAGCATATATAGACATGGAATATCATAGCCAGGACCAGAAAATAGTAACCTGGCTTAGACAGTAGATACTTCGCTCTTTGAAATATGTGCTGGTATTGTCATCTTTCTTTGACTCTGCTGCATAGATTATTTTGGGATCTGAACCAGGTTTCAGGTGAGTAACCTAGGTTTTTTAAACATTTTCTGTTAAACTTGCCTCTGACACACGATGGCTGTAAGTCCCTAAGTCCCAGGACAATTGACATAATATGTTTTAGACTTAGGTTTTCCCATTTATTTTCATTTGTAAATGAGAAAAGAATGGTACTTTGCTCACAAGATGATAATGAAGAATATGTAAATATCCTATCAAATATCAGTTATTTTTAGGAAGATGATCTTAAAATTATACCTGAATCTCCACTGTTTTCAATGTGACCTGTAAAAGAGATTGAATACATTATTATGGAAAGAGATATCACAATATATGTATAGCTATGATATAAATACATGATATATATTTCTAGTGCATGTATGTTCTAACACAGCCACAACAGCTTTAGGATATGTCTTTATAACTGCCCACATGCCATTTGCACATTCTCGGCCACACCCCTCCCATATTCTGGGGCTACAGTGAATATAATACTTTCACCTCCATAAGTGCATCAAGCTTTCTCTCACTTCTGTGCTTACCAATTACAGTGACTCTGGGTTAGTCAATCACTCACACTCCATAAGTCGATAAAACCTGTTATGGGTCTTCTACATGTTGATGGATTTATTATATTTTCTGAAACACTAGCACATCCTGCAGAATGACCTCTGTAAGCTAATTGGGATAATTTATAACCTTGTAAAAGTCCCATTAACCCACTTACAGATGAATTCAGCCCTATATAACACTGAGCTCTTAAAAGCAAAAAAAAAAAAAAAGAAGCTCATATACTATCAACTAGAACAGACGGAAATAACACTCTTTCCAATCTTCTTCCAATGAAAAATCATCTCCAAGCATTCCCATACACCATACAGAGTCTAATATCCTATGTACTGTTCTAGGAGTGTTGAAGGGTTGTGGGTATCCCCAGATTTCTTTCTGACAAATCACATATGATGCTCATTAAAGCCTCTCTGTGTGTTCCATGTCCAAAAATGAATCCCTGGAAACTCATGCACACCCAAACCTGTGCTGTGATTTGGATGAAACAGAACTTATATTTCCACACAATCATGTGCTTCTTGGATCTCAGTGTGACAGTGTTCAGGTGGGGAGAATTTCATGATGTGGTTGTAGATCCTGGAATCAATTCGGAGAGTGGTCTTGGGAGAAAAATATAAGGTTTGAGCTACTCTATTGTCTCTCACTTGACAAAGTTAGCTTGCTTGTACATAATTCTGTCATCTGCTATTAAACCCCCAGACCCAAGCTAGTACCCATGTCATTCCCTTGAATCTCTGGCACTTCCAGTTAAATCAGTCTGTTTTCTTCCTGATGTTTGCCTATCACATGAGTTTTCTTCCAGTAATATAAAATGGTCTAACAACCAAACTGCAAGGAGATAGCTTCTTAGTATCTGTCTCTGTCTGTCTCTCTGTCACTCCTCTCTCTCTCTCTCTCTCTCTCTCTCTCTCTCTCTCTCTCTCTCTCTCTCTCTCTCTCTCTCTGTCTCTGTCTCTGTCTTTGTCTCTCTTCCACAGCTAGTATAATTGAGTATCTCAGTATCAATACTCATTCCCTAGTCAAAAAGCAGTTACAGCACAGTGTGGAATACCAAGTAGAAGAATGTGTCTCAACCATTTTTCCTCTCTTAAAAGTCATGCCAATAGCCACAAAACATTAGTAAATAACACTGACAGATGGATGTTCAATGACAATTTAGCAATTTTTACCTTTCACATTGTGCCAAGGGCTAAAAAGTGATTTAGAGTAAGATTTTCTATTACACTGTTTTAAAGAACAAAAAAAAACCCTTCTGTATTACACATCCTCACTTCCCTATTTTTGAGGTGGAGAATATATTCATTAATGGTTGCTCCATAGTGTCAAAATAATATATCAATGATGAAAGCCTGGTATGAGAGTGCTGAAAAGTCTAGACAGCAAGCAAGCAGAGTTCTCATCACACCAACTCATGCAATACTCAATGATCTGGCTAAACACTATGTGTTCTGTGGAGGTGAATACTGACTTATGCAATGTCTTGTCAGCAGCTAGAACCTGACCTTTCACTCACATGCAATATCTCTATGAACTAAGTGAGATGCAAAACTATCTGGGCCTTACTTTCTTCATCAATGATATGGATATTCAAATAATACAAGGCTAGAAATATGCTCCAATCCCTGAAACACTCGAAAAAATCACTAAAAGGACTTACTTTTTGAGAAATTATACTGTGGCACACTACTGTCATCTTTATTTCCCTTGGGATTTAAGCAACATCAAGACACATCCGGCCACTGATGGGCAGCAAAGATGAACATGAAATGACTTAGGTGTATTTCTCAGCTTATGAGGCAGCTCAACCAACCTTGAATACAAAGAGCATCCTATCATTAGGTACCATGACATTTCCCTCTTTATAGAAATATTGCTCATTAGCATTTAATAAAAGCATGTGAAATAATCATTATACCACCTGCCATCAACTGCAAGTTACAAAAGAAAAAGCAATCAAACTGTTGTTTTGTGTGTATAGCTCAGGTGGCTTCAACAGGTACAGGCAGATAAATATAAATAGACTACAGAGTGAAATCCCTATAAGTGAACATTAAGCCAGCACAAACAGCAGCAAACAGTTCCTCCACCATGCCCCAAGGCAATCTCATAATTCTCTCGCTGCATATTTGATTTAGGCAGTTATCAGAATTAATTTACACTGCTCCAGAGAGGATCAAAGGTGCTAAGTTGCATTATTTACATGTCAGCTGCCATCATTTGATATTTCAAACTATAAATGATTGCATTCCTAGAGGAACACAAATGATAACTGCCGTAGAACTGGATAAAAAGTCAGTGTCATGTGCAATCCCATGTGTAAGAGTCTCCCACATTTCCCCAAGCTTCGATAGATAGGAAAACAGACCACAACTGTGGGAAAATAGCTAACTATCAGTTTGATGAAAAAAAAAAGCCTCTATGATGAAAAAGAAGCTTTGATTAATTGTTCCTCAAAGGGGGCCTATAGGCATTTTGGGGGGATAACTCCAGTTTTTAGCACAATGAAGAGACCAGTAACCTTGGCCACTGTGCACTCAGTTTTAATTGCTCTCAGTATGTTTATTGCATTGGTAGAACCACGAGAGATCTCCCATATTTCCAAATGTCCCCCAGGAAGTAAGACCCATGTAAAGATGGAAAAAGCCAGTTTTGACAAGCAGTAGGATTTGCATATGACTGCTAGAGACCTGAATTTATTCACTCTATCATGGGTATTTAACCTCCATATGCCTTGGTTTCATCTGAAAAAAAAATGGAGATAATGATGCTTTCTCCTAAGCTTAATAAGTTGATATTAGAAAAGCTGGATCACAGTGCTGGAAAATTTAAAAAAATGCTTGATAAAGAGTAACTAGTATCTCCAGACATTCAGTGGTGATGCTGGCAGTGGTCCAGGAAGAATGTGATATGGGAAGTTTATATAGTTAGAGAAGAGATGATAAGCTTCCATTGCCATACGGTACTAGCCAAATCTCCTAAGTCAAAACATCATTCTTCCTATACTCTATTTTTCTTATGTGATAGGTAGACAATAATGATAAATGCCTCAGTTTTTTGTAATAGAAATGAATAAATTTAAATATTATAATGGTAAGTATATCTGGGGATTGCCAGGAACTCTATGGAGACAAATGAGCATAAAGGTCTTGACTAAATCTGAGCCAAATAAGCTTGAGTGCCACTGTTAACTGCTGGCTCCTCAGAGAAGTTGTTAAAGCATTTCCAAAGGAAGCATAGAAAGGGGCACAAAGCAAAGTACCTGTTGTTTCCTCTAGTAATTAGTCATGGTTAGGACAGTCTTCATCTTTAGGAGAGTTTTGTGGCTAACGTCTACATCAGTTATTAAAGAAATTAATCAGTTCTTAGAATAGCAATTAGACATAATTGTAGGTAGATCTCTGTTATCCCTCAAATAAAGAATGCAGGGAGTTTTGTGAAACAGAAAAAAATAAAGCCAGGTTGTAGTTCACCTTCAACCCATGCATAGAGACTCACATTTTTATCTCTAAAAAGAAATTCAAAGTATTAATTATACTAAATACTCTAGAACTAATAATGTATGCAAATTATATTATTAGATGATAATTATTTTTCAATTTAGATACAAATCATAAAGGGTTGCATCATGTTTTGACTTCTATGTAGTCCTCAGAATTTTATGGTTCATTCAGTGTAAATTGAAATAATATTGCAGTTTGATTTTGCAAGGAGAATTTAAGCTACGTATCTAATTATATTATATTGACTTTCAAAATCTATACATAAGTGGGTTTTTTAGTTGATACTATTATATTTCCTCAAATGAGATATATTTATTAACATATAGGGACTTGGTTCTCTAGGATATAGATTGTTTATTCTAATATCATGTTGGAACTTTTCCATGTGGAAACATTTTTATGAAAACAATGGAGTGATATGTAAATCTGAATATTATATATCTATGGATTCTAATTTATTTGGACCACAGTTTGAAGAAGTGAACATGAATCATTATTTATTATTTATATACTAGTGTGAGAAAACTAAATATTTGTATATGTCCTAGTTTCATTTCCATAGTAGTGACAATTACCCTGAAGAAATATAACTTAGACAAGGAAGGGTTTTAGTGGATTGCAATTCCAGGCTATAGTCAGTGTAAGAATTTAAAGCATCACATCTACAGTTAAAGAGGAGAATGGAAAAATGCATATATCCCAGCTTGTTTGATTGCTTCCTTGCTTGCTCTCCTGTAGGTTACTTCTCTTTTATCCTGTTGTAGATATTCTACCTAGGGAATGCTACCACCTACAAGTAGTAGTTCTTTTTACAGAATATCGCCCACAGATTTGCCAGCAGATCAACCTGATCTAGACTAGAGTGTGATACCACAAAAATATGCTAGACTGGAATAAATGCAACAGAGAACAGAACAGTGATGTAGACAAGAGGCTGTCAAAATGGATGGAGGTGGATATGTCATCAATAAGTATTTAATACTGTTCACATAGATATTGCAGAAACAAGGATATTTCAAAGTAATGAATTAGGCTTTATTCCTAATTTTTAAAAATTTATTCTTTTTTAGAAGATGATATTTTACTGTGCCTTATGAACTTTATTTTTATGTGTTTTATTTTTAAATTTAAATTATAAACAAGGTTGCTACACATGTCAATCCCAGATCCATCTCCCTCTCCTTCCCCTCCTCCCATGCCCTCCCAACAACTCCTCCATCCCCTCCAATGCCCACTCCTTTCCCCAGGGAGGGTGAGGCCCTTCATTGGGAGTATTCAGAGACTGTCATTTCATCCAGAGCAGGGCCTAGGCACTCCCCCAAGAGTCCAGGCTGTGAGACCATCTCTCATTATGGGATGGGTGGCCAAAGTAAGTCCAAATGGATCAAAGACCTCAACATAACTCCAGTATCACTTAACCTCTTAGAAGAGAAAGTGGGTAGTACCCTTGAACGAGTTTGTATGGCAGACAGCTACCTGAACATAGGGATAAGAAGCCCGGAACTTTTCTCCGGTAAGAGCAATACTTAGATTAACAATTATGGGGTAAATGCTTAAGTCAGAACTAGCCAGTAAGAAAAAAGCAAGGCCAACAGCTTCATAATTAATACAGCATTTTGTGTCTTATTTGGGGACTACAACACGGCAGAGCCCAGGCGACTGGTGGGGATAAACCAAAGCTGCTGGCAAGGAAAAGGCTTCTCTCTACAAATGGTAATCAGAAGTGGGATCATGAATTTCCACGTAGAATGATAAAAGCTTTAAAGGAATTTTAGAAACAAAAGAATGGAGAAAAGCATAGGTTCTTGGTGGCAGCATTTTCTCAGGTGGGCTCTGTTTTGCTAGACAAGGGGAGTCTTCCTGACTCAGAAAAAAAAAAAACTAACATGGTTCTTTTAAGAGGCTCTGCTAACAATTGAAAGGTGTGTATGTATAGCTGGAAGTGGAAGTGACCACATGTCTAAGCCAGCAGCTTTTGCTGCATGTCAGCATAGACTGAGACATGAGCTGGAATCATGCTTATGCCAGCCATCTTGGAAAAAACGCAGTTTAAACAGCCTCGGTTTTAACTGATAAGACACATGGCCAGAAAAGCATAAAGATTTACAGTAAAGTCAGACTTGGATAAAGAAAAACCTCTAAAGGTTTACAGTGTGTTTAAAATATATATGTAGGATTGAGACAGAAAAAGAAATGGCATATACTGGTAAATAAATAGAGAAGCCAGCTGTGGTGGCACATGCCGGTAGGAATTGCTCCAGAGGCAGAGGCAGGCAGATTTCCAAAGGGAAACCCTGTCTCAGAGAAAAATAAATAAAAGTAAAAGAAATAGAGGAATAATAGATAAATAAATGAGCCACATAAAGATGGAAGATACACAGAAAGTCTGGATACTGTATGCTATTGTGTTTTTCAGTTTTTTTGATTGCTAAGGAGGGAACAACTACTAAAGTACACTTGATTATAAATGCTGCTGAATTAATTCAACTTATATCTTTTGAAAATGCCTTGACTTCAAAATTCAAGTATAAGAATATGTTACTTTGGAAAAGAGTTTTTGTTTATGTTTCTACAGAAAATGAAAGGCTGAGGATTCCTTCCAGGATTCTGTGGTTTGATGAACCAAGACCCCTGGAAGAAATGGCCCAAGTGATTCAACATCTAAAACAGCTAAGATCATGGAGCCTTACAGACCCTGAAAATAAGGACTTATATAGGTTTCTGAGCTTTGTCATGATCCCCATGGTATGACTAACATTCCCTTCCAGCACGAAGCAGTTTGGAATGAGCGACGTCCTAATTCCCATCTTGTTTATAAATCATTGTTTTCATTTGCATGGGATTGCTTATAATTGGTTAATGATCACAACCAATCTCTTTTTTAAAGGAAAAATGGGATTATGGTATGGAAATGAATACTTTGTATTGGTATGATTTTTCATTTATTGATACAAATTCAAGGTCAATTTTGTGATATGTATATATTTCTCCTCTTGATTAAGTATTGTGCTTATACTGTTCTTTTAAAACATAATGCATAATTAAATACAGATTATAGATAATTACTTATAATAGTTAGAAATTATAGTTAGGTAAGTTAGGTTTTCTAGATAAACAGAAATAGATAGTCTTCAAACCTTTCAAAAACCTTCAGAAAATCGCATTTAAAATGGTTTAGGGTTTTTCTTGACTATGAGAAATGTCTGCTCCAGGAATCACCAATTACGTCTGAGAGGAAGTTGGGTATCAAAGAAACTCATTATGGAGTTTGCTTTCAACGTGGCAAGATTAACCATTTGGGCAAGAAACTGCTCTTGCCTAGACTGCTTGACTGTTGTTGTATAATCTGGACATGCAGGACCCACAGGAAAGTGATTGCTGAACTCAAACAGTCCTACAGGGTTCCTGCTTCATGGAAGAGTCTACGAGACTTTCTGGAGGACACAGAAAAATGACTGACAGACTGCTGATGCAGATGGACAGTTTGAAATTTCCCGTTTTGCTGAGGAGTGTTCCAGACACACTGTGGCCTATGGGCTGAAGACGGATGCCCCAGCATTACAGAGAAACTTCAGGTGACTTCCCAGGCAACAAGATGTCTCTGTCAATTCTAGTGTTTATATATTATCCTTCTGTGGTCTTTGATAGATTGAAGACAGATAGATATAATTATAGTTTTCCTTAGTTATGATATAAGATAAGCTACATATAGAACTTTGGACTCACAAGGATAGGATGGATGATATTTTCTTTAAATCTTGCTAAATGTTGATAGACAAAATATTGTAATTGTGTTCTTACTTGATAACTGTTCTGTTATATATAATTTGACTATGTTAAAGTTAAGACATTTCTTTTTGTTTAGACAGAAAAGAGGAGATGATGGGGGGAGTCCTGTGTATATGTCAATAAATCACTGTTGGCCAATAGGGAAGCAAGATATGTGGGACTAGGAGTCGAGGAGGACTCTGGGTAGGAGAAACACAGGGAGACAAGATGTAACCGCCATAGGGATAAGAAGCCCAGAACTATTCTCAGGTAAGAGCAATACTTAGATTAACAATTATAGGGTAAATACTTAAGTCACAAGTAGCCAGTAAGAAACAAGCAAGGCCAACAGCTTCATAATTAATACAGCATCTTGTGTGTTATTTGGGAACTACAGCACAGCAGACCCCAGGCGAGTGATGGGGATAAACCAAAGCTGCTGGCAAGGAAAAGGCTTCTCTCTACACTGGTGTACAAATGGACTTTGGGAGCCCATCCCACAGGAGGAATGCTGATTCAGCCTGGGCACATATGGGAGGGCCTAGACCCTGCCTGGGATAATATGACAAACTTTGAAGATCACCCATGGCGGGCTTCACCCTCCCTGGGAAGCAGAGGAGGCATGAATTGGGGAGTTGGGTGGTTTATGGGGGATGGGAGAGGAGAGAAGTTTGAGAGAGCTGGGATTGACATGCCAAGCAAGATTGTTTCTAATTTAAAAAAAATAAAAAATGGAAAGAATAAAAAACAAAGACTATAGCCGAGCGTTGGTGGCGCAGGCCTTTAATCCCAGCACTTGGGAGGCAGAGACAGGCAGATCTTTGTGAGTTCGAGACCAGCCTGGTCTACAAGAGCTAGTTCCAGGACAGCCTCCAAAGCCACAGAGAAACCATGTCTCAAAGAACCAAAAAAAAAAACAAAGACTATATATTATGACAGTATAATCCCCTCTTCCTATTCCCCACTCCTTCAACATGCCCTGCTCTCAATTTCATGCCATCTAGATTCCTTTTCTTCTTCTTTTATTTAAAAATATTCCATTGTATCCAATTAGTCTCCTCCTCTGTACCTGAGTATTGTCCTATCCACCAGAACATTGTCACCACCCATTCATTGGCTATACCACCAAAAATCAAACAAAACAAAAAGACTGTCCTTCCCTCAGCTGCATAAACTGTCAGTAGGTCCTAAAATAGGAATGGTTCACACCTGATATGAGTACAGCCATCTTGTCATATCCAGAATAAAGCTATTACATCTTGGTGTGTACAGCAAATAAGTTATTTGCATGGTTCTAGGGAAACTGATCTTTGGGTTAGTTCAGATCCAGAGTTATCTTTACACAAAAATGAACTAACCTTGTGGTCTTTTATCAATTCAATTATTGTATTTACTGAGATAGTTTCTGTATCTATAAACTTGAGAAGGTAGCATATTCCATAATTATATACTGGAGACAAAGGGAATCAGTCTAAAAAGACAACAAAATGTGAGTGATGGGAAAGGGAAAAATAATCCATTGACAAAATATTGCTGTTATCTACTGTCATGACCCACACATTTTAACTTTGCATTTTCATAAATATACAGACTTTTTCTGTTTTTCATCTTTATTATATTTTGCTTATTTGAAATGTACCTATATGCCTAACTATGGAAACCCAGGGTTTTAAAGTGTGATCTATCTAATGCTTGTCTATATGTGTGTACCAATACCACTTGTGGCTATGTTCGTATTATGTTTTTTTTTCTCTGTAAAAGAGCATCTACTGAAAACAAGGGTATGTTCTTTACTTATTTTAGTAGGAAAATGGAAATTCACAATGTATTTATTTAAATTAAAGTAGTCAGAGATACCAAGTTTTATGTTTCAAACTCTATAAAGTGTTTTTTTATAAATTATGTATTGAGACCTCCCCAAACCATTTCTCTGAATCTACTACTGACATTTGAAATCAGCCTCCTGAAACAAACAGGAGCCGTCCAATTTCCTATGTATTCAGGTTTATGTTTGTAAATCAATATCCACTTGTGAAAATGTGTTAGTGCTTCACTTCCTTTGCTTTAGTATTTTATACAAAGGAATGACAGAAAAGTAAATTCCCCAAGACTGTTGTGAAGCAGCATAGGTTCCATAAACCAGGTAGAATTGTGGAAAACTATAGATCATTAACTCTTCCTGGACATTCATCTCTATTAGGTTACACAGTGGCCTTCAGCTCCATCAGAGATGCATTCAATTATGAGTAAAAAGGATAAAATTGACATGAAAAAAATCTGGAAATATACCCTTATACACATGACTGTGAAATGAACTGTCATTAGCAATTTTGTAATTGGCTTTCAGCAATCTGGGGACAGAAAACATAATGAAATTGGTTCTGTTTTCTGGATAGTGAATTTGTCAAATATAGAAGTCAGCAGTTATATCATATTTTCTTCATCTTGTGAAATAACACTTTGAGGTGATTTAACTTTAAATTGCGTCTTGAATCCCTAAAGTCCCTTGTATATTGGCACTCTTACTCTAGTTATTAGATTTGCCAGCCATAAAAAGCAATTCTTAGAGTTAGTTAAATTATTTTCATTAACCACACTTCTCTACATGTTTGTCAGAAATAGATAAAATTAAGTACATATAGCTTGAATATTCTACCTTTTAGATTATGGTCATTGACTCAGCTATTTTGGAACTTTATTTTATGCTTTGTGATTAGTTTCATTGAATTCACATCTTTATATTTATGTTAAACCTCTATTTCTAATACATGTTCTAAGTGAATCTATACTCCATATGAATAAAAGGTGGATTCATGGAACTCCATCTACATATGCCATTCTCTTTGTTAAGCTAAAAGAAACTAGCAGAAACCATTGACAGGAAACTGGTAAGACTGAAAATGCTTATATCCCGGAATACAATTTTTCTCCAACTGACAGGGACTCTCTTATGAAGACAGAGGCTTTCACTTCATTTCTTTTTGTTTTCATCCACATATGAAACAATGAATTGTTGTTCTGTGGACTCTCAATAGCTCTTAAAACAAATGAGAAACTGTTTAGCCTTTATATAATCTGTCTCTTCATCTTGAATTTTTTATTACATTTATTTATTAATTTACTTGAATGTGTATGCCAGAGGAGCATGTGGAAGTAAAAAAAATGCAGGAGTTGGTTCTCTCTTTCTGCCATGTGGAGTCTGAGGATAAATCAGCATATATAAAAGAGCATAACACCTATTTTAATTACCTTTCAGCAGTGTGTATAGGTCAGCAATAGAGAACATATGCATTCCTGTGTTCAATTTCCAGCACACACTCCTTTCCCAAAAGCAGTTTGTCATAGAAGCACTTTCACAACCTCATCTCATTACATATAGAATATTTTCTTTAAATAATACAAGTGATTATTATCTAGAATATTGTTCATTCATTCACATACTCTGACTCTACCAGCCTTTTTCTTTGGACCACCCACCAACTCCTAAATCACGATATGGAGACTTCTTATTGGTTATGAATTCTTGGCAAGGTAAGGCTCATTTATTGCTAACTCTTATAACTTAATCTCTTTCCCTTCATGTATATTCTGCCTTGGGGCTTTGACTATTCCTTCTGTATGTCCTACTCTGTGTTGTTGGCTGGAATGCACCTGGCTTGCTGGCCACAGGGATCTCCCTCTCGTTCTCCCTCATTAGCTTCTCTCTTGAGCCTACATTTTTCCTCATATTTATACTGTCTACCCTCCAGACCCCCTATCCCCTCTCTGCCTAGCTATTGGGCATTTAGCACTTTATTAAACCAAGCCAGGTGCCTTAGACAGGCAAGGTGAAACAAATGCAATATATCTTTACACAATTAAACAAATGTAGCATAAACAAAACTAACACATCTTTTCAGAGTTAAATAATATTCCATAACACCCAGATACTCTTTGGGATCCTAGCTACACCCTTGCTTCTGCTTCATTCATCAATTCTCTCATGTGGAGCACCACTAAACTTTCTTGTTTGCATATGAAAATATGTCTCCTTAAACCTTGTGTACTTTACTATTTCCTCTATCAAATACTTAAATGCATTTAAAATGGTAAATGATTTTATTTCAAGTCATCCTATGTTCTGTAAAGGAGATACTGATCACTAAAGCAACACTGTCACTCTACAGCCATCATGAACTTCCAGTGTTATTTAAACACCCAAGTCATCTTGCCCGTTACACTGAACACCAACTCAGTTTGAATGAATTCCACAGCAGTTACAAATAGTATAAACAGGAATGCTTAATCATATTAACAAATTAAAACTGTACCATATTAACATGACTTGTCTTAATGTATATTTGAATAAGTGTATTCTGCAGTTAATTTTTAAAGAACAGTTAATAAGGCCCATTTTGAAATGAAACTACATTGCAGTTAGGAAGCGTGATAAACACTGTGCTCTGCAGTGGTTTCCTGCATCTTCTCAAAGCCACTTTCACCTCTGTTCCCAAGGGAGCATCCAAATGCACACAGCCACTGCCTTTTGCTATTTTAGAATCAATTAAATTAATTTGTAGAAAAAAAACACTCTCTGCTTCTCACTGTACTAGGTTAGATTTTTTTCTGCATCTCTGGAGATGTTTCTGTGCATTGTAGGTATCACTTTGAATTGTAGTGTTAAGAACTGTAGTCTTCCTTTGCTTCCACAAAAAAGGGTGTAGCTAATATTCTCTAGAAATAGGGTTTTTGCTGCCCAGACACCTGATTTTACTTTGGAAGATCACTATACATAGTCCCTGTAAGTTAATATCATCTAGGATAGTGAATCAATAGGATGTAGAAATTTTATGATTAGATACATGTCTCTAAATTTTAGTTTTCACTACTCCCCACCCCTCACATCAGGGAAAAAGAAATGCAATGCAGACTCTATATAATGGGATACAGAATTAGAGTTAGAAGATTATAATTGTGTTTTTTGTGTATGTCATAATGCAAAATTCCTCTATTCATTATGAGCATTTAGAGAATACTACATTATAAAAAACATTATGGTGGGTGTATTTGGTACCTGGAAAATGTGTGTATAAATATATACTTAGCTGTATTACACATACATATACATGTTCTAGTCAATTGGATTTGAAATTGAACACTTTATCGGCAATGAATGTAAAGATTCCCCAGTATATACAAGGACCCCAGTACGGATTCCAGAATCCACTTACAAAGCCACCATGTGTAGCACGAAAAAATTAAAAGGCTCAGAGACTGATATTTGGGTTCAAACTTCAAGCTGAATATAGGAAAAGCAAAGTAGTTGGTTACTAGCTTCTTACCTCTACCTCAGGCTGAATAACCCGATCCTTTCTCCACAAGCTCTCACCAGAGCCTCAGACTTTAACATCTCCTTAGCTTGGCTGGAGAATTAATGCCTTCTACTTACTCCTTGCTCCTGCTTTTTTTTAATACCCCTCTAGTGCTGGAATCTTTTTAGACTCATTCAGTCTTGTATAGATCTAGGTGTCTTTGAACTCACAGAGATCCATCTACCTCTTAATCCTGAGTCCTAGGATTAAAGGTGTGTACCACCACCTCCTAGCTTCTGGCTGCTGGGATTAAAGGTATGTGCCTGGCTTCTGTGTCTTGTGAATGACTTTGCTTTCTGAATGCTCAGGCAAGTTTTAATGAAACATAACTAATATATCACTACAACCATGGGCACATGCATATGCATAATCCCAGACTTAGAGGGAGGGAAAGAGTGATGACCAGAGCTTGGTGGTCACAAACACACCTCCAAGTTCAGTGATAGCCATTATCTCGAGAGACTTGGTGGAGAGGAATATAGCAGGACACACAATGTCTTCTTCCAGCCAGCAGGTACACAGGTATGGATATACAGACACAGACACCACATTCAAACACACTGAAATTTACAAAGACGTGTGAATGTGAAAGGGAAATAAAATGTAAGAGAGGTGTAGTTGGAAATTGGATGGAAAAATTTTTAGTGAGTTGAAATTACTTAATATGCAGTGTGGAGCCACAATAGTACAATTCTGAGTGACACAATTGAGGTCTTTTAAATAGAATATAGATGTGACATCTTTCTGTAATTTTTTTAAATAGAGTAGAAACATGATAGAAATGCATTGTAATGTTTGTCACTTAGAATGCTGACAATGGATAGTTTGGACAAGATTCTGCATGGTATAATATCAGTTTTGTATATTTTCTGCAACATCTGACAAAGGAAGCATATCTGTCTGTATACCAGGAGACAGAATTTGATGCTCCTCTGGAAAGACTATGTGACTGGGAACTAATGGAATTTAATTGAATGCTGTCTCTGCCTATAAGGAGAGGTGAGATTTGAGCAATATCTCTTCTTTGATCTCTAGTTCCCCATCTGTACTATGGAGAAGGTTTGAGGTAATAAATGGCATCATGCCCTTTCATGTAGTTACTGTGTACAATTCCTGTGACATCATTGTCAGCTCTTGCCTTTAGTCTTCTGGGAGATTATACAGCCTATTATCCATTCCAGCCAATATAAAGTCTAAAGTGTTGCTTTTAAAAATACACTTAAAAAGTAAAAGTATAAGGAAATCTTGTGCAGTTATTACAAGTGGATATGGTAAATAATCCACTTCTATATTAGTCCCTGTAAGATTTTCTTCCACTAACACCTCTGGTTTAAAGAAATAGCATCTCAGAATGAAGGCATCCTGCATCACAGTTGGGAAGGCTCTGTATGTATTTGTCTAGACCTCTGACTTGTCATGAAGCTCAATGAATGAAAATTTTTTCTATCTATATGACTTGTAATAAAGTACTTTGGTTGCAAGTGTTAGGATCCAAATATGTTTTACCATTATTTTCCTGTAGCTGCTACTGAGATTTTAGTTGTTGGAAAAAATTATGTGTTTCTACAAAAGTATAGATAAGCAAAACATGGTATCTCTCTCCAAGGAATTCATGCTTTAGTAATGGAAACAGGCAGGTGAAAAATGTAGCCATCTGAGAAGTATATTATATAATATGCATATCATTAACTGTTGACAACAAGTTCAGTTCACATCACACAATTGTGGTGGCAAAGCACAAGGAGCCACATGAAAGTCCTCTCCACAGAACCAGTCAGCCATGCTTCCACGGTGTAGTCAGGAATTGTCTCAAACACATGGGATTTACTTCAGAAAGAGAGAGACCAAGAAAAGGGAGAGACAGAGAGTGAGTGAGAAAGAAAGAAAGAAAGACAGAGAGTCTCAGTCTCCAGAGAGGAGAAAAATGTATTTCTTTTGTTTAAAGACACCTATCCAATGGAAGTTTGTAATGGCCACCAAACAGATCACACAGCTTTATATATATATATATATATATATATATATATGTATGTATGTATGTATGTATGTATGTATGTCCAAACTCTTGAAGGAGCTTTTTTAAAATATTTTTTTAATTTTAGAAACAATCTTATTTTACATGTCAATCTCCCCATTCCCTCACACTTCAGCTTCTGCTTTGATCAGCTACTGGATGAAGGCTCTAGGAATGGCAGCCAAGGAGGTCATCAATCTCATTATAGGAGAAGGGTATCAAAGGCAGCCTCTCTACCACTGCCAATATTCTTAGTTGGGGTCATCCCTGTGGATTCCAGAAGGTTTCTCCAGTGCCAGACAAGTCTCCAAACCTATACTGGCTCCCTCTTGTCAAGATATCGCCTTTCTTGACCTCCTCTATTCCTCCCCTGTCTCAGTCTTTTTGATCCCTCCTGTTCTCCACTGCCTCCCCTTCTCTTCCTCTCCTCTCCCCACCTCCCTACTATCTGACCCCTATACTCCCAATTTGCTCAGGGGTTCTTGTCCCTTCCCCTTCTTTGGGGGACCATGTATTCTTCTCTTAGAGTTCTCCTTGTTCCCCACTTTCTATGGTGGTGTGAATTGTAGGCTGGTAGTTCATTGCTCTATATATAAAATCCATATATGAGTAAATACATACCCTGTTTGTCTTTCTGTTATTGGGTTACCTTACTCAGAATGTTTTCTTTCAGTTCCATCCATTTGCCTGTGAATTTCAAGATTTCATTGTTTTTGTTTTTTGTTTTTGCCGATGAGTAATACTCCATTGTGTAAATGTACCGTATTTTCTCCATCCATTCTTTGGTTAAGGGGCAACTAAGTTGCTTCCAGATCCTGGCTATTACAAGCAAACCTGCTATGAACATATTTGAATACATGTCCTTCTTGTATGAATGTGCATTCTTTGGGTAGATGCCCAAGAGTGGAATTGCTGGATCTTGAGGTAGAAAGATTGCCATTTTCCTGAGAAATTGCCATACTGAGTTCGAATCAGACAAGTTTGAAGCTTTTTTATAAAACAAAAGCTCAAAGAATTAAGATTGTGCCAATCACTCATTTATATCTAAGTCAATTATTCAGCATTATTTCAAAGAAATATAATTATAATTAAATATGTAGGAAATATGATTCATTCATCACATTACCCCATGTTTTAAAATTTTTATGTGTGTAAATATCTTTATGTTGATCTTGAAATTGATTATCTAGCATTATATAAGTAAATATAACCAAATTTGTGAAGTAGACTGTTAATAGAATAGTTTTTAAATTACTCTGGTATCAAAAGTTCAAACATATACACTGAAGCAGAATTGTCAACTCTGGCCCTTTGGTTTGTAACTTATAAATAATGTATACTATGATCTAACACTGAGGATATCCATGACTCTGATGTTTCAGATTAAGCTTTCTTACCAAATCAACTTATGAAAGAACAGAAACTTACTTTCCAATCGCTACTCAAGCAAGGGGGAAAATGACCCATTTAGGACTGAATAAAACTATATTCCCCCAACTCATGGATGAATAGGTCTGTAATGAAGTACAATTTTCCTCAGAATATAAACTGCAACAAATGGAAAATTGGGGTTATAGTGCATGCATTGCAAAGTAATAGTCACTTAAGCATCGAATCTACCAAAAGGGCAATTGGAAAAATGAAGGACATTCAGACAAGGAGCTAGAATTCTGGCAAAGGTGAGCAGCAGGCTGCTGGCAGTTTTATTAAGTGGTGATTGGAAGTATAATGGCAAACCGATTTAAGTTCTACAAGATGAAAGAGGTTGGAAGGGGAAGATGAGTCCTAGTTCCCAGTCTAGACATAAGCTAAACATCAGCCATGGTTTAATGCATGACCTCCTGGGAGTAAAGCAGAAACAAAACATGATATCCCCCCTCCCAGAGGACTGATCCAAATAGACACAGATATATCAAAAAATGACCAACACAGCCCAAAACACAGGATGTCTAACCAATGTTTTATCCCAAGCATAGTTATTAATTAAACTATAATTCTCTGAACACATCTTATTGTTACATATATCATTTGTTTATGTAGACGGTCTTAATTATATACTTATTGCATTATAAGCAAAGATTGTTGAGGAGTCACATGAAGAAAATGAGGAAGACAATTTTCTTCAAATTCAATGAAATGGAGCATGTATCATTACTAAGGTTACTAACAGGACAAAACATTGCAAAGTGATGCTTTATAGGTCAGAAACACTCAAGTGCTGACAACTTTGAAAGGTTCTACCCTAATATTATCCTGGAAACTTTGATTGAATTGCAGCATCCTTTGCTGTAAGAAAGTTGCTTTTTCCCCTAATCAGCATTTTCTTTCTTGATTTAAAAGTGAACCTCTCCCTTTATGATTCTTCTCAGACTTATTGAGTGCCTTCAAATTAACTACATGCTATAGTCTTTAGGGTATGGTTGCAACCACCTTAATATGGCAAGGAATGAATAGCAGTCTCATTTTTACACATTATTAGTCTATAAAGAAATGTTTTCCTGAGACTCTTTGTGATATTCTGGATTCATCTCACCCTGTCTTTTATCAAAAATGGGACCTTAAACTGCTACCTATGTGGGATGAAATTTCTTTCTACTTTATTAGGCTTTTCCCTTTGTGTGTATTCTCTATTTCCATCATATATCCTCTGTGTCCCCAAACATGCAATGACCAGAGGATTATATCCCTGATAGCTGAAGTTACAGATGGTCATGAACTGCCTGGCATGGAAGCTAGGATTTTAATTGGGTCCTCTGCAGATCAGTGTGTACCCTTAACTAATAAGCTATTCTCCTTAATCTCTTCCAAATATTTATTAGACTTTTGTGTAAATTTCAAAAAATCAAAAGAAGGCATTCAAAAACTTTTCCAATAGAAAATGAAAAGGTGTTTGGAGTGATAAGGTGAGTAACGATTAAGAAGGTACTACTTGCATATATTACCTTACAATACAGTGCTCTATTAATAAAAAATTGATATTGCCTTATGTATAATTTAATATGAATGATAGAAGTTTTCCTATATTTCTCTTGTGAATGAATGGGCCTTTGGATAGCTCAGTCCTACAGAAAGCTTTCTGTGTTAAGGGAATTGAAATTCTCCTGGGTATAAATGGGATGTGGTCTAGTTTAGAGCTGGGTGAGAGGTCTGGAAATGTGCAGCCTATTAGCCACTATCACAGAATCATATGCATTTACCTTATTTATAATTGAACTATCAGTCAGTCAGAATCATGGATACCCAAGAATTCTTCACCTGTCTTTGAATGAACTTAATAGTGTTATCTAAGATGTGAAGAGGAAGGAGAATACGAAAACGTGCAGAAAATGTAATTTTGAGGCTATTTCTCTAGTACCTAGTAAATTGCCCCTTCCAAGAGACAAGAAGTATCTATGTCTTGCCCATGGGGATCCATGTGCCTTCTCTCAAGGCTAACATTCTTAATGTGAAGAAAATAATCTTTTCTCTTTGCTCTCTTAAGTCCTTTCCTTTAACCTCATGAAGAGCCTGTGATCCCAGAGCCAATTCTTTCCTTTCTGGAGTGGATTGACAGAATAGATAGGGGAAAAGGGACTCTTTCTAAAGTCCTTTTTTGTCTTTTAACTTTCAAAGGCACTAGAGCCTCATCTTGAAAAATTTAGCAGCCAAGAATATTTGATGCCTCATTTTGAAATGTCAGACTAATATAAACCTTTCCCAAAGTATGTCTAGGTCTTGGCCATAGACAAATTCATAGAATTTCTATGGCTTTCCCCTCTCAGTGATGCTCTGTTCTCTAACAATAATCTAATTCCACATAATTGTGGTCTTTTCCCATGTGTTCATAAATGCCAAGTCATGAAAAAAGATCAAAGGTTATAATAAATGCTTCTAAGAGTACAAAATGATCGTTGCCAAATATCTTCAGACTTCATTAATGTCATTAGAAAAGTGCCTTACACATGTATAGGTCTATAATTGCTTGAACAAAAACAGTTATTTCTGTATCAAAAAAGAAAGTGTGTGTGTGTATGTGTGTGTGTGTGTGTTTGAGTTCTTCATGCACCCGTGTGTCTGTGTGTGTGTTGTGTGTGTGTGTGAGTCTGTTTGTGTGTGTTTCACATGCCACAGGATGTCTGCAGAAGTCAGAAGAGATGTCAACCTCTAGTATGTACCCTTGCATTCCATGTTGTTTGAGTGTCATGTTCACTGCTGCACCTCCATGGTTTGCTGTCCTCTAAGGTCCCCAGAATTCTGACTCCATGTCTCATAACTTTGAGAGTTTGCAGATGAGTGCTACTCTGCCTGACTTCATGTGGCTTCCAGGGATCTGAATTCAAGTTCTCACACTTGTGTACCAAGTGCATTATCCAGCAAGGCATCTCCCAGGCCAAATAGGCTTGTACATACTGACTTACACAAATGGACACAAGAAATGCTTTGGTAATGATGAAAATGTGGAGTTGTTAAATGTTCCTGCGCTGTATGGTATTTTGGTTTTGTTGTTGTTGCTGTTCTCATTAAACACATTATTAGTAGGCAGCTTCCATATTTATATTTTCCAAGGACTACAAATTGGCAACTACAGTCAATAAACTTGACAGGCATTTATGAGAGAATCTTCATACCTATCACTATGACAATTTATGTAGGTTTGTCCAAATTATCATGCTGTAAGAAGAATTTTCTAGAACCAAATGCATTTTTAATGTTTTCATTCTGTTAATTCTTCTAATAGCTCTAACATTTAGATTATATGATCCCAATTGTAGTAAGAAGACTGTAAGGGTGAAAAAAGACAAAATGAGCTAGAATAAGAAATGATGTCTCTGTTTTCCTGTTGTTGTTTTCCATGTATCATATTCATGCTATCCATGGCTCATGGGTGCCAGTATGAATTGTATCAGAAGAGAGACCAAGTCACTTTTATACCTGTGTATGTTATCCCTGTTTTAAGCCCCAGTCTGGTGTGTTTTCTTTCTTTTTTTTCTCTTGGTATAGTTTTTTAACCTTTTTATTATTATTTTAATTTTAAATAGTTTGTTTTACATGTTAATCCCAGTTCCCTCTCCCACCCCTCCTCCCGCACCCCTCCATCATCCCCCCCCCCCCTAGCCTCCCACTCTATTGCCAATTTCTTCCACCTAAGGGATATCTGGAGTCTGTCATTTCACTCAGGGTAGGGTTCAGGCACTCTCCTAAGAGTCCAGACTGAGAAAGCATCCCTTTTGCGTTATGGATAGATACATGATGTCTGTTTGTATTCCAGGGATAAACACCGATAGACTGCTCAGGGCCCCATAGGTTGCCCAGGCCTCCTCACTGACACTCACATTCAGGGGGTCTGGATAAGTCCCATGCTGGCCTCCCAGCTATCAGTCTGGGGTCCAAGAGCTCTCCCCTGTTCAGATCAGCTGTCTCTGCTGGTTTTGCCAGCCCATTCTTTGCCAATTTGCTCATCGTTCCTCTCTCTCTGTCACTGGGTTCCTTGGGTTCAGTTCAGTGTTTAACTGTGGGTGTTTGCCTCTGCTTCCATCAATCACTGGATGAAGGTTCCTGGATGGTTATAGACATCAAGTTCATTATCAGGAATGGGCATTCGAGGTGGTCTCTCCATTATTGCTTAGCTTGCCAATTGGTGTCATCCCTTTAGATCATTAGAGGCCACACTGGTGCTTGATCTGTTTTCATTCAGCATGACTAATACTATTATTGTATCTGAATAAGGAGTGCATGATTTTTCAATAAGGAATGCATAATTAAGTAATTTCGCTTGCTATACCTATTGTTGAAAATAATATAGGTGTGAACTTGGCCAGTATTCCCAAGACAGCTGCTGAGATGATTAAATTGGAACAAACAGTGCACAATGCACAGATTAAATATAACATACCCCTTATAGGCTCATGTCTGATCACTTGCTTGACACATGATAGTTCACTTTAAGAACGTTATGGAACCTACATCAGGTGGATTATTACTGGAAGAATCAAACCACTAAAAGTAGTCTTGTAAATTATAGGTTGGACCTGTACTAGTCTGAGTTTTCTGTTTCCTGATGGGCAGATCATATAACCAGCTCATATAACCCATATTCACTCTACCTTAAGCTTAACCTTAAAATGGTACTGTGATTTCTTCCCTACCATGATAGATCATAGCTCCTAATCATTAGCTAAAAACAATCCATCATCCATTAAGGTGTTTCTGTCTGGAGTTCTATCATAAAAATGAGAGAAGTAATTGGTACAGATACAAAACTTGACAAAATCTATCTTATCTGAACAAAGAGAATTGCAAATTCCTGGAAAAAGAATTTATATTTTGATCTGAGAATGAATCTTCCTGTGTTTTGTTGTTGTTGTCATTTCTAAAATGCAGCAGTGATTTTAAACATTTTTGGATAATTATCTTATCTTATTTTAAGAAATATATTACATGTTGAAAACAGATAATACGTAAATTCAATTATAATTAAAGCTAAAAGTAAAATAGTCATTTAATAGCATTTAAACCCATTTAGTACATCTTTTCATATTTTCTAATATATTCTATTTTCTCATATCCAAGTAAAATGTCTATGACCCATTAGATTGCTTAGATTTAATTATTGAAACTTGGTATTTGCAAATTACAACTTGAGAGGAAAGTATTGTGTTAATTTAAATTCCTTCATGCTGTATTATGCTTGACTGATAGTATGGTGCTAGAGTATGAAAGGGAGGTCAAAGCTTGAGTGTGTGCATGTAGTCAGGGGAAGGCTGTGATGAAGAAGCAGACATCTGTCTAACAACCATTTATCATCCATCTATTTTCTTTCTGTCTACTGTCTACATATTGATCATCTTTCTATTATCTGTCAATCTATTTTTCATCTATATACCTAGCTATCCATCTATCATCTATCTTCTACCTATCTATCATAGATGTATCCACATGTTGTCTATTAATAATTTGTCTATCATTTACTTATCATCTACCTATCTATCTACCTATTTATCTAATCTATTTTTGCCCATCTCTTTATACATGAGCCCAAGCTTCCAACCTTCCATCTGCCTATCCATTTCCATTTATGAAATGCCATTAGCTTTTCTGTCTTGTCTATCTACTGCTTACCTAACTATATCAATAACTAAATTAATGAGTATAAAGAAATATGTTGACAGAACCACCAGAGACATAGGGACTGCACATTGTGGATCACATCCTGATGGGATTAAGCCAACAAAGAGACTGCCAGCACCATAGTCCCTTTCTCCACCCACAGGACTAGATAGTTCTGAGCCTGTTTCCAATGTGCTTTCAGGTGCTTTGCAAATAACTAGTCCAGGACAGAGGACTGCTCACTGTGCCTCCCATCCAGGGACTGCCAGCATCCTGGTCCCGTTCTCTGCCCACAGAACTAAGTAGGCCAGGGCCTGTTTCCAGCAGCCCACCTTCCAGTGCCCTAAGGGCAACCAGTTGTGACCTGGGGACTGCACACTGCCCATCCCATCCCAATAGGAGTCAGCCTGCCCAGAGACTGCCAGCTTCTGAGTCCCATTCTCTACCCACAGGACAGGTGAGGTAAGCATGGACCTGTTTCTGGCCTACCCAAAGACACTGTTACTAGGACCTCCTCCACGCAAAAGGAGAGCCACCAGAGTATTGGACCTGCTTGCACCAGAAGGGAACTGTGGTCACATACCCATGAGGAGAGGAAGAGACTCCTGCACCCACCGGAAAAATTGATGGGTGATGGGGAAATCCTGTGTATATGTCAATAAAGCAGTCTTGGCCAATAGGGAAGCAAGATGGGTGGGACTAGGAGTCAAGGAAGATTCTGGGAAAGAGAGGCAGAGTCGGACATCATTTAGCTACCATAGGAATAAGAGGTCTGGACCCCTTTCTCCAGTAAGAGAAATACTTAGATTACCAATTATGAGTTAAATACTAAAGTCAGAGATAGCCAGTAAGAAACCAAGCAATTGGCCAACAGCTTCATAATTAATATAGCCTCCTGTGTGTTCATTTGGGACTGATGTGGCACTGGAACCAGGCTGGCAGGAAGACTTGACTCTACAGGTTGGAAATGAGACAATATAAAAACACACTCAGCAACAGAAAAACCAATATGATACCACCAGAGTCTAGAGACTCTACAGCAGCAAAACCTGAACATGCCAATGCAGATGAAACAGAAGAGAATGGCCTTAAAAACAACTTCTTGAAAATGATAGAGGCCCTCAAAGAGGATATGACAAAGTCCCTCAAAAATTGAAGAAAAAACAACCCAAAAATGCAAAGAATGGAAGAAAACGAACCAAAGAATCCAACAAATGCAAGAAAGGGAGGAAAAGACAAAGAAAAATTTGCAAGAAACAAATCAAACTGTGAAAGGTTTGAAAGCAGAATTAGAGAAAATAAAAAAAACACAGTCTGAAGGAAGGCTGGAAACAGAAAAGCTGGCCAAATGGTCAGGTACTACAGATGCAAGCATAACCAACAGAATACAAGAGATAGAAGAGAGAATCTCAGGTTTTGAAGATACACTAGGGGAAATAGACTCATCAATCAAAAAAATCTTAAGTTCAACAAATCCCTAACGGAAATTATCCAGGAAAAATGGGACACTGTGAAAAGACCAAACCTAAGAATAATAGGTATATAAGAAGGTGAAGAAAACTACCTCAAAGGGGTAGAAAACATATTCAACAAAATCATAGAAGAAAACTTTCCCAAGCTAAAGAAAGTCATGCCAATGAAGATACATGGTGTTTACAGAATACCAAATAGAGTGGATTACACACACACATACACACAAAAAATAAATTCCCAAGCCATGTAATAAACAAGACCCCAAACATACAGAATAAAGAAAGAATATCAAGTGCAGTTAAGGAAAAAGGTCAAGTAACATGTAAAGGCAAACATATCAGAATTATACCTGACTTCACCATGGAAACTCTGAAAGCCAGATGGTCCTGTATAGATATTCTACCAACACTAAAAGACCTCAAGGGACACTGTGGAAATCCAGAGAATCATCAGGTTATATTTTGAAAACCTGTACTCCACAAAATTTGAAAATGTAAAATAAATGGACAATTTTCTGGATAGATATCACTTGCCATAATTAAATAAGTTCAGATAAGCAATTTAAATAGAACTATAACCCCTAAGGAAATAGAAGTAGTAGAAGTAGTCATCAAAAGTCTCCCAAACAAAAAAACCCAGGTTCAGACCCTCAGGGTAGAATTCAACCAGAAATTCAAAGAACAGCTTATACCAATTCTCCTCAAATATTTCCAAGCAATAAAAACAGAAGGATCTTTGCCAAACACTTTTAATGAGGCTTCAATAACCTTTATACCCAAGTCACACAAAGGACACAACTAAGAAAGAGAACTTCAGATTAATACCCCTCATGAACAGTGATGCAAAAATACTCAATAATATACTGGCAAATAGGATCCAAGAACACATCAACACAATCATTCACTGTGATCAAGTAGGTTTCATCACAGGGATGCAGGGATGGTTCAACATATGAAAATCTGTCAATGTAATCCACCATATAAACAACCTGAGAAACAAAAATAAAATGATAACTAGATACTGAAAAAGCCTTTGACAAAATCAACCACCCCTTCATAATAGAGGTCTTAGAGAGATCTAGAATAGCAGGAACATACCTAAACATAATACAAAGCTATATAGAGCAAACCAACAGCCAACATCAAACTCAACACAACTCCTCTAAAATCAGGAACAAAACAAGGCTGTCGACTACCTCCATACATCTTCAATATTGTACTTGAAGTTCTAGCTATAGCAATAAGACAACAAAAGAAGATCAAGGGGATACAAATTGGAAAGGAAGAGGTCAAACTTTCCCAATTACAGATAGGTTAGTTTACATAAGTGACCCAAAAAACTCTACCAGGGAACTCCTACAGCTGATAAATACCTTAAGCATAGTGTCAGGATATTGAAGAAAAGCAGTAGTCCTACTATAAACAGACTACAAAAGATCTGAGAAAGAATTCAAGAAAACATCACCCTTTATAATTGCCACAAGCAACATAAAATACATTGGACAAATGCTAACCGAACAAGTGAAAGACCTGTATCACAAGAATTTTCAGTCTTTAAAAAAAGAATTTAAAGAAGATACCATAAAATGGACAGCTCTCCCATGCTCTTGGATAGGTAAGACCAACATAGTAAAATTGCCAATCTTGCCAAGAACATTCTACAGATTCAATGCAATCCCCATTAAAATCCCAGCACAATCTTCACAGGCCTTGAAAGAACAATTGTCAACTTTATATGGAAAAACAAAAACACAGGATAGCCAAAACATCCCTGTTCAACAAAGCAATGTCCAGAGGCATCCAATCCCTAACTTCAAGGTCTATTATAGAGCTATAGTCCTGTAAACAGCTTAGTATTGGAAAAAATAGACAGGTAGACAAATCAAATCAAATTGAACACCCCTATATTAACCCATACCTATACAAACACCTTATGTATGACAAAGAAGCTAAAATTATACAATGGAAAAAAGAAATAGTCTACAACAAATGTTGCTGGCATAACTGGATGCTGGCATGTACAAGACTCATATAGACCCATGACTATCACCATGCACAAAACTTATGTCCAAATGGATCAAAGACTTCAACATAAATCCAAGCACACTGAAAGTCTTAGAAGAGAAAGTGAGAGGTACCCTTGAACGAATTGGTACAGGAGACCACTTCCTGAACATACCTCCAGTATCACAGACACTGAGATTAGCAATTAGTAAATAGGACTTCCTGAAACTGAGAAGCTTCTGTAAGGCAAAGGACACAGTCAACAAAACAAAATGGCAGTCCACAGAATGGGAAAAGATATTCACTAACACCACATCTGACAGAGGGCTAATTTCCAAAATTTACAAAGAACTCAAGATGCAAGTCTCCAGAACACTAAAGGATCCTAAGGGGTATAGAGCAAAATTGAGAATTCTCAATATAGGAGTCTAAAATGGCTGAAAGACACTTGAGAAAGTACTCAACATCCTTAGCCATCCAGGAAATGCAAATCAAAACAACTCTGATATACCATCTTTACTCCTATCAGAATAACTAAAATCAAAAATACCAATGTCAGTTTATGCTGGAGAGAATGTGAAGAAAAGGGAACTCTCCTCAAGTGTTGGTGTGAGTGCTAACTCATACAGTCACTTTGGAAATCAGTATGGAGATTCTTCAGGAAAATGGGAATCAGTGTACCACAAGACCCAGCAATTCCACTCTTAGGCATATATACCCAAAACATGCACATTCATACAACAAGGATGTCTGTTCTACTATATCCATAGCAGCATTATTTGTAATAGCCAAAACCTGGAAGCAAACTTAGACAACTGAAGAGTGGATGGAGAAATGTGGTACATTTACACAATGGAGCAGTATTCAGTGGAAAAAAACAATGGAATCTTGAAATTTGCAGGCAAATGGACGACACTAGAAGAAATCATCCTGAGTGAGGTAATCCAAGAACTTGAATAAACCATCCTGAGTGAGGTAACTCAGTCACAAAAAGACAAACATGGTTTGTACTCACTCATATATGGATATTAGACATGAATCAGGGGAGTGCCAGCCTATAATCCCACTGCCAGGGACTCTGGGAAACAGAACTTTCATCCAGTGACTGATGAAAGCAGAGGTAGACACCCACAGCTAAACACTGAACTGAAATCCTGGAATCCAATGACAGAGAGGGAGCACTCATATTCAAAGAGGTCAAGACTGGGCTGGTTTAATCCACAGAAACTGCTGACCTGAACAAGGTATAGCTCTTGGATCCCAGACTGACAACTGGGAGTTCAGCATGAGAATTATCTAGACTCCCTGAATGTGGGTGTCAGTGATGAGGCCTAGGCAATCTATGGGGCCTTGGGGAGTAGATCAGTATTTATCCCTGGCATACAAATGGACTTTGGGTGCCCATCCCACAATGAGGGATGCTCTCTTAGCCTGGACTCATGGGGGAGGACCTAGGCCCTTCTCTGAACAAAATGACCGACTCTGGAGTTTCCCCATGGTGGGCCTCACCTGCCCTGGGGAATGGATTGGGGTTGGGTGGGGAACTGGGAAGCCTGGTGGGAGTGGGTATGGGGTGAATGGAGGGAGAGGGAGCTGGGATTGACAGGTGAAGCAAGCTTGTTTCTAATTTAAATAAAAAAGAAATGTGTTTAAGGCTCACATGTATTTCCTTATGACTCATCTTGGCATGTTCTTTATTCTTTGCATATAAACTGTTAAAGGAGAGGGATATTTACTTGCTAATATGTAAATCCCAACAGTGATAAATAACAAGTCAAATGTGGCAATTTATGTTATCTTTTATTATCATTACATAAAATATAGTATACTTTGCTGGATCCACTGGTTTCCTGGTCTCGTTGGTGGGAAAGAAGTCCTGGAGTCTGGGGTGTTTGGCTGCCGCCTGGATTGAAAGCTCTGTGCAGGTCCCAGGTGATCCCCAGGCACTGGAACACAGCTGACCTGACAAGGGTTAACTCTTGAATACCAGGCTGATGCCTGGGAATCCAGCATGGGACTGATCAAGATCCCCTGAATGGGGGTGTCAGTGAGGAGGCCTAGGTAATCTATTGAGCCTTGGGCAGTAGATCAGTATTCATCCCGAGTATACACATGGATTTTGGACTCCCATCCAACAATGTGAGATGCACTCTCACCCTCAACTCTTGGGAGAGGGTCTAGGCACTGCCCTGGATGAAATGACAGACTATGGACACCCCCATGGGGGGCCTCACCCTCCCTGGAGAAATGAGGGGATATTGGGAGGGACTGGGGGAAGGGCACGGGAGGAGGAGAGGGACCTGGAACTCACTTGTGAAGCAACCTTGTTTCCAATCTAAATTTAAACTTAAAAATAAATAATAAAAAATATATAGTATACTTATTTTAAATTTGTGGAATTTAAAAGAATACTTAGGAGAGTTTTATGTGTTGCTGATAGCACAAGATAAAGATCTTCATAAGCGTTTACTTCTTATTAAACAACTGAAGACAAAAATAGTTCTCAGGCCAAAAAACTGCTAGCAACTGCAAAGAATTTACATTGTGTATTCTTTTTAATTCAGTAGGTCGCTTTACACACCATTTATGTATTGCATCTATGTATAATAAATATGTTGTCAATGAATATAATGTATAGTATTCATCTCATTTGTGTCATTGTATTATGTATATATTTTCTAGAGGATTGTCAAATTATTTTCTACAACGTACAAATTATGATTTCATGATTACTATGTGTGCCTTTTTTAGCATGTTTATTAGCTGTGAATTATCAAACTTATTCCATCTTTTTAGATTATTTAAATTACAAATTGATTTTCACAAAGCATTAACTTGATATTTTATCTTTTTAATGAGGTTTACATGTGTCCATGTACGTAAGAGTCATTTACTTATTGCACCATGTAAGCTGATTTCCTGTCCCCTTTTTTTGTATTAGATTTTTCTTATTGACATAGGAAGTTTTATACCATATATTCTGATCAAGGTTTCCTCCCCACGAGTTCTCACACACCTTTCTGCCCACATAACTCCAGGTCCTTTCTATTTCTTTCTTCAGAAAACTAACTGGCAAACAAACTACTAGAAAGTAATTATAAAGAAAAGACAAGAAGCACTTAAAATGCTTAAAAAACCAATTTTATTAGATTTTGTTGTTTTATTTTATTTCTTGGTTGTAGGTTGATGATTTGAAAATACTGTATTATTCATGTACTTGTTTTTTGTTTTTTGTTTTTTTTTTTGGTTTTAAGAGACAGGGTTTCTCTGTATTGCTTTGGAGGCTGTCGGTCCAGCCTGGCCTCGAACTCACAGAGATCTGCCTGCCTCTGCCTCCCGAGTGCTGGGATTAAAGGCCTGCGCCACCACCACCTGGCTCATGTACTTGTTTTGATTTTGTGACCTTTGTAATACAATTGTTTAAATGAACTGATCAGTGCTTTTGGCTTTTTAATCTTTCATTAGCTTTGTAAATACATTTTTCACCAGATATTATTTTATAAAACTCTGAAGTTTACCAGCAATGCTTTTATAATTTTACATTTGAATACTTTAAATATTTTATCTATTTGAAAGTTGGCCTGCTGCTATCATGATATATTGATTTGACTGATTTCTTTTCAAGAGTCTATAGACCATTTTTGCTAAGTAGTTCATTCTTTTATTATTCCTTTGTATGTCATTTATATCTTGTACTAGGCTACAATATATAATTAGTTTTAGAATGCCCTATCTAATACATCTCCTGTTGAGACAATTTTGTATCTTTATTTGTCAAAGATGTAAAGCCTGCTTCAATGTCTGGAACCATTCGATATTAAAATACCAATCCATTGTGCTTGTTTTCTTTTTTTAGTTTTTAGGGGTTTTGCTTGTTTCTTTTTTACATAGAATGTAGAATCAAGTTTTTTACTTCTAACCCAAGAACAACTCAGGCATATATATGTGTTTCATGTTATTTAGAGAACCATAGTAACATTGTATGGTCAAGTGTTCCTGACTATCTTCCTATTCATTTTAGTAGTATGTAAAAAACCAGAAGCACTGATATTTTCCCTATCTATACATCTTAGCATTAATTGTTAAGTTGCACCTGAGACCTGAATACTGTATCCATTTTATTGCTCATAAGAATGAATCTTTATTTAAAGGGATTTTTTTTGCATGTGTCAAATATTCAATTTGATGTATGCAAAATTAGGACCCTGAAACATTTCAAATGTCTTTCATTATTGTCAATCAATTTTCAGTTGACGCCTTCAAGCTTTCATGTAAAAATCAACTGTTTGTTGACTTACATGTGTATGTGTGTATGGTGCTATAGATTGAACTTAGAGCTTCATGCATGCTAGTCAAGTACTCTACACAGAGCTATAATGTAGCACAAATAACAAAAGCCCAGAGACATACTGAGATTTAAGCTGAAGATCAGAAAAGCAAAGCAGCAATGTCATCAAAGAACTCTTACATCTACCAGGACAGGGGAGACTCTATTCTCATTATGGCTGGACACTGATTGTCCAAGACTGAATGCCCTGCTCTTATCTTATATACCTATCCAGTATTGGGATTAAAGGTGTGATCTCTGTTTCTCTTTTAGACTCATTAACTTTCATGTAGTACTGGTTGGCCTTGAACTCACAGAGATCCATCTGCCTCTATCTCATGAATCTGGGATTAAAGCTGTGTGTCATGACTGCCTAGTTTTTAGGGCCATAGCTAGTTTTTTATTCTGATACTCAGTGGCTTTAATTGATCATAAACAATATATCACCATACTATAGATTCAGTCCAAAATATAAAATCACATGTATTATTAGTTTCTTCAAAAGAAATATGTTGATGATAATCCCTTTAATGTTTTTTCAAAGTTATCTATTAACTTGATATTTGAAACGAACAAAACGAATATCAGTGTAGTGTGCATTTTAATACCATTTAATTTATAATAAAACATTTTAGATACTTTCCAGCTTTTAAACATATGTTCATATAATTTCTCCATTAAATTATTGAGATGACAAATTATGATGACATGTATCTAATACTGATGCATTCCTATGTTTCTTGAAATAAAATTATTTTTTATAAGAGGGCAGTAACTTTAAAGACCAGTCAATGAAAGTAAATGTGGATCATTTCTTCTATCCTAAACCATTTTTAAATGTCTTTGAAATGATTTTGTAAAAGGAGAAGTCTTTGCTTTGCCTAAAATTCTTTCTGAATGATCAGACCCTCTGTGTCTAGCCTTTGCCTCTGTGGTTAGATGTAAAATGTCTCCACAATGTCTCCTCTAACCACTACCACTCCAAAATAACAGTAAGAGAGGGACTTCAGGCAAAAACAGTCTTAGAGTCAGAGTCTGACAGCTTCAATTGAACACATTACTGAGGAGCCTCCTTATCACTCGGATGACTGTCAACAAAATGAAGATTGTAGACAATATCTCATACAGTTCCTTTTGCCTTCCAAAATAATTCCATCAGTAGAGTTAGTATAACTTCCTTTGGTGACTGAGAAGAACACCTGCAGCTTTTAAACTTCCTTTGCAGAGACTAGACTAAAATGGTTATTTGAAGGTATGCAGTCTTGTTTGAAAACCATGTGTGTGAATATATATATATATGTGTATATTAAAATATGTTATGGATACATTTTTTATTATTTAAAGAAGTCTCTCATACATGTCCTTAGCTAATACCTAAGAGCAATTGGTTAAATACTTGATATGGGCAAGTGCTCAAAAATATTCTAATGAGTTTTATCTGCCAGTCAGTTTCCACAAAAGTCCCTGGGAAATATAATTGAGGAAAGAATGACTCAGAGTTTTAAAAATGACTTGTATGGTAACACACTTCAAATGTGTTACCCTAAGACCGCTAGCCCAAATCTTCTCATTTGAAATCCAATGCATTCCCTTTTAGATGTGCTTAATTTGTGGACCATGCAAATGCATGTAGAAATAATGCCTATATCATCAATATCTGATTGAACCTTATGGATTTCTCTGATATGTGAACATGTGCAACAAATTCATAGTTGCAGGCAATCATCTGATTTTCACAATAGGAAAAAAGAAATTGTCATTTAAAAAGTTCACATGTATCTTGATAGAACATTTGAGCTCTGTGATGTTTTAAACTTGCATTGTGTATGGGATCTTTTTCTTCAATATAATACAATTTAATATATATATACATACATTATATATACACATTAACAAATATATAAGTTTATGTCAGTGGAAGTTCCCAGCCATGCTGTGCATTTATCCCATGTGGCTAAAGAAATTTGAAAAATATGGTTGTGGTTTTTCCAAGAAATTGAAGAGGTTAACAGAACTAATACGGTTAGGAAAGAAAACCACTCCATGACACTCTGCCTCATATTCATTTTTAACTGTGTATCACAGGGTGCATATTATTATGGGGGAATGCGCTGAACATCTCATTCAAAAGAATTTGAGACATCTACACTGGATGGGAACTGGCTCAGAACTCACTGAATCCTTCAGCTGGCACAATTACTGGATGGATTTTAATTGCTCAGTGGAAGAATAATTTTTCCCAAGAAACCCTATGCATGCCATTGCAGTACTGTGAGCTGATCACAGAGCACCCTAATCGTGCCAATCTTTTCAGCCTGGCTGCAGAACTAGGGCTATCAAAAGAATCCTGTGACAGTATCAAACAAAATTTAGTAAATGCCTTTGGTCGATTGGGGTAGAAATTAAATAAATAGCCAGCGCTCCAGGGACAAAGTGAAGACAAGGCTCTCCACTCCACTCACTGGCTTATCAGTCCTTGCACAGACCTGCTGTAGAATGGATTGTGCTAAATCTAATCTGACACCTCACCCTAGAGAGACTAGCAAGAATGTGGCTGATGAGCAGAGGGTGAGCAGATTGGGATATAGTCCATCTTCCTTTATAAAGCCAACGTTTTCCTTCAACACTGTCCTGGATTGCTTTATGCTACATGTTCTGGGAGTGAGTTTTAAGGTCCACGGAGTCTGAAGCAGAATTTTCAGATTCTTTAAATATGATATGGCTATGATAAGGTAAGAAAGATGATCCCTCTATGAAAAAGGATTGTACATCATTATCACTCAGTTAAAAAAGGGGAGGTCCTTACCACCTCTGAAGGCTTTCTTCAGTTGATTAGCATTGTTGACCAGGTTCTCAAAAACAGCAGAGCCAGTTGTCTTCTCTTTCTACCCTAGGGATTTTCATCCTATGTATATTTATGATGGCTACCCAAAGCTGAATCAAAAAGGGCCAAATAACAAGCTAAGATCACACAGCTACTACAAAACAAAGTTGTGCCTGGATCTTTTCTGTCTCCATTTTCATAACACACATTGAGTTTGTACAGTCTAAGCATGCACTATGTACTTTAAGAAACAGAGAGATAGTTTTGAGAAGATATTTAAATCTTTGAATGTTTCTTCTTCCAGATCTTCAAGAGATGAGTCGTAGTTGTGTCAGCAATGAAAAGAGATTTAAAAGGAGAAAGTCATACTCATACATGAGTGTGCCAACAATAGCAACGCAAAGCCAAACTTCCCATTTAACCTTTAAGCAAGTATTCTACTTTGCTTGTTGTCAGTTTCTGTTCATACCTCAATCAAATTAAATTGGTTTTCTTACATAGCAATTTGGAGAAATATCAGACCCATTGGGACTAGGCAAGAAACAGATGTGAAATAATATGCATTTTCACATGCCCCTAAGGGTTGTGACATTTCTAGTTCTGTGATACTCTCTAAGACAGGAGATGCAGGTTTCTAAGCATGATCCTAAAGCTCTAAGTTCCAATCTTTGATTTCTAGAATGAGCTGGTTTAGAGAAGTGAGAGCTTCACTGAATATCTTATTTAGAAATATTGCAAAGCTTGTACCTTTTAGTACAATTGATCATTTATGACAGCCAGATATTTCCCTGCTTCAAGAACAGCTGGCTTTAGAAAAACTGCAACATTAACTCACTTACTTACCCATACCTACTCACATAAATAACGTTATGCCTGCAGTGAATCTTGCGTGACAAATCCTGCTTCAGCTTTTACTCAAATGGGGACACTAATAAAATAGTGCTAAGGTATTCAACTCTTCTCTTCCACTTGCCTGTAAGACATTCCCTCAGTCAGCTATTAAATGGAGAATTCCTTTATCAATGGGGATCAGTGACCCATGTAAAGCTGGGAATTTTGAAGGGTAGAGAGAAGGTTTTATAAGACTCATTGCAAACTATCAATCCATCAGTGTCGTGTAATCTATTTTATTTTAAATTTTTGATTGTTATACAGACTGCTTGGGACCGTGGTCCTTTGGGAGGCTTTCTGTACTTGAAATCATTGCAGAAATTTTGGGGATTCTGAGCAAGATTTTTAAACAAAAATGTACATGTCCTTCAACTACTTATATTCATGGTAATAAAAGTAATATTTCCACCTCATCTAGCCATATGAACCCACCTGGGTATACAGTAAGCACACTGTGCTGTCTACATGGAAACAACTGGCGTTTACTTCCCAGCTGTCTCATTAAGCCAGCTGACATATTTCAATTACTTATTAAGCAACCCCATTGGAAGAACTAGAGTATCAAAACAACAACAAAAACAAACAAACAAAAAAACTTACTGATTTCTGCTCTTCACTTTTCTACGCCAATTAATAATATTTAAAAGATTACAATCACATTTCCTTTTTATAAATAAACCATTAAAACAACATGATTTGTTCAAAGATGTTGAGTAAAATTTTATGGCCCCTTTATTTTAAAAATTCCCTAAAGAAAACTGACCCCTCCTCCCCCAGGAATCATTGATTGTCAATAGATTTTTCCCTAGTGGTGGGGTTTCATGAGTCCTCCCTCTGACTATGATAAGATTTTAGCTGCCTTGATTTTCTGCATAGTTTCTCTATACAATCACAGCCATGGAGAGCTTATGTGTGCATGGTGCAGTCATATTTAGCAAATACTGCTCTGTTAAGACCTCTGTCATCACTGACTCTTTCAATTTGCCCCCCTTCCATAATGATCCCTAAACCCTGAAGGAAGGAGGCATGATATAGATGTTCTACACTGAGCTGAGTATCCCTTCTTCTGTATATGATACAGTGGAATATTATTCAATTTTTTTAAAAGTGCAAATTTCACAAGTGGATGAATAGAGTTGCAAATACTCAATCTAAATGAGGTAACCCAGACCCAGAAAAACAACTGTGACACAATCTATCTGAAATGTAGATGCTAAATGTGAAATTCTGGTTATTTGTGTTTTAATTAGAATAGTCATAGAGGTCATCAAACTATTGAAGGGTCATGGTGAAAATTTCAAGGGAAGGGGTATAGACCATAGGTGTTAAGGAGGTGAAAATGTAATATATGTATGTAATATGTAACAGAAAGTGTTAGATAAGATAGGAATGGGAAGGAGGAGTAACATAGAGAAATTGGGGAGGAATAACACTATGGACCTTTTAAAAGGCCAAATGGAAGCTAACTGTTGTAGAAGCTCTCTAAAACAAATACATACATAAATGGGGTTTAAATGTGGTTACACTATGAAAGGGGGACAAAATACGTTTAGATACAGTAGTCTATCAAAGAAAGAGTGCATTATCAGATATGTGTTGTCTCTTTTGGAGTTGTTAGCCAAACAACTCCAGGTCTCACAGAATTAACACCAATATTACAGGCTGTTATCAATGTTCCTGCTTACCCTCTTAGACATGGTAATTGTAAAGGGAAGCTTTTTCCTTGAGAGAAGCCTTCCCGCCAGCCTCAGTCCCAAATAAACACACAGGAGGCTATATTAATTATGAAGCTGTTGGCCTTGCTTGTTTCTTACTGGCTAGCTCTGACTTAAGTATTTATCCCATAATTGCTAATCTAAGTATTTCTCTTACCGGAGAGGTTTCCTGGCTTCCTACTCCATGGTATTACATCTTGACTCTCGTGTTCCTCCTATCCAGAGTCCTCCTGGACTCCTAGTCCCACCTATCTAACTTCCCTATTGGCCAACAGTGCTTTATTGACATAATCACAGGACTTCCCCCATCAGGTGATAATACCTTATTGTTGAAGGCACCATGTATTTGAATCATAAGATATAGAAAAATTAATCTATTACCAAACCAGGTATCATCACCATGGGCAAGCTTTTATAGTATCAAATTATGTATTCTATGTATAAGAAAAGTATTAAAGAATATTATACATCTGTGCATCCTGCAACTTACAATAATGAATATGCTAGCATGATCGGCCCACTGATGCAATGGTGGAATGGACATTGTTAGAGTAAACAACTGCATTCTTATTTAGTTTAAACTATTCTCCAAAAAGGAGAACTCATACCTGGTACTGATACATAGCCTAGCCATAAAACCTGTGATTGATTGGCCTTTTTGCCTATTGGTGAACCAACCACTATGATTCTACTTAATGGACATAATAATAAATTGCTTTCTAAGTTCTTATATACCCATAGATTAGGGTATCTCCTGTCCCTCATCAAAGAAGCTTTCCTGTAATTCAGCACAAATTTTCTATAATTGCTGTACAACAAATATTTTTGATAGCTTATAAACTAACAAAAATAATCTAACAAACCCTAATGTACAATACACTACCCTTAACTGCATTTAAATATATTTATCTGGGAACTTTTATTTCCATATCTGATTTATCTAAAATGAAGCTGAAGTTTTTATAGGAAAGCCCCACTTGCTGAATTAGTTTAGGTCTACATAACAGAAAAGAGGAATAAAATGTCACTCTTATAAAGGATGACAAATTATAGGCCTCTATGTTTTCCACCATTCAATCACCTATAATCATCAATCTATAGTATGCTAGTTCTCAGCATTCCTAATGCTGCAACACCTTGATGCAGTTCCTTACGTTATGATGACCCCTCACCATAGGATTATTTTGTTGCTTCTTCATAACTATAATTTTGCTACTGTTCTGATTTATCATGTAAATATTTGATATGCAGGATATGTGATATGCAACCCCCTTGAAAAGTGTCCATCAATTCCCAAAAGGGACATGACTCACTGGTCAAGAAATACTACTATAGAGTTTCACTTGACATCTCTGCAATGCTTTCTTCCTGGGAATTTGGTAAGGTAAGGGATGCCTTTCGTTCCTTGCCTTGGCTACATTACCTTCTTTATTTTTGGATTCTTATAGATTCCTGAAATTGTATACTCTTGATCTTCCATTCTCAAACTTATGCAGACTTTCTTCTAAACACTCCAAGTCAGCCTGTCACAAAATGCTTATAAATCTGTAAGAAAAAGGACAACTCCTGCTGGGGTGTTAGATTTATCCTAGTGACCTCTGTGTCTGTGGTGCCAGCATGGTTATCAGTGTGCTAGTTCTGGTTAGGCTGTAGGATAGTAAGCCTCAGGACAGGGAACATATTGTATTTATTCTGTCACAAAACAAGAATAATGTAATGTGTGAAAATAAACACACAGAAACAAACACACACACACAAACACACACAGCACCAAAGTTTTTACTTAGAGAGAAACCCTCTCTCAATAAACAAACAAATAAAAACTAAATACACACATACTATTCACACACACACACTATATATACACACACACACACACATATATATATATATGACATATACAGATTTAGTTTTATTTAAGATTTGTATAGTGCTTTATAGATGAATGAGTGTTTACCTATATGAATGTATGGTCATCACATGTGTGCCCAGTACCCACAGAGGCCATAGGATTCCATTGGATACTCTAGAACTGGAAATACAGAGCATTATAAGCTGTTGTGATGGTACTATTAACAGAAACCAGGAGCTTTGCAAAGGAAACACATTCTGTTAACTACTGAAGCTCTTTAGCCTCTTTATATACATGAATTTAATGTGGACATTACAAATATAAGATGACAAAAATCCCAGTGAAATCTAACATAACTCTTGGAAGGGATGTCATTGAAAAAAATGGAAGTGTGGCTTCTACAACAACAACAACAACAAAAAACCAACCTGACCAGATAGATACCTGTGTCCTAGCATGGACATCAGTGTTCTCTACACAAATTGTGTGGACAGGTAGAGTTCAAAATATTCCACAGTCTTATTTCCTATTAGAAATAGAAATGCCTTTCTTTCTGTCATTCAATATACTAGAAATTACCTCTTTCTTTCTTTCTTTCTTTTAAGATTAGCAATATTTTTATATTTTTATCAGTAACAGTGAAATAGTAACTTGCTGAAAGTCTATATATACTTTTTTCAGTTGGTTGGCAAAAAAAAATGTACAGTTGTTAATGGAACAAGTTGTGATGGAAAGTGTGAGGTTTGCTATTATCGAAGCTGTTAGGTACAAGTCTAGACATAGCTGTAATAGAGCCTGTAGAATTATGTGAACACACCTCTACAGAGTTCCATCTAAGATGGGTAAGATATCCTGAGGCCTGTCTGCCTGTCTGATTTCAATCTAAGAGCACATTAGAGTTCTTCAGATAATGATTATCTCTCCTTTAATACTCTAACTTGGAAATGACATGGCAGTACTCTGTTTTGTCATATTGGCAAAATATTGAGCATTTCAAATAAAATAACTTTATATGTTTTAAACTGAGATTGAATTATTTTCATAGCTTATACCATATCTGTTTATCTACAAAATGAATAGCCACTTGTTAGTGTAATAAATGTATCTTGGCCCCTTCTCTGGTTGAGAATAGTGAAGATGAGTAAACCATAGCATGTTTATTTTGTGAAAGGCAAAGAGTTTGCCTATCTCATTATCCTATCATCTCATTATACTTCCTGATATGTAGCAAAATTTTTAAATGTTTCATTTTTCATAGCTTGAAGAGTTATGAGACATGAAGATTAGACTAATAATCTTTATGTCACCAGAAACAGAGAATTACAAGGCAATGAGGAATTACATTTATAAGTATTAATATTTCAGGAGAAGAGATGAGCAGCTGGATATTAAAGAAAGACAGTTATGAAAATCCCAAAGCTATGCTAATGATCAGAGGAAGACACAGAGCAGTAAGTGTCTTCCCTGACTGATAAACAGAGAACACTTTTCCTCACATATATAAGAGGCCTGAGACTAGTTTACAAGGTTGCCTGATGGAAGAGAGAGTGGTGTGAATGTGAGAGTGAATGAGGATGACTGGGCAAGTGCTGTGAACAGATTAAGTTCAGATGTTAGTCTAAAAGTAGGATAAGGAAGTCCTGATCAAACTTGTCCCTACCCCTAGTTCCATAATCTAGGTGTCTTGTCAGTAAACTGACACAGAAGCTAAAGGAATAATAAAGAGATTTTTTCAGTACTGATGAAAATAAAGATGAAGGAGCTATTTAATAGTTGAAGCTGCTAACTTAAATCTCTAATATTGGAGATAGCAGAAAGGCTAACAAGAACAAAGAGCCATCCCTAGAAAGGAAATATAGAGGTGAAGGGAACAAATGAGAAATGGGGATGTTTGTGATAATGCTGTAGAGGTCACTATGTCTCAGTTTCTTCCTCCAGGAAATAAAGAAAAGCAGAAACAACACTGTAGGGAACCAAGGTAGTTCCATCAGTGGGCTCCCTGCTGGGAATAGAACCACATTAGAGAGAGAGAGGCAACAGACTCATTCAGTCCTCAGAAGATGCTACTTTCAGTGAGGTGACTGTAATCTCATACATCTATTGAATGGCAAATGTCTTCAGCTCACAATTATCTGTGTACCAACTGGGCTTCTGGAAAGAGTCTACTCCAAGAGAGGGGCTAAGATAACGTATTAATTAAAAATAACCCACTGTCTTCTAAGATACACAGTATAAGAGGGGAGTTGGTGCTAGAGTTTAAGACTCAGACTAATATATTAGAAAGAGCCTGACACAGCTCAAAGGAGAAATATGAAGGCTATAAATGAGAAAATAAGAAGTAGTAATTAAAAATAAAAATATAAAATACATAATGTAAAGTTTTATATATAATATAGAAACATAAAATATTTTTAATTAGCAAAATTCTGTTCCTATAATTTTTCTATAGATAACATACTGATGTGAGAAGACAAAAGATAAAATCAGAAGTGTATATTCTCGTTTGATATTTTCAATAATCTCATTTCCAATGTAGAGTTTCAGGGAATTCTTTCAGTTGCAGGAACACAATGAGCGAAGATAGATTCTAGATCTAGATCTAGAAGACAGATTCTAGATCAGAACCAATTTGCAAATTGATACGGGTAGCTATGTTAATATAGTATGGGGTAGAATGGTGGTAATAGCCTCAACAAGTTCTCATTAATGCATTAATTCCATCCTCTCAACACACATAGTGAGGTGACAGAACAACTTCTGCAAATTGTCTTCTGAACTTCCTTAGCAATTTTTTTCTATTAATGTGATAGGGCACCATGAAAAAGTCAACTTATATGACACTAGCCTTTTGAAAGCTCCAAGCCAAGGCTTAGTGGCACACTTCTTCCAACAAGTCCATACCTCCTAATCCTTCCCAAATAGTTCTATCAACTCGAGATAAAATAGTCAAAGATAGAAGCCTATAGGGGCCATTCTTATTCAAATCATCACAGAGCTCCATACATGTTTTGTGACATGCATGTGTTTCTCCTGAAATTTAAAAAAAATTTAATAATATTTTTAAAAAGTGACAGTAGACAACATTAACATTTATGCTCTGCAGCTAATTTTTTGCTCAGTGATGACACTTTTGAAGCATCACTAGCTTAAGCCTAGACGGTCCCAGGGATGACATCAGAGTGACTTCCTTCCATTCAATGCGTAATATAAGTAGGTGCTTATCATGGAGGCAGATGGCCATGGGACAAGAGATGTCTCTTGCTAACATATATAGAGCTAACAGGAGAAAGCTAAAAACCAAGGCTACTTTGGACTCATGATAATGATGTATATGACAGGAAATAAGCAAAGTACATCAAGTAAAGGAGCTAAAACTAGAGCCATGGACCTGATACTGAAGAGTTAATAACAGGTGCTTTTTATTTTAATCTTTGAATTACAAATGAGCAAAATAAAAATGTAACAAATTATTTGTGCCAATAATGACTATATTCATCCAGTTCATGGACATGCATTTCCACAAAGCAGAAGTAAGAGATTACTACCAAAAGTATGAAAAAGATTATACCCAGAAGGTAATGGCATTAAAATTCTTCATGACAGATGAAAACCCTCTGCTTGATACTCACACTTTCAGTAAAATGTTAGCATCTTACATGAAACAAAACTCCAAACACTTTTTTGAATTTAAATTAGAAACAAGCTTGCTCCACATGTCAATCCTAGCTCCCTGTCCTTCCCCTCCTCCCCTGCTCCCCCAGCACCCCACTCAATCCCCACTCCATTCCCCAGGGAGGGTGAGGCCCCCATGGAGGATCTCCAGAGTCTGTCATTTCATCCAGGGCAGGGCCAAGGCCCTCCCGCATGTGTCAAGGCTGAGAGGGCATCCCTCAGTGTGGGATAGGCATCCCCCAGAATGAGAAAGCAGGAGCTTTTACCTCAACACCAATACTTTCCACATCTGTCCTGGTACGCTGCACTCTGTCACAGTTACATACTTGTACCAGGCAACACATGGAAATGTATTAATAATAGAAAATTATGTCAGCTTTGTTACCAATTGTTTGATTCTTTGAAGTCAGAACTTAATATTTTTCTGTATGGAAGTCATAGAAATTATAGTTTAATGAGTCTCTTTCAAAATTCGAAGGACTTGGGCAGCAATTATTCAGAGTGTTAAGTGTAGAATTAAGGGCCTCTAAGACTTGAGGCTACTGAGCCTTTATTATTTAGACTTAGAAACCTTCTTATCATAGAAAATAGCAAAAAATTATCTGGCATAAAAGCTGACACATATTATTTGTACTATGGATGATATAATTTTATAAGATCAAGACCATTCTTAGCTACATAGCCAGTTTTAGGTCAGCCAAGTATATATGAGACCTTGATTTAAACAAACAAACATTTCAAAACAAAAGCAAAATTGTTTAACTGAAATATGAGTCAATAATTTCAATAGGCATTTTTTAAGAGAAGACCATGAACATGAAAGTGATCAACAAGTACACAATTACTTCTGGGTTTCCTCCCATCATGTTAATAAAAATGAAACTTATACTGAGATACTGTCTCCCCCAAGTCAAATTGGTTGTTAGCAAGTAAGAAAAAGGATAATGTGTGCTGTCCTGGTAGTAGAGAGAAAGTCAAACTTCTACACTGTTGGGGTAAGTGTGTATTAGCATATTTGCAGCAAATTGAATGGGGCTGGAGGTCATTAAATGAAATAATTCAACAACTTGAAAAATTAAATAGTACATATCAAAATACAATTACACAGGGGAAATGAATTTTCAGATTTGACAACACAGAGAAGCCACAGGATAGACCCATACATCAGCACACTTGGGAGTCCCATATAAACACTAAACTAGAAGCAATAATGTATATGCAGAGTACTTGTGCAGGCCTTGTCCATAAGTCCATATGAGCTGTGATCATGTTGATCTAGGTGTCTTTGTTATTTTGGTGTCCTCCATCTCATCTGACTCTTAGAGTCTTTCTGCCTTCTCTTCTACAAGCTTTACTGAGCCCTGAAGGAAAGCATTTAATAGAGACATCCCATTTAGAAGAGAGAGTTCCAAGAACTAACTCTTCCTCTCTTGATAATATTCGACTGAAGTCTCTGAATTTGTTCCAAACTGCTATAGAAGGAAGTTTATCTTATGAAGGCTGAGCATCTGATCTATCAGTATAGAAGACTATCATAAGCAGTCATTCTATTGCTATATTTTTGCTTTGATTTCTTTTTTAGAACAGCAGTACTTGCTTTTATCTTAAGATCTGAGCTATTTAGTCTCAGGTTCTCAATCACCACTGCAATGTTGGGCATGGGTTCAATCTTGTGCAGTGGGCCTTCTCACATTAGATTATTGCTTGGTTACTGCCTCAAGTTATATGCCACCATTTCCCTAGCATATGTTGCAGGCAGCACACCCTTGCATTTTCAAGAATTTGTGGGTGGGTTGTTGTTTATGTTTCTCCTTTAGTGGCATGCAAAATACCTTCCTATACCAAATACACTACAATGTAGGGGTGAAAGCTTCGTGTAGAAGATCAACTACCAGATCAAGGCTTCCATGTTCAGTGAGTTATATAGGTGTCATCTTCAGCAACGGCACCTTACAGTTTGTGGATAAAAACTTATATTCTTGGCAACAGTTGAGGTTGTTTACCAGGGGACCCATTTGGTCAAGAATTCAATTAGAAGTAACTATATCTTGGTACTAGAAGCTTCATTTGGTGATAAGAGATGGCTATATGGAATTGCCTCCCCCATTATCTGGTGATTTCGTATAGATAATTTCGATATATTGACATATGTTAGGATGCAATACGTTTCCATACCGTTAAAGGGCACTTAATTTTAGATGTCTCTCCCTATATTCCCTCACTCATACTTCTTTCACTTTTCCCTCCTCACATGATCCTCCTAATCAAGTACCCCCTTCTTTCCATCTATCTAGTCTATTCCTCCTTTTTTTGAGAGTTTTTTTTTGTGCAATAGTACTAGCTGTCCTGGAACTAACTGTAAACCTGGTTGGCCTTGAACTCAAAGAGAACTGCCTGACTCTGCCTCCTAAGTGCCGGGATTAGAGGCATGCACCACCAATGTTCAGCTCTCTTTCCATTTTCTAAAGAGATCTATTTGTACCCCAAGTCCCTTATTTTATATTTAATCTCTGTGGTTCTAAATATTATAGCTCAATTATGATTGACTTAACAGCCAATATTTACATATAAGCAAATAAATACCATGTTTCTATTTCTGGATTGTAGATACTCTACTTGGGATAATGTTTTTCTACATCCATCCATTTTCCTGTGAAATTCATGATGTCATTCTTTTGGAATTGGTGGGCACAGTTATGTTAAATACTTAAGAGAATTAAACTCCATGCATTTCTTCTAAACATTTTTATTTCCATTATATGATGCTTTTTGTGGATCTGATTCATATATGTCTCCCCTAGGTAAATTTGTAAGTGTTTGGTACTCCAACCATACCCAAAAGCTATGTTAAACCTGCTGTACAGTGTAGTACTTTTTGTTCAATGATCATGGTTTCTCAAATTTACTCACCTTCCTGTGTATCCTGGTGAATAATATAACACAAAGCAATATTGGAAACACTAAAACAGCAGCTTGCTCTATATTCAAGAATAAAACTTAAGATTTTCTTCCCAGAGAATGTAAAGATAGCCTTTTCCATTGGACTCAGCTAGAAATCTCTAGGAACCTACATGCCTCAGGATATTTTCATGTCGTTACTAATGTTTGTCATTGGTCCAACAAAATATTCTGCCTAAGTTAAAATTAAAATTGTTACTACTCTGATTAAATTGTGAGCACTAAAATCTATGATTATTGCTTCTGTCAGCACAAATAGCTTGGAGTTTCTGTAGTTGCAGAGTTACAAATGTAACTACCACTGTACTCCAGCCAAGATGAAACCCTTACTAATCCTTCATTTGGTTTTCACAACAATTTCAACTGGCTGTTTGTTCACATTCAAGGGTGTCATATCCACAGATTCAACCAATTGTGGCTAAAATATATTTGAAATTTTATCAGTATAGCTGATGAAGTCTTTTTTTTTCTTTTTTTTTTTTTTACGAGACAGGGTTTCTCTGTACTGTTATGGAGGCTGTTGGACCAGCCTAGCCTCTAACTCACAGAGACCCGCCTGCCTCTGCCTCCGAGTGCTGGGATTAAAGGCATGCGCTACCACCGCTCGGCAATGAAGTCTGTTTTTTAATATTCTCCCAGGAATAGTACATTGTAATTTCCCCAACTCAGTCATTCAAGTGTTGAGACTGTAGTAGGTAAAAGTCACCTTTTCTGGCTATGCATATGGAAATGATTCCAGGATGGGAAGTGGTATCAAAGTGAGTTCTTGCAATTTGCTGACATATGAAAAGAAATGTGTTCTAAGTTTACTCTTGCCAAACTGGGAGAATATAAGCATACAGCTGTTGGCACTTCAACTGTCTAAATGTGGATATCTCTTTTTCTACATAAGAACAAAGCATTGTAATTTAAGGAAGGTCATTTATATCAAGAAGTTGAATAGATCACTTATGTGTATGAAATACTTGTACCACCCATTGGCTTCACAAACTACAGAATAATAAACTACACGTTTTATTACACTCACTTTTGTACACCCTCTGTAACTTATAAGCAAAATAATCTAGCCAACTACAAACATATTCTTTCATTACAATCTTACCAATACAGAAAACAAACAAATGAAAATTTACCTGTGAGTAAAAGATACAACAAATTAAAAGTCTAGAATCCTAATTCATTATTTCCCAACTCCAAATTCTGTGCACTAATTTGTTAATTTAATGTTCAATCTGTTTAAAATTATTTACTCATTCATGCAGTCAGTCCTTGCTTCAGTTTATGATAGTGAAATATGGAAATACAAGTCTTAGAGTACTGTTATTCAGTTCTGCCTTTCACTGAAAGGTCAAGTAAGAACTATTTACTAATTAGTAGATAAATTAAAAATATTCATAGGTTCTTGCATGGATTCTGGGTGAGAAAATGAAAAAGATAAATCCATGGTCTTGGGAGTGTGTGTAGGCCAGTAGCACACTATTCACATAACTTTGGTGAGTATCTGTCTTCAATCAAAATTGTGTGCTTGTTAGGACTTAGGGTCCACAATAGTTCAGTTTCTATGACATCTGCATCCTCTAACATAGAAGACAGCCAGGAACATGTGATTTTTTTCCAGACTGGAAGCTTAAGAAATTAGCTAACAGAACAAAAGAAACAAAAGACAGTTTACCACGTTATGTGTAAAGAACTGTTATAAACTTAGCATAGACTAGAATGTAGCTTGACAGTGCAAATTGCAAAACAGACTAGTTCCTCCAGGTACTGTACCTGAGTTGTATGGTGCCTAAATGACATCATACTTCTTTGTTCTGGGAGGATTTGATCTGGCAGCCTCTTCCCTGAGGACTAGTTTTCAGAGTATTGAAGGGAGCTATGCAAGCTATCGATGGCTTGAGCAATCAACAGTTCTACACAGTTGTAATGACTATGAATCTCACCAATGGCCAACATGCCAAACTGTCTTCTAAGGAGGTAACCTGAGATTTAAGTCACCTAATTGTAGATGTTCCACTCCATAGGAAGCATTTACCCATGATAGGCAGGGTCATAGGAGGCTAGAGGAAAACGTACTACTGCCACTTTACTAACCAAGCATATATTTAACTGCATTCCAAATAGCTAACCTTACCCTTCTGAGTACTTCTTCATATTCACAGACTAGTATACTTTTTATCATTCATCAAAGAAACTCCTTTTGTTATGGCAGACAAAGATCAATATAAAAATCCACTCTCACCAACAGGCAGATCCCAACTGATTATAAGGTGCCCAACTCCAATTAATTCATTTACAACAATCCCTGCATGGAAAAGCCAAAGAACATTATAAGAGGGGTAAGAAACATAGAAAGAACCAGAGAACAAGCATGCCTGCTACAAGGTGATCTCTTCTAAAGGAGGGAAGGGACATAGAGTGAGGGGTTGATTAAGTATGAGGGAGTGGTTCTGGGAGGAATGGAGGGGTGGTAAATGTGATTAAAATACATTGTCAAAAATTTTCAAAGAAATAACAAAACATATTATTAAAAATAGAAAACTGCTGAATAAATAAGGATAAATAAGACACTGAAAAATAAAAGATAAACAAAGGCATTCATTAATAATACTAAATAGTAAAAGCTGAACATGATAGTTGAGAAATATGGAAGACATATTGGAAAGTGTTACACTGATTAGAGAACAGAAGGCTAATATACAGAAATTAGGAAAGAATGTGGGAAGCATCAGGGAAAGGGGGAGGGTTAATCTCCTCATGTTCTTTGAAACCTCAAAAATAGAGAATAGAAAGAAGGCAATGTGTGTAATAACTGAAATGGTTTATTATTATCCACTAGTCTAAAGGCCTGTAATCTGAAATAAGATGATTCCCATAAGTTAAAAAATGATTAAGTATACTATAGATTATATCAAGAAAAAATAGTCACAGACCAAAGACAAATCAAATGCCATAAGAGCAATGAAAGGAATAACCAGATTGCTTAGGATAAAATGGTAATTTGAATTTGACCTCTCACTAACATTAAGCAACAAAGTTTGCATTTCAGAGACTTCAGAGATAGCTGAGTAGGTAAGTTTATTTGCTGACCATTCAGAGGACCTGGGTTTTGTATTTAGTACAAATCATCCATCCATATTTGGCAGCTCATGATTTTCTTTTAATTCCAGCTCAAGGTAGTTTGCAATCTTCTGGTCTTTGCAAACATCAACACTCATTTGAATATACTCCAACACAGATACACACAAATACAAATAACTAAAAATAATATAAAACCAATTCTAAAGAAAATATAATCTTTAAGGTGTTCCAAGAAAAGAATGAATTCCACTTCAATTATTATTCAAGAATGAGCAAAATATATTGCAGTGGCAATTTTATGGGTAACACGTTAATAAATGTAGTTTTAAAGAAGCTAGTTGCTTAATATTGTTCCAACAGAAATTTTATTAATTTCTTTGAGAATTCCATAAGATGTATTTTGCCCATTGTCACCCTTCCTCTCCTAAATTCTTACATAATCATCCTGTCTATCACCCCACCTTTTCTTACCTAGTTCTAGGTTGCCGATTTTGAATGAAAGCTGATGAATCTAGTCTACAGGAATGTTACCCAATAACAAAATCAGATAGAGAGTAAATTAGCTTGTTATGACTAATATTAAAAAATTCACAGTCTTGTAAGAAAAGAATCTAAACAAACACACAGGAAATTAAGACTTAGAAAAGCATTGGGGTAGTAATAACAAGACTAAAGCATCACCCCATTTTTATCCTAGGAGGTTATTACGGGTATTAATTTTTTAAAAGCTATATTTAAAATACAAAGTTTAATCACAGAAAAAACAAAATCCACACAAAAAGAAATGTATACTGAGGGTTTGCTCAGTGGTAGCACACTTACATACCATGTGCAAAGCTCAGGATTCAATTTCCAGCACTATGACGTAGATAAAAAAATGTAGCATGGGAGGTATAAATTCATTTACTACCAGAGAATACAAAATGTCATTGTGCTTATCCCATCTAAAAAGTAAAATTGTTTTACAAACTAAGTGAATATTGTACATATACATCTACATAACTCACTGTGTAACTATATAGTATTTAAAAAGTGTTATTCTAGATAATTTCTATTTCCTGTTCTTATCATTATGAAAGTGATGAAAGAGCAAAATCATAGTTGTCAATTACTTTTAAACAACACACAACATGAAACACAATTTCACACTCCTTCATATATAATTTACAATTGCTATCAACATTTTATGAATGTGGAACTATAGATTTTGTGGGATTTAATACCATCTCAAGGTTGATCTGTAGGACTGGGATGTGAAAGTCTAAGCAACCAAAGAGTGACTTAACTTTAATCATTCTGCTGACTGTTCCTCATGCTTTCTCAAACATATACTCCAAGTTCATTGAAAGTCCACTTGGCTGTTTCTATCTTGATGAAGTGAAGCATATTCAGACAATCAAAGAGAAATAGCATTTTATTTGCATAGTTGATGAGAACAATGAGGGATATGTTTATTTAAAATGCACATATTCTGTTTCCATTCTTTCCTACCCCCTGTCCCTGCAACCCTCAAAATTCCTTTGAATATCACTCTCCACTAGAGATCCAAGTGACTTTTAAAAGAACCTCACTAAGAAAGAGCAAGAGTGGCATTTAATCATTTAATCAACCATTATTTATTAGTATGCTCTTCTGTGTGTATAATTGTGGAGGATACAGAGAATGTAGTGATAAGTTCCTCTCCTGGAGGGCTGTATTGATTAGCAGAGAAGAAAGAGATGAGAACAAATAATAATGGTACTTGGCATGTCATCTGCATTTCATAAAGTTTATTGAATACATGAATGAATGAGAATAAGGGAAGTATTGTGTGTAGTTTCTAAGAGCTGCCTCATCAGTAGAAGTGGCTTCAAACAACAGACATTTGTGTGCTCCCCTTGAAAACACTTGGGGGAAGGCTATCCTTGATTCTTCCTGGTTTCTGATGTGCTCATTTGTCCTTCATGGTCATATTTTATGGATTCATCATTACAATCAGCATCTATAATTATCAAGCATTCCCCCTGTGTCTCTTCCTGTTAAAATCGCATTTTTGGGAGAAGGCCAGAGTTGACCTAGGATCTTACTAATCCCATAAGCCAAGAATAAGACTACTACCACAGTTTAAACCAAGATTTGAAAAAAAGCTTTAATAGAACACTGACCAGGTAGATGCCTCTGGCCAGGTCCATAAACATGTTCCCAGGAAATGGTCCCAAGTCATGTTTTCCAGGGGCTTAAGAAGGCAAAATTTATAGCTTACTGCATTTCCCATAAAGCCCAATCCAGGGCAACATTATATCCTGTCTGCCTACCTCCTGTGTACATCCAATCAGGGGCAGGGTACATCCTAACATATTTCCTGCCCACATGTGATCAGGCACATCTGGAACAGATGAGTCAATCAAAACATGTTAGGGGTATGATAACATGTGGCTTGTTATCTTCCATAAACTGTAGCCTCCTGCATTTCAAGAACTAATTGTCTTTGGACAAGGGGTTTGCAGACCAGAGGCATTTTTGTTTTATGAGTTTCTTAGCCATAGTAATTAATACTTAAAATATAACTTTGGTTCTCACATATCCCCCTTGTGTTGTATTTTGAGTCAAATACTGGCTCTGTGATGGGTAGCTATTTAAATGGTGGTCTGATAACCATCAGTTTAATGGTTCCCACCAAGGAATTTTCATTTAGTTAAGGAATCAGTAATGCAATTGCCAAGACTAATTATTAGAAGCAGAAGAGCCAAAGGCCCTGTGATGGCTGACATCAGAGATACTATTAGGAGGATCCTGGAAATGAAATGGGGCAGTTATTTACTTCATCTTAAGTCTCCTTTTTTCTGCAATGTTTTTTTTTGTACAACCTGATTATTTCTGATGATTCCTGAGTAACTTGTATAGGAACAAATTTTCTCTTAAAGCTACACAATAATTTCTCTGCCTTAAACAGAGGTGTAGAATGATTTTAACTAATGAATCAAACTGCTGGTAGATCTTGGTTTATTTGCTTTTAACAGGTACCTTTCCTGGTAATTCAATAGGCAGTATAGGTAGCTATTTTGCCCTCTCTGATAGGGAATACACCTTTGGTTTAACATATTAGCCTGTTGTGAGACAAGGGATGATACTCACTCCTTCCTGCTTAAATTAGGTCATTGTTGTCAGGAGGGCTGCAATTGTAGCCGAAGGTAAGTGCAAAATTCAGGCAATGAGGCATTCTACAGAAGCATCTGGTTCACTGACTCAGCTGAAGAGACAGGGAACAATCACATCATCTGGACGTGTCCACATCAGCTTCCGGCAAGTCCAGGACTCATGGTATTTAGAACAGATTATAGTCAGTAGCTGATGCTTGAATGGTACTTTAGTTTGGGTAACTATTGCTGTAAAGAGACATCATGACCCATGACCACAGAAATTTTTATAAGGAAAACATTTAATTCAGGGGGCATGCTTACAGTTTCAATGGTTTGGTCCATTATCATCATGGCAGGGAAACGTGGTGTTGGTTACATCATGGCTTGCTTGTAACAGAATGTCTAATGTCTTGTGATACTGGGTGGTATCTGGAGCATAGGAAACCTCAAATTTTATCTCCACAGAGGCACACTTCATTAATCAAATCCATACCCACTTCAATAAAGCCACACCTTCTAATAGGGCCATTCCTTATGAGATTCTGAGGGCCAATTACATTAAAACTACCGCAGATGGTGTCTGTCAAACAACTGGAAATCAGATGATACAGATATAGACAAGGGACAGAAGTTAAAATTTAGGGACTTCATGGTGATATACTATATATGATTTATTAAAGCTTGCCGGGGGATTCACAAAGTAAAGTCAGCCACAAGTCGTAGAAGCCAGGCACACACCTTTAGTCCCAGAAGCCAAAAGCTGGGAGGTGGTGGTACACACCTTTAATCCTAGGACTCAGGATTAAGAGATAGATGATGTCTGTGAGCCCAAGGCTTCCCAGATCTACACAAGAATGGATCGGTCTGAAGTAGAACTATAGCTCACACCTTTAATACTACTATTAAGGAAGTATGTAAGACAGAAGCAAGGTCTCAGAGAGACATTTATTCTCCACACTGAGGAGAGGCAGCAGTTTGGTAAAGAGCTCCTACTTGGATTAGCCCTTTCAGCCTTAAATAGAGATGAGAGCTAGTGGCCAGCTGCTTTGTTTTTCTGATCTTCAGCTTGAGGTTTGGACTCCAATATCAGTCTCTGGGTCATTTATTAATTTGTGTGACAGGACTTAAAGGAAAATACTACAGTTTGACCTTTAAGGCCCATACCCCTAGAAGTTGGTTGAGGGCAGGAGTCCCAAGACGAGAAGAGAGACATCCCATACTCAGGAGTAGACAGATGAAGAAAGTTAGGCTGCACTTATCTGGAGTCCTATTGACCTGTGAGAGTTGGATGCAAGTATTATGACTATCCAGATTCTCTGAAGCTTACATGATTATTTTTTATTTAAAAATAGATGCTTAAGATATATTAACAATACCAATATGTACTGAAATCCAGATTGTAGAATAATAGGTAACAAGTGTCTGGAAAACTCTTAGAGTAGACTCACACCTCTGAGTCCTTACAAAAGCTTTGGGTTAAAAATAATCAATATTTTTTCTCTGCCTAGAGAGCTGGATAGAGAGTTGACAAAAATATATTTAGTCCTATGAGAAGCACCTTCAAGTCTACACACACAAGATAGACAAATCTCATCAGAACTCCATGGATTGATGTTGAATCTCTGTACTATTGGATGCTAAATGTAACAATATCGTAGATGTGGAAATAAATCTGAAACATTTCTCATTTTTACTTACCTTAAGTCACTTACTTAAACCTTTACAATTTGTATTTATACATCTTAAATCATTTTCTGAGATCCCCAGAACTTAAGTTTTATATCCTCTGAATATATATTTTCTTATACCCTTACAATTTGCATATACTTTAACCCTTTATTTCTTTCCTTTAATCATTTACCAGTGACGCAAGTAGGCATAGGTTATTGATAGCAATAATTGCAAATCATGTTCTGTAATGTGTGGTCTTCCTGCCACCCGCCTAGGTCCCATTGCTGCTTTAGCCCCCAAATAACATGAGACACTATATTAATTATAAAGCTTTTGGCCATTTGCTATTGTTTCCCACTGGCTAGCTCTGACACATAATTACTAATATATATTCTTATAAGGACTTATCTTTCCAAGGACACCCTCCTGACACATACTTTACTTCCTGGAGATCACATGGTGACTACCCCTTTTTATATGAAGCATGTTAGCAAGGCAAACATATCTACCTTTTTTTTTATCAACAGGAAACCTTATAGTTCTAGAAAAAGCAAGGCCTGATTTTTACATATGTAATGAGCTAACAAGGTGGCCACAGCCTTGGGGAAGACCATAGTTACCTGCTGCTGGTGACAAAGCTATAATAGACTAGCCATCAATACCAACAGAGATCTGAGGAGGATTAATTATAATAGAAGTATTATACAAATAACCTGTGTATCATGAAAAATGACAGATGCTAGTATATTACTTAGGTGGTCATCCCAGACTCCTGTGGCCTCCATGTCATTGAAGAGAGAGGTACCAGGGCAGTATTAGTCTTCAGGGGTCAGACACATAAGATGAGAGGCTTTCCTGTGGAGAAGGAATATGGGGTGGAGGGGGAAGGTTGACCTTCCCTTGTCTAGGCAAATTCGGTCAATCAACTCTCCAGTGTTCTGTTGTTGACAGTTTCAGCTGGGTCCTAGTGTCAGGAAGATCATTGGGGCATTCTTGTCCTGTGGTTAGCCTGTCAAAATCCAGGCAGAGTCATCATGGTTCCCTGTCACCTTCTTTGAAGATCATGGGGTCAATGCGAGAAGCAAGAGTTAAGCTTTTTCCATTAAACATTTTAAATGTCACATTCATCACATCTCTGATAATTTTGAAGACCATTATCTATTAAGTGTATCTAAGTTAAACAAACCTATACTTCACCTTGTAAACACATATAGGAGGCTAAATAAATCTAATTTCTGTAATTAGTTACATTAGTATTTAACATGACTATAATTTAGTTTTGAATGCATTAAAGAATTTGATCCATTATGAGGTGAATAACTATTAACATTCATGTCTTAATCATCTTTAACTGTTTACAATAAGTTAGCCTTAAAAATAACAATTTCTGCTTTTAAGCTTCTTTTTTAATATGAAAATAAATTTTTTATCTCATAAACACAATCCCTAGAGAGAATGGGAACTTCCCTGATCTTTCATATTGCACCATCCTTTAAGTTTCTTTATATTTTGTATATTTGATATACTAATAAAAATAACTTAAGCTTAACAAAGTTAGCAAAGAAAAGACCAGACATACATTCTTCTTCTTATATAAGGAGAGACATTCTCTAACCAGTAGTTCTCAACCTTCCCTATGCTTCCACCCTTCAACAGTTCCCCATGTTATGGTGACCCTCTAACCACAAAATCATCACAACTCCAAATTTGAGACCTTTTGAATCACAATGCAAACATCTGACATTCAGGTGGTCCTAGCTACCCCTGTAAAAAGATCTTTTGACCTTAAAAAGTCATGGCCCATAGGCTAACAAACTACTCTGAGCCCTTTTTCAGATTACTTAGGTCACTATCTTGCTGCCAAGTAAGCTAGGACTATCCTAGTTTCTGGTGTTTAGTATTAGGTGCTCATAGCTATAGCCTTTTTAGTTTTTATTCATTTGTAAGTTCAAATATTAATAATATAAAACATTTTATAAACTTAAAGTGTTCCATAACCTTATGGGTTTAAATATTTTAAAAGCCATTCCTTTAAACATCCAGTTTTTTAATTTAAATTCTCTAAAACTCCAAAATTTCTTCTTGTAGAAATTTGAAATCTCTCAACTGTGTGCTCCAGAAATTTTTAAAATGAAATATTTTTTCTCTCCTTTCTTTTACTTCAAAGGAGAAGATAATGGGCACAGCTACAATCATCCTAAGGCAAAACCAGTTTTCAACAGAGCAAATAATTCAAAAGTCAGTATCTGGGATTTATTCACAATCCTTTGGGTTTTCTTAGGGTGCTTGGATTACCTCTTTGGCCACACACTCAGCAGCTTGTCCATAGCCTGCTTTCCTACATCCCAGCCTTCTCCATTTCATTGTGGCTAATGCTTCTGCTAACTACCACATGGTACCAGCATTTCCAAAACCACTAGGGCTCACCATTGTAACTGGACTCTCTTTAGAATCTCTAGCCCTAACACACATTGGCAAGTCTCAGCTGTTCCCCATAATCCCTTATCTCTTTAAAAGCAATATTACCTGGGTGACTCATAAAGTTTGGCTACCAGGGCAAGGTGTGCTTTTGCATATGGAGATGCAGCTTTAATATGTTATTAAACAAGCATTGTTTTAAAATCTTCAAAAGTGTTATTTTCAGGACAGGAATTACCATTAAAAAAACCATCCTAATCCAAAATATTTTGGAGATCTGTTGCTGCATCCTTGGTAAGCTCACTCCATGTATCACTTTTAATGAAGATGGTGGTTAAGTCTCATGAAATATGTCTTCTCCAACCCTACCAAAGATAGCTGCCAGCCATGTGGTTGCCAAACTATGGGGAAGTCACATGACATCACTCTCTAATCCTAACATAGGTATCTGCCAGCCATATGTCTGCTTAAAGATGGCTGCAATATATGTGTTGCTTATATCCTAAAATGGAATCATGCCACATGATTCCTTAAAGATTACCTATGTGGAGTTTTTTTAAACTATAAACCCCATGTTCCTAGTTTTAAGTTAATTTTTTTTATAGACTGGACAGATTTTCAATCACATTCAACAAAATGACCTTGTGAATCTCGAGGTACAGAATGGTCACATAAACCAAATATAACTTACTTTTTTGGTTGTACTTCTTTGCTTTCTTTTCCCTATCACAGTGTCAGAGTGGGTCAACTGATACAGGACATAGCAGAAGCTTTAAAATATGCTCGGGTCAATAGAAGTGAGCCCAATAGCCCAACCCTGGAGTCAGCTTTCTGATAGTAGAACAGCATAAAAAAACCCTTTAATGTTATCCACACTAAAAAGGCATCTTAATTCCTGCCAATGCAAATCCAGTGACCAGAGAGCTCAGGGATAAATTCTGAGCCCTAACACAAAAGCAGCCAAGGAAGCAGTGGAAACTGGTATCTGGTGGCAGCAGAGACAGCAAAATTATCCAACTTATTTCTGTCTCATATTTATACAGCATGTTTATACAACACTTATAGACACACCAGAAAACACAGACAGACAAAACATTCCATGGGAAATAGACAAAACTTTCCAATCAACCAGAACCAGGTGGGCAGGTAATGTCTCCCTACTTGCCCTGGAAGGGAGAATATGTGTGTCCATCGAACCCCCTCTACATCCCAGATAGGGATCCGACAAATTAGAATCAGACTATAACTCCCCAAGAGGCCTCCATAGATGCTACATTTCTCAGCATGGCATTTCACTCTGATAGTCTAAAAACTAAGGATAGCCTCAGACCCCTGAAACACCTCAAACACATGACTCCTGAAGTGGCCCCACATCTCTGTGTTTCAGAGTGAAAGTCCATCTTTAGAATTTGCGTGGGTGGTTGGAATCACACTGGATCGGCCAGAAAAAAATGTTATTACCACTCGTCAGCAATAAGGCCATTCACTTCCACAGTTTAAAGCCAAAATTGAAGGAAGTTTTAATTAAACACTGGCCAGGTAGATGGGCTCATATTTTTCAGGGCAAAACCCATATTTCACTGCGTTTCCCACAGGGTCCAACCAAGGGCAAGCTAAATCCTGATGAACTTCCTGGCTGCACACCTTCTGCCTACATCCAATCAGGGGTAAGTGTACATCCTGACATATTTCCTGCCCACATGTGATCAAGCATGTCTGGGAAGATGGGTCAACCAAACTTCTTTAGGGCAGTGAAAACCTGTGGCTTGTTATCTCCCATAAACAATAGCCTCCATCATTTCAGTAACTACCTGTCCTTGTAGATCAGAGGCACTTTTGTTTCATGGGTCTCTTTGGCATCATAATTAAAATTAAAATGTAACTTTGGCTGAATGCTGAAAACAAGTGACTCTCAGTACTCAGTCCTAAATAGGACATCTATATTGTCCCCTCACTCCCAAGGCTCAGGAAATATCACAGAGGAAAAGAAGGGAAGTAGGTAAGAGTATGAATAGGGAGAAGAATGTCATGAGGTGATGTTTTCTGGGCATGACTTACAATTGCATTCATTAATGCACAACAGTTCTGGTTAGCCTCAGAAAGCCTGTGCAAGATCCTACTGGTCAAGATTTAAAAATATATGGCAGATCAGCTCATGGGGCCCTACTAATAGCTGAAGAGCAATCAGGAATTGAGTGTTCTGGGATGGAGGTATTCTTCAGGATATGGCAGCTGGTAGTTTCCTGTACTCTGGTCAAAGGCACACACTTATCTACATATGAGAAGCACTAAATTGACACAGCAGGTTGTTAAAATAAATAAATTTTACATGAACTTAGCAGAAAGGCATGTTGGAGAGTTATTTTGAGGGATAAAAGAGGGAGTGGAGGGTAGAGATGATCAAAATTTATTGTTTATATATTTAATTTTTTTAAAGTACATAAACATATGTTATAGAGTTAAATAATTTTTAACTCAAGCAAGACAGGCAGATTAGTAGAGGGACAGAGGAAAGCTGTTAAACATGGTGCCTGGTAGAGTTATACAGATGGCTTAGCAGTTAGGAACATATGATGTTGTTGCAAGACCTGGGTTCAATTCCCAACACCCACATGGAAACACACAAACATCTCTAACTCTAGTTCCAGGATTTCAATCATCTTCTCTGGCCTCCTCAGGCACCAGGCAAGCACATGGTGCAGAGACAGATGTGCAGCCTGAACACCCATGCACATAAAATACTAAAATAATACTTAAAAATACAAAATAAATTATGGAGCATTTTATTTTTTAAAGAAAGTGGCAATTATTGCTGTTTTGAATCATACATATTTTTCCTGAATGCCCTACTTTTATTTACAAAACTGAAATTAAGAATGACAAATTAAAAAATAAAATAGGCAATCTTTTCAATAAGAGGGATTTGAAATTGGGAAAACTATGAATAAATAAGTACTTGTTGGAGTATTATTATTTAAATCATTTAAAAGGACTACTTTAACCTATGTGGATTTGCCCCGATACACCTTTGAAACTTAAAAGACTGTTCACAGTGTATGACAATTTTGAAATACTGAGGACATGAAATGAAATAACCTCAAAACATACTTTTACTTTTTGTTCTACATTATTTCAATTTAGTTCTTAGTTAAATAAGCTAGATTTCTTTCCATAATATTTCAAAATGGAGAAAAAGCAAGTCTCAGTGATAATTTTCCATGTTACCTGATCAAATAGGCTAGTGATCAATGAAAATGTTGTATCTTTGTAAAGTAAACTTTGCAATTTTTAAGGCACACTTAACACAGAATTACAAATAATAGTTTAATAAATATTCTTGTTTACAAATTCTACTCAGCATTGATACTATATATAACACATTTTTATTTTTTGACATGAAATATCCAGTATTTGCTCATATTGCCATCAACACGTAGAACCAAATGACAAGAGATGGCAGCTTCGGTATAAATTTTATATGATGCTTTGGTTATGTTAATAAATAACACAAGTGGGAAACAAGAAAGAGTTATGTCCAGATTTCACTCATTTGTCAGTAAAAGTGGGAGACTTCTTTGCTAATTTATTAATATATTTCAAATCCTGGATGAATATTTCTTTCATTTATTTGTGTTATTCATGATGTAAAAGCTCCTCTCTTGACAGGTTCAAATTTATTTTGCTTTATTAACATTTTCTTCCACAAGCCCTTAAATCTACAATCAGCAAAATTATAAATCACACTCTCACTTAGAGTTACTGATGTCTTTGATGAAAATATTATTGCCATGCCAATTTCCATATGATGAAGGCTACAGCCGAGTTTAATATTAGGAAGAGATGCAGCATGAGATGTTAATATATAATGTTTCTACTACATAGATTTATTAGATATACATAGTCATCAGCACATCACAGGATATTTATTACAAGTGGTGAGTTTTGGGAATTTGTAAGTGCAGTTAATTTCTAATTTATTTAACCCATTTTTATACTGTGACTCATTCTTTTTAAGAAAAATATAACAGCAGACTCTCAAAAATTTGTATTATCATATCAGTATTATAAGAGACAGCAAAGGGTTTAAGAGTAAGAATGTGGGTGAATTTGTAAATCTGATTTCATTGGTTCTAAGAACATATGAAAATAATATCCAAACAATTATATATAGATAAGTGTGTAATTATATCTATATCTATCTTTATATATATATTCATGTATAGATGGTAGAAAATACCTTCTTCAGTTTTCTCCATCTGGAAACTTCCATGTAAAAATCAGGTATGGAACATCATATATGATATACATACATACATGTATGCATTTATAAAAAGATATGCACCTTTATACACACATGTTGTTCTTTTCCAATTTTAAAAAGAAAATAATTCGTTGTTTTTATTTTATGAGTATAACTGTGGCTTAATGGATGAATGTTTACTATGCACAAGTCTGGTGCCTGTGGATCAAAGAAAAGGGTGCCGCGTGCCTTGGAGATGGAGTTAAAAATACTGTGCCCTCTCACATGTCTGCTGGAAACTGAACCATCATATTTGCTTACTCTCAATAGTTGATCAGTTTTGAGTCTTCAGGTTAACTGTTTCCATATGGGAAAAGATGCTTCTCTGATAGGTCATGAGCAGGTCAGATTGTTGGTCAGCTCCAGCCTCCTTCCAAAGGTGACAGTTTTATACAGATAGATACACAGAGAGATTGTTAGATAATAACAGATGCCAAGATTGTAGCTGAAAATCTACAAGCCAACATGTACCAAGAGCAGCTGGCTTCACCCTTTAAATCAACACACTTTTACATTTATGCTGGAAAGATTTTCCAGACATAAGACCACCAACTACTCTTTTTCTCATTTTTTATTAAATTTTTTCATATCCAATCCCATTTCCCCTTCCCTCTTTTCGTCCCACTCCTTCCACTCCCCCTACTACCATCTGCTCCACAGAGATGGTAAGTCCTTCCATAGTAAGTCTACTAAGTCTGTCCCATCATCTAGTTGAGGCAGGACCAAGGCACCTCTCCACTCCCACACCTCTGTGTCTGGACTTGGCATGGTATGTCTCCATATAGAATGGACTACACCATGTCAGTTTGTGCATTAGTATTAGGTCTTGGATCTACTGCTAGTGGCCTCATACATTGTCCCAGTCATACCATTGTCACCTATATTAAGGGATCCTAGTTTGGTCTTATACAGATTACCTATTTGACAGACCTGAGTCAGTAATCTCTCACTAACTCATCATGATCTTGGCTCCTTTGTTCATATTATTGTACTCCAGGAATTTTGCCCATTATTTAGTTGTGAATTTTTGCACATGCTTACATCTGTTTCTGGAAGAGGGTTCAAGCTTCTATGGGGTTTTGGATGATAGGCTGGGTATCTTTTTTCCTTTATCTCTGGTATCCATTTATGAGTGATTACATACTATATTAGTCTTTATGGTTTTTGGTTATCTTACTTAGGATTTTTTTCTAGTTCTGTCCATTTACCTGCCAATTTTAGGATGTCATTGTTTCTTATCACTGAGTAATATTCTGTTGTGTAAATATACTACATTTTCTTTATCTATTCTTCAGTTGAGGGGTGTCTAGCTGTTTCCAAGATCTGTCTATTACAAATAATGTTGCTATGAACATAGTTGTGCAAATATCCTTGTGGTGTGAATGTGCCTCCTTCTGGTATATGCCCAACAATGGAATTGCAGGTAGGTTGACCCCTAATTTTCTGAGAAATCGCTGTTATGATTTCCACAGTGACTGTACAAGTTTGTACTCCCACCAGCAATGGAGGAGTGTTCTCTTTTCTCCACATCCTCTCCTTCATAAGCTATCACTGGTGATTTTTATTTAGCCATTCTGATCAGTGTAAGATGCAATCTCAGAGTGGTTTTGATTTTCATTTCCGTGATGATTAAGGATGTTAAGCATTTCCTTAAGTGTCTTTCTGCCATTTGAGATTGTTGTGTTGAGAATTCTCCAGTTAGGTCTGTACCCAATTTTTAATTGCAATATTTGGTATTTTCATTTCTAGTTTGTTGAGTTCTCTGTATATTTTGGAGCTCAGTCCTCTGTCAGATGTGGAGTTGGTGAAGATCTTTTCCCATTCTCTAGTGAGCCGTTTTATCTTGTTGGCCATGTTCTTTGCTTCACTGAAGCTTCTCAGTTTCAGGAGATTCCATTTATTAATTGTTCTCTCAGAGTCTGTGCTACTGGGGTTCTTTTCAGGAAGTGATGTCCTGTGCCTATGTGTTACTTGTGTGTAAGTGCTTCTGTATATGGATCAAAGAGTGAAAACCTGTACAACTGTGCATGTGTGGAAGGAGAGGACATATTCTGATGTTGGTCTTTAACATCTATCGTGTTTGAGGAAGAATCACTTGCTTGGTTTTCAAGAATCTACCAGGTTAGCAGACAAGTTAATGTCCAGGGATTCTCTCTGCCCCACCTCTTATCCCAACAAATTACTGTTGTGATTATATGTGTGTATACATACACTGGGCATATGTGAATTCTTGGGATCCAAAATTGGGTTCTCATGCTTGCTTGAAAAACATTTTATACACTTGCCTACCTCCCTGGTCACCAGTTAATATAGTAACCAGATAATTGATCCCATTTATATAGTAGCTATTTTTAGTCAACAATTTATGATCACGCTTTGTTAGCTGTTTCTTTTTATATTTTGTGTAGACTTTTTGTACCTCTATTTCAAGTGTTCGTCTTTTGTAATGTTTTGTTGTTGTTGTCGTTGCTGCTGTTATTCATCTCTAGTGATATGTTTCCTATCATTTCTTTTTCTGTTTTTATCAATAATGTGAATAGTGTCTAGATGGTTACTATGCAACATAAAGAAAATTGTATTATAAGTATCTCTTGTGTGTAAAACATTGCTTTTTTATGCTTTACTACTGTTCCATATTTGCCTTTGTCCTTTGTATTTGATCATTTCTGTTGATATTGTTCATTTTTCATTATTTGAACAACCAGTGAATTTCCTAATTCTTCCTTTCATTTTAATTCCCCAGATTTTGTCAAATTTCTGCTATTATTTATTTGAATATGTTTTAATCACTTTTTAACATTCTTTTTTCAAAAATTTTTTAATTCATGTCATATTTTACACTTTATGGTTCCTGATAATTTATGTAATTACTTATTTATTCTGATTTTCTGCTTCTGAAATATAACTATTTCACAGAAATGCATTAAGATTCTGATTCATTAACTTGGTCAAGTCTGCTGTTGAACCTCTGTGTAATTATTTTTCTTGGTTAATTTTGAATATATTTATTTGTACATGTTTTCTTTAAAATATTATTGTATCAATTTGGTGAAATCTTCACATCGACTTTCATTGTTTTCCTTACTGGACAACTTATTATAAGAAGTCTTTTGGATTTCTGGTCAGTGTCATGTCTCAATTTTATCAGGGATTGTTTCTGGAGATTTATTATTTTAGTTACCATATACTTTTTATTCATTTTGCTTGGGTGCATATGTTGTCTTATGTTTACTAGATAAATTAACCACCAATCTCAGTCTTGTTAGACTGGCCCCATGTCAGAGCTGTTTCTTTCCTCTCAACTGATCCAGAGGCAACAGGAGTTTCTAAATAGTGTGTGTTGCTGTCTCTTTACAAAGTGGCTTTTCATTAAAGAGGAGAATTTCAGCTATGAAAGAATGCAGTTGTTAGGGATGCAGCTAGGGGCACTGAACAAATGTATCCCAATCCCTTTTTACCAAAAAAGGACCCAAAAGTGTCATAATTTGACTCCTACTTGGTCAATCCTACATCAGGGATGTTTGAGGTAGTTATCTTTGCATTTCTTCAAACTACTCACAGAGAAGGTAGGGAAATAGCTGACAAGTGTGTAAGTCATGATTTTTCTTTGTGATCTACGAGATTCTAGATGTCAAAACTGAAATAACTCCCATGGATAGGTGATCTAGTATGCAGTGTTGAAGGTAAAGTTGCACCAGGTAGAAGGATTACAGAATCTACTTCCAGGAGGACTCTTCAGATATGGATTTACTAGTTAACAAATCATGCAGACGATTGAGAGACTGTCCCATCACCTGTTTGACTTTGCAGACATGTCAGACACTCTGAGAATTGCAACGTTTCTGGTCTGGAAATACTGTTGAAGTACACCAAACAAAATCACATTCTTTTTCTATTCAACCATGAGGATCTATCTCTGTCTCCATCCAAAGAGAGACAAGGGCTGGAATTACTATTGTAACACAGCAGGAAAGAGACACCAGGAAGTCCTCTATTCCTGTCTTATCTGAAATAGGTTCATTCTTTATTTGCTCTGTAGACCATCAGTTATTAAATTGGTAGTCTCTATAACTGTTGGGAGTTGCTGGAAAAACTTGTAACCAAAACTTTTTGCAAGTCGGTCTAATACCAGGCACTATAGCCACTGTTTATGCTACTGGGCTTCAAAACATTCTTTTGTTCATTGTGCTTGAGGGGAATCCTCTGATGATGTATTCTTGGCATTCCTCAAGCCCAATGATATAAGATGTGGGCCCTCTGGCAAGAACTGTAAATGTTGAATACTGTATGTGTGGTACAAGATCTCCCTCTTTGTGAAGTTAGAATTTGAAGGTTTTTGTTTTGTTTTTCTTTGTTGAGATTGGAAGATGCTGTGCACTTGGTGGAGTAAGTTCACAGCTTTATGTGTTTTTTTCCTATTTTGATGTGTGTATCTTCTTAGTTGTATGGTGTGTAGAAGTCTGTCTATTGAATTTTTGCTTTCTCTGGAGAGAACTGATGCATATATATTTGTTTTACTTCATGTTTTTGTGAGAACACAGATATTCAGAAGTTTCTTTGTCATTTTTCTGTGTTGCTAACATTTCTCTGGCTTTGTATTTTTATCCTGAAAAATTAATCTAAGTTAGCAAATGATTGAATTTTGATTAACTATGATTAGTAATTTGACCGAGAGCATCTGTAATGTTGTACTTCTAACTCATGTTATCCATACTTAATGTTTTAATTGTACATGAAAATACTTTTCTATGGTTTATAGTCAAGTCAGTATTTTTATTTCCTCGATAGATGTTTTAAGTGAAGACAACTTCATGTTTGAATGAAAGGAAAACACTAAACTTTCTATACAAAACACTGATAAGGGTAATTCTGTTCTGTAGACTCCCAACATATTATTTCTTACCTTAATGAATTTGTCTTAGAAGCTTTTAATCTAGTTATTCCATAACCACATGTAATACTACAGGATAGCATTTTATGGACCTACTGGTATATGTGGATTTAACTATGGATTTGTAAATAGATTTAGAAAAGATTATCTGGAACTGACCTATGCCTATTCCAGAATTAAGGTAGGAAACATTTTGGTTAATTTGAATATCTTATATTAACCCATGTTTGTCTGGGTTCAGTTATGTGTTTATGTATATGTATTTGTTCTTTCTTCTTAGTTGCCTAGAAGTACTGCTATATTTTTAGGGTAATATAAGTAAATTCTATATTTGATAATAAATGTATATTATACTTAGAAGAGAACTATTATCCACTTTTGACTATTCTGTCTTTAGAATTCATATTTTTTCTAGGAAACTGAATGATACAGATTTTCTGGGACCCTTATACTTTAGAATACGACATATCTCTAAATTAAATAATAAACTGACATACTTCAAAAAGGTTTGCATTTTTGCATTATTTAATGCTTACATTCTTCATATCTATATTTGAATTTTATACTTTTGACCAAACTTCTTCATAGATTTTTTTCCTTCTGCATATTAGCTATAGAAGTGTGATTCCAAATTTGGAAACACTGGTGTTGTTAAATATGGAATAAGGACCTGTGGGATGGACGGAGCACAAGCAATGGAGAGTATATTAACCATGGTTTATTATAGAAAGACTAAAAGGGGGGAGAAAGACATGACAGAGAGAGAAGATGAGAGAGGATGAGACAGAAAGACCAGAGTAAGAGAGAGAGAAGAGTAAAAGAGAGGATGAGGAAGAGAGTAAGAGAAGAGTAAAAGAGTGCATAAATGACCAGGGGTCAGTCCTTTAAAGGGGTCCTTTGCACCTGCATGGTTCTCACAGTATTCTTGGGTGGCCAGAGTGTCGCCTGAGTGCATCCAGCCAGGTAACAGGGCAGGCCAGCGTAATGCCTGAACCTTTCATTCCCTCCTTTATTTATGATTGAAAATTAGGTGGCGTTGTTAGGCGTGGCAGGTTAGGGCATAAGGATGTTGAGTTCTTAAGACTGCTTCCTTCTGACCTGGGGGCATCGACCATCTTTGGGGGAACCTGAGAATGCTGAGGTGTTGTCACGTCCTGAGTAGTTCCATTGTAATCTTGTCTGTGTGGAACTCTCCGGCACCTCTGTAGATCTGGCAAGATGTTAGCAGAGTAGAAGACAAAGTTAGGTTAAAGAATTTTTTTCTTAGGTCCTGGTATTTTAAGGGAAGATTCTAAGATGAGGGAGGGGTTCCCAAGTGGTCCCAAGATGAGGGAAGGAATTCTTAGGACCAGGGAGAGGTTGAATAATATCTGGAGTGAATCTGTCCTGTTTGGATGGGTCCATTTTGGCTTCCTGGAACTTACAAGAATTCTTACAGAACATAAGTATTAGACATATCAGCAGCATATTTGTGTTTGAAAAGACTTGGCTGAAAGCATTAACATTTTTGAAACTGATATATTTTTAGCACAATGAAAAACACCTTACTTTTCAGCTTGTAGTTACGATCATATAGTGGTGTAGTTGTTTAGCACTCTGTTTGAGTTAATTATTAGCTTATCAGAACTTTATTGATTAATGTTAAGACTATGAGAAGTACTATAATGAAGGAGAAACCTGTAACATGCTTTATTTTTTAATGTGTCAACTTACTTTATTACATTACCATCTTATATAGATAAACCTTAGAATGAAATCTCTTTTATGACAGAGCTTTGCCGTGTCTGTTACTTTAAGTTGGCAAAGCTACCACCTGTCAAAAGCATCAGAGTTCTTGGGAAGGATAAGATTTTCCTGAGATTGAAGAATGAGAGACTTAGTAGCTGACTGCATGGAAAACCACAGCCAAGGTCACCCACAATTGTGGAAGTCAGAGGTTCCAAAGATACCTGCCTTTTGCTGATAGTAAGACCTGTTGCTTGGGGACTTTTATGAAGGCTTTCTATCGTTGACCTGAGCAACATGGATAAAAACAATTCCATTATCCTCTTGTTCAGGGCCTGAAGAGTCCTTTGAAGCAGTTTAGGTAAAGGGCAGGGTTGCTTAGTGGCCAGCGTTGCCACTTTTGTGGGCAGAGTTCTTTTTAGTGTCCACCAATCTTCTTGAAGGAAATGGGGTGGTGCCAGCAGCTAGCTTCTTTCAATGTTATAGAAGGCTTCTAAATAAAACATTTAAATGCCATTTTCTCTAGATCTCTGAGCATTTGAGGGCTGTCTGTCTGTTTAGCATATCTTAGTAGACAAAATTTATCTTTAGTGACTTGCCTTAAGCACATAGATGGCTAGAGAATAGAAGTAATAGAAGCTTTAACTTTGTAAACAGCATACAGGAAGGACTGGGTGTCATAAATACTTTGTTAATTTGAAATAGACCCTTATCACTTTAAATGTTTACCATTACTTAAAGATATGACAATTTAGAAGTATTTGATATTTAGTATAGTTAAATTTAAATTGTATATAAAGTTACCTTATATTTTTACATATACATATAGATACATTAAACAGGATTGGGTAAGTTGTAGCAAACATACAGATTTAAAGAGACAGTCAGGGATGAGAAGGAAGATTTATTGCAGATAGAAGAAGGGACCCTGGAAAGGCAAAGCATTCAATAAACAAGCCATGTGTAACAGGGCCAGTGAAAAATGAAATTAGAGACAAAAATAAAAACACAAAAGAGACAAAAAGTAAATGAATTGTATCTGTCAGCAGGCTTGGGTGGCAGAAGCTGCTGGACTGAGTGGGCATGCCTATAGCTAGGTCACTCAGTAAACATGGCAGTCTCAGTAAACACGTTTCCAAGCTAGGCCACATGTTAGGCCACATGGTTAAGATCACCAAGATGGCAGCCTCCATAGGCACATTTCCATCTGCCGGCAGAAGTGGCCTTTTTTTTCCACGAGTGAGGCAGAAAGATGTATGACCACTGTAGGTCTAAGAAACAAATGAACGGCTAATGCCAGGGTGTAAAACCTGAGAAACCCCTCATGGGTCTGAGCAGTAAAAAACCTGAAAACCTCAAACCTCATTTGTGGGGGGAAAAAAGGAAAAACTCCCAGAACGTCCTGAGCAGACACTAGGATGAACAAAAGACACAAAACAGGACACTCCCAGTTGGAAGGCATTTCTTGCCTTGAGACATCTTTATTCATCATGGGAAGCATCAGGAAGCCTCTGTGGTCACTGGGAGTTTTAGTGTGCAGGGAACAGAATAGTAAGAGAAGTGAGGAAGAGCAGAGCCTGCATTTCTAACCATAGATCACTGGTAATATGTGGGTGCCAAAAGCTGACACATGGTTTGATACGGGGGGGGAGAAACTTCCATGAGAGAGACAGAGAATAGGACACAGAAACCCGAAAAGACAAAACCACCAAAGGCTTGTAGCTGAAACCTCATCCATGGGAAGTTATTTCCCATGAGTGAGGCTGAAGATGGCTTAGTACTATCTCAGAACTCATCAGCCTGAGATCGTGGCCAAGAGCAGAAATGGCCCAAAAAGCAAAGCAATCGATAAGTCCTAAGTGGGGAGGGGGTTTACAAGACATGGCTATGGTGGATGGAAGAATCCAGAGATCCTTAGTTGGAAAAGTGACCAAGTTGAAGGTCTCAGGTTGTCAGCATCTCAGTTAAAGCTAAGGAAGGAATAGATGCCAGAAAACCTGTTGAGTCACAGCATCAAAAGTTGTTAAATATGGAATAAGGACAGGCACAATGGACCGCGCACAAGCCTTGGAGAGCATATTAGCCATAGTTTATTATAGCTAGACCAAAAGTTGGAGACACACATGACAGAGACAGATGAGAGAGGATGAGATAGAGAGAAGAGAGAGAGAGAGAGAGAGAGAGAGAGAGAGAGAGAGAGTAAGAGACAGAGAAGGAAGGATGAGAGTAAGAGAGAGAGGAGAGCAAGAGAGAGAAAGTAAGAGAGAGACTGAGAGAGAGAGAGAGGATGAGGTGATGAGAGTAAGAGAGAAGAGTAAAAGAGAGCATAAGAGGACAGGGGTCAGTCCTTTAAAGGGATCCTTTGCATCTGTATGTTTCTCACAGAGCTCTGAGCTGGCCAGAGTTTTGCCTGAGTGCATCCTGAAAGATAACAGGGCAGACCAGCGTAATGCCTGAACCTTTCAAATGGGTGAAGAGACACAAGTGATTACTGAGGAACATTATTCAAGGTTCTTGAGAAAACAATCAAACCTATCTCTTAACTGTCTGTCTATATATCTTTCTATCATCTGTCTATTACTTTTGTAAATAATATTGACATACACATATACATATTTATAAGATGACTTATTATAAGGGTGACTCATATACTTATAAACACAAGACATTCTCAAAATGCTGTTTGCACACTGGAAAACCAGAAGAGACAGTGGAAACTTTCAGTCAAAGGCAAATACCTAAGATCCCAAGGAGCTAGTAGATCGATTCCAGCTGAGAAATGAAATATTGAAAATAAGAGGTCTTCTGTCTCTAAAATCCTTGAGACAGAGAGAGAGAGAGAGAAGGAGGGAGAGCAAGAGAGAAGGAGGGAGAGTGAGCAAGAGAGAGATCCTGTCCTTAAAAGACCTAGAACCAAAATTCTGATGAGAGAACTGGACCAAGATAAATAGCCTAGTTCAAGAAAAGCAGGAGAAATTCCGTCATTCCCACTTTTGTTTATTTAGACTCCTGGTGGGTTTCATGATCCAACTTTTGCTCATTTTATATGGAATACCCCTATAGACATATCTAGAAGTAATATTTTATCTGAAATATATCTATTAAAAGTGTAAATGAACAAGTCTCTTTGGGTAAGGAGATAGAATATCTTCTTGACTTTCATTCACTGATCCTTTCCTATATTATGTTGGTACCATAACTCAGGTACTGATAACTATCTTGTCATAAATATGTATAGTCTATGTTATGTAATAGAATTATGTTCTATGAATATAGCCTGGGACACTTAATTGGCATCCATTTTCCAAAGAAATATTTAAGGGCAAATTCTATTGAGGGTCTCATGCATTATTTTGATAGCAATACAATTTCTTAGTGCATTTCTCACTAATGACATGTTGTTTAATGCATTTGATTTGTTAATGCTGATGGTATGTAAACTGTATGCCTGAGCACAATTTATGTAACATTGCCTACTGTGCTCTTGCCCTCCAGAACACTAGAACTAAGGTGCCTAATAAACACTGAAAGTATCAATATAAAGTCAAAAGTAGCCAAAATGTTGCATTTACTATAAAGTGCAAGGTACTTTTGTTCACACTGGGGAAGTTGAAGCAGGAAGAGTGACAATGACTATGCTCCTTTGCTCAGTCTCAGTGGGGCACTTACATATCACAGAAATCACATTCTCACCAGTCTCGGTACACAAATGATTTTTACTAAAGGCAAAGCTATCCATTTACAGATTCAGATACATTTTGTCAGTTAAGAAAAATTGCAAGTAGAACTTGTTCTCCATATCTCTGATTTTGTTTCCATAAATTAAATATATCTGAAAAAAATCTACATTGTGCTGATTATTCATGGACTGTTGTTCTTTGTCACAAATGCACAGTAAAATATATATTTACACATTATTTATAATGAATTTGGCCCTATAAGTAACCTAGAGATAATTTGTAGTACAAGGGAAGTTTGTCCGGATTATATAGTCATAATATGTTATTTTGTATGAGGAACTTGAGTATCCATAGACATTGGTATCCAGAAGTGGCCGAGGAGGGAAAAGCCTCATAGATACTGTGGGATGCGTATATATAATCTATGAAGTTTTGTGCACACTTACATTTACACATCTTCCCCTGAAAGAAAAATAAAACAACTTGAAAATCAGCAGTGAATACTTGTAAATGATGAGTTGGAGAATTTAGGAGACAAAGGAAGGAGGAAATTAGAACAATGGCAGGTAATGTTTCAATGCAACCTGGTGTAGAATAAAAGTGACCTGAGATAAACTTTACTGAGTTTTGTCTTGTATTGGTTTATAAAGAAGGAGCTGGGATGTGTGTGACATCAAAGGAAGATGTAAGTGAGAAGTAATATTCTGATGTGAAAGAGCTGATGCTGTGTAATCCTGAAGCTTTAACACTAAAATCATACCCCATACTGCTGCCAAGTTGATGTTTTATCAAACTTCCTCTACTACTGCCTCTACTGATTACTTTTGTCATTGCTGTGGCAAGGGAAATAAGGGAAACAAGGAAGGAATGATCTATTGCGGTTCTCAGCTTGAAAGTGCGTCCCTTCCATCAAATAAGGAATGGCAGCACACTTGTATGGCTGTTGTTTATATCACTTCTTCAGTCAAGAAGCAGAGAGATATGCACAGGATGCTCAGCTCACTTTCTCATTCTTTTTTCAAAAGATTTATTTATTTATTATATATACAGTGTTCTGTCTGAGTATATTCCTGCTGGCCAGAAAAGGGCAACAGATCTCATTACAGATGGTTGTGAGCCATCAGGTGGTTGCTGAGATTTGAACACAGAACCTCTGGAAGGTTAAGTGTGCTTAACCACTGAGCCATCCCTTCAGCCTCTCACTTTCTCATTTTTATTTTGGCAAGGAGCCCAACTCATGCAATTGTGCCAAAAATATTTAGAGTGGTGATACTCCTTCAGAGACTACAGAAGCTTGTCTACTAGATGATTTTATGTCTTTTCAAGTTGACAATATGAGCCCCAAAACTTGCTTTTCAATTTCAGTGTGAAGAAGCAAACTTCACAGGGCTCAGGGAACCTCTGCAAATCTCCCAAACCATTTAGCCTTTGACAAACAGTATGGGAACAAAATGTATCAATTAGCGGAAGGTTGTGTTTTTTTTTAACATGAGATAAAATATCTTCATATATACAACAAAAGAGGAAAATTAAATAATCTTGAAGTAAACAGATCTGCTAAATGCAAAGACTGTGACTATAATTGGCTCCCAGCTGAGCTTACAGAGGTGGTGCATGTAATGTGACTAGTCTGGGACAAGGACAAGCAGCCCAGCAAACCATCCAGGCCTTTACGTAGAAGTTATATTTTAAGAGATCACACCTTCACTGTGAGAACAGGAAACAAAAAGGAGGTGGTCATTCAATTGACTAATTCTAATAGGATTTCACACTGAAGTGTGTTGTGTAAAGTGACAACTCGAAAATGTGGATGTGGTTTTACTTATTTTATTTTTATTTTTTCCCTAAAAATTTTTAAAGGCCCTTTGCTTCACTAATCCAGTTCTTTGAACAATTCATTAATTTTGTCTGGGGGGGGAGAAGGGGCTCTTTAACTTGTAAGGAACTCTACAGTGACAAAACAGTAGCTTGGTTTGATTAAAAGGAGTCCTTCCTGTGATGGGCTGAGCTGAGAGCTGAGGCATTTGGGCAAATGCTAATTCTGTGATTTTCATATTCCAGTGATTTGGCTCTCTGATAAGTTCCTATTATGCTAAATTTTTTTCATGAAAATGAAAAGAAAATGAAGGATTGCTGTTCGGGTTCTTCTTAATGTGATGGCTGCCTTCTGTGAGAGTCATCAGGGAGTCAGATCACTTGAATTTTGAAAAAAAAAAAACAGATTAGAGTCCATAATGCTTGGTGTGTGCTGGGGCTCCTGGGGGCTTCTGAATTCCCTTTGAGACACTCTGTGCTTCATCTCTTCCCTTGTCAACACACTCAAGAGAGAAAACTTGTAGACTGCCCAAGTCTTTTCTATTGGCAAGAAATATTTATTACTAGAATGTTCTCAGTATGAAAGAAGACAAAAATATCCAAATTTATTGAGGGGATAGGAGGATGGGATGGAGGGAGAACTATGCTTGGAATATAAAATAAAAATTTAAAAGAATAAGTAAATTAGAAAAAGTGTTGTAGATTTAAAAAATCTGTCTCCAGAGCTGGTGATATGGCTTAACAGATAAAGGTGCTTGTCATCAAGCCTGATGACCTGAATTCTGTCCTCAGATCCCATGCTGTGAAAGGATAGCAGGAACTTCAAAAGTTGCTTTCTGGTTTTTGCACATGTATCATGACACAGGCACACATACACACATACACACACAGAGACACACACACACAGACACACACACACTGAAATAAATAAATAAAAAGAAAAAATATTACATCTTCTTGCCAAAAAAGAATAGGCATTAGCCTTCAACCAAACTAAAGGTGTGTCACAGTTAATCTCAGGAACCTGCTTTAGACATGAATGTGATACAAACCCGCCACTGCAGCATCTTGTAACAACAGAGAGCTTGAGCTGACTAAAACAAGCAGCAGACTGAAAACAGCATAGTGAGGTGACAGGAAGTGTTACAGAAGCTGTTTGGGGACCCTCTGTGTGTGTGACCAAATCATTCAAAGTTCTGATTTATATTTCCTCTAGTTCCTAATGGGTGGAAATACTAACTCTTCCTCCTGTAATTTTTTTTAAGTTTTCTGTTCTCCATTCTCTGTGGCCTCCATGCCTCCTAGTGACTGTAACACTGTCTCTTTCCTAGATGTGAAATCTGCATTCCTTTGAGCTCAGAAAAAAACTAAAGTCCATTTTTCAGTAATATTTACAGTCACATTAGAATTTATTGGTTTTCTTGATTTAGATTATTCTTTAGGGAAGGGATACCGAAATTGTGTATTTGGGAAACAGAAATTTCATAGATTGTATTAGGTACCTATAACTTTCATGGTACAATGCCAAAGATTTGTATCTTAAAACAACAGATTAATCCATGATTTTAGTAGTCCAAAATAAATTACTATAAGTATGACAACAAAACAATTTGTCTGCAAGACATTATTCTTTCCATCTTTTTTTCTAAAAGGGGAGCTGTTTTTGCCTCTTATTGCTTCTGGTACCTGCTGACATACTTATGCTTTTGGCCATATCTATACAATCTTCTGTACCTTCACACCAGTTTTTCTTCTGTATATTTACTCTTTCTTTCCCTGTCTCTTATTTGACCACTTTATACTGAAAAAGACAAACTAAGTTAATCTCCTCATGCTGAAGATTTTCAATTGAATCACACTTTGAAATAGCCTTCCTCACTTCTGCTATCTCCTTTTTTCTTTTAAGGTAGTATTTGTGAATTCTAAGAATTGAGACACAATTTACTTGCCTGTTATACAGATTACAATAGTGCTTTCACTGAATTCTAGCCTATTTGCTATGTATTGGCTAATCTTCTTCCTCAGCTACTTAAAAGGTGCCTGAACACTATTTTATTATTATGATGAATGAAATGTACCCAGTCTTTATGACTGAATGCTCATTTGCTTAGTATTCACGGATGTAGTGATTTGAGAGAAAGTGGTGCCCAAAAGGAGAGCCACTAATTGGAGGCATGGACTTGTTGGAGTAGATTTGGTTTTCTTGGAGGAATTGTGTCACTGTGAAGGCAGGGTTTAAGGTCTCTTGTGTGCTGAATCCATGCCCAGTGAATCGGTTCAATTCCTGTTGCTTTCTGGTCAACACATGGCCAACACTATGTCTGCCTGCATGTTGCCAAACTACCAGATGTCATGCTCTACACCATGATGATAATGTGGACTAAGCCTTTGAAAGTATAAGCCACCACTTCCATTAAATTCTTTCTTTTGTAAGAGTTCTTTTTCATGGTGTTCTCTTTATAGCAATAGAAACTCTAAGATAATTGATGCAAATTTTTATTACATTAAAGCAAAACCAGCATGGAAGAAAAAGGAAACATAAAACTTCTATTTACTATAAGCCATATATTGTAGAATGAAAGAAGTTACTATCTTATTATAAATAGTGTGTGTGTTTTACATGTGCAGTTTCCTAAAATGTAATGATAATTGAAATATTTAAATTTATGAAAAATTCACGGGAATGTGTGAGTTGTTCTGTAAATATGAAATGAATGACACATAAGAAAGCTGTGGAGAGATGTATGGTAAAGAAGGGGCAAGGTAAGAACAAGAAGCACGTCTCCAAAACATCAAAGGACCCAATTCAAAAGTGGGCTGCAGAACTAAATAGAGAGTTTTCAATAGAGGAGTCTAAAATGGCTGAGAGGCACTTGAGAAAGTGCTCAACATCCTTAGCCATCCGAGAAATGCAAATCAAAACATCTCTGAGATACCATCTCACTCCTGTCAGAATGGCTAAAATCAAAAACACCAATGACAATTTATGCTGGAGAGGATGTGGTGAAAGGGCGACACTCCTCCATTGCTGGTGGGAGTGCCAACTGGTTCAGCCACTTTGGAAATCAGTATGGAGATTCCTCAGAAAAATGGGAATAAACCTACCACAAGACCCAGCAACTCCACTCTTAGGCATATATCCAAAAGATGCCCATTCATACATCAAAGATGTCTGTTCCACTATGTTCATAGCAGCTTTATTTGTAATAGCCAGAACCTGGAAGCAACCTAGATGTCCCTCACCCGAAGAGTGGATAGAGAAAATGTGGTACATTTACACAATGGAGTACTATTCAGCAGAAAAAAGTAATGGAATCATGAGATTCGCAGGCAAATGGATGACACTAGAAGAAACCACCCTGAGTGAGGTAACCCAGTCACAAAAAGAGAAACATGGCATGTACTCTCTCATATATGGATTTTAGACATAGATCTGGGGAGTGCCAGCCTACAATCCTATGGCCAGAGAGTCTGGGAAACAGAAACTTCATTTAGTGGCTGATCGAAGAAGAGGCAGACTCCCTTGGTTAAGTACTGAGCTGAACTCAAGAAAGCCAGTAACAGAGAGGGAGGACTGATGATCAAAGGGATTAAGACTGGGCTGGTTTAACCCCCAGAAACAGCTGACCAGACAAAGGTTAACTCTTGAATCCCAGGCATCAGCCTGGGAATCCAGCATGGGACTGATCAAGACCCCCCTGAATCTGGGTGTCAGTGAGGAGGCCTAGGTAATCTATTGAGCCTTGGGCAGCAGATCAGTACCCATCCCAAGTATACACAAGGACTTTGGACTCCCATAGAACACTGTGAGGTGCACTCTCACCCTGAACTCTTGGGGAAGGGTCTAGGCCCTGCCCTATATGAAAAGACAGACTATGGACACCCCCATGGAGGGTCTCACCCTCCCTGGGGGAATGAGGGGATAGCAGGGGGGGGTTTGGGGAGAGGACACGGGAGGAGGGGAGGGAAAGGGAGAGGGACCTGGAACTGACTTGTGAAGCAACCTTGTTTCTTATCTAAATTTAAACTGGAAAATAAAATAAAAAAAAGAATTCTAAAGCAAAGCTCTTGTCTCCATGCCTTTATTAATTTGTTTATTTGCTTTTCTCTCATACATTACATCCCTTCCAGAATTTCCCCTTCATCCTCTCTTTCTAGTCCCTCCCCACATTTCCTCTCCCCAAGATTTAATGTTTTGTTTCTCTTCAGAAAATTAGGCTTCCCAGGGTTATCCACCAGGTACAGCATAACAAGTTATAAGAAACTGGGCATTAGTCTTCATATCTAGGTTGCAAGAACAACTCAATAGGAAGAAAGGGTCCCAAGAGCAGGCAAAAGAGTCAGAGACAGCCCCCCCCACTCATGTTCTTGAGAGTCCCACAAAAACACCAAGCTCCACAACCATAATATATATGCCGAGAACCTAGATCAACCCATACAGGGTCCATATGTGTTGCATCAGTCTCTGTGAGCCCCTTTGAGCCCCGTTTAGTTGATTCTATGGGCCATGTTCTCATGGTGTCCTCCATCCCTCTCTCTGCAACAAACCTTCCTCCCCATTTTTGGAGCGTTCCCCAAGCTGTTTGGCTCTGGATTTCTGCATCTGCTCCAATCAGTTGCTTGATGAAGCCCTTCTTTATCTGGTTACCCTTGAAGCTCAGTGTTTTACTCAGTAAGATTATCATGATATTTTTCCAGAGACCAATGAAACAATTCTTCCTAAAGAAACTTGTATGTTTTAAAGCCTTATGGAATGGGGCAATTGCCACATCTATGGTCAACCCAAATGCTACTGTTTTATAATCATAAATACCAACATTACCAATATTACCACTGCTATAACTATTGCCACCTTTGTCACTGTTATCCCTAGACCTATACTTATTATCAGAAGTACTGTCTTCCATCACCTTCACACATGCCACTAACATGATCACCATCCTCCTGACCCATCACTCCTACTGCTGGCAGCATTAGCACTTTGCCAGTCACCATCACCATGGTGTCAGTTCTACCTACCATACTCTTTGGAGTGGGATACTATATCATACTCACAGTTGAAGAGATATGTATGTTACCATCTCTTTCTAGTTCCATAACCTATGATATACTTATATTTCAAAATTAGTCATGTTAAAGACCTTGCTCTTTGGAAAACTAGCACCTTCTACAGTGCTTTAGCTCTATATATCTGAAAGACAGAATGTCTGAAACATTTTCATAAGGAAATATGTATAATGATGATGGTTTAGTTGGTCATAAATAGGAAAATTACACATTTTGGCTTTGTAACATTAATACTGTGGAGAACAGAATGGGAGAGGTAATACACACATAAACAAGCTTTAAACTCAGCATTGTTCCCAGCTGTAAAAAACCTGGGAAGTTTTGGCTGGATTTATTGAACAGGCAAATTCCATTCCAACCAAATTCATTAAAAAAATCCTGTAGGCACTCCATTATTCTCACTTGAGTTAAGCTGCAGATTGCTTGCAATGCATTCATCTCTGGGAATAAGAAATAGGGTGACATATAATGCTGGCATGTTTGCATCCAGGGAGGGTTTGAGCAGCATTGAATAAGGCTAAGGAGTGATTTGGTTGTGGTTTAGGAGACTGTAGATAAGTACTTAAGTTTTCTGAGAAAGGGAAGATGACTAAGAAGCTCACAGTAGGTTGGGTGATAGATACTACTTTTTCATCCCTAATTAACTTTGTTCTTATATCCTTGTTTGGAAGGTTTTATTTACATTTTATTAGTAAGAGTACTTAATCTAAGAGAAGACAGAGTATATGACAGAGTACAACATTTTGCCTGCAGAGACTATGATTTTCCCCTATCAAGAAAACATAGCCAATGATATGTAAGAACCAACATGTGCTAACACAAAGTCAAAACTTAGTCATGTTTCCATATCATCATAACAGTGTGTAAAGCAGGCATAGTGATGACTACTTTACAGTTCAGAGAGTGGAAATTAGGAGAAATTAAGGTGTTTATCCAAAAAATCACCTGTAAAAAACAAAAATCTAGTTTTTTTTCACAGAAAAATGTGTTGAATGCCACCACCCTCATATTTTGCCTGGAATTAGTAGCATAAAAATGGGGCCAGACTGATTCCTATGATTTAGAATGTCCTTTGTTCAATACCAACTTTAGGCTTCTATTTTCATATTAGACAGGATATTTTGATATTTTTGTTTTCATTAGCTATTAATGTCAATTTGTGCTGTGTGGGTGCCTTTCAAGCTAACAATGGGAATCACTTTTAATTCTTATTCCTAATCCAATGTATTTGAATTTTGGAGCTTTATTCATTACTGTATACGTTAGGATAAATTAATTGTTCAACCTATTGAGATTTGTTTTAGGCAATGCCATTAATTGTCCTAATTAAGTGGGTTTCCCTGATACTCTTTGCACACCCTGTATTGATCTAATTATTATTCCTTATGCTACTAATATCTAATGTCTTGATGAAGGCAATTGTGTGCTCATTTATTTGGAATTTCCTCTAGTTATTTATTCACCTAAAATATTTTAATGTAACTCATCTTCTCTTTAATTAGCTATCACCTTTCTTATAATGGCATTAGGAGAAATAATGTCAGTAATCGGATATGGAGACAGCAGCAACAGGTTAATCCCACAGTAAAGGATCCTCAGCTGTTACTTGTGTACAAGAAATATATTTCATTAAGTCGTTTTCTCTGATTCCTCAATAGCCTTCATTTAATTTGCTTCCTATACTTACCAGATTTCCAGAGACCCTTACTTTCTTTCCTTCAAGAGGAGTTTATTTTATTACTTAATGTGATTCATATAAAGTGATTGTATTCAGTAAGGGTTATGATTCAACCCAACTGGTCTTTGATTTATTTGGAAAGCAAGGAAAGAGACATTTTGATTGAGAGAGCCATTATGGGGCTAGGGAGAAGCATGGCACTAGGGAAATTCCCAGGAAACCACAAAGATGATCCCAGCTAAGACCCTTGCATTAGTGGTGAGGGTGCATATACTGGCCTTCCACTGTAATAAGATAGATGACTACTTTAATTATTAACATAGAACCTTCATACAGCAACTGATGGCAACAGATGCATAGATCCACAGCTAAACTCTGGACTGAACTCCCACAGTCCAGTTGAAGAGAAAGGGGAGTGAGCAAGAGGGTCAAGACCATTTTGGGGAAACCACAGAAACAACTAACACGCTAGTGTGTGCGTACTGACTCTGGACTGACATTGGGGGAACCTACATAGGACCAATCTAGTTCCTGTGAATGTTGGCGACAGTAGTGTGGCTTAGATAATCTGTGGGGCCACTGACAGTGGGACAAGGATTTATCCCAAGTCCTTGAACTGGCTTTTTGGAGCCCATTCTCTTTGGAGGGCTACCATTTAGCCTAGATATAGGGAAGAGTGTCTTGCTCCTGCCTCAAAGTGTTATGCCACATTTTGTTGACTCCCCATGGGAGTGTATGGGGATGGAGTGGGTGGTAGGTCGGGTGAGTAACAGGAGAGGAGCGATTGATCGGGAACTGGGATTAGCATGTTATTGTTTCAAAGTAAAAAAATGATAAAAAATAAATTACCAATATAAAAATTTGGATGACTCATATGTACATTCATAAATGACATAAAAGAAGAATAGTGATCCATAAGACAGTGACCAGTGCTGAAGCCATTACAAGAAGTTCTTCTCTAAACATATGCATCCAGGGAGGGCTGATTCACATTGCCCATGTGGATATGGGGCAACTGGAATGTATGCTATGGCCTGGGAAATACAAGGCCAAATTATGTGATTCCAAAAGGATGAAGTCATTGAGGACATAAAAAAAGTGCAAGACAAGAAGGAAAATTAATCTCAAAATGTTTTATGCATGTGATATTATTTAATTTTCTGTTATTGCTAACAGAGCAATAACTGTTATAAATCTAAAAAGACTAAACTATATAAATTGTGCAAATCCATCACTTTTGAAGTAGTCAAGCAGTCATAAGATTCTATGTGGATAGGATTAAGACCAAGTGTTCTGAGTTCCTTACGACAGTAAGACAATAGACACTTACTATATAATTTGCTATGTTTTAGAAAGTAATATTATTAGTTTTAAAATAACTCTTCCTAGCTGGACATGCTGGTCGTTTTATTATTCCAGTACTTTCAATACTGAGTTCGATGGGCTACATTGTCAGTTGATGAGAATCTGAGTTACCACCCTCAAATAATGTCAAGCGTGCACACACACACACACACACACACACACACACACACACAAAATGATCATTCAATAAAAAGAAGATATATCAATTATAAAAGCTTGTATGTTACTCTAAAGTTTGTAATCTTTAAGTTTATAGAAACTGTGAATTGGTATTGGGAACCATCACATTAAAGTGGCAATGAATTCTGACTTGGGAACATTAGCCAGGCATTGTGCTATTAGTGGAGAGCCACTTTTTAGAGTTTGTCAGTGTTCTGGCCCAGATGGATGTCTCTTCAGGAGTCCTGTACTGTAATAACCTGTGGTTATTTATATGTAAGCCCACTCTGAACCACTGACAAGTGTTTGTAATATGTGTTTGATAGGGAAGACCACAGGGAAAGAAAGTGTGTAGCCCACAGTCATTCCCACCTTCTTACAAAATAATGGTCAGAGTGAGAAAAGAGTAGAGTGCCTATGATTAAGATTTGAAATGCCAGCTTTCCCCTTTGGTTTTTGTGGAGGAGAAAATAAGGCTTGCCAAGTATCCCACCGAGTCTCTCCATATGAAATCTTAACTCAAATACTTACTGCCTGCTGTTATGTGAATTACCATTTAAAAATAATTACCAAAACCATATGGGTTGAAGGGTTGGAAGATGTCTCAAAATGGAAATATGTAAATTACAACAACTTAGGCCTTTTGCATTTGGCTGAGTTACCCCCAAAGCCCAGGATTTGCCCCTGTAATTTTTGCAGGATGTTTTCCCATGCCACAGCCCCAAGAAGAGCACTCACTGTCCATCTCTCTACCTTGAAATACTGCACTACAGTTGATGGAGAAGAATTGAGTGAATTCGGTTTTCTTGCTAACTGTGACCGTAAACTTTTGATGTAACTTTCGAAGGGCTTTATTGCTGCATCGTCTTGCAATCTATTAGGATACATAGCCACATAGACTAATAAAAGAAGTGTAAAGATCTTTTCAGACTGAAATTAGTACAAGATACAGAGTCACACAGGCACTAGTGGTTTTACCTGCTGGTGGGCAACAAAGAATGATTTTCATGTAGACGAGGTAAAATTATGTAAAGCCTTCTGAAATTTGCTCATCATTAAAATGACATTAAAATTTGACATCCTTAAATGATGATTGGGCCTAAAGTGATCTGCTCTCAAGAATGACTTAATAAAGTTATTTATTGCTTTGATTTTGATAAAATATATGCTTTTACCTTAATTTACAATGTCACCATGGGCTCCCTTGCCTTTCCACGAATTTGTGACTCAACCTAAGGCCTTTACCAATTGCAGTGCTATGTTCTTCAACTTTCCAATGCCCAGCATGGTGAATAAAATATATTTATTTTTCTGATCTGTCAAAATTATTTGGAGTAGCAAGAGGGCTAAGGATAAACAACACAAAGGTGTCCCTATATCTGAGCACCTGCTCCCTGACACATTCAACTACAAACTAATAGAAAATTTTATTTAAGCCATGATAATAACTTATCAACAATTAAATGAATCTCTAAAATAAATGAAGATGTATTATGAATCTTGAAACACGCTGATTGTAAATCATACATAGAAAGTTTTTTCGCAGCCCATGTAAATTGGTGTAAGACAATTAAGACTATTCAAACTAGATTCATTTATATCAAGAAATAGTTTACATAATGAGTACAAACCTAAATTAAAAAATCTTTATTGGAAAGGTAATACTATTGATTGCTGTGAGAATATTTTTCCAGCATAATCTTAACTTCTTTGTGTGTTTGAAAATTGAGAAGCAATAGTCTTTATCCTGATAAAGACTACACTGAGAGACCTAAAGTAGTACTTAAGCTTTTATAGAAGTGATAATTAGAATCTAAAATTAAAATATAATATTCTGAAAAACAACTTTCACATGTAACAATCCTAATTTATCTCAAGAAGAATATTTATAAGCTATCACAGACACATTGTCTAAACATTAGTGACCCAATATAGTTCTCACTCTCCATATATGACTAGAGACATTAATGTGTCTTTACTGAGACTCTTATGTGAATTAGTGTTCAAAGCACAGGAAAGATGTTGGAACTCAACAGCCGCTATGCCTGACAGCATCATAAACATCTAATAAAAAGGATGAAAATTGATAAATAATTATTTCATTACTTCATATAATGATGCACCTCTTGGCACGTTGAGGAATACTAAGAAGTGTAGAAGTCAGAAAATCTATCTTCTATGAATTTTCAAAATAACTCAATATCTTTTCTTTCAAAACTTGAAAATGTTGGTGATGCAGAGATGGCTCAGGAGGTATGAGCATGTAGGTGCTCGAAGAGGTCAGAAGATTGTTTTGGATCCCCTGGAACTCAAGTTATAAGGGGTTGTAAGCTGCAACAAGAACAGTATCTACTTTTAAGAGTTGAGATATTTCTTCAGCCCCTAAAAATGTTAGATTTTTAATTGCTGTGTGGTATTGATAAGTGTTTGCATAACATTTCAATCTAGACTTGATTTTTCACTGGTGCCAACTTGGAGAAGTAGTTTCTTTCCATTTCTACTGCTCATTTCTAACAGGGTGTATAAGTCTCCTTCCATCACCTGCATGCAGGCAACAATAGCTATGGATATAGCTATGATGGTTAATATTCCAATTTGACTATATTCAAAACTAAGAGACATACCTCTGGACAGGACTTTGAAGACATTCTCAGCAGGTACTACCTTTCTGTGACAACTTAAACATAAAATAATTCAAAGAAAAGCAATGTTGCTTTGCCTACCTTTTGTCTTTGCTGACACAGGTGCCTGTCCTGTTGTTATTGTCATGACTGCCATCCTTCAATGCCAGAACTCAATTTCCTCAACTTTTCAACATTAAGTAAATACCAGCATCTCTCTAGGAATCACCAAACACTTCAGATGTGAATTTCTGAGCCATCTAGCTTCATGGACTGAAGGCTAACCGTGTTCTCAGTCTTTAGGTTGTGTAAATGGACATTGTCTGATTAAGCTAATATTATCAATTCTACTTTTAGACCATATACTCATTAAAACATTTCCATTCCTCTAAAAGACTCTGATTAATATAGTAGTTCAACAAAAATAATTTTAGGATTACTTTAAATATTAGGAGTTATATTTTGTATTATTTCTTGAGAGGATGGTTCTTGAATATGAACAATGTAGATGACATCTTACTACCACCACAGAGTTCGTAGGTTGAGCATGCTATGAGGTGATTTTATATGAATTAGAAATGTTTTGTTGCAAATTATAGAGTCTAATTTGGTCACAGAGTGAGTCATATTTAGTTACTAAAGACCTGACTTAGAAGCTTCAGCAAGACCTTATCTCCCTGGTTATTTTATTTGTGGGCTAGGTGTTTCTGCCAAATTCCTAGGACACATCCAATAGGTAAGGGCAAGGCTGCTTTGATGTATCTTCCTCAAGTTCTTAACTTGTTTATGACTGAGAGAAATTGGAATATTATCTCCATACTTAAACCAAATTTTGTAGGTGGCCCAGTACATAACTAGTTTAGGTCCCCTTTTCATTGAAGAATTCAGGAGAGAGGAAATCAGTTTATCTGAAATTGCATTGAATCCTTCATAGGTGTTGCAGTTGTTATGGGAAGAAGAATATTACTTGCTACAGAAGCCACCTGCAAATAATTATGACAAAAGTACTTGAGTTCTGCCAAGGTGAGCGTTGATTCACACAAATTTGTTGAGAAGTCAGAAAGGAAACATAAACCTCCCAAGCACAGTATAGAGTTTACAGAAAGAAGCTATAAAAACTTCAGGCCATGTCTCCACCTATCTGTATTTGAGTTTGTAAGTCCTTCATCTCCCTGTTCCTCACTATATGTTTTTCTGTAACAAAAATGCAGAAAAACTTCTTTTCAGGCTCATCCTGAGAACTCTAATGAGAATTCAGGAGCAACAAAGAGGAATTGTGTGAGACAGTTTTGTATTTCAACATAATTGCATTTATTTGTCTGAGAAGCTAAGCTGAATTGGCCTGGCTGTTTGTTTTAGCATGATTTAATGTGTAAAGACACACCAGTTTTCCTACATTGACTAATTGCCGTTTCCAGCAACACATCCTGAGAAAAATGTTTTCACAGTATTCAGCAAACACTCGCTGATTTCTCCTTCTCAACTTCCTTGTAAACAACTTATCAAGCCTTCCAAATTCAGACTGTCATTAATAGAGTCGACTCAGGGTAGTAATTTTTTAAACTGCTGATGTAGGGTAAACACCAAACATAAACATGCATGCCTTTCCGTAGTTCTGCTAATGTGCAGGGGATACACAAACATATGATCCAAATTATACTGTTGCAGAATAACCAAAAAGTGCAAGTTATCATTCCATGAACTCTGTGAATGAGCTTCAATTATATATATTACTACCCAGGGTGGTTCCATTACAAAATGACTCTGAATTCTCCATTGAGAGGAGCTAGCATCTCTTCAATTCAATATGAATAAAGGAAACTCATTATTCTCCCTCTCTTGTCTGGTTCTTTTGCATTTTTCATTTCCATCAATCAGACCACACTCCGAGGCTTGAGACCTCAAAATACCATTGATCCTTTTTCATAGAATCCATGTCTTATATTGTTTCCTTAACAGTATTGCATACAGCCAAATTACCTCTGTCTCCAAACTGCAATTGCTGCTTCCTTATCATATTGCCCAATAAATTAAGAAATCCAATATTTTAGAATGTCCAAAAGTTGCTGGGGTTATCTCTCTGACTGAAATGTTTCAAAGCTATATGATTGACCTTTGTGTCTTTAGCATAAGGCAAGTTTCTAATAAACAGTATATGCTCATTAAATAAGGGTGCCCAATCTTATCCAGTTTAAAAGCAAAACGCATTTTGCTGTCAGGCTAATTTGCTTAAGGCATGATTCTATTCACTGTTTCTTAAACACACAAAAAAGCCTTTCATGTTTTTAAATTCTATTGCATTCTTGCTTTTTCTTCATAAGAACCAACCATTCAACAAACTATTATTTCCATTTTCACAGCTTAGGAAACTGAAGTCGTGTGAGGGGAAAATACAGGTTGAAACGTAATTTTCCCTTTGCAGGTCTGTGTGTAGATTTGTACCTTTGTGTTCCAAAAGCCTTCAGCTTGCACTATACTACTTGTCTTTCTTTTAATGAGTGTCTTAAAAACAACATTCCACTGTAGAACAGGACTGATCCTTTACAATTGATCTGTGATCATCCAATGAAGATTTGCTTATCTTAAAGATTTTTTCTTATTTTTGACATGTTTGGGAATGAGCCTGGGATCATGTACATGAGACATAAAAACTATATCACTGAGCTATTTCTGCAGCCCACTGTGCTGACTCTGAATGAGGGGGATAGAGGAGGAACAGGCACTGTCTTAGTTCACAGCAGTGAGAGGTAACTTGAACCTCTGACTCAGAGCTACTTACGCAGAATCAACATTGTGACAATGCAGCCAAGTTATTTGTGAACACACTAAAGGATCAGGCCATGTGTCAAGGAAAAGTTCATACTCTGTGCCAGCATTGACTTAACAAGAACAAGCTAGATTTCAGTTACTTCCTTTTTCATGGATAAATCAAAGACAACTTTCAAGGAGTAAGAGATTTTAACAATAAATAACACAGATACTGAGTGATCTTTCAACATGTTGAGGAATTTGTTTTTATAACAGCACTTGCAGTTTTGGATCACATATCTGGAATATGAATTCTTCCTTTCTGAACTACCAGGCTAAAAGTTCTAATTTTATCCACGAGAGAGTAAAAATACAATACGTGTGGGCCAAATAAATGGTTTAGCTGACTGAATTATATAGTACAAGTTATAAAAACCCAGAGACAGATATTGGGGTTCAAGCTGAAGATCAGAGGAGCAGAACAACCAAGCCATCAGAGAACTCTTATCTCTACCAATGCTCAAACTGAAGGGCCAATCCACTGAAATTCAGATTGCATCTCCAGACTGCACTATTCCTCACCAAATCTCAGACTGCTGGGGAGACTGCATTGAGCTCCATATTTTATCTCTAGTTCTGGGAATGAAGGTGTGAGCTGTTTCTTTTTTAAACTGATTCACTCTCTTGTAGCCAAGGGTTTTCTTGAACTCACAGAAATCCCATCTGCCTTTATCTCCTGGGTCCTAGGATTAAGAGAGTGTGCCACCATTAACCAGCTTCAATGGATGTTGCTATCTTTGCATTCTGATCTCCAGGAAAGTTTATTAGATCATAAACAATATATCATCACAGCATCATTGCATAATAACCTTATGAATATGGTAAAAACTCAGTAGTATTAATATGAATATTATCAAATGGGTATTTTAATTTGTGGAAGACACTTAGTGCTGTATTATATGACTCTATATCTACAATCATTTTTTATAATTTTTCAATGATATTTAATATATGTGTCATAAACTTTTATGTAAGAGTATCCTAGAGAAAAGTGTGATCATGCTAAAGGAACAAATAAAACTACAATAAGGTATATAAAGCCTGGAGAAACTGTCTTAAGCTTCTCAAATGAAAGTAATTATGATAATATGCTTTTTGGTGCAAAAGATAAAATACAGAAGAATTGTGGCTTTAAAAAGTCAACGAAAGATGGCTACTAGATAAATATCATTTTTTCTATTTTTTAATTTAAATTAGAAACAAGATTGATTTACATATCAACCCAGTTCCCTCTTCCTCCCTTCCTCCCCTGACCTTCATATTAGCTTTTCTGTTGTCGAATGTGTTCTTATATTGTAGTCTTCCCATCTCTTCTTCCAGTGGGTGTAGATGGGGTCTCTTCCTCTCCTGGTGGGTACGGGTCCAAGGTTCTCTTACGTGGTTGCAGTACTCTGATGGGTCTCAAGGTGGGTTCAGGCAGGTCTGAAACACTCCCTTTCTCAGTGGGTGGGAGCTGGACTAGCACAGTGCTGTCAACAGACTCCTGGTTGCTTGGTCCATGGAGCAAGTCGACCTCTCTGCAGTCCCTAAGCCAAGAGTTCCCAGAGTGAGCAAGTGGAATTCAGGTCGAGTCAGGGGCACAAGATCAACTCTGCCCTGAGTGGGGACAGGAGTAGCCCATCAATCTCAGCAGACTCATGGTTACTTGGTCTGCCAGGAGTGAGTCAACTTGCTTGCAGTCTGCAGGGCAGGAGATCCCAGCAATGAATATTATTTAAGAGAGGGTCACTATAACTTATAGTAATCAAATAAGTTAAGCTTGAAACAAGTGTGAGTTTCATAAGTAAGGAAGATTTCAGTGGTGTTACTGAAAGCTCAGTAGAAACTTCTAGGTAGCAAAGCATGGTGGGTCACCAGGTCTTGCTGTCATAACTGAGCAGCTCTCATTGTAGTGGCAAACCTGCCACGGGCACCACATACAATAATGAGTTTTACTCTGATCTAATAAAATTTGTATGGATAGTAAAATTTTAATTTCATTAGATTTTCATATGTCTTGAAATAACATGCCTTTTCTTAATTTTCTTCTCAAATATTTAAAACTGTTAAACCCATTTTTAGCACATGTGCCATGGAAACACAGGCTATTTCCCAATGACAGCCAGCAAGCTAAGGATTGACAAGCCCTGATTGATTCTACTGTAGTCTGAAGCCACCTGGAATTTAGTGCTGTTATAGGCAACACAGGACAATGGTGGCTACATTGTTAGATCTCCAAACAAAATTGCATGCCCTGCTTAAGCCAGGAAGCTTGACGCAGTATATTTTAAAACATGGATGTCTATCGTGTAAAATAAAAGATTTTGGATAATGTGTTTGACTCTTTTAAAAGTTTAAAAGTAATTTAGAAAATATGAAACAGATTTACTAAGACAGTATGTCACTTTCCTTTCCAGCATGCAATTTGGATTCGAACAAAACTCCATTCAAATTCTAGCTAGGCCACAAGTTGTGAAATATTCCCTGCCTTATTTATAAGCCATCAAAGTTACAAAGCAAACTTGAATTAGCTTTTTCTCTTTGAACATGACTACAAAACATGATGTCTTAATATAGCAATAATTTACCATTTCTTTCCATTCTTCAGATCATCTGGCCAGTTGCAGGTGGGGTCATGGATTGCCTTGGTAGGGCACTTGCAATTCCTGTAACTACTAGACAGTGAAGTCTAATGTAACCCCACTCAACATACTAATGGTTCCTGGCACCAGGACAAGGGGGAGAAGTGGGTCAAATTATCTCCTCAATATTGTAGACTTTTGGGGTCTGTCAGGACCCATCAGATTTCTAGTTTTTTTGTGACCTGGAGTAAAAAAGTTAGACATATGGATGGGGATAGTGGTTGAGGCAGATTCTGTTTATTAACAAAGTGCTTGATGGCAAGGAGTGGACCAAAGCTGGGAGAAGGTAGAAACTCAGTGATGCTAATGCTGGACATATGGGGACCTTGTTAGCTCAATTGGCATGGCAACCATTTTTCCCCTGCATCCTATCTTGTTTATAAATCTTACTATAGGGATATTTCTGCTGGTTAGTTTTGTTTCTGATACAACACAGCTATGACTTTTTCAGTAAGGCTAGACTAGTTTCCTCAATTTGGGATGTTGCAATTGTATCCCAAAGGAAGAACATCAGGGTGCTTTAAGGTTATAATATAGAGCACTCATGGTATCACTTATGCAAAGTTCTCTTTCTCAAAGTAAAATCCAGACTAGACTGGTTTAACAAAGATAGGGGAATGTCTTAACTTCTGGATAGAAGGAATCAAAAGGCACACTGAAAAATAGGGTGGCCATAACCATACATCGTTACAGGTGTACATTCATCAATGTTCATTTACTTATCTGAATGTTGTGAGCAGTCAAGGCAGTAACACATTTTACTTTTGATTCTTTGTGTGTATGTGTGTTTGTTTGTATAACCCAGTAAATGATGGATCTTTTTATCATTATTTTATTATACTGTTTTCTTTTATTACTTTCTACCCTGATTTTTAATAAAGGGCCTCTCACTAAACTGGAGCTTAGTGATTGACCAGTCTCTGCAACCCTCCCCCAATGCTGGAGTTCCCAGCATGCACCACCACTCCAGGGTGTGAGACAATGACTTGACTCCTAATGCTCACTAAGTAGGAACTGCAGTAACTGAATCTTCTACCCAGCCCCATTACTCACCTAACTTGCAATTATATAATGGATCATAGACTGCAAACCATGAGAATCATTTCATAAATTGTGACTACACTATCTGCATTTAGACACAGATTTTTTAAAAGCAGAGACTGAGGAATACATTTAGATACATCCCATATTGAGGTGTATTTACCACAATATCAAGTATTGAAACAAGACAGACCAAATAAGAGTTGGAACTTAATTTGTTACACATAGGAAGCCTGCAAAGTTCACATCATCTTTGAAGCTATTCTTCAGAACAATTTTATTAGATATAAGGACTTTAAGCAGGTACCTATTTGTGGGAATACAGGGCAATGCCGTGTTATACACACAATGTGAAATAGTTAAATCAAGCTAATAAGCTCAGTTATAACCCCAAATATATATCAGCTGACCTCCAGAGAAGGTGAAACATTGCATCATTTACCTTTTTCTTCTGGTTCATCACAATGAAAAGTACTGTAGAATGATAAAACTTTGAGATTCTTGAATTAGTGAGGTCATACAGTATTTGTCTTCCTGGCTTTGCTTTGTTTCATTGAAATGTGGCAGATGCCAGATTCAGCCACTTTGTCACAAATGACATATGTTATTTCTTATTAAAATTATGTAGTGTTCCTTTGTACTTATTTATCATATATTAAATAGCCACTCACGTATTCACAGTGCTGATGCTGATCCAGACCCAGGGTATTTCTAATGATGCAAAAACCAACATGCAGCTATGGATGTGACAGAAACATACTGAGTTCAGTCTTTTGGGTATTTAACAAATAATAGGATAATTTGATCACATGAGAATTTTAATTTCAGTGTTATGGGGACTTTTCATGACACTTTTGATTATAGCTACATCAATTTATATTAACACAAATACTAGACAGGAGTTCTCCACATCATTGTCAACAAGTGTTTACCTGTTTTGTGTTTTGTTTTTCCTAATCACCTGGTAACAGATATAAGACATCTCATTATTTTTTTAATTTGCATTTCTCTGGTGGTTATTAATATTAAACATTTTATACAGGAAAACTTTACATTTAAAAAAATGGAGGAAGGAGAAACAGTATTTTATTGATGAGATAATTAACAGATAATGAATATGTATACAAATGAGTGCATAGTTATAATGTACTATGTGTTATTATTGAAAATTTTTGTTTATTCCTTCGGATCCATTTTCCTCACTTATCTCTGTGCAGGAAAGCGTTTTTATGCACTATTTAAGTACATGATGTTTTTCTTTCTTTCTTATGAATGGGTGTACAATCAGAAAACAGAGAGTGAGAGAGAGATTCCATTCCCTCCTATCTTATTGCATTGTCTCTTAAGATTTCCATCTGCCCATCTCACTTCTATGTAAACCTTTTCTTAAAATGCACTCAATTTTAGTGTTCATGTCTTTTCTTCTGAGATGTACAGAGATTCTAAAATATCTTCTGGTTCACCCCAACACAAAATTACATGTGACCCCAGACAGGAACAATAAGAGAACCAAGAAGTGTAGCTAATGTCAACCCCATCAAATATTTTGATCAAATATAGTAATATTTTATTAATTATTAGTATGTATTATCTATTTAAAAGGCTGAGCTAAGATAATATCTATGTCACCATTCTCAGTCTAGATGCTGAGCTAGTCTTCAGAAAATAAGGACAAAATCTAAACTGTAGTAAATGGCACAGGTAAATCTGTTGTGATATGAGTGTATGTTTGGTGAGATGCTCTCAGTATACTAAGGATGAAGTTTAGATTACAGATATTGCATTTAATTGGGTATTAATTGTTATGTCATGAACTAAAGAGTATGGAGAAAGTTGTAGTTAAAGAACCAGAGGACTTGTGATGACAATGAACAACTTGAAGCCTTTTAAGTCTGGGATTTAAAGAAGTCTTGCACAGCCTAAAGTCAGGGGCCTGATGAAATTACATTATTCAAAGAAGCCAATGGAGTGATGATTAAATTCTGAAGGAACTCGCTAATCATACTGAAATTTTTGGTTTATGTCTTAGGCTTTCTGCTGCTGTGATAAAATATCATGACCATAAGAAACAAGGGCAGTAAAGGGTTTATTTTACTTGTATTTCCAAGTCACCATCCAATCTTTGAAAGTAGCTAGGGCAGGAACTCAAGAAAGGAACTTAAAGGTAGGAACTCATGAAGACACCATTAATGAATGATACTGACTTGATTCTCAAGGCTTGATCAGCCACCAGTCCAGGGGTGGCACTGCCAAAAGTCAACTGGTAATGCCCACATAAACCATCAATCAAAGAAAATGTATCACAGGCTTATCCAAAAGCCAATCTGTGGGGACATTTTCTCAGTTGAAGTTTCCTCTTCCAAAATGACTCGACATTGTGTCAAGTTGAGATAAAACTAAGCAACACAGTTTGTATCCAAAGAAGAGAGTTTTATTATAGGAAGAAATGGGTGACTTGGATCTTGAAAGTGTCCCTGAGCAATAAAACCAGGAAGGGCTGGAAGAGAAAAAAACAAGATAGCATCTTAACTAAGAATATTTCACACAATCCAACTAAAAAATGAAAACAAGCTGATGGAAAAAAGCATATCTGTGGGGAATTTCTCGATTAAGTTGTTTGAAACTGTCATTTGTATTAGTCTGATCAGGCTGTTTTTATTGAATGACTGACAGAGCTAGAATTTGTTCCCATACAGTTATGGAAACCTGGGAAATCCAAAGTCAAAGAGGTAACACGCTTGTGTCTGTGAAGACCTGTGTCCTCATTCATCTACAGTCTCAATTTGTGTCCGCACATGTTAAACAGGTTCTCTTAGATTTGAGGCATAAGAAAACAGATATTGTCAGTAAACAACTCTGTATATCCAGATATTTCTACATCATTATAACACGGGAATTCTGTAAGTCTGCAGCTTCTAAGAGAAGTCCATGACTAGAAAAATCTCAGAATTCATCAGTATTCAGGAATTAATCAAAATTAAGTACATTTTTTAGATCCTGTAGGTAAAATAGAAAGTGAGATAAAGACAAAACCCAGAGTAGCCCCAGTGTAGTTTTCTGAGACACTGAGTTGAAGCATGCACATAAGATAGGAAAGGAGACTCCTGCAAGGCATCAGCAGAAGACCGTGGCAACAAAATGGAAGCTAAAAACCGTTACCAGTTATCAGTGTGCACAGAGGGCAAACAAGATGAGAACAAAATGATTAATTCCATTTTTCAATATGAGGTCATTGATACTGGGGGAGCAGGGATGAAAGAATTTAAAGGTACGAAAATTGATTCTAAATATAGATTTGATCAGTGGCTTTGGACACGAAATGCAAAGATGAGATTTAGAGGGAGAATTGTGGTGTGGAACTGAGAAGAGCACAGAAGGCAAAGTTATTTGACTAGTAACCTGACTTCCATGCATGGAGCCAAGATAGAGGCAAAATGTAATGTCTGATCCCAAAGATGTCCTTTGACTTTCACATGTATGCCATAGCATCAGAATGTGCCCCCCACACTAATAATTTTTAAAAATTAAAAAAAGAAACAGATGTGATTCAAGATGGAAAACTGAACAATTTTGAAGGCTGATAAGTTTAAAGGTGAAGAGAAAAATTCTGGACTATACAAAGGAAATCTGTAAAATAAAACCCGTAGGAGAAACTGTGATAGGCAAAACGTGAGTGAAAGCATAAATATGTTTATCATCATATACATGGAGAATAAGTGACTTGAATCTTTAATACAAGAATAATTAGAACATAGTGAAAAGTGTTCATCTATAGGAGATATACAGAGATGCAAGAAACAAAAGAATGACAAGTGAAACTGACAGGTGACTAAAAAGTGAACGTGATTTAGAGAAAATGTGAAATAATGGTCTCAGAGAATGTTATGTATATCTCCAGTAGCAGAAGAGAGATGAAATGAAAAGAAAGAATATAAGCTATGAGGACAGAAGCAGCATGTTCACACCCTCATAATTTTTGGTTCAATAAAGAAGAGAGAGCAGCAAAACTGGAAAATCATTATTTCATTAAGCAAGGAGTAGCTTTAACTTTTTCAGTGCTTGTGTAATACTTGACAGGCTTTAAGTTTCCAGAATTTTATTTTTTTTGTTTTTTTTTTGTTTTTGTTTTTTCGAGACAGGGTTTCTCTGTGGCTTTGGAGGCTGTCCTGGAACTAGCTCTTGTAGACCAGGCTGGTCTCGAACTCACAGAGATCCGCCTGCCTCTGCCTCCCAAGTGCTGGGATTAAAGGCGTGCGCCACCAACGCCCAGCAAGTTTCCAGAATTTTAAGTGATGCTCATTAGTTGTATGTGTGCACAGAAATATGAAAGTACATAACACTGGAAGTTCAAGAGAGAACATTAGGAAACTCTACAAATGTATGCGTATACAAATGTAGTTGATTCAACAACACATCATCAATAAAGGGTGACATGGAATATAAGCATGTAGCACTGAGCAGAGTCTTCAAGAAACATAAAAAATGGGTTTATGACCTTTGCCTTACCAGATAGGTGTGCAAAATAAGATTGTTTTAGTTTAAATTAAAAAAAAAGCAGAGAAAAGTTAAAAAGGAGTTTCACATTGACCAAAACCAGTTCATTCATATCAGGTAAATGGTAGTTAACCATAGAAAGCAGATAAAAGCTTGCAAAAGATATTCAATGCTGTCAGTTTCAAAAATGTTATTTTCTTAATTTTTCACATTTGCACATAGGCAATGAGAACATCTGAATGTAAACCATCGCAGTTGCCCTTTAGGGTAAATGATAAGAATGACGCATGGTGTTTGCTGTGCGCATGGAACTTTCATCCTACACACTATCATTTCACAGTGTCTGTGATACTGTGAGACTCTGCAAAATAACTTGTGTCTACAGAAAATAGTGGGGCATTTAATATTAAGAGCACAGAAAGGGAAGAGAGAGGGAGAGAGAAGGGGGAGAGATCATACGATTGTGATCCTCCCTGTGTTCACACATGCCTAACCTATATAGATCGCTGCATTCTGAACCTCCTGTACTCACTATCCTAAAGATCCATGTGAAATACAGATTGTTGAATACACTGTGTCTTTTTACATGATTGAATCAGTATTGTGCATTGTCTATACAGACCTAGCTCCAAACAGTTCCCCAAAGTTACCTAGAAAATATTTTTAACTCCAAGTGAATGCTTGAATATTTTGCCCTATTAGGAATCACAGACCCCAAAATTGAAATATATTGTCACTGAGAACCATAAATGAATACATTAAATACACAAATTTTAAATTCTAAATTTTCCTGTCACAGAAGTTTGTTTTTGTAAACTTATGTACTATCTATCATCTATCATCTATCTACCTAGATGTTACATATTATCTCTGGAGTTATATAAAATGTATAAATCTCTTTGAGGAAGAAAGAAATTGTGAGCTAACTTCTCTCTCATTGTGAAGAGCAACGAGAAAGAAACAATCAGAAAGGATTAAATAAGTAATTAAAAGTCCTCGCTATGCCTCAAGCAGGCACTCTCACATTAGACTTCCATCAGTCAGCCTATAGCACCATTGAGTTCTACCTTAACTCTTAACCTATTCTCCTTCATGGACAGGTAATATGATGTATAGTTAGATGACTCCACATTTCAGCCATTGTCTCTCTGGACTGGAAGAATATCTTTGCTTTTCTTTCCAGAAGGTCTCCTCTTCTATTATTTGACAGTGATTGACAGCTACAAGTTGTTGTGTCAAAGCTCCTGCAAGTCAATTATGAAAATGATGCATACTTGCTTAAAGATGATTGTAAATTGCTTCTGGCTGATCAGAATAATGAGTTGCAGTGATGCTAATCAACACTGGGCATATATAGTACCTGATCCTGCTGGTGGGTTTGCAGCTGCAACTAGTTCACCCAAATGAGTGTTTTGAATATTTTGTGGATTGAGCAGGATGCTCACAATGAGGAAATTATGAGAGGAGGTGAGATTTAGTTCAAAGAAAACAACAAGACAAACTACAGACATCTCATATTATTCATATAGCTTTTTTCTTTACCAGTCTCCTGTGAATTTAGTGTCTAGAGGAGGGGTGTGGGCAGAATTAGCTACCACCAGCTGTGTTACATACTATGTTTTATCATTGTAAAATTATGGTTTCCATATAAAGTAGCTATTTTCTGCCCCATCGGGTAGCTGAAGAAACTGACACTAGGAAATTATCCAGCAACATCCAAGCAGGTGAGACAAGATTCCATTTTCTGCAAGTTCAAACCACAGTCTACTAGTGGTAAATGCAAACTTGTTCCATGTAAATTGTGGAAGTACAGCATAGTGGTTATGCCACACTTCCATGCAGTAGGACCCAATGGGGTATGGTGCAAGTCCCTCATACACTAAAGTTTTTATGAACTGCACCACGTCTATCATTATTGAAGGGGAGGATGTGGACTGACTGCCAATGAGAATTTTTTTCTGAGGTACTATAAGTATCCTAAAAGTAATGGTAGAGATGACACAGTAATCTATGCCTAGACAAAAACTAATTGAATTGCTTTTCAGTTATTTTTTTTCTTTGACAACTTTGTGCATGTGTATTTAATGTATGTTGATCACATGTACCTCCCACTCTCCTCTAATTTATGCCTTTCAACCACTCTGGAACCTCTTCCCAACGCATCCCTTAATTGAATTCTTTAAAGGAATGTTCAATATAAGGCATGATAAATACATCTTAATAAGGCTAATAAAAAGTGAGGAGTGGAGATAATAAAGCTTGTAGGCAGTGAGACTTAACTGAGCTTACTCATAACAGTTGTTCAAAGCAGAAGAGTAAACATTTTATATTTATTTAGTCACCATTAATTATTTTTTCTGCAGGAATGAGATCCAGGGTCTTGTGCATGCAAAACAAGTTCTCTGCTACTGACTTATTACATGCCCTTGCGCCGGACTCTTTTAATATTTTTCTGAAACAGTAACTCTTTAGAAGTGCAAAAACTCTCAGTACCTTTGAATACTAATATAAATAGGGAAGTTTGGAAATTAGGAAATGTTTTTTTTTAATTTCTGTTTTTTTATTTTTTTATCATTTTTTATTTTAATTTTAAATAGCTTGTTTTACATGTCAATCCCAGTTCCCTCTCCCTCCCCTCCTCCCGCACTCCCCTTCCACCCTCCCTCCCACCCTATTGCCAAATCCTTCCACATAGGGGATATCTAGAGTCTATCATTTTACTCTTGGTAGGGTCAAGGCACTCCCCTAAGAGTCCAGGCTGAGAGAGCATCTCTCTTTGTGCTATAGGCACATGAAGACAGATTGTATACCAGGGATAGACACTGATCCGCAGCTCAGAGCCCCATAGGTTGCCCAGGCCTTCTCACTGACACTCACATTTGGGGGGTCCAGATCAGTCCCATTCTGGCCTCCCCACTGTCGGTCTGGGGTCCAAGAGCACTCCCCCTGTTCAGATCAGCTGTCTCTGCTGGTTTTGCCAGCCCATTCTTTGCCTATTTGCTCATCACTCCTCTCTCTCTGTCACTGGGTTCCTTGGGTTCAGTTCAGTGCTTAGTTGTGTGTTTGCCTCTGCTTCCATCAGTCACAGGATGAAGGCTCCCGGATGGTTATAGACATCAAGTTCATTATCAGGAATGGGCATTCGAGGTGGTCCTTCCACTATTGCTTAGCTTGCCAATTGATGTTATACCTGATGTCACTCTGGTGCCTGATCTGTCTTCGATCCTATGATTCCCTCTTCCCCCTATTCTATAAGATTCTATAATCTTAGATGCGATATAATTGACTATGATGAGAAAGAAAACTGATGGGAATCAGTGTGGAATGCTACACACTAGATATGTTGAGGGATTGAGGACTTAGAAGAAAGGTGAAAAGATTGAACTATAGCTGTTATAGTCCCCCCCTTAATGGGAAGTGTCTACTATGTCTCTACTCACAGGAAAGAAGTCTGGGATTAGACACAAATGTAATATCACTAAAGTAAATAGCTTAATGCAAGGGGGAAGAGTGACATGCTATCTTTGATTTGCTTCCAAGATTTAGATGATAATTCTATGCTTTGGGTAAATCTTATTTTCTTTGTTCTGCTGCCAAATTCAATAGGAATGAACAGCCTGGCTCCTGAACTTTGAATGTGGTAGCTGGGTAGCATGAACCCAGGAAACCTGACATATACCATCTGCTTCTGTTTGCAGAGTTGCAGTCACTCTTCAATCTTGCAATACATATGCCCACAGGGAAGGGTTAAATCAATGCTGGGAAATCTTTTTAGCATCTAGGACAACCCTGTAGATTTCATTAATATTAATATTGGCCAGTAACTGTAAACTATTTTTCTTATCTAATAACTACACTTATCAAGTGCTGATACTGCTGTTAAAATATTCAATCAGCATAGATATTAGAATTCACACACTACTATGTAGGTCGTTCTTCAAGGTTATATTCAATATGTGAAGTGATTTTACATGGCAGGGTGCTGCACTCTGAACACTTTAGAGGTAAGGAACTGAACTTTGAGATGTTCAATAACTAAAATATAATTTCTTAGCTAAAAAATCAACCTAAGTCAGAGTTCAAGTCCATGTTTGATGTTAGATATTATGCTTCATTCTCTCTACTATTCCTGTTGTTCAGATTGACTGACAAGCTTTATTGACATGATCTAAACAACTTACATTTCTACAAGAGACCTTAGTAAATGCTATAACTTGAGCTTGATTAGTGGCTCCATGGGAGGAGGCAGTGATTCGCCAAGACTGACAACATGAGTTAGATCACCAGTACCCACAGAGTGAAGGAAAGAATCGTGTGCTGTAAGTTTCCTTTGATAACCACATATGATGTAGCACATATACAACTCCCTATATATATAAATTATAAATGGAAAATGTGCTTCTTATAGTAATACTGTATCAGTAAGTATTTTTAATTTCAGAGGGAAGTAGCATTAACCAAATACTCATGAATAAGGTGATTTCACAAACATAGAAGTAAATTTGAGCACAACTTTTTGTTGCGATAAGGACAAACAAACAAGGGACAGAAAACAAAATTGATAATATTCAATTTTCTGCATTTCTCTTTCTAATATTTTTCAGTTAATTTAAAAAAGAATGGAACACTCTTTTAGGCTGGAGTGGAATATTGATAGTAGAAGTAAAGTGAAAACAGTTGGTAGATTCTACTCTATCAAAGATCACAAAGGCCAAGAGCAAGTGTTTCAAATTAAAAGTTCCAATATCTTTTCAAGAAATAAATGAACTGATCTTTCCACATAGTAAATATGTTTGGAATAGTAGATTATGTAGGACTCTAAATTGTGGAGTCTGGAATCTATATATCTTGCTCATATTCTATGAATTCCTTTGTAGCAGACAATGGAGTGGTTCAGAGCTGAACATGATATTCACAGTGAGAAACCATAGTACCATGAGCCTACGAGACATTATCCTAACTTGGTATCAAAATGAAGAGTATGGGGGGTGCTGGAGGTGTAGACAATGCCTTACCAACATCTTCATGTTCCCTCATATGAGCCAGATCCAAGACATGGGACAGAAGATTGATAAAAGAATGGCTAGAGCTCAGGAAGTTATAAGTTTTTAAAATTATTCTTATAAAGAAGGGTTTTTCTGGTAAGAACTAAGTAATAATGTTCCAGGAAGATAAAGGGTGGTTCCTATGCAGGTGCAAAAGCAGAAGACAAGAGCATAAAGATGCTCATCATTTTGGATACAAGACAGAAAAATGGGGATAATTTTCAAAATGTGTAATTTATGAGATATTTTACAGAGAATAAAATGTCTTCTGCTCAAATGAATACCAAACCAAAATTAAACTGGTCTCTTGATTCATCATATTTTTATAACTTTTAATATCCTAATATGCATTCTGAATGTCCAAGTGCAAGTATCATATGCAATTTTCCTAAAGTTTGTTTAACCTCAAAGTCACTTGTTACTTTGAGTAGTCACATAAGTAGTTCAATATTCAATAGGATAAAAATGTGGGGATATTTGGCTAAGGGGAAGTCCTTATAAGATTTCAATAGTGTGATTCAGTTACAACCTGTTACAATTAACAGAACCACGAATCAGTTACTCATAACTTTACAGCCTAATTGTCATAGCACCACTGAGAACCTCTGTAAGCATTCATGGATATAGAAAGGCAGTTGGCATGGTGCCTGGCCTATAGCAAACAGAATACATGAACATTATTTTTGTTGTCAACATAAAAACCTGGTGGCATGAGAAGAGGGATAAGACTCTCATGCATTCATTTTATTTTTTTGAAAAAGTCATGATCTGGCAGTTACTATTGGACTGCTGGGACAGCATGCAAAGGCAACTTAAGGAAGAAAAGACTGGTCTTCACTCACAGATTCAAAAGGAAATCATGGTAGGGGAGGCAGTGGGGAGATGCTTCATGTCAACAAATATGAGAATTAAGATGTTATAATCTTGGGATTACAGAGATAACAAAGAGGTTAAGAGAGCATGCTGCTCTTGGGAGAAACTTGTTTTTTTTCCTATCAAACATTTCAGGCAGTTTACAACTCACTTTGACTTGATCTCCAGACAATCCATTTCCATCCTCTGGACTCGGTGAGCATCCACTCATGGGCACGTGCATGCGCACAAGTACATGCACTCACACACACACACACACACACACACAAACACACATACACACTTTAAGATAAATTGCTAAAAATTGTTCTGATCTGAGAAGTCTTTAAATAACAAAAACCTGTTCATTAGTAAACAGGTTTTTATTAGTTTTTTTTCTTTTGCCTTTTTTTTTTCAAATGAAAGTCACTTGATGAGCAGCATATCTCCAAGTATATGGTAGGTATAGTTTCATTATTAATAAAAGGTGAAAATATAGGCCGGGCGGTGGTGGTGCACGCCTTTAATCCCAGCACTCGAGAGGCAGAAGCAGGCGGGTCTCTGTGAGTTCGAGGCCAGGCAGGACCGACAGCCTCCAAAACAATACAGAGAAACCCTGTCTTGTAAAAACCAAAAAAGGTGAAAATGTGTGGCAATATCAAAACTTAGGAAAAAACTCTTAACCAGAGAACACAATATGTATTTTTGCCCTTGATTGTATTCCAGGAACTTGTAAAACTAACTCATCTCCATACAATAATAACTCCTAGATTATGGCTTACATTTTTTAATTTTGTCATGTTAGTGTCATAGTTGCCTCTTCACTAAGTCATTTCAGCTAATAAACTTTTCTAAGACCACATTGGAGGCTCAGGTGCCTTCCTCTTGTGAAAACATGGAAAAAGATCAATTTAGTTTCCTTAATTTGAACAATTCATTAGCATCATGTTCATGGGGTGATGTAGAAAATGCTGTAGTTTTAATAAAGTTGTGAGATCAGAAAACTGAATTATTCCATAGCCAGTATGATCAGAAGCTATAAATACCATATTCTTTCTTCACCTTATTCACACTGTGATATTTTCACTAATGCTGTTTGTGTGTGATGGATTTACTCTTCCATGTGTCATCGAAACTAGGGATAAATTCAGATTCCACTTCAAGAGGCCTCATAGACTCCCCTGGACGCCCAACTGATATCCACATTCAGGGGGCCTGGTTCAGTCCTATGCTGGCTCCCCTGAGGTCAAACTGTGGTCCATGTGTTCCCACTTACTCAGGTCAGCAGTTTCTGTGGGTTTGCTTTACAAAACCTTTGAGCTTCATGTTATGTTCCCTTTCTCAGTTTTTTGTATTAGTTCCAGAGTTTCTGGAGTACGTTTTTGAAAGTCTTTACCCGTGCCTATAATTTGAAGGATGCTCCTTGGTTTTTCCTCTAAATACCTTCAAGGTTTCAGGAAGGCTATCATTGATATTTATTACACAGAAGAGGAAAATAAAATACTGTATTTCACTCAATACTTTCCAAACCAAAACTCAGTAATTTCTAGAACTTGACACACCATCATGACCAACTTCCCTCCAGCCTAGACCTCCTGGACTATGCTGGACTCAGTGTGCTGTCTCCTATCAGGGCCACCTAACCACTTCCCACTCAGATCATTCTTACACAGTGAACATGATGTTTTGTACTCTTAACCCTCCTTTAAATTCAGCCCACTTTCAGTTATAATCTATTTTACAAACATATTTCTTCCATTATTTTATGCTTTTGTTTATTATCTCATTTTGGTACTGGAGCCAAATGCTTACTTACAATCTTCATGCATTTATCAATAACTATTTAATAAATTAGTTAATTAAACTTGTTTTAAATTTGAATCCTTATGGACTATTTACTTTGCTCTTAAAATAGTGCCTTAAAATACTATCTACTACAACTATTCTCCACTGTTACAGAAAACACACATTAGATGAATGGTCAGTGTCTCTATGACCAAGCTGCTGGAGCTTCACTGTTCTTGATAGTCATGAAGATGGCCTGTTATAACTTGACTTGAATACAGGTCTTTATTTCCAAAGTTAATATCGCAAATTTGGAAAAAAAACATTATATGTGTTAAGATTCTACAGAGAAACAGCAGAATGGTGGGGGGAGAAAGGGAGGAAGACAGACAGGAAAAATAATTAAAGACCCAGAGACTGATATTGGGTCTCAAGCTTCAAGCTAAAGATCAGAAAAGCAAAGCAGTTCACACCTCTACCTCAGACTGAATGTGTTTGTCCTGTCTCCAGGATCTCTCACCAAGCCTCAGACTGTAACGTTTCCTCAGCATGACTGGAGAATGACTCCCCTTTGAGACCATGCTTCTGTCTTATGCACTTCCCTAATGTTGGGATCAAAGGTGTGAGCTATACTTCTCTTTTAGACTGATTCAACCTGTATAGATCTAGGTGGACTTGTACACACAGAGATCCATCTGTCTCTTAATCCAGAGTCCTAGCATTAAAAGTGTGTTCCACCACCTCCTAGCTTCTGGCTGTTGGGGTTAAGGCATATGCCTGCCTTCTAAAGCTTGTGACTGACTTTGCTTTTCTGAGTCCTCAGTAAAGCTTTAATAAATCATAAATAATATATCACTACATACATGGTAGAGATAATATAGCAGCATGAATTGTTTCCTTTTTTGATTTGATTTTTATAAAAAAGATTCTTATGCCAAGAAATTCTTTGCATCTAAGAATGGTAGTAGAACACATCCTAGTGAGTGCTGTACACTAAATGAAATAATATATACAAAGTCTAGCACTAGTATTTGGAATCTAGCAAGTTCACAGTAAAATGCAATATGGGAAGTATTAGAGTAATTATATTGGTATTGAAAATTATGGTTTTATTAATGTTACCACTTTTGTAGTTGTTACTGAAATTACAAAGTGATAAAATTTAATCCCTATAATAAAATCCTGAAATAGCTACAATAGAGAAAATGTACAAAATATTCTTGATTCACTGTTTATTAAGGGAAAGCTGTTCATGACTTTGACCCAAGCCATTCATAACCTCACTTAGAATGCCCATTTACACAACATCATTGATTAAACATATGTCAATGTAATGATTAAATGTATGTGTCAACTTGACTCATTTATCAAAGGCCCAGAACCTAGCTCTAGGTTACTAATAAATGTTTCTCTGAGATTCTTGTGGAAGCAATATATTGTTTGCAACTAGGAGACTCAATAAAACACAGGGAGGCAGCCAGGCGGTGGTAGCACACGCCTTTAATCCCAGCACTCAGGAGGCAGAGGCAGGTAGATCTCTGTGAGTTCGAGGCCGGGCTGGACCAACAGCCTCCAAAACAATACAGAGAAACCCTGTCTCGTAAAAACCAAAAAAAAAAAAAAAAAAAAAACACAGGGAGGCTCCAACATGTACAGAGTATCATTGAGTTTGTCGAGGGTCTGAAAGGAGAAAATGATGAAAGGTTGAATTAATTGTGAACTATGCCTTCAAAATATATTACAGTGTCCTATGAGCCACATACATATCCATCTAACTCTTCTATCCCGTCTGTTTCGATAGATAAATTTGACAAGGCTTATCTCAAATTTCTAAAAATTAAAATTCTGTCCTCATAATTTCACTAACGCATCTAACTAAGGCCAACCATTTGCTTTAAAGCATGTTAGTAAACTGTATAAGACATCTGTTTAGCAAGGAATCCTTGTACTTCAATTAGTAAAATCACAATAAAAGAAGTCAACAAATGAGCAAATGACCTGAATAATTAGTTGTTTTAAAAAAGAATCACAAAGAATGACAACTCTTTTAACAAGTGTTCAATAACTAAATGTCAGATAAAATTGAAAATTGAAGCTATATTGATATACCATTTGATATATCAACAATGTTGACAGTAATCCAGCCAAAATAACTACTAACAATAAACCAGAAAAAAATGTTGAGGAAGATCAGGAGAAAAGGAATACCTATTCACTTGTTAGTTAGAGTGCGATTTATACAGACATTGTAGATATCGGTTCAGATGTTTTTCAAAAAACTGTGACTGGGCTATTTTATTCTGGGGTATGTACTCAGAAAACTCCTCGTCATACCATAAAGAAATTTTCATCACCGTTTTTATTGATGTTTTATTCAGTGTTGTAAAGAATTGGAGTCAACCTACTTGTTCATCAACAGATTAACAAATGATGATTAATGAAAATTTGAAATTATTTAACACTAAAAAATATTATCACAAATTTTACAGGAAAATGGGTAGTCCTGTCATGTATAATATTATTGGGTCATACAGCCTTGTAAAGAAAAAAATGTTCTCTTTGTACAAAGTTTAGCCAGTACTATATGTATAAATGTAAAAACAAAACTGTACATATGGGTATAGTATATCATATAGAAAAGTGAACCATAAAGGCTAAACTGACAGCAGTAGAAATGGCTCCATGACTATGACCACATATTGTTCTTCCAAAAGACCCTTGTTTGATAACCAACCCTCACAAGGTGGCCTGCAACCATTTGTACTCAGTTCCATGGGATATGATATGCATTTCTAGATTTGAGGATAACAGGCAAGCACATAGTAGACATACATACTGTCAGGAGCCATTGTCATGAGCTATTAGGGCCAAGATGTCAATCCACCAGAGGAAGTATTCCCTGAGGGGTACCCTATCAGCAAGGCTTGAGGACCACTGACTCTGAAAACTGTTTCTTCAATGTCACTTGTGCAGTAACAGCTGTAATATCTCCCTATTACCCTGCATTTTCATGAAATGTGTAATAATCTCCTGATTGCATCCAAATCTTATGGGCACATATATCTGTGAGTGGACAGGAAGATGACTCTTCATCTGGGACATTCTTCATAAATAGATCTATTTGTCCCATGAGGACAATAGGCACTTAAAAGCCTGCTTTGTTCTTCTGCTCAAACTAACTGTATGAAATTAGCTCACTTTCACCTCAGAGCAAGTTAAAACTAGACTAAATGTTTGGTACATAGATCATAAGTTTAGAGCTCTGTAGGTATACACAAGGTCAGTGCTGCATATATCTTCTGTATGCTGCTACAGAAAGCACCCTAAGAAAAGCATACCAATTCTTCACCTGGCTAGTCTACTTGATAAACGACTTATGCCTCAAAGCTAATCTAACTGGGCACTGTGCCCTCCCTGTTTGGTCATAGTCTTAATCCTGAAACTTTTAAATTCATCTTTGCCATGGTATCAAGCTCTGCCCTTATCACTAACCAAAGGAATGTGTTTTTTACCAATAAGATATAAGTCTTGTAATTTCTTTATTATCACTCAAGCCTCCTGTATGAGAGAGGTGTTTTTTTGGGCTGGAGGAGAAGAAGCTAGAGGAAGAAGCTAGGAGGAATTAGAAGTAGGATAGGAGAATCAGAATAGAATCCGCCCCCAAAAATAAAGAGACTTATTCAGAAAAGCACATTTGAGAGGGATTTCATTCAGAAAATATTCTTTTCACTTATTGTTGCCTCCATTATGAACATTGAAGAAAGCCTCAAAGGCTCTTCTTAACATTCAGGCATGCAAACACATATACACATAATATAAAACTTGCAAAAAAATAGAAAGGCTAACTATCAAGGAATGAGAAAACACTGAATGCAGCTAATTCATATGAGTTATGGAAAAGAATATACAGCTAATTGTTTTCCTAATTTAAATTCTATAATGGAATATTCTGTTGTTTTAGTGGTATAATATTGCTTAAATTCATATTCTACAGAGATTGTATAAGATCTACAGTTTCTAAATTGAATAGCTATTCTAATATAGCAATACAAAAGTTCATTGAGTTGTACAGTCTTTGCATATGGTTTGTGTGTGATATTTTATTTGCATTTTTCATAATAAATTTCTTCAAAATCAAATATTTAATATAAAAACAAATGAAGAAAAATAACACATAAATCCACCTACTGAAAAAACTCTGTCAATATTTTGTTAAAATTAAAACTTATTTTTCTCACTGAAAATAACTTACTTTTGGATATCTTTCTGTGATGAACAGTTGATAAGAAAGGAGATAACCATGTTGAGGAAAGTAAATAAAATATCATAGTATTCCTCATTTTTATATTTTTATTTTATGAACATATATAACTTGTGTGTGTATGTGTGTCAACGCAAAACAGAGAGAGAGGTAGCGAGAGAGAGAATGGAAGAATCTAGGATACAAAATGGGAGTGATGTGACAAGAAAAGGAGGGCTCTTGGGCTGTCTTCATCCATATTGGATGGTTGTATCAGTACAAATAAATCCCAAAAGACAGAAACTTGGAGGATTCCAGTTTGATAAACCCTGAGGAGACACTGGAGTTTTGATACTTACACCATTCTCTGATAACCATATAATCATACACGCAGACACAACATAGACATGCTTCTTCAATACAGTGTTCACTTGTAATATTCTGAATATTTTGATACCCATTTTAATGTTTTCTTGTGCATCTATGTCTCTATCAATTTGAACCTAACCTTTCATTTTACAATGTGTTCATTTATTCTTTATGAATTTCATGTTATATTTTTATAATATTTCTCTCTCTACCAACTCTGCCTAGAACCTCCTCACTCCCTACATACCAGACCTCATGTTTTCTCTCTCTCTTAAAACAACAACAAAATATAATACAGTTAGATGAATACTCCTGAGAATGCGATTTTACCATGCCTGGAGTGTGGTTATGTACCAGTGACAAGCCACCAAAGAAAGGTGATTTTAGGTCTGCAGTTATCAATTTAAAGAGCTTCTTGGCTAGTGATGGAAAATTTGCATTATTTATCCTGGGTGTCAGTGGAGGACAATACGGATAAGGGTCTAAGAAACTAACTCAGCCGGCCAGGACTAATATGACTCCTGGCAGGGTTGATCGTGTAGGGGTGGGCAGATGTCTGTGGTATGCTTATAATTAAATTCTCATGTAGAATTGAGTACTAGAAAAATGACAAATTTCATGAGCTATAGAGGAACCTTACAGTGTTAATACAATAATAAGAACTGCAAAATAGAAATAACCAAATGATATCCTTATGAAATCAGTGCAAAACCATATGTGCTGTGCAAACAATTCCTGCCTTATGTATGTCCTACCTGTTTAGATTTTATCTATTGACTACCAGTAATGCTTCTGTGGTGACAGCGTGCTATTTCTAGTCATAAGATGGGCTTACCAATGTCATATGTCACATATAGTGAAGAGTAACAACCAGCAACCAGTGGTAGGCCCTTTAAAAATATTAAACTACAAGACGATATTGATGGTTAAGTGGTTAAGAACACTTGGTTTTCTTCAAGAGGACTTTGGTACTGTGCCATCACCCATAGGGTAGTTTGTAACTAATTGTAACTCTAGTTCTAGGAGATTCAGTGCTGTATTAAGCCTCTGTAAGCACCATGCATGCATTGTTGCATGCACATACATGCAAGCAAAACACTTATACACATAAAATAAAATGAAAAATATAATTTTAAATGCTGTAAATTTAGAAATAGATTAGTGTGGAAGGTACTTAAAATATATCAATTGCCAATATGATTTCTAAGACTGGAAAAGAAAGAGGTGTAGAAAGTTGTATTTATACTCTGTTCAGATATACAAGGGAAATAGACTTTAAAGGTTTGACTCATCATCACAATAACCCTCCAGGCAAGAAGCAATGATTATATTCACATTAAAGAAGAAAGAAAACGAACCTTATTGTGGTTAATTAACTTGGCCAAGGTCCCATGGATGGCTTTGAAAGCAGTCTTGCATGAATGAAACAAAGACAAAACAAGGAATAATTATGGATGGAGATCATGTCTTATGCGATTATATACAATATTTTTCCTTACACATCATTTTTTTTGCTCATAGGCAGTTCAGTTAAATTAATTCTTTAGAAGAAAAGTATTTTTTAGAATGATTTGAAATGTTGAAATTCAGTCATTGTGGAATAAGAGAATGAAAAGGTAACCAACTTTTTACTTGACAAGAAATGTACATGTCTACCTGCACATATGTGCCAGAATGTGATTGGCATCTATGACTGAGATGGTCAGATTGCATTGTTAAAGTCCACTTCATCTTATTAGGACAACTTCTCAAGTTTCTGTGCTTCACCCTTAGTAATTGCACTGAAAAACTCAGGGTGAGAAGTGCAGCTAAACCCTCTCTGATCTTCCTCCTGAACCCCGTTCTATGAATAGAATTGTCTTTTCCCTAAGCTTTAATCAGTGTCTCACTGAGTAAGTGCTGATAATCAGATTTTTAATACTTTAACCCATTATATTTAATTGAGCTCTTTAAGTTACAGGAATAAATAGAAACAGATGAACCTTTAAAGCCTCCAGCACTAACTGTTATTTACCTGACTCACTTCAATGAATCAATATAGTAACTCTTCCTTTCCACCCCTTCCCCTTAAAAAAAAAAGATGACTGCAATTAAATGTATGCTGGTGGATCATTTCTCGCTGGCAATAATTATATGGGAGCATTTGAATCTCATCAGAAGGTCTAATTTGAAGTAATAAACCTTCTCACTAATCTTATACCTAAAGTCAACGGCCCTGTTCTAATGTTGATGATAATGTAGAGCCTAAAATAACAGAGTGAATGAAACCATCGCTCTAAATTACTTCTGTGCATGAGTAGAACCCAGACACATGAGAGAAACTCTCTTTTCAGAGTTATCAAAAAAGAATTTGTTTTCAGTCTCAAATATTGGAAAATACCACTCAAGACATCAGACCAAACTTGAGTCATGAGGTAAATTTTGTGCTGTGGTAAATGACAGAACTTTGACAGGCCAAGAATGAAGGAATTAGAGGAGAGGGCAGAAGGCAAGGCAGCAGTGTGGAGATCACATGACAATGGGAATGACTTCTATCTTACTGAAACATGTGAAGGGGAAAGGACTAAAGAGAAGCAAACTTAATATTGTCCAGCTCTTAGCGTGAGATATTTCCAAGATTAACCTGCAGGAATGAAATGCTCTTGATATTTTTTATCTTAATAATAGAGACAAGTAAAAGTGTGCCAACTAGATAATTCCATGAATAGATCTGTGATTTATAAGAGAAAGTGCTGTAATAGGCTGTATTGTGAGTTAGAGAAGGCATTTGACGGTCCTTCTGGTTGAAAATAAAATTATTGCAATTTTCTAAGAGGGAGGTGATGAGGCTAAATGTATACTATGGCAGTTTTTGTTGTTGTTGTTTTGTTTTGTTTTTGAACTTGGCTCTTTTTATGAAACCTTCATTCTGTAGCCCAAGCTAGCCTGGAACCCTATTTATAACTAAGGCTAGCCTTGGTCTAATGGTGATCCTCCCACTTAAGCCTCTTGTACTAGGATTACATGCCTGCACCACCATACAGTGATGGTGATGGTTTGTTCATTGAGCATCCAATAATCCTAATATACTGTGAAGTTCAAATCCTGGCAATTACTGAATAATGATTCATGAAAAGTTAAGAACTTTAGAACCACAAATTCTAATGAATATTCTTATGGACATGAACAAAGGTCCAGTATAGAAAATGAGAATCCTAAGGGGATCTTCTTCCTCTGTAGCAGCTTAAAAACATGTAAGAATGTAGACATATACAGGTGGAAGCTCTGTAGGTAGTATTTCTCAGCAAAAGATCAGAGATCTTTGTTAATGACTAATTAGGGCCTCGAAAAAAGTGTGAACATGTTCTTGTATGATTAAAAGGTGAGAAAGTAAGGAAAATAACTGTTACTTTGATAAATGACAGACCTTAAGAGATACAGACAGGAATACCTTTTAAGTTGTTCAAAATTGGGGAGTAAACCATGATGACAAATCACTATGAAACTCAAGAAGAAAAAGAAAGTAATTATTGCTGGGAGATTTTATGTGACAAGATTTTTCTTAGAGAGAGGCAACACACATGTCTGCTCTTCCCAGATAAGAAGCCCACAACAAGTCAATGTACAGATACAACAAAAGTCCAACTTGATGAGTTTCAGTGAGATTGCTTACAGGATATCTTTGAGGGGTTACTTACAGAGGCAGAAATGACTCAAAAACAGCTGTATCAACAAGACCCAACACAGCATGTGTTACTGCTTACAAAACATGTGAATCTGGAGCATACTGCACAGCATACAGGCAAGTTCAATAGATTTGAGGGTGTTTTTTGCAAGTTACTTAGTTGGTCTAAACCTCATACAGTTAATTCTGCTGGTTTCTATTTTTAGGAAGCTGGTATTCCTTTGAGAATGACCCTCTGCTAGCTTTACTATGTATATATTCTTACGCAGCAGTATGAGGGGCCTAAAGAATCTGCTCAGATTCAGTTGTTTTCTGAAGCTATTTGAGTTGTTTACAATTCAGTTTAAGTTTAAAGAGCTTCCTTGCTGGATGGACTGCTTCCACCTGGGAGGAAACTGTTACACAATACAGCTTTGATAAGAGAAGAGGTGAATGTGAATTAGAAAACAATCAGTACTGGGACCCCAACAGCCCAGACCTGTGTTTTGACTTATCCCAGTTTTGCTGTTTTTATTTCATCTTCTTTTTCTTTTTCTTGTTTTTTAGTGTTTGTAAGTGAGAAAAAATAAAAGATGTAGGTTTGGATTAGTGGGGAGGTGGGGAGGATCTGGGAGACAATGGGAAAGAGGGAACTCTAATCTGATATTTTGTATAAAATAACTATTTTTAATTAAGAAGACTACATATAGATAGATATAGATGTTTGTTACATCATTTCAGTTATTGAGACTGAATCCAGACTAATTTTGCAGGATGAATAACAATGATACTCAGATGGTGTTAAAGTCAACATCTCTGAAGCATGACAAAGATGCAGAATTACAGAATGGCCCTGGCTTCAGTGTGATTGCTACTTTATGCCTCATACATTAGGCTATTGGGATTTGTGCATGAGATAAAGAGAAAGAAAGGAAAGATGTGATCTAGTATGTTTATTAAGCATGTTTTATAGGTAAAGCATTTGTACTGGCACATTTATGTCAACTATCCTATTTAATCTTGACAGTATTCATTGAATTCAGCAATTTTATACTTAAGATGATGATCAAGAAATGTTTTCATTCACTCAGTATAATATAACTGAGATTCATTAGCGACATCATTGGTATTAGATCAGTAATCAATTTTTCTTTTTATTCAACTCACCAATATTCTATGTATGTTGATACTCTATGGGTGTTGTTGAGATAAAAAGCCATCTAGTCCTCAAAATACAGTGTTAATGAACAGAGATTGTTAGCTAGGAAAGGCTATGTTTTCAGTAAACCAAAGTGAATGATTGACAAGATAGGTTCAGACTGAAGATGTGATCAAAATATGACTCTGGAAGATAGTATTGTCAAAGAAGTATCTTTCTGAAAACATCACCTCCAGCTCTATCTTCCCAGAGTAAGAATTTGAGAGCATTTCCCACCCATCTTTAAATTTCTGAATATGTTCTCTGAGACTTCCTCTACTTATCTTCTTTTGACTCTTGATAGCCTCTGTGCTTCTGGTCTTTTGTTAGTGTTCCTCCCATTGCCTGAAATACTGCCACACTACATATGAGTCTGGAAAACTCCATCCATCCCATCAGTCTTGGGTTTTCATAACCTCTGAGATCTTTCCTGACTGCAGTAGGAAAATGCAAACCAATACCATGAAGAATTCAAGTTAACAGTTCTCCCATGAGAGAGGGCTTATGCTTTTATCTCAAACAGAGAATCTGGAAGGCAAGAAGCAGGCATTTCAATCTTTGTATCACAGTGCAATATGGGGCACATGGGAAGCACTCTGTGAAGTAATGACTGGGCATACTGATAAAGGAGCCTATCTTTTTAATATCTGTGAAAATGCAAATCTTTGCTGGGTAGTATTGTGGGAATGTATTCCATGTGTCAGGACCACATTTGTTTTGCATTTAGTCCATTACCATAATAATAGCTCTCCATTTGCAGCTTATGCATTTGAAAATAAATTGCCTTGCCTAGAAAATAGCAGAAAAAATACTATTAAGTGACCATAATTGTTACTGCTTTAATATTCACCTGTATATTATGAAATTTGAACAGAAAAATATTCTCTTAAAGAATCAAAATGCTTAGTCCATTATTTAGTATGCTTTCTGGTGGAATGATATTTTTATAGAAAATATTTTCCTATTCTACTTAACTATTTTCTATTTAACAGGAGTATGAATATATCCTAAGGTGGGCTTTAAAATGTATCAAGACACACCAAATGCCAAAAATTTATCTCAGTTCTGGAGCTAAACCTCCACAAAAGAGAGAATTATGGCTTTGGGGACAAGGACTGGATGTTGTTCTCTCTTGTTCAAATCAGTTCATAAAAATGGTTCTAAATACCAAAAATTTTCTCCTTTTCTACAAAACAGTGAATAAACTATATTGTAGCTATTCCTTATTTCACACTTATTTTGTACACATTCTCCCATCTCTATCCTACAAAAATTCTTATATTTTGGCATCTACTTCCTTTTACTGCAGTTATGTGGGACTATAGTTTATAGTGAGTGATGAGCCTCTCAAAGTCAGGGACAGAGTCTAATCCATCCTGCATCCTTCAATGCTTAGTACATTTCCCACTCCATGAAAGTTCTACATGAGTTTGAAAATGATAAATCCAGTCACAATTCTAATGACTGAAATTAACTTAACTGTCAGAAAGGTTCTGACCTTAAACTTGATTGCAGTTTCCAAAAATCTGGAAAAAATTAATTTCTAGGGCATGAGAACCATACAATATTCAGAACTATGTTGGTATTAAAAATTTTTGTAAGATAAAAAGAGGTACTCCTTTGCTAAACTCAACTAGAAGCACAAAGTTAGCGCCAATACAAAAGAAAATCTGTCTTCCTTCCATTTACCAAAACGACAGCTTCAGTGTTTCAATGGATGTATGGATTTACTCATCCAATACAAACATGCAGAAATGGGAATATTCACTTTTTGTACTTTCTATTTAGTATTTAAGAACTATTTTTTCCATTTAAAAAATGGTGGTTTTATAATATTTAAAATAAATTTAAGTTGTTCCCGCCCACCATTCATCTCTCATTTCCTTACTCTTCCCACTTTGTCATGGACACACTTCTTCTCAACAAGTACCCCCTAATGTTATGCATTTGGGATTTTGTGTGTGTGTGTGTGTGTGTGTGTGTGTGTGTGTGTGTGTGTGTGTATGTGTGTGTGTGCGTGTGTGTGTTGCAAAGTTCAATTCAAATGCTACCCGAACATGGTTAAGAAGTTATTTAAGTGAAAAAGGGGCAAGGGCAAATTCTCTGTGGCTCTGCCACTGAAGAAACTGACATTTCATTTCCAACATTCTAGTTTCATTTCTTTTGCTGTGATGACGTTCTTTGAACAAAAAAGAACTTAGTGGATGGAAGGTTTGGTTTAGCTTAAAACTCCAAATCGCATTGTCCCTTGAAGGGAATCAAGGCAGAAGCTAGAGTGAAACCCTGGAGGCAGACCTAGTTGCTGATGACAATCAGGCTATAGTTTTTCACAGTTCAGGACTACCTGCCCAGGAAATGCTACTGCCCACAAAGTGCTGTTTCACTTTCTTCAATTTACAACCAAGACTGTTTCATAGAAATGTGCCTACAGGTCAGTTTTATCTAGGCTGTTTTCAGATGGCTCTACATTATGTTGAATTGGCAGTCAATGCTAACTATAAAGATACCTAAGATGACTTAATTGTTGAGATCGACAATTAACAAATGGGACCTCATGAAACTAAAAAGCTTATGTAAGGCAAAGAACACAGTCAATAAGACAGAAAGGCAGTCCACAGAATGTGAAAAGATATCCACTGACCCCACATCTGACAGAGGGCTAATCTCCAAAATTTACAAATAACTCAAGAAGCAAGTCTCCAAAACACCAAAGGATCCAATCAGAAGGTGGGGTACAGAACTAAACAGAGAATTCTCAGTAGAGGAGGCTAAAATGGCCAAGAGACAATTAAGAAAGTGCTCAATATCCTTAGCCATCAGGGAAATGCAAATCAAAACAACTCTGAGATACCATCTTACTCCTGTCAGAATGGCTAAAATAAAAAACACCAAATACAATTTTTGCTGGAGAGGATGTGGAGAGAGGGGAACACTCCTCCACTGCTGGTGGGAGTGTCAACTCGTACAGCCACTTTGGAAAGCAGTATGGAGATCCCTCAGGAAAACTGGGAATCAATCTACCACAAGACCCAGCAATTCCACTCTTAGGTTATATCCAAAGGAGGCAAATTCATACAACAAGGACATCTGTTCCACTATGTTCATAGCAGCATTATTTGTAATAGCCAGAACCTGGAAGCAACCTAGATGCCCCTCAACTGAACAGTGGATAGAGAAAATGTGGTGCATTTACACAATGGAGTATTATTCAGCAGAAAAAAACAATGGAATCTTGAAATTCACAGGTAAATGGTTAGCACTGGAAGAAACCATCCTGAGTGAGGTAACCCAGTCACAAAAAGACAAATATGGTATGTACTCACTCATATATGGATTTTAAACATGGATCAGGAGAGTGCCAGTCTGCACTTCCACTGACAGAGAGTCTTGGAAACAGGAAAAAACCTAAAAGATATACATGATACCCAAGAGAAGAGAAATGAGGCCAGATCCTCTGAACAGATGGGGAACACGACGGGGGGCGGGGGGTTAAGGACCTGGGAAATAGCTGGAGAAGTGGAAGAGAGAGTAGGACATGGAGGAACAGGAAAGTAGACTGGGGGGGTAGGATAGGGGGAAGAGGGAATCATAGGTTAGAAGACAGATCAGGCACCATTGTGACCTCTAGTGACCTAAACGGATGACACCAATTGGCAAGCTAAGCAATAGTGGAGAGACCACATCGAATGCCTGTTCCTGATAGTGAACTTGATGTCTATAACCATCCTGGAGCCTCCATCCAGTGACTGACGGAAGCAGAGAGAAACACCCACAGTTAAATACTGAACAGAACCCAAGGAACCCAGTGACAGAGAGAGAGGAGCAAAGAGCAAATTGGCAAAGAATGGGCTGGCAAAACCAGCAGAAACAACTGATCCCAACAGGGGAGAGCTCTTGGACCCCAGACTGACAGCTGGGAAGCCAGCATGGGACCGATCCAGACCCCCTGAATGTGAGAGTCAATGAAGGCCTGGGCTACCTTTGGGGTCCTGAGCAGTGGATCAGTGTTAATCCCTCGAATACTAACAGACATCGTGTGTCCATAACACAAAGAGGGTTGCTCTCTCTGCCTGGACTCTTAGGGAAGTGCCTGGACCCTACCCTGAATGAAATGATAGACTCTAGATATCCCCTATGTGGAAGGAATTGACAATAGGGTGGGAGGATGGGGGGACTGGTGGGGGGTGCAGGAGAAGAGGAGGGAGAGGGAACTGGGATTGACATGTAAAACAAGCTATTTAAAATTTTAAAAAATGTTAAAAATTTCTTTCTTTAAAGACTAAAAGTTCAAAGTTATTGCTATACATGCCGTTCTCTTGTTTGGTTAGCATTACCCCAAGGTTTTATTTTGTTTGAGGGAATTGTAAAGTGTGATGTTTCTCTGATTTCTTTCTTAGCCCTTTTATCAACTGTATGTAGTAGGACCCCCATTTTTTTATTTTGTTTTTGTTTTTGAGTTGATCTTGTATCCTACCATTTTGCAGAAGGTACTTATCAGTTGTAGGAGTTCTGTGGTAGAGTTTTTTGGATCAGTTATATAAACTATCATATCATCTGCAAATAGTGAAAGTTTGACCTCTTTCTTTTCAATTTGTATCCCCTAGATCACCATTTGTTGTTCTGTTGCTCTACCTGGAACTTTAAGTAATATTGAAGATGTATGGAAAGAGGTTACAGCCTTGTCTTGTTCCTGATTTTAGAGGAATTGTGTTGAGTTTCTCTCCATTTAGTTTGGTGTTGGCTGTTGGTTTGCTGTATATAGCTTTAGGTAAGTTCCTGTTATCCTGGATCTCTCCAAGACCTTTATCATGAAGGGGTGTTGGATTTTGTCAAAGGCCTTTCCGGCATTTAGTGAAATGATCATGTGATTTTTGTTTCTTAGCTTGTTTATGTGGTAGATTACATTGATGAATTTTACTATGTTGAGTCATGCCTGCATTCCTGGGATGAAACCTACTTGATCATGGTGGATGATTTATCTGATGAATTCTTGGGTTCGATTTGCCAGTATTTTATTGAGTATATTTGCATCAATGCTCATGAGTGATATTGTTCCGAGGATCTCTTTCTCAATTGTGTCTTTGTGTAGGTTGGGTATCAAGGTTATTGAAGTCTTGTAAAAAGAGATTGGCAATGAACCTCCTGCTTCTATTACTTGGAATACTTTGAGGAGAATTGGCATAAGCTATCCTTTAAATTTCTGGTGGAATTCTGCACTGAGGCCATGTGGTCCTGGGCTTTTTTTGGTTGGGAGCCTTTTGATGACTTACGTCTATTTCCTTAGGTGTATAGGTCTATTTAAATTGCTTATCTGATCTTGATTTAATTTTGGTAAGTGATGCCTATCCAGAAAATTGTTCATTTCCTTTACATTTTCAAATTTTGTGGTGTACAGGTTTTCAAAGTGTGATCTGATGATTCTCTGGATTTCCTCAGTGTCCATTGTTACATTTCACTTTTCATCTTTGATTTTGTTAATTTGCATGTTCATACTCTGCCTTTGGGTAAGTTTGGATAGAGGTTTGTTTATCTTATTATGTGATTTGACTTTTAGTAATGTTTCTTTTACTAACATGGATGCCTTTGTATTTGGGGCATAGATATTCAGAATAGAGACTTTATCTTGGTGGATTTCTCTTGTGATGAGTATGAAATGGCCTCCTTCATCTCTTTTGATTGATTTTATTTTGAAGTTACTCTTAACTCTGAGTAACTTCTGACTTTCAAGGTGAGGTGTGTTTCTTGTATGCAACAGAAGAACGGATTCTGACTTCAAATCCACTCTGTTATCCTGTATCTTTTAATGGGTGATTTATGATCATTAATATTGAAGGATATTGATAACCATTGATTGCCCATTCTTTTTTGTTGTGGAATGGTTGTTGGTGGTGAAATTGTATATGGATTTCTACCCAATTTTTTTTTCTTTTGTCTGTTGGTAAAGTGAGATTTTCTGTTGCCTGCAATTTCCTTGGGTTGGGTTTTTCCTTCCAGAACTTTCTGTAGGCCTGGGTTAGAGGAAATGTATTCTTTAAACTTGGTTTTGTCACTGAAAATCTTTTTTTCCTCCATCTATAGTGATTGAAAGCTTTGCTGGGTATAGTAGAATGGGCTGACACATGTGGTCTCTTAGTGTTGGTTGAATATCTATCTAGGACTTTCTGGCTTTCAGAGTTTCCATGGAGAAGTCAGATATAATTCTGATAGGTTTGCCTTTATATGCTACTTGACATTTTTTCTTATCTGCTCTTAATATTATTTCTTTATTCTATATGTTTGGGTCTTGATTATTATGTGGCAATGTCCTTTTTTTGGTCGTGCACTCTATTTGGTGGTCTGTATGCTTCCTGTACTTTCACGGGCAGGTCTTTCTTTAGGTTGGGAAATTTTTATTCTATGATTTTGTTGAATATGCTTTCTGCACCTTTGAGTTGGGTTTTTCACCTTCTTATACCTGTTTTTATTAGGTTTGGTCTTTTCAATTGTCCCATATTTCATGGATGTTTTGTGTTAGGGATTTGTTGGACTTAAGAATTTCTTTGGTTGATGAATCTATTTTTCCTGGTGTATTTTCAATACCTAATATTATTTCTTCCATCTGTTGTATTTCTTTGGTTATGCTTGCATCTGTAGTACCTGACCATTTGCCAAGCTTTTCTATTTCTAACATTCCTTCATATTGTGGTTTTTTATTTTTATTGTCTCCATTTCAGCTTTGAAGCCTTGCACTGTTTGAATTGTTTCTTGCAAATTTTGCTTTGTCTTTTCCTCCATTTACTGCATTTTTTGCATTGTTTGGTTTGTATTTTCTTCTATCTCTTTAGGAGGTTTTCTCATATCCTCTCTGAGGGTCTCTATCATTTTCATACAGTTCTTTTTAAGGTCATTCTCTTCTGATTCATTTGCATTGGAATGTGTAAGTCTTGCTGTTGTAGAGTCTCTAGACTCTGATGGGGTCATATTTGTTTTTCTGTTGCTGAGTGTGTTTTTACATTGTCTCCTTCCCATCCCCTCTTCCATTGAGTACAGAAAGGGCATTTTCCTCTCCTGGTGGGTACAGGACCAGGTTTCCCTTCCGGTGTTTCCAAGCAAGTTCAGTACTCTGGTAGTTCTCCTCTTCTTGGTCCTGTGGCCTGTAAAAATGGACTGGGATGCTGGGTTGTGTTGGCACCTGGCAGGATGGTAACCGCAGTGAATGTCACCAGGCACAGGAAGATGGCCTGGAAACAGTCCCTGGTTTATCTGATCTCCTGGGCAGAGGAGACTAGGATGCCGGGGTGCATTGTCTCCCACTATGATGGGAGCCACCGTGGCAGCTCCCAGGCACATGAAGATAGCCAGGCATATTTTTTAATATTAATACAAATTTGTTATACTGTATACATGTTTCTTCTCTTGTTTAAGGCATTGTACCTATTCAGCTCATTAAAACTGTAATATATAGTTAAGGAATACAGATTAGTTGATAATTGTCTATAATAATTACCTAGTAGTTCTGTCAGGTATGTTTTCAAGGTTATACAGAGATATATTTCAGATACATAAGTGGTCTTCAAAAGAGATCTACATAATATGGTATTTAAGATGTTTTAATAACCAAGAGATTTCATGATGGTGAGACATCGTAATTAATAAGAAGTCATCTCTGTGTCATTATTTGTGAGCTGCCTGATGGCCCAAGGAAAAGTATTGCTACAGGAGTGCTTACCAACTCAGCCTTCATACATAGGCGGCATATAGTCATATTTTCCTAAAAGCTACATTAAGGCTATTTGCAAAGTTGTTCACCATTTTACAGTACAGCCACCTGCACACATAATCAAAATATGGTTCAGTCATGCTAATAAATACATTATTTTTGATATGATATAATGAAAATATTACTGTATCTCTTGTTTTTCTTCTACAAATCCATACCAAATATCTAACTATGGGGAAAAAGAAGAAAATTACAAATCAAAACCATTTATAAAATAGTATTAAGTTAAACTATAAAGATCATCAAAATAAGAGGAAAATCTAAAATGTTACCATTATTAGATAGAATTAAGGAAGTATGCCAATTACCTATCATTTAGTATCCTAGCCACATTTTTGTCAATGAAAAAGGTCATTAGACAGAAACTAAAGAAATATGATTGACAAAATATGGAACATCATTAATGCAGACATCTTGGTTCATTCACTAAATTAATGCACCATGATATGTTAAGATTTTGATATTGGAACCTGAGTATGGGATATATGTGTTTTCATTTTCATTTGAGGATTTCTTTAAATTGGAAACTGTTGTAAAATGAATTGTAACTTTTACAAAAGTCTTCAGTCTTAGCTCTTGTGTGATAATCTCTTATTAATGTGACAATAGCTGTGATAAATTCAGACTCATGTCAATGACTCAATTATATTTTCTACTATCCCTGTGTCTGAATACAGGTATGTTCTCATATTCTGACTCTTGAAATGTAAACTCTGACTTTGGGAGAATGTATTTCATCCTTAAATTTTCTCTGCCTCCTTATTTTTTGTTGTGAGACTGAGGTTCTCTTAGGATTACCCATGATAGCCCTCAGCTATTACTCTATCCCTGTTCTCAAGAGTGTACATGGCCTAGGTAACAGTTTTTCCAAACAGCCTCTTGATAGTTGGAAATTATTGTGTCAGCCAAAGCCCTGGTAGCCTAGTCCTAATTGACAGTCCATTTTACTATGAATCATTGGCTGCCATGTGCTGCAATGCATTTAGCATTCTCAATTTTGCCATCTATAAAGTTTTTACAATATTCCAAGTGCCCTCTTCATAGTTTTACCTTTCAAGTAGTATTTCAATGACCAATGTATATGCTTGTTTTCCAAATTCAGCTTGATTTTTTTTTTTTGGTTTTTACGAGACAGGGTTTCTCTGTATTGTTTTGGAGGCTATTGGCCCAGCCTGGCCTCGAACTCACAGAGATCCGCCTGCTTCTGCCTCCCGAGTGCTGGGATTAAAGGCATGCGCCACCATCACCCGGCCCAGCTTGATTTTTTTAATAGAATGATATTGTATTAGTTTTGGGACCCTTGGTACAGAGACAAACACAGAGTAGGTACAGTGACAAACAGGTAATCAGTGCTTGATGTTTGGTGGAAAATAACATTGTATTAACAGAAAAAGAATGATTCTCCAACAAGTTGTCATTGATCACTGACCCACTTATAGGCAAAATGTTAGTGAAGAAGCAAAGGACTTCTGGATCCATACTTATTAAACTTAGCTCAAAACACCCAGCATTATTGAGTAGGAGTTTTTGTTGTTTTTCTAGTATTGACAATCTAACCCCTGACTTTATACATGTCAGGCAAGTCATCCCCTGCTGAGCAAAATTCTCACCCTTCTCTTTTCCATTTCTAACATTTCTATTTTTTATAGAGCTACAATATCAGTATTGTCATCCAATTGGAGTAGGAAAACAGACATTTCTAGGAAATTAGGAGCAGAATACAAATTCAAGTTCAAAAACTAATCTTTGAAAATTCCAATCTCTCCCTCCATTCAACTAAGTTGGCTCCTAACTCTGACGTTCTGTATCACAAAACAAAGTTAGATAGTTTTATGATATGAAGTTCATGAGCAATTTCATCTGTATCTCCTGGCCGAGGGCCTGAATGCTAAACACTAAACTGCACAGCCATTCTTATAATGGACTATTGCCTCTGTAGGAGCACACAAGCTTTGTTATTTTTTAAATTGAAGTCATTTCACAAGTTTAGTTCAGTCATTTGTTTCATGCCTGAGTGATTTATAGTAACTCTTTTTGGTATTCCCAAAATAGGAGCAATAAAAGAAAAAATAAAGAATCCTCTGGGCCTATCTTCTAAAACAATCCAGTTTGAAAATATACTAAAAGGTAGAAGAGTCAGATCCAAGTTCATCAGAACACATGAATCTGACTCTCACTTCCTCAGACACTAGATCTCTGGTTTGTGTACCATAGATTCTTATTGTGATGGGCAAAGCAACTCAAAGACAGAGAAAGAGTGCAAGTTAGGATGGGATGTCAAGAGTTTAACCTCAAAACAAGAAGAGGTGATGTAGGAATTATTTCATTTCTGAGTCAACTAAGGTGGTTTCCAGCTTTGTTATCATGGATTGCAGAGCAAAATTAGATAAAATTGTGAGATAAAGTTCATGAACTGGAGAGATGGCCCAGTGGTTAAGGGCCCTGTGTTCTTTCCAGATATGTGAAGATATTCATGTGATGCAGTTAATATATACATAGACCCAACAGAAAGCAACTCATATACATAAAATAAGAAGAAAAATATTAAAATCGTTAATGAAATAGGGTGCTGACTTATTAGCTCAGTCCCTCATTCCATAAACTTTTAAGCTTGAAACCTGATTTCTATTATTCAGAACTCATAGTCATTAAAAAAATAAGATGCATGTCCATGCAATCAAATTACTGAGGAGACAGAGTGGCATATTCATCCTTATTGTTCTCTCAGCAGTTCCATACAAATAGTTCACATTTTAAATTATTTCTCATTGTGTTGCAAAGAAGATTTTGGAATATTTCTTATTTTAAATGTAAGGAATGTATATGAGAAAAAATGTAAAGGAAAAGAACACTTACTACCCTTTACCCAGGGTTGCCTATTGTTATTATTTCATAATATTTATAGATTTTCTGTTTTCTTTCTAGACATGTAAGAATAATCACTAAAATAATAGTTCTTCTATCCTAATAACATCTAAACATACTTCCTAAGATCAGGAAAATTGATGTAATATAATGATAAGACTAGAAACTTCAGCAAATTTAATACCCAGACAATATTGTAATTCTTTTATTCTACTTCCTTAATCAAATTATGTCAAATGGCCCAAATGTGACATTGATTTCATACATAACTTTCACTGTTTTTATTTTTTTTAGATTATAAAGTAATGTTAATATTTTCCCTGTCCTTTTCCTCCCTCTAAATCCTCCAATATACCCCTCTCTACTCTTTCAAATTCATGGCAACCTTTTCCACTAATAGTTCTTGAAGGATCAAATATATATATATATATATTTTTTTTTAAATATAACCTGTTGAGTCCACTGATTTTATAACAACTATCTTAACAAATGTTTTGTAATTTCAGTTCTCTTTACTGCACATAGAACATATAAACTGTTTATAGTTTTCCAATGCTCTTTCTTTGTCAGGTGTAGCTTCTGAACAATACTTAGTACTTCTCTTATTGTCCCTGAAAAGAACAAAAGAAATCTTATTAGTCATAGTTGGTTTTATGTCATTGTCAAGGTCAATAGCATATTTGTCACTTTCTTCTTTTGTAGAAAAAGAACTGATGGTGAAATCTCTAAATATATTCCCACTATTTTAATAGTGACCAGAATGATCTACTAGATTTGACATCCTTGAAAATTTTTATCTAATACAGATGCCCCCAATCTTTGGTACAGGCTGCTGGTTTTGAAACACCATTAAATATGTGGAACTCAATCTTCTACAGTAGGCCAAAGGCCCCCTTCTTCTCTACACATAGATATGTATATATATATCACTATCTCTGGATATACATATATGATCATACCATCTTAAAATTCCATTTGTTCCTTTCAAACTTGACTCTACTTTCTGTGGGTGATTACTCTGTGCAGCCTCAAGGGGACCGTGTTCCATAGAAGCTCATATGAATCATTGCCTTTCTCCAGAACTTACATGAAAAGCTTTCAATTTCCTCCCAGTGGTTTTAGCTGTGGTTTTCTCATCTGTGGCCTTTATTGCTTGTCACTCTACCTACTTTGCTAAGTTTTTTTAAATCATGATAGAAATTTGAACTTTGCCGACTAATTTTTCTCTATCTCAAACCGTCTTCAAATATGGGCGATGTCCCTTTAAATGTCTTATGATAGTCCCTTTGGGTCATTACACTGACTTATTTTTGCAAAGAAAAAAAGCTTATTTCTTTTCAAAGGAAGAGAGCTAGTCCACACACTAATCCACTTGCTAATTAGCACATTAAGGGATAGCTAATGTATCCTGTGTGTCAGAAGGAGCTGCCTGGGAGTGTGCTCTCTAGAAGTTCATATTGCAAGTAAGACATTCATAGCTTATTTAAGAAAAGAACTTGCTATTATCCTGTCATTTTACTGAAGATCAATTAAAATATATGACCTTTAGACTGTGATGGCTGACTTAATATGAAAGTATTGATATTTCAATATGCATTGAAGAGCTTGTCCATAAGTTCAGTAGATAAACAGTGAAATTGCAATCAAACCCATTCTTCTCTCAGATGACTTATGGTTGGCATTAAAAGGTTACGAATAAAACCATGGCTTAAATATAAAGAGCAGGATTCCATATTTATAAGTGCCGTATTTCATATTTGAATACTTCTTTCAAAAGCCTAATGTGTGTAGGATGATAAATAAGAAATCAAATTCATTGATGAAATCCTTAACTCATTTAAAATATATTCAGAAAAAATAAAGGTTCAGACTTATGGGTACCTCATATGCATGGATAGTGAAATGGTGATGACATAATAGTAGGTCTTATCTGAATATACCATGTTTATCTTGACATTTTGTGTAATAGTGTTGTAAGGCAGAATCTTCAGAGAAAAACTATCAACATCCATCATGAAATCAGATAGGCCTAATTTTTTAAGGTCAAGGAAAATGGGATCTGCAGTATGTTGGAATTCCCTTCTAGAAGAAGCAGGGAGGGAATGTCACTGGACTCTCACCTGAGTATCTGGCCTCTCCTCTAGATATTCTTATTCAATTCCAGCCCAATTCCACATGATCTTGAGGTTTGGGGGAAAGCTAGAGTACATAGTGTGAGAAAAACTAACAGAAGTAGTTTCCACTTTAGGGGAGCTATAATACATGATCAGTGAAGACATTCCAAAGTGTTTGCTTTAGGGTACTCATGTACCTACCTGTTACTAAGCCCTCACCCATGCTCTAACTGTAATTCCAATAAGGTCATTTGGTTCTCTCAAGGTTAAATAAAACATAAGGTGAAGTAAAACCTTGGCTTATCGCTGAGAGCAAATGATAAGGGTAGATTTTGTTTCTGTCTCCCCTGTGACAGATATAAATTATCTTTGTGGAAGGAGTTTATGAGCTGAGAATTGGGAACCTGCATTATATGGACACTATTTCTAGATGGTTAAATCTAGAAATGCCTAATCCTTTACAACCATAGCCTACATTGCCTCCTCCACCTGTCAGGAGGGTCTGTAAATGTAGAGCCTGGTTACAATAGATTATCATTCAGAAAAGAGAGGCTGAAACTAGCATGTTGTGATAGCTAATCATTTTTTGTTAAGTTGACACACCTGAGAATAGAGAATCTCAATTCAGAGTTACTCCTCATCTTGGCCATTGGTATATACATCAGGCATCTTCTTTGTTACTAACTAATGGGGGTAAAGTCTGCTGTCAAACATGTCATTCATAAGCATGTAGGCCCTATGCTATATAAGAGTGCCAATCTCGGAGAAGCCAGTAAGCATTCTTCATCCATGGTTTCTGCTTCACTTCCTTCTTGATTTCCTGCCTTGGTTTCATTCAGTGATGAACTGATGCCTGAACATATAAGTCAAATAAGCCTTTTTTTCTTAAAAATTGCTTTTGGCTGTAATATCCATCATAACAACAGAAAAGCTAATTTAAATACATGTGCTGAATATTTCTTATATACCAGGTTTCATTGAAGTTTCTCGCACAAATGTCTGTGATCATATTCATACGATCACATAGATTAGAGATCTGAGACCAAGGGAAACAAATGAATTAGCAAACACCACAGGCCTACTAATTTACTTAACTTTGCTAGGCACTATGCTCCTGTTATTTTCACTGCAGAGGCATCTGGTATCTGGTGTAGAAGTCCCGGGTTACTAGAACCTCATTCTTACACAAACTCCATGCCAAAACTACAAGGTTATCACCATATAATAGCCTGTATGCTGATGGACATTATCAAGGAGTCATTTTTCCAATATCACAGCAAAGCTCAGTCTAATGCTTAAAAATAGTAAGAGAGTGAACAATGCATTATGCTGTTCATGCATCCATTATCTAATTTGATCAGCAATGGATTTCATTAAAAAGAAGATGTTTTTATTAAATAATTAATTTGATTTGCTTTCATTAAGCTAATGGACAGGAGCTGGGCACAGAGAATAACATCAAACTGGCACAGAGAATAACATCAAACTGGCAATCTAAAGCCCTGGATGGTTAATTTATTCTGTTGCTTTTGAACTCCTTTTCCAGCTCTCTCAAAGTGATCATATTAAGCTGTACCATGTGTGATGGCTTAAATCCCTCCTCCCTACAGCCACTCAGGGGCTGCCTGCCACTTGATAATTGGGCCAGGGTTTGGATATGAGTCTTGACGGCTTCATCCTCATAGTATGATGGCACTTAATTTCAAAGTAAAAAGAAAAGCAGGCTGACAACCAGTTTAGACATATGAGAGCTGGTGTCCATTGGTGGCAGCTGCTTGGTGTAGTTTGTCAGGAGGGAGATGCCAGTGGCAATTTGGAAGACAGTCACCTTCTGGAGAAAGAGTTATATTTTCTCCAAGTGTGTCTGTAATGTCTACACAGGAAGAACAAACAGGATGCTCTTAAAGTTTATATGAATGTTTGTTTTTGACAAATGATTCTCTTACCCTGGTTGAAAAGACAGAAAAAGGCAGCAAGCAGAAAAGTAAGAAATAAAATGTATATGCCTTTTGTGGTAAGAGTGTTAATTTGTATTAATTACACACGTGTGTCTTAAAAGTCTTTTTGAACATGCCCATTTGTCCTCTATTAGGTATTAATGTGGTGAATGCTTTTTAAGGGGGTTTAACAATATCACAACACATGTAGTATGAAAAATACTAAAGACCCAGAGACAGATTTTGGGGTTAAGGCTTCAAGCTGAAGATCAGAGAAGCAAAGCAGTCAACCACTACCTCAGCTCAGACCAAAGGGGGATCCTCAAACTGTTTCTGACTTCACTGCTGCTCAGATTCATTCAGACAGCTATGCTCTCCTCATAGCTACTAGAGACTAGCCTCTATCTTTTTTTTTCCTCTCAAATGATGGAATTAAAGCCATGAGCTCTGATTCACTCTCTGGTGGTGCATGGTGGTCTTAGATTAATGGTATGTACCACCACTGCCTAGCATCCATATCTAACTAGTGCGATTGCTTTGCTACTTTGATCTCCAGTGGCTTTAATAAATAAGAAACAATATATTAACACTAACACAAGGTTGTCCAATTTTTATTGTTGTGTGTTTACTAAAAAATTATTTTCTCATACAAAATATGTTAATTACAGTTTTCCTTCTCTCTTCCTCACAGTCCCTTGCCACCTGCCTTCCCTACAATCCACTCCCTTTCTGTCTCTCATTAGAAAATAAAAGGCTTCTAAGAGATAAAAACCAAACATGACAAAATAAAATATATGATAAAATAAGTACCATCACATTGAAACTGGACAAGGCAACCCAAAAGAAAGAAAAGACCCCCCATAGTAGGTACAAGAAACAAAGACACACTTATTCACACATTCAAGATTTCCATACAAATACTAACGTGAAAGCTATAATATATGCAGATATACACAGAGGACCTGGAAGAGTCCCATGTAGGCCTCGTTCTTGTGACTTTAATCTTTGTGAGTTCATATGAAATTTGCTCAGTTGATTTAGAGGGCCATGATAGCCTGGCATCCTACAATCCCTCTGGTTCTTAAAATTCTCTTTTGCTCTTTTTCTGTAGGGTTCCCTAAGCTCTAAGTAGAGGAATATGATAGAAATAACCCATTTGGAGTTTTTGAACAAGGACTGGATGACAAATGGGCTCAACAGGGAACAGAATTAGATGGGCATAACACAGAAACTTATTAATAGGTACTATCAAGGTTCTAGAAGCTTGGTCAATATTTCCAATCTTGAATAAGGATGAGAAAGTTTAAATAACAGTAATGAAGATTCTTTGTGCTCATCTGAATGATTTGTATCACTATTTACATGGGGCCTCCTGTGCAGAGTGCCCAGAAATTTTATGGCAGCTGTTTGTGTCAAGGAGAGCCTCTCTAAATAGCTTTGGGAATGCAGCAATGCATCTATGATGGTTCATTGTTGTCTGTTCATCACTGGACTTCCTTTCAGTAGTTTATTAGCTGAATAATTTTGAATTTCTAATGCCATATAGTGTAAGCCTGAGGTGTCTGCTGCCTGTGGAATCAGAGGATATCTTCATTCTATCATCTACTCTTCTGCGGAAGGATAGTTTATCCATAAGAAATTCTGTAAACTACCTGAATATGAGTTGTTACAATGGGGAAAGGTTAATGACATTTTCTTTGTTGTCTTTTAAATTCTTTGCCAACAATGTATACCCAGTAGGTACTACAGGGCACAAAACACAGGAATTTTCAATAAATGAGGTCTAGTCTCTATCCCTCAAGGTCACCATCAGCTTGAAAGTTTCCTCTAATTTTATGTGTACCTTGATTAGACTTTCAGACTCTTCTTTCCTCTTTGAGAATTCACAGTATTCTTCTAGGGAACCATCACTAATCTAGAGGATCATATAGAGGATGTAAAAACTTAATTCTTAGAGGACAATGTCTCTAGAGCCTTGAAATAATTACAAACACATACATACACCATGGTGGGCAAAAGGCTTCACATTGTCAGTCTCTATTGTGTGATGATATTCTCTTACACTGGATCAATTTTGACTATTTACTTTGATGGAAAATGGGATAACACACACACACACACACACACACACACACACACCCTGCCTCTTGGATGTGCATCTCATTTTAATATTTGCAGGAACCCTAAAGTTTAATAATTTCAGTTTGGCAAGTTAAAGTAAGAAATTCAATGAAGTTAGTTAAATTTTCTTACTTACTATGGAGAGAGTATTTGATCTAGGACCTCAATCATGGGGCAGTTAAATGATAATATCTTTATGGTTATAACACTCTCCTAGTCAAGAAACATAAACCATTAAGATTGAGGTGTAACTAATGGATCATTAAGTTTTTTTATCCTGAAGTCTAAATATGTTTTCATTCTGATTACTACCAAGCCATGCTCAAGTACTGTCCATATTATTTATTATTATTCTGGGAAAAGGATCCTAGCTGGGTTGTATCCAGCATAGAGAGATGAGCTGAGATTTGAAGTTTTACTGAGAAACTGGTCAAACTAATATCCTCTTCCCTGCCCCTATCATGTTACTACCAAGCTAATTGAGACAGACAGGGGATAAACACTATCACTACCACAAGAATTTAGCTTACTTAATCCTTTAATTTGCCACAAAAGATTCCTATTTTAGCAGCTTCTCCTTTGTCTCATCGTAAAACTTCTCCTTGCCCAAGACCCAGAATCATGGAGGATCTTTTCATTTATTTGTTGCTTGTTTAAGCAGCAACATTTCACAATGTTCCTCCCCAGTTTCTTAAATAAAAGTGAATTTTATGCCATAATAAATGCAAACTTCTAGATGGATGGTCTGCTCCTCACAGAGAAATTTTGGGAAGTTACTGATTACAAAATTCATAAGAAGTATGATTTCCCTCTGGAGCAACTAAATCACAACATAACTTTGATCAAAAGAAGGGATGAGCTGAGAAAATCATGTCTAGAAGAGTAGTACATAAAATCATTTACTCTTTTGATATGCAATTGAGACAGGGCAATTGCCATATTAATAAAATACAGTCCCTTATATTAGACAAATTCTAATGCTGATGTAGTAGCCATTAATTATACACCATTTAATAATTGATTTGAGTAAAATAGATCAATTACAATAGAGTAGTGTAGGACCGATTTGGAATTTGGAATTAGATATGTTTGTTTTGATTTTCTTTTCAAATGTTCAGGTGTAGTAAATAAGGAGTGTTCACTAGAAAACAGACGGTGGGTAAAGAAACTGTGCTTGAGAAGATACCTGCAGGATTCCTGCAGATAGTTGCTTTCCAAAAAACTTGGGAAGCCAGGCAGTGGTGACGCACGCCTTTAATCCCAGCACTCGGGAGGCAGAGGCAGGTGGATCTCTGTGAGTTCGAGGCCGGGCTGGACCAACAGCCTCCAAAACAGTACAGAGAAACCCTGTTTCGTAAAACCAAAAATAAATAAATAAATAATAAAAAACATGTGAAGTTTATGAGTAAGTATATGTACGTTAATCCTTGTGCATAGTAGGTGATTTATAAATGTTTCTTTCCCTCTATACCATATTTTATTTTCAAAGGATAATCTAGAAATTGGGAGACTGTAGGCTGCTTCTGTGAATGTGACAAGATTTTGAGCTTCTAAAATTCAGCAGGAATGGGAATCACTTGGCTTGAGAATTTTAAATGTAGATTATGACTGAGCATCTCTGGAGGTGAGAGCAGGGCTGAGATTTTGCTATGCTAACAAGATCCCAGGAGAGGTATACTATTCTTATACAAGTACATTTTCATCAACGAGGTTTATATTAGCTGAAATTATCTCCCTTTATGTTGTATTAAGTAGTTTCATCTCCAAGTCAGTTTCTTCCTGTTTTTCTCTTATGTCAAAGAACAGGGGTTACCATAGTCTCCACTAGGGGCCATATTGGACACCACCCTAGCATACTCAGTGTGTGTTATTCAGAATAACAATTGAACAGGATGAAAATATTTATAAATAAATTGAAATAATACAGGTGAGTATTACTACACTGCTAGAGAATTTACTACAATATCTAAAATATGACCAAAATAGATACAGCTGTCCTAGTACTTACTGTTTGAAACTCTACTATGTCTAATGCAATAAGGGAATAAAAAAGATGAAGATAGATCATCACAATACATATAGATTATCAGGTAGGAAAATCAGGAAGTAATATTGCATGTTGATATTGTGATTATGTTTGAAGCTCAAACAGATTACATTGTTTTCACAGATAATTTGACAAAAAATTAAAATGCAATCAAGATTTCTAATTCTACATTCTAAATTAGCATACAATATTTTGCAGCCCTTACACTATCCCACAAGACAGTGATCTCGTGTGGGAAAACACATAAAGAGGAAAATCTCTTAACTTAAATTCCCAAGCATCAAGTATCACATAAAAAGGGTTATATTCCCCAGACTGAAATCCTTAGGGAAAAATATTATACAGGGAGGATGGACTCCTGAATTTTGATAATTGGTTAGTCACATGATACAGAAACAGTTCAGTCAGCTTTTACATTCTGTCCAGGTGACAATATCCTAGAGCTTAAACTAAAATAAAGTCAGGCTTGCCTGGAGGATCATGTGATGCTACTGACTGGTTTAATTGAAAACTATATGCAGAATAGCACTGAAAGGCCCCTTATGGCGTTGCTTGACCACAGTTATTGCTTTCTGTAAATTTCTGCTCTATATGAGTAGGGTACATACAAAATGGACTTCTGTATGCCTCATGACACAAAGGAACAAGAAAATCCAATAGGCGACAGACACCTCAGGGAAGAACCACAAAAAGAAAAACACCATGCAGTAAATGAATGTGAATATATTTAAAATGATGGCCTGACAGAACAGGAGTCAGCTATTTTATTGGTTACTCAAAACTTCAGACGTAGCAAGTGACGCTCAAACTGCTAGCTCATTGGGACTACTTCTTCCTCCTAATGTATATTTTACCCTTGTGGTATGTTATCTATGTCAAATCTTTTCAGTGTCTGTGTTTCACAAGTGAAGGTATTAAAAAGGGCATATTTTCAGTTATTGAAAATGTTGCAATGGTATTTTGTACATGTGCAATGTTTGTCAACCAAAGACATTATTGTGTTAATACACATTGTGAGGTTAAATTTGAAAGATACTGCAGAACCAAGTTAAAATTCTGAATGTCATTAATACCATCTGTAGCCCTAGTATTAGAAGTGATGTGAAAATTTAAGACACATAATATCAACATGTAAAAGATGATATTTACAGATTGAAACAAGAAAAATAGGAAAAGGAAAAAGAAAATGAAATTTAAAGACATTCAAAGAAAATTCTAATACTTTGTATTATTTCTACAGTTATACTTTGAGATTTTGGATATTTTAGAATTTTATAGTTTAAAAATAATAATTTACTGGTTCTGATATTTTGGGATTTTAATATTCAGTATTCAGTGTTTAGGGCTGCATATCTCAAGACTATAAACTAAACCTTACCTTTAGCAAATCCAAGAAAAACTAGATACAGTGGTGTCCTTCTAAGCCTTCATCTACAGCCTGCCTAGGCATGCCACATAAACATCTCCCAGTCTTCAGTGCTCCTTATATTGCTATCAACATTATTCTTCTCTTGACTGATTTTATGTTCCAAGAAATTTTTCTTGTTTTTATTATTGGCCTCCTTTTCCATTATAACTGTATTTTACGTTATCTTGATTTCAAAGCATGATTTGTTACAATATCATTCACCATTCCAGTTTCACTCACTCTTTAAAGTAGTTATATAGTTTTTACTTCTTTGACAGTACTGACTTTGATCAATCAGTCTCATTTCTGATTAGCTTACTGGCTGACCCTAGGTATAGCTAAAATGAGAATTAGTCAGAAGATAGCAAATTCAAACTTAATGATAATCAGAGCTACAATAGTCAGACCCTGTAAGTTAGTAAATAAATAAACAATAGATAAATAAATACATACCTATATTTGCACACATATTTATGAATACATATTTGCTGGTATAGATGCTCTTCTTCATTCCCTGAGAGTTTATATCTTCTCTCTACTATTGTATTTCTTATGTCTTTTTTCTTCTCTTAGCATCTGTTTATTCTACATTACATTCAATGTTTCATTTTCCTGTATTAATCCTTCCATTCTTGCTTTTTATTAACTTCATCTGACATGGCTCTCTTGCTTTCTCTCTCTTTCTTATATCTGTGAAATGAACAGTCAATACCTATTACAAGTGTTACAATGGACATGAGACATAATGATCGCACTGTGTCCTATGGAGAACAGGTATAGTCAAATACAGCAACATGATAGCAACCAGATAATGTTTTAATATTTGATGCTCATTTTTCGGGGGAGGGGGAGGAGAGTTTGAGACAGGGTTTCTCTGTGGCTTTGGAGGCTGTCCTGGAACTAGTTCTTGCACATCAGGCTGGTCTTGAACTCACAGAAATCCTCCTGCCTCTGCCTCTCGAGTGCTGGGATTAAAGGGATGTGCCACTACTGCCTAGCATTTTTGATGTTCTTATCTTAGGCAAATTGAGATTTTTCATACTTAACTTGATTATTCCTAAATTTGAAACAATAATAAAATTCTCAAAATATAAGTAGAAGCCTGATAGTCTCTGAAACAAAAAGGGAAACACATAAGTAATCCCCTTTCCTTAAAAGAACCAATGCTTGGAATTGGAGCCAGCCGTGGTTCAGGAATTCTTTTAAGTCTTTGTCTCCATAAATTAGTACACCTCTATCTGGTACTAGATTATAAAATATCCATTAGTAGATATTGTTTCTCATTCTTATTTTTTTCCAAAATGCCCATTCTGCTGAATTGCAAAAAAATAGATGCTTAACATAGAGTATATTTTTGAAGTGGAGCCAAGAATAAGCTAAATTCACAAAGGATTTGCAACCCTTCCCACTTTCACCCACAGAGCTTCTGAGACAAGGAAAGTATCCAGGATGGTGGCTATGCTGGTGAGAGATTGTTGGCAGCAGTTCCCTCTAAATTGGAAACTAGAAGAAAAGACTGTTTGACCAGCTGCCATCAGCAACTTAGAAAACCTGAATATTTAAGCAATTACAGGTTTCCTATGGTGTTTCCCAATGCTCTTTTCAAGTGTAATATTTTTCAAAATTGAAACGAACAAAAGGTTCATAAAAATAACCCAGTGCTGCATCTCCACCACACACACACACACACACACACACACACACACACACACACACACACACACACACATTCACAAAGCAGGACATAGCATGGCTATTCATAGTTTCTTTCTGGAGAAGCTTCCATATTGCTTTGTATCCACTGCTACTGTTAATTCCTGACATGGCACACATGCATTACACCCAAATTTCTGCCATGTCTAAATTGCTGTCCTTGGAAAAATTTCCCTTTCCTAGGCTTTCGATTCATTCCTTTTAAGGCCTTCCATGTTGTCCTAATTCTGATGTGACTATTCCAGGCACTCTTATGAATCCTTGCTTTTTTTTAAATATCTTATGAATATCTATCAAGTACTGAAGTTTATCACAGAAGTGGAATTGCCATTTCTCATCTGAACTCAGTCTCTGTCTGCATCTGCTCCCTCAGGGAAAGACACTGACAGCATAGTAATCTTTCCAGCAGGAAGGTAAACAGATATAATCTTCTCTGAGATGAGAGAATTTCTAAGTCTTGAAGAAACTATGTGGTTCTAAAATGAAAAGGCTAGACTTCAGTTATCCTAATCAATGACATCTTCTCTCCTGATAGCATCTATCAGCTTAGGAAGAAGAGGTTATGCAGGGTGAGTGTTGCCTCACCAATGATGTCCTGAAAATGTCCTTCAGTTGTTGCCTCAAGTTTCACCCATATGAGCTCATCCTTGCCTTCCTTCAGCCACCCATTAAACTTAGTAAATTCTATGCATCAAGTAACTTAGTGGACCTGAAATTCGTTGAATTAATTTCTTTCTACTAAAATACATGATGATTCTATTAGAGAATTATATATGTAGATAATTTCACCTATTTCTGGAAAAATGCCTTTATAGATGTAAAAAGATTACAAGTGCCAAATTAGACATGGACTCTAGAATAACTACTTATTACAGAATTCTGTGCTCAACATGTAATTTATTTTATTTCTTCTCAAGATACAGATAGGATATGTAGGAGATTTCACTCTTTATAAAAAGTCCTGGGGGTAGTCAAGGTCATCACAAGGGAACTCTCAGAGACAACTAACCTGGGCTCATAGGAGCCCACATACCCTGGACCAACACCAAAGGAGTCTGCATGAGATGGACTTAGGCCTCTACATATGTGTGACAGTTGTGTAGCTTAGTCAACTTGTGGGACACCTATTAGTGGAAGCAGGGCCTGTCCCTGATACTTTGTCAGACTTTTGGGAGCCTATTCCTCATATTGGGTTATTTTATCAAACCTTATTGTCAGGAGAAGAGTGCAGTCCTACCACAACTTGATATGCTGTGTTTTGTTGACACCCATGGGAGGTCTGCCTCTTTCTTAACAGAAACAGAGGAGGAGTGGATTTGCGGGGTGGGGATGCAGAAGGGAAGTAGGGGTAGGGAATGGGAGAAGAAGAGGGGGGTTAACTGTTGTTAGGTTATAAATAGATGAATAAACTCAATTATTATAAACAAAAGAAATTCAAACACATGCACACAAAAACAAGACAATTTAAAAGGCACATGCCACTCACATTATCTTCATTTTGTCATTGGTTCTACTAAGACTGATGTTTAGGTTGTATATTCTAGAACAGAGGTGGCATGGCATATTATATTTTTAGGTAGAAAAAAGTTAAGAGGACTCATGAGGCTTCATTTTTTTTTCTACTGTATGTTAGATACTGTTTTGCCCAGTGAACTTGGGAAGTGTCTCTGTTATGCAAGATTACTTCTATCCTCCTATTAAAGTATAAATTTAGAGGAATCAGATGTAAGTAAGTTTTATAAGTCCAAATGGATTTCATGAAATGCATAAGTTGGACAACATTTGTAATATATGGATGCCCAAGGTAAATGGATTTCATAACATACATAAATTATTGTTGGGCAATATTTGTGATGCATGGATACCATAGGTAAATGGATTTCATGAAATGCATAAATTAATGTTGGGCTACATTTGGGATAGATGGATGCCATGGGTAAAAGTTGTCTATTAAGGGAATAAGAACCATGAAGAACTAAACCGTTCTTTCTAAGAACAGAGAACAAATGCTTCTCCAGGACCAGGATGTCTTATGAAGCGTTAATGCTCAAAACACAAATCAGTGGAAAGTGAAAGCAATTACAAGCTAGGTAGATTGGAGTTTGTCTTCTAGTCTATTCACTTTTTTAACTGTGGCTGTAGAGAGATAGAATCATCTCTACATCTCATTTTCTACATAATTAAAACATTCTAGACTTCTATTGATGATAGATACCTGAGGCTTCTTCAAACTCTTGCTGCTAAGAGATGTAGAAGAAACTCAGCTAGATGCATCTAATGAATTTAATCTTGTTAAAAAATTCCATGGGCTACAGGAAATTAATGCACATAGATATTAAGTTATAAAAAGGGTTTATTCTTTTGTTCTATAATCAAAATGTTTTATTGTATTTTATTTAAAATGCATTTAACCAGAGAGTCCCCTTCCAATATATAATATTATGTATGCCTAGTTAACAAATATGTAAGTCATTATACATTAAAACAACATACTTTACCAATTGGATCCTAAAGCATACACACACATAAACAGACACAGACACACATACACACACACACACACACACACACACAGAGAGAGAGAGAGAGAGAGAGAGAGGGAGGGAGGGAGAGAGAGAGAGAAACTTCCTCTGATGAATGTGCTCATAATGGTCCAAATCATAAATAGTACCACATTGCACTAACTGATGAATGTAATTAATTAATAAAATGAATATATCTGTATAAGGGAATACTATCTGGAAAGGAAAACAATAAACTACAGATATTATACAAAGGAGAGACAAATATCAGAAACAGGATGCTATAAAAGAGACAAGGCATAAAATCAAAATTTTAAATTGCATTTATATGAAGTTTCAGAAAGGGAAAGCAATATTTAAAGAAATAATATTAATGGTTGTCACAGATCAAAGAGGAAACATGTATAAAACATGCATAGAGGAAAACAGGGATGTATTAGAATGTTGGGAATAGATGAAAATGTGTTATTATGTTCTTATTGCCTTCTTCCTACTGTATGTATTCATTGTGTGACATTAATCCTTGGAGGATGCGAACAAAGGCCCATTAATTCCAGATGAAGGGCCAACAACAGACCAAAGCATAGATACAACTAAAGTCCGATATGGTGAATCAGTGAGTTTTATTGGGGTTACTTACAGGAAACAGGTTGGGGTGACTTACAAGAGAATAGGTAAAATAATGTTGCATCGCCAAACCTCTCCCCCAGCACAGATGGCATCTCACAACAGGTGGAAATGTGGAGGGTATAGTCCAACATACAGACAGTTTAACTGGTAGGAGAATATCCATTCCAGGTGATCTTTTGATTTGAAATTTTTCCAGGGAGCTTTGCTAGTCTCTGCTTCTGATAGACAGATTAGCTTATCTCTGCTACTCTATTTGAAAATGACTAAACAGAATTTTTTCTCGTTTTCCCCCGCTTTTTGTTTTAATGATAAAATGCAGTATTAGTATTAATTATATTTTTAAAAAATTGTTTATTCTCCTTCCTCCTTTCACCTATTTCCTCTGTAACCCTCACCCTCTTACCCATAGCTTCCTATCTTCTTTAATGCCACAGATGTTTTATACTCATTACGCTTCCTCAGCACCTCTTTTCAACTCTCAGTGTCTCCTTTAGTTTTTTCCTACCCCTATGCGTATTTACATATAAATTATTTCTGAGCATATCTCTCTCTCTCTCTCTCTCTCTCTCTCTCTCTCTCTCTCTCTCTCTCTCTCTCTCTCTCTCTGTGCGTGTGTGTGTGTGTGTGTATGTTTAGCCAGGATCCACATATGAGACAGATGTTTCTATACTATTCTTAGGTGAAAGGATTCATTGTGATCACTTGCAAACTGAAAGTCCTGACACTAGATTTTGACAAATTCCTTGCAAATAGGTTAAACAAGAGATAGCCTGTCGGTGTGAATTTGTCAGAATATTCAGTTGTGAATTATATTGTTATAAAATGTCTATACTGAAGAGTCAATGGGTAAGGCACATGATGTATTGTCCTGTAATTATGTTTAGCAATAAAAATAATTACTTCCTTCTTTGTGATAATTTATATTACAGTGTTTTAACTCTTGTGGTAGAATTAAAGGCTGACTATAGACTGAAAGGAATCTTTGACACAAAATTTAAAAGTTATAAATAGCTAAATTTTTGAATAACAATTGAAACATGAGGGAATGGCATGGTCGAGGTGGGGAAGGATGCAGTGGAAAAGCAATGAAAGAGATATTTTAATAGTGAAAGCCATTATGGGGTTAGGGAGAAACCTGGTGCTAGGGTAATTACAAAGAATCCACAAGGGTGATCCTAGCTAAGGTTCCTAGCAATGGTGGAGAAAATGTCAAAACTGGCCTACCCATGTAATCAGATTAGTGAATACCCCAACTATCACCATGGAAATTTCAAACAGTAATACAGAGATCTATAACCAAGCAGCAGGCCAAGTTCCAGGAATCCATTCTAAGAGAGGGAAAAGGGAATATATGATCAAGGTAAGTCAATATCATGATGGAGAAATCTACAGAGACAACTTAACCAAGATCTTGGAAACCCATAAACTCTAGATCAACAGGAAGGGAGATTTCAAGCAACTGAAATAGGCCCTGGATATGTGGGAGACAATTATGAAGCTAAACCACCCCAGGGAGCCCTGACAGTAGGACTGTGTTAAAACCCTGGTACATGAGCTAGCTTGTTGGAGCCCATTCCTTATGTTGGGATGTCATGCTCAATTTTAATGCATGGTGGAAGGGCTTGGCCTTGCTCCAAACTATTGTGTCAGACTTTGTTAACTCTTCATGAGGAGGATTGGACTGGGCATGAACATGGAAGGGAGGTGGGGGGGACAGAAGGAGGAATGGGATGGAGAATGTGATTGAAATCAATGAAATTTAAAAAAATTAAAAATGTATATGTTAAACAAAAACAAAACGAAAGATGAAAACATAAAGAAAATTTATCAAAATGGGAACCATAGGGAGGGGTGTTCCAGAGGGGAGAAGTAGCAAAGGGTAGGCCAGGCAAACAGATGAGAGAAGGAAAACTAATAATAGGATTTTGGAAAAACTGTATGGAACCTTACTTTTTTATAAACTTTATAAGCACATAAAAGTATGTATTTGGAGTTATTCTATATAGAAGTTTACACTCCTCTTAGAAGCCATGGGTTGCCAAAAAAAAAAGACAAGTACTGTGTATGAAATACTTCGAGCTGTTGGACAGGGGTGTTCTAGAAACCACCCAAACAATACAGATAGTATTAGTCAGAGTTCTCTAGAGAAACATAATTTATAGAATGAATATATTACTTGCATGCATGCACAAGTACACACATCCATCCATTCATATATGCATATATGTTGTTTGAATTGCTGAAGGGCTGTGGTCCAGCTAGTCTAACAGTGATTACTTACCAATGGAAGATCAAAGATTCCAATTTTTCAATCTATAAGGGTGGATGTCTCAGCATTCTGGAATCATGAAGAAGTAGGCTGTAATGACAGTGCAGGAATGGACTTGCTAATGAGAGGAGTGAGAGCAAGCAGCTAAAGAGAGAGCAGGCTTACTCCTTGCATATCCTTCATATAAGTTGCCAGCAAAATGTGTGTTCCAGGTTAAAGGTGGATCTTTCTACTTCAAATGATCTGGATTAAGGGTTTATCCTCCCACCATAAAGATGTGGATTAGTAGTAAGTCTTACTTACACTTCAAATATACTGTGCCATAGTATGTTGAAAATATGTGATCTGTTTTTTGATTTTTAGTTTATAGGGCATTTAAGTTAAGAGACTGCCATGAATCTCAGAAGAGATTTTGAACTTGAACTCATGAACGGTGCTGAGGCTGTGATAGACTATAGGGGTCTTTTGAAATTGAACCAAATAATTTTGTGTATTATGATATGGCTATAAGCATGTGGGGGCCAAGGAAGTGGAATATAATGGTTTGAATGAAAATGGATCCCATAGGCTCATAAGGAGTGACAATATTAGGAGGTATAGCCTTGATGAAGTAGGTGTGTCTATGTTTGTCACTGGGGGTGGACTTTGACATATGGAATGCTCAAGCCAGACCCAGTGTCTCTCTCATACTACTGCCTGTGGATAATGATATAGAATTCTCAGCTACTCACCAGTACCATGTCTGCCTGCATGCAGCCATGCTTCTGACCATGATGGCAATGAACTAAACCTTTGAGTTGTAAGGAAACTTAAATTAAATATTTTCATTTAAAAGAGTTGCCATGGTCATGGTGCCTCTTCACAGAAATAAACTCTAACAAAGACACCAGCCATTGGATTTCAGTTAATTCCAGATGCCGTCAAGTAGTCAAACAAAAATAACTACCAAACTGGTTACTGCTATTGTTCTTTGTTGCCCACCAAAACTTGGTAGTAACCACCTGTTGCTGAAGATACCACACATTTTGTCCTTAGATATGAGAAAGCAAGTTTGTACTTTCCAAGAAGGATTCTAGTTACCTACTTGCCTTCATAGTAGCTGAAGGCATTGTGTCAACTTCTGGGGAAAACAGTCAGTACAGCCTTATCACCCTGTGATCCCTGTAAACTGCAGTAATGACTAGTATTAATGACAAGATGTGCCTATGTGTCAAATAGTGGTACAAATGTTATAGGAATAGCCAACTGCTTTCTGATTACATGCAAGGTCTGTTCCACAGGAGAAAATCCATGCCTACTACTGCAGTTCTGGCTAACTGTTAGTGAGCTCATATATCCTGGGGGTGAATTACTCCTATTATTTTGATTAATGGATATAGTATCAAACCATTCTCTAAGTTTGTATTTCTAGACCTGCAAATTATTGCACCTCATAAGGGAAATTTTCTTTGTAGAGTGCACAAACTCATAATAGGTTAAAGTGCAAAGAAAAAATTTTGTGGCATTCTTCGCTGTAAACAAGACTTCTATCTCACATGTCATCCAAAGGCTTAGAGACTACAGAGGAAGTGGTGGACATGAAGACTTTAAGACCCAGTTTGAGAGGATGGGGAAAAAAACAGCATCTTGTATACAGGATAGGACCTCTGTACTCTAGGATTATCGGCACAAGATTAAGTCAATGAATATCTTAGCATGGAGGGAGGAGGGTCTCAAGGTTTATCACAAAAAGATAAGGAATTATTAACAGTTGATGAGTTCATGAGTTGGGAGAGTGAGTATCCTATAAGGATGATGCCTCTGGCAGGTATAGTAATGACCTCACTCTCATGAGTATATGGTCAACACAAATTGGAAGATTGGGTTATAAAAAGAATAAAGTGGACATGAAATTAGGAAGGGGTAAAAGGGTGGAGTTATATATGAATGAAGTTATGGGGAGAGAGTAGGGATGAGGATGATCAAAACATATTTATGCACGTATAAATTTCTCTAAGTATTAATGAAACACACACACACATGATAGCTTGTTGTTATGTTGGATTCTAGATGTATATAAGCAGAAGATTAATGATTGTTTCTATAGATTCAAATGGATACATAGTAATTAAATGATAGAATATCACCTTAAGATGATTTTGTACTAGAACTAGCTAGTTATGTAATCACTTTGACTGTTAGTTTTATTTGCAATGTCAGACTTAGACTCTGTAACAAAGGGCTTCTTTTTTAAAAAGGAAATATTTATAAGCTTCCTAAGCAATGAATTACTCATAATAGGCAATAAAATATTGAGGTAGTAATTATCATCTATTCATTATAAATTCAGATATTCTGCACACAAATAATTTCTCCATTATAAGTGCCTGTATTGTTCTAATCCCTTTCAAATCTCATTCAAAATTCTGTGTAAGAGTCATTTTAGAAAACAGTCATTCTTTTACAGAAGGGAAATTTATGTGTTTCTCAAAATTAGTCTTTTGTTACTAACAAATATATTGGGCCAAATGTGAGTTGACTTCAACAAAGTGCACACACATACACCACAAATAAAGCTAGGCCTATATAACTACAATTCTTAAAAAATAATTTATCCTATAGTCATCAGGAAGATCATATGAAGTCATTAAGGATGAGTTGTTTTAAGGTCTCTTAATGGCATCATATTTTCTCTTTGGCAGCTCCCCTTAAGCACCAACAGGTATCAAGCATGTGTAACAGTCAATTCAGATAATACCCAACTGTGCTATTGTGCTGTTTTAGACTTGGGATTTTATGGTTTTTAAGGTAATATTTTTATAGGTGTTTGAGTCTGTTTTGATGCCTTATTTCCCAGATATCATATGCTTTTATCCTTATCTGAAGTTGATATTCAGTATTTTCTGCATGGCTTTATTGAAGGCTGAGGGGATGCTGCTCATGAACATATTGGCAGGAAGACAGGTTTATTTTCAACAGCACTTAATGTATGTGGGATGACTTATTCAAGTGAGGCTTGGTTTTAGTCTTGACCTTTAATACATTAACTAACAAAATTACGAAGGCAGTCACTTTATCAGTGGGCAGTTTACTGGAAGGAATTCAAATACATCTACTCAAGCTATAGAGGTGAAATTCATTTAAGTGCTTTATTACAGATGCCCACTTCTCAGTAGTTATTTTGTAATTTTCTGCAAACAAGGGGTAAGCAAATTGTAAAGACCATAATAAATAAATAAATAAACAGGAAGGTTGAGTAGGGGGGGTAAAATAGGGGGAATAGGGAATCATAGGTTAGAAGAAGATCAGGCACCATTGTGACCTCTAGTGATCTAAACGGATGACACCAACTGGCAAGCTAAACAATAGTGTAGAGACCACCTCGAATGCCTATTCCTGATAGTGAACTTGATGTCTATAAGCATCCTGGAGCCTTCATCCAGTGACTGATGGAAGCAGAGGCAAACATCCACAGTTAAATACTGAATAGAGTCACGTACTTTCTATGAGGGTCTTTTCTTATGAGTACGTAAGGCAGCCGTACCTGGTTGATGGCCAGACGTCCCTGACACCTTTCTATCAGGCCTGATGTAAAAACTAAGCAAACACCATTCTGAGGGCAGGGATTCTGCCTCATTGTCTTGAGTATTGCAGGATAGCTGTCTGTGCAGTCATCTGTTTACCACTGTCCATCCTTTATCGATCATTGACAATCTATCCTCTCATCAAGTATTTACTGAGATTCTATTGTATGTTAAACATTATAGGCAATGAGAACACAGGAATAATGGAAATACAGAACCTATAACACCACAAAACTAGTTCAAGGGAGCCACTCAAACACTAACCTAGTCCCTAGTCCCAGTCTGCACTTCTCAGTGAATTCTATACAGTTATAAGGGCCAGTTTGAAGCAGCAGGGGTTCATATAGTGTGTTCACCTTCACTCTCAAGTAAGTTGTTATTCACTTATCAAACAGAGAGAGAGAGAGAGGCAAAGGGAGGGGGAGAAAGAGAAACAGAGTTGAAACTAGAAAAAACAGTTTTATAGTCGGTTTTATGTCATGTAATTTTACCTCATCACCTAATATTATTCCTGGATCACCATTCTAAATGTTATACTACACACATATTTATACTCATGTATATTTTCCTCATAAGCGTACCTTAGTCAATAATGTACAAATATGTAAATAAGTGTTTGTATGGGTTACATGGGTTTTTACAGAAACCAAGTAACCAATATACCAAAAGCTTAATTAATTGTCAAATGCACAGAAAGCTCCGACTGTAGAAAGAAGAGGACATGGAGACATATAGTCAGGGTCATAAGGAAATAACCCAATAGAGTCAAGATGGTTTATACACAGGTCAACTTTCTAAGTCTTTGCAACTGTTTTAAAAGAAGAGGGATATGTAACATTTCCAAATTTACTGGAAGGTGCTACATGACTTTGCTCAAAGTATCTCTGTGGTTATCTCAGGGGAATGGGTAGTAATTCTGCAGTGAACAGCATGGGTTAATGTGGAAGTATGAAGAGAGCAGGTTCTGATTAAGGAATGGGTCAGGTACTGTTGGGACATTCCTGGCACTCTTGTCTCCAGTCCCAGTGTGTTAGACTCCTCCCTGCCCTTCATATCTAAAAAGAGGGGAAAAGGTTAATGTAGCCCCTAACTGGAAGACATCAAGTGTGATGAAAAGTTCCTCTTTTAGGCTGGAAACATTTCACTTCTATGACTTTCCGTTCTGCTAAAATTTTTCTTATGAGCACATCTCAGGAATAATTTATGCATACCATAAACTTTAGGGAAGAATCAAAGGTAATAAAAAATATGTCTATTGGCAAAGACTCCTTAGAGGGCTATTTATTCAGTGACAAGTAAAACCTATTTTAAAACATCATAATTTTGTCATGAACTCAGATTTGAAGCAACTTCTTTATGTTAGCCGTAGAGACAAAAATTTTCCTCTTTCTTTTCATCAGGGAATGTGGTAACTCAGCCTCAGAACGGACCATAAATATTGGTTTTTTAAGTTGGCATTTCTCACTTTTATTTTCCAGTGGCTCCATGTGTCTGGGCTTTCTTGAGGTAAGAGAAAGGAAGGGTAGGTGTCATAAGGTACAGGTACAGACTTTGTATCTAGGAGCAGGGACATAGGTGCTGCCAGTATCTTTTGTAGCAGTACAAGCAGGCCACTCTCCTGGTTTTACTAGCTATGCGATCTCTGCGAGTAAAGTTCCTTTCTCTACATTTCACTCCCTTGATTTACAATACAATGTGCTATACTGAAATGTCTCTCTAGCTTTGCATTTACATGATTTTGATTTTTCTTTTTTTCAAAATGTTTTCTGTAACCATTCCAAATGATTGGTTGAGAAGTAGTGTGCTAAATGCTAAAAGACAGATTTCTAGTTCTTATCATTTCTAATTTGGTGCAGAAGGCCTTACTCTAAAAGAAGCTGGGATTTGCCTCTTTCTCCCTGATAATAACGCTATTATTCGTCATTTAGTCACATTTAAAGCAACCATTTCTGGACCCCAGACTGATGGCTGAGAGACCAGCATGAACTGATCCAGACCCCCCTGAATGTGCTGTCAGTGAGAAGGCCTTGGCAATCTCTGGGGCCTTGGGTAATAGATCAGTGTTTACTATGGCGTGTGAATGAACTTTGGGAGCCCATTCTATAGGGAGGAAACCTCTCTTAGCCTGGACACAGAGCCTAGGCTCTCCCCCAGATGAAGTGACAGACTCTGGAGATCCTTCATGGAGGGCCTCACCATCCCTGGGGAATGGTGTGGGGATTGGGTATAGGTTTGGGGGGGCTGGTAGAGGGACAAGGGAGGAGGGGTGGAAGAGGGAGCTGGGATAGACATGTGAAATAAGCATGTTTCTAATTTAAATAAAAAATGTATTAGGGAAAAAATTTTAAAAACCAACCATTTCAGTGGAATCACCTGCATGTCTTTCTTTTTTTTCTTAATGCTGAGAATGGAACTCAGGTCCTAATATATGGTCACACTCACTCTACACCTGAGCTGTATCCTCAGCCTTCATTATTTTATTGACTATCCTATTCTAAGGACTGCAACAGTTGAATGGTGCCTTTCGAAAGTCAGAGTATTACTCAGTTTCTTCTTATTCTTTTCTCAAAGCAATCACTTACTCTCATCACATTAAAGTGGACCAACCAACCGTTTTCTTATCTTAACATGTTTTCTCTTTTGAGCATGTCACAAAACAATACTGTGGAATTAGGGTTTGATGCTACATCTCACCAAGTGCTTTTTCTTCCTCTATTCTGTCTTCTTCTGAACACATGCTGAGGGATGTGGCAAAATTGAGGATTTCTAGTGAAATTCTTAACTGTACTAAAGAATAGGAAAAGTCATTTGAAAATTCTGAATTCCTATAAACCTTCAGTAGTAACAACCTTCGCATCAAAGGAACAATAATTGAGAAGTATTTACAGTCACTAACGATAAGCACCAACATTTGGTGTCTGGGGAACTTTAAATCATTCAAGCAATATTGTGCTCATCATAATGCCAGAAAAATAACTACTGAGTCAGGATAGAGAGGATGCAGCAGAAGGACATTCAAGATGAGGAGAGGAGTAAAGAAACAATCATCTAAAATGTGATTGTTGTTTAACTAAAAAATAAAAATACCAACTTGAGCATCACTGGAGTAAAAGGAAGTGGCTGGTCTTACCCCAAGATCTCTAGCCAACTTAGTAATAAATGAATCAATTGGTGATTGGAATGTTTATTTTCATCTATATTTTATGTATCAAGTTCAATTATCTGAAAGTGCATATATTGTTGAGAATATTATTTTTATGTCATCTACAGCTCTACACATACATCAGAAATCAGCAGAGAAGGGGCAGTATATTAGTCTTTACCCTAGGATAAGATCATCAAAAATGGGAAATAAAATTAAAATTACATTCAAAAGAAAACTATCTCTCCTGCTTCAATATTTTTCTTCCTCCAAATGCAGCTTTTATTTTGCAAGTGGAATACACTCATACTCTTTGGTCTAAACATTAATTTGATATAAAATAATTTCTTTGTGATGCTTCCATACTAAATATTTAGCCTAAATTCATCTGCTACCTAAATATCCACTAGCACTATATTTTACAGATGTGTTGATATGTTCAGTGTAGGTTTCACTTAAAAAAAGTATGACTCTGAGTTTTCATTTATTTTAGTTCTCAAGTCTCTATAGATATTTATTCACATGTCTCTGATATTTTATTGGCTATGAATCATTAGAGGACTTGTCCTGTGTCTCTGAGGATAGCCTCAGTGCCTGGCACCAAAGAGAGATCTGTAAATGCTTATGATGTCTATGAAATGAAAGTGTGCTACTAGCATTCTTTCGATTTGTATTTTACCTTTTGTAGCATAACTGATAAAAAACCTATAGCAGGTATTGTGGTTCAAGCTGAAGATCAGAAAAGAAAAGCAGCCAAGCAACTGAAGAATCTTGCATCTAACAATGCTCAGACCAAAGGGGTAACTGTGTCCTCTTCAAACTGCACTGCTCCTCAGACTGCCTAGACTCCAGTGCTCTCTACCAAACTCAACTGTTCTCTGAAAGTGCACTGACCTCCTGCCTTATATTCTCTGTAGTGCTGGGATTAAAGGTGTGAGCTCTGTTTCTCTTTTACACTGATTCAGTCTCATGAAGCCCAGGGAGGTCTTGAACTCACAGAAATCCATTGGCCTCTGTCTCCTGAGGGTTGAGTTTAAGACATGGCCACTGTTGCCTGTCTTCTATGGCTGACTAGTGCCTTAGGTGTGTAGTTAACTGGTGGTTTAGTGTGTGCCTAGCTAACTAGTGGCCTAACTCTTAACTGGGTGTGTGGTTATCTAATGAGTTAGCTCTGTATTCTGATCTTCAGGCAAGTTTTATTTGTTAGATCATAAACAAAATATCACCATACCTTTTCTTGGTTGCAGAAACATAGGTATTTCCCTGGTACTGGTGATACAAATATGTCAACTATTAACATATATGCCCCCCCAAAAAAAAACAGAAGGAAAAAAACTTGAATACCAACTAGCAGTTACAATAGTCTAGGAGTTACCATTACAAACTGCATTTTGTGGAATGGACAGGTAAATCTCCACATGCCAGAAATCCTAGAAAATCTATACTATTCTATGATATAGTCAAAATATAATAAGAATGAATTTTGCAATAGGACTCCCTCCCTACCCTGTTTGGATAGTGTCTCTAGGTCCAGGCGTCTGATGCCTAATGTAGAAGTGGTCCCTGAGCCTGAATCCCTTAAGTGTGACCTTTGACCTAGTTCCCTGTAAATGCTTCCCCCTCCTGCTGTCCATATGATAATTAGGTATTGTGCTCCAGCTGTACTGTAGGACCCTGTTTCCAAAAGAAATTAGGTGACACCATAACCAATTGTCCCCATCCTGTACATTCTCCTTACTCTGAAGTAAAGTTGATCTGTAACACTGAAGCAGGCTCCCTGAAGGCTATTTCCATCCTACTCACAGGCAGCACAAGTCCCTGCATGCCTCTGCCTCTGCCTCTGCTCCTTTGTCCTCTCAGACTGCTGGCCAACTAACCACAAGGAAAGGGAGACCCCACAATTTGACTCTTCTCTGAGGGAAACATTATTATTTGTGAACAATTATTTTGTTATTTAATCATTCCTTCATGCTATTATTTTTGAAATTCAGAACACTGAAAAACACTTCAAAACAAAATTAACCTTAAATTAGCATGTATACATGGAACATTTTTTTCAGACTCTAAATAGACTGCAAATATGATTATTAAAATTCATTCACATATTTTCAGGAGTTAAAATAACATAGCACATCATATGACCAGCTGCATTCAGTGAGTAGTGACTCCTTTAGCATTCTGTGGTAAAGGAATCCAAGAGAGACAATTGCTGAAAGACAATGTCATGATCAATTAATATTGCCTGCAATGGAAAAGGGGGGAAATAAATATGTGTGAGTGTATGTGTATTGGGATTGGGTATATAAAAATATTTCTCGTACAGTGGAAAACAGCTCATTTGTTTCAGGATTTCATTATTTGTCCACAGTGAAAAGGTATGAATGCTTTAATATTTCTAATAAGTTACAGTCATCTCTTGGACAAAAATAAATAAAGCCATGTTGAGCACTTTTAGTGGCAAATGGAAGCATCTTTTTCACACTTAATGCTAAGAGTATAACATTCATCTTCTGGTTCTTACTTTTTTTATGGTATGCTGTATGTCTATAAAATGCACATAGATATTCATATACTTTACACTTATGTAGACTGAGTATACATGGTTATCTGGCACATACACTCATTTTTGTTCTTAAAATAATGTTAGAAATTTGTTGATTTGTTTTCTGATTCATTGGGAAGCTTTGAAAGTCATTTCTTCCATTCTTTCCTACACCTACAATGTCATTGCAAATCAAGTCATACATGTATATTTATATATAAATAAAACATATATCTTTTAAAATTATTCTTTGCTTAAAACGTGTATTGCAGATTTTGTCTCCCCATTCATCTTGCAAAGGAACCTGGCAGTTTCTCCAAGTTAAATGCTTTCTAATATGTATGAAGCAACACACCCAAATGGAATACATCTCTTGGTATATGTGTGTGTGAAGCATTTACAATGTTACATATAGACACCTTATGCTACCCACTCAAACCTCTAGTGCTAAGAATTGGTAATATATTGTTGACTGGTTAGCTAACCATAGATCCACCCAAACATCATAGGCTATTAGCAGAGTTATTAGTCATCTCACCATTCACAATATGCTGAGAAAAATACTTACTTAGGTCATTGAACATGGAGACATCAAGGTTGTTTGCAACTAGAAGCTTCACCCACACTGACTAGTATTCCTGTTGCTGGAGAGTATTCTGAATACTGCCAGACAAGAAAGGCAGTGTCTCACAGCTACAAACTCCAACGTTTAACAATGACCTGCCTTCAAGATACACGGATACAATGGTGACACAAATGTTATGGGAGTAACTAAGCACTTTTTTATTGAATTTAAGTTCTACTCTATGCTATGTAACCCATACATAAGATTGTTAAAGTGGTCAAGAACAAGAGATTAAATATGTCAAGGGTGTAGGAAAGAACATACTTGTATGTGTAAATAAGGGAATCCATGAATAAAAGAATATCAAATATTCCTTTGGGGAACACTCACACAATAAAGATAGAGAGAGCTGCCACAGTTGTCTGCCCTGTGAGTGCAGGAAGCTCTGATTAGATATCTGACCACCAATCAAGAGAAAGAACATTCATGTTTTCTCCCTTATTAGTTCACATATAGCACCTGAGACCAGACCTTACTGGGCTACTACTGCAAATGAGTTCCCACAACAATTCCCCTTTTTGTCTAAATAATAGGGTTCTAACACTAATACAAAACTATAAACAATAAGAACAAATGCCAAATATTATCCAGGAGAAGAAAAGGTAAACACCATACACAAAATTAGAACTACAATTGACAAGAATAGTATCAAGAAAAAAGTACACACTAAATGTCCAGGCTATACGCAATTGGCAAATAATAAAGATTATTCCAACAACTGTCCTATCTCAAAAAGTCTAAATTTTGTACCTAAAATGTATTATCTAAAAAATGAGATGGTAGTAGATGTGACTATATAGTCTTCAATCTCATAAAAGCTTGAGAAGGAGAATAATATTACCTGAGTAAGCAGGAGGTTCCAGCAGGTGACTTCTAAAAGGTGTAAGAAATGACCTAATTATCTGGCTATCTGGACAGTCACCCAACACTGGGGCAAACAACTTTGGCAGAGGCCTAGAATATCTGACAGACTATTATCAGAAACAGGAAGATTTGAAAGACTGTCCTACTCAGTCTTGTCAAGGTTCAGCAATTGATTTGTATCCAGCTTGTCCAGTTTGGACAGCATGCCCACTGTCGGCAGTGGAGGCAAGGGCAGTTCTTTTCCCAATAGGCTAGTTTGCCAAGAAGAAAACAAGCTCCAAATGGAGTGTCACTGGCACCCATCAGTCTCTCATGAGGAGATCAGTGCTGCCAGGGGCAGTCGTGTCTCATGTTCATAGAGTTCTAAATTATTAAAACATTTAAATGACTCCTAATGACATGTTGGTAAACCAGTGCCTCACTTAACCATCATCAGAGAAGCTTCTTCTTGCAGGAGGTAGAAATTAACACAGAGAACAACTGGACAGTGTGCAGAAGAAGAAGCAGAAAACTTATAAGAGACAGCAGGGTCTTCTCGACACAACAGGACTGGTATACAAACCAACGCACAAAAAAGTGGCAGTGCACACTCACCTGCACAGGTTCAAGCCAGATGGGGTCTCAGCACTGAGAGAGGCTAGAGGATACAAGTCCCAAATAAGAATCTTTTTGTAGTTGACATAGGCCGACATGGGAAAATCAGTTTTATCCAATGGAGTATATCAGCCATACTCTAGGACAGGTCCATGACATAGAGTTGTTAAACACAAAACAACTTTAATGCGTTTTTCCTCATGTTTTTCTTTGTTTATGGATTTGATTTTTGTTTCATTTAGTTTGTCCTTTGGAATATTGTTTGTTTTTTACAAGAAAGTTAAAACATGATGTTGTGTGGGTAGGGTTTTGAGGAGGGTTGGAAGAAAAGAAAAATGTGGTCAAAATAATTATATAAAATTTCTTAATAAGTGTGAAAACGAAGTTTTAATTTTAACTTTAACAAACCAATTTTTCAAATAAATCAGAGCCTTAATATGTACATACGTGTTTTCATAAAGCTAGTAAGCCTGTATTTAAAAAGAGCAACTTCCTTGTTCTAGCCAGATAAATGCAAACATAACAAGAAACACCATTGGGTGCAGATCATCCCTTTCCAGACCCCCATCCCCTTCATTTCTCTAGTAACTCCCACATGTAGCTGCAGAGTGGGTACAAGGATACTCCAAGGAAGAACACATGATTCCACTAAAAAGCTTTATATTGTACTCATTCAAGATCACTATCATGATACTATAAATTTAAAGGCAACTTCTTCCCATGAACCAGAAGATTCTAAGGAAATAGTTCTCAACTTGTTAGACACAACCTCTTTGTTAGTCAAGTGACCTTTTCATAGAAGTCCCATATCAAATATCTTGCATATAAGATATTTACATTATGATTCATAAGAGTAGCATATTTAAAGTTATGAAGTAGCCATGAAAATAATTTTATTGTTGGTGGTCATCACAATATGAAGACCTGTATTAAAGGTTCACAACATTCAGAAGGTTTAGAACAACTGCTCTTAATTAGAGGTTATAAAGATGTGTCCAACTTTTCCCATTAGAGGCAAGAGCCAAACCTCATATATGCAAATGTCAAATCCTAAATTATTTCTATTAGAATAGATTAATGTGCTTGTAAACATTACACATCCTTTTAAAAGTTTCTTATAATTACCTTCTTAGGCCAGAATTTTGATGACTCACTATTTAACTTTGTGTCTGTTTCTGGAAACAGAGATGCTAAGGATAAAGAAAATTTCCTCTAACTGATTGACATTTGATACCAGGGGCAAAATGACAACACTGTGGATGAGGGAGATGCAGGTTCTTTGTGATTCTTCATCTTTACTGAATTACAAAGCGAGTGTTCTGTGTCTAGAGTTAATATACATACTTCTGAAGAGACTATTTTTATCTGTGGCCTGCTACTATTAAGCACAGGGCTGAAAAACACTGAGGCAAAAATCCTTGGGAAACTGCTGTAATGTCATTTCTTTGTATATGAATAATGGAAAAAGTGACACATATTTTATATATTTCTATCCACTACTTAAAGTCATACAGAATGCTATAAATTCTTTCTAGATAAGCATGGCTCTTCTGTCATTTTTAAGGGCATGTTAATAGTATATGCATTTAATGCTAATAGATATACTTGCTCTGCATTACACATAAAATGTTTAGCATTGTGAGGTGTTTAAATACCCAACATTTAACAGGCAAGTGATTTAAAGACAATGTACCACATCATTAAGAGAAATATACTGGTATACTATAGACTTTTTTAAATAGACTTTTCATTTTTTAAGACAATAAAGGATTTTTTAACCTTTGTTTAATTTAAATTAGAAACAAACATCTTTTATATGTCTATCCAAATTCCCTCTCCCTCCCCCTCCTCTCCTGCCCCCAGTAGACCCCCTATCCCATGCCCTTTCTGCTCCCCAGGCAGGGTGAAGCCTTCCATGGGTGAACTTGAAAGTTTGTCGTATCCTTTGGAGCAGGGCCTAGACCCTCCCCCATGTGTCCAGGTTGAGAGAGCATCCCTCTTTGTGGATTGGAATCCCAAAGTCCATGCACGTATTAGAGATAAATACTGATACACTACAAGAGGCCTAATAGATTAACTAGAACTCCAAACTGATATCCTCATTCACAGGGTCTAGAACAGTCCTATGCTACTTTCCCAGCTATCAGTTTGGGGTCCATGAGCAACCCCTTGTTCAGGCCAGCTATTTCTGTGGGTTTCTCCAGGCTGGTCTTGACCTATTTGCTCACCACTCCTCCCTCTCTGCAACTTCATTCCAGAGTTCAGCTCAGTGTTTAGCTGAGGGTATTTGCTTCTTCTTACATCATATACTGAATGAAGGCTCTAGAATAGCATATAAGGTAGTCATCAATCTCATTTTCAGGGAGGGCATTTAAGGTAGCCTCCCCACTATTTCTTAGATTATTAGTTGGGGTCAACCTTATAGATCTCTGGACATTTCCCTAGTGCCAGATTTTTCTTTAAACCTATAATGGCTCCCTCTATTACGGTTTTTCTTTTCTTGCTCTTGCCTATTCTTCCCCTGACTCAATCTTCCTGCTCTCTACTGTCTTCCTCTCCCCTTCTCTTTCTTCTAACTTCCTCTCCCCTTCCCCATGCTCCCAATTAGCTCAGGAGATCTTGTCTCTTTCCCCTTCTCCAGGGGACCATGTATGTCTGTCTGTCTTAGGGTCCTCCTTGTTTCCTAGTTTCTCTGTTGGTGTGTGTTTTAGACTGGTACTCCTTTGTTCTATGTCTAAAATTCATATATGAGTGAGTACATACCATTTTCATCTTTTTGTGACTGGGTCACCTAGATCAGGATGGTTTACTCTAGTTCCATCCATTTACCTGTGATCCAACACCCCTTTATGATAAAGGTCTTGGAGAGATCAGTGATAACAGGAACTTACCTGCACATAATAAAGGCAATATACAACAAATTGACAGCCAACATCAAACTAAATGGAAAGAAACTCAAAGCAATTACTCTAGAATCAGAAACAAGACAAGGTTGTCTGTTTTCTCCATACCTCTTCAATGCTGTACTTGATGTTCTAGCTAGAGAATAAGAAAAGAAAAGGAGATCAAGTAGATCCAAATTGGAAAAGAAGAAGTAAAACTTTCACTATTTGCAGATGGTATGATAGTTTACATAAGTGACCTGAAAAACTCTACCAGGGAATTCCCACAACTGGTAAACACCTTCAGCAAATTGGCAGGTTACAATATTACCTCAAAATAATCAGTAGCCCTACTATATACAGATGATAAAAGGGGTGAGAAAGAAATAAGAGAAAAATTACCCTTTACAATTACCACAACCAACATAAAATACCTTGGGGTAACACTAGCCAAACAAGTGAAAGACCAGTATCACAAGAACTTTGAGTCTTTAAAGAAAAAAATCAATAAGATACCAGAAATTGGAAAGATCTCCCATTCTCTTGGATAGGTAGGATCAACATAGTAAAAATGGCAATATTACCAAAAGCAATCTACAAATTCAATGCATTCCACATCAAAATCTCAGCACAATTCTTATCAGATCTTAAATGAAAAATTCTAAACACTCTATGGAAAAACAAACGACCCTGGATAGCCAAAACAACCGTGTAAAATAAAGGAACTTCCAGAGCCATCACCATCCCTGACTTCAAGCTCTATTATAGAGATATAGTCCTGAAAGTAGCTTGATATTGGCACAAAATTGATAGGTAGACCAAAGGAATCAAATTGAATACCCTGATAATAACTCATACATCTATGACCACCTGATTTTTTACAAAGAAGCTAAAATTATACAATGTAAAAAAGAAAATATCTTCAACAAATGGTGCCGGCATAACTAGACGCTGGCATGCATAAGACTGCAGATAGATACTTATCTATTGCCATACACAAAATTTAACTCCAAATTGATCACAGAGCCAAACATAAATCCAGTCACACTGAACCTCTTAGAAGAAAAGGTGATACTCTCTAATGAATGGGTACAGAAGACAGCTTCCTGAACATAACACCTGTTACACAGACACTGAGGTAAACAATTAATAAATGGTCCCTTCTGAACTGAGAAGCTTTTGCAAGGCAAAGGACATAGTCAACAAAAAAGACATTCATCAACCCTATATCTGACAGAGGCCTGGTTTCCAAAATACACAAAGAACTCAAGAAGCTACTGACAAAAATACCATTAATCCAATTAAAATGTGGTGTACAGAACTAAATACAGAATGCTCAATAGAGGAATTTAAAATTGCTGAAAGTCACATAAGAAAGTGCTCAATATCCTTAGCCATCAGGGAAATGCAAATCAAAACAACTCTGAGATAACATCTTGCTCCTGTCAGAATGGCTAAAATCAAAAACACCAATGACAGTTTATGCTGGAGAGGATGTGGAGAAAGGGGAACACTCCTCCACTCCTGGTGGGAGTGCAAACTCATACCATCACTTTGGAAATCAGTATGGTGGTTCCTCAGGAAAATGTGAATCAGTCTACCACAACGTTCAGCAATCCCACTCTTAGGCATATACCCTAAAGACACACATTTATACAACAAAGACATCTGTTCAGCCATGTTCATAGCAGTACAATTTGTAATATCAAGAACCTGGAAAAAACCTAGATGCCCCTCGACTGAATGGTGGATAGAGAACATGTGGTACATTTACACAAAATAATGCTACTCAGTGGAAAAAACAATGGAATCTTTATTGGAGAATCATAAAGTGCACTCAATCCTGTAAGATGTGTTCCATTTTTTTGTATTTGCATTCTAAGAAAATAATGTAACATTGCAATAAGTGTCTGTATCTATATATCATGTGACATAAAGAAAAAGCAAACATGTTACACACAAATCAATACGAGCATATTCAAAATTTTTTCTTTCTTCTGTATCTAGTTATTTAATTTCCCAAGATTATGGTCACAAGAAAAACAAATGTTGCATGTATGTTTGTGTGCTTGTACAAGTTAAATAACTGTCACTCTGTCACTTATATTTCCAAGGAATAAATTAGATATGAGTGCATATGTTATCAGATGGAGTGTTTTATGTTCTCATTGTGCCAAAGAGTTTAACTTATTCTTCCAGTGAATCTTGGTGTAGCTGGAATGGAAAGCCAGGCTTATTTAACTCAGATCCTAATCCTGTATTATGATTATGCTTCTCACACAATACTCATTGCTGTACACAATAGTGACTACTATTGTAGAAGTCTCCCTGATCTCCAAATGATCAATCCTTCTGAGATCAAATGTGAAGCCTAACTGCTTTATTTTTTGCTACAAAATTGGGGTGTTATATGACAATAATATGGCTGGAATAGTTTACAGTATATTAAGTTTTTTGTTTCATAAAACCATAGATTATTTTGAGAAAATTCTATCATAATTGTGCCATGTACCTTTGTAGAAATTAATGTAAATAAATATTTTTACAAATATATCTAGAAGCTCCATTAAATTAACCATTTAGCTAGGCAGAATGGTTTAGTAGTATACTCAGGAATTTAAAATATTTTCTTTAATACATTTTATGAATGTTACCCAAAATTCAGATTTTTAAAAAAATACAATAAATCCACTTTCATTATTGTTAAAGTTAAGAAACATCATTTATTGAACAATAAAGATATCTTACTCTAGTAGAAAGTTTGGATTTTAAATTTAGTAAATGTTGATAATCAGTGTACTTCATGATAGGCATTATCTCAATTCCCTATATAGTATGAATAATAAAAAAGATAGAGACAGACATTGGGGTTCATGCTGAAGATCAAAGAAGCAAAGCAGCCAACCACTAGAGAGATATCACCTCTACCAATGCTCAGACTAACGAGGTAATCCACTGAACCTCAGATTGCATCCCCAAACTGCACTGCTCTCCACCACACCTAAGAATCCCAGACATCTGCCCTGAGCCTGCACTGAGCTCCTTATATACTTTTTAGTGTGGGATATAAATGTGTAAACTATGTTACTCTTTTAGATAGATTCAATCTCATCTAGGCCAAAGTGGCCCTGAACTCAGAAATATCTATCTGCCTCTGTCTCCTGAGTATGGGATTGAAGCTGTGGGCCACCAGTGCCAAGCTTCTCTGACTGTGGCTAGCTTCGCATTCTGATACTTCAGGCAAGTTTCATTAAATAATAAATATCACCACATCTCTAACAAAGAAACTAGGTCTAAGAAAACCTAAATGCCGAATCCAAGTAATTACATAATACATGGCAATGCCTGGATCAAAATCCATGTTTTTTCAATTTAAAAGATACATTTATACTGAAACAGATTTGCAGTATTTTATTTCTCCTTCCTTAAATTTTAACTCTATAAAGATAGTAAAAAATGTCTACCTGAAGAGGGAAGATTTTATTGCAGTTTACTTAATGGTCTCATAAATCCATCTCTTTTAATTTATTACATATTCAGTATTCATGGATCATCCTGTTGGAATATGGTTAAACCCTGATATGTAGCCATAGATAGACATTTTACCAAATGTGGTTTTAGTTGAAGGAGCCATTGCAGGGACTCTGATTAGGTTTTACTTATGATAGAAATTCAGGGACTCATGGGGAACAAAAGCAATTGTTTCATTTAATTAACCTTTTGTTTCAGAATTCAACAGGAATATATTTTCAACTTAATTAATCTCTCACATAAGTACATGTATACAATCATTCTATACCTCTCAGTTAGTGTGATAATTATTACTGATTGAATAAAAGTTATAGTTATTCTGGTAACACAGAGAAAGTTATTAAAACTTTATCAACGCTTGATAACTCTGGAAACCCAGAATTGGAGGCACCGTTGATGGTATTGTCACACATTTGGCAGGTGAAGGAACTGCAAAAGAATCCCATCCACTCATGGTGGGTTCCTCTAACAAAATTTCCTGAGGCTGTGAATCTCAAAGTGTAGAAATTCATCTCACAGTTTTGGGATTGAGCAATTCTAGAACCAAACAATCTTCTTACCTGAACTCTCTCTCTCTAGCTTGTAGTTGCCCACTGTGCTAGATAATTTTATGTCAACTTGACACAAGCTAAAGTCATATGAGAGGAGGGAACCTCACTTAAGAAATTACCTCTACAAGAGCCATAAGATTGACTGTAGCAGGAATGTAAAATATTTTATTAATTAGTGACTGATGGAAGAAGCCCCAGGCCCTTGTGGGTGGCACCATCCATTGGCTGGTGATTCTGGGTTCTATAAAAAACAGACTGAGCAAGTCATGAAACTAAGCCAGTAAGCAGCATCCCTCCATGTCCTTTACTTTAGCTCCTGCTTCCAAGTTCCTGACATATTTGATTTGCTGACCTGACTTCCTTTGATGATAAGCAATGATGTGGAAATATAAGTCAAATAAACTTTTTTCTTCTTAGTTGCTTTCAGGCACGGTATTTCATAACAGCAATAGAAATCCAAACTAAGACATACACCTTCATGTTTTGTCCTTAGGTGATAGAATACAAAGAATACCAAAAAAAAAAAAAAGAGGAAAGGCAGCCCTCTTGTCTTTGGGGAAATCATCCTATCCACAAGGTAACCATACTCATGACCTAATTATCTTCCAAGAGTTTACTCCTAACATCATTTCAATAGTTGTTAGTCTTTGACATGAATTTGAAGGGTTCACAAATATTTACACTATGGGAACATTCATTCAGAAACATCTTCTCTTATCTCTTATATACATCACCCATTCTACAATTCTTCTACATAGCACTCATGATATGACCTTGCCTGCTATTCTTGTCATGTTCTACCTTTGCATAATTGTAAAATATACAACTATACCTTTGAACTGACCAAAATAAACTCTTCCTTATGTTGTGTTTATTATAGATTTTAGTCACCACAACTAGACAAGTAGCTAAGACACTAGCACTTCAAAGTTGAAGGTAGCACGAATTTTAAATGACACCCAATGCTTAAAAGGTTCTAAATAATTTTTATTACCACTTATTGTTTTCCACAGAGTGCACTGTCCTCTTTTATGATTTTAATGTGTGAGTCAGTACAAAACCCACCAAACTCTTTGTTTACTTTAGAGGCTTAAATAACAGAGACAGTCATCCACAAATACTATGCTTTCTTAAATGAAATATTAGATTCAGTTTCTCATGCCTTCATACTGTATTCAGGTTTCTGTTATTTTCCTAGAATGGGAAATTTCATAAATAACAAGATAAAAGATGAGTGAACTGAAGTGAAATATTGCTGACACTTATTCTGGATGTTACAAATGGCTGTATATTAACTTCATATTGCTTCTATTGTTTAACTCTCATAATTATTCAAATGGGTAAAACTATTTTTACAATAACTTATTTTTCCTACGAAACAGATTTCATAGGTACATAGAATGTTTCCTAAGTTGTAAGATTTCAGCCTGCCATCAAGCCTCTTCTACCATTTTCTCCCTCACTCCGTTTCTTTCTCTCCTGCATCTCTTTTCTCCACTACTTCTGTTATCATTTATTTTTCTAGTATCCTATTTACTACCATATTTCTTTCCTTCATTTCTCTCTCAGACAGAGGTAGAAGAATGGAGTTAGACTTCTGGATGGTCTCATAATCGAAAGAAAGCTTTCTCAAAACTGTAAAAGGAACAAGAGATCAATAAGATCTTCCAAGTCAGAAAACATACAAACCTGAATGGTTTTATATAGTTTTGAGGGTATTCTGTTTCTCTTCACTGCCCACCTAATTCATGCAAAGAAATGTTAACTCTAGGGTAGAATCTTTATAGAATAAGTTGGGTCATGAAGGTAGGATTCTCCTGTGAAACTATAGTGCCTTTATGGAAGAGGAACAAGAGAATTACTTGGTCATTTTAAGCAAGAGAGCATTCATTGATAATTTACCGTCTAAAGCTTAAAAGAGAACCCTCAACAGAACCCAGTCAAGCTTGCAAGTTATTCTTGAACTTCCTATTCTATCAAAACATGAAAATTAAATTTGAGTGGTATAGAAAGAAGTGCCTTGGCCTAGGATTTTCATTGTGAATGATACTGAGTTACATAAAAGCATGTTTTTACAAGTATATAGTGCACTCTCAGCATATTTCCCTACATGAACCAGGAGCCTTTGTTTCTGCTCTATCCCTCTCCTATTAGTTTCCTCTGGTCTCCTGTACAGTAGAATGTTTTTTAAACCTACCTGAATATCTGAAAGTACCCTTGCTCTTTTTGTTTACTCTAATACAATATAATATCTCCATTGATAATCATTGTGAATTTTGTCTTACATTAACTTCATTTATGTCATGAAGTTGTGTTTGTCACACCACTGCCAAGTTAAGGAAACCAGACTTCTGAGAGTCACTTACTCCAGAATTGCATAGTTAATAAATGGCAGGGTTAAGTTTTCACCAACTCCCTCAACCCTTACGCCATAGTCTCTCCTAGCTTCTGTCTTACATTGAGTTATCTCCCCTACAAGCTTCATGAAACAGATTTTAGTGGCATTAGTTTTAGTACTTCAGAGTTACTGTATTATTATAGATCTAAGAGCAGCAGTTGTAGGCTACAGTGGGTCTTAATTTATCCATTTGTTCTATCTCTGCTGTCTTCCTCTACATTGGACATCCTTCAATCTGACACTATAATTATCAATAACAGTAATTGACTGATCAAATGGCAGTCTCCTAAGAGTTCTCTGTAGGTAGTTTTCTCTTGATGAGAGGCTGGAGGAAGAGTGCATTATTTCATGGTTATTGTGGATAAATTTGACATCATTGAATTCTGCCAGATTGCACATTTAAGTTATATAAATGCTTTCATTTTCATGAAAATAATAGTTTGAAAAGTATTTCATTGATTGATTTCAGAGATCTTCTGTATTCCACATAATAAGGTCTAACTTTCAAATGAGTCAACAGGCTTCCTAGGCATACTTATATCCAAATATTCCTTCTTAATATTCTGATGGGAGACTGTGCCCTGTTTTAAGAACCCCATAGTTTATGGTTAAACTCACCTCTCATGTTTACATGATCTGAACCTACTTGGGGACTGGCCTCTAGGCATTACTGTAGGAGACCATTATAATGAGGTTAACTGAAATGTGAAGGTCTTCCCACTGTGTGTAGGTCCATCCCTGGGTTGGGACACTAGCTTGTATGCAAAAAAAGAAAGTGAACTAAGTACAAGCATACATTTTCTTCTTGACTTCTTGACATTGATATCCAGCCTTTCCCACCATGATAAAAAATTTGTGGAAGGAATTGGCAACAGGGTGGGAGGCTGGGGGGGGGAAGGGGAGTGCGGGAGGAGGGGAGGGAGAGGGAACTGGGATTGACATGTAAAACAAGCTATTTAAAATTAAAATAAAAAATGATATTAAAAAATTTGAGCAAAATAAGCCATTCCTTCCTAAAGTTGGTTTTGCAGGGTATTATATGACAACAATGGAAAGAAAAAGCAAAGAACTTATTCACAATTCACCACATATGGATAGGACTAGATTAAGTAAAGAAGTTATGAAATCATGAGAAATTGGCCTCATCTTATAGTCGTCATGGCTTCTGCTTATATTGGTAAGAGATGAGAAAGATCAATACAGATGGAGATAGGCATAAATATATAGAGAGAAGATTCCATAAGCTTGAAAACATAAATTTCTAAAATAAGCCATTTACTTGACTAATAACTAACTAATCACTATAGGTAGAACAAAGAATTCATGACTTAGGAAACAGCAGTTAACAGAACATCATTTCGTCTTCAAAAATACAGAGAAACAATTACTTTTAACAGTTGATATAATAGCACAAGGAAACTGTAAATGTATGGGCTAGTGGCTTGGCTATTCAACCATCCTTTTTTTAACACATGAAGAAACTGAATTTTGGAAATAGTTGCGAGGATTGTGCTTCTTCCACAGAGAAAGATGCCCAACTTTTATGATATTGAACCATAGCTGCACAGATGTAAAATCTGGAACATGAGGCATTTTACTGTCTCAAAGTTACACTCACTTTATGCTTGATAATCCACATGTCAGTCCACGAGAATAGTGTAATATCTATTAATGAAATTAATTATAAACCATTACAGTGTTTCTATTTATTTTACATCCCCTAGTTGAATAAATGAAGAAATGATCACTAACAAAACATGGTGTCAGTTCTAAATGTTTATTCATTTCACCTATGATTAAGCACTGCTGTTTCACCTAAATTACCATTTTTCAACTCAGCAAAACTTTGACAATTTGACAGAGTCTGGTGATCTTCTAATGCAAAGAGGGTGTCATTGTGTTTGGTACAGATAAAACAGTGACCATTAAGTGCTTGAACCACAGGAAAGACTCATCATCAAGGAATTACATTGGCAAACATGTGGCTAGTTTAAACATTCAAAAGAGTGGCTTTATCGATGCATAGTTTATGATTATATATAAGAAGCATTAAAGGATAGGATTCTTTTTTAGTTTACCTATTTTTCCCTGTTTCTTTCAATTAGAAACAAACATCTTTTACATGTTAATTCCATTTCCCTCTCCCTCCCCTCCTCCCCTACCCTCACCCATCCCTATCCCCATCCCCTTTCTTCCCCCCAGAGAGGGTGAGGCATTCCATGGGCGATCTGGAAAGTTTGTCATACTATTTTCAGTAGGGCCTCAACCCTCCCTTGTGTGTCAAGGCTGAGAGATTATCCCTCTATGTGTATTGGGATCCCGAGGTCCATTTGTATACTAGGGATAAATACTGATTCACTAGGAGGGGTCCCATAATTAGACAGACCTCCAAACTGAGATCCTCATTCAGGGGATCTGGATCAGTCCTATACTGGTTTTCCAGCTATCAATCTGGGGTCCATGAGCTCCCCTTTGTCCAGGTCAGCTGTTTCTGTGGGTTTCTCCAGCCTGGTCTTGATGCATTTGCTCATCACTCCTCCCTCTCTGCAACTGGATTCCAGAGTTCAGCTCAGTGTTTAGCTGTGGGTGTCTGCTTTTGCTTACATCAGCTACTGGATAAAGGCTCTAGGATGACACATAAGGTAGTCATCAATCTCATTGTCAGAGAAGGGCTTTTAAGGCTGCCTCTCAGACTTGCTTAGATTGTTAGTTGGGGTCAACCATGTAGGTCTCTGTCTGTACATTTCCCTAGTGTCAGATTTCCCTTTAATCCTATAATGGCTCCCTCTTTTATGGTTTCTCTTTTCTTACTCTTGTCTATTCTTCCCCTGATTCAATCTTCCTTCTTTCTCCTGTTCTCCTCTCTTCCCTTCTTTTTCTGCTGACTCCCTCTTACCTATCCCCATACTCTCAATTAGCTCAGGAGATCCTGTCTCCCCTTCTCTGGGGGACCATGTATGTCTGTCTTGGGGTCCTCCTTGTCTCCTAGCATCTCTGGCAGTGTGGATTTTAGACTGCTACTCCTTTGTTCTATGTCTAAAATCCATATGTGAGTGAATACATACCATTCTTGTCTTTTTGTGACAGGGGTTATCTCATTCAGAATGGTTTCTTCTAGTTCCATCCATTTGTCTGTGACTTTCAAGATTACTTTTTCTGTTGTTGTTGTTTGTGTGTTTGTTTGTTTTCTGTGCTGAGTAGTCCTCCATTTTGTAAATGTACCACATATTCTCCTTCCATTCTATATATGAGGGGCATCTAGGTTCCCTTCAGTTTCTGGCTATTAAAAATAATGCTGCTATGAACATGGTTAAACAGATGCCTTTGTTGTATGAATGTGCCTTTTTTGGGTATATGATTAAGGTGGATCTTGTGGTAGACTGATTCTGCTTTTCCTGAGGAAACCCAATACTGATTTCCAAAGTGGCTATACGAGTAGGAACTCACACCAGCAGTAGAGGAGTGTTCCCCCTTTCTTCATGTTGTATCCTGCCATTTTGCTCAAGGTTTTTATCAGCTGTAGGAGTTCCTATGTATAGTTTTTCATGTCACTTATGTAAACTATCATATCATCTGCAAACAGTGAAAGTTTGACTACAATTTGTATTCCCTTGATCTCCTTTTTTTGTCTTGTTGCTTTACCGAGAACTTCAAGAACAACATGGAAGAGGTATGGAACATGATCAGTCTTGTCTTGTTTCTTATTTTAGAGGAATTGTGTTGAGTTTCTCTCCATGTAGTTTGATGTTGGCTGTTGGTTTTGCTGTATATTATTTTTATGGTGTATTTTTTATGTCCCTGTTATCCCTAATCTCTCGAAGACCTTTATCATGAAGGGGTGTTGGATATTGTCAAAGGCTTTTTCAGCATCTATTGAGATGATTATGTGTTTTTCTTTCTCAATTTTTTATATGGTGGATTACATTGAAAGATTTTCATATGTTGAACTATCCCTGAATCCTTGGGATGAAGCCTACTTGGTAATGTTAGGTAATTTTTCTGATGTGTTCTTGAATCCGATTTGCCAGTACTTTATTGAGTATTTTTGCATCAATGTTCATCAGGGATATTGGTGTGTAGTTCTATTTCTCCTTTGTCTCTCTGTGTGGCTTGGGAACCTATTTATCGAAGCCTTGTACAAAGAGTTTGCTCTTAAAACTGATTATGATTCAGTGCTTAGAATGTGATGTGCCTGCCTATCAGTCTTTTAATATATATTTAAAGAAAAAATAAAATGACATAAATCATTCTTTGTAATTATTATCTAATATTATTGAGATAATAAATAATACGTGAATATCTAAAGCATATATTTTTATTTTAAAAATGATTCCTCAGGGTAGAGGCTGATTACTGCTACATTTTACATTTTGCTTCATATTCCAAAAACTAACTCATACTTGGAATTCCTCCATAAACATCTACAACTGATAAAAGAGACCCTACTGACTTCCTGGAACTTGATTTTTCTGTTTATTAGCTGTTATAAAAAGTAGTTGCTATACTTACAGAATATAATTTGTGTAACACTGGTAACATTTTTAGTAAATCGTAAACTTACTAGCTTTAAGTTTTTTACATAAAATTGAATTTTCATTATACTCTCAGCTTTAAAGGATGTTGTTGTGTTAAGCTTCACATTAGAACTTTCCAATAAAGAGTATTATTACCAAAAAATTCTCACATTTCTGTTTGAATGCATTTTTCTTTTGCCAAGTTCTTGTTTGTTTAACCTTAAGCTACTTCTTCTTGTAAAACTCTAATGCAAAACATAAATGTTACAAGGCAATTTAATCCTAGCTTCCTGCAAATATTCCTTCAATGAGTTAAATATATACTTTCTCTGTTTGTATGTGTTTGCACATGCACTCAAGAAGGATTTATTTCTATAGAAATTGATGTTTTGTTTTAAATAAGAAGACATTACCATTTCTTATTGTAACATTTAGTGATTAATTAAGAAGATGTTGGAACTAAGGATGGTTTTGAATGAATCAAAACCTGTACCAAGATTTCAGCTGTGTGTTTCATGTGCATACATAACTATTAGCATTGCTTTAATAGGTTATGTGAAATGTTTTGGTAAGCAGTAAAGATGAAAGAATCTGAGTAGTCAACAAGTGTGCAATATATATTCAACTTAATTAGAAATAAGGCAAATTCATCTTAGTGTGACCATGAAATGAAATGGTATCATATCCACCTAATTTGAAAAAATTAAAATACACAGCTCTTCAATAGACTGTAGAGCAACAAAAACAGGCAGTAGAAGTCACAAATATGCTGATATTACTGATATGGAGAGCAATGCCATATCATCAAGGCAAAAGCAAACTCATGGGTGTTTAAATGATTTTTGTTGAATATTTTTACCAATCAAACAATGTGAGGAACTCAATATGAGTACCTGATATTAAAAAGGCCAAACTGAGTAAAGAAAGGTGTGTATATCTTTTACACTTAGAAACATCTGTAACAATGTACCCTGTTAGAACTCTTACGGTAGGCTGGAGAGAAAACTCTATTAGTTAAATGCTTGCTAAGCAGACATGATGACTTGAGTTGCATTCCCAGAACCTGTATAAAGCTAAGATAAGTATGGTAGCACATATTTATAATCCCAGTATTGAGAGGGCAGAGGCAGGCATATACATGGGACTCACTGGCTAGTCAGCCCAGCCTATTCGGCAATGTTCACGTTACTAAGACACTCCATCTCACTATTAAGGTAGCAGATCTGAGAAATGACACTATAATTTGACTTCTGGTCACACAAACACACACAAACACACATGAAACAAATTCATCGAGGCACATGTACACTTGCACACATGTATGAATATACACACATGTATGAGTATACATACATATGCATATAAATACAAAAGAAACCTTAAACATATATCACATACATCAGGAGACTTAGATAAAATTATCAAAGGAAGCATTGCTTCTTATAATGAAACAACATATTGAGGAAGGATCTCTAAAAATGATAGTAGTGACAGGGTAAATTCATTCATTATACCATAATAGAGTGTTATATAATAGGAAATATTACTTATCCTTTCCAAGATGCTAGTCATTTAACCACAAACAGGTTCATGATAGATTCATAGTTCCCAGAATGGTTGTGCAGTTGAAATGAGATAAAGCAGAATATAAATGAGGCAACACATGATATGTCATCATGATATTGAGCATAAAAGAACAAACTTGCCTTTGTTACAGATATTAGACATCATTTCCTGGAGGAACTTTAGTACTTTTGCCTTACAAGTGAGTATATTTTTGTAGGAAAGTAAACCAACATATGTAAGGATAAGACCAATGGAAGATTAAAAAGTATTTTCAAAGAGATTGAGATGTCTAAACTCTTATATGTCAGGTTCTACTGTCATCTTACCCTTTAACTTTGAATGTCATTATAGGAGAGTACGTGAGGGAAGTGATAGTTTAAAATGAAGGAAACAGACAGGCACATGGAAGGTGGAGAGAAGAGAGAGGGAGTGAGGTTGACCAAATCATTATCTGTCTAATTCAGGTGTCCCCTACTAGAGTGTCCCCTAAGAAAAAATTTGTTGAACTCCAAATTATACAAATAAATGGTCATTATTATATAAAGGTAAATAAAATTTTATTTCAAGCATTGAATACTTTGATTTGCTAAATGGAGTAAGACATATTGGGCCTAATTATAAGTTTTATTAGTTTTACATTCTTTTTAATATTTTATGAGTAAGCTCTCCAGTATATGTTTTCTAAATGTGTGATTAAATGTATGGTGTATGATATTTAGTGAACTGTGAAAGGAGGGGAGAGAAAAGATCTTTAAACAGGCAAATATTCTCTGGGACATATTGTGCCAAATATATTGTATCTGGACACACAGAATATATCATTTGATATTAAAACAGTGCTCCTTTGATGGATCATAAAAATATTTAAAGTGTGGAAAAGGGAGAAGAATGACATTAAACACTAGTAAGTTCCTTGAGAGCTTGTAATCCTGAATATTTACCACTAAATCTCTACCATAAGGCAATGAAGTCTATAAATATACACCAAGGGCTTTAAATATTCTCTTAAACTAAGATCTTAGAGGGTGAGAATATATTTTGATTTTTATAGTAGCTGGAATTGTAGCAGAGGTTTATGAAGTTATATTTTAGCAATTTCAAGGTTTCTTACTTCTGAGAATTTTAAAAGTAGTTCATGTTCACAGCCTCTAATATGAAGTATAACTTGAGTTATCCTTTATGTAGTATCATGTATAGTACATCTTTTGATTTCTTGAAGATTTTTATATACAACCTCATTTTACAAGCACTTAAATTTCTTCTAAGCCCCAGAAATTCATGTCTGACACCCAGAGTAATAGGGTGTAAGTCAGTGTACTCTGGGATGACAAAGCTAGAGTATGAGGAAACAGTCTCCTTGTATGTATCTGGAACATGCTATTGGAGCCCTGGGTACATTACTGAGCAGTCATTGGACAGATAGATTCCCCCCATAATTTTTTAAGTATCTATATATATATATATAATGTATGTACATATATCCTCAGATTTTGTTAAATGAAAAGAATAAACTAAAGAATTAAAGATCTGCTGTGCAATCAGGGTCAGGATGAAGCTAAAAACAGTCCAATGATAGTCAGCAGTGATTTTCAGAGAAAGCATTATCTACATGCTATAGACACAGAAGTTGAATGAATGTTCATTGCACTCTGTAAGGGTGGTTAACTGCATCAGTTGTACCACTTGTGTGATAAAATGCCTCCACAAGGGCAACTGAAGGAAGGAAGGGTTTATTCTGATTCATAGTTCCAGGATACAGTGCATGATGGTCGGGGACTGATGGTCATATGAGCTTGAGGTAAAAGATCACATTACTTTCACATTCAGGACCAAGAAAGATGACACAGTTTTTAGCTAGATTTGTGTGTGTGTGTGTGTGTGTGTGTGTGTGTGTGTGTGTGTGTGTGTACAATACAAGATGAAGCTAATGGGATGAGGTTGTCCAGTTTTAGATCAGGTCTTCTCACCCTGGTTTTCCTAATCTGAAACTGTTCCTTATAAGCATTGTAGAACCTAACCCAACCTAGGTAGTTTCTCAGAGATATGGTGGAATTTTTGTCTCCTATCTGATTCTCCATCTGTGCAGTTGATAATCATTATTAACAATTACATCAACTTTGATAAAACTACATTATGTGAACCTTAGTTTTCTCATCTGTATACTATGTAAAAATGTGTCTCTGTAGAGGGAGCAAGCATCAGGTCTTAGTATATTTTAGGAAAATTGTGAAAAATTTGCAATTCATTCTTGTTCTGTGTGACCCTTGCCAAAGACTGATGTCTTAGATAAACAAGGCCAGATATTTAAGTAGACTCTGAAAATGAAGTCCAAATAATGGAAGTATATAAACTAAAAGTAGAATGGAAAACAATGATTTTCGATATTGTTAAAATGCTTTCTTAATAAGCATGCTTACAGACTTGCCATTGATGGAATTCCTGGTTAGGATGGAGACAGTGTTAGAGATGTTAATATGCCAGAGACAATGCTTGACTACAATTTCTTTCAGTTGTTACATTAATTTTTTAAACTCAGTAATTCCATTGTTTCATTTATGATGAGTCCTATAATGAAGTTTTTCCCTATTAAGTCCACCTGGTCATGTTTAACTGAAATAAATATAAAACTGTGCATTTCACTGGAGATCAAGCTGATGTCCTCTAAGTCACATGTGTATTCTGCTAGGACTTGATCTTCTCTTTCTATTCAAGTCTTTTATGTGGGGGTCACACTATCAATATTTTCAGGTTGAGCTATCAATCTCAATGAGTTATATACTGATATGATTTTTCTCCCCACTAACGAGCACACTTAGGGTAAATACTTCATGTAAAGTTTCTCTAGAACCATTTCAATGAAATATGTTTATCTCCTGCTTTGCATATCTGTGATGCAACAGTATATTATCTTTTCATTCTGGAACCTTTTGAATGTTTTTATTTCTAGCTGTTTAAGTAAATGTACAACTTGATCATTATTGCTAACTGTTTTCTATTTTGAACTAAGTGATTTAATAATCAGAATAAGTTCATTAAGAGAGCTATGGTTAAGCTTCATATGCACTATCAGATGGCTGGCAGTCTCTGATTTCCCATGGACAGATTGTTAAAATAAATGTCTACCATTTAAGTTAGAAAATGTAATGATATATAACATATATTGCCATTTTAAATATATATTTAATCTCATACACAATTCTTAAACAGGTTATTGGGAGAACATGTTATTCCTAAAGTCATACTGGAAAGAGTAAGATATGACACCTAGGTATTCCTTTAAAACAGTTTAAATTTTTTTCATGATATGAAATGTGTGTGTGTGTGTGCTAGTTCCCATGAATGTCTGCTTATTTGAGTAATTTAATGCTGTAGTCACTCTACTGCTCAGAGTCACTTTAAATCTATTAACATTTTTTATATTTTGGTTTTGCTATTAATTCTGCATTCCTAAATATCTTAAGTATGTTGATTTTTGACCTGCTTTATGTGTGTTTTATCGATGTGTAGTAGGTAAAATGAGGATCTTTTATACTTACATTTCCTCCATTTCCTGAAATGAGGGAAGTGCTTTTTGGAACAAGGTTCATAGCCCTCTTGGATAATCCCTCTTATCCCTCTCCATATTGTCACCTTGCAATTTGAATTCTCATTTTAGTTCTTAAATTACATGGTCTTCAGTTCTCTTCTCAAATATACGGTCAAAAGTATTTCAATGTTCTGATAATTCTTGATGCAGTGGAGGTCATGCATATTCTTCCCAAACCCAAATCCTCCAATTTCCGCAATAACCATCCAACCACAAGCTATTGACTGGGCCCCACAGTTCCTTTACTTTTACATTTACTTTCACAACATTTAGCTCTTCAGTGACCAAAGCACCAACTATGCAGCAATAGACCAAGGGAAGTCGCTCTATACTTTACTTCTTCCTTATGATTGAGTCTCTATTTCCTTGTTTCTGTTATAGGCATGACACGTAGTCTATGGGATTCTTATCTCAAAGTGTTTAGCAGCATTACTTTATGTAACTAACTAAATTAAATTAAATAATGAACATGGCCTGGCTTTGACAAGCACCAGAGTTAACCAGCAAAGTCAAATAATAAAGTGGTTATTAGTTACCATTTTATAGTTAGTGGTTAGGCTATGGTTTCCCTAAATCTGCCTTAAAACTAAAGGCATATGTTCCATGACATGAGCCAATACCCATAATTCAATGAGGACATGGGCACAGATTGTGACATTACATTGAAGACAACTCTAGGTCAGCTCCAAAATTTTACCTTCAGGTCAAAAGTACCTAATCTACTTTCTCTTTTGAGAATTTGCAGCAGAATGAGTCTTCATTTTCACATATCCTTACGAGTTATGACAGATAATTTGATTACACCTTCAGTAAGTCAATATTGGCTGTGGGATATTATCTGATCTTCCCTTTAGAACTGAGGTGATTTCCTGAGGGAAAATGCATGAGGATTCTCCTGGTTTATTTTCAAATGATTCAATGGTTTGTTCTGAATAAATCTCTCCAGAGAAAACTCCAGCTTCAAATCTTACCACCAAGGGCAAAATTTGCTGTTACTTTTCTGTAAAATATCCACTTAAAATAATAAATATGATACCACAAGATTTTGAAAGGTGGCTAGGGAATTCCTGTTGTTATTGCTGAGACCATATGATATTTGAATCTCTGACTGGATGGTAGTCAGTGTCTCAGTGGTTGACTCAGTCTCTGCTGCTTGCAAGTGGTCTACTCTCTTGGAAAAGCCCTTGAGTATAAGGAATGCTTTTCAATTACTACAAGCTTCCTTCTATCAGTGTATCTGTTGCTCAAATCTTCTAAAGCAGTAGGCACTGACAGCAACCTCAGAGATGTCTCCACTCCCCTCTCAAGCAACAAGTTTAATCAGTACTTCCTTCTCAAATACCTACCAAAGTAGGCTGAAATAATTTACCCCTGTATCTTTATAGAAGTGTATATTTTCACCTTGTAGTTGTAAAAATAATAATTATTAAAACTATGTTGGTGACAAGCTTATTTACTAAGCACTATTGATAATTTATTGAGATTATCTCTAATAATCATAACAATTATTATTCTTATATACAAATAAATTATGACTCACAAAGATAAATTACCACATTAGTAAGTCATAAAGGCAGGCTTCAAGAATAAAAATATCTGATCTGTCAGACTATATTTATCTACTCTATCACATATACTACATAAACATCCCTTGTTGATTAAATAAAAATGTAAGGCAAGGGAACATTAGTACCCTCTAATTTTAAATGATAATGGAGAATATGGGGGAGAATCTAATTGCAGTTATTAATTCTGAGACACTGTGTGGATCAGGGATCATATTTGTGGCTAAGAAGGCAAAAATTGAAGCAGTCATGGCTCTTTATAATTAGAGCCCATATTGTAGAGAGAGGGAAGAAGTATGACATGCCCACTGAAGTGTCTGTAACAGTCTAGGCTAACTACTATGAAGTACTCTTCAACATCAATTGTTTAAAGAAATAAAAGTACATCACACAAACACAGTTCAAGATAGATGCTAAATGAGACAAAGAAGTTTTCATCTGTCACTTGGGGATTCAAACATCTATCTTGTGAAGCTAGTTATTTCATTCACCAGGTAGTAAAAACAAGAACATTTAATAAACGCACAGAAGTATTATGTGTCAGAATAATTCTAAAAGAGACAGCATCAATTTTGTTCATGTTACCTTGTCACAAACAGAAAATTGTTATATGACTATGACATGGAAGTGAACAGAGGTAGGAAAAAGCAGTGTGCTCATTAATCCTGGAAAAAGATGGCACAGATTTTGGTTTACATGTTACTTCTCTCATGTCACTCTGTAGTGCTTATACTGAGTGTTAGAAGATAGATAGGAGTTGACAAATAAGAGGAAGTAAGACTAATGATTTGGATTTATTTTTTGCTACTCACAGACTTTTAAATAATAATTTCTAGGTGATTTTTAAAAGAATCATATCTGAAAATAAGTAGCTTATTATTTCATCCTGCCAAACCAATCATGACTACCTTCAGACATATCCCCAAGCAATTTTCCAGAAAATTCTAAATGTGTCACATAATTCTATTCAACCAAAACTATCTACCTTAAGATGACAATATAAGGTCCTACAGTTTGAGGGGTGTATCTCCCAAGATGGTCTTATATTTCAGATGATAAGTGAAGTATTATTGTATCACATTTGAACAAGCTATTACCTTTTTAGATTTGATTAATTTTCTAGACTGGTTCAAATGATTTAAGAGAACAACTGATGCATATTTATCCACATCTTATAAAGAATGCTACAAAAACTCGGGGGAAAAGAAAGGTTGTGGGGAGGGTTATGGAGTTCCTATGCTTTATCTAGGCATGTTACTCTCAGGAAATTCAATGTGATTCATGAACACAGCTCCTGGTTGTCTTCTGAAGGTATTTGTAACAAACAAGATGAATAAAATCACTGTGAACCACTTAAACTTCATCCCTACTGCACTCCTTTGAGGTATGGTTGAAAATACCAATTCTCAAATTGTGGGCTTTGAATGACCAGCTATCATGCTGAAGCTACCAATGAAATACCAGCCAACACCCAGTCCTAATTATATACAAGATACTTACATTCCCAAAGATTCCTAGTGTTAAAAAAGTGTGCCATAAATAAGGTTGAAAATCAAGTACACATTTATGAGGTTCACATTAGAATTCAATGACTGAATGAGAGAATATCAGGCTGTAAGGGAATTTTCCTTACAGTATCTGGGGCAATATAGGAACAAACAAACTAAGGGAATGTCAGAAGAAGTAGCAGTGGAGGAAACAGGAGGGATGGAGTGCTCCCTCAACTAACTGGTAGTGTATACAAAGACAGAAGTTCAAGGTCTGTGAAGATTTGTTAAGGGTGCATTTCAGTCAGTGGATGGAATACAGGATGTGAAACTGAGAAGGCATGCTGGGAAATGGGATTGTGTAGGGGGGTTATGACCAGACTGTAAAAGAGCATAGGTGATAAGGTTTTCTTTTTAAGTATATGCTCCACTCAGCATGAATCTATTGCAGTGGAGAAGAATGCAGCACTGTTTTGAAAAGCACTGATAGTTTTAAAGTATCTGTCTTGGAGGAGTTAATCCAAGAAGGAAGAAGTGTAATAGCATAAAAGAATGAAATTCTAAATCAAGAAAGCAGCAGTTTGTTTGTAAATGAAGGGGAGAATTAAAGAGACATTTTTGTATGATCACCTAATAATGGTGGAGGCTGAAATGCCTCTTAGATTTCTAGTTTGATGAATAATTGTTCTTATTAACTGAACCATCAGTGTTGCGTTTTGGGAAACTGACTGGGAATGTGGAATGAGGCTGGAATTTTCTATTTTCATGTTCTGTTTTTTGGCATCTCCTTCTCCATTTGACTTAGAGGCCTAGAATTATTATAATGACGGTATTAAAAAACCTATACCCCACTTTATGTATATTTTGTGACAACATTATCACTTCTGTGGTGCTTGGAAAGAAGAGAAGGCAATAATGATAACAATGCAATACTTCCCAACTGCTCGGCATACTTTGAATGTATTAGACCATTTGAAATCATGAATACATTCAGATAAAAGTGGGGCTGAGAGGGAACCATATTCTAAGTTCTACTTAGGAGCATTACTGGGAACAGTTGTGGCCCTGGTAGAAGGGATAAGAAATTTGACCTCAGACGGTGTGATAAAACTGATAAGAACTTCAGAAGAAGAATCCAGAACTGCTTCTGGGTACTCTGTGATGCCTCTCCTGTCTTTTATGACATTCAAAGCTCATACTGGGAACAAGCTGATGTGACAATGGAGTTTGAGCGCGGTGATTAGTTGTCACTTCTTTTTCAGCTATGAAATCTAAGTGCTTCAGAGATTATTTCAGTTGTTTACTTGTAAGGCATTAAAATAAAGGCGTTATTTAGCTTTTCAATGTTTTGCAAGTTACTATTGCTATTTTCTAACTTTCTTTTTGTTTATTCTTTGTGTCTCTCACATCATTCATCTTGGCCCCATTCCTTTCCCATGCCTGTGTACACAGCCTCTGTCTGCCCTTGAGGCCTCAGAGCCTGGCCACCAATGATATTTAAAGGAAAATGGAAAAGGAAAATGGGGGGATCTCGTCATGGAAGCACAGTAAACCCCTTTGTCCATGTCTCTTTACTTGCAAGTCTTCAGTGCAAAGAGACATTGGTATGGTTTGAGGCCTCTGGTGTTTTGCTGCTCTATTGAAGCTGGCCCCTCACTGGGATTCCTCTTGGTTATGCTGCTGTTGCCCGGTGTTGTGAAAAATCTACTATTGTTATTTTTCAACAGCATTGAAAAGATTTTAGCCTCTATGGAAGGAATCTGATAGCCTTAAAGAAAGAAAAGTTAGACCTAGCTTTCATTTTCAGCAGCAAATTATTATTTTGACTCACATTTGAGCCGGACTTGAGAGTTGAGTGGAAGTGAGTAATTCAATAGGTGAGGGGAAGGACTTAGTGATGCATCCGCAAAAACAATGGAAGGAGTATTAGAAGACTCCGGCTCTAAAATAAATTACTTATGGTGGGGTTCTTCATTATTTTCTCACTTATATGTTCATTCATTTTTTCACACATTCAGTATATATTCATATACTGGGCACTGAGACAGAACACAAAGAAATAACACTCAAAATAATAGATATTTTCTCAATAATGTTAGTTTTACTGCCATCAATAAACAATACAATCTATATGTCTATTCATTTCTTTCTGTGATTGAACAGATATTTCATAGTGACCAACTGTGGCCCAGATACTAGTGTTGGCACTGGAAACACAGTGCTGTCCAAATAGACTTGTTGCTTTTCCCATCATTTGCAATGGAGTGATGGGTGATAAATACATAGCTTGAGGATAAAAAGTGACCGAATATTATAAATAAGTACAGTGGGCTGCTATTTTGGATAAAGAAGTATAGGAAGAAACATCAATGAAATATATAAAGGAGCCCAAGGGTCCTAGCGTGAAAGTGTGTGGGGATGGTAGAATGGTACATATGACAGAACAGCAAGACTGTCAGAGTGCCAGGAGCAGGTTTAAATCTGCCTGTGATTGGAGCAGTGCACAGTCTATCCCTTTAAAATCTTATGTTAATAATAAAGAACATATATCTTGTTTTAAGTTAAATGCTCAAGCATGAGAAAGCTTTTAATAACAAAGTTTCCAATGCATCAGAAAAGAATGAATGAATATGTACAGGCTTATGTCTAAAAGAAGACTGAAGAATGGAGAAGAAATAGAAGAGAAAGTCATACCGCAGAGCAAAAGCAATGGATTAGAACCTTCTTAGGAGCTGAGGTGAATTTAGCATCACGGGAATTAACATCATTTTACAGTGTCCTTACAAAAATACTCCTGTCTTTGGAGTCTGTAGGAATGAAGGTCAGTTGCCTCTTGCAAACAGATGACTTAAGATTAGACAGTTGATTTTCTAGCATTTCTTGTTTTCCTACTAATGAATTACTACGTACTGTGACTACGAATATATATATAGTCTTTCATATGATTTGTTAAATATCTTCTATATGTCAGGCAATCTATATATGAGGAAATAACAAGCAATGACTTGTTAAAATGGAAAGTAATATATAAAATTTACACAAAGACTTTTGAAGTATTTATAGATTCTTACCATGTTTAAGTAGCAAATACAATGAAAATGGTCATTTATAGACTATAATTTCAGGCATCTGAGTAGTGACAAAAGGCATATTTCCATGTTTAATGCAAACCAACAAGCAGCTCTTAAATACTGTCTGTTTCATTTACTCTGTGCTTGGCAAAAAGAGTCAAAGACAAAATACAGTATTAATCCACAAAGATTTTTCCAGCCTAATAGGTAAAAGAAGAAATCAGTTAATCATTTCTGCAGTGTGAAATAAGGTATGACAGAGATAAACAGATAATATTATGGCAAGCCTGAATATCTCCAAGCCAATTGATAATGTTGACAACATAAAGAAATAATATTAATATCATCAGAAATCATAGCATTTTACAAAGGATATTAGGCCCAAATTTGTGAATTATTTTAGATGCAACAATATATTTTCCTATATTTAGTAAATGCAAGTTATTTTATTTCTTTTTTTCCTTTTTTTAAAATTTAAATTAGAAACTAGCTTCTTTTACATATCAATCCCAGTTGTCTCTCCCTCCACTCTTCCCCTGCCCCCCAACGACCCCCTATCCCATCCCCTTTCTGTTCCCCAGAGAGAGTGAGTCCTTCCATGGGGGATGTTCAAAGTCTGTAGACACCCACAGCTAAACACTGAGCTGAATTCTGGAATCCAGTTGCAGAGAGGGAGGAGTGATAATCAAATGGGTCAGTTGGAGAAACCCATGGAAACAGCTGACCTGAACAAGGAGTGGCTCATGGACCCCAGACTGAAAACTGGGAAACCAGCATAGGACCTATGCAGACGCCCTGAATGAGGGTGTAAGCTTGGAGGTCTGGTTAATCTATGGGGCCTCTGGTAATGGATCAGTATTTATCCCTAGTACACAAATTAACTTTGGGAGCCCAATCCACACAGAGGGATACCCTCTCAGCCTAAACACACGGGGGAGGATCTAGGTCCTGCTCCAAACAATATGACAGGCTTTTGTTCTTTTATAACATCCTCTGAAAATAAGAATGTGTAAGAGCCAAGATATGGTGACACATGCATTTAATCCCAGCACTCAGGAGGCAGAACAAGGAGAATTCTCTGAGTTCCAGGACAGCCTGGTCTAGAGAATGAGTTCCACGACAGCCAGAGCTATACAGTGAAACTCTGTCTCGATAATCACAACACAAACAAAAGAGTATATGCTAAATGTGATAAATACAGGCAGCTCCATGCTCTGCCCCTTGGTAGCATTTTGAGGTCATGTCACAGCTTGAATGTCTTATGTATCTGTTTGCCAACTTTTACTCCTGATGTGTCTTCCTTACCTTGCATTTTAAACATGTTTAAAATGCCAACTCCTCAGATTGGTGGATTCTTCTTGTGCTGATTGTTTTGTCTACACATCAAGCCAAGCCATTCAACAACTGACTCACTTGGGAGCCTGTGACCTCTCTTGTCTCAGGAAGACTTTTAAAGCTCACATTATGTTAAATCCTTGCCATTCAGAATCTTACAAGAGAGGATTAGAAAGTGAAGCTGATTAAAAAAGAAATGTGCCCTGTTTATAGATCCTCCATAAGAGTCAGCTGGGGAGACATTCTGACTAACAAGGCTGCCAGGTTTCAGGGGTGTTTTTGGTCTCTGTAGTAGATCTTGTCATTTATATTCCCTTAGCTTCTACCCATAACAAGGAACAATGACTGAATTTGCTCTCTTTCAAGTCACAGCCTGGCATTTCTCTGATTGACAAAGAGGGCTATTAAAGAGGAATTGACTTTCTCTGCTTCTTACTCAAAGCTTTGCTGTCATTTACCTATAAAATAACCACTTATTTTTTCAGTACAAGACATCACACGGACATCCCTTCATACTGTGTTGATCCCTAGTGTTTGCACAAAGTATCTATATGTTGACCTATAAATGTGTCATGTAACTTCTGCTTTGTCCTCATCTTTCCAAAATCAGTGAATATAATTCCTCTCACAGGACCAATATTTGGGTGCTATAAGCTTCTAAGGAGGCAAGCAACCACAGCAATCCTTCCCTCTCCAGTCCTAATAAGCCACCATACATCTAAAAAATCCAAGTTTCTTGCAAACCCTAATAAATACAATTAAGTTGGCTTTTAACCAGTATCAATTGTAGTGAGATCATCTCAATTTATTCAATTCTGGTCTAGAATCAAATTCTGAATGAAGTGAGTGAGAGTGGTTATTTGTAAAGACATAGTTTCTTAGGAAGCCCAACAATTAATGACTTAAAACACAAAGTGCACACACACACACACACACAAGAACTTATGAATTTGCAAAGCATCAAGGAGGGTATATGAGAGGGTTTATAGGGAGGAAAGAGAAAGAGGGTAGGGTATAATAAAATATAATCTCAAAAACATAAAAGAAAAAGAAACCTAAAAATAAAAAATAATATAAATTTGTTTCTAGATGGATAATTTTAGCCTATAAGTACAGCTGCTTAATGGGCTTAAATAGATGAATCATATTTCAAGTTACCTTCAAAGACTACTTAGTACAACTCTATCTCACAGTAGAGATTTAAAAAAGAAAGAAAGAAAAGAAAAAGGACTGTGAATATTGCTCAGTGGTATAGCACATAGGAGGTTCTAAATTCAGTCTGGAGTAATATAAAATTAATTAATTGACTATTGGTAAATTAATGTTTACCACATGATAAATTTTATGTTGTTTTTTATTTTTGCATTGTGGTTTGATCATATTCAGCCACTCCCATAACTCCCAGATACACTCTCCACTTTCTTACCTATGTATGTGTCTGTCTTCTTTGTTTTTACACTTATTAAGTACATGGTAAGTCAGCATTCTCCACTGAAACACACATACAAGGCTATAAGCAGCACAGAAATTAGGCTTGATCATTTTTATATTACTGTTATTATTCAAGAAATTCATTTGTGAATAGTGTGGTTAAATTATTTTTACCCATATACACTCTTCCTTCTGACTATTCCCATTCTGCCCAATTCTCCTTCAACTTCATGACTTAATTACAAAAGATATATATATATATATATATATTATATTATATTTTATAAAATAATATGCTTACAAAGTACTTGTTCAAATATCTTCCCTTTCTCCCATTCTTCCTCTGCCTTACTTTCCCACTTAAACCTCTCTTCCCACTTTTCCCCTTCTTTAAAATCTGTATGTTTCTTAGCTAGGGTGTTTTTTGCTGTGATAAAACACCATGATAAATGCAACTTTCAGGTGAAACAGTTTATTTCACATTACATTTCCTTTACTGAATGAAATTGGCCAATGAACTCAAACAGGGTAGGGTCCTGGAAGTAGAAACTGAAACAGTAACAATGACCATGGAGGAACAATGTTTACTGGTTTGCTTCTGATGGCTTGCTCAGTCTTTTCGGTCTACCCACGATTAATCACACACAAAAATTTAGACTGTGTGAAGTAATCCAGACCCTAAAACACAAGGATGGCATGTTCTCACTTCATTCAGCAACTGAAGGAAACAGATGCAGAGACCCATGGCCAAACATTAGGTAGAACTCAAGGAGTCATGTTAAAGACCCAGAGAATCATCTTACCTGGGATCATAAAGGTTCATAGGGACCTAACTGACAACCAGGGAGCATGGGTCTGTGCTAGGTCCTCTGCATATATGTTGCAGTTATGTAGGTTGATGTTCTCATGGGACTCCTAATAGTAGGAGCTGGAGCTGTTTCTGACTTTTTTGCTTGCTTTTAGGGCACTTTTGCTCCTACTGAGTTGCCTTGTCCATATAATTTTCAGTCTTTACTAGAGACATCAAGGGAAATTTAAGAACTTACATTTTGTATTTTGAGAAAGTCAGAGTCAAAGACACTAATTATCTCCTGACATCAGTCAGTAGAACTAATAAGAAGGCTGTATTTAAGCCTGCAATATGCCATTGTGCTCTATCACATTTGAAAGCCTTCACAATATGTTCGATAAACACACTGTGGGCTCATAAAATATTGTAGGTACCAAATTCAGAGATAATTAACAAGGGTAATGATCTACATGTTTAAATAGCTTCAACTTTAGCAAAGCTTAGAAGAGATATGATGCAAAATGTCTAATGAGTAAATAAGCAAAGTGATTCCTAATATTGATGACTGCCAAGTTGAAAATTAAAACAGGGTAGTATACTTTGCGGTGAGTAATGTGAATGCTGCCTTGCATGCTGTAATCACAGAATACCATTCTAATACCCTACAAACAGACTGAGAAATAGACAGTCTATTTGAACTTACTCAGACCATTTGATATAGACAGGAAGATTATTAGTGCAGAAGCTGTAAAGGAAAAAAGGGTTTGAGAAAGTTCAAAAAAGAGCAGAAGCCAGCATGTGAGGACAGGAGAGAGGAAGAGGTATGTGTGTTTATGGAAGTAATGGTGTGACTGAAAAGCTTAGAATAAAGCTGCAACAGTAAAGATAGAGAGAAGAACTTTTACTAGAAATGTGTTTTGGACGTTCTCCACTTGATGGAAATTTCTTTTCATATTTGTGTCATTTACCTTTCATTCAGTATTATCTCAGTTGATGCCATTTTACCTATGAATTTCCATAACTCCCTGTCCTTTAAACAGTTCATTTGTGTCTACAGTTTGCCATCCTCTGTCCCCATACTTTCTCTGCAAACACTTGTTCCTTAGGTAAATCCAAAAGTATGAGCGTGGTTCTTATCTCAGTTTCCCAAAGCCACAAAAAAAATCTCCATTCCTCTTTTGTGATTTTTCTTTAATCACAAGTTGAATATCTTCACTACATTTTAATCTTCTCACTGAAGAACTTTGTATGGGGAAAATTTTCTAATCATTTTTGTACTCTACTGCCAGGCTTGTAGTACAGAATGTGAATTGCACTATGAATTAACTAAACACTAGGGAAAAAATTCCCAGTCTCCAAATGACTACACAGTTTCATTACTGATATTCCACTTTGTTCTTAGATATAGATTTCTTAATTTTTCTGTAGTAGCACCACTTTGCTGTGCAAGTCTGTATTAACCCATATTTGTGGGACTTCAGTAGGATCCAATTGACTTACTGGTTCCTACCTGAGGGGGTGTTGTGGACCGAGAAATTGCAGGTAAAGATACTAAGGAAGAGAGAGAGACACACAAAATAGAGTCAAAAGTTAAACTCAGTGAATACTGAATGCCCCAAGTTTATTCTTCAACATTCTTAAATACTCCAACCAAAAAGGGAAACATAGCAAAAGTCTTCTTTATCAAGATACAAGGAAGAAACAGACATTCCTTAATTCTCCAGACATTTGGTAACCATACCTCAGACTAAATTTCTCATTATTGCTATCTGGCCTTGAGTGTTAAGAGTAACTATATATCAGAGCCAGTCTCTTGTTTAGATGAGACATCCACCAACAAAACTAAACATCCTACAGTAGCCACACCTTAGAACTTTAGGTCTTCTGACTTTAACCTTGGAAGAGTAAGGATAGTTTTGAACTCTGGGACCTTAAACCAAGATGAAGCAGAGCCATCTCTCTGGGTCCTGATAATTCTCCCTTCTAAATTTAATTAACTACCACCTGTGCTTCTGCCACAGGAAAGATGACAGTGTCTACCTTAGGTTATCTTTTGCCACCTTCCAGCCTTGCCCATCTCACATCCCACTATGCATTGCTTGTTTTAGGTCACCTGGAGGCAAAAATATCTTATCTGTCTTTTCCTACCAGCCTCTGTAGTAATAAAGATTAGGGGATAGTGCATAGCTTGATGCCATACACCTCTGAGCCTAAATCTACTGTTTTTATTATCACTAGATTTTTCTCATGCATGTGTATTACATTAGTTTTCTATTACCACTTGTGGTTTGAAAGAAAAAGGAATCCAAAGAGAGTGGCATTATTAGTAGTCAGGGTATTGTTGAAGTAGGTGTAGTTTTGTTAGAAGAAATGTCACTGTGGAGGCAGGCCTTGTGGTCTCATATATGCTAAAGATAAGCCCAGTGTTGGAGTCTACTTCATCTTGCCTGCAAGATATAAGATTCTCAACTACTTCTTCAGCACCATGTCTGCCTGCATGTTGCCATGTCCTACCATGGTGACAATAGACTGAATTTCTGAAATATAAACAAGCCACCCCTATTAAATATATTCCTTTATAAGAGTTGCCATGCTCATGGTGTCTCTTCAAAGCAATAGAAATCCTAACTAAGACAGAAGTTGGTATCAGGAACTGGGGTATTGCTGTGATGGGCCTGACCATGTTTTTGTTTGAAGGAATATGGACCTTGGGAATGTAGATTAGAAAAGTGGTTATATGCTTAAAGTCCTCATTAATAGGACATACATTATCATAGTAACATGGAAAAGAGTGTTGCTGAGTGTGTTTTGATGAACAGTGTGGGACTGGCTCAGGAGATACTAGAAGAGAATATTAGTATGCAGCCTAAAGATCTTTCTTGTGACATTTTGGTAAAGAATGCGACTGTGTTTTATCATTGTCTCCTTGTCCAAAAAAATCTGCCTGAGGCAAAAGTGAAGAGTTTTGGATTAATTACATTCTCAGGAGAAATCAATGAACAACCTAGTATAGACTCTGTCGTGTGATTATTAGCGTTAACCCTGATGAAGATTTATAATGAAAAGGAACAAGTTGAGCAAATAAAAATACAAAATTGGAAGTAGCTGTCCCTCTGGCATCATCAGGTAAGCAGGCCAGCTTCCCGGCCTGTGTTCCAGAGCCTGCAGATCGCCTGGGAACTGCACAGAGCTCCCAATCCCGGCGGGAGCCAAGCACCCCAGACTCCAGATCTTCTCTCCCACCAACGATTCCAGGAAGGAGAGGAGGCTGGGAGTACAGGGAAGTAGCTGTCCCTCTGGCATCATCAGGTAAACAGGCCAGCTTCCCAGCCTGTGTTCCAGAGCCTGCAGATCGCCTGGGAACTGCACAGAGCTCCCAATCCCGGCAGGAGCATCAGGTAAACAGGCCAGCTTCCCGGCCTGTGTTCCAGAGCCTGCAGATCGCCTGGGAACTGCACAGAGCTCCCAATCCCGGCGGGAGCCAAGCACCCCAGACTCCAGATCTTCTCTCCCACCAAAGAGAACAGGAAACTACAGGAGTCAGGGAGACCAGGGGAGTAGCAGTTCCGGATCAGGTACAACAGGACCCAGCATAGGGTCCAGGGGACCAGGTAGGAGGCTAAGCGCCCCAGATTCCTGTTCTTCTTCTCTACCCACGGACCAGCATTTGGACAAGGCATAGAAGAACCACCAGATTACTGGACTTACTAGCACCCACCAAAAGGGAACTCTGGTCCCCAGACCAGGAAGGGGCTCTTTCTGCACCCACTAGAAGAAGAGATGGGAAAGAGACAATACAAAAACACAGTCAGCAACAGAAAAACAAATATGACACCGCCAGATTCTAGAGACTCCACACCAGCAAGACCCCAATATTCCAACGCGAAGGAAGCAGAAGAGAACGACCTTAAAAGCACTTTCATGAAAATGATAGAGGCCCTAAAAGAGGATATTGGAAAATCCCTCAAAGAAATGGAAGAAAAAACAAACCAAAAAATGCAAGAAATAGAAGAAAAAACAAACCAAAAAATGCAAGAATTGGAAGAAAAAACAAACCAAAAAAGGCACGAAATGGAAGAAGAAATGAAGCAAAAAATGCAAGAAATGGAAGAAAAAGCAAAGCAAAAAATGCAATAATTAGAAGAAGAAACATACCAAAAAAGGCAGGAAATGGAAGAAGAAACAAAGCAAAAAATGCAAGAAATGGTAGAAAAAACAAAGCAAAAAATGAAAAAAATGGAGGAAGAAACAAACCAAAAAAGGCAGGAAATGGAAGAAGAAACAAAGCACAAAATCCAAGAAATGGAACAAAAAGCAAACCAAAAAATGCAAGAAATGGAAGAAAGAACAAACCAAAAAATTCATAAAAGGCAACAAACGGACGAACAGATAAACAGAAAATTGCAAGAAGCAATGCAAACGCTGCAAGGGTTGAAAACTGAAATAGAGACACTAAAAAAAACACAATCTGAAGAAAGGCAGAAAATAGAAAAGCTGGACAAACAGTCAGGCACTACCAATACAAGCATTACCAACAGAATAGAAGAGATGGAAGAGAGAATCTCAAGTGTTGAAGATACATTAGGAGAAATGGATTTATCAACCAAAGAAAACCTTAAATCCAACAAATCCTTAACACAAAACATCCAGGAATTATGGGACACCATGAAAAGACCAAACCAAAGAATAATAGGTATAGAAGAAGGAGAAGAAATCCACCTCAAAGGGGCAGAAGGCATATTCAACAAAATCATAGAAGAAAACTTTCCCAACCTTAAGAAAGACATGCCAATGAAGGTACAAGAAGCCTACAGAACACCAAATAGAGTGGACCACAAAAAAATCCCCTCGCCACATAATAATCAAGACCCCAAACATACAGAATAAAGAAAGAATATTAAGAGCAGCTAAGGAAAAAGGTCAAGTAACATATAAAGGCAGACCTATCAGAATTACACCTGAGTTCTCCATGGAAACTCTGAAAGCCAGAAGGTCCTGGATAGATATTCTACCTACACTAAGAGACCATGGATGCCAGCCCAGACTACTATACCCGGCAAAGCTCTCAATCACTATAGACGGAGAAAACAAGATATTCCATGACAAAACTAGATTCAACCAATATGTGTCCACTAACCCAGCCCTACAGAAAATTTTGGAAGGAAAACTCCAACCCAAGGAAGCTAACTACAACCAGAAAAACATAAGCATTAGAGAATCCCTCTCTACCAACAGCCAAAAGAACAAAGGGGTGAAATTCCACCCATAATTCCACCAACAACAACCATCGCAAATCGAAGAAGGATGAGCAATCAATGGTCATTAATATCCCTCAATATTAACGGCCTTAACTCACCCATAAAAAGACACAGACTAGCAGAATGGATTCGAAGACAGAACCCTTCCTTCTGCTGCATACAAGAAACACACCTCACCCTCAAAGACAGACATTACTTGAGAGTTAAAGGTTGGGAAAAAATTTTTCAATCAAATGGACCCAAAAAACAAGCAGGGGTAGCAATCCTAATATCTAACAAACTAGACTTTAAAATAAAATCAATCAAAAGAGATGAAGGAGGTCATTACATACTCATCACAGGTGAAACCCACCAAGATGAAGTGTCCATCCTGAACATCTATGCCCCCAATACAAAGGCATCCACATTCGTTAAAGAAACATTATTAGAACTTAAATCTCATCTAAAGCCCCACACAGTTATAGTGGGAGATTTCAACACACCACTCTCACCACTAGACAAGAATACCAGACAGAAACTCAACAAAGAAGCAAAGGGTCTAATAGAAGTAATGACCCAACTGGGATTAACAGATATCTATAGAACATTTCATCCACATAAAAAAGAATATACCTTCTTCTCACCACCACATGGAACCTTCTCAAAAATCGACCACATACTTGGCAACATATCAAACCTCAGCAGCTACAAAAAAATTGGAATAACTCCATGCATCTTATCAGACCACCATGCCTTAAAATTAGAATTCAACAACAACACAAATTGCAGAAAACCTACAAACTCATGGAAATTGAATAATGCTCAACTGCACCATCCCTGGGTCAAAGAGGAAATAAAAAAGAAATTAAAGACTTCCTCGAATTCAATGAGAATGAAGACACAACATACCCAAACCTATGGGACACTTTGAAAGCAGTGCTACGGGGAAGTTCATAGCACTAAGTGCTCACATGAAGAAACAGGAAAACAGTTATACCAGAGAATTAACATCACAGCTAAAAGCTCTAGAACACAAAGAAGCAAACTCCCCAGGAGGAGTAGACGCCAGGAAATAATCAAATTGAGGGCTGAAATCAACAAAGTAGAAACCAGGAAAACAATACAAAGAATCAATGCAACGAAGAGTTGGTTCTTTGAGAAAATCAACAAGATAGACAAACCTTTGTCCAAACTTACCAAACAGCAGAGAGTGAACACGCAAATTAACAAAATCAGAAATGAAAAGGGGGACATAACAACAGACTCTGAGGAAATCCAGAGAATCATTAGGTCATACTTTGAAAACCTGTACTCCACAAAATTCGAAAATTTAAAGGAAATGGATGACTTCCTGGACAGCTATCATTTGCCAAAACTAAATCAAGAACAGATAAGCAATTTAAATAGACCTATAACCCCTATGGAAATAGAAGCTGTCATCAAAAGTCTCCCAACCAAAAAAAGTCCAGGTCCAGATGGCCTCAGTGCAGAATTCTACCACAAATTCAAAGAACAGCTTATACCAATTCTTCTCAAAGTGTTCCACACAATAGAAGCAGAAGGGTCTTTGCCAAACTCTTTCTATGAGGCTTCAATAACCTTGATCCCCAAGCCACACAAAGATACAACCAAGAAAGAGAACTTCAGACCAATATCCCTCATGAACATTGATGCAAAAATACTCAATAAAATACTGGCAAATCGGATCCAAGAAGACATCAAAACAATCATTCACCACGATCAAGTAGGTTTCATCCCAGGGATGCAGGGATGGTTCAACATACGAAAATCCATCAACGTAATCCACCATATAAACAAGCTGAAAAACAAAAATCACATGATCATCTCACTAGATGCTGAAAAAGCCTTTGACAAAATCCAACACCCCTTCATGATAAAGGTCTTGGAGAGATCTGGGATAACAGGGACATACTTAAACATAATAAAAGCCATATACAGTAAACCAACAGCCAACATCAAACTAAATGGACAGAAACTCAACGCAATTCCTCTAAAATCAGGAACAAAACAAGGCTGTCCACTCTCTCCATACCTTTTCAACATGGTACTTGAAGTTCTAGCTATAGCCATACGACAACAAAGGGGGATCAAGGGGATACAAATTGGGAAGGAAGAAGTCAAACTTTCACTGTTTGCAGACGATATGATAGTTTACATCAATGACCCAAAGAACTCTACCAGGGAACTCTTACAGCTGATTAACACCTTCAGCAAAGTGGCAGGTTACAAGATCAACTCAAGAAAGTCAGTAGCCCTACTATATACAGATGATAAAAGGGCTGAAAGAGAAATCAGAGAAACATCACCCTTTACAATTGCCACAAACAACATAAAATACCTTGGGGTAACGCTAACCAAACAAGTGAAAGACCTGTATCGTAAGAACTTTGAATCTTTAAAGAAAGAAATTAAAGAAGCCCTCAGAAAATGGAAAGATCTCCCATGCTCTTGGATAGGTAGGATCAATGTAGTAAAAATGGCAATCCTGCCAAAAGCAATCTACAGATTCAATGCTATCCCCATTAAAATCCCAGCACAATTCTTCACAGACCTTGAAAGAACAATAATCAATTTTGTATGGAAAAACAAAAGACCCAGGATAGCCAAAACAACCCTGTTCAACAAGGCAACGTCCGGAGGCATCACTATCCCTGACCTCAAGCTCTATTATAGAGCTATAGTCCTGAAAACAGCTTGGTATTGGCACAAAAATAGACAGGCAGACCAATGGAATCGAATTGAAAATCCGGGTATTAACCCACACACGTACGAACATCTGATCTTTGACAAAGAAGCTAAAAATATACAATGGAATAAAGAAAGCATCTTCAACAAATGGTGCTGGCATAATTGGAGACTGGCATGTAGAAAAATGCGGATCGATCCATGTTTATCGCCATGCACAAAACTTAAGTCCAAATGGATCAAAGACCTCAACATAAATCCAGCCACACTGAACCTCTTAGAAGAGAAAGTGGGTGGTACCCTTGAACGAATTGGTACAGGAGACAGCTTCCTGAACATAACACCAGTAGCACAGACAGTGAGATCAACAATTAATAAATGGGACCTACTGAAACTGAGAAGCTTCTGTAAGGCAAAGGACATAGTCAGCAAGACAAAAAGGCAGCCCACAGAATGGGAAAAAATATTCACTAATCCCACATCTGACAGAGGGTTGATCTCCAAAATTTACAAAGAACTCAAGAAGCAAGTCTCCAAAACAGCAAAGGACCCAATTAAGAAGTGGGCTGCAGAACTAAATAGAGAGTTTTCAATAGAGGAGTCTAAAATGGCTGAGAGGCACTTGAGAAAGTGCTCAACATCCTTAGCCATCTGGGAAATGCAAATCAAAGCAACTCTGAGATACCATCTCACTCCTGTCAGAATGGCTAAAATCAAAAACACCAATGACAATTTATGCTGGAGAGGATGTGGTGAAAGGGGGACACTCCTCCATTGCTGGTGGGAGTGCCAACTGGTTCAGCCACTTTGGAAAGCAGTATGGAGATTCCTCAGAAAAATGGGAATAAACCTACCACAAGACCCAGCAACTGCACTCTTAGGCATATATCCAAAAGATGCCCATTCATATAACAAAGATGTCTGTTCCACTATGTTCATAGCAGCTTTATGTGTAATAGCCAGAACTTGGAAGCAACCTAGATGTCCCTCACCCGAAGAATGGATAGAGAAAATGTGGTACATCTACACAATGGAGTACTCTTCAGCAGAAAAAAATAATGGAATCATGAGATTCGCAGGCAAATGGATGACACTAGAAGAAACCATCCTGAGTGAGGTAACCCAGTCACAAAAAGAGAAACATGGCATGTACTCTCTCATATATGGATTTTAGACATAGATCTGGGGAGTGCCAGCCTACAATCCTATGGCCAGAGAGTCTGGGAAACAGAAACTTTATTTAGTGGCAGATCGAAGAAGTGGCAGACTCCCTTGGTTAAGTACTGAGCTGAACTCAAGAAAGCCAGTAACAGAGAGGGAGGACTGATGATCAAAGGGATTAAGACAGGGCTGGTTTAACCCCCAGAAACAGCTGACCAGACAAAGGTTAACTCTTGAATCCCAGGCATCAGCCTGGGAATCCAGCATGGGACTGATCAAGACCCCCTGAATCTGGGTGTCAGTGAGGAGGCCTAGGTAATCTATTGAGCCTTGGACAGCAGATCAGTACCCATCCCAAGTATACACACGGTCTCTGGACTCCCATAGAACAATGTGAGGTGCACTCTCACCCTGAACTCTTGGGGAAGGGTCTAGGCCCTGCCCTATATGAAATGACAGACTATGGACACCCCCATGGAGGGCCTCACCCTCCCAGGGGGAATGAGGGGATAACGGGGGGGGATGGGGGAGGGCACGGGAGGAGGGGAGGAAAAGGGAGAGGGACTTGTGAAGCAACCTTGTTTCTTATCTAAATTTAAAATGGAAAATAAAAAAAATATTAATAAAAAAAACTGAAAAAAATACAAAATTACAGATTAAGAGGCAACAGGAAATGGAATAGAGTTAAATCCTGTGTTTAAGGAGATAAATGGATTAAGAAATGGAATAAAAGGAGTTATGACCTCAGGTAAAGATCCCACCCAGCCAAATTTCCAACTTGTGAAAAGGAATCAAAGCAGAGCCTAGATCTAGGTATGGTAGTACACACCTTTAATCCCAGCACTCAGAAGGCCAAGGCTGACAGATTTCTGTTTATGAGGCCAGTTTGATCTACAGATCACGTTCAGAGCAGCCATGCTTAGGCAGTGAAGAAAACTATGGAAAACAGAAAGCTGGTGAAGATACAATTGAACAAGGGGGCCATGTTCCAGCTCAGCAAGCAGCACACTTGGAAGCTTCAGCCACATAGTTCTGGCTTTAAAGTCAAGAATAGAAGAAATGGCTTATGGAACTTGCCTCTGCACCTAAAGAAAGCAGCTGAGTCTAGGCATATGTCAGATTTGTGTCCCTGAATGAATGCCTGAAGAGGCCATTTTGTGAAGTTGTGAAGGGGAACCCTGAATTACCTTGTAGACCTCAAGATGTTAGAGATGACAATCATGGAATACCTGCCAAGGAGAGCTGTTAACAGGGAGTGGAACCAGCCCAAGAGAAAGTAGTGCATTGCAGTCAACAGAGCTGAAAGGAGTTGGAGATCTGAAGAGCGTTTTGATATCAGTCAGAAATGCAGAAACTGGACTTTTCCCAGCTGGTTTTCAGTCTTCTTTGGTCCAGTACTTCCTCATTATGCTTCCTTTCCTATGTTATAGAATGATAATGTATTATCCTATGCCATTACCTATTGGAAGTATGTATCTGCTTTTTACTTTTGATTTTATATGTGGTTTCTTTTAAGAGATTGTATGAATCTCAGGAGAGAATTTGAACTTTAGACTTATAAATAAATTTCAGAACTTTATCTGTTATAGACTATGGGTATCTATGAAGTTGGCTATAAGATTTTGGAGGACAGGCACTGGAATGTGCTCGTTTGAAAGAAAATGGTCCCTAAAGGGAGTGGTGCTATTAGGAAGTACGGCCTTGTTGGAGAAGGTGTGGTCTTGTTGAAGGAAATTTGTCACTGTGGAGGTAGGCTTTGAGGCTCATATATGCTCAAGTAATGCCCTTTGATACAGACCACTTCCTATTCCTTGTTTTTTAGCTACTTATCCAGTACCATATCCCACTAAACTCTAAGGTGTAAGCAAGCTATCCCAATTAAAGGTTTTACTTTATAAGAGTTGCCTTGGTCATGGTGCCTTTTCACAGCAATGGAAACCCTAAGACACCACTGTAGCAATTCACCTTGATCTTAAAGCTTTAAACACAGATAAAATACAGTGTTTTTACTATTGTATACATGAAAAGTCCAAAAGGAATGTGAAATTAAAGCATGCTTCAGTATGATTGATACCTTCTTGAGGCTGCAGGAGAAAACAAAAACAAAAACAACTATATTTGTGAGTTTTTAGGCTCTAATGGGCTATCTAAATGCTTTAGCTCATGACTTCTTTGTTCCCATTTCTCTGACTTTGTCATTTATACTTGCCCCCTTTTTTTCAGACAATGGTTCCATGAAATAAATCAAGGATCTTCTTTCTAACCTAAGACAATTAGTCTATATATGTAAAGTCTTTTTGTCATGCAGGCTAAAATATTGGACGTTTCAAGTAGTTGGTTTGGCCATCATTGAATGATCTTTATTTAACCTGTGATGTGTATCATCAGCCATTTATTTCACTACTCTATTTTTGGAGAGTCAGTCCTCTGCTCATCTTTGTGAAACAGTCTGATTTTAGTTACTAGATAGCTTCTTCCTGGTTCTTGGTGCATTCTTACTGTTAAATATGATGAACTCCAATCCTTATCAAATTTTCTTTAATGCTCCTTATATAAAGGGAACTGTGAAAAATTCTGACAATTAGTAACACTACTAATAGTTAATCCTTAGTCTGTATTTAACGAGATGTCACCATTCTAAAGGTCCTATATGAATAAGTGAATTTAATCTATGCAGTAATCTTAGGAATTAGGATCTGTTTAATTTATTTAATGAATAACAGAAGAGAGATGTTGTGTAATTTGCCCAAAGTCAGAGTTAATAAGTGATAATACTGATTTTACATAGGAGTCTGAATCAAGAACCTGAGATAAATTGTTATGCCATATTGTTTCTCTGAGAATGGACCAGAGTCCATCCTTTATGGTGACATTGTGCCCATGAATGAGGGGTCACAGAACTAATTCCAGCTCATACCCCATTCTAACACTGCCTGTGTTCAACATTTGTCCTCAGCATTAAAATTAAAACTATACAGCGATAATCAACAACAAAATATAAATATCAATTCTTTACTATACTGTGTGCATGTTTTGTGGCAGAAGCTATACTATATTATATAATTTCATGTAGTTTCCACAATTATTTGACAAGGTCTCTGATATCATCTAACATCAAAGGATTATAAGTGAAAGAGATTTGAAATGACTTGTTATTCTACGAACAAGTACTGAAACCACATTTCTCCACTTATACCAAAAACCTCCCCTACCATCTACACATGCAAAAGTACTCCTTATTTTAACTATTTCTTTCAATTTTCTTGACCTTATCTTCAACATCATGGTTATGTTTGCTTTCTCTTTCTGTGTGATACAAATTTCCATTCTTCAGACCAGTCATTATTCTCAAACAATAGTGTTTCCATAGGAACATAGTGCCCTGTTTTCAGTCCTAGTGTGCTGCATCTAATGAAGGCTCTAGTTATATCTTGTCTGCCTTCTCTAATCATTTGCAACTATTGTCTTACAAGCTGGTCATTTGTTTTCCTCAAAATGCCATTCTTTTATTTATTCCTGTTTATTTATTTCAAACGTAAGTCCCATCATTTCTATACCTACATTAGAAAAGAAGATCTATTTTTATATATTTTCCCTTAAGTCTCTCTTTTCCACCTAATTGAACTTATTATATTGGATCATCAGTTACCTATGGTTCATGTTGCACATTGACACTTTTCTCATTTAATTCTCCACTGTTCAGTTACTGAGCTCCTGTGTTTGCTATTGCCCTGTATGTCTGGAGTCCTTTGGGCTCAGGTTAAGTCATCTGTCATTGTCTAGATCAGGTGTTGCACCAAAATGGTGGTGCCAGCAGTGACGATGCTGGCAGTAGTGATAACATAATTTACCTGGAGCTTAGTGCTACATACACATTGCAAATGATCCAAATCTTCTTGGTCATAACTACTCTATTAGGTTTAAACCTGAAGACAAATTTAGTTAATTGCCTGAGGTTAAAAAGTACATAACCATTTTACAGAGTTCTGCTGATTGTAATTCTGCAGTCGTTTTAGTTAACAATTATATGAAGCCTCCCTCCATAGTCTGGTAGTCAGGTGTTATTTGAGAGGTTATCTATTCAGTATGGCCAGAGGCAGTTCAATTAATGACAGAAATTCTCTTTGACAGAGAATGAAGTAAAATTTATTACTAGGCAAACAGCAGTAGACATTAGGTCTGAGGATCAATAAGAAGAAGAATGGCTTAGCATTTCTAGATTTTTTATTTTATACCAGGCATCATATTGACACAAAATACAACAACACATTATGAGGTTTTCATTCATAAGAAATATGTGGAATAAAATTATTGTTATTTTTATGTTATAGATAAAGGAATCAAGGTGGTACAAAACAGACTAATTTCCCAACATATAGTTGCAAGCCACCAGGTCCAGAGTCTACATCAGTAATCTCAATGCTGTCCTGTCTAAGTCAGGCTCCTGTTTGATCATGATCACAATAGCACAAGAGACAACTAAAATCAAACACTGGGATGGGGGAGACATTCGGGATTCTAAAACATGAATAGGATCACAGAGAGTGGCTTTTTGAGCTGTGAAAGAGGTGGGGAAATTGGCAGTCTGTAGCTGGATGATACTTTTTTGTTGAGATATGTAGAAAACTCTGTACATTTTAGAGGCCCTTTAAAATATGAAAGAGTTAGTTATTAGTTTTATGTTTTGTCCAGCTTCTTTAAATCCATAAAAATGTTTGTTTTCCTTCATAGTTTATACTTTCTTATTCCTTTAATCTTCATTACATCATCTTTCTCAGGGACCAGGGTGACCTGCCCTTGTTGGGGGAAGAAACAATGAGACTTTCAAACATTTCATCACAGTGGTGAAAGAGGACAAAGTAAGAGGGGTAGAATTTGGGATTGGTAATCCTAAAGCTCCTACCCTAAAGGATAAATGGTATTATCAGTGTAAAATGAATGGCATTGTCTAGTCAGGGTATTCCATTCTGTATCACAAAAAAATCTTGTCATAAAAATGCCTTGAGACATGACACTGAAAGACTATAAAAGGTTTTAATGTCCAAGTTTAATAACCCAAAGTAATTAGTGAATAGCATCAGAAGGCCAGGAAATTTAGGCTCTAGGAAACCCGAAAGTCAGAAAGTCTAGAATAAAGGAGAAAATTTTGATTTAATGAAAAAATCAGGAATCTGATGTCTGTTAACCATATGATTAGTATTATTATTGTTAACCATATCATTGAGGCAAATAATGGACTGAATCTTTTACTGGGATGAGGCTGCAATTTACAGAGCAAAAAAAAAAATCAAAAGAAGTGTTATCCAAGAAGACATGTAAATGATTCATTAACACATGAAAAAATTTCAGCAAATATAAACAATAAAGCATACACAGTTCATCAAGAAAAATGAAGTACTTACATAAGCTAAAGCATGAATAAACATAAAATATCTATGTTCTCTGAAGAAAACTAGATATATGGAATGATATACTACATAAATATGTGTTTAATTATGTATATTGTGTGTGTGTGTGTTGATGTGACAATATGTGCATGTGAGTGCAGTTACTATCAGAGGTCATCAAAGGGCATCAGATCCCATGGATCTGGAGTTACAGCTGATTGTGAACCACCAAGAATGGATTCTGTGAAACAAAATCTGATCCTATGGAAGAACAGTAAATGTTCTTAACCATTAGGAAACCATTTCTCCAGCCCTTTCATTTAAAGAAATGGTAAAATGTATTGACTAATAAAGCTTCAAAGTAGATTATTGGCAATCTGGTAGGATGGAGATGACAGGAATGTCCACAAATTGAAGGAAGAATGTATAGGGGTGGAGAAGGTTCTAAAAGAGATTACTGGAGAAAGGGCAGTGAGGCACTCATGGGAAGCTCTCTGATTCCAAAAATTCACAGGATGGAAGGAAAAAACTGACCACCACAAGAAGTCCTCTGACCTCCAGGAGTACACTGTGTCATATGCACACATGTGTGCATGTGCGAGTGCGCGCACGCACACACACACACACACACACACACACAACACACACTAATTATTTTAATTAGATTACCCAAATGGTTGCAAAACTGTCAAATTTGTCTTTTTTTTAAATTTTTTTATTTTTAAATTTAAATTTAGATTAGAAACAAGGTTGCTTCACAAATCAGTTCCGGGTCCCTCTATGTTTCCCTCCCCTCCTTCTGTGCCCCCCCAGTCCCCCCAATATCCCCTCATTTCCCCAGAGAGGGTGAGGCCCTCCTTGGGGGTGTCCATAATCTCATTTCATCCAGGGCAGGGCCTAGACCCTCCCCCAAGAGTTCAAGGTGAGAGTGTATTTCTCATTGTTGGATAGGAGTCCAAAGTCCATGTGTATACTCGTGATAAGTACTGATCTACTGCCCAAGGCTCAATAAAATTACCTAGGCCTCCTCGCTGACACCCCTTGAAGTCATTGAAAGCATATATTTAAAATAGATAAATTTTATATTACATAAATTATCTACTCACAACCTATTGTTGCTATTACAATCATTCCACACTCTCTACCCAAATGTTGCTTGAGCCCAGATATAAGAATTGTGTTGTAGATAGATCAATTGCCATTGGGTACTCTGATCAGTTATTGTCTAAATTTTTGCCAATTGTGGATTTCTGAGATGGTCTCCATCTATGGTGAAAAGAAGCTATGTTGACGAGGTGTCAGGGCAATATTTTTCTGTAGGTATAATGATAAATACTTATCTTCAGTTAGAAATCATACTGGTTTTGGAAAGCAGCAATAGTAAGTTCTGCAGTTCTCCTCTACAGTCCTTGGCCTCACCAGTCATGGACTTTACTATGCTTATTGTATTAAAGAAGAATTTTCCCCTACTTTATGGACCTTTTGTATAATTAGACAGTGTTGGTTATCCCCAATATATGGATGCATTATTTCACCCCTGGGAATACATTATTATGCTAGCTATTGTTGTGATTCGTAGGCTATGCAGTTGGATAACTGTTTTCTCCTTCGGAAGCTGCATAGCAATTTCAGATACTATGAGGACTAGTCCTCAGAAAGTGAAACTTCAGGTCAGTTTCAGGTCAATTCCTCCACAGTCTATATCTGAAGTATGTGTTGTCTTCAAAAGTAGAGTTTTACCTCCCAGGTTCGTGGTACAACCAAGGACAAGGGCAATAGCCTATTGTGTTTTTGAAATCTCTAGAACTTTCTTGACTCAAAGGGACTAGGCTTCCTAGTCTCTGGCCCTTAGTGGGTAGCATTACCACCCTAAATAGCATAAAGTCATTGAAACTAATATGTGTGTGTGTATATATACACAAATACATGTCTTTATCTATATATACAAAGTAAAAATGAAATGTTTTCCTATAGTTTTATTTTTTTTTATTTTTTGGTTTTTCGAGACAGGGTTTCTCTGTGGCTTTGGAGGCTGTCCTGGAACTCACTTAGTAGTCCTGGCTGGTCTCGAACTCACAGAGATCCGCCTGCCTCTGCCTCCCGAGTGCTGGGATTAAAGGCATGTGCCACCAACGCCCGGCCTATAGTTTTATTTTTTAATGAATCTCTTTAAGCAACTGTGTCTAGAGAGAACTGAATTTATAGACCAAAGGTAGGATTTTAAATTTCCCTTCTTTTTAAGAGAAGTGAAATGTGGGCCATTGTGAAGTGAAGTGAGGTGTATCAGTGCCTTTTAAAAAATGCTTTAGATACCCACTATAGAAAGAGGAAAACATAACAAAACGTTAACTTTGTCAAAGACTGCCCCTACAACTCCTCTTGTTATGTTCCGAATAAAGGTCACAGGGAAGTTCAAGGGTGCTTCTTACTCCTTCTCTATTCAGAGAAACCATAGAACTATCAGAGTGTTAAAAGTTCACATTTATCAAAGAATATTACTGACAATCACTGAAAAAGTGATTTTTTGTAGAAATTAAAACAAAATGCTTCCCCCCATCTCTTCCAACTGACAATCAAAGGTGAGTTACCCATGTCAAAAATATTTTATTAACAGAAAGAAACTGGTAAAGAGGGTCTGTCAATTCCTTTTTGTTCTGTATTTACAGTTATAAAAGAAAAATGATTTATGATTAGTATAATTACAGCCCTCCTTAGGAGAACTCTACTAATTGTATAATGTCTTTGCCATTTTTCATATTACCAGCCCTTAGTTAATCTAAATTGAAATATATTTAGCAGTTTCTACACCGCTCCTTTTCAGAACTCTTTGTGGGACATGAGTTGAATGGTTTAGTATTACTTAGCACATTCAATGAGCTCACATTTGGATATAAAGCTTGTGGGCCTACATATTCACAATTGAGCTACAAAAAGCTGCCCTGGGTAGAGAGCATCTTCATAGATGGTTTAAAGAAGTCTGCAAGAAAAAAGTTTAAACAAAATGTTTTTAAATCTTTAGTTACAGTGTAATGACAATGAATCCCAGGAGTCTGCTAGGAATGTGTTAACTAAGTTAATATTACCTGCAAACTACCCTCTTCTTGTTTTAATGTTTTTATATTGTAGTTTTCTCTATAGTCATCTCCAACCCAGCCCTTCCCACTTTCATTTGCCATGATCTTCTCTATTTTAGATGCTTAAAGAGTACATAGAAATATAACACTGTCTTTCAAATCTAACATTTCCTCCTTCAAAATTAAATCTCTGTTGTCTGCTTTGCACACTATTTGAAAGTGCTGATTTGCTAAAGGTTGCTTTGTTTAGACAGCATTTTAGCACTTATATTTGGGAATTTAAATTTTTCAGTGAAATAGATAATTCTAAGTTAAGAAACACAGTTGCCACCTTCTTACCCCCACACCTCCAAGAGTAAGAGATATTTCACTTAACATACTGATTTCATGTTTTCTAAATACTGTCTTTTACCTAGTCTCTAAATAATTTTACATTTTGAAATAAGCCATATCTTCTTTGCTGTATTGTCACTGCTCTGTTGGGAAGTGAGGATTGCTATTTCCATTTTACATAAGAGGCAAATGGGCAAGAAATGGAACGCAGTTGGTAGAAAACTTAACTCACATGTACAAACACTCAGACTGGACCTCCTTCATTGCATTAAGCTGGGTGTGGTGCATCAAGCTGGAATCCCAGAACTAAGGAGGTAGAGGTAGGATGATGAATGAGCTTTTTTAGGCCAAATTACTCTTAAGTGGAAAAAACATTTCAGTTGACAACTTCTCATTTTTGAAATCTCCAAATGTCTCCATTCAATTCTCTTGAAATTTCCTGGAATTTAGTTTCTAAACCAATTTACAATTTGAAAGCTAGATACAGGGATTTGAATTAATCAGTAAAAATCAGATAACATATTGAGAACCTTCTTTTCCCTATAATTGGTAGACCCTGCAACTAAGTATACCTGAAATGAAATGTGTTAATAAAAAAATTAGATATCTAATTTACAAAGAACTCTCTCACATCCACTCACTAAAGATTATTTTAGCTACATTAATGAATAGCTAAATGGAATAAGACAGCAAGTGACAGAATTTGAATTGTCAGAAATGAATTGTTTAGTTTTATGAAGGAAAATGAGAAATAAAACTGGCTAGAACCACAGCTATGTCTGAAAGTTGTCAAATCAAACAATAATAGCCAAAGATGGGCTGTGTCCTCATGTTATATACAGCAAATTACCATGTCACCATCACTGACTCATTTGAAAATAGTGAAATCCTATGTTTACAAATAAATTAATTCCCATGAATTAAGTCTAGAAAATATTAAGCTCACCAAAGTATATCACAGTGACAGTGAGCGCATCAGCATGTTTGTTTTCTCCTGGCTTTTAAAGTACTCCTCTATTAGTTGAAGTCTTGTATCTCAACAAATGAATGAATCGAAACGCTAATGTAATTTTTACTCTTAGGATATGGAGGTGAAAACTGAGCCAGTAGGGTATTTTAGGTAGATCAGATATTGCAAAGCAATAGCTGTATACACAGTAGTGATTTCTTACATATTTTTATTAGAAACTCAACAGAAAACAATTTATTTAGGACTTTTTCCTGCTAATAGATAATGTTTTTGCTACTAATGTTGGGATATGAGTAGAAGAGTATTTGGCATACATTAACAAAATAAAGAAGTATCCTGGGGTAAATTCTAAATCCTTAGGAATCATATCTTATAAATACATGCTAACAGTTATTTTAAAGCAAACTTTGGGTAAGGGGGAATGCAATGAAATTTATCATGGATTGAGTTACCAAAGGTTATTCTAGGCATTAATAGGCTACTCTAGGAAAGGAATACCGCATCAAAGGATTAAGCGCAAGAATGGCAGAGCCTTGGAAGTTAACATAGTCATACTCACAGTCTACCAAAACAACAGTAACACTCACTATCATGATTCTAACATGAAGACAATAGCCTGGATATAAATCTAAATATATCTTTCAAAATTATTTCCTTGTTTTTGCATAACACATTGTCTTTCAACAACAGCAAATGACAGGTAACACTCTGAGTTTTTCCTGCATTTTACATTTAAGAAGGGATCAGATTTATGGAAATCAAATACAGGTTGCTTGGCATACTCAATAGGGTCACTTATAGATGGAGATCTCATATAAATCCCTTCTTGTTCTAAAGTATGTAAAATGGTATACAAAGTCAACACATATACACTGTCTACTCATGCAGAACTCTCTCATCTATCCTCTCATCTTTGTCCTGTCAAGCAAGATCTTCAGATAATCTATGCACCTGAATTAGGACAGTGATTTTCTTTAACCAGGAAAACTAATTAGGAAACACTTGATAAATACTTTAAAATGAAGTAACCAAACAAAATAATTGTTATTGATTGTGTATACACAATTATAGTGATGGCTTCACAATATCTGTACCATTTCTTAAGCTGGAAGACGAAGCTCTGCCAGGAAATGCTGTGCAGATATGTTAAGATAGCCGAGGTCTTCATACACCTAATATCCATTCAGACCCTCATAATGGTTCCTTGTTTAGAATTAGAAACTTTGTAGATGTAATTTGTTCATATGACATCATAACAGATTTAGAGGAATGCTTAATGTGTTATCTGTTGTCCTAACATAAAGACAAAGTATAGGAAGATGGAGTAGTTGTGTTGAGTGCTTGCCTTGCAATCATAAGGACCTGAGTACAATCCCAAGAATCCATGCTAAGAACACCTCACATGACATTGTGATCGTCAAATTCCATGCTGGGGAGATAGACACATGAGTGTCCTTCTGACCCAGCCTACCTAGCCTACTTGGTGAGTTTCAGGCCAGTATACTTTGTACATAAATAATAAATACTGGGGACAGTTAAACTACAGAGACGGCCCAGTGAATAAGGGAGTTAGACTTGATTTTGATTATCAGTAGCTATTTAAAAATCTAGGTGAGGATATGTGGTACTTAAAACCTCAGCTCAGTTGGGGCAGAGATAATGAGAACACTAGGGCTTACTAGTCTGATTCACAAAGGCACATATGCATAAACATGCATAACCACACCTGGGAACATGAACACCTTCACACACACAAGAATACGGAGCACAGAGACACACACTTGAGGAAGAAGACCATGTTTAAGACAGAAGAAAAGAGCTACTAGTCAAGGAAGACATAGGTCTCTAAGAGCCACAAAAACACAGGAGGTGACAAATGGAGATTCTCTTCCAGATCTGTCAGAGGCAACACCTTGATTTTGGACTTCAAGCTTCTAGATCCCTGAGAGACTGAAAGTATGTTGTTTTCAGTGACACTATCTGTGAGCCCTTCTCTTGGAGACTTATGAAAAAGAAAAGTACACCCCATCACACACACACACACACACACACACACACTCCAACTAAACTGTTTCCTTAAGTAGAGTTTGAAATGAGGAGGTGCCTGTGAAGAATAAGTAAGAGCGTGCTTGTTAGAGAAGCCTGTCAATGAGAGAAATTATATCCACCCAGTGACTCTGACTCCATAATCTCTGTGTCTGTCAGCTCACATATGTTTTCTTTCTTAATTTTCACTACAATCTTGTGATATAAAAATGTTGACAGGGCTTTTTAAACCGCAGCTTAGAAAGCCTAGGCATCTGGCTCAGAGTCACAAACAAATAAATGATAAAACCAAGAATCAAATCCACTCACCCTGATTCCTGGTGGGTGCTCTTTCTCCCTAAGCCTGAAATTAAATAATTAAAAAATGCAATGAATATTTCATCACTGGAGGGTTTAAAGCTAACCAAGGCATGGTGAGAAAGAACTCTCAGGAGAAATAGTCCTCTCTGGGTGGAGTGATGGAATTGGATATCATAATAGGTCTTTTCCAAGTCTAATTATGCTCTCACTCAGAGTAAGGCACTGGCTAAATGCGAGTTCATTACCATTTCATTCTAAGCTAACTGGAAAACAAGATTGATTGACATTTTAGAGGTATTCAACATTTATATGCAAGAAATTTAAAAGACTTCAAACAGATTCGAAAAGCTTTTTAAAGATCGCCTGCGTGGCTTTTTAAATTAAAATGTTCTACACAAAACTGATTTTTCCTTAAGTTAAACCCAGTAGCCTATCCCATGTTGTTGGCCTTGACTTTTTCAAAGTTACAGGGGAAATGGTCAGTGTTCCTAACCTGAAGGAAGAAAGAATCACAGGGTGGTCTTACCTAACTTCCTATATGTTCACCAAGTCTCCCATGTTATCTTTGTGTTTCTAATGTGATTCATACCTCTAGTCACTATGAATGGAAGAGATGCTGGAAACTTTAGGTTTAGCATATCTTCATGTACTTTGCTCACTCTTGTGAGTAGTGTTCATATTTTAGTATAGGAAACATTCAATGACTGCACAAATCATGAATAATAGGTGTTATGTGTGGATTCACAGCTTTATAATGTTATTTCTGACACCCATATAAATTTCTCCAACTTTAAACAGGTCAAGTTTTCTATGTACATTATGTTTCTATTCAAAACAAAGCAAACAGAAATTTAGTAAAACTATGTCCCTGTTTTCCTTTCTGTTGCTGTTATAAAATACCCTGATAAATAACAACATATGGGAGAAAGCGTTTGTTTTAGGTCACAATTCCAGGTCATTGACTATTATTATGTGGAAGTCTCACAAGCAGGTGTATGAGGCATCTGGTCATATTCACAGTTGACAGCAGGGAGAGATGGTTCATGCATCCTGTCTTTCTTGTTAGTGTCCAGCTTTGTTTTACTGTTTACATGAAGTTCAAATCTCCTGCCTAGGAAACAGTATTGCTCACAGTAGGCAGAATATCCCCACCTGATTTATCTTAGGACAATCTCCCATAGACAGACTGTGGGACAACGAAGTATAAGTAATCCCTTATTAATACTGCCTCTCCAGTTGACTCTATGCTGTGTCCAGTTGACAATTAAAGGTAATTTATTGTATGTGATTACCCACGATAATCCTTAGATACATTCTAAGTATGTACAGTGTCAGTGTGGAGGAAATTGACCAATGTCACTACTGCTCGAATAATACTTAAACACAACATGTATTCTTGGGACTTTTAAAATAAGTGGGACATTTAATGAAAACTGGATAGTTGACAATTTAATTAATTTGAACATCTATAAGCAATTATGGGAGCTTTCACCTGGAACCAAACTTTCTTAATCTGAGGTTTTGTTATTTTAAGACTGAGAATGATGTGTTGTTTTCTGTTTCAGTTACCTGGTACATGAATATTTTATTATAGAACAATCAGCAAAGATATTGTCCAATGATCAGTATACTTCTCAATTCTGTCACAGCTATGGAAACAAAAAACAAAAGTCTTTTGAAGCTATCATGCTGTATTAGAACAGCCAAAGCAGTTTTAAACAGATATTATTGTACACTTAGTATTTATTTCTCCATCTTGACAAATCAAAATGTTACCAAAATATGATGGATAAAGTCAAAGAAGTACGTGGTACTTGAATACGTCTGGAAATTTGGTATGGCCAAACTCTTTTCAAGACTGAGACTGATGCTTTTTGGAACAATACTGGATGAAGACAGAGGTTTTTCTTGCTCTACTTGACAAGATATATATATATATATATATATATATATATATATATATATATATATATAAAATGACTTCCATGCAGCTCAAGCCTATTAATTTACATCACTTGATCTCCCATAAAAATCATCTCAAGAATCTCAGGGCAGATCCCTGACTTACAAAATTCCAGCATCCCCATGTAAACAAAAGTCTCAAAGAGAAAAGACTTCTACCACTTAAATCCTTGCTTTCAGAAACTCTTCATGCCAACAAAGAAAAAACTGCACAAAAAAATTATTGGTGGATTACTGCAACTCTGAATTTAAACAAAATGTATGTATTATTTCTTTCATTTATGAAGCATTTATTCAGATTGGGGTCTACAAAGTAGGGGCTAGGCCCCTTGCTTTAAGCAGGGACAAGAATAGCAGTCAAGTGATAGGTAACTATGTATTAAATACATACATGATCATAACTGTATCTCCAAATGATGCTGTAACAATAAGCGACACTTACTGAAAGTAAAACTAAGTATTTATTGTAGAAATTACTCACAAGATACCAAACAAGTAACCCAGATGAGCCAAGTAGTCGTGTCTCCCCCCCCCCCCCCCCCCGCTGCCGAACCGGAAGCCGAACTCCGGGGGAAAAAAGACCAGCTGTGGGCTGTCTTTTATGCCTTCCCCCGTAACGCCCCCTAGCCATGCCCAAAAGTGGGCCTGGCTAGTGACGTAGTTCACCACCTACATACGTATACATCTTTACGTCTGGCCATATATGTCTTTAGTCATGCCAAAAGTGGGTGTGGTTAGCAGTGTGGTAAACCACCCTTTTATTACCTCATCTGTATGTGCCTTTAGTAAGTCACATGTTTAATGGCGGCATACAGACTTCCTCCTACAATTCCCCTTTTAGTCTAAAAAGAACAACTAACTTGTGTCCATGAACAAAATGTATCAAACATCTATTCTATCTAAACCTAAACTTATCTGAAATAAACACCCAAATATGAACACCTCCTTCCAATCCCAGCTCTAAAATAATTGAAAACTAACACTAACAGGTGCAAACTATCTTATAATATCAATAGTAGGGAGAGGGGGCGTGGAATTCTGAAAACTACTTCCTGCTGAGATGGGACGATGATAATCTCATGGGGACCTGTGAGAAGAAAAATGTTAATACAACAAAATCTCAGTAGATCCAACAGTCTCTGTATGGCAGGAGATGCTTGAGTTTAGAGTAGGAGAGCCAATCCAACTCCAAAGCCAGCTTCCGTTAAATGAATGGGCACTGAGGTATGTGAAGAAATAAAGATAAAAGGGTACTATGAAAAAACAATATAGAGAGATTTAGACTTTGATACCACACTGTGAGTTACTGTTTGTTTGATGGTCTTCAGGGTAGCTATTCATTTTTCTTCAGGAATCCATATGTCCAGTATTCTTTGCTGAGTTTACCTGTGAAGACAAAAAACAAAACACTTCTCTTTCCTTTTAGGAGGTCACTTTACCCATGGTGGAATATGAATTTGTGGATGGGCTGTTATCTTCCTCCTCCTGAGATGTTTTCTGTTCTGATCGAATTTTAATTAATTTTGATGGAACCCAAACCTTTTCTTCTCCTGTGGAAACAAAAGCATAACCCCTTCCCCAACGTAACACATATCCTGGTTTCCAGACTGAGGTCATAACATCCTTAAAATACACCGGTTGGTTCAGTTCAGAAGTCTTCTCTGTAGTCCAGTGTCTTTCTGCTGCAGTTTGTCCTTTTTCATCAGCATTAAGAAAATTCAACGTTAGTAAAGCATTATGTAATCTATGTTTAGGTGTCTTTGTTTTCCCTGGCTGTTTATGAAGCGTCTCTTTTAAGGTTCGGTTAGATCGTTCAATTACTGCTGCACAAAAAAAGTATTGGTGGATTACTGCAACTCTGAATTTAAACAAAATGTATGTATTATTTCTTTCATTTATGAAGCATTTATTCAGATTGAGGTCTACAAAGTAGGGGCTAGGCCCCTTGCCTTAAGCAGGGACAAGATAAGCAGTCAAGTGATAGGTAACTATGTATTAAATACATACATCATCATAACTTTGGAAGAAGTTTATCCATCTGTTTGATAAATATTTCTTCAGTTAGTGGTAGGACCTGGGTTCTATGTTTACATAATATTGTACAGTCAAGGTACTCTTTGCTCTCAATGAAAAACTGGCAAAAGGATAAAAGTGATATTATGAAGAGACATGTACTGTGAATGAATAAAATCTAGTTTGTATATTGTTGATCCTCCCTCATCCTCTGAGATAATAATTCCTTTATATGAGCCTCCTTTTGGCAAATCATGTTAGTTCATATCACTCTACAAGGCAGAGTGAGATAGCAAAAGTTCAAACCTGGACTAAATATTAAGTGTACTTATATTCTGCTCTCTCTAGTTCCTAAACATTTACTTAGAAGCTGAGAACATTAGTGGAGAACATTGCAATATATTTAGAACTGTTACAGAGAAGCTAAATCCACCAAGAGAGAGAAAGATACTGAGAGCAAGGTGCAACCTCTGCCTTGCAGAAACAGGTTATAACTACAACATAGATGATTCCCATATCTGACTATATATCATTATCTTCATATAAAATTTTTAAAAATATGAAAGTACAAAATGTACTTCAAAAGTGGGTACTTGACATTTGCACTGAGAGGAGGAATGCAGATGTGAATAAATAAGGCTAGTGTAGTCATTTTTGGCATCATCCTTCACTCTCAACACCAAAGTGTAGTAAAACATTAATGATCTCTTTTGTCACAGTCTGCAACAAGATATCTCTTCCCCATGTTTTAGTTCTCCAGTAATTTTTCATCTGGTACTTTATCCTGGACATACTGAACTATGGCTACTCCTTTCAAGACATAACCCAGTTTCCTCTTGCTGAGAAATTTCTGACTCCTTGAACCAGCATTTCTTACATTATTCTCTATATTTCCACAAAGCTTTACCTATGTGTAGTTTGCAAAATATAGTGTGGAATGGGCTAATACTCAGATCTAATAAAGACTTTATTGAAAGGCTGAATATTCAGTGGAACCATCTCAGAAGAATTTTCAAAATGTTTTCATAATAAATTCACTAGTGATTTTCATTAAATCTAGGTATATCAGAAATAAAGTCACTTTTGAAGAGGTAGAGGTATAGACTGGTATTTTGAACCTGCAACCAGGTCCTCACATAAAATTGAGCTCATTAATGAAATATTTGATGTTTTTATTTCAGTATATTTGACTCATCCTCTTATCATCAGTGTAAGTATCCATTGTTCCAAAGTAAATGCTCTTGAATTTCTTTCTCTGTTCATGAAATTTTAATTAATACCTACTTCTACAAGCCTGTGTGGATAAGGTTCTTTTTATGAGCTAGTTAATGACCAGTGTATAGTCTAAGCTTCATTTATAGGAAAAATTGAAAAGCAGACCCAGGGAAGTCTACAATTAATTAGTACTTACAGCTCTGTGTCAAGACATGTAGAATGGTGACTGATAGTTTAGAAACTGTACATCTTGTCTATAACTTCTCTATATAAATATTTAAATCTTAGCATAAACCCTTGCTGTCACTAACTATTCTCTATAATTCCATTTTGAAACCAAATTCACACTGAAAAACAACACAATCACCCTTTTTACTGACAGCCTTAAATTCAAATGGCCCATTAAGAACAAAATTGAATCACTCAAACAAAATATCTCATTTGACTTGGTCATAACTGAAAAATACAGTCATATGAATTCTCAAAAATCAATCAGTGTGTAAGAAAGAAAGGTTTTTTCCATTGCTGATTGCATTGTGAGGAAAATGGAAGCTTGAGGTTGTTCCAAAAAAACCAAAATGGGTCAAAGTTTCTTTTGTTCTTTTAATGAAAGTGCAAACGAGGGGCTTTCTACTACCCATGCCATCAACTACTAAAAGGAATTAAATGATCACAGAATCTTGATATGGTCAGGTGACAGATCGTGTGCGCACAGGATATTATGTTGTATTCCAATAGTTTTCAAAGAACATTGGTGTGAAACAGCAGTGATCCTATATTCTTTTAGAGTAATGGGATACAAAATTAAAATAAATGTGGGTAATAAATCATTTGCTACTGAACCAAAAATGCCACCAATAACTAAGCATTGGGAAGATTATTTAAAGTGCTCTAAAAGTATTTATGAATATATTCATTCATTTATTCATTTTACAATGTGCATAAGCATGCAAAATTCCAATATCTTCATAAAAGTATGTACACGTTCTTACACTTTATCTGAATGGTGATTCTGCAAATCAATATGAAGTTTCCACCTGGTTGTAAGTTACTGAAAAAGGAAAAAGATTCTGAGGTGTTATATGGCCTATGTAGATTCTCTTCGGTGAGTCTGATGCCCACTTTGTGTCTTAACATTTTGGTTTTTACTTAACATGCATCTCAAATTCATTGGCAGATTTCCTTAACACAAACCCCTTGAAATACCATGATAGCCTATAATTAAATTTTGCTGTTTTTTATAATTAGAAGATAGAAATGAAGAGGATTGAAGCTATTACTAAATACTTCTGGTTAATGTTCAATAATTTAAATCTGTTAGAAATAAAGGATTGGTTCAAATACATTTTCCTGTTATCATATCTTGTGTGCAGTGCATTTCTTCTAAAACAGTTTGATATCAAAATCAATCTGTTTTACAGTACTCTGAGTTCTCAACTCCTGACATAAGGCCAGTTGATGTAATCTTTATCTTAATATTATACCTGAATCTAGAAATACAAAGGTCCTTAGTGAGAAAATCAAAATAACATGAATTAATTCTGGTAGTAGAATACCAAGTTCCACTCTTCTATGGACAATGACCTCTGTAGTACAAGCAAGCAATTTGGCTTTAAATTTCAATGTGCCTCTTAAAAACTATATACTGTGGTATACAGACTATCATAAGTCATTAGTGCTTTTTTCAGTTAAACTCTACTGGGAAGTTAAGAAGACATTACACTTTAAGGGCTGATTGACTGCCTTCTCAAAAGTACACGAAATATTATTGTTCCAGATGACATTCTTTGAGTTACTCAGTTACACAGATTTTGGATTTACAGATACATAAGAAGAATTGTAAATAGAGACCAGAAAAAGATAGAAACTCTGCCCTTCTGAGGTAGGCAAATCTCTGTGAGTTTGAAGCCATTCTGGTATACATAGTGATTTCCAAGGAAACTCTATCTCTATACTGTGAGACACTGACAACCCCCCCCAACAAAAGAAGAAAATGAGAGAGACAGAGAGAAGGTAGGAAGGAAGGAAGGAAGGAAGGAAGGAAAGAAGGAAGGGAGGGAGGGAGGGAGGGAAGAAGGAAGGAAGGAAGGAAGGAATGAAGGAAAGAAGGAAACTATGAAGGAAGGAACAAAGGAAGGAACGAAGGAAGGAACGAAGGAAGGAAGGAAGGAACGAAGGAAGAGAAACCTAAAGAAACTCTGCACCGCCGGAAGGTGGTGGCGCAAGCCTTTAATCCCAGCACTCGGGAGGCAGAGGCAGGCAGATCTCTGTGAATTCGAGGCCGGGCTGGGCCGACAGCCTCAAAAACAATGCAGAGAAACCCTGTCTCATGAAACCAAAAAAAAAAAAACTCTGCACCTCTACCTATTAGTGTGCCTCTTTGACACACCCGCTGATTGATACTTTTGTATCTGACTACATGAAAAATGTGACTTACTCAGAAGAAAGTCCGTTTCCTGAGAAGATGATAATCAGGGCAATGAGTTGCCTGACTGAGGTCAGACAGGATAAAAAAATCCAAATTGATTGAATGGAACACAGATTTCATTTTCATTGTAACAACAGCTGTTGTAGGTTTTTAAAAGCAGTACATTTCTTTCTCTGCCCCTTGTGGTTATTGATTTGGGTTGATGTGTATAAGCAACTCCATTCTCAGTTTCCTCATCATAAAAGAAATGCTGAGAACCTGACAACTTAGCTAGCTGGATGATAGTAAGAATCCCATCAACTAATTCAAAGACTTAGAATCTTATGTAAAGTCAAACGAAGGTCACAAAAGTCTTAATAATAGGAACTAGCTGCTGGAAGAGGCTGTAAGCAGAAGTAGAAAACCTATTCTTTCATTGCTTATTTTCTGTCTTAGTCACCTGACTTCTTTATAGTTTATATTTTGAGCGATGTCGAGACAAATTGGCATCAACTCCTGTTATTTTCATAGTTGTAAGTATTCTTTTGCTGCCACCATTTGAAAATATGACAAAAGAGAGATTCCTTCAATGACTTCATCAATTTCTGTGGCAACTTCTCTCCATTGGTTGTTGACTAATTTACATGGGCCTATGTTCATTCTATAAACTCTATTGAGCACGCAGTAATATCTTAGCTACTCTGGTTTCTCATCTGTAACAGAGTAGTGATATTTACATGTTTGTACTTATAACCTATATAATCTTATTTCATCTTCCCAGTTTCCTGTCATGTTAACAGGTACTAAAACTAGGTGTTTGTTTGGTTTGTTTATGTGAAGGATTGAAATCATTGACTGGCCCAGGTCACTCTGTCACTCTGCCAATAAGAGTCAGAGTTGGGCTTGAACATGATTCCATTTCACTTGAAAGACAGAACTCTGAACCACTATGTGATACTGCTCTCTGCAGATAGCAGATGATGGTGCATGCCTAATCTTTTAGCTCTTTGATACCAGGTCCCTCCAACTTCAGGGAGTGTGCATTTTCATTCTGACTCTTTTTGTTTCCTACTTCAAGAACAAACCAAATAATTCTACAAGTTTTCATCCTCATAGTATAAGAACATTCAACAGCAAACTACAAATAAGAAAATTTAATTCTACAATATCCATTATCTTATTCTGAACTCTCAAGGAAAATGCACTGTTGTGTTGGCTTTCAGGTTTTACTTGGTACTTTTTATTACCTTTACTAAATTATCTATGTCCAATAATACTAAAAATACCCATCTCAGAATTGTTATGAAAGATAGTTGTGTTGATAATTAATTCATTGTACTTTATAGATTAACTGATACTAAACATCTCTAAATTAATGTCCATTATTAGCAAAGATACTGTTTACATGTTTCCATTTCTCTTTCTGAAAGAACCAGGCTTAAATTTAAATTGAAAGAGGTGCATAATTTATCTAAATATTATCTTTACATTAATTTAATCCTATCATCATGAAGTAGAGACCTTCTCTCTTGAATTTCTGTATCCAGTGTTTTATTGTCCCATGTCCCATAATATAAGGGTGTGCTTACCATAATGCCAGGGTGTGTTACAGGTGCTAAGAATATAAAAGAAGATTGACAGATGCCTTTTAGAGGTATGTAGTTTAGTCAATGGTGGGTGAGTTCTTTGTCAAGTATTATGAGAGGGCATTCTGGCATTGAATGACAGTTAAAATAGTTGACCTTCAAACTCCTGAATGCAGAGCCCCCTAATTCATCCCAACTCAGGTTAAAGCACAGGGTCAAGGATATAGTAAAATAAAGCTTTTGTTACTTCATTGGAATAGCAGGTAGGGCACATGGGAAGGAACTCAGCTTTGACATAAAGATTGTGAATTTAAATTCTGCCTCTGAAGGTCATGAAGTAGAGACCTTCTCTCTTGAATGTCTGTATCCAGTCATTTAGGTATTATGACTGTGGATCAGTTGCTTAACTTTTGAGCCTTTATCTCCATAAAGAACAGAGTTTACAAAATAGGCCAACTGATGTGAATTGTGTAAGGATAAGTCATAGTATGTGCAAAGCATCAAGCTTGGCACCTGGTACAAGACAGGAAGGATCTCAGCCCAGGCCAGCTGTAGGTGGCAAATAAAAGTACTAAGGAGTGCTGTTACAATGTCACAAGGAGGGAAGGGGCTGTGGTGGCAGCAGATGTGACAGAGACTTTCTCTTCTCTTTGTTCAGATGATTCCTTTATAATGGTAATGGATTATTTTAAATTCAAAGTCCATTCTACAGATAAAAAGAAATGATAGTGGGTTTCTCTGTAATTAATGGCATTTTTAGCATTACAGTCTGATTATAAATAGAATGTAAGATGCCTTCTCTAGTGAGTAACATATCTTCCTAGTTTTCTAGATTTATGAATTTATTCCATATCAAATTAATGATTGTGGCTGTATTACATGGATGTGAGACATCTGGAGTAATAGGGTTTTACTGTTAATAGACCTCTCAGGATCTCATGACAAACATCCTTATAATAGCAACATATGCTGCTAGCTTAATGAAAACCATCAATGACAATTAATGGTTCTGTGCTTTCAGTAAATTACACATTTTCTATTGTTTTATATCCTTCATATTCATTCCCATGTATTCAGATTGTTATTTGCTTGAAATTTAAACTAGAGCTTGCTACACAGGGAGAAAATATCTATGCAGTATGTATTCTGAGTCATGCTTGTGTCACTTAGTTAGTTGATATATATGACTACTGATGAACATGCCATTTACTTTTAAGCATGAGAGGCAATCCCCCAGGAATCTTTTTATTTACAAAATATAAAACTGTGGGGTAGTGAAAAGACCAACTTACCCATGGGAGTGTCAAGGGTATGCTTACTTCGTTCATTAGAGAAAGGAAATTTAGAATATTAGAGAAGATATTTTTCTACAACGTAATTCTTTTCTTTTAATTGATTGACTATTCAACATTATGCACAAGGGCTTTGCAATAATATTCAGCATGTACTGGGCTTACACAATATGGGCAAGGAGTTCATAGAGTCCTGAGAGTTGAAAATTTGACATATTTTATAACCTGATTTATATACAATGCATGATCATGTGTTCTATAACTATCTAATAAAAATATTCATGTTTTATGTGGGCTTACTGCTAAGAAATTGAACTTTCTTGGACTCACTATAGATAGTTCTTTGAGGGGAAAAAACTTGTCCTGAACCTGTTCATATTTCCTTTGGGCTTGTTTTTCCTAGTCTCAAATATAGCACTCACAAAAATTAAACATCTTGGAGGATTTTAGGTAAATGCTATGTAAACTTCTAAGTGTAACAGAAACAAAACATGCTAACATAGGCAAAGCAGAAAGTGTGATTGGAAAAAGAAGTCAAAGGAAGGCAGTGTGTCAGTAGCTGTAAAAGGCAAAACTGGTTGTCTTCATATTTCATTAATTTGCATTTAATTATTGTCACATTCTATATGTGCATGGTCAGAGTTATTAACAAATATCCTCTTTCATTGCCTGCACAGTACTCAAATGATTTCAAACTGTCCTGTTTAACAACTTAGGTAGATGTTAATACTTCCTCCTTTTACAAGCAGGGATATTTCCTGAGAACAGTGAATGCATCCTGACTTGCATTCTGCTCTAAAAGCAATGCAGGTGCATGCTAAATTCTGGAATAGGTATTTTTACAATATACATACACATTCATATACAAGTAAGAGAGGAAAGTACCTAAAATATAAAATAGGAAGCTCAAAATAGTGACTGGACCTCTTTCTTTTCTTAGAGAATCCCACAACCTTTTCTTTATCACATCTTTGACAAATGGGCAAATGTATGCCACTGTTTCCATGCTGTTTTACCACTGAGTCGCTGGATATCTAGCATTATGAAAGTAGGTGATTCTATGTAACGAACCACATGTAGATATTGTCTTCAGAGATCACATGAGATATTCCATATGCAGCTTTACAAGTAAAATCAGATATTTCCAGGAACTCTAGGAGAGTGAAGCATTGTATCCTCTATGAGATATAACCAACACAAATAGATATTTTTCTGATTCCTGTTTGTTTACAGTGTCTGCTTCTCCCTCTAATTAACATTGAGAGGTGATGCTGGTCTGGTATAGGCCTCTCATCATAACAGGTTCTAATAAAACCCTTCCTTGGATGGGGCCTTGAACTTGACTTTCCAGGTATTGGTTCAGTATCCTAAGGCCCTACAGATTTAAAAAATGCCTGGGTATTCATAGCAGTCATCATCTTATACCTTACATTTGATGGCCACAGGTTTTTCTTCAACTCCTCTGAATTTTCTGAAATGCAACATACTGGGTTTATTTTATCCAGAGAATTAAATGTTATCATTATGCTCAGTGATCCTCCAACATTTAGCACAGGGAAAAGAAGGCTCTATGTTTTGTTTTGTTTGAAACCATTCCAAGAAGATGGAATATATATCACTGAACACCCCTACAACATTAACTTATCTTGATATTTGAAGATTTGAAAGTTGACAAGAGTCTCCAAAATCATAAAACAAACAGATCTTCCTATTTCAAAAATAATAAAGAACAAATGAATTATAAACAATTTCTTTTTCTAGCAATAGTAAGTTATCCATGTAAACTTTAGCTCCAAATATTCCAATGTACTTATGGGAGCCATATTCAATTTGATAAAAGTTCTATGTTAACAATGCCAGTAGCAATGAATGGCAAGGTTGCAAAGCCATCTGATAAAACAAAAATATTGCTAAATATTAAACATTATATAGGATATTTCACCATAAGAATGTCTTAAAGATACTATAATGGGAAAAAACAAATTATATTCATCTTGAGTGATTAGATCTTTGATGAGTCTCTCTAGCTCATTCTACATGCTATCTGACACCTGGTCAATGCTCAGTAAATGTTGGTTGGATGAAATAATTACATCCAATGACCGTTTTTTCATGAATCATGAAATCAGAGACCAGGCAAGGTCAGACTTAATAAGACTTCACAAGTTCGTGGTTACAGTAAGGACAACTGAAGTGCTTTAGGAATGAGATATTTGAAGCCTAGGTCTCTGTTGTTACTTTATGAATAGAAATAATGGCTTACCCTGATAACAAGGAACATTCTGGGACAAAAATGGGAAGTGTGTTATAAGTCAAGTGCTGTCTGAAGGTAGTGTTTGGCTAGTTTGAATGACAGAGGGGTCTATTTTCACAGTCCTCAGATGGCTCAGGAAGATGTCAGGGCATTTGAGACTCAGTTTTGTTTTTATATTTCCATTCCTGTATTTCTGTCAGCCAGTGGAACAAAGAGCAGACCCATTAACAGGTTCAGTTGCACCGTATATTTGTAGATATTTTTCCTCATGTATATTTTCTTTAATAGCAAGAAAGTTATAGGAAAATTTCTAAGGAAGATACATTTCTATCTTCATAAAAGTGTTTGTACTAAATTTTGAAATGATATTCAGGTCTTATCTATTTCTCTTGGGAAGTACATGATGCACAACAAATTTCTTTGAATAAAGAAAGAAAAGTCAATCAGTGTTGCAATCTAAACAGATTCTTCCTTTTGTAGTTGGCCTGGTCTTTGGAATATGAAAGCTTTGCTGTTTCTTTGTCATAAATCATATCATGTATATGACATAGACTTTCACTTTAAGGGGAAATAAAAGGAGGCAATATCTGCCATCTATCTACAGCTTTTTCCAACATCATAATAAATACTTGATAGTGCTATCTCACGTAGCCATCATAGCTGTGTGAAGTAGATTCATGCCCCATTTGAAAAATAACTTAGTGAAAGTTGACAAGATGTGTGAGTGAGAACAGATTCCTGCAAGTTGCCTCTGACCTCCCCATAGAATTGTGGTATTTTTATCCCCTACCATAATAAATAAAAAGGTATAAACAAGACTTATGGATGATAGTCAATGCCATAGGGAATACAATATATTTATTTACCAGAGAAAAAGAATCATACAAGCTAGGAATCAGAAGCTTGGCCGGCTTCCAAAAGAAGAGGTCCTTTATCCTTTCGCTTCCTTTTATCTCTACCTGTGCTAATTTACTTGTCCCCGCCCTCATGGGTGGATAACTTTGTGGGGTTCACTCATACAAAGACTAAGTTCTAAAAAATTGGTTTTGAGACCAAGGAAGTCTAAGATTCTTGTCTTAGATTCTGCATATCTCAGCTGTCACTAGAAGCAGCACCTGTCTTCTAACATCACTGCCATCGCAGGTTAATTGATAGTCAACTCTTCCATCTGTGCCATCCCTGCATTCAGTGCAAGTCTTTGATGTTATCTCTGAACAATGTTTATTTCCATGTTAATAGAATATAAGTAACTATATAGCCAGGGTTCTGGCTTCCCCTGTCTTCATCTTTTATTTTAATTACAGAAATGTTTCATTTTTAAAGTAAATGCTACCTGCCCTAGGGCAAGAATTCAGAATTTAAATTTAACATCTTTTGGATTTTGGAAGCTCATATGTGTGCATTACATTACGATGCTAAAACTTGAAGTCAGACAGAAAGATTAACAAAATTATGTTATTGAGTAATGAATTTAAGTAATACAATTATACTCCAGGTACATGCCTAACATGAGCACACCACAACTAAGGGACAAGTGGGGAGTACAGAAGTAATGCTAATGCGGAAATGTGTGGTCAAGGCAGAGTGGAAAACTTCTGTAATATACTGGAGAGTATTCCTAGGATTCCTGAGTTTTTAGTGTCATTATCATACAAATTCTTCTGAATTGGTCCTGAAGGAGGTAGAAAGTAGAACATTAAGAACCCTTTGCTCAGAGATTTTTCAAGAAATATGGTGGGAAAAATGTGCAAGTGCCATGGTGTATTTTGTGGTAAGTTATTTCTTAATGGGATATCACTTCCTTGTGTCTAAATTCAGATCATTCAACACACCTGAAAATCATCATGGCATCTAGATTGTACACTGGAGCTTCTGATGCTGAACATGCATGAAGGCCAAGCAGTACTACACTCAGTTTACATGTAGATTAATTGGTTACTGACCAATTTGGTTACTAGTAACCAAAGAAAGTTACTAGTTTCTTTGAATTGCCATGAGGGCTAAGATCTTCTTGTGTCCTTGACCCTTCTGGCTCCTAAAATCCTTCCTCCCCCTCGTCTATGGGTGTTCCCTAGAGCTGTGCTTAATGTTTGGCAGTGGGGCTCTGGATTTAGTAAACCTAGGCATATAGCAGAGAACTATCTAGGCATAATTTCCAAATTTACAATCTTTTATGCTGCTACCAAATTATTTTCTGATTAGTTGCCTATCAGAAATGGGTTAAATCAAATGATATGTTTAAGGAAATAGAAGCTTAAGTAAGCTTAAGCTGTCCTTTTCTAAAAAGACATGGTAGAGAACAAAATGCATATCTGTACCCGTGACTCTTAATAAGGATATAAAAATTCCAAAGCTATGTTTGTGAAGCAACATGTTTGAGGAACATGTTACAGGGGCAATATTCAGTACAATGAAGTACATGATTCTAAAATCAGGTCTCCAGTCAGTTATCTAGTGCCAAGACAAGGTTTCCCTGATTGGTAGTCAATTTAAGACAATAGCCATGTACTTGCATGTAGTAAGATTTAAGGTTACTTTATGAGATGTGTTTGGAAGAATATCATGTTTATTGAGTATAGTTGAATAACTGAGTTACAGAAAAAAAAGAGGGGTCCAAAGAGAGGAAGACAAGAAGAAAAGCTGTAAAGCATAACACTAAAGGCTATATGTTGAATGAAAATGAATAATATATTTAGGCAGGGCTACTTAGAACAAAAGATAATGAGATATGTAGATGGAAATGCAATAATGGTGAGAAGTTACTTTGGATGTCCTCTTAAAATTAACAAAAAATGAATGAGAATTCCTTATTTGATATGAGGATATATTGTGAATTAATTACTTTATAAGATTATACAGGCTCCATTGATAGGTCACAATGAAAAAATGAAAATAAAAGCATCAGTCCAAAAACGTACATCCAATGTAGGTGCCTGAGTTACAGTGACACTCCCATGGCCTTTAAACATCAGGTACTCAGATAGTGACTCAGTTGTCTCCGTGTCCTGTGAGCATATATTAGAAAATATAAAAAATGCACATATATACACACACACGTGCATAATATCAATTACTGCTATTGTTCCTGTAGTAAACCAATGTCCACATTCATAAAGAATTTCAGTATTATGTACTTGAAATTTGTTTTTGAAAACATCAATGATAGTATAAATGATTTTTAAAACATTTTTCATTATTATCAGATGTCCAACTTAACTTATTACTCAAGAAAAGCTACAGTCTTGATTTTAATGCCTCAAATGCATTATTATCAAATATACTAAGTTGTAATTGAGTCTTTTGTATTTGAGATACAATATTCCAATAGGATAAAAACAGTTCCTATCAGGCAATGTAATGTGGGCACATGCCTTTAATCCCAGCACTTTGGAACAGAGGCAGATGGATCTCTATGAGTTCAAGGCCAGCCTGGCCACACTTCTAATTCCCAGGACAGGACATCCAGGGCTACGCAGAGAAACCCTGTCTCGAAAAAAACAAACAAACAAACAAGCAAACAAAAACTCTGTTCCTGTCTGCCTGATGATTATATTGCAAATTGCTAAAAGAGACATTATTTTGATGTATATTTAAACAGGATAATATGTATCTGTATTTAGTAGTGGTTTAATATTTTTTCTAATTTGTTCTTTACTTTTTTATCTGTGAAGAAAGCCAAATGTTATTATTTAACTATAATTATAGTTACTGTGGTTGAAGAAAAAAACCCAAGAACTATTCTAGTATTTTAAGAAAGAAAATTGTAAAGGATTAGGTAATTGCATGTATCACTTTCTAACCTATCAGAAAACCCAGAAATTCAAAGAGACAGGGGAAAAACACTATGCCAGAAACAGCTTTTCAAAGTTGTAACATTAGAATGGCATACTGTGTGTTAAATGCTTCCGGAGAGTGTGAGAATGTAAACTGAATTCTGAAACTGTACAAAGTAAATTTTATGAACTAGCACATTCTTTTATACATAGACTTGTGTTACTAAATTCCTTCCAACATCTACCTTTTTCCCTAAGTTCCCAAGGCCAAAGCCATGATGCTGCCCAAGGATCAGTCTGGGAAACCAATGAGTGTGCTGGACTTCATACAGAACATAACTAAGGGGTTACTTACAGAGATGTGCTTGCTCCTCTTTCCCATCAAGCCTTACTTGGAAAGCCTTCTCCAGTAGACATGGAGACTTCCCTGTAGTGCTGGAGAGTACACTCTAATCCTCCCTCGTTTATATATAATCTAACCGCTTACCAAGGCTATGTGTAATTAAGGCAGAGTTTCATGCAATAGGTAGTAGAGAACCTGGAGACTCAGATAAGGGCCTTGCAACCCTCCCCACCTCTCTGTGAGGTGGTATAAAGTAAACAAACCCAGCTGGAAACATTCTTTCACAAAGGGGCATAGCTGAATACACCAAAATGGTAGTTCCTTGGCTCAGAGGACAGTCACTCACAACCTGGATGTCCTTCAGTGCATTGTATGCAAATTCAACATGAACTCATTACAAAAAGTCCTCACTTCATGCAGTCTGTGTATATTAAATCTCAGATATTAGGGGGATGTGCAGAAGTTGATGTTGGGTCCAGGCATAGAATGATGAAGGATAGCCCAGCTGAGCTCTTCTCTGGACATGGCATCTACTGCTCTCTGATATTTAATAAATAATATTAGGTCAACTCAGGGCTAAAAACAGAATCAGCTAAATAGAGTGGCTACTTTCCTTCATTGGGAGGTTTCACAGAGGTAAAATGTCCATGTAAAAGACATACCCACAATGAACTGTGCAGGGCCTCCAGTTACCCCTGAAAACAGAGTAGCCTCTCACGGAATTCACAGATCCGCAGCTTTTAGATTTGAATAAGGGCAATGATATAGTACTTTTAAGAAAGAATATCTTTAGTAAATACACTGAATAACCAATATGAGTGTTGGCTTCTTTGCCTCACCTTGCTGATATAACTTCCTCATATACACACAGATGAGAATCCAAGACCATTTTACTAAGTAACTAACATGTCTCAATTATTAATTGCAAATGTCCAAGTCTCATAAGCATTGTTTAATGTGCTTTTAGGATTTTATCTTTAGACTAGACACTTGATACAACACCCTTAGCTCCATTATAGAGATGGAAAACAAGCTAAGTACCATAGGAAAAATAATGACCACTATAAGATAAAGTGGACTGTTGGAAGACATGGCCTATACTTGGAAAGTTCTGGAGACTAACCTTGGTTCCTAGTTTGCAGTCAAGTTCATTTGATGTTTCCTTCCATGGTTTCCAATTTGTCTTTCTTTCATATGAACCCACTCTGAATGGGAACATATTATAAACAATTTCAAGACTACTACTTGACAGTTTGAGTAATAATCGGAGAGCAGTGGACAGAAGTAACAGTGTGCTCGATAATAAAATCTTTGAAAGACTGTGTGAGTTGGAGTGTCACAGACAATAAACACCATTCCATTTTAGACAAAGTAAAAAACAATCAGAGGTTGTGTGGTCTTATACTAATAATAAGATATAGTACTAAAAATAAAAAAGTACTAATAAAAGTACTATATTTAGGTGGTATCATCAGGGAAAAATTTGGGAACAGCAAAGTAGACTGAGTAACCAGAATATGTAAGGGAAATTGGTGGGTAGATATTCTCCATTCATTCCTAGATGAAAAGATGAGGCCTTGAGATTTCCATAGGGTTGCCTATATTCAATTAGAAAGAAGAAATTCAAAAGAAATTCCAACTTCCAATGCATTGATGTTTCATAAGTAATTCTGTAATGAAATGTTAGTTGAAACCTACTGAGTTTGATGTAGTTTAAAGCGTTCAAGTGAAACTGAACACTTAATGGTAGCTATGAGAAATTGTTGCACTGGTTCTTTTTTGGTGGTGATTATCCTTGTGACTGACCCCTCTGAAGCCCTGTGTGACTCTAGCTATCTGTGAGTAATTTGGAAAACTATCATATGTAACTTGCTTCTAAGGAGAACTACGTTACATCGATGATGCTGCTGCTCAGGGAGAGTTTCACTCATTGAGAATGGATTGTAATACACCGATACATCCTCTGAGGTGAGGCAGTGTCATTCTTCTGAGCAGTCCTTACTGCTGACACTGGCTCACTCCAGACATTATTATTTGAGAAGAAACTAGATTCCTATACTTTTAAAATTGATGGGAAACATTTCATCACCCTGCTCTTCTTGACACTGGAGTAGCAAGGCTCTAAACAGAACTGATACAAAGTTAGGCATAGGGAAGGACATAGGTCTGCCAAAGTACATAGCATAGAACAATATTGGGCTATACAGTGGACTGAAATCAGGAGCCAGATCAAAATAAGAAATGTCAGACAGTCTAGCATCCAAGAAATGATCTTATATGAGAATGAGTGTGGATTAGTAAGACCAACTCAAGTTAGTAAACGGGTATTGATAAAGTTTGATGTAGATGGTACTATATTACATGCTAGGGAAATGTCAACATTATAAACAGAAGTATAAAATGAATTTGTTCTTCAAGGAATGTGTAGCACAGAAGAAAAACCATACATGTAAAAAGTAATTAAAATGTACTACAATAAAAATGGCACCATAGTATATGTGCTGTCACTAATTGCTTTTTTATTCAGAATTATGTTTCTAGCATTCATCAATGGTATTATGTGTAATTGAAATTTTTCATTTTTTGCTGCTGAATAATTGCATATGATATGATTACATTACAATTTCAAATCTAAAAAATAAAGCCAAGTAAATAATGCAATGCTCAAGAATAAAAGCACACATGCTTAAAGCAAAAATAAAATGAAGGAGATTAAAGCACAAATTTCCAGGTAGTACATCCTTCTGGGAGGAAAAAATAAACTAGGAGAGATGTGCATAGACAGAAATAGAGAAAGTAGTAATTTCAAATATTACATATGGAACTTAGTTCTTGGTTTGTATGTATTTATTTATTTTCTTTATTAGTTTAACTTATTTTGAGACAAGATCTTACATGCATTCTTGACTGGCTTGGAATTCTCTATGAAGACTAGAGTGGGTGTGAATTCACCTTGAGGTCTGCCTTCCTCTGCCTCTCAAGTGCTGGCATTACAAGACTACATCACCACATCTAGTCATTGTTATTTAATGTTTTTGGCCTACATATACACTTATACATGCAGACGTGTATGTATAAATGTGCAAATATAACTATATAGCTACAGTAAATACTATCTTATATGGGCTACATATTCCATAATAAAGGACTAAACAGGATTTTAAGGAAACATTATGGCATTAAATAGAGGGTGCTCAATTTGAATTTGAAGAGTAGTAAGTCTGGCCATAGTGAAAATAAACTAGAATTTTCCAGAGTAGTGATAGCTCAGGGAACTAATACAGACACAAGGAAGTCATAATGCCGCGTGTCCCTCAACATTGACCTCCTTTTGCTAACTTATGTTTCTGATTCCTCTGCAATAAACTCCTGCAAATAAGAATTGACTAGCTTATGCTAGTTTTCTAGCTATGTTGTCAGCCCAGAAGATAAATAGCTCTGAAGCTATGAAATGCGTAGGAATGAAATGGAAGGCCTGTGGAGGCCATTGACACTATGGACTGTTTGATAGCTACATTGCTACCATTGAAGAGCAGAATGATCAAGTCTAAAAAAAATTCATGGAGGAGTAAGAGAATCTTTCCAAGTCAGTGTGATGATCCACTATTACCTCCTTAAGAACAAGAGAGAGAGAGGTTTGGGGGATTGGGTCTCTGTATGTTCACAGAACTGGAAGCATGCCTACTTACACTTGACAGGGGACTTAGTGTGCCTCAAAGCTTATCTTTGAACATATTGATTTCCTTTACAAATTTCACCACTCTACTGACATCTTGGCTAGAGGAAAGTCTATATTTCTATTGAAACATATTTTCCCCTTTTCTGTACACATGCCTAAGACAGGGAAAATTACTCACTTCATTGCATCAAAGTGTGATACTCACTTTGTATTTCTTTTGAATAGGCCACAAACAAATTTTAAGCTAAGAATCTGTTTGTTGATTAACCTTTGTAAGATTTTACAGTCTAATTATGCTGGACCACATTCTTGTTCAGATAAATCTCATTTGAAATTTAAATGAAATGACAACGCATTGGCATGTCAGTTAAAAATTCAAAAATTAAACATTTGAAGTTGACCTTTTCCACCACCTGAGACACATATCTTCTGATTATTTTCACATTATTTGCTTATTGTGTGTCTAAGTCTATGTGGCACAGTGCATAAATAGGTGTCATGGCACATGTATGGAGGTCATGGGACATCTTGCAGGCATAAGTGTTTTTCTCCTTCTACTATGTGTGGCATAAAGCTCAGATGCAAGTCTTCAATATTGGAGCCAAACACACTCACCAATTGCAGTATCTCACCACTTCTCCACCGAGATTTTAAATTAATAAAAAATAAAAATAAATAAAATTTTTCCAAGTCTCTCTTTTATTTAAACCCATTAAAATGTGAAAGGTATAAACAGAGATAAGTCCAGAAACAGAAGAAGGATTTTCAGCACAGGCAACAGACTTACAAGGGCATGAATGACAAACGAAACAAAATACGTGAAAGTGTGTACCAAGACAGACCTGCATACCAATGGCCTATATTCCAGGAAACATGACTGCACTTACATAAATTACTCAGACCTATCTTCATTTTGTCCTCGGTAAAGGCAAATAATGACTCATACGAGCAGGGTTATGTGAAAATCATGTAAGGCAATTATGAAAAATACTTAAAAGGGAAAGTATTTAATGAGATTTTAAACCAAGTAATCTTAAATAATTTTTAAAGGTTCCTTCAGAGTTTATGAACACAAGTTCAAGAATACTGATACAAACAAAATTTTCAGAAAGATTGTTTAGATTAGAGACTTTGGGGCAGGTCATTGGAAAACATAAATGAATGTCTATTTATTTTTGAACTTGGTCCTTAAATATTTTGTCATTTTAGTTTTTTCTCTTTTTTATTTAAATTAGAAACAAGCTTGTTTTGCATGCCAATACCAGTTCCCTTTCCCTTCCCTCCCACACTGCTCCCATCTCCTTTCAGCTCCCCAGGGAGGGTAAGGCTTCCCCATAGGGGATCTTCAAAGTCAGTCATATCATTTGGAGCAGGGCCTAGACCCTCCCCCATGTGTCAAGGGACAAATACTGATCCACTACCAGAGGCCCCGTAGATTTCTCAGGCCTCCAAATAGACATCCACATCAGGAGGTTTGGATCAGCCCTATGCTGGTTTCTCAGTTATCGGTCTGGGGTCCATGAGCTTCCCCTTGTTCAGGTCAGCTGTTTGTGTGGGTTTCTCGAGCCTGGTTTTTATCCCTTTGCTCATCACTACTCCTTTTCTGCAGCTGGATTCCAGGAGTTCAGCTCGGTGTTTAGCTGTAGGTGTCTGTTCTACTTCCATCAGCTACTGGATGAAGGCTCTAGGTAGTCTAAGGTAGTCATCAATCTCATTATTAGAGAAGAGCATTGTAACGTGTACTCTTCCCAACAGCCTGGTCACAGAGTCACATCAGTCCCAAATGAACACACAGGAGACTATATTAATAATTAAGGTGTTGACTGTATGCTTGGTTTCTTATTGGCTAGCTCTGACTTAATTATTAACCCAGAACTGCTAATCTGAGTATTTCCACGTGGTCTTCTCTTACCAGAAAAAGGGTCTGGACCTCTTACTCCTCTGGTGTCCTACATTGTGACTGTCTGTGCCTCTGTTTCCCAAAATCCTCCTAGACTCCTAGCCCCATCTTGCTTCCCTATTGGCCAACAGTGCTTTATTTAATAAACAAATAAGACAGCATATACACAGAAGGACTTCCCCCATCAGGCATTCAAAATAGCTTTTCTATTACGGCTTAGATTGTTAGTTGGGGTCATCCTTGTAGATCTCTGGACATTTCTCTTTAAACCTATAATGGCTCCCTCTATTACCGTTTCTCTTTTCTTGTTCTCTATTTTTTCCCTGAGTCAATCTTCCTGTTCCTTCATGCCAATCCCAGTTCTCCCTTCCTTCCCTTCTCTTACTTCTGCCTCCCCCACTTCCCACCTCATGTCTACATCTCAGAGGGGTTAATGCCTTCTTTGGGGAGTCAACAAAGTCTGGCATACCAAGTTGAGATAGAAACAAACCCACACCCCTGTATCTAGGCGAAGCAAGTAATCCACCATAAGGAATGGGCTCCAAAAAACAGTTCATGCACTTTGTATAGGCCCTAGTGGCACTGCCAGTCTTCCCCACCAACAAATTAAGCCACCTAACTGTTATCCATATTCAAAGAGCCTAGTTCAGTCCCATGCAGTTTCTCCACCATCAGTCCAGAGTCTTTAAGTTCCATTAGCTTGGATTAGCTGTCTCTGTGGTTTTACCTATCATGCTTTTCATATAAAATTTTATTTAAATTAGAAACTATCTTATTTTACATATCAATCCCAGTTCCCTCTCCCTCCCATCCTACCTTGCCCTGCACTGATCCACCCATCCCCCATTCACTCCCCAGGAAGGGTGAGGCCTTCCATGGGAGATCATCAAAGTCTGTCACTTAATTTGGGAGAGGACTTAGGCCCTCCCATGTGTAGAGTATCTAGGCTAACAGAGTATCCCTCCATGGAGAATGGGTTCCTGATTCCCTTTGTTCATATAATCTCTCCTCTCTTTCTTCAGCTGAACTCCCGGAGTTCAGCTCAGTGCTTGGCTGTGGGTCACTGCATTTGCTTCCATCATGTACTGGATGCAGGTTCTATGATGACAATTATGTAGTCACTAATCTGATTACATTGAAAGTCCAGTTCAGACACCTTCTCCACTATTGCTAGGAGTCTTAGCTGTGGTCATCCTATTGATTCCTGAGAATTCCTCTAGCGTCAAGTTTCTCCTAAACTTAATAATGTCTTCCTCTATCAAGATAGCTCTTTCATTGCTCTCCCTGTCCAATCCTCACACAACTCAGTCTTCTTGATGTCTCATGTTCCCATCTCCCATCCCCTCCCTTCTATACCCTCCCAGTTTACCCAGGAGATCTTAACTATTTTCCCTTCCTGAGGCTCTCCATGTGTGTCCCTCTTAGGATTGCCATTTTTATCTAGTTTCTCTTGGGTTGTTTGTTATAGCCTGGTTATCCTTTGTTTTATATCTAAATACTTTTAAAAGATTTATTTATTAATTTTATTTTACATGTATGTTTTTCCTGCATATGAATATGTGTATCACATGCATGTCTGGTGCCTGCAGAGATCAGAAGATGTGGTCAGGGGCATCATGTGGGTACTGGGAATCAAACCTGAGTCCTCTGTAAAAGCAATATAGCTCTTAACGGTTGAACCACCTCTCCAACCCCGATCTTTAAGCTTTTGCAGTGAGCAGAGATTTAGGATTTTGGTATAAGATGTTTGCCCTTGTGATAATAGAACTGTAATTTTTTAAAGAAAAATTGATATAGAGTAACATTGGTTGGAGAGTGAAGCTCTCTAAATGGTTCATTCAGTTGTGCCTTTGCTGGGGTTGAGATCTTGAGGGTTTTGTTGTATCTTTGAGAGCTGTGGCTTACTCATCTATAAAGATAGGATGCAATAATTATGTTTTTGTTTGTTATAATCTTAACTCCAACATTGAAACCTGTGATGATCTCTTATTATTTACTTATGTAAGAATTTAGAAGCAATCAAAGACAATGCCTTCACAGAACTTAACAATCTAGGGAATCTAGGAATAGAAGTAAAAGAAAAAGTCAAGCAACTGAAGTGCCATAAAGACTTCAGTGTTCTAGGAGAGCCACTTACTCATTCTGGAGCTGTCAGAAAAGACTGCCTTTTAAAGTTAAAAACCCAGATAAGAGGCATTTAACTGTGCCCAAAGGCCTGGATATGAGCAAGGAATGTATTGATTCTACAAGCTAAAATAAGCTTGGCTTATCTAGAGCAAATTACAGCTTATTTAGAAAAAGTGTGATATGCCCATTGAAGTAAGGAATGGTGACATGGCTTTTGCAGTTATTTGTCCTTGAAATACTCAGCTGATGAATGTTGATTGTTAGATTATAAATACAGGAATGATAAATTATTTTGCTACAATGCCTTTCTACCTTATCATAAGTTAAAATTCTGAGCAACTTTGACAAATAATGACACAAACAAAACAACTTGACAGACTTGGGTACTTAACTGAGAGACAAAGAAGGGAGAGGAGCTAGCAATCATGCCTTAATTCAGTAAACATTAGAATTGACATACTCATGTTATGCCAACTATTCTGGCTCTAGCTCCTGGAGAGAGGGCAATGAACAAGACTCCCCAATTGATTGTATATTGGGGGTCAACAGGCAATGTTCACATTTCACATGAAGCTTTCCTGTGTGCTAGTCAGGAAAATAGATACACAAACAGGCTAGCCCTTAAGAAGTTGAGATTGCCACCTACCTTCAACCAGTGCCTAATGTTCTGCTATTTGTGGCTCTGAGAATAATTGGATGTTTTCCCTGCTTTCTTAGCATGTGACAACACTGGCACCCAACTTATTTAAACAAAATGCTAAAAACTAAATACATAATTATTACCTATTTCCAGTAAGAAAGTGGAAACATAGGGGAAAGTGTCCAGATATCACAATCATCTCTTGGTGAGATCAAAATTGGCCCCTGAAAAAAACATGGTCTCAACAACACACTAATGAATCTCTTTCTTCCTCCTGACCTCTGTGTGTCTATATAGATAATATGTATTTTTATTATTCAAACATATTGACACTATTATATATGCATATATAATGTCAAGTGGAGATTACAGAATGATAATATCTTGCTCAAAAATGGTGTTTTCTGCTCCTAGTATCTCTAAGTGGAACATAGTTTGAAAACTTGATATAGAGGACACATCAATATGTAGAGGATACTATCTATTTTGTAAACATTTAATACTTTTATATGTATGTGTGTTTGTGTGCTTATATAAGTTTACATGTATGTAAATGAAGTCCTAACTTGGTCAAGATAAAACTATGTACAATAAGGAAATATATATATATATGATATATATACATGGCAATAAGTACAACATCTAGTTCATAAGCATATGACAAATTCCAAGAAAATACTCCAGTGTCTATTCTTTCTTAATGAGTCCAAAGTCTTGTACCTAATTTACTTTCTAGTCTAATATGCATGTCAAATTATCTTTTAATGTCTTTTAAACCTATTACACTTAATGCATCTATAGCGAGTTTCTTTACTGATTCTGGTAAACAGGGAAAACTATAACTATACCATTTAGTCTTCAACTCCCTCAGAGACCCAAGATGGAAATAATATTAACTGAGTAAACAGGTGGTGCAATCAAATAACTTCCAAAGAATGTGAGAAATGACAGAAGCAGTTGGCTGCCCTGACAGTCAGTCAAGATTTGTCTCCAACATTGGGGCATCCATCTTCAGCCAATAGGCCTAGCACATCTGACAGACATTCTGTGAGTCAGGATAACCTGAAGGACTAGACCACCTTGTACTGACAAGGTTTGATGTCACTCTTTTTGGTGTCCTGTATGTCTAATTTGGGCAGCAAATAGTTAGCAACTGTTGCAAGGGGAATTTCTTGCCCAGTGGTTTACCTTTGCCACAAAGAATTCAAACTCCTTGTGGAGTTTCTTTGATGTCCATCATCTTCACTGATGTAGATCGGTGCTGACAGGAACAGACATGTCTCATTGTCATAACAAAAGAACCTATGTTATTAAAACAGAGTAAATGCCATATTCTGTGGATCTCTGAAGTGTTTGAAGATGATCTGTCTTTCTCATATATCAGTTTGAGGTTGAAAACATACCTAAAGTGACTACAAATTCAATTGTTATAGTTGACTAATTACTAAATTACATTTTATTATTGTCTTATACAGTTGATAATAATAAATTTCAAGGACTAGAAAATTTTATTACACAGTTAAATGAACTGTATAAATATAATACATAAATATAGAAAATATAGCAAAATTCATCTTAAGTTTGTATCAATATACAACATTTGTATATAATATACAGAATTCTAATCCAATGTAAAATGCTTAAAGCAAGTAGCTGGTTTTTAAGAGTAGATTCTATAATCTACCTTTTCATCTTAACATCTCTATTTCCTCCCTTATCCTTTTTGGAGTGGATTCAGGAATCTACCCTTTATATCCTACAATATCTGGATTCCTCTCTCCTTTTTTTAAAATCAATACAAAACCTTGAATATAATCCCCTTTGTTCAAATTTCTCCCTGACCATAAGCAACATTTTGTAGCCAATCCCCCTAAACAATGAGAAATATTTATAACCCAAAGAGTGACTAAAAATCACCTACTCCACCACTTGGGAATGTGGGTATCCTGCTCTTAAAGTTACTTCCTGCTGTCTGTGGGCAACGACATATTTAGGAGATCCTGAAAAGAAAAATTTGGTTAATGTCAAGCTGTATCATTTGTTGTCCAGTCTCTGTATAATGGACAAATATAAGGCTTGTTTCAAATGTGAGCTAAAGTAGTCTATGAGGCTGGACCATCTTTTAGCTAGCCACCTCAAAACTGTTCCAAGCTGTGTCTGTGAAGCTGCATCATCTGAGCAATCACCTCAAAATTTTTATGAGCAGTTTTCAGTTCTAAGCTGATCTTTTGTTGGTGTTGTTCAGAATAATGGTGTTGTGACAGTCCTGGTTAAATTGTTGTTCTGGGGCCCCATCTTCCTTTTCCAGACTTCAAACATTGCTTTTAGGCATGGTCATGGTTCACTGTAGAAAACTGATAGAGACTCAAACAAGAAATATAAATGATTGTAGACAAAAAAACCTTTCCTAGAATTGGTTAATATTCTATGTGATCATTAATATCATGACAAAAATTATGAGATTAGTAGCAATACTACAGTTCTAAATATTTGTTGTCTTTCAGTACCATATCAGATGGCTCTTCTGATATGAGACAGATGTTATATATTTTACTTTTACAAGCACGCTTGGGTTTAGAAGGAGAGCCATTCTCCAACTCCAAAGCCAGCTTTTAATCTTTAATTGGACTGAGACTACAAAAGGACCAATTATATTATATGTCTGTATAGAAAAAAGAAACAAACCTTGGGGAAGAATTATGAAATTTTACCTTGTTGTAAATATGCTATACCAATAGGCCAATTTATTCTTTTTCTTGGGACAATTTTCTAGATTTTTGTCTCTTTTCTCCAGATGTCTCAAATGTCTAGTTGAATATCTTTTATTTTCCTGGAAAGATAAAACAATAAAAGCTTTCCCCAATCCTAAATTTTTGGTGAAGTTTTCTTTGGCAAATTGTATCTCTTCAAATGAAAATCATTTGTTAGTATTATAGGTTAATTTTTCCTTCACCTGTGGAAGCAAAAGCAAAACCTCTTCCCCAATGTAACACATGTCACGGTTTCTATTCAGAGGTCAATAAATCTTTGAAGTACACTGGGTGGTTTAATTCTGTAGTTTTCTCTATTAGCTAACGTGTTCCTTTCTCTGCAGGTGATGTTCCTTTCTCATCTGCATTCAGAAAACTCAAAGTTAATAAAGCAGTATCCAATCTATTTTTGGGATTCTATGTTATCCCTTCCTGTTTATTTAGTATATCCTTTAGAGTTATATTTGATTTTCTATAACTGCCTGCCCTGTAGGATTATGTGGTATACCTATAATATGCTTGATATTATAACAAGAAAAACTGTTTCATTTTCTTAGAGACATATGCTGGGGCATTCCATGTTTTTATTTGTTCAGGTATAACTATGACAGACATAAATTCTAGAAAATATGCAATTGCTGAATAAGCCCTTTGTGAACTTAAAAGGGTAAATGATGTGGTGTACAGATTTTAATTTCCCATAGTCTATAAAATGGAAAACATCTATTTTTCCAGATTTCATTTCTTTGTGTAACCTTTTGATTATTTCTTGCGGGTAGGGGAGTAGGACAGTGTCTTATAAGTTCCTTGACTAGTTGCCAAGTGATGGAAACATCTTTTTTGAAACCTTTGCTATTGACATGGTGCTTTATTTTAATGAAATTCTGATGCCTTTAGCACATTTCCTATCCATAGATGATCAATCTCATCATTACCTTGTGCTAGAGGGCCTGGCAGACCCGTATGGGATCGGATATGTGTTATATATATGGAATGACTTCTATTCCTGATTATGTCTCATAACTGGATAAATAATAAAGACAATTCCATATCATTGGTATAAATTCAGAAGTTTCAATATGTAAAACAACTCTTTCTGCATATTGAGAATCAGTAGCTATGTTGAGAGGCTCTTAATGAAACATTAACACCATGAGAATAGTATATAATTCTGACTTTTGGGCGGAATAATAACTTAGATCCACTTTACTTAAATTTTCTGATTTGTATCCTGCCTTCTTGATGTATTTGCATAAGTATAGAATGTAGGACTTCCAGTTATTGGTGTTTCCCTTACAATGCGAGGAAGGATCCAGTTATTCCTCTCTATAAGTTGAATTCATTTGCTTTAGGGATAATTGTTGACCCCTCCCCCAAAAATTACTACAAGCTCTTTGCCAGGTTTGAGTTTATTCCCATAATTTTTCAATTACATCCTTTGTAAAAGGCATTACAATTTCTGCTGGATCTATTCCTACTAATTGATGAAGTCTCAATTTTCCTTTTAGAAAAAACTTGCAATTCTTTTCCACATAAAGTTTTTAATTTCTTACTTAGTTTATATTGTAAAAAGATTCATTCTTAGGTAATATCTTCCCTCTGTATTAAAATTCCTGTAGGAGAATGCTTAGAGGGTACTATGACTAGAATGCACTTAAACTTTGGATCCACATGTGCCATCTGTGATTCGTCTTCCACCAATGCCAGTTCTCTCTCAGGTTCAGCTATTAATTCCCTGGAATTATTTAAGTCCTTGTCTCCATCTAAGGTTTTGTTCAAGTGAATCAGCTAATCAGGTTTTATTCCAATAATGTGCCATAGATGGGAAGTGTATCCTAGCAATCTCTAAAAGTCAGTGAGAGTCTACAATCGATCTCTCCTAATTTGCATCTTTTGGGTGTCTAATTTTTTTGTAAACTGATTTTATAGCCTAAATAATTAATAGAGTCTCCCATTTGTATTTTTAGAAGCAATTTGTGATCCTCAACATGACAAATTTTTTTCTTCTTCAAAAATTCTTTCTAAATTATCTATATTTGATTAAGATAATAAAATGTCATCCATGTAACTATAAATTATAAATTCAGGAAATTTCTTATGTATTAATTCCAATGGCTGCTGTACAAAATATTGGCACAGGGTAGGGCTATTTAACATTCCCTGTGGGAGAACCTATGGTTCATATCTTAGCAGGTTGTTAATTACTGTAAGGAGGCACAGTGAAGGCAAATTTTCCCTATCTATTTCTTGTAAAGGCATAGTAAAGAAACAGTCCTTTAAGTCAATAACTATAGTAGGTCAATCTTTAGTAATAAAGAAGGCAATGACATTCCAGGCTTTAGAGAGTCCATTGACTGAATTACTTTATTAATGGCTCTCAGGTCTGTAAGCATTCGCTATTTTCTTTATTTCTTTTTAATAATAAACATAGGAGAATTTCAAGGGATGGTAGATTCTTCAGTATGTTTAACGTTTAGCTGTTCCTGAACCAGATGTTATAGATCCTCTAGCTTCTCTGAAGTCTTAGGCCATTGCCTCATCCAGACAGGATGGTCAGTTAACCCTTTTAAGGGTAGGGCTTTTGGTCCTTCTATGAGTTCAACATTTGTTCAATACTTGTTTTATTTTGTTTTGTACAGCCTGGATGCTAAGTGCCTGTTTTATATGGTGCCTTATAAATTTTTTTCATAAACATGAGTTGGTTTATAGTTCATTTTTTATACTGGAGAAATGTTAATTGTCTGCTATGTTAGCCACATATGGCCTCTTTGTTCTTCTGGCCCTATACATTCAACTTATCTCTTGCTTTGCTTTACATGAGATAGGGTTCCAATCCCTAAAAGTTGAACATCTGCCTCCTAAAGAGACCAACTAGTATGCCACGATTCTGTTGTGGTAATGGTGACATCCTAACCTATATCTAGTAATCCTTCTTGCATAACATTATGGATTTGTTCTCTTAGTTTTGGTCTGTGGTCATTTATTGAAGTCTACCAAAGTATATGTTTTCTGTTTCCTTGTTGAATTTTTGACCCATTCTCCAAAGCTATTCAACCATCCATAGATGTATCATTTTTTATAATAGCCACTGGATTTCCTAATGGTCCTCTACAGTGACTGGTAATGACTAGAACAATTTTGACACGGGGGCCTTCAAGAGGCCCGGCAAGGAGTTTCCCAATGTTGAAGAGCTTCCTTGCTTGTCTGTTGTCGTTCTACATCCATTGGTCCACTGACTGCCTTTGCCACATCTTTTACATAGTCCAGAAGATTGGGGCCCTCTGTTTGAGTTATTCCCAGAAGAAGCATCATTTCTGGGTATGCCTTGCCTGCAATTTCTTCTCAGATGGCCTATTCTACCACAATTGAAGCATTTGGCATTTTGATGTCTCTCCACGCCTTTAAAGAGAGCTTCTCCTTCTCAAGTCTCAATGTTATAATCAAGAGATTCAATATTGCTTGCATGCAAGTATCCATTCCTCCATTGGTGCTTATCTGACCTTTAAAGGCCCAAGCATCTTTTTGCATTCTATAAAAGCATTTTCAAAAGCTAGAGATTCAATGAGTACTCAACTAGCTTCTGCTAAGCCTATTTCTACCTCTTTAGTCAGTTTTCAAAAAGTCACTAAAAGGTTCCTTTGGGTCTTGTATAACCTTAATACATGACTCAACATTTTTACCTGGTTCTTTAAACTTCAAGGCTGCTGTATGGCATAAGGACAAGAGGTGTTCATTGTATGTAGCTTGAGTATTTGCATTCGCATAAAGACCCTCATCAAGATTTGATCTTGGAAAACATCATAACTTTTAATTTTGCCTTGATGTTGCAGGGCTTTGGTCTCCTCTCTCCAATATTACTTCCACTACAGATGTGGACCATGTTCTAGAACAGCTGAGATAAATTGAAGCCAGTTATTTGGAGTTATTATATTTATTATAGCCTAAGACTTTACTAACTGTCTCACATGGTGAATGCATGCCATAAGAAACTACAGCTTCCTTAATATTTTTAATCTTTCATATGTATGTGCTACCATTTGCAATCTGTAAATCCTTCTGGGTGTTCATCATTTGCTGGCTGTTTAGTGATAGTAACAGGATATACCATAGCAGGTGATGATGATACAATCTGTGGTAAGTCATCTCTGACTTTGAAAGATACTGGTGATGTTAAATCATTTTTATTGTCTTTCATTTGTACCTTAGCTCCTGATGCATCAGTTTTAAGAAGGCTTTCTATGGCCTGTAATCTATTCACCATTGTTTCTTGGAGCCTTTGAACTTGTTGGACAGTAATATCTTCCAAAGATTTTATTAAATCAGTCAGTTACATGTTCTCATCATTTACGTATGATTTAATATTCTCATCCTTAGAGATTATTAGAATGGCATGTAGATTACCTTCCAAAAAATGTTCTATCTGCAAGCTTGTCAATACACTTAGATATGGAATGCATGTTTTCCATTAAGATTTCATTATTGAGTTTCATTGTGTGAATTTTTCTCACATTATGATTGTCAGTCTGTAAAGTCTGAATCATTTCTATAAATTCCTTATTCATAGCCCTGTTATCAAACCATTTCTTGAGGAATATGGTTTGAATTACCAAGCTAAAAGCAAATATAGCTATGAGCGTATATGTCCCAGGTATGTCATGTACTTCTTTGAAAATTTCATCCATAGTAGAAGCAAAAAGATTTGTAAATTTCTGGATGGTAATGTTTTCCACCATTGTTGTAACATAAGTTACCAAATTGTAAAAAAAATGTACTTTAATTTATTTACTAGCTTAAATTGCAAAAATAGCCACTAATTTACCTTAAATTAAATCCTTCTAAGTCACCCGATGTGGTAGGTGTACCACTGAAGCAATTCCAAGGACACTGGAGTTTCTGTTTGACTTGTTACAGTGCTGTCCAACCATTGAATACTAAGCAAAACCACTAACAAACCAAACCTCCCGATAGACTTTTGTTAAAGAGAAATGAAAAGAAAAACAGAGGAACAACCTGTGTACACTAATTGCCAATCACCAGTCAGGACACCGAGGGCTCAAGCCATGTGTTGAGGGTGCAGGAGTAAGGCAGTTATGGGGCAGGCTCACAGCAGGTGCTCTGCTGTGAGCTGGATTGGATATGCTGGTACTGGGAAGTCTCAAGGTGTGGGAGTGTTTCCCTTTATCTAAATAAAAGCTGGGTAAAACCACGAAATTTGAAGAAAAAGATTTTACTGGTTACAGAAACCACTGACACTGTATGGAGGGGAGTAACAGGGAGTCAGGCATGGCCAGTTTGTCTGAGTGAGCTCATGGCCAACAGCTGGTAGCTTTTTCAGGGCCAGACTGGGATCCTTACTGGGCAATTTGCCCCTGTTCTGCCTTTAATGTTCTTACCACATGGGTGGCAGTGTCCAAATGGAGTCTTTAATTGGTCTCTATGATAAAAGGCTGGAGTCAGATATAGAGGGAAATGCTGAGAGATCAGACAGAATTAGCAAGTCACAGCACACCTTATCTCCTAAGTGTCTCCACAGAGAAGAGATTGATTTCCTGTTTGTCCTTGCTTATATATTGTTACTGCCAAGCCACAATCACTCCAAAACTCTATGGTTCACCAATGGCAAGCTCCATTCTCTGATCACCAGAGAGGCTTTATTTGTACAAGACATATATCACCACACATGTATATCTACACTACATGTGTGTAAAAGCCCAGAGAAGCCAGAAGAGGCTCCTGGTTCTTCTGGAACTATAGTTACAGACTGTGGTACACTACCACATAGATGATGGAAATTGAATCCAGATCCCCTACAAAAGCTGAAAGTACTCTTAGCAACTGTGCCACTTATCCAGCCTACTTGTATGAGGTTTATTGTTTTTGGTTTTTTCAAATGCAGTACTGCAGAAACAATAAGAGCAATTCTCTGTCCAATGGGATAAGGAGACAATACATTTTGATCAATTAGCCTGTAACCTCTACAGAAGCTCTGTGGCATGAATTCCTATACTCATATTCATGCTGCATGAAATTTCACTCTTTCTCAAAAACACAGACACTCTTCCTACCCCACAATAATAAATGGATTACTTAAAAAGACTACTGAATATTGGGGGATACACATTGGGATTCTGTTTCTTCCTTTGTTCTCTTTTGGAAAAGAGAATTAAAAGAGGGGACTCCTCTACCTCACAGGAAAGCTTTCTCAGCTTTGGGAATCATGATGTAGTGCTAGGTAGTCTAAGCAACAGTAATTTACTTCTTTTGGTCTTAGATATTACAAGTCAGTTTGCCAGGCTGATTGAATTCTGGTAAGGCCTCCCATCATTGCTGCTTTCTTAGCATCCTCACATGATGATGATGGAAGATGGAGTAAGGGATGAAGAAGAGGGATAGAGGGAAGCAGAATTTTCTTCTTAACATAATGGTGATTGGTCTTATCTTTATCTTTCTGCACCCAAAATGACGAACACACTGTCAGCCTCAATTTGTCTTATTCTATGCTATGGCTTCACTGAGACAGTGCCACTCTCAATGAGCCTACCTTTAACCCCATGAAGTCATCTAGACAGCATCACCATGAACATGACAAATTGTAGCCCCATGATTTCACTCAGACATAGCAAATATAAACATGCCTATGCCTTAAAGTTATTCCCATGGCAAAAAGCTGTCATTTGGTTGATATGATAGATGGTTATTTTTACAACCAAAATATTTGAGACATTGGATATATAATTTTATTAATCACCAGACACTCAAAATAATGCACACTTCAATGAATTTCAAATAGAAAGGTAAATCATGATGGAGGGAGACTGGTGCTGAGGCAGAAACTCTACTAAAGTTCAGATTCCTTTTGACCACTACCTTAACCTTTATAATCAGTTAATTTTTACATACTTACATGTTGGCTTCTTCAGAGACAGGAGTCATTTCCATGTTCATATAATGATAGAAAAGACAAATTACTATTTGTGTCTGTCCCGTTATCAACTTCTGAGATATCAACTAAACAACTTATATGTCATCTGTGTATGCGTGTATGCATGTGTGTGTGTGTGAGTGTGTGTGTGTGTGTGTGTGTGTGTGTGTGTGTGTGTGTGGTGGGGGGAGATGTTAATAAGGCATTGATGCACTTTTTAAGCTGGTGAGGGATAATGTGATTAAAATCTCCTTAAGAACTGACAAGTGTGAGCTGCTAGTTATATTTGGATTTAGTTAAGTTTAATTAGTGTTAACTAAAGTTCTACTGAGTGTCCATCATTGTGCTCAATACTGAATCAATTAAGAGCAAAATTAATATAAAGATAGAAATGCAGACCTTCTTAAAAACCCCTTCTCTTTAGGAAAACAGAGATAACTAAATAGTTATAATTTATTTTTTTTGGTTTTATGAGACAGAGTTTCTCTGTATTGTTTTGGAGGCTGTCGGTCCAGCCTGGCCTTGAACTCACAAAAATCCGCCTGCCTCTGCCTCCCGAGTGCTGGGATTAAAGGCGTGCGTCACCTCTGCCTGGCTAATAATTGTACTCTTAAGATTATTTTCAAGGCTTCAATTTCAAATATGAAGAAAACTTCTCTTAAAGGTTATTGTGGGATAAGCTAGGTTGTTCCACACTGTCAATCTGCATACTACCTAAATTCTTCTGTGAATGGATAGGGAGCTAATAATCTGAATTTAATATGACAGCTTTCAAATCCTTTCTAATAATCAAGGACTTAGTTCAATGTCTAAGTTGCAGTTATATACATATATATTCATATTTTCTTTATAATGCTAATTTTTTTAGTTAGCCAACATGACTTTTCAGTGTACTAAATTTGATAAAATAGTTATAGTTAGTTACTCATAAGATATTTAATTCATATTTTAATAGCATATAAATGTATTCCTTTATATTCCAGACATCTAAAAGGAAATAATTACAATAACACTCTTGGACACACTGCCTAGAAGCACTGTCTGGGGCCCTATGAGCACCTTCTACTGTCATGTAGACAATGTCAAAAATTATCTGTGAAGGGCCAGATAATGGAGCTTTCCATATTATATGATTCTGTGACTCTTACTTGCAATTTGTATCACAATGTAAAATAGTCAGAGAAACAAAAAAGAAATAATCATTGATGTTTTGCAATAAAAATGTGTTTACAAACACAGATAGCAAGCATATCCTGTCCCACAATCTACAAATTCCAGTCACAACTATATGAAAATCTCTTAACACTGTTTTGATGATATAGTTGTAGTTGTAGTTGTAGTGATCTACTAGTGTAATTGATCAGAAGATGACCCAATCACAGCAGAACTTCTTGCCATTACCTTTAAACTTAAACCTTCTCTTAACATCTCAAAAGAATAGTGGAAAGACGCTACTAGCAAAAATGTACATGTCAGGGGAACTTCTCTGTAAAATGGCACTCACCCACAAAAATGTGTTTTTGTCAATGTTAAAAGGAATATTGCCTACATACTTAATATCCAGATAACTGGTGAAACATCTCCATCAGTGTCTGTACTCCAGTTTCCTCATGAATATTTTATCTTGGATAACACCTATGTGGTAGTACATTTGAGTTTTGAACACTGAAATGACAAAAGAAGCCCTGAAAATGGTAGAAACTGGGTCTAAGTCACAAACAGAAGAATGTAGGCAGTACATTAAGCATCATAGTCATCACAACTGGTGATGAAATTCACAATAACAGGAGAGGACTAGTGAAGTAACAACATTAAGCAAGAAGCACATTTACTCAGTTCATAACTTCCGACTTTGACAAGTCTCACAGGAAGGACTTGAACACTGTTACCCAAGAAAAGATAGTTCCAGAGTAGTCTTGAGAGTTAGTGACTACTGAGCATGGAGATGAGAGAGATGGATTACATGATCTCCTAAGTGACTGATGCCAGAGATAATGGTCCGTGAAGTGTGCAGCTGTCAATATCATTGAGGGCTGTCATCTCAGGATGAAGCCTCGAATCTAATAGCCATGTTCTGAAGAAGTTTGTTCTTTGTCATGCCTCACTGAGCTGTGTTTTCATCCACATATTCCATCCGTGGTCACTATCTATGTATTTCAGTGGAAGCATAATTGACCCTGGAGCCTAAATTTGAGTCACCAGTTAAATGGAACATTTCATTTGTAGTTCCTGGGAGGTGGCCTATTCCATGGACATTTTCTAACATTAAGGGTGTGACCATATCTGGTTTTCAACTCAATACAGATTCAGAGTATTCAAAAAAATCCCAAAGTAAATACAACAAACCTATTTTCATGTCTAGCACTAATTAGTTGTTATTTTTATTATAACTATCTAGAATCTAAATGGATCCTCAAGTACCTAAATTATGATTACCAAAAAGAAAGCAACAAGTAAAGCCAAGACACTGGGCAATCCCTGACTTTTATGAAGAACTAGAAATAAAGCCTGAATACAAACTTTGAAAATTTAATGAGAGCAACTCTAGTTATTTTACACTAACATGTATAGGTACTATCCTTGATTCTAGGAAATAAAATTTAGGACTATATTTTGCATCTGAATAAATAATTTAAACATTGATAAATGGCTAAGTGCCATATAAAGCTAAATTTAAATAGCTTATTTATTTAGATAGATAGGCTTTTACCACTTAAGGGATATTATATTCTTTTGCTTCAGATATATGACTATTTGCTATATTAAGCCACTTCTCAAAATCACAATGAATATTTTTCTCACAACAGTATAAAGAAGCTGAATTTTAAAACAGTCAATTAAGCAACAGTCATAACTGATCAGTGTCATTCACCATTCATTGGTCTTTTCTGTCATTAGTCCAGAGTAATGTTGCTGTCAACTATAAAGAACTTTTAAAACTTATAAATAAGCCCCCCATGTTGGTGATGTATGCTTTTAATCCCAGCACTCGGGAGGCAGAGTTCTAGGCCAACCTGGTCTACAAAAGCAAGTTCCAGCACTGCCTCCAAAACAATACAGAGAAACACTGTCTCGAAAAACCAAAATCAAACCTAAACTAAAAACAAACAAACAAACAAAAATCTTCTAAATAAAATGCATTTTTCAGCTGGGCATTAGTGGTGCATGCCTTTAATACCAGCACTCAGGAGGCAGAGGCAGGCAGATCTCGGTGAGTTCAAGGTCAACCTGGTCTACAAGAGCTAGTTCCATGATAGCCTCCAAAGCCACAGAGAAACCCTGCCTCGAAAAACAAAACAAACAAAAAATACATTTTTCAATGCATATCACAATCCCATCTCTGCTTGTTGCACACACACACACACACACACACACACACACATAAATATGCATCTAGTAAAAGTAGAGACAAGGCTGCTTGTAAATATTGAAACAGTGCTTGTTTTTACTCATTTAAGTTTCTGCACTTCTCTTTTATTATGAGTCAGCAATGAAACAGTGAAAATTTTGCATAGTCATGCATGCAATTTTAGAGCCTACTGCAGAGAAACAAAGGGTGTTTTCTAGTCCAGGCTGATGCCTCTGAGAAGCAAGCATCCTTCTAAATTTAAGTTGTTTACTTTTATTTTATCCTGAGGTCAGGTACCTCACCAAACCACTGCTTCTGATCTATTGCAAACATTAATTTAGAGAAGGCACTTTGTTCTGTAGTGGTAAAAGGGAAGATAAAGGACCCTGTGTAAACAAGCCATCCGCCCATAACTAAAACAGTTTCCTGTTACCTCACATTTTACTCTTCCTTCTCTAAAAATAGTTTATTGAAGAAAGTCAAATTGCAGAAAATCCTCTAAATGTTCTATATCAGCCCTACTTTAAAGAAATAAAATCTAGATAACATAAAAACAGTTGGCAAAAATAGTGCATGGGAACTTGCTGTCTCTAAAATGAGGCAGTGGGAGTGAGTATAAAATATATTGAAAGAGGAAATGCACACTAATACTCTGGCATGATTAGATCTGACCACAAGTCCAACCATTGATTCCTTCCATTGCTTTGGAAAAATCAGTATTTCTTTGCAAAATCCAGAAAATTCTGTTAAATGGGAATTATATTCTTCATCCTAAAGAAATTCTGTACATTTCTTCTAAGCAAATACCTGTAATTCATCACCCAGTACAACACTTAGAACAAATTCAAATAATTCAAATAAATGCAAGATACGATATACCCAATAACGAAGTGGATTATTTCATAGGCTGACATTGGATGGAAAATATTGAGGCCATTCTTTCAAGAGATTTGGGAGATGTCTCAGTGAATAAAGCACTTGCTGTGCAAACATGAGGATCACGGTTTAGGTCTCCAGCACCCACTTAGTGTCAGATGAGTATGGCTCACCTGTAACTCCTGCATGGAAATAGAGTACGATGACTAGCTATGTTTCAGCCAAATTGTCAAGCTCTTTCATCAAATGAGAGACTTGTCAATGTATAAAGTGAAGAAGCATAGAAGATACCCAACATAATTCTCTGGCTTACACATGGATGTGTACACATATCCATGCACACTCACATATATGTGCCCACAAAAATATGAGCAAGCATATTCGTGTATACACAACACACTCATATTCACAGGAGAAATTTGTAACATGTTTCAATCTATCAAGAACCTTTTCATGTTTGTCCCAGTCATTTGTCTTGTATGAGCAGTACTTCCCCGAATTTTCTCTGTTGCTGTTCCCTTCCTGCTCTTTCTACACTACCTCAATAATTCCATCTTAATTCTAAGTGAAGGTTAATATCTCAAAAAAGACCTCAATCTTGTCCATATTCATCTTTTTGTTTTTAGTTATTTAGGCAAAAAACTCTCAGTTGTCCTCTTGAATTTTAGGTTCTAAACACAGCATTTATCATTTGTATCCTTGAATATCGCCATATACACTGTTCAATGTGTTTAACGTTCCTCTTTTTTTATGCCCATGTTATTTTAATATTATTTATTTATTTATTTATTTATCAGTATTCATCCTTTTATCAAGTTCATTATCATGTACCCCAGGAGACTATATTGTTCACCTCCCATACATGCTATTTCTTCATCTTTTGTCTCTCCTTGTCTTATATCTACACTTATTTTTTTGCATACACATACAGTTGGGGTGTGTGTGTATATGTGTGTGTATGTGTTTCTGTCTGTCCTTCTATGTGTATGACATGTGCATGTACACATGTGTGCACATGTATGTGGTGGCCTGACTACTGTAGGGAAGTCTTCCTTCATCACTCTTCACCTTGTTTGTAATGCTAGGTCTCTCAATTGAATACATACAGAACTCACCAATATATCTTGTCTAGATAATCAATTTGTTCCAAGGCTTTCCTGTTCCCACTTTTTGAGCCATGGTGTTACTGGTGGGCCACCACATAACTTGAGAATTTCTTGTGACTTCTGGTGTTCTGATCACTGGTCCTTGTGTTTGTCCAGCAAAAACTTTACAGCTTGAGCCATCTTCTCAAAACCATATTTCTTTAGTGACATTTTCACACTTGAGACTGTTTATTGGTTGTCATCCACCACACAATGTAAGTTCTATATAAACATGAATGTGGTTATTTGGTTTTTCATTACGTTTCCAACCCCTAAAAATGTCCCAGGTATAAAAAAAATAACCCAGGTTTCTTCTTTGAAGGAATATAGGAAATAAGACCAGCACCAAAATCAGGGAGCTATGTCAACTAAAGACTAAAAGGCATTCCATTATGTTAATTTTTGTTTTTTTAAGGAGAAAAGAAGATGCTAATAAATTTCCAAAGGGAAAATTAAGGAATTACTTCCCTCATAATGGATATAATACCATCATCTTTCACAAAATAGTTTGTAAAATCAAATGAAATGGTATGCTGTCCTGTCACATAAAAAATCCAGGATTAGATTCACATATTCAATTAAAATTTTTATATATAATATGTGATTGCACACACACATATGTATATATATACATATATATAATTTTATATAAAGAACAGAAGAAATAAAGAACTTGGCAACAGGAAAGTTTCTGGACTGATGTGTGAGAAAATTAATTGCAAACTAGCAGCCAGCCTGGGCAGTGGCAGCCTGGATTAGTGGTTTTATTTATAAAGCTGAGATTTCCCCAAGCAGGATGGGCGCATTCACTTGCTGATTTATGCCCTTGTCAAGGGAAGCCAAAGAACGATAATTCTCCAAAGCTAAGCCTTCCTTTGGGATGATGTTTAGTCACTTCATTCCCCCAAATACTTGATCAATTATACCAACCTGTTGACACCCCAGGACACATTTAAGATCATGTCTTTCACGCAGGAGACCTCCACAAATCCAGTGATAGATGCATTTCCTCTCTAGCTTCAAAAACACTTTTACCTGTTTGGTAGCCTTTACTGCTTGGCTCTGAGTCAAGACACTTACTGAGTGAATCATGGAGCTGGACATTTCCTAAGGTTTTGCATGCTACCTTTGCCTTTGGATAAGGAGCAGGGCACATAAACTTTCTCAGACTCAGTCTGCTCACTTGCACAATGGAAATAAATCAGTTATTCAGTCTAACAGCATATTATTTGACTCTGAGATGCTCCTGGCTATTTAAACAGATTGTAAATTATTATGCAGATACTCATTTAATGAATATAAAAGTACTTTTCCTTTTTATCTGACTGTAGTCCTACCTAAGTCCTTGAGGAGAGGGCTTTTCTACTTTCATATGTCTAAAGTGCTGACTATAGTGTCTAGTACATAGTGTTAAAGGTGGGCTCACTCAATTGATTCTAGGTCAGTGCAACCAATTAACAACATGGTATTTTACCCACCATGAATAGGTCATTCATTTTACTTGTTCCAAGTAAAGAATAATCACCATGCTCTTGGCCTTATGAGCAGTCAATGTAAGAACTAATGTTGCGTCAATAGCATACACATGGAATTGATACTGTACACAATTTGGGTTGGGGGATTCAGATAATATTTCCTTAGAAGGTGGTTTTAAGGCAAATTTTTAATGATCAGAAGGAATTGAAGTAGAGAAGTTGGGTACAATATTCATCTGGGGGACAGGTGGAATGGTGCACAGACACATATTTTATGTAGTCTATCACTATGACTTAATAGATATCAAGTAGATATGGGGACGCAGCAGAGGAAAAAGCACCAGCCTAGTGTCTACTAGGTATGGGTTTGTTATCAAGTGTGTTAGTTGGAGGAGAGAGAGAGAGAGAGAGAGAGAGAGAGAGAGAGAGAGAGAGAGAGAGAGAGAGAGAGAGAGAGAAAAGAAACAACCAATGAGAAATTAAGCTTCTTGGCAGAGGAGTTATGTCTCACTGTCTGTGTTTCTAACCTGACTTATTTGTGGTTAAAGTTTAACAACTGTTACTGGATCTCTGTAGATTCAATTCAATGCCAAACTCCCCATTATAAGGAAATCACAACTTTATAATTTAGAAGACAAGTGTCTCTAAGCAAAAATCTCATCAGATATCAACTTTAAACTCTCTTCTAGGAAAAAGAAAAAGAAAAAACACCTCTCTAAACAAATAAACTATGATTGAAGTACCCAGTTCTCATGATCTCATCAGTTCTTCAATGAATTACTCTATGTAAGAATTGAGTAATATTCACCAGAAAATCATGTACACAAGATATATTTTCAAAGACATCCACAAAATCTTCCCTTCTAAAAAACAGTTTAGTGGTATATCACAGGTTATTATAATAAGTAACCTGATGCCAAAATATAAGTAGTCCTTGGGGAGCAAACCACTACTGACCACAGTCATTTTGTGGATGAATAGCCTGTGGAGAAGCCCCTACATGGATGGAGTTTCTTCTAAAATACAAGCTTATACTGCCCTGGAACTTGGTTTCTCTTCAGACTGTTTGTATAACTTCTCCATCTCTCTTAGGAATCCTATTTGAAATTATTTTTCATAATCATTCTCATACCTTCCTTGACATTTTAATACACTAGATATACTGTCTGTTTACGCAATAAGAGTCTTTTCTAATGCTATAAATCCTTGTGATAGTTCAGATATTCTGCACAATTCCACACCAATTTTTGCCCTTTAATGAAAATATCACCTTCCTTTAAAATGTACACTAACGTTAAAGAACATTTTCAGCATGCCACATTTTTAAATTCAGATTTAGGCTTTTACTGGTAAGACAACACAGTATTTAAGATAATATCCTATATATTGAGACAGACTTGAAACCAACGTCCAATTCTGAACTTTGCCACTGTGATCTTATTTAACCTATCTCAATTTCCTCAGAATCCTTATACTTGACAAAAGGAAATAATAATGTATGACAGAGAGTCCTATCCTATTGTAAATATGAGATGAAATAATGTCTATAAATTTTTCTGTATAGTTAATGTTCCAAAAGAATGCATGACTTGCCATCATAGAAATATTCTAAGTGTTACAACCACATAGAAAAAAATGAGAATGACTTTTTCAGAGCCCCATTATAGAGGCGTGTTTAATGTAGAAGAGCAACGAGGAAAACTTCATATGAAAGTGAGCCAAAATATTAAAATCATAATTTCATGTAGAAGGAAATATGTAATTCTCAGATGTGACATAGGAAATTTACTGACTTTCTTAGTGGTAGTCTTCTTATTACTAAATAAGATAAATAATAGCCTTGGTTAAATAAGAGAGATCTGAGGATAAACGAATTGCCTGCAGTTACAACCTGTGTGTGCTAGGGAGAGGGTGACACCACTAGGGCACAATAAAACCATTGTATTATAAGCAGTTTTAAGCATTATGAAGAAATAACTTTGACAAGGAGTAGCAAGTTTATTTGTACTTTGACTAATAGATCTGCCCCGTTAAAAATAATTAGAAAAATATTTAGCACTTGAAGATCTCTAAGGCAACCACAATATTCCAAAAAGTGTCAGAAATTAGGAAATAGAAACTTCAGGAAAGAACTTTTGTTAGAATTATTTACTGCTACATCTATACCACAATTACTGGTGGGTGATTATTCCCAATGTTTGTCCAGCCAGGACAATAGAATGAAACTTTTTTTAAACAAACAAACTAGATTTTTGTGATAGCAGAAGAGTCTTTGTCTACATCAACAAAAACAAATGATCCAACTCTTTCACTTGATTTGAAATCTTAGTAATGATATCTACTATGAAAGATTATTGCCAGAACATAGTTTGATAATCTGCTCATGTGCCTGTAAATTGGTTGACCTGATATTTTATCTTATGCTTTATTTTCCTTTAAATTTCATTTATGCCCTATCTACTGACAAAACAATTTGATGTTACATTTCAAAATACTTGTATAAAGGGCTAGTATAACACACATATAAAATGCATATAAAGCAGTACCATGATAACTGATGACCTATGCTATAAGACAAAAACAGACTGTTTCAAACTATCAAGAGTCTATGACAGGAATTAAGGAGAAAGAAGACATATGATAAGTACCATAGAGAGATGGAAACTCCTTTATGAAGAAGATTCACAAGAAGTACTTTAAGCACTCTAAGAAACTGTGTATGCTATTTTACCCAGATAATACTGCATAAGAGATATTTCCTGTTCTCAGAAAGTAGCCCCTTGCAAAACTGTAGCCAGACAACTACACAACATCCCCATGAAATATAAGAGCAAGTAGTATACTGCATGCATTGTGGTTTATTATATAGTATTTCCTTGGAAGCCCCACTAGCACTAGTATATGTGGTGGCTCTTCAGTTATCTTTTTGAATGAATAACTTCATGGAGGGGCATATGTAGGCTTTGGTGGTTGGAAGGATGGGTAAAGGCCAGGCTAAATGACAGTATTGGAGTAAGAGGGTGATATCTTCTGACAGAATGTATAGCTATGATCAAGGCAGATTGCAGTGAAGTAAAATGTCTGGTAGTTGTTAATGAGGAAAAAACCAATAGAATTGGACAGATGAAGAAAGTGTAGTAAAGTCCAACTTTTTTGAGATTTTGGTGTAGATGATACAATCACTGCTGAGTTTCTGAATAATGTTAAATGTGTCAGCAGCTGTCCAGGAGTCTCCGCAGGTGAAGATATGAAAGGAACAGTAACTTGGGTATAATTGCACAGCTAATATGAGAAAGAACAATAGATTAAACTTTGTCTTCATGGTAATTGTATTTCACTTCTGTCTGCATAAATTCATGAAGCAATTGCATATAGCAAATAAATTAAGTTTTCTCAGTATTTTCTACAAAGCAGAACACTATTAAGGAATGGGCTGGATGGTAATGAGTGGTTGTGTTTTACAAGAGGGACTGTACTAAGACATGTAATCTGATATAGGTTAGGGAAATGCTGTTGTTTTTCCAACTTACAAAGTAACAATTTCATCACCTCAAACTACAGCACATACTTAATACCTACAAATCACTTCCTGTTAAACTGAATAACCAGACTAGGATTTATAATCAGTCTTTAGAGATCATAAAGAGCAAGACATTTTTGAAAGCATATGATTGATTGTAAGTCACATAAGGAAATCCTGAAACATTCAAAATTTATGTCTGCTGTGTGGTAAAAACACACACATGGGGAAATATTTGTCCAAATCATAAAATAAATTTGAAATAACAGGGTTTGATTTTGTCAACCTTATTTTTCATTTGAGTTATAAATGACTCATCTAATAAATCAGGACTCTAATGATCACCATAAAGGTTACAAATACCCACCCTTTAAATTGACTTACAGCTCTAGCTTATAAATTCCATATATGACTTATAAGTTTGATCTTTTGTCAAAATAAAATTGGATCATAAGCTTCCACTGTAGGAAACCACAGTGGTTATGAAGACTTTGTTTGGCATTAGCATCATTTAGAAATTACTGAGGATCAGAAGTTTATTTCCTACATAGTCAACTCTCACATATTGTAGATGAGTAAGAAAGGATATGTGAAAAAATATCTTTTCAACTAGAGGAGGTTGTAAATCTGGTGTTTCTAAGCTGCCCAGGTTTTTATTTTCTTTCCTTAATAGTAATATGGCTCTAGAGACAATATGTAACATAAAAAATAAAATGTCCAGAGACAGATATTGGGGTTTAAACTTGAAGCTGAATATCAGCAAAGCAAAGTAGGCTGGTCACTAGTTCTTACTCCAGAATGAATTGGCTGATCCATGAGCACTCCCAAACCTCAGATTGCTGCCTCTCCTCAGTGTGGCTGGAGAATCCTTAGACTTATATGTCTTCCTATCCTCAAAGTAGTTGGAGAATCAGTGCCTGATACTGAGACCTTGCTGCTGTTTTATATAACTTCCTAATGCGGGATTAAAGCCATGTGATCCCAGGTGCTGAGATCATCTTTGTGTGAGCTGTTTCTCCTTAGGAATGGATAAATCTTGTGTAGATCTGGGTAGCCTTGGACTTACAGAAATACATCTACCTCTTAATCCTGCGTTTTGTGATTAAGAGTGTATACCACTACCTACTAGCTTCTGGCTGCTCGGGTTAAAGGTGTGTGCCTGTGTTCTAAGGATTTTGGCTGACTTTGTTTAAGAATCCTCAGGCAAGGTTTAATAAATCATAAATAATATATCACCACAACAATGATTAATTTAAATGAGCAAAATGAAAACAGTCAATAATTTTGTTCGACTTTCTCTCCCAAAACAAAGTTTTTATAGTATTTCTAATGTATCTGAGAGCTGGGCATTTACTGACTATATAGTAATAATTAATAGTCTCTGACATTAAAGGTGGTTCATAGTACTACCCAAAGGTAAGGTACATGTGTTTTATTTTCTTTCTCTATTAAACACAATCAGAACTATAAGAAGTTTCTCATATGACAACAATCCTCATTACTATATTTTCCTGGGTATATCTTATGATTTGAAGACTATGCTAATTTCATACAGTTTATCTTTCTATTCATCTATAGTACCATTCATGAAACCGCTACTGATGAAGAGATCCCCTGTGAACTGGAGTTATGAACATATGCCTGTCTTGCCCTAGTTTCCCTCTATTGTCTTCAGAGAAAAAATTAAAAACTGCATTTTTTCAGATCAGTGTGTCAAGGGATTACATTCGTGTTCTATCACAAATAATGTAGGAACCAGCTATTTTCCTAACTGAGTTCCTCCTCCCAGATATATGGGAGTAGATAAAATGCTCTTAAGTCTTCCTCAGAACTAGGAATTAGGAATTTCAGTGTTCCAGAGCATATATTTCCAAAGAGATCATAAGCCTTGTCTTTATGTATGTACTCTTTTTCTTTTAAATTACTACTGTTGTTTTCTGATTTTAGTTTTTCATAAAATGCATGTAGAACTAACAAAGCATGAAGGGCCTAGTTTTAGCATAGAAGTTGCTTGTTTTGAATGTACAGAATGCACAGTATCCTACTCCATTTCTCATTAACCTTAACGATATTTAGACGATGAAGTTATGGTGATTATTTCAAAGTTTTATAGTAAATTTGAATATATTATATGGAATTAATATTGTAATTTGGACAGAAATAGCTTATAATATTTACCAACATTATTTAAATAATTTATTTTGCCTTATCAACCCTATAGGTCATATAGATATGGACATTCATCAGTGTTTTGGTTTTCTCCAAGGACACTATTTCTACCATATAGATTTATTTTGGCACATGAAGACAGTTGGTCAACTTTAGAACTCTTAATTTTTTTATACAAGGTAACCATGTGAAATGTTCATTCTATGAATTATTTATACTATTAATGTTCTTATTATTTAATGAATTAATAGTATAAAGCCACTTCATGGATGTTTAAGTCTTAACAAACCATGATGAGGTGATACTATCCCTGATAATTTTTCACATCTTTCACTCATCATCCATATAAGACATTTTCAAAAAAAAAAAAAAGGAAAAATATTACCCTGTATTCCAGATTTAAACAAAAGATAGAGTTCAAAGTATGTGTAACTGCTTAGGTAATTCAGTAAAAATTTCACTTTCAAGGGGCTTTCTTTATGTGTAGAACTATGTGTAATTAACAAGCCTGAGAAATATAAGAAACTCTAGATTCATGAAGAATATGAAAGAATTTGGTAATTGATTCTGTGATATCTTGCTTCTCTTAGAATGAGGCTGTATTTTGTTCTAAATCTACTACACCTCACTCATCAGTATTAAAGGAAAATTCTCTGCAATCGCTGCTGCTACCTTCAGAGATAATGCTTGTTCCAAGCAGCCCTAATTCACTGCTAAACACGTTTAACCTTTCTACATTTAGCCTTCCTTTAATTCCGAAAAGGTTGTCGTCTTTTTATGACCATAATAACTTAAAGAAAACTCCATTTCTTGAAATGTGTTTGATGTTTATACTTTGAAGGCAAAAATGGGACTTTTATTTGTGTTTGAGTCTAATGACAGCCTTGGTAAATAAAAGCAATCAAATCCATGGGCTACCATCCTTTTTATGTAGAAAACAAAATGTGATGTTTTATGTGACAATAAGATCAATTCAAAATTGAGAGTGTAAGAGGCACCCCCTTGTGTTTCCTCATGAAAACTGTTACTGAACCCCAACCTTCATGTGACAGATAATGTTATTTCACAGGCTTCCATTTCAGGTTTTGCTAATTTGCTAGTTACTTCAGAGGTTCATATCCCTGTATCATCAGTCTCATGGAGAAGTGGTCAAAGAAAGAGTCATCATTTTCATTTTAGCAGTAATAGTTTCACCTAAACCTTTTAGTGTGGTAAAGATTCCAGTCATTTACTTGTCCCTTTTATATGCTTAAAGCTACCCTATGTGGAAGGCAGTTTCTCTTCACTTTCACAATGGAATCCTAAAAGCTTACAAGCTCCAGTTCTTCCTAAAGTGTTCTAACTCAAAACTTAACACTGTTTCTGCTAAAGGTTGTGTACACATAAGTTCTGCTGACGTTGGCTGGTCCTTGACGAACACAGTAATTACTCATTGGTAAGAGATAATTGACTGTTTGGTTTTAAGCTTATGGATAACTTGTATTTTTCAAAGGAAAAGTGCTAAAGATACTTTCATCTTTCAGAGAGGAGTTGTGATTTGCCACTTTTCTACTGCAAGCCAGACCATTAGATGGGTACTAATATGGAAAATATTCCAAGAAGAATATTCGTTTGAGAAAGTCTTCTCAGATCCTTCACCCATTTTAAAATCAGATTTCTTGTTTCCTTGATTATTAAGTGCCTTATATTTTTTTATATACCATTCCCTTACCAAGGTTAAATATTTTCTAATCCAGTGTTTCTCAACCTTCCTAATGCTGCAGCCCTTTAATACAGTCCCTTATATTTTAATTATGCCCAATATAAAATTATTTTGCTGCTACTTTATAGATACAATTTTGTTCCTATTATGACTTATAATGTAAATATTTGATATGCAGGACTTCTGATATGCAATCCCTCTGGGGTCTTGACCCACAGGTTGAGAACTATTATCTAACCTGATCCTGAGGATTTCTCTTCAAGGTTACTGATTTTCTTTTTCTGCAGAAAGTTTTTAATTTCATTCCATTCATTTTGTCTGTTACTTATCCTATTAGGTTTGTCTAAATCTGGAATTGACATGTTGAGGGCACATTCATACTCTTGTGTTAAATGGTTTTTTTTATTCCATTGTGGAGAAATCAGAACTTTCCAAACTTTAAGTGACTGTTCTTATAAACAACCATACCTCATTGTGATGACCTTACATATTGTCTCTAACCCCTATTTATTTTGTATGAGATATACATGTTAGACTCTAATCAATCAGTGGACATTTAATTCTCATAAGTTAAAAAAGAATACCAAAATATCTGACTCATTTCTGTTCCATGTGGGAGATATGCTATCTTGTTTTTTTTCCTGGCTTTTGTATAGTCTTCAAAAACAAAGACAATGAAGACAACAGATGTTGGCTTTTCTATATACAATTTGCTCCATTAAATGACCCAAGTTGTCTTACTATTTATACTCATTGGCTGCTGTATAAAAATTCATTTCTTTATTTATGTGCTTATATCATTTTTTTCATATACTTTTTAAATTCTTAAATAATTTAACTTTCTACAAATGCTACTCCCAGCTCCCTCTCCCTCCTCCTTTGCTCTCCCTATCCACAGGACATTCAATGTGGGTCTGGTAGACACCTAGGAGAAAGATGGAGGACAGGTGATACAGGAATGGACGACAAGACAGGATTCTGATCAAGGCGACACCTTTATTGCATCCCAAAGGAGAAGTGAGGAGGGGAAGCGGGGAGGTGTACTTGCAGCTACAGGGGCAAGAGGTCAGTGGGAGAGGTGGTCTACTGTGTTGCCTGGCTAACTAATCTACAGGGCAAGAGGTCAAGGATAGGAACTCCTATGTTGCTTGGTAACCTGACAGCAGAGTCCGATCCTATCTATTACAATTTACTACTGCTCAGGCCTATCTCCTGATGACCTTGTAGTTTTCCAGTTAAGCTAATATTTAACTGACAGGTAAACCCAGGCTTGTTACTTGCAATTTGCTTTATGTCAGAAGGGGTGGCAGGGTGGTCTTAGGGTCACATCTTCTCTATGAGTATGTGATACAGCCTATCTGACTGATGGCTGGAGGTCCTTGACACTCGCTCCCCTAATGTCCCCACTCCCCCACTCCATACCTCCTCTGCTCCCCAGGGAGGGTAAGGTCTTCCATGGGGGGATTTTCAAAGTCTGTCATATAATTCTGGGCAGGGTTTAAACCCTTCCCCATGTGTCCAGGCTGACCGAGCATCCCTCCATGTGGAATGGGCTCCCAAAGTCCATTTGCATGCGAGGGATGAATACTTATCTACTATGTGAGGTCCCATAGATTGCTGAGGCCTCCTCTTTGACACCCAGGTTGGGGTGGGTGGTCTGGATCAGTCCCATGTTGGCCTCTCAGCCACCAGTCTAATGTCCATACATTCCCTATTTGTAGAGTGAAGACTTCCTGCCAGCCTGGCTCTACAGCTGCATCAATTCCAAATGAACACACAGGAGACTATATTAATTATGAAGCTGGTGACAGTTTGCTTGGTTTCTTACTGGCTAGCTCTGACTTAAGTATTTACCCCATAATTGTTAATCTAAATATTTCTCTTAGAAACGGTCTGGACCTCTTATTCCTATGGCGGCTACATCATGACTGACTCTGCCTCTCTTTCCCAGAATCCTCCTTGACTCCTAGTCCCACCTATCTTGCTTTCCTACTGGCCAACAGTGCTTTATTGACATAAACACAGAACTTCCCCATTACCCCTTGCTCAAGTCAGCTGCCTTTGTGGGTTTCACCAGCCAGGTCTTGCCTCCTTTGCTCCTCACTCCTCTTTACAACTGAGTTCCAGGAGTTCAGTTTGTTGTTTAGCTATGGGTGTCTATCTCTCCTTCATTAGCCACTGGATGAGGGTTCTAGGATGACATATAAGGTAGTCATCAGTCTCATTATCAGGGGGAGGTCATTTAAGGTAGACATAATGCCAGTTGGTGTCATTCTTTCAGATATGCCCTGACTCAACCTTCCTGCTCCCCCATGTCTGCCTCTCCCCTCCTCTTCTGCCCCTCCCTTTCTTCCTTCTTCTGCTCCCCTCTACTACCCCGTGCTCCCAATACCCTAAGAAGATCTCTTCTCATTCCCCTTCATCAGGTTACCATGCATATCTCTCTTGGCTACTTCCTGTTTCCCAGACTCTCTGGCGGGGGGGGGGGGGGGGGATTGTAGTATGGCACTCTATTGTTTCATGCCTAAAATCATATATGAGTGAGTACATACCATGTTTGTCCTTTTGTGCCTGAGTTACCTCAGTCAGGATGGTTTCTTCTTGTGCCATCCATTTGCCTGAAAATTTCAAGATTCCATTTTTTTGCTGAGTAGTACTCCATTTTGTAAATGTACCACATTTTCTCTATCCACTCTTCAGTTGAGTGGCATCTAGGTTGCTTCCATGATCTGGCTACTACAGATAATGGAGCTATGAACAGAATGTACATCCTTTGGGTATATGCCTAAGAGTGGAATTTCTGGATCTTGTGGTAGACTGATCCCATTTTCATGAGGAATTTACATACTGATCTCCAAAGTGGCTATACAAGTCAGCACTCCTACAAGCAACGGAAGAGTGTTCCCCTTTCTCCACATTCTCTCCACATAAACTGTCAATACTGTTTTGGATTTTAGCCATTCTGATGGGAGTGAGATGGTATCTCAGCATTGTTTTGATTTGCATTACCCTGTGCCACACTCTAGATTGAGCATATAGCCTGGCTAATTCCTTTTACTGTTCTTGAGGCCTTTCCTGCTATCCTTCATTAAAACTCAGTCCTCAGAACCCATCACTTTCTCTGTTTTGTACACCTTTTTCCTTCCTTCCTTCCTTCCTTCCTTGTTGATTCAATTCAATATGGCATATAATATATTTATTTACCAGAATAAGAACTTACACACAAATGGCTGGGGAGTCAGAAGTATGGCAGGCTTCCAGAGGAAGAGAGGAGAAGAAGAGGGATTTCTTTCTCTTTCACTTCCTTTTATCTTCACCTGTCCTAAATTTCCTTATCCCCACCCTTAGGACAGATAGCTTTGTGGGACCCACCCCTCCAGATGGTGATGCCTCTGGAAGTCCCTTTATTGTACAGGGTTGTTTTGGCTGTCCTGGGGTTTTATTTTTCCATATAAAGTTGAGGATTGTCCTTTCAAAGTCTGTGAAGAATTGTGCTGGGATTTTTATAGGTATTGCATTGAACCTGTAGATTGCTTTTGGTAAGATTGCCATTTTAAAAGACCAGTGCTCAAACCTCTGAGCTATGTAAATGGGAATAAGCCTACCATAAGACCTAGCAACTCCACTCTTAGGCATATGTCCAAAAGATTCACATTCATACAACAAAGACATCAGTCCCACTATGTTCATAGCAGCATTATTTTTAATAGCCAGAACTTGGAAGCAACCTAGATGCCCCTCAACTGAAGAGTGGATAGAGAAAATGTGGAACATTTACAAAATGGAGTACTATTCAGCAGAAAAAAATAATGGAATCCTGAAATTTGCAGGCAAATGGATGGCACTAGAGAAAACCATCCTGAGTGAGGTAACCCAGTCACAAAAAGAAAAACATGGCATGTACTCTCTCATATATGGATTTTAGACATGGATCAGGATAGTGCCAGCCTACAATCCCATGGTCAGAGAGTCTCGGAAACAGAGCCTTCATTCAATGGCTGATGGAAGCAGAGTCAGACTCCCACAGATAAACACTGAGCTGAACTCAAGGAATCCAGTGACAGAGAGGGAGGACTGATGAGCAAAGGGGTTAAGACTGGGCTGGTTTAAGCCCCAGGAAAAGCTGACCTGACAAGTGTTAGCTCTTGAATCCTAGACTGATGCCTGGGAATCCAGCATGGGCCTGATCAAGATCCCCTGAAGGTGGGTGTCAGTGAGGAGGTCTAGCTAATCTATTGGGCCTTGGGTAGCAGATCAGTATTTATCCTGGGTATAAATATGGATTTTGAGTGCGCATCCAACAATGAGAGATGCACTCTCACCTTGGACTCACAGGGCAGGGTCTAGGCCCTGCCCTGGATGAAATGACAGACTATGGACACCCCCATGGAGGGCCTCACCCTCCCTGGGGAAATGAGGGGATATTGGAGGGGATTGGTGGGAGTGTGTAGGAGGAGGGGAGGGAAAGAGAGAGGGACCTGGAATTGACATGTGAAGCAACCTTGTTTCTAATTTAAATGTAAATTTGAAAATAAAAGTTAAAATAAAAAGATGGCAATTTTTACTATATTGATTCTACCTAGCCAAGACATTGGAGATATTTCTGCTTTCTGGTATCTTATTTAATTTCTTCTTTAAAGTTTCAAATTTCTTGTCATACAGGTCTTTCACCTGTTTGTTTAGAGTTACCCAAGGATATTATATGTTGTTTGTGGCTATTGTAAAGAGTGATGTTTCTCTGATTTCATTGTCGACCACTTTATTGTCTATATATATTAGAGCTACTGATTTTTTTAGTTAATTGTGTATCCTGCCACCTTGCTGAACGTGTTTTTCAGCTATATGAATTTCCTGGTAGAATTCTTTGGGCCACTTACATAGACTATCATATCATCTTCAAATAGTAAAAGTTTGACTTCTTCCTTTTCAATTTAAAGAAGATATCATCTATCCTATTTTTGTGAGTCTAAAGTCTTATATGTAATTTATCTTTTATCATAATTAAGGAAAACTATGATTATCACTATCTGCCTTCAACTCCATCAAAGATCACAGAAGGATAATATATAAATACTAGGATTGAAAGAGACATCTTGCTGAATGGACAGTCACCTAAAGTTCCTCTGTAATGTTGGGTCATCCATCTTTAGCCCATAGGCCACAGTGTGTGTGGAAGACTTCTCAAAAAAGCATGAAATTCCAAACTGTCCATCTGCATTGGCAGTCTGTCAATCATTTTTCCTGCAGAAAGTCTGGCAGATTCTTCCATGTAGGAGGAACTCTGTAGGGCTGTTTTAGTTAAGCAGTCACTTTCCTTTGGGTCCTGCATGTCCAGTTTATACAGCAACAGTCAAGAAGTCCAGGCCAGAGCAATTTCTTGCCCAAATGACTAATCATGCCATGTTATAAGCAAACTCCACAACGAGTTTCTATAATGCCCATCTTCCTCTCAGATGTAATTGATGTGCCAGGAACAGACATTTCTCATTGTCAAGAAAAACTCTAAACCATTTTAAATGCCATTTTCTGAAGGTCTTTGAAAGGTTTAAAGACTATCTATCTCAAATACATCTCTGTATCTAGAAAATCTAACTTACCTAACTATAAGTTCAGACTCTTATAAGTGATTATCTATAATCTGTATTTTATTATGTATTACATTTTAAAAGATCAGTATATGCACAATACTTAATCAAGAGGATAAATATACATATCACAAAATTTGCCTTGAATTTGTATCAATAAATGAAAAAACATACCATTACAAAGTATTCATTTCCATACCATAATTCCATTTTTGTCTTCAAAAACAGATTGGTTGTGATCATTAACCCATTCAAATGAAAACCAAGATTTATAAACAATATGGGAATTTAGACATTGCTCATTCCAAACTGCTTCCTGCTGGATGGGATGCTGTTCATACCATGGGGATCATGACAAAAAACAGAAACCTTATTTTTGTGGTCTGTAAGGCTGCATCATCTCAGCTGTCTTAATTGTTGGAACACCTGGCCCACTGCTTCCAGGGGTATTGGTTCATCAAACCACAGAAACCTGGAAGGAATCCACAGCTTTCATTTTCTGAAGAAACATAAACAAAAACTCTTTTCCCAAGTAACCGGTCCTTATATTTAAAGTTAGAGGCCAAAGAATTTTTGAAATATATAAGTTGGATTAATTCAGCAGTATTCTTATATTCAGATATATTTTAGCAGTTTTTCCTTCCTTAGCCTATGAACAACTGAAAAACACAATAGCATACAGTATCCAGACTTTCAGTGTATTTTCCATATTTACATGGCTTATATTACTCTATTTCTTATACTTTTATGTATTTTTTTTCTCTGAGACAGGGTATCCCTTTGGAAATCTACCTGCCTCTGTCTCTGGCGTGCTGGGATTAAAGGCATGTGCCAGCATACCTAGCTACTTTATTTTTATGTTTTCAACATCTTGTTTCTTTTACTCTCCCAAGTCTACTTATATTTTTCTTCAACTGAATCTGACTTTACTGTTACTTTATGTTTTTCTGGCCACATGTCTTATATAGGCTAAAGAGCATTGCTAAAATTAAACCATAAACAGTTGCTGGCTTTCCAACATGGAGGGCATAAGTATTACTCCAGCACACCACCTCCATCTATGCTGACATCCAGGAGCATTGTGCTGGCTTGGAGATGTGGTCACTGCCACTGCCAGATGCTCAGGCATGCCACTCAATTGTTAGCAGAGCCTCTTAAAAGAAGTTTGCTGTTTTTTGTTTTCTTATGCTGAGTCAGGATGACTCCTTTAAGTGAACTGCATGAGTCTCTGCTTGTTGCTAGCAAAACAGAACCCACCTGAGAAAAATGCTGCTGCCTAAAGGCCATGTTTCCCTCTGTTCTTTTGTTTCTAAAATCTCTTTAAATCTCTTGTCATTCTATATGGAAATTCATGATCACATTTCTGGAAACCATATGTAGAATATAGTTTTCCCTGCTAGCCTCTTGGGCCCTGCTGCACTGTCTGAACCCCCAAGGAACTCACAGGACACTATATTAATTATGAAGGTGTTGGCTGTTTGCTTGTTTCTTACTGCCTAGCTCTGACTTAAGTGTTTAAGCCATAATTGTTAATCTAAGTATTTCTCTTACATGATAAAAGGGTCATCATGACTCTCTGTGTCTCTCTTTCCCAGAATCCTCCTCAACTCCTAGTCCCACCTATCTTGTTTCCCTATTGGCCAACAGTGATTTATTGACATATACACAGGACTTCCCCATCAGGCCTCTATCATTTACATGAGGTTGTTTTTTAAGGCCATTCTCTTCTGTTTTATCTGTGCTTGGATGGTCAGGTCTTTCTGGTGTAGAGTCCTGATGTCATATGGATTTTGCCTTTGTTGGATGTGTTTTTATACTGTCTTCTTTCCATCTGTTCTTCCAGTGGGTATAGTGGCGGTCTCCCCCTCTCTTCTCTACCGGAGGGTAGAGTGGGGCACACAAATGGTGGCCGATAGCAGTGGCTGCTTTCTTCTGCCTCCAGGTCCCTCTGCACGGTTTGGTGGTAGGAGGGGTCCTATTACTGCAGTTTGGCGACTCTAGGGAGGGGTGGCAGGTCACAGGAGGCCCGGAGACTCACCTCTCTACTGGGGTGGAACAGGGAGAACCTGGAGTCCAATGGTGGTGGCTGCTTTCTTCTGTATCCAGATCCCTTTTCAGGGTTTGGTGGCAGGAGTTTATCTCATTATTATACAACATTGTATTAGCAAATTCTGTTAGGTCCTTTCTTATTGTTATGGAAGTTAAAGAGAAAGTAAACACACAAAAAATAATAAAATAAACACAGTATGTACAATGATCCTTATCAACTAAAATATAGTGATTAATAGAGCCTAAATCAATCTGAAAACTAAACAAACAAACAAACAAAACAAAGGGATTAAACACCTTTTCGTTCTGAGTAAATAAGGCATGATAAAAAAATGTAGAATTTAAATCCAAATTTGTATGACTTTGTAGAGCTAACCTATCTTCACACTACAATGCATACGAACAATCTTGATGCCCTTGCCTTTTTCCTTCAGTCCTCCCTTTGTCTTTCTCTTCCTGTTTTTCTGTGAAACTGTACTCATGAATCATGTATCAGTGCTTTGTGAAAATCTGCTTCCTTCCTCCTGTTCTTCTAAACCTAGTCCCTCACTAGCAACACATGCAAAATTCTTCTTACATCTGTTCTCAAAATTTTTTGAATGATATAAAAAACAAATATTTCAAAGATCACACCAGATTATCTGTTTTATTGATAAAAGCAATCCTATCTGGGGTAAAATGGTCTAATACTGTTTTTTTTAATTTGAGCTATCTTGATGGCTAAAGATACTGAGTATGTTTACATACTCTTATTGGCCATTTTTATTTCACCCATTGAAGACTGATTATTTTATTAACTCATTCATTATTGGTTCTGTTCATCTCTTGGGGGGAGGTATTTACATATTCTAGAAAACCAGTAGTTTTCTCTCTCTCTCTCTCTCTCTCTCTCTCTCTCTCTCTTACACACGCATACACACAAACATACGTACACTTCAATATATCATAAACATTTGTTTTCCCATTTGTAGACTTTCTTTCACTTAATATTCATTTTTTGGCTGGTTCTGCAGAACTTTTTTTGAACATTCATGTAATTCTCTTTGTCAACTCTTGATTTTATTTTTAGAGCTATTAGAGTCCTTTCAGGAAATCCTTGCTTTAACTGTATCTTGTCATGCCTCCCTTGTGCTTTCTTCTGAATATACTGGTAAGGTCAAAGAAAAGGGGAAATTTTTGTTCAAAGCTGATGGAAAATAAAGTTATTCAAGTCTTTATGTGAATCACTATGGAAGTTCCTAAAACAATAAAAGTAAAACTGTGTGTGACCTGGCTATCCCTTTCCTGATTTATATCTAAGTAACTCCAGATCAACAAACCAAGGGCATATGGATTCTTGCATATTGATCTGTATTACACACTGCTCATAATAGCCTTAGTTATGTGACCATTCTGTTCATCAACAGATGAATGAATAAAGAAAAAGTACCCTGTATACATAATGGGACTTTATCCAGCCATAAACATGGGTGCAATTATGTTCTGTAGAGGAAAATAGCTATAACTGGAGAAATTCTTACTTATGGAAATAATCCAGAGTCAGAAAGACAAATACTATGCTTTCTTCCATTTGTGAGTCTTAGATTTTATATAGATAAATGAAACAAATTATGCATATAAGACATGAAATTAGAATCAATTCTTCCCTGGGGAACGATCATAATAATATGAGAGGGATAGGGTAAACGAGGAGGGTAGGAAGTAAATGAAGGGAAAGTGCATGACATAGTTGCACAAAAATGATTTTATCAACCCTATAACTGTGTACAATGAATACACAGCAGCAAGAAGTATGATTTCAATATGTGTGATGGCTAGATTTATGTAAACTTGACACAAGCAAGAGTCATCAATGAAGAGGAATAATTGAGAAAATGGCTTCATAGGTTTGGGCTATAATTAAGCCTAGAGAGCATTTACTTAAATAATGATTCAGGTGGCAGTTCTTAGCCAATTGTGTTTGTCCTGGGTTTTATAACAAGGCAGACTGAGCAAGCCAGTAGGTAGCACTACTCCATGGCCTCTGTATCTGCTTCTTCCTCCAGGTTTCCACACTGTTCAAGTTCCTGCCCTGATTTCTTTCAATAACAATGATGATTTTGGAAGCATAGGCCTAATAAACCCTCCCTGCCAAGATTTCCTTGGTCTTGGTGTTTTATCACAGAAATAGGAAGCATAAATAGAACATGGAGTATTCTTGTGACAGTGCTGAATTTGGACTAAAAAATCACTGAGTATTGGAAGCTCAGTTGACTGTTGTGTAGGAACATGTAAGAATTTTGAGAGCAGTGGCCTATGCAGTTTTGGAGACTGGAAAAGACTCTACCAGATTATTTGTATTCAGAATCTATGGTATCTGATCAGCTAGAACTGAAGAATCACCTGTGATTAAAAAGAGACCAGCATCGTTCAGGTGAAGTCTTCTGGGAAGAGTTTCCTCTAGATCAGTACACAGATCATGTGTTCCATATCAGCCAAGATTGGATCTCATGCGCTAGGTAAACCTAGTGGTGGAAGAATCATTCAGGTGGTACTCATGTTGATAGCATTAAGGAGTCATGGAGAGCAGTTGAGGCTGGGCACTGTGTAGCAGGACTGGAGTCCCTGAAGAGAGCCCATGAGAGGCTATGGGGGAAAGTACAGTCGAGTTGTGTCAAGAGAACTCAGCATTTTAGAGATGCTAGTACTGGGAGAATATCAAGAGTGATTGAGGGGGCCAGCTGGAGTCTAGAAGACAGACTGTGTATGCTGTAGAGTGCAGAGGCACAGAGGTAACCCAAGTACTTTTAGGAACCTAGAAAATCATGAGTAGATCCCAGACATTGGACAATAAGTTGGCGCTTGGCTTTCTTTTTATCTGAGTGTGATTGTGCCCTGGTCCTTTCTTCTTGAAATAAGAAATCATTTAATTTATTTTTATTTTACAAGACACCACTGCTATGAGAGACTTTAATATTTTAAAGAGATTTTGGAGACTGAATTTTGAATATGTTTGTCTTTATAAAGATTGTGAAACTTTTTAAGTTTGCAAAAGGGACAGTTGTGGCTAAACAGTGATGTGCCTGTGTAGTTAGTTATGCTGACTAATTGTGCTAGCTAGCAGGTTAGTTGTCATGGCTAAATTTATGTCAACTTGATACAAGCACAAGCTAGAGTCATCAGAGACGAGGGAGGCTCAATTGAGAAAATACCTCTAGAAGACTGGGTTATAGGCAAACCAACAGGCATTTTTTTAATTAGTGGCTGATGTAAGTGGGACTAGATAGCTGTGGGTGGTGCTGCCCCTGGGATGATGATCCTGGGTTCTACAACACAGCAGACTGAGCAATCCCTTGGCTCAAGCCAGTAAGCTGCACTCCTCTGTGGCCTCTGACTTCCAGGTTCCTGCCCTGTTTGAGTTCCTGTCCTGACTACCTTTGATGATGAACAGTGATGTAGAAATATAAACCAAATAAACCATTTCCTCCATAACTTGCTTTGGTCAAATTTTTTCATAACAGCAATAGAAACCCTAATTATGATACTCAAGGATTGAAGAGCAGCTTGAAATAGCAATTAAGCTAAATTTTGAGTGTTCAGTAGAAAGATGGCCCTCTTTTGATTAAGGAACATATTCCTTCACACAGCCTTACAAAACGAAGTTAGAAAATCTTATCAAAGTGACCATCACCTACAATCTCAGGCTTTCTGTTTACCTCTCAGTATCACAGAAAGAGAAATTTCAATTACTTTGCCATCAAGAGATACGATATGATCTAAAGAACAGACCCTCTGTCTATAGGCGAATGGGCAGCCCTAGGAACTTGGTTTGCAGACTACAGGTTGTCTGTGTGTACCCATTTGGCCCTGTTGGTTGTAGCATCTGCTCCACAATCTGAATAGAACCTAGCCTATGATTACTGTTTTCTATAATTTTGTTTTTGTCTAATTTCTCATGTTACTTATCTTCTCTGAACTATTGGATAGAAAGTTACAGACAGCTCCCTAATTGTGTTTCTTTTCTTTATGTTTTACTGCAATTTTCCCGACACGGAAAAAAAAACGAAGTTAAACACATCACAGATTAGGGTAAGCAAACAATAAACATAAAGCACAACTTAATGAGTGATTCAAAGTGAATCAGTGACAGGTCAGAATCGCCTACTAGGGAAGTCACTTATGGCATAGGGCTGACAGTGAAGATGGAGAATCACAGAGTTGATCTTATTTATTTAGAGGATTAAATACAGTTATTATGAGAATGCAAAGCACAGTACGGTTTTGCAGGGATTCAGAGCAGAAAAGCAACTCCTAAGGCTCATTGGATAAGTACAGGAAAAGATGTTATTGAATCCTTGTAAAATTCACACCTTATAGTCACCCCAATTGTACCTTTTTTATCTTGTTTGGCTACAGATAAAAATATTACAAAAGTGTATTTGTTTCCTAAAAACGAAAATTTTGTTTTACTTGCTTGAAAGTTCAGAAACTATTTGGATTCAAGAGAAAGTAGGTGATGCCTTATAAAAACTTGCTTAAATGTGAGGAAGTATAGTCTATTGTCGATGTTTGTGTGTTGTAATCCCAACATAATCATCCAGGAAGAAGATCATGCCTTGAGCACTCCAACATATTTTTAAATGAGTACAGACACAGCCTAAGGACAAAAAACCCAAGGAAATGCATCCCTCATATGCTTCTCAGATTCCAGTGATTCTATGGATTTGGCATCACTGCCCTTAGCTGAACTGCACTTGTCAATATTATGAGAAAGACAAGCAAAAATTTCTCAGGCTAGTAGTGCTAAAATTTTTTGTCTATATACTGTTTTCACATCATCTTTCTCCTGGTGACTGCAAAGAATGAGGGCTGGGTATGAATTAACTTTCAATCAATACATATTTGCTTCAAACGTCAATCCACTAATCTGAATCTGCTATTAGCAAACCAGGGGATAATGCCAATCCTTCTTTATTTAGTTAATGGTCACTAGCTTCACTGAGAGCAAATAGCACAGCAGTGTGCTGTTTGTTGATCTTGAAAAATGAAAATCTGGTTTACTCATTCCTTAACTCTCCAGCTTAATGCAATTCGAATTTCTTTCACGCAGACACCTAATGGTTCAAGACAGCTGAGAGCGGTGCAACCATTGGGGTCCTGGCTTTCTCTTGGATGAGTTAGATGTAAGTAATGTCTGTTCAGGTGTGCCATTTTCATAACTGAAATAGCTTCTGTCAAAGCCACTACTTCTTAGTTAACCTGGTGTCCTCAGATGGCGAACAGTGTTGTTGACTGTTTTTCTGGACTAACATAGCTGTCCATGGTTCATGATTGTTAACTGTTAATGACCTCTCTTTCACCGTCTAAGGGTAAAATTGAGTTTACAGGTCTGAGAAGGGGAGGCAGCACCTCCATATCTATTCTACCTGTTATCCACCTGCGAGATGGTTTAACATAATGGTTCACATGCTGAGGAGTACTGCAAAAAAAAAAAAAACCTCAGCTCAAATCATTTCCCATGTTTTCTATTGGGAGCCTTCATGGTCTCGTGGATATAGTAAATGTTGCTATTTCCCACAGGGGGCTGAGATTTTTGTGGAGCTACTATGAGGTTATGGTAAGATATTACTGCTGTATTGTAGATAGTATTGGTATATCTTATAATTCTCCCAGTAGGCTCAGGTATCAATATTCTCATTATACAGATATGTAGAGTAACAAACAGAGTTATTTTTGCTTAAAACTACATGGCAAGAGGAAGCCAGGGATTTGAACAAAGGTCTGAAAGATTGTTGACAACCCTCATACTGCAAAGGAAAGTAGCTCCCAGAGCTGTAGATTTTGAAATTCCCACTGAAGTGAAGCCAGTAGTATTTTTCACATCTGAGCAACAAACCAACATTTCCAAACTAAAATTACGGAAATGACATATGGAAATGTATAGAAATTTTACTTCACAGTAAAATCCCAGAACGTACTCCCCTAAATTCTTGTAACCTTGTACCCATAGAAAATGAAAAAGATAGGGAAGATAAAGGACTGGAGGGGCAGAAAAGAAGGGAAAGAACAAGAAGGTGAGAAAGACACATGGAGCAGATTGGAAGGAGAAAACTCACAGTGAAACAGGATCTAGTTTCTCATTATTATTCTCATTTCTATCTAGTTTTTTTCTGAAACAAGGACAGCCTAAATCTTATGAAAATGATAATTTTCAACTAGAACTCATGGCTATCCTGTAGGTAATGTCTAGTTACTTAAGGAAGTAAAATGTTGTCCCTTTGAAGTACTGTCACTACAGGCTGCTTTCCATGGATTGTTTATGCCCAGAGACTGCTCCTCACAGATAAGTAAAAAAAGGTTGTCCACGGTGATTTTCATTTTCTTGATTTTGTTAAAAAGTCACATCTATCATTCCGTTCTCTGAAGCACTTATTCATTTATTAATTTCTTCAACAACCCCTTGTTGGGTTCCATATGGCAGATTTTATAATGACATTGTTGTAAGTACTGAGCATGCTAGAGGAACTTTTATATATTTTTGTTTAATAAAATAGACAAGACCATACATCATTGAATATCCAATTCAAGAAGAGGCAGGCGGGCAATAAGATGAACAAAATTATTGGTTGGTGATACCACACTCTGTTTATTCATTCTTCTGTTTTTAGATGCCTGAAAGGATCCTACAACTTGGTTCTTGTAAATTAGTGCTCAAATAAACATGGATGTCTCTGTGATAGATTGGGATCCTTTCCATAAGTACTAAGGAGTAGTATACCTGGATCATATGGCCATAAATAAATACCTCTTTATTTGTTTATTTTTAAGTCACAGAATATTTTAATAGATTGAAGATAGTAGTTGTTCACCCTCTCAAATGCTGATAACATCAAAATGAAGAGATAGTTGGAAAGTTAATGAATTACAATGTAGAAAGTTGAGAGGCACAAATAAAGCCAGAAACACCTAAACAGTGAGGCAAAGAGGGAGTTGGACCCACCTTTCAGTTACTGTATGCCTGGTGCTTAATTGCAGTGTCTTCATCTAGCAGAGACTCAACTCCATCTCTCTGTTCTGCATCCTGCAGAAAAGCAATCTGAAATCTCTGCTCCTGTAAGGTCATCTGCTTCTTAAGAGGTTTCTCCTGATATGAGTCTGCCCACTATTCCTTTTCCTCGGGCAATCCTCCTTGGTCCTGTGGGACACTGTAAAGTAAGTGGCACAGTTGTTGAGTATGGGAAGATTCATTCTAGAGTCCTCACTCAAGTGATAATATTTAACCTGTAAGATCAGGTCATGTGGAACTCTGTTTGAGAATGTTGGGAGAAAAGGAAGACCTCTTTGCCATGTACCAAATCTCTAGGCTGGATTGAGCCTAGAGACACACAATACTGAGGAAACTGAGGCCTTTTTGCTTGTGTAGATGTCCTTTTTTCTCACCTTTTTTGTTCCTGTGAACCTTTCTCTCAGGGGTCTTCTATGGTCCTCACAAAGATTCTCCCAAATTTCATCAATTTACTACCCCAGATATGTCTGAAAACTGGATCTTTGTTCACTAAGGAGCTGCACATTTGTCTTTTAAAACATAAAACATTGGTAGATAGCCTTCTGTAAGCAGCAGGTGGCATCAAAACATTTTACCCCTCGTTTCCAATCTCCCTATGAGAAAACCTCATCACATCTTTCCAGATAGTTCTACAAAATGATAGGTACCATCTTGATGAATTTAGGACAGAGCTCTATTGAATTTGAGGTCCACACCCTTAGCCAAATGCCTTAAACTCTTGTAGTAGACATCAGATTTTTTATGTAATAAACAAATGTGGATACTTCCTACCAGAAAGCTAGCAGACTTCATGATGGTGTGTTCCATGTCTGCCCATTCACTGAACACGCAAGTTAAGTTGCTCCATTCTTGTGAGCTAGATGATTGGTTTCTAACTTAGGCTTTCTTTTCTTTTCTTTTTTTGTTATCAGTTTCTCTGTGTTGTTTTGAAGGCTGTCCTGGAAATCACTCTGTAGACCAGGCTGGCCTCAAACTCACAGAGATCTGCCTGCCTCTGTCTCCAGAGTGCTGGGATTAAAGGTGTTAACTTAGGCTTTCTTGATTCCCACCTGCATAGCTGACTAGAGTTCAGATGGGAGAAGAAATAGCAACATGGAAGAATCAGTCAGCACTGGTTGGTACTACAGGGCTTCCAATAAACTCTCCTCATTTAACAACATGGATATCTATCTCACAGTCAGATCAAGTATTTACAGGATTGGTTGACTGATGAATAGTCTCAATGTATAGTCCTGGTAGTTATGGAAGTCTCTATGTAGACCAGACTAGCCTTGGCATTCCCTAAAGCCAGTCTTCTGAACATTAGCATACAGGAGTGTAGCACTACGTGAGGCTCTGCACTTTGATTTATTTTTCCTTACAAACCAGCTATAATGTTTCCTGTGGCTCATATTCCATACTGACGTCTTTTTTTGCTCTATTTTGTTTTTTCATTTTTTATTATTTTTAATCAGTAGTCAAAGCCATGCCATATTGGATCTACTTTATGGTGTCTCCAGTCTTTCTGGGCAGAATTAACATTAAGATGTGACATATCTCAAGTTTATTATAGAGGTCCTGTCCTGAAGCTGCTAACCAACTGTGTTTAGATATTGGGAGGATTAAATGGGATGTATAAAAAAGGCTTAACCTTATTTCTGACTCTGGTAAGTGAGGAACATGTTGGATTAAAAAAGAGTTCATAGGAAATTTTAATTGTCTTTAGTCAAGGACAACTTAGCTCATTCACCATGTCACCAGCATCATCTAAACACTTAGGCATTCAGTTTTTCAGACTATTACTTTCAACTTCTTTCATTTTCTTTTTTATTATTTTATTTTTAAATAGCTTGTTTTACAGGTCAATCCCAGTTCCCTCTTCCTCCCCTCCTCCTGCAAACCCCCCAACATCCCCTCCAGCCTCCCAACCTATCGCCATTTCCTAGATATCCAGAGTCTGTCATTTCACTCAGAGCAGGGTCCAGGCACTCCCCTAAGAGTCCAGGCTGAGAGAGCATCCCTCTTTGTGTTATGGACACATGATGTCTGTTTGTATGCCAGGGATAAACACTGATCCACTGCCCAGGGCCCCATAGGTTGCCCAGGCCTCCTCACTAACTCTCACACTCAGGGAGTCTGGCCTCCCAGCTGTCTGTCTGGGGTCCAAGAGCTCCCGTTGTTCAGATCAGCTGTCTATGCTGGTTTCGTCAGCCCATTCTTTGCCCATTTGCTCATTGCTCCTCTCTGTCTGTCACTGGGTTCCATGGGTTCAGTTCAGTGTTTAACTATGGGTGTTTGTCTCTGCTTCCATCAGTCACTGGATGATGGTTCTAGGATGGCATATAGTGTAGACGTCAAGTTCATTATTAGGAATGGGCATTTAAGATGGTCTCTCCACTATTGCTTAGCTTGCCAGTTGGTGTCATCCCTTTAGATCACTAGGGGTCTCACTGGTGCCTGATCTGTCTTCTAACCTATGATTCCCTCTTCCCTATATTCTACCCCCCACTCAAACTTCCTGTTCCCCCATGATGTACTCTCTCTCTTCTCCCCCTCTTCTTCCCAGCTCCTGGTCCCCCCCATCCCTCGCTGTGTTCCCCATCTGTTCAGATCTTGCCTCATTCATCTTCTCTGGGGTACCATGCATATGTCTTAGGTTCTTTCCTGTTTCGCAGACTCTCTGTTCTTAAAGAATTATTTTTACTGTATTAAATTGTACGTGTGTGTGTGTGTGTGTGTGTGTGTTGGTAAATACAGATGTTCTTCATGGACTGAGGAATCAGATCCCAAGTGAACTACAGTAAAGGCTGTTCCGCCTGATATGGACTCTGGGAATCAAACTCAAGTCCTCTGAAAGAGCAAGAAATGTTAACCTCTGAGCTATCTTTCCAATGCCCTCCTTTTAAATTTTTTAAAAAAAATCTTTTTTGAATTTTTAATTCTAATTTGGACTATATCGGTGTGTATCTGCTTTACAATCTCTTTCCTGAGCTCCTGCAAGTAATTTACAATTACAATTGCTATGGTTTCCATTTTATAGATGGAAACACCAAGGCATTTAGACACCTGCCAATATCACTCATAGGGGAGAAACAGAATTCTCATTATATTCAAAGGGATTTGGATTTCAAAGCCTTTTTCAGAGGGTTTAGCAGCATCAGAGTTTCAAGGAATCTCAAAGCTATTAAATCTTATTTAAATACAAAAATGACCCAGAAGAATATGGGCAAGACAGTGCCATGCTAGCATCTGTACTTTGCTAAGAATGCATATCACAAAAGTAGGTACAAATGCAACTGGCCCACAAGCTGGGAAATAAAGAAAGGGATAGCAGAACAAAAAGGCATTTTTTGTTGCAAATAAATCCTAGCTTTCATGATGAAAGCAAGTGCTTGAATTCCAGCTGTGATTGTATATTTTTTTCAGAGAACAAAGCTTTATAATAGTATCCTTGTCTCAACTAGACTGACAAATTAACACTTACTGATGGTGGTCCACACCTCTCAACCACATGGGGATGGCAGCTGTTGCTAGCAAGCACAGAAGACAGAAGTGCTATAGTTTTGTAGCCCAAAGAATCTACCTTGTACTCTATGTGCAGCTCTAAAAGATAAATAGATAAGCACACACAAATACATTCTTGTTAGAAAATACAGCTTATTTATTGACAGAATTTTATTTTATTAGAACAGTAAAAGAGTTTCTGTGAATAAATTATATGCCTGAGAAGGAAGGGGAAAGATAAATAATTGAATGATATAAAAATATATAAAACATATATACTCCATTGAGTGTACATTATATAATTATATGTGCACATCAGATTTAGAACTAATAGGTGAGAGTTTATGGACTATATTTATCCATATCTATAACTCTCTTATATATGGTATGTGTACGTATAACCCCAGCATGTGGTCTTTATCTAAAACTCTATGTGCATCTGTGAGTTGACTCATACATTGCTACACATGCATGCAGAGACATACATAAACTATCCAGAGAAGGTTATTAAAAGAGCAACCCGCTTCAGAATCAAATATACTTCAACTAGAAATTCAGGTCTCAACATCAGTAAAAAATAACTCTGGGCAATGTATTTTCAGTTAGGTTTTCTTCTTGGCAAATACAGGATAATGTCAATACCCACTATAATATCCATTATCATAAAAGTTCATATGAGGCAATTAGTAAGGAGTTTGTCAAATAGCACAGCATTACTAAATGTTTGTAGATCAGAAAGATGTGTTCCAACATGCAATTTCTCTTCTAGTTACCAAGCATCCATTATTTTATAAGGTATGTATGGTTTATACTAATAAGAGACTTACAGATACTTATATATATGCATTGATCTAATTTACAAAGTGTATTTTGCATATCTGTTTGGACTTTATGTAAATCTTTTCAGTAGTATATTTAGGCATGTTGAATGTAAATAAAGTCAGCAAACATTAACTGAAAAATGTTTTCAGCCAGGTTGTTCCCTAGGGTGTTGAAAAAATAAACCCTATGAATGCACTTATACAATATTACTACTTTATTTTGGAAGAGAGAAGCACAAAGGCATTAAAATTCCATGTGAATGCAATACCATGATATGTGGAAGAAGTGTGAGAGAATCAATTACTTCTGCCTTGGAGGACCAAGGAAAGGATTCACAGATTAGAAGACAATTGAAATGGTCTTCAAGGATGAAAAAGAGCTCATTAGAGATGAAATAGCTGAAAGAGGCAAAAGCCAGTTCAAAGGCATTAGGGTAGGCAAGTCTGAAAAAAAAGAGCTTCACTTGTGGTTGGCTTTTTCTGTAACCTTACAAAGTTTGAACTATTCTATAAGTAATGTTGTTTAATTAGAAAAATATCTGCATATATTCACACCACAATAATCTCTTGTATACAAAAGACAGCACCAAAAGGATAGATTTCAAAAAGAAAGAGCATACAGAAGGTAATTGTGCAATTTCAAAAAATGCAATTGTATACTCTGCAAAGCATAGTCATAACTATAATTGCTTCTCATATAGCTCAGAAAGGCTTATCATTCTCCCCCACTGGCATGTGAGCCTCTGGAGCCTTTGGTTTCCTTGCCTCTTCCTCCCCAAGGGTTTGGAAAAGGCTAGAATAGCATAAATGCAGAGTGTATGTAAATGAATTGAAGCACTTTTCAATTACAGAGATGAGAAAGAAGATTCAGTAGACTGGGGTTCTTTCTTTGTCATGGCTACTGGCTTATATGAGAAATCTTCTATCAAATATTGAAGTGTCACTATGGGAGATGCTAGTAAAGTTGATGTAAATGTCTGGACATTTTGTACAGCTGGAAAGTGACTCCATCCTCCTCAACGATTCTATGCATATAAAACTGCATTCAGTGTCTCATTAATGTTTTTTCTTTCTTAAACATACTTTTAGTGATATTTAAAACACATGCAAAATAAAAGTATTTTAAAATGTGGCATGGAAAGGGTCAGAGTTGGAGGAAAATCTAAATATACCAACAGAAAATTAATTTCTGAAGTCTTGGGCAACCCTGCAATGGAATACAATTTTAACTATGTAATGATGCGTTACATTTGTTTATGCTGTAGAATATTCCTTTAACTATGTGAAGGTGTGTTACATTTGTTTCTGCGGTTTTTGTTAACGATGTAAAGACATGTTACATTTGCTTTTTTTTCATTTGTTTTATTATGAAAAGGTGTGTTGCTGTTTTATCTTGCCAAAGGCACCAGCTTGCTCTAATAAAGAACTGAATAGCCAATAGTTAGGCAGAGAAAGGATAGGTGGGGCTGGCAGACAGAGGGAATAAATAGGCAGAGAAATCTGGACTCTAGAGAGAAGAAAGGAGAGAGTGAGGGGGAAAGAGCTGGACATGCCCAGTACCAGAAGCCCAGCAGCCACCAGCCAGACAACAAGAATAGCTGTGAAAGATACACAAAGGAAGAACGGTAAAAAGCCCCTGAACAAAGACATAGATCAAGAGGTTAAGTTGAAAGAGCTAGGCATAAATGAACCTAAGCTGGCTTAAGCATTCATAGTTAATAAGAAGTCCCTATGTCACGATTTGGGAGCTGATTGGTTGCCCAAAAGAAAAAAAAGTCTAGTACACCACCCATTATGAGGAATATGGTCCCAAAAGTGAGCATAAGAGATTGATGCCTAACTTAGTGGTCATCTTAGAATTGCCTGCAAATTTCGTGATGTCATTGTTTTTAAGAGCTAATTAATAATCTACTGTGTAAATGTACCATATTTTCTGTATCAATACTTTGGTTTAAGGACATCTAGGTTGTTTCCAATTTCTGGCTATTACAAATAAAGTTCTTATGAACATAGATGAGGAAATTCCCTTGTGATGTGATTGAGCATCATTTGGGTATATGCATAAGAGTGGTGTACCTGGGTTGCGTGGTATATCAATAACCAATATTCTAAGAAATTTTCTGAGAAAGCTCCATAGTTATTTCCAAAGTGACTGTATAAGTTTGCCCTCCCATTACCAAAAGAGAAGTGTTCCACTTACTCAACATCTTCACGAACATGAGCTATCACTTGTGTTTTTGATCTTAGCCATACTGACAGGTATAAGATGAAATCTCAGAGTCATTTTGATACCACTGAAGCCTAAGAACTTTGAAGAGTTCTTTAGGTGTTTCTTGAACATTTGAGATTCTTATGTTTAGATCTGTACCTCATTTTTTAATTGGATCATTTGATTTTTGACGTCTACTTTCTTGAGTTCTTTATATATTTTGGAAATAATCACTCTGTCAGATGTGGATTTGGTGAAGATATTTTTCCATTCTGTAGGCTCCAGTTCTGTCCTACTGATGATGTCTTTGCTTTACAGAAGATTTTAAGTTTCATGAGGTTCTATTTATTAACCATTGATTTTAGTGCCTTGCTATAGGTGTTCTGTTTGGGAAATTGTCTCCTGTGCTATCTCCCACTTTGTCTTCTACCAGGTTCAGTGTATCTGATTTTATGTTAAGGTTTTTGATCCACTTGGACTTCAGTTTCGCACAGGGTGCTAGATATGGACCTCTTTAAACATTCTTTACACATTGACATCCAGTTATACCATCAACATTTGTTGAAGATGCCTTCCTTTTTCCATTGTATAATTTTAGCTTCTCTGTCAAAAATTAAGTGGCTATAAGTTTGTGAATTTATATCTATATATGATTCCATTCCATGCGGTTTTTATCATTCTAACTCTATAGTAACACTTGTAATCAGGGAGTGATACCTCCAGAAGTTCTTTTAATACACAGGACTGTTGTAGCTATCCTGGGATTTTTTTCTACATTAATTTGAGTATTGTTCTTCCAACATATGTAATTAATAGTGTTGGGATTTTAATAGGGATTACATTGAAGATATATCTTTTTTTGGTAAGATATACTTTGTTTTGCTGTGTTGATTCTATCAATCTTTGAGCATGGGAGAGCATTCCATCTTCTGATATCTTCTTCAATTACTTTCTTCAAAGACTGGAATTTCTTTTTATACAAGTCTTTCATTTGCTTGGTTAGAATTACAGCGAGATACATTATTTGTTGCTATTGTGAAAGGTGGTGTTTCCCTGACTGACTTATTTCTTGGCCTGTCCATCATTTGTATATAGGAAGACTGATGCTTTTTTTTTCAGTTAATCTTCTATTAAGTCAATACACTGAATGTGTTTGTCAACTGTAGGAATTTCCTAGTATACATTTTGTGGTTGCAGATGTTTACTCATACCATCTGTGAATAGTGTTGCTTTGACTTCTTCCTTTCCAATCTGTGTCCCCTTGATATTCTTTAGTTGTCTCATTGTTCTAGCGAACTTGCAGTACTATCTATGGAGAGAATGAACAGCCTTGTCTTGTTCCTGATTTTCATGGAATTTATTTGAGTTTATCTCCATTTAATTTGATAATGGCTATTGGTTTGAGGTATGTAAATGGCTTTTTTATTTTTAGATATGTCCTTTGTATTCAGATCTCTCTAAGACTTTTATCATAATGGGGATTGGATTTTCCAAAAGCTTTTTCAGCATATAATGAGATGATCGTCTGATCAGATTTTTTTTATGTTGATCATCCCTGAATCTTTTGTGTGAAGCCTACTTGATTGATTATGGTAGATGATCTTTCTTGATGTGTTTTTAAATTTTGTTTACCAGTATTTTTTAATATTTTTGTGGGACAAATAGATCCAGTTATGAGGTATGTCTCAGTATATGTTCTATATATCAAAATTATATAGCCAAAGAAAAGTTATCTTCTAGATTACCCACAGCTAATGTGCCTAGCAGTTGGAATATTTTCAAGACATAAACACACAAGCAGTAGGAAATCACCCAAGGCTATTCTAGGGAAGAAATGAAGTTCTTGGGCAAGAAAGAAATGACTCATAAGAAAATTACAGACAGGAACAACTGGCTTCCATAGCCAGAACCCACATGGCCTTGTCAAGTGGGGCTACCCCCATTAGGAATCATACATTTGGTGGGTCAACCGGTTAAGCACTAGTTAACATCTGTTGTATCTCTCATGACCCCTCACAGGCTGGGCTCTGTGGTTGTTTGTGTCCTTATATTAAGGCATCTGGTTTTGGAGTGATTAGAGATATAGATGCCAATTTCTGGATTTGTCTTTGTTGGACAGGTGTTTTCTTCCTTAGTATCTGTTTCCTTTCTGGTCTTCTGGTCCAGCAGGGCTTTGCTGCCTAAGTTTGGGGCTGGAGGTCTGGCTCTGTAGGTGATCTTTGATTAGGTCAAGGGTCCTCAGGGGTTCAGAATTCAGGCCTACCTTCTGGTGGGGCAGGTGACTTCTGCCTAGTTTTCAAGGAGTTTGTTGATCTCTGTGGTTCAGGATGCTGGTCTGCTCTCTGTTGGAGTAGATGGCTTCCAACAGACGTGTAAGCTGGTATATGATGATAAAGAAAGTAGGGCAGTTGGAATTATGCTGGCTAAGTGGGGCAGGGTCACGGGGAGGAGGACAGTGTGACCTGAGATATGAGATGCTGGCCTGTCCCTCTGCTTGATTAGGAGACTTCTACTAGAGGTTCATATAAGAATAAGAGACATTTATGTCCTTCTTCTTCTGGCCCTAAACCCATCCTCCAATGCAGTTTTCCCATTATAATCTCTTCAATTCTCATGTTTTGACATCCAGAATATTTTAAGTATTTTTTCCTTTGGATTCTACCTCTCAACTACTGATCAAGTAGCTCCAGCTGTCCTTTGAAATGTCCCTCAATTTTTTATCACCAAAAAAAGAATAATATGAGTGCCAATTTGATGAAATTGCTGTGAGAATTTAACAAGCAGGATATTTTTCAGCACACAAAATAAGCTCGGCAACATACTAACTTGAATTATGTGTAGTTACTATGGTTTGTGGATCAAGTATTTTTCTGTTCTCATTTTTCTATCAGATTGTTTGCCTGGATTATCAATAACATTACAGATTTATTATTATTCATAATATTGTGAGCATATGTGACAGAACTCTGGTACACATTCTTGGAACCCTAGCTCTGCACCTTGGCACATGGCTAGTTCTAAAATTTACTTTTGGGGAATCTTGCCCCTTGCCCTCTCCTCCAAATCACTGAAACACATTTTCTTAAACCTGAGCTGCCTGAGATGTCACCTCTGGCCTTATTGCAGAGGTTAGTCACACAACATGTATCATCTTGATCCACCACTATTATAGTCACCCTCCCATGAATACAGCAATATACTTGGGATAAAAAAAAAATTCAAAAGGAGAGAGGCTTGTGCGGGCCCATTTATCCAGATGCTTCAGTCTTTGATCACTTGGTTTTGTTTCTTTAGGTTTATTATTAGTGTGTGAGCAGACTTCTTACTTCAAAGAAGCTGAAAAGTTAAAACAGAGTCTGGATCTAGAAGTCCCGTTCAAGAGACCTAAGTCGTTTCCTTAAGTTGTGTGCCATGGTACATGACTGTCATCCATCATGACAAGGGAGGATCATAAATTCAAATACTTTAGTAAAAGTCAATTTAAAACAAAAGTTGGAATTGAAATACATCCACCCAACCTAATTTTTCAGAGCAGATTTAACCACAAATAATCCAACTCTATTTGCATGTCCCTATGTATGAATACAGTTGTGCATATAATGTGTTTGGACAAGTTGGGAAAAGAATCCTTGCTCCTAGCTGCAAGCCTCTACTGCAAACACAAGAGAAAACAACCAGTTTTGATTTTCACAGACCAGGTCTAGTTCTCAGCATCCCTCAGAATAGAAATCTCTGTACCCTGAGTTCATTTTTTGGCCATATGAGCCATTTGAGAGGATGCCAAGAGTACCAACAAAGGCTTGCCCACTTTGGCCTTACTGATTATAGTCACACCTCAAAGTTATGGTTCAGATATTAATTATCTTACTACTACATTGCCATTTTAAATACAGTCACAAAAACAAGAAAGAAAAAATTAAAAGCTCCTGTATGAGTACAAATTTGATTCACAGAGACCTCTGGGAGTTGTCTGTGATATTTTCTTTCCCTTTACACAATCAATGTTTCTTTAGTTAGAAAGGGGCCCAATCTATCAGCCTGCTGTGAGTACCCCTTTGAAATCTTCAGGGTGATAATTTAAGTGAAATAGAAATGGAGAGAAGGAAAAGGTCACATCCTTGGAAATCTTTTTGTGATAAAGGATTTTCCTGGTTGCTTAATAAGATGGCGCAGAGGGGATCAACATTACAATTAAGTTTGCAATCTTGTTGTACCTAGTGACTCCTTCCAAATATTATCTTAGTTCCCTTGCAACAATAAGGGTGATAAATTCCTCTGCCACTCCTAACCTTGGGAGAGGACTTATTTAACCATCAAGTTCCCAGTTGCATCTAAAGGAAGTATTGCTTCCTTGTTCAGGGCTTTTCAACCTTATACATGTTTATAATTGCACTATAAATGGAGTGCATTCCAGATTTATTTGGAGTCTTCTAATTCTCTTGGACTAAACCACCACTGCTAAGTGGATAATAAAAGATGAAAATCTTAGTTGAATGTTATATTAAGTATGAATCATTCTTTCTATTTTTATTTATATATTTTTACACCCGGATTGCTTTTTCTCTATCTCTTATCCTTCCAGTCCTTCCCCTGACACCCCCAATCCACTCCTCATTTTCTTCTCAGAAAAATGGCAGAGGACCCATGGATATCAATTGAATCTGGCATATCAAGATGCATTAAGAATAAGTACCTCAGATTAAGGTGGTACAAAGCAAACCTGTATGAGGAAAATGGTCCAAAAATACAGGCAAAAGAGTCAAGATATCTCCTTCTCCCACTGTTTAGAGTCCAACAATAAGACCAAGCTACACAACTCTCACATATATACAGAAAGCCTAGGTCAATTTAATGCAGGCTTCCTGGTTGTTGGTTCAGTCTCTGTGAGCCCTTATGTTCCCAGGTTATTTGATGCTGTGGGTTTTCCTGTGGTGCCCTTGACCCCTCTGACTCCTACAATCCTTCCTCCCCCTCTTCTGCAGGATTCCCTGAGAATTTCCTAATGTTCGGCTATGTGGGTCTGCATCTGTTTCCTTCAGATGCAGGATGAAGACTCTCTGATGGCAATTCACCTAGGCACCAATCTTTGAGTATAGAATAATATCATTCAGAATCATTTCATTGCCTTTTTTGCCAAGCATGTTTGGTTCTATCCTAGGTCTCTGGATCATCCAGCATCTGGGTCCTACCCCTCCAGTTGCAGGGTTGTGTTCAGTCTCATGGCATATGTCTCAAGCTGGACCAGCAATTGATTGTTCACCCCCACAATTCTGTGCTACCTTTATCATAGCACATCTTATATACAGAACAAATCATATATAAAAGAAATTGTGGCTGGATTGGAGTTCCAATCCCTCCATTGAAAGTCTTCTCTCATTACAGGAGATAGTCAGTTCAGGATCTATATCCCCCATTGCAAGGGTCTTAGCTAATGTCACCCTCTTAGATTCCTGGGAGTTTCCATTGCACATTGCACAAGGTTTCTAGCTCATCCTAGAGATGCCTACAGATTCCAATTGTCTTTCCTAATTCTCTGTCTCTCTCTCCCTCTCCCTCTCCCTCTCCCTCTCCCTCTCCCTCTCCCTCTCCCTCTCCCTCTCCCTCTCCCTCTCCCTCTCCCTCTCCCTCTCTCTCTCTCTCTCTCTCTCTCTCTCTCTCTCTCTCTCTCTCTCTCTCTCTCTCTCTCTCTCTCCACTCTCCCCCAATCTGATCTGTACTTTTTTTTTTGCCTGTCATCATCCTATCCCCATCAAACAGTGAAGTTTATTCTATTTCCCCTTCAAAGTGAGATTCATGCATTCCCCTTGAGCCCTCCTTGTTATTTAGATTCTCCAGGTCTGTGAATTGTGACATGGTTATCATATACTTTATAGCTAATATGCACTTAACTGAGTACATGCTTGTCTTTCTGGGTCTGGGTTACCCCTCTCAAGATGATCGTTTTTTCTAGTTCCATCCATTTGGCTGTAAATTCCATGATGGTATTTTTCTAAGAGCTTAGTAATATTCCATTGTGTAACTGTACATCATTTTATTTATCCATTCTTCAGATAAGTGATATCTATGATGTTTACAGTTTCTAAATATTACAAATAAGACTTTTATAAACATAATTGTGAATGTGTCTTTATGGTATGGTGGAGCATCCTTTGGATATATTCTCAGAAGCATTATAGATTGGTCTTAAGGTAGATTTATACCCAATTCTCTGAGATACTGCCATGTTGATTTCCAAATTGTCTGTACAAGTTTATGCTCATAACAGCATTGGAGGAGTGTTCCCCTTGCTCTTTGTCCTCTCCAGCATGAGCTATCACTTGTGTTTTTGATTTTAGATGTTTTGGCTGGCATAAGATGGAATCTCAATATCATTTTGATTTGTGTTTTCCTGATGCCTAGAGATGTTGAAAATTTTTTGTTTCTGTGCTCTTTAAAATTCTTCTGCTGAGAATTCTCTGTTTAGATCTGTACCCCATCTTTAATTGGATCATTTGGTTTTTGGTATTTAGTTTCTTGAATTACTTATATACTTTGGAAATCAGCCTCTTATCAGATTTAAGGTTAGTCAAGATCTTTTCACAATCTTTAGGTGGCCATTTTGTCCTATTAATGGTGCCCTTTGCTTTATAGAAACTTTATTTTTAGGTTTGTGAGGTCCCATTTATTAATTGTTGATCTTAGTGCCTTCACTATTGGTGATCTGTTCAGGAAGTTGCCCCCTATGCCAATACATTGAAGGCTATTCCCCACTTTGTCTTCTATTAGTTTAGGTATATCTGGTTTTATTTTGAAGTCTTTGATTCACTTTGACTTGCGTTTTGTGCAAGGTGATGGATATGGATCTATTTGCATTCTTCTGCACGCTGACATCCAATTAAACCAGCACCAGTTGTCGAAGATGCTTTCCTGTTTTCATTGTATAATTTTAGTTTCTCTGTCAAAAATTAAGGGGCTCATAGGTATATGGGTTTATGTTTGTGTCTTCAGTTTGATTCTACTGATAATCCTGTCTGTTTTCATGACAGTGTCACCCAGTTTTAATTACTCTATATCTGTACTAAGAGCTTTGAATTGGGGATGGTGTTTAATCTGAAAATTTATTTATTATTCAGGATTGTGTTAGCTATTCTTTTTTCAACATGAAGTTGAATATTGTTCTTTTAATGTGTGTATATAATTGTGGTGGTATTTTAATGGGGGATTGTACTGAATGTGTAGAATACTTTCAGTAAAATGGCGATATTTCCTGTTAATCTTACCAATCCATGAGCATTGGAGATCTTTCCTTCTTCTGAAATTGATATTTTCTTTAGTCTCTTTCTTCAAAGATTTGAAGTTCTTTCATGTAGGTATTTCACTTATTTAATTATAGTTACACCTAGATATTTTATATTATTTCCAACTATTGTTGTTTCCCTGATTTCTTTCTCATTCCAATTGTCATTTATACATAGAAGGGCTACTGATTCTTTTTTGTTTTTTATTTTGAGTTCACCTTAAATGCAGCAAATTCACAGAAGGTATTTACCAGCTCTAGGAATTCCCTAGCAGAGTTTTTGGACATGCTTATATATATTGTCTTATCTACAATAGTGATACACTAACTTTTCTTTCCCAGTTGTGTCCCAGTTGTTGTTATTTTGCTGAAGCGACCAGTAATGAAACATGAACTGGGAATCAACAGACCCACATGGAGTTTATTGGTAGAGAATAGAAAAAGGGGTGTTAGAAGTTGACCACGCAAAGCAGTGATAGTGGAGGAGAGTAGAGAGTGTATAAGAGTGGAGATGAAGGGGCAACTCTCACATGGTGTTGTTCACTTAAAAGGGAAAGCTTGCTATTACAAATAATGCTACTATGAACATAGTAGAGCAGAACCTGGAAGTAACCTTGATGCCCCTCACCTGAAGAGTGGATAGAGAAAATGTGGTACATTTACACAATGGAGTACTACTCAACAGAAAAAAACAATGGAATCTTGAAATTCGCAGGCAAATGGATGGCACTAGAAGAAACCATCCTGAGTGAGGTAACCCAGTCACAAAAAGACAAACATGGTATGTACTCACTCATATATGGATTTCAGACATGGATTAGGATAGTGCCAGTCTGCACTTCCGCTGACAGAGAGTCTGGGATACAGGAAAGAATCTAAGAGAGATATGCATGGTACTCCAGAGAATAGGAACGAGACAAGATCTTCTGAACAGAATTGGAACATGGCAAGGGGTGGGCAGGGGGGTGTGAGAGCTGGGACGAAGTGAGGGGGAGAAGAGGAAGAGAGAGTAGGTCATGGGGGAACAGGAAGGTTGAGTGGGGGGAAGAATAAGGGAAGAACAGGATGAGAAATACCATAAAAGAGGGAGTCATAGTTTAGAAGACAGATCTGGCACCAGTGAGACCCCTAGTGGTCTAAAGGGATGACACCAACTGGCAAGCTAAGCAATAGTGGAGAGACCATCTTAAATGCCCATTCCTAATAATGAACTTGACGTCTACACTATATGCCATCCTAGAACCTTCATCCAGTGACTGATGGAAGCAGAGGCAAACACCCATAGTTAAACACTGAACTGAACCCATGGAACCCAGAGAGAGAGAGGGGCAATGAGCAAATTAGCTAAGAATGGGCTGGCAAAACCAGCAGAGACAGCTGATCTGAACAACGGGAGCTCTTGTACCCCATAGAGACAGCTGGGAGGCCAACATGGGACTTATCCAGACTCCCTGAGTGTGAGAGTTAGTGAGGAGGCCTGGGCAACCTATGGGGTCTTGGGAAGTAGATCAGTGTTTATCCCTGTCATACAAACTGACTTCGTGTGTCCCTAACAAAAAAGGGGGATGCTCTCTCAGCCTGGACTCTTAGGGGAGTGCCTGGACCCTGCTCTGAGTGAAATGACAGACTTCTGGATATCCCCTATGTGGAAGGAAGTGGGGATAGGGTGGGAGACTGGGGAGGACGGTGTGGGGGGCGGTGCGGGAGTTGGGGGAGGGAGAGGCAACTGGGATTGACGTGTGAAGCAAGCTATTTAAAATTAAAGTAATAAAAAAAAGCTAAATTAATAGGGGGGAAGCTTGAGCATGCATACTGGCATGTGTACTGAGTCAGTATGCAGCTCCATAACTCTGTAACGAGTGATGTAGTTATGATGTGGCACACCACCGTGCGTGCCACGCCTGTTGTCAGGGAGTGAGGTCAGTATGATGCCAGAAGATTCAACACACTTGATCTCTTTTCTTTGTCTTATTGCTCTAGCTAGAACTTCAGGTACTATATTAAATAAATATAGAAAGAGTGGACAAGCTTTTTTTTTCTGATTTTAGTGCAATAGGTTTGAGTTTCTCTCCACTAATTTGATGATGCCTATTGGCTTGCTGTATACAAATTGTCTTTATTATGTTTAGGTATGTTCCTTGTATCCAGAACTCCCAAAGTTGTTTATCGTGAAGGGGTGTGGATTTTGTCAAAGGATTACTTAGCATCTAATGAAATGATGACGGTTTTTGTTCATATAGTGGACTATATTGATAGATGTTTTCCTGTTTTGAACCATCCCTGCATTTCTGAGTTGAAGCATATTTGATCATGGCAGATGATCTTTTTGATGTTTTCTTGCATTCAGTTTGCCAATATTTCACTGAGTGCTTCTGCATCAATATTAATGAGGGAAATTGCACTATAATTCTCTTTCTTTGTCGAGTTGTGTATTGTTTGGACATTAGGGTGACTGTGACGACCTCTTAAACAGAATTTGGCAATATGCATTCTGTTTCTGTTCTGTGGAATACGTTGAGGAGTATTGATAGTAGCTCTTTCTTGAAAGTCTGGAAGAATTCTACACTAAAACTATCTGACCCTGATCTTTTTAGGGGGCAGGGGAAGATTTTTAGTGACTGGTTCTATGTCCTTAGGTATTATGGGTCTGTTTGAATCATTTATCTTAATTGACTTTATTTTAATAAGTGGTAATTATCAAGAAATTTGTCCATTTCTTTTTTACTTTTCTAATTTTGTAGAATACAAATTTTTGAAGTATTAAATAACGATACTTGGGATTTCCTTAGTTTCTGTTATATTGCCTTTCCATTTTTGATTTTTTTAAAAATTTGGCTATTTTTTCTGTGTCTTTTGGTTAGTTTGGATTGGGCCTGTGTTTCTTCCTGATTTTCTCAAAGAACTAATTCTTTGTTTCATTGATTCTTTGTATTGTACTCTTTATTTTTTTATTGATTTCAGCCCTGAGTTTGAGAATTCCATGCCTTTTACTCCTTTCGCTTCTGTTTGTCTCTTTTTGTTATAGAGCTTTCAGGCTTATTTAGTTGCAAGTATGAGATCACTCTAATCTGTTCATGAAGACACTTAGTACTATGAACTTTCCTCTTAGCACTGCTTTCACAATGTCCCATAAGTTTGGGTAAATTGTACATTGATTTTCACTGAATTCTAGAGAATCTTTAGTTCCTTTCTGTATTTCTCACTTGAACCAGTGGTAATTCAGTAGAGAGTTGTTCAGTTTCCATGAGTTTTTAGGGTTTCCATTGTTGTTGAAAATCATCTTTGATCTGTGGTTGTCTGATAAGATACAGGGGGATATTAAATTTTTATATCTGTTGAGACTTATTTGTAACCAAGTATATGGCCAATTTAAGAAAATGTTTCATGAGGATCTGAGAAAAGTATATATATTTTTCTGCTTGGGTGAAATGTTCTGTATGTTTTTTTAGGTCTGTTTGAGCCAAGATATCTGTTACTTCTATTATTTTCTATTTAGCTTCTGTCTGAATGACTTGTCCATTTATAAGAGTGAGATTTGAAGTCTCCCCTTACTATTGTTGGGATTCATTGTGTGATAAATGCTTTAGTAATGTCTCTCTTAAAATTCGTGTGTCCTTGCATTTGGGACATAGATATTCAGAACTGAGATGCCGTCTTGGTGAAACTTTTTCATTTGATAAGTATTAAGTGTTCTTCCCCATATTTTTTGATTAATTTTGATTGGAAATCTATTTTGTTAAATATTAGAATAGTTATATCAGCTTGATTCTTGGAAGCATTTATTTGGATAATTTACTCTGAGGTATTAGTATCAAATTCTTTATATATATATATATATGTATATATGTCAAAATGAAAAAATCTATTTTGGCATCCATTCTATTACCCTATATCTTTGGGGAGGGAAGATTTAATCAATTGATATTGACTTTTAATTCCTATTATTTTGGTGGTGGTAGTGTTGTTGTTGTTGTTGTTGGTGGTGGTGGTGTTTGTGTGTGCATGCACACACATGTGTGTGTTTGCATGTGTGTGTTTCCCCTCTTCTGGTTTTGGTGGTATTAAATTAATTATTTCCTGCATGTTCATGTGTGTAGTTAGTTTCCTTGGGTTGGAGTTTTCCTTCTTGTACCTTCTATAGAACAGGATTTGTGGATAAATATTATTTAAATTTGACTTTGTAATTCAATACCCTGTTTTGTCTGTCTATGATAATTGAAAGTTTTTCTGGGTATGGTAGTCTGGGCTGGCTTCTGTGGATTCTTAGTGTATTCAAGATATCTTCGCAGGTTTTCTGTTCATAAGTCTTGTATAATTCTAATAGTTCAGCCTTCATATGTTATTCGTACTTTTTCTCTTGCATCTTTCTTTGTTCTGTATATTTAGTGTTCTGATTATTATGTAATGGGAATGCTTTCTGGTCCAATCTATTTCGTGTTCTGTAGCCTTCTTGTACCTTTACAGGCCTCTCCTTCTTTAGGCTAGGAAAATTTGTTTCTGTAATTTTGTTGAAAATATTTTTGGTCTTTGAGCTGATAATATCCTTCTTCTACTTTTACTTTTCTTAAATTTGTTCTTTTCATAGTGGCCCAGATTGCCGGGATTTTTTGTGTTAAGAACATTTTACATTTAACATTTACTTTGATGGATGCGTCAATTTTTTCTATTGTATCTTCTACATCCAAGATTCTTTCTTCCATCTTTTGTATTCTGTTGGTGATGCTTGTGTCTGTCATTCTGATTTTTCATCTTTATGAGTCCAATATCTTCTGTTTATTTTGTTGCTTCTATTTCTGCTTTTAGTTCTTAAAGAGTTTTTATCACCTGCTGCCCTTTTTTGTTTGTGTTTTCTGGATTTATTTAAGTGATTTATTCACTTTCTCTTTAAGGGCCTCTATTATCTTCAGATTGGAGTTTAGGTTACTTCCTGGGCTTTAACTGCTTTGGAGGATTCAGGGTTTGCTGTAGAAGAATAGCTGGCCTTTGGTGGTGCCATGTTGTCCTGGCTATTGTTGATTGTGTTCTTAGTCATCTGGGTTTGTGGTTATTATAGGTTTAGGAACTGATTTCTGGGTTTATCTTTATTGGGTGGATGTTTCTTGGTTTTTTGTTTGTTTGTTTGTGTGCTTTGTTTTGTTTTTTTTTTTCCTCTTAGTTTCTGTTTCTTCTCTGCACTCCTGGCCTACGTGACCAGGATTTCTGGTTACTGTGGAGTCTTCAAGTCAAGCAGTTTGACTTTCTTGCAGTTTTGATGGCCTGAGAAACGTCTGGAGTTTGGAGTACACATATTGCCTTTGTGGTTGTGGGGATCTGGGAACAGACATGGCCTCTTTAGTTATAATTCCAGTATAGTTTCTTTGGTTCCAGATACGTTTGTTGCCAGTAGGGTTCCAGGTATCTGCTTGGTCCCTGGGGATCATAGTATTGGCTTGGTATCTGGGAGAGTACACGTCTTCTGCAAATGGTGTGGTCTGGGCTAAGGAACTGAGGGGATGAAGTCTTGTTGTGGGTAAGTGATTGGGCTCCAATGAGTGTTAATTGGCAATGGATTCCTGGTATGGTGTGGCCTCCAGTAGTAGATCAGGAGACTTCTGCTGTAGTTGTGGGCTGAGATATAGAACCCAGGGACCGATGAGATTGCTTAGCTGTTGTTGCTGGACTTACAACCAAGAACATAAGAAAAATTCTTTTAAAATCTGTGCATTGCTCAGGCCAGCTGTGTCTTTGTCTCAGTTTCCTCATTTGGGCTTGGTAGTTCTGACATGGAAGCAAAGCTGCAAGTTATTTGGCATTTAATATGGTCTGCTTCCACCCAGATCACAACAGCTTTCTTTTCCTTTAAATTATTTTAGAAAAAATGGGTTTTATTATTTGATTTTGTTTATATGCATCATTCTTTCCTTCCCCCATCAAATTTGAGTCTTTCTTGCTGGTTCTATTCCTAGTCACACATAGTATCTTTTTCTGTGTTAATGTTACTTGTGTCTCATTCCTTTATCTTCCTCCCTAAAGATAACACCCTCACAGTTTGACTTATAGTTGCATCTCTCTCTCTCTCTCTCTCTCTCTCTCTCTCTCTCTCTCTCTCTCTCTCCAAACCCCCCATGCACACTTATGCACATGTCACACATGTGAGAGCAAACATGTTTCTTGTCTTTTTAAGTTAGGCTAATTTTACTTAGCACACTTACTTTAGTCACTTTTACAATGTTATTTTTTATTCATGGCTCAAACCATTCTATTCCATATTTGCACCATATTTTCTTTATTCATTTATCTTTGGACAGAAATAGAAATAAAGTCTGACTCTTTCACCCATTTTTGATGAATTGTGCAGTAATAAACATTGATGTTTAAGATTCTCTGTAATATGTTGACTTGACTGTAACCAGAAATGGTCGTAGCTGGGTCATGTGTTAGCTCTGGCTTTCCTTTAATGAAAAACTTCCATACAGATTTCTGTACTGACTGTACTAGTTACATCCCTATTAGCAATGTGCAAGAATTTCTTTCCCCCACACTCACACACTTGTTACTGGTGTTTTCTTGATGATAGACCTTCTAAATGAAGTGTCTCACCTTCTTTTGGAATAGCCTTTCCAAGCTCTCTAAGCTCGAGTAATTCCTTAGTTCTTAAGTTCTAATCATGATAAGGACAAAACATGTTTGTACAAGGAATGTCTATATGAGAAAGGAACTCCCCCTTACCTTCCAGAACCATTTCAGATAAGGAGGAATACAATTTCATGTGTTTTAAAACTAAGTACAAGGTTGAGAGATTTATCATGCTGTTAGAGGAATTTAGAACCTGGAGAAGAAAGAAGACACATGTTAGTTTTAGCTATAGGACACTGTACTTTCTTGGTAGGTATTGTCAAGTCTCGTCCTTCAATTGCAGGTAAGTAAAGATAACTGTTTGAGAGAACAATGGTAAGATTTAAAGATAACTGGTATAGAGAATGTAGACCTTTGTGGTGGTTTGAAAGAAAATGTCCCCAAAGGGAGGTGTTGCTTTTTTGGAGTAGGTATGGCCTTGTTGGAAGAAGTCTGTCACTGTGGGGGAGTGGTTGAGGTCTCATATATGCTCAAGACATGCTCAGGCTCTCATACTACTTCCTGTTGCTTGTATGTCAAGATGTAAGAACTCTCAGCTCCTTCTCTAGCATCATGTCTGCCTGGATGCTGTCTTGTTTTCTTCCATTATAACAGACTAAGCCATTGAACTATAAGTGAGCCACCATAATTAAATGTTTTCCTTTGTAAGAGTTACCATGGTCATGTTGACTCTTCACAGCAATAGAAACCCTAACCAAGACAACCTGCAATACATTACCACAATTCTGCATTTCCCAACTCTCTCACAATTCTAAGATTTTCCAATACTGAAATTGTGGCAGAACCTACAAATGGAATGATATGTTAAAACATGATTAATACTTCTTAGTGAATATGTCACTAAGACATATTTTTAAAATTCATGACAGATTTTTAAAATTGTGATAACAATGATGTCTCTGGCTGTAGTGGAGCACTACATAACATGGGAGTACATTAATTTGTCAGTATAAAACTATACTTTCCTCACCCACAAATTCTCCATGTAGTAGCATAGTTTTCAGGTAAGATTTTAATTACATGCATAGGAAATAAAGCAAATAAATTATTGGTATAAGAAAATCTAGAATGCATTAAGAGAATGTCAAGATACCCCATGATTCTGGAGACATTACTGACTGGATAAACAGAGTGGTGGTGACTTAACTCATTTGATGAACAGTATTTATTAAGTATTCACTATATTTCAGGGATCTTTCTAGATGTTGAGATTACAGCTAGAGACATGTCACATCACTTTGTCATGGTAATGCTCTTCCTCTGTTAAGTGCCTTGTACTCTCAAAACAGAGGAACTTATTAGTGTTCTAGTTTTCAGGGCAGATATACAGTGGGGACACAAAGTAGTAAAGGTTATTGGTGCACCAATTAGGTGCCAGAGAAAGAAAAGTGAAATCGGGAAGCTACATAAGAGACAACATGATTACAAGATCATTACTCAGTTCCTCTACTAGAAACATGCACAAAAGTCATTAACTTTCTCTATGGGTCTGATGAGATTCCCATAATAGGTTTCTCATAAGGTGGAGAGCAAAAACCCACTTGGTTATATTTGAATAAAGCAGAGAATCAGGTTCCTCACTTTCAAGTCGCTCTACTGTGGGAAGACCGTGAAAGTGCATTGAATGAGCACAGTCTCTGTAAAACTGACTGCTGGTGTCTGTTCCTGTCTTGTCTATTTCTTAGGTGACTTATATGGAGAAAGCCTAGCAGACTTTGATCCCATTCTGACGCTTGAAAGGGGTAATAAAACCTATCTTGAAAGAATTAATAGATAGCTACAGGTTAAGGTCATAGGAAACAACTGGGGTTTAAAGTTAATATTAAAAACAAACAAAATCCTCACATTTACTTTGACTGTTAAGTAGCATCCCTTACATTTTATTTAGCAACTGTAAATTATATGATTATTTATTTTCACTTAATAGCTGTCACATCACCTCTCAGATAATTATGAACACTCTGATACAGATTGTATTTTCAACACTATCAGTAATGTAAATATCTAAAACACGCTAGGTAGACACATGATTGGTAGGTGCATGATTGGCAGCAATGAGTAATTACAGTGTATCCTTTGTCCTACAAGTAGTTACTTTCAATTTAAGGACTTTAGTTCGTACACTGAATAGTATATTTTTGAGTTGAACTTATGCATTGATTTAACAAAAAATAAAATAAAAATTGTTTCCCCCCATAGATGCCCAAGATTAATTGTATAAACTAGGCACATTGGGTAAAAATTTAATTTCACCCATCACGAACAGTCAGCATTGAGTTGTCAGAATCATATCTTATAGCTCTTTCATGGAAAACTTTAATCTCCTTAACCCTCATTTACAGTGCAGTACTGTGAAACAAGGCTGAGTCAGAGCTTAATGGAGAAAAAATGAAGATGAAATGGCAAAAGGGAAAGTGAAGGATTGCTCCCATTTGTTAATTCAGTAAAACAAGCACATGATCAGAAGCTACTACACCAGGAGGCCAATTCAGTGTCCCAGGAAGCTTCAGAGAGAGGACAAATCTAGCATCTTCTCTTCCTTTGATCTACACAGGGTCTAAATGCAAGCTACTAAGAATTAAATCCAATCACTTGTATTTGCAGGGATGCATTGTCCTCTCTTTTTCAAATGTCTACATATATCAGAAGTTAACAACCAAAATCCTCCCTTCAAAATGCCACAGCACGTTTTTGGTAGTCAACTACAGAGAAAGAACCCTTAGTGCTCCAGTGTTCTACTTTTCTAGCAAGTGTTCCTTCACACAAATCCAAAACAACAATTCTGACCATTGATCATCCTGATACCCTGTCTTTCCCCAACCCAGCTCTTTCCATTTCCACTGACGGTTTACCAGGAGAGTGCCATATTATCTTTTTAAATGAATTCTCATTAGAATATGCTTTAGCTTTCATCGTATTCCCACAGAGCATTCTTTTCAACTGTAAAATTGCTCATAGTTCATCACACCATACCACTTCCAAAGAGTGCAAAAGCAAACAAGAAAATGCTTGTGTCTATCACAAATTATCCTTAAATTTGAAAACTACGTAACTCATAACTTTCCCTACTTTCACACCCAGTTTTCAGGCCATTGCATTACATTTCATTGTCAATAGGTTTGGTGGGTTTTTTTTGGGAGGGGATTGGAGTCCGTGTCCTAGATGAGCACTGCATCTATAACACTCTCACCTTTTCTTCTCTCCACAGTTCTCACCTTTCCCCTCCAAACTACATGGTCTTTTTTTAAAATTATTACTAACACACACTCTCTCACACACACAGCATAACCTATGAATTCATTTAACTTTGCTCATATGAGCTTATGTCCAGGGCCGATTACTTAGGATTAGACAAGCCATATAGGAGTTTCTCCCTGGAGTCTAGGCAACACTAGTTGACATTTCAGCTCCAAGATGCCATGAACTCTCTCCCCTTCACTGGCTCTAGTACACATCATATTTTCATTCAGTAGTGTGAGTCATTATAATGACCTCAGCAATTTAATTGTTTGCTTGGTTTTGCAGATTGTAGGATTCTTGAGATTTGAGACTCACATTACTTCTACAAAAAATATGTGTTGTTTCCATAACCAAGAACAGTCACTCTTACATCTCAGGTCAGATGGGAGTTAAGTAGGTAACAGTTAATTAGACTACACTTCAAATGTTCAGTACTCATCTGCCTACAGCAGTTTTAAATGAGTTTTGACTTATAAAGTAGTCTCTTTTCTATATGATCTTGCGTCTTTCAATAGGTTATACCAGCGATGAAAGCATGCTCAACAAATACAGGAATTCATTCTGAGAGCAGGCTAACAATCAACTGCATTGCTTTTGCTAATGTTTAGGCTAGAAGATCCACTCAAATGAAAGAGTTTTTAAAATACGTCCCATCTGCAAGGAAGGACTCACAATGTTATTTTGGGAAAAAAAATGGCTATGCAGAGTCATGTAAAATTTTTTTGTATATGATTGAACCACTTTTAACATCAATATACTGTATCCTATGAGTCAACTAAGGCATACTTGAGCATTGTCATGCTGCTTCTCTGGGCATTTAGGCAGTACTTGGTACATAATAGTGATTGATCTATTAATGTTGGCATAATATGGACAACTTATTTTAACTATTATAATTTTATTTATAACGACTAAAATCTCTAAAACCAGAAAAAATTAAACTGTGCTTATAATATGTCAACTATTTTTAAAAGATATGAATAAAGAAGGATGCTATCAATGATAGTAAACATTTATAATACATAAAATCCAGGAATAATATACAGTAGAGGAGGTACTCTGGTTCAGGGTTTGCTTGTCACTAAAGAGATCTGAGGAGCTAATGTGAAATTTAACGATGTTATGGACTGCCTAGGAGAACCAAGACTGAAAAACCAGATCCTTAACTTATTGTCACTGACATCACCACCCCTGTTTCTATTATCATTTAAAATGCTACTAAGAATGACTTGTAATCTAACTGTTGCTGTTGTACCACTTGTTATTGCAAAAGACTTTTGGAGAAGGAACATCTATGTAACAGATTCAGTCTTTATGAAAGTTGTTCCCAATCTATTCACAGCTGCAAGGACAAGAACCTTTCTGTGCAGCCACAGTTACTGCTTATACTTTCAGTTTATTTTATTTTCTCTGTGTAGGTGATCAGATTCTGCATTCTTGAGAGATATATAATGGCTTTATCTCTCTGAATAAATACTATCCTGAAAAGTAGGGAGAGAAATTCCTTTTCCCTAACATTATAGCACTTTTTAAATGCAAATACCTGGAAATATTTCACATAGACTTGGCCAGCTACCATTTGGCTGAGTTAGAAGTTTGTTTAGTAATCTTCTTATCAGTCAAACAGCTGGAAGTCTAGATAAGCCTTGTGTCCAAGCAGAAGCCAGTATCAGCTTGCTCTCAGATAAAAGAAGAGGGGAAATATATTAGAAATGAAGGAGTTCATCAGAGGGAATTAATTTGGAAGTTTTGCTGGCATGTAGTGAATTCTCAGGACTGGGGAATTCACCATTCAATGAAATTAGGACTGGATGGTGCTCCCAGTATCTTCTTTCCTTCAGAATTACTTCAGTGTGAGATTTTAAAAGTGCTCCATGTCTGGGTGTTTATTTGACTCTCTACAAATGCAATACTGTTGTGTTTTGCTCTACTCAGTAGGCATGTCACTGAAAACTTTCCTGCAAATTGATTTTATCTTGTAAATGTAAACCTAATTGGAATACAGTAGGGGGGACTTGCTAGTTAAGGGAGTCCTTGTGTAGTGTGAAAACTGCTTATTTTCTTTCCAATAAGCACTCTTTCATGTATCTGTTCTGTGAATTTAAATTTTTGTGCAATGAGTTTCATGTAACTTTGCTTATCTGTGCACTGTGGGGCACTTGTGGGAAATGTATTAAAATCAATTTAGTAATATTCCTTTACTGAATACCTCTCACACACCCCAACAACACGAGCCTTTTGCAATTTGAAAACACCAGAATTACTAGCGAAGAGATCATAAGTCCCTTTATGTAACTCTTCTGCTAAAGTGTTTAGTTAAGTGTCAAACTCCCCTGAATCTTAGATACTACTATATGACAGAAGGATATGACTGAAGTAAGAAAGTCTTACAATAAATTGATGAGCCAATTTAAAACTAGTCTACCTTTTCAGGTATTTCCTACATTTAGTCTAATGTGGAAGGTAAGTCTGCATGAAAAAAAATGAGCTCTAGGTTTGAATACAAGTAACACGTTTTTTTTTTAACTTCCTAAAGCATCTGTTATGTCATGTGTGCAGGGGTCTAAGGTGACTTACATAGGAAGATGACATAGTCATACTGAGGCAAATGACATGATTTACACATGTTTATTAAGGTGCTGACCTAAGAAAGTCTTTTAGGTCCCCTCTCAAGTTGATAACCTCTTTTAATATAATTATTATTATTGTTATTGTACATGCTTATTTATATGTGGATGAATGCATGTGTATACACAGACATATTACAGCATGCTGAATACATTTTTGTCATAAGCTTGTATATTGTTTCATGGATGAAAGAAAGAGAGACAGAGAGAGAGACAGAGAGAGAGAGAGAGAGAGAAATACATAGCCTCTCTATGAAATCCTCACTAATAGCCAGGAACTTGGAACACAGACTAGGCTGGCCTCAAACTCATACAGATCCAGCTTTTATACACCTCCCAACTCTTGGGCTGAAAAGCAGGTGCCCCCACATCTGGCAAGTTTTTCATTATCAATAATGTGATATGGAGTGAGTTACTTAATCTTAATTCTCAGATTTTGAATGCCTGAAACATTTTTCAAAAATTTGTTCTTGGAGTTCTTAAAAAGTGAACAAAGTATGATATGTAACTCTTCAAGTATGATCAGCGACAAGAGAGCACATAATAAATGTTCATAGTATTTACAACACTCAAGAGGCACTGCTTACCAAGTGGCAAAATTGAATTCTGAGAGCCCAGTCACTCTGATAGGTGGCTCCTTAAAGAGATTCTGGGATTCCTGTATCACTCTGCCTTCTTACCTTTAGGTATCTGTGACATAATATATAGCATTCATATCTATACTGACAGTAAATATTTTCTCATATTCTTTCTTTCTGCAATTGTGACTCTTCATTTTATTGGAAATAGATTTTTGTCATATAATATAACTTAATTATGATTTCCCCTCCCTCTACTCCTCACAGTTCCCCCACTTTCCCTCCTATTCAGATGGACTTTCTTTGTCTTACTATAAAACAAGCAGATTTCTAAGGGATAACAATATAATATAACAAAAACTAACACATTGTAACTGGAAAAAATAGACAAACAGAAGGAAAAGAAACCAAGATAAAACACAAGAAACAGGGACTGACATATCTCAAATGAAGGAATCCCATAAAAAACACTGAACAAGAGTATGCATGCACAAAGGACTTTTAGGGTTAAACAGAAAAAAGAAAAATAATAAAAACACTAATAAAATGAAAATAAGATATCAAAAGGAGAAGTTCTGACAGAACATTATGAGACTAGGAACCTCAACGCCAAAGATGCTATTGAGTTCATTTTCCATTGGCCAGCTCCTGCTGGGCATGGCATGCGAACTATCTTTAATAGTAGTTTGGTTCCCCAGTAATGCTCCATTGGAATAAAACTAAAGGTCATGTGTCCTTTTCTCTTTTCAACTGTAGAATTTCCTTTAGTGAAGACTGTCTGGATTCTGGCATAATGCCTCAGTCTGTGAATTTACATGAGTATAAAGGGAAACCTTTTCCTTGAGAGAAGCCTTCCCGCCATCCTGATTCCAGAGCCTCATGAGTCCCAAATAACACACAGGAGGCTATATTAATTATGAGGCTGTTGGCCTTGCTTGTTTCTTACTGGCTAGCTCTGACTTAAGTAATTGCCCCATAATTGCTAATCTAAGTATATCTCTTACCGGAGAACTTTCCGGGCTTCCTACCCCATGGCGTTACATCTTGACTCCCTGTGTTTCTCCTGTGTTTCTCCTACCCAGAGTCCTCCTGGATTCCTAGTCCCACCTATCTTGGTTCCCTATTGGCCAAGAGTGCTTTATTGATGTATACACAGGACTTCCCCCATCACATGAGCTTTGATAATGTTGGATAGAGGCCTTTTCTTTCTGGGTGTCGTTGATTCCCTCTGAATCTTATACTCTTTCTGCCTCCTTTTCTGCAGGGTTTCCTAAGTCCTGAGGGGAGGAGATTTGACGGGTGCCTCCCATTTAGAGCTGTGTGTTCCGAGATCTCTCTGCATAATGTCTAGCTATTCGATTCTTCATTTGTTCCCATCTGCTCCAGGAAGAAGCTTCTCTGATGATGGAAGAATAAGATACTGATACATGAGTATAACAGAACATCATTATGAGTCATTTGATTGTCTTTTTTAAAACAGTGGTATTTGGCTTTAGCATATGTTTCTGAGCTATATACTCTCAGGTTCTTAGTGAGCCAAGCAATGTCAGGAGTGGTTTCCATCCCAAGGACTGGAGCGTAGGTCAAATCAGATATTGGTTGGTTACTCTGTCAAGGTTTGTGTCACCCTTGCCCTAGCATAACTTAAAGAAAGAACACCATTGTGATAAAGTGTTTGTGGTTGGGTTGGTGTTTACATTTCTCTTTCTTGTACCAAAGCATCTCCATGTTCAGTGAGTTGTATAGGTTTTTGTCTTCAGCAATGGAACCTTGCTATCAGTGTGTGAAGAGTAACCTGTAGTCTTGGAAATAGCCTGTGTTGTTTGTAGTTTCACATAGGATCCTTTGGTCAACAAGTCTTATACACATATTAAAACAGAAGCTTTCTTAACCTACCAAAGAACTATGCATTCAGAATGCTCAGTATCTTTGTCTGCTCCAAACTTTCCTGGTTTCAGGAATATTTTAATCCAGTATCTTTTGACCTCTGTAGTCCATTGCTCAAATGTGACATACTTGCTTCAAGCTTGCTTATTACATTGTATATGTGTTTTCTGATTTTTCTTTTCTTCTCAAGAAAGGGTTTCTCTGTTTAATAGCTCTGACTGTCTTGGAACTCACTTTGGGGACCAAACTAGCCTCAAACTCAGATATATCTGCCTGCTTCTGCCTCCACAGTTCTGGGATTAAAAACACACAGCACTGCCGCCCAACCTTGTATTTGTCTGTAAAGGGACTATTTACTTTAGCAATAAGTGCTAGTGCATGCTTGTAGTTTCCTTTGGATGAGCTTCATCCTCCTTTTCTGGTTACTCCATTCCCAGGTTTAAAATATTGGAGTTTCCTCCCTCTGAACTTTTCTTCCATGTTGGTCTTCATGGGAACATGGTTTATGTCACTTACTGGCTTATTTATGAATTTGCCTTTTAGATCATTCCTATGACACTTGAGATGAGAGTCCACCTTGATATTCACTCAAATCATAACATAGGTGCTTTAATGTTATACTACCAGTGTTTACCACAGAGCCTAGCAACAATAAAGTATAATTATCCACATTTTCCTTTCTCTGATCCTGACTGGTAAATACACAGGCACATACACACACACACACACACACACACACATACACACACACACACACATATGCACACATGCACTCACATTTTAGTAAAGAAAGAAAGTGTTTGTTGTCATGAAGACTTCTTTTTTTTCTTCCCCCAAAGAGTCACCTGACTCCAGAGTAAATACCACACAATGTAAACAAATTAGAGAGGTCTTCACCTTACCATTTAACATGGCCAAATATTCCCAGGGTATCTGCAGACACTGAAGTAAGCATTTTCTCTGAACTATACTCTTTGAATCTACAGCTGTAAAATCAATACACGACTTACTGAAAACAGTGAGCCATTTCTGTTTTGTGTACTGTATTACAAATAACTTTATCCAATTGTGTTTGCACATGACCTTCTCACTTGTAAAACTTGTTCATTAAACATATTTCTTATTTGTTCTAGTGGATTAAAATGGGCAGATGGCGAGAGAGATTACTTAAAGAGACTACTGGAAATAGTGGGTGAATTTGGGGTTCAGGTAAAAAACGTGGTGCGAGGGAAATTCCCAGGAATCTACAAAGATGACTCCAAATAAAACTCCCAGCAATAGCAGATATGTAGCCTGAACTGGTCATTTTGATGACTAGGCAAGACTTCAAAAGGAGGGAATGGGAAACCAACCCAGCCACATAACATTCAACCTATAGTTTGTCCTACCTGTGGGATATGCTAGGGTGTGCATGGCCTAGAGACTGAGGGGCTGGACAACCAATTATGGGTCTAGCCTACAACCCATGCCAGGAGAGTAAGCCCACTCCTGACAATGAATGGATCACCAGGACCCACAAGCTGGAAAACTAAGAGGCCTAGGATATAACCAAGCATGACTGGAGGAAAAAACGCCAATGTAATGATGTCTAATGATATTCTGCTATACACATAGATTGGTGCCTAGCCCATTTGTTTGTTATCAGAGAGGCTACATCCAATAATTGATGAAAACAGATGCAGACCCACAGCCAAATAATAGGCAGAGCTCCTGTAATGCTGCAGAAGAAGGGGAGAAAGGGGTGTAGTAGCAGAGTGGTCAAGAACACCACAAGAAAACTCACAGACTCAAATAACGTGGGTTCATACAGGCTCAAAGTTACTGAACTGACGACCAGGGAGCCTGCATAGGACTAACATCGGCCCTCTACATATATAGTGTGTAGCTTAGTCCTCTTGTGTGACTCCAAAGAGTGTAAACAGGACCTGTCTCTGGCTCTTTTACGGGCTTTTGGGTCCCTACTTCTCATACTGGGTCACCTTGCCCAGCCTTAATACATGAAGAGATGCTTAGTCTTACTGCTACTTGACATGCCATGTTTTCTTGATACTCATGGAGAACTGCCCTTTCCTAAACAGAAAGAGAGGAGGAGTGGATTGGGGAGTAGAAAAAGAGGGGGTGTGGAGGGAAGGCCTGGAAAGAAAGCATGGAGGGCAAACTGTGCCCAGGATATTATTAATTAATTAAAAAGTCAAACAATATTCAATAAACAAGACAAGCTTGGGGTTTACTTCCCAAAGAGATCTTCACAGAAAAGCCTTTGTTGATGTTCCTGGGAACTTAATACAAGTCATTCTTGCAATGAAGTTGAGTATGTACTATAATGTTTTAATAAATCTTGGCTTTCCAACATAAATTTAAATTTCTTTGTCTTCTCAGTTAGGTTGTAGGGCTGCTCATTAATATTTAAAATTTAAAAAGTAGTCTTCCTCAGAGAAAAGCACACCAGTTGTTTGTCCAGTGCCAGGTGGAATACACTGAAAACATATAAATGTGACATTATATGGAGTGAGCAAGTTATAGTTAGGAAAATATATAGCCTTAATAATTAATTTCTGCATTTAATAACTTGAAATAAATCATTGAAAAGTTTTTGTGTTTAAAGTATTTTATGTGTATGGAAAGCCTTTATTTTCTTAATCTGTTTTAGCTCCTTAGCAAGCAGAGTATTGATGGTACAATTGAAATATTTTTCTGAATCATCTATTTACACATCACATTATACACTACAACTGTATGTGTTCCTGGGGAACTTCATATGAGTATGCCATACTAAATAATTTTGTTGGCACTATTTTGAGTAGCTTTTGGTTAATGAGATTACTACAAAGCAAATGTCTATGTAGTTTGTTCCTTATTAATTCTGTATGACACACTAGCATGTGAATGACTATGTTTAATTTAACCAGTTTTTGAGTAATGGGTATCAGAGTTGCTTAATTTTACACTTGTTAATAACAATGGTATCAGGCAGCCATAGTTACCTGTGCCTTTTGCTTTATATCAGGAGCATAGTGGCCACTGCATGATTCCCTAGAACTCTAATGGCAGATTGTAGAGTATGTGTGTTTTCAAATTTACAAAACTAATGGGAGTTAATTTTCTAGAAAAGTTGCATTACTTCTAATTCTGTCAGTACCCTACCATTCACTGACCTTGCTCTGAAGTCACTCATGTTGACCATTGCCAGACATAAAGAACTACAAACCTGGTGATAACAAAATGGTATTTAAGAGTGGTTCAAATTTTAACCTCAATTTTGTTAATTAGCATGAACATGGCCTATATGTTAGTGGTTGTTCCTGATTCTTACTCTGTAAAAAACTTGCATGTATCTTGTGAACTTTCTGTCTCTTTCAATATTTTATTGTGATGCAGCTAGTAATCCCTTAAACAGTTAAGGGGATGACTCTCATATCAGTCAACATGCTTAACACATATCATTGCTGAGGCTTTCATTTTCATTTCCCTTGTGAAAACTGTAATAATACTATTTCTCAGGGTTAATATTCTCAGGTTCATGCATTTTCTAAACAAATTCTTTTATGAGTCTTACATTAATAAATACTTTTATATACCAGGGAAAGGAAGATATTTGCCTACATATATTTAAAAATAATTTAGACTTTTACTTTTCATTCCATTTTAGTAAAAATCTAGAAGTAGTGATATTTTACTTTTCAGGTAGAAAACATTGTAGATCATCAGGTCTACTTTACTGTTTTATATATCCAGAAGATCATTTTAGCTTGTATATTAAAAAAATCTTCCTTTTAACATGAATACATTTACTTGAGAGGACATTTCATATAAATATCAATGAGTTTGTAACTCTATTTTCTAAATTCACCATTCTTTTTATTGATTACTTATGTATTTCTAAATCAATGCTTGTAACAGTCCTTGTGTCAATTATTATAAGTTTCAATAGACAAAGAGAAATTTTTTCTCTACATTTGTTTGCTTCATAAACACCCAGATCACGTGAGGGTTTCTGCTCACTTATATAACATTCTTTTACACTTTTATCAATAACTCATGTGAAAGCTTGTTTGGATATTTATTAGACATTGATTGAGACATTGATTAGATGGTAAAAAAATGATTCCTCTCAGAAGCTGCTGAAAGTCTCTCAATAAATATGGCATGCATGTTAAACTGTTTAGTCATGCTTTGCATTCTGCTTTTATTTTATATCTCTAGCAATGTATAATTGATATACAATATATTATGCTTGGATATTAATAGATTATGACACACACAGATGCACACATATGAATCATAACAACAGTAAAAATAATGAACTTTCTCCAGTGTTAAATGGTCTTTTCTATGCTTACCTCCTCTTTTAGAGGAGTCTATTATTTTCTTCCTATAGACATAATTATTTTAAGGAGTATTTCGTCATTTTGATTTTTATTTTCTCTATGAAATTTTGTTGTTTGTTCTTTAACATTTTCATATACGTATATTATGTAACAATTGTGATAACCCTTTCTCCAACACTGCTACTCTATTCCTTACATGTCTTTTTACATGTATTACTTTTGTTGTTATATCTTGTTTTGTTATTTATTTTTGATACCCCTTGAGTTTTACGAAGATCATCTGTGTAACCATGGGTGTGAAACTATTCATAAGAACCTTATGTCCATATGTGGTCCTCTTCAGTAGGTACTCCACTGAAGACAATGACTGTGTGTGTGTGTGTGTGTGTGTGTGTGTGTGTGTGTGTGTGTGTGTGTGTGTGTGTGTCTGTGTCTGTGTCTGTGTGTTTGGTTACATGTGAAGATACATTCTTGTACCTGTTTGAGAGATAGCATTGATTGTTGTTCATTACCCCTTTAATCTTCATATTTCTATCATTGTTATTGTGATGTTCTACTGTTGTCAAAGTTCCTTGGTAGCCTTGGAAAATTCAATTCTCACTGCAGCTGTTTTTATTAATAGTGTTGCTTCTATCATTTTATTTTTAACTGATCTTTTCTCAGTGGTTCAGTGTGTCCACATAGATGACTTTGAAAGTTTTTTGAGATTATGCTATAACTAGAATATTTCTCCCTTCCCTTTCATAACCCCAAGCCCTCCTATGCACTGCTCTGTGATCTTCAAATTTATGGCATAGAATTTTCTTGTTATTGCATATATGTGTATATATGCATACATATCCCTATATATAACTTGTTGAGTAAAGATAAATATATTTTAATGACTGACCATTTGACAGTGCACATCAAATCAGTGTGCTCTTGCCTGGGGAAGATCACTTTTCTTGCTCCAAGATTTATTCACTTTTCTATAATTCCTTTTGTAGAATTGAAGGCCCATGGGCTTTTCCCTATCCAATTTGGCATGTTTGTTGCTTTTACACTACCTCATGTCATATTTGGGCATTCATATTTGTGAGAGTTTATGGGCTTTTTGTTATTAGGACAATATGTACGTTTGTTATTAAGAGATACAATCTCACAACAAATGCATTTTTCTCTGGCTCTTAAAATCTTTCTCCCATATCTTTGGCAATGTTCCCTGATACTTAGGTGCAGGAGTGTTTTGTAGAATCCATTACTGATTGGGGTAGTCTGTTTGCTATAATAATTTGTGTCAGTCAAGCAACCCTAGAGGAGAGAGTTAGGAGTTTCTACACTGAAATTAGATTGGTATAAATGGTTTATATCTGATATTGTAAGACAGACTCTATACACAGCAATCATCTACTATGCAGCTCAAAAAGGAAGAATTTTGAAGAATTCTATTATAAAGTAATGATGAGTATGTGAGTATGTAAGGATGATCTTTTATTTAAATTAAAAACAATTTTATTTTACATATCAATCCCAGTTCCCTCTCCCTCCCATCCTCCCATGCTCCCACTGACCCTCCTTGCTGTCCCTCTTCTGCTCCCCAGGGAGGGCGAAGCCTTCCATGAGTGATTTTTCTTACTTTAAGGTCCTTTTGATTATTTAGTATTTCTGATATCTGAAGTTCTTAGAGGCTAAGGAGATTGCTTGGATTTTGCACTGATGGTTGTTTACAAAGGGTCTTCATTTTCTATGCACTTGGTAATTTGTTATTTCCTTTCTTGTTGCTCTAGGAAATACTTTCTTCATTTTTATTACTTTTTCTTCCATTTAAATTAGAAACAATCTTCTTTTACATGTCAATCTCAATTACTTCTCCCTCCCCTCCTCCAATACCCCCACCAACCCCCTATCCTATCCCCTTTCCGACTCCCCAGGGAGGGTGAGGACTTCCATTGTGATCTTCAAAGTCTGTCATATCATTTGCAGTAGGGTCTAGACCCTTCCCCAATTATCTAGGCTTGGAGAGTATCCCTATATGTGGATTGGCCTCCCAAAGTCCATTCGTGTACTAGTACTAAATACTGATACACTACAAAAGGCCACATAAATTAACCAAACTTCCAAACTGACATCTTTTTTCAGGGGGTCTGGAACATTCCTATGCTGGTATGCCAGCTACCAGTCTGGAGTTCATGTTCAGGATAGCTGTTTCTCTGGGTTTCTCCAGCCTGGTCTTGATCCCTTTGCTTATCACTCCTCCCTCTCTGCAACTGGATTCCAGAGATTAGCCCAGTGTTTAGCTGTGGGTGTTTGCTTCTGCTTCCATTAGCTTCTGCATGAAGGTTCTATGATATAAGGTAGTTATCAATTTCATTATCAGAGAATGACTTTTAAGGTAGCATCTCATACTAGTATTTACATTGTTAGTTGAGGTCAGCCATGTATATCTGTGGACATTTTCCTAGTGCCAGATTTCTCTTTAAACTTTTAATGGCTCCTCTATTATGGTATCTCTTTTCTCACTCTCCTCTATTCTCTTGACTCGATCTTCTTGGTCTTTCCAGTACCCCTCTTCTCTCCTCTTCTCCCCTTCTATTTCTTCTAACTCCCTCTCTCTTATACTCCTAATTATCTCAGGAGATCTTGTCCCTCTCCCCTTATACAAGGGAACATGTATTTCTTTCTTAGGGTCCTCCTTGTTTCCTTGCTTCTCTGGCAGTGTGCATTGTAGGCTGGTATTCATTGCTCTAGGTCTAAAATCCATATGTCAGTGACTACATACCTTTTTTGTTTTTTTGTGACTAGGTTAACTCACTCAGGATGGTTTCTTCTACTTCCATCCATTTACCTGTGAATTTCAATATTCCACTGTAATTTTCTCCTCAGTAGTACTCCATTGTGTAAATGTACCACATTTTCTTCATCCATTCTTCAGTTGAGGGACATCTAGTTTGCTTCCAGATTCTTGCTATTACAAATAATGCTTATATGAACATGGCTGAACATGTTCTGTACCTACCATGACATATTCTGAGGACCCTTAATAACACTTCTTTCCTTCAGGGAGACTCTCCATGTACCTTTATATGGTTCATCAACTAAAACACAATAGGAAACAGCAATTAGGGAGGACTTTACAGGAATCCTACACAAATAAAATGTCTAAGGTTATAGATATATCAGTAATTCCTATCTGATCATTATATATTATCAGATACATATAATTACTATTTAGTAATTTAAAAAATGAAAATTGTTTGTAAGATAATAGACCTTCATTTTTCAATTGACTTTTCCCAGATCATAAAACTATTTTAATTTCAATCCCGATACTAATATAGTGATTTGTTTACAGGTAGTGCCTTCAATAATATGTAGATGATATGATATTATAGGGATAGTTGTTTCCTGTACAGCTTACTGAAATTACAGACAGCTTTTGGCTTTTCTCTATGAACAATACATTGTTCTTTCCTAAAATATTATTTTTGCTAAAGGTGTCACATTTATGAATATCTGATTATGTCAAGGCAGGGATGATATTCAAAGTCATGTCACTTTCTTCAGAGCTATCTTTAAAGGGACAAGGGCTCAGATTTTCACTTTCTGAATGCCATGTATCCACAGAACTCCATCTGGAGTTAATACAATGACAGGCTGCAATTCCTTTAATTTATTTTTCTTTTCTTCCAACTTCTACCTCTAGACATATGAAAATTTGTTCTTTTTTGTCACTTAACGATATTGTCAGGAATCATGTTTCAATTATGTGTCATCTACAAGCTCTGAAGTCAAAGAAGTTTTCAGAAATGCTATTCTCAATACTACATCAGTATACAATTGATAATTATAATTAATAATGTTTATATATTATTCAATAACTGTATTTAATAGCTTCAAATAAATATTCAATTTAGCATAATATTTCAAATTTTTATGTACCATAAGTATAAGAAAATTATTTGTTTTTGACGTACATAATGTGATATTGTCATTCAGCCTGAAACGTCTTGACTAAACTTATTTTACTTTCCTATTTTGCTATTCAATATTAAGAACAATATTTTCCATCTTCCCAGGAAACATTTGATTCATCTAAAATGGTCTATTTCATCCTTATAGGGATTTTTCCCACTATACAAGATAAGTTACTTGTCTTTGTTCAGCTGACATTGCATATGATGAAGAATTCATCAAATAACATCACTGTGCCACTTTGTGTTCTCTTCAGATTCTGTTCAATCCACTATGGTGTTTATTTTATCGTGTCTTTGTTGTTTAAGAAAGTCTTTCAAATATTTCTTACTCTACTTCCTTCAGCCACATTGCCATTAAGCAAACCTCATTGGGATAGGTGGGTGCTGTTATAGTTATCATGTAGATTGCAATACTGTTTCAGGAAATTCATCACAACATGAGTTGAAGATCAGAATGCTTATAAAAATAATGTCTATCCAAACATAAGGCATAGATTTTTTAATCTATATTTATTCACATGAAAATACAAACTTGATGATAGACACTGGCTGGATGTGCCACTTGTTTCAGTGTATAGTATGGGAGAAGTACCTGGGTCCCCTCTACTTATTTCCTTTAATAAAACAAATAGGAGAGAGTAGCCTCATCAATGGGTTAATAAAATACTAGGCCATCTACAGCAGGCTTATTTTGGATCACTAGCCCCCAAATCATGACACAGAATCTCATGGACCACAGACAAATACCTGAAAGGCCAACATGGGACTGATCCAGTTCCCTAGAATGTGGATGTCAGTGAGAAGTCCTCGGCAATCTATGGGCCCTCTGGTAGTGGATCAATATTTATCCCTAGCATATGAATGGACTTTGGCATCCCATTTCACATAGAGGGATGTACTCTCAGCCTGGACACATGGGGGAGGTTGTGGGCCCTGCCTGGGATAACATGACATACTTTGGGGATCCCCCATGGAGTGCCTTACTCTAGCTGGAGACTGGAGGGAAGATGGGATGGGAGGCTGGTGGGGGTAAGGGGAGAAGAGGAGGGAGAGGGAGCTGGGATTGGCATATGAAACAAACTTGTTCCTAATTTAAATAAAAATGAATAGTGAATTTATTGATACACTATAGAAATTCAATTCTCATGTGTGTGTGTGTGTATGTGTCTGTGTATGTGTGTGAGAGAATGTGTATGTAATTATACAATGTTGCACAACTTCTAAATGATCTCATTTAATATTCTCCAAGAACAATTCAGGATGTGGTAGTATTTTCTGTATAACAGGGACATAAGAAAAATGAAACAAACAACATATTATTAAACTCATTGAACAGAGGTGGGAACTAATATAGGTTCCTGTGACAGAAGAGGCATTAATTCCATTTTATTATTAGGAAATAATTATTTGATAGTCATTAAACTGTGAAAACTTCTCCAATTTATAGGTAATGGTTCATGGGATATATCTCAGGGATATTCCTCAGTCCAGAGATTGAAGAAGTTGGGTTTTTCAGTTTTGTTTTTATCTTTAAGCAAATTCTTGTTAACTCCTTGTCTAAATATGTGCCATCTCTGTCATAATGCCTTGAGACCTGTGAGAGTCCCTAGAGTCCCTTCATTGTCCTGAGATTTAAGGACCGCCCATAAACTCTATCCACTGCTTATTAAACTCCACTTATTATAAACACAGAGGGTTGATGTTTTATGAGTTCATTACTCAAGAGGCTCCAACTATGACCTGTGTAATTAAGTCAGACATAGGAAAGCCAAATTTCTAGGTCAATCATCTCCTTCACCCCTACAAAATTGTCTTAAATAACTTTATTTACCACTGTACCCTGGGGGTTTACTGTAGGACTTTAAGAAACAATGACCTAGGAAAGACCTTCACCATTCTTGTAAAACTGACATTCAGTGAACTGGTCTTAACTGTAGTCATATCAGGGTTCTTGATAATGATTCTTCAACTGTAAGCCATGGAAAGATTTTGTTCTCATATAAACAGTATCTATCACTTGATCAGATAGTTAAAACAGTATGTAATCGAAAAACAAATACTGCTTTGATAGTCCCTGGGTACTGTTGTTTACTTCTGCTTGTTTTGTTTTTTGAGACAGGTCTTTCTATGCAACTTTGGGTGTCCTGAAACTCAGTATTTAGAATAGGCTGCCCTTAAAATATAAAATCTTCCTGGCTACACTCATAGTTAGTTGACAATAATACACCTATAAAATGAATTCAATATATTTAAAGAGGAACACAGGTACCCAGTGAGGAAACAGCATTCTCCAGCACAGTTAGCCCAAGAGAAAACAAATTCTGAATATTAAAGTATGTTTTTTTATCGAATCAGTGTCATTCTTCATGACCACAAACTGAAAAAGCACAATTCAAGCTGTCTTAAAGCAGAGATGTGAGCACCTATTTACATCTCATTTCTTTAGAACCTTCACCTAGTTAGTTCTTGTTCAGCCTTGTGTTCTCATTTGTTTCAAGCAGTGAGTTCTCAACTGTAAGCTCATTCAACATTATACTGGGATGCTCATGGTTATCAATAATAATGAATTGCTTTTAGTTCTGCCTTCCATGAAAATCTATATCATCTTCCTTGCATATATTCTCTGTAAACCTTTCAGGAATATAAAGTAGCTTCATTATTGCTATTTAATAGAACACTATATGAAGTTCAGACAATAGAAATAACCCATTAAAAGAAATGTAGCTAGTTAGGAGGATAAGCTGAAATTCAAAATCAAGATTAACTGATTTCCACAGGTCATTAATATTTCTCCTGGTCTTTTTTTCATCTGCTAGACAAATAAATATCTAAGTTATATTTTTAGATATTGAGTTTTCATTTGCCCAATTTTTGTTATAATCCCACTTCTCTAAATTCTACATTTGGTCCATGGCAGTGAATTTGTGTGGAAACATGTCTATTACCATGGATCAATTTTTACTACATAGATATCATCTGCCTCACAAAGCAGGACAGATATGATGGTGTGTATAAAGGTGGAGATAAATCTGGAATATCATGTGAATTGGTATCAGCAATTCCTTCTATTATTTTGTTAATTCAAATGTTGTTAGACTGTTTTTCTCATGCATTTTAAAAATAAAACACCTACAATGAGCCACCTCAAATCTCTTCTGTATATAAATAAGAATTAATTGTGAAAGTACATAAATTATATGATTATAAATGAATCATTTTACTTGGAAACATGTTTAATTGAAGGGATTTGTGACATAGTGGGAACACACTGACTTCTTGGGAACTGGAGGACACCTCCTGTGATTAATTGCTGGAAATGACAAGCTTAAACGGATTCAAAAGGAAGTAAACTCCCAAAATATGCTGACCAGGTAGGTGTTAGAATGCTCCAGCAGGAGCTGACTCCATCATTGCACCCTGGTCAGAAAGAACTTATAGAACTGGTAATACAAAATTCAACCTAAAAGCACCCATAAGGTTTCAAGGACAGAGGGTAGAGTCAAGGTCACAATCCTTTAGCAGGAGCTCAGGTCTCTTTCTTTAGACATCTTTAGACAAAATCTTCTGTCTCCTGATTTGTTCTTGTTTCAGACCAGCATCCAGAAACTAGGTCCAACCTAAGAAGCTAAGTAGTAGGCTTGTTTCCTCTAACTGGCAACATGACTGACAATTACTTTCCCGTGTACTGAAGGACCAAACACTAAAGTGAACTTCTTATAAAGATCAAGGGAAGGCGGTATTTGATCAATAAAATGGTAGGGATGATTATTTCCTCTATGGAATTTAGAAATTACTTTTTTAAAGTCAACAATGCCTGGTATTTCATGTCAGTTTATAAAACTAGATCAAGTGAAAAATATATGAGAAAACATTACATTAAATGGAAGATGATATGTAAATCAAAGTAAGAATTATAAAAGAAAAATCAAGGACTTCACAAACATCCAACAAGAGTCTGAATGTGAAATTGTCCTGTACTTTCTTAGGACTTTTTATGACAGAGGCACAACAAAATGTGGATGGACTCAACTTAGTATTCACCTTTCCTAAAATGTTTAAATGAGGACAATGAAATAGCAAAGCAATGAGGTCTCATGGAATAGAAACCTGTACTTAAGGATTGTGGATCAAAATCCTGAAACTGCAAAAAGAAGTAATGCTTTAAGTAAGAAGTAATGCTTTGAGTCCTGTGGGCCCTGGTTTAATCTCTTTTGTTCAAAGGACACTGGTATGAAGGCAGGAAAATCATGGTATTGCAAATCGACTTAAGATTTGCTGTCATTTTGCCAATTATTTTAATTTTTTAAATTACAAATAAGCTTTCTTCACAGCTCCCTCTTCCTTTGCTCTTCCCCCACCCCCAATCAACCCCTCCAATACCCTCCTCTTCTCCCCATATCTTTCTCCCAGCTCCCTTTCCCCTCCCCTCATGCTACCAATCCTGTCAGGAGATCTTGTCTCATTCCCCTTCTCTGGGTACCATATATATCTCTCTTAGGGTCATCCCTATTTCTCAGACCCTCTGGTGGTGGGATTATAAGCTTGCACTCTCTTTTTTCATACCTAAAATCCATATAAGAAAGAGTACATACCATGTTTGTGTTTTTTGTGACTGGGTTACCTCACTCAGGATGTTTTCTTCTGGTTTCATCCATTTGCCTGCAAATTTCACAATTCCGTGTTTTTTTTTTCAACTGAGTAGTATTCCATTGTGTAAATTTACCACATGTTCTCTATCCACTCTTCAGTTGAGAGGCATCTAGGTTGCTTCCAGGTCCTGGTTTTTACAAATAATGCTGCTGGGAACATAGTGGGACAGATGCCCTTGGTGTATGAATGAGCAACTGTTGGGTATATGCCTAGAGTGGAATTACTAGATCTTGTGGTAGACTGATTCCTGTTTTCCTGAGGAATCTCCATGCTGATTTCCAAAGTGGTTATATGAGTTGGCATTCCCACCAGCAGGGGAGATATGTTCCTTTCTCTACACATCCTCTCTAGCATTGGTGTTTTTTATTTTAGCCACTCTGATGGTAGTGAGATGGTATCTCAGAGTTGTTTTGAATTGCATTTCCCTAATGGCTAAGGATGTTGAGGACTTTCTAATGTGTCTCTCAGCCAGTTTTGACTCCTCTATGGTAAATTATCTATTTAGTTCTGTAACCCACTTTTTAATTGGATCCTTTGGTGTTTTGGAGCCTTGCTCCTTGAGTTCTTTGTAAATTTTGGATATCAGTCTTCTGTCGGGTGTAGGGTTAGTGGATATCTTTTCTCATTCTGTGGGCTGCCATTTTGTCTTGTTGACTGTGACATTTGCCTTACAGAAGCTTCTCAGTTTCTGGAGGTCCCATTTATTAATTGTCTATCTCAGTGTCTGTGCTACTGGTGTTATGTCCAGGAAGCTGTCTCTTGTACCAATTTGTTTAAGGGTACTTCCCACTTAACAGGTTCAGTGTGGATGGATTTATGTTGAGGTCTTTGATCCATTTGGACTTAAGTTTTGTGCATGGTGATAGACATGGATCCCTCTGTAGTCTTCTATTTAGTTATGCTGGCACCATTTGTTGAAAATGCTTTCTTTTTTTCCATAGTGTAATTTTAGCTTCTTTGTCAAAAATTAAGTGTTTGTTGGTATGTGGGTTAATATCAGGATATTCAATTTGATTCCATTGGTCTAACTGTCTAGTTTTGTGCCAATACCAAGCTGTTTTCAGGATTTTAGCTCTATAATAGAGCTGGAAGTCAGGTATGGTGATGCCTCCAGAAGTTCTTTTATTGTATAAGGTTGTTTTGGCTATCCTGGGTCTTTTGTTTTTCCATATAAAGTTAATTATTGTTCTTTCAAGGTCTGTGAATAATTGTACTGGGATTTTATTAAATATGTAGATTGCTTTTGGCAAGATTTCCATTACTACTATGTTGACCCTACGTATCCAAGAGCATGGTGGATCTTTCCATTTTCTGGTATCTTCTTTAATTTCTTTCCTTAAAGACTAAAAATTCTTGCTATACAGGTCTTTCACTTGTTTGGTTAACGTTATCGGGTATTTCATGTTGTTTGTGACTATTGTAAAGGGTGATGTTTCTCTGATTTCTTTCTCAGCCCTTTTATCATCTGTATATAACAGAGTTACTGATTTATTTTTAGGTAATCTTGTATCCTGCCATTTTGCTGAAGGTGTTTATCAGCTGTAGGAGTTCTCATACAGAGTTTTTCAGGCCATTTATGTAAACTATCATATCATCTGCAAACAGTGAAATTTGACCTCTTCCTTTCCAATTTGTATCCCCTTGATCTCCTTTTGTTGTCTTATTGCTCTAGCTAGAACTTCAAGTACAATATTGAAGAGATATGGAGAGAGTGACCAGCCTTTTCTTCTTCCTGATTTTAGAGAATTGCCTTGAGTTTCTCTCCATTTAGTTTGCTGTTAGCTGTTGGTTTATTGTAAATTGCTTTTATTATTTTCAAGTATGTTACTGTTATCCCTGATCTCTCCAGAACCTTTATCAAGAAGGGGTATTGGATCTTGTCAAGATTTTTAGCAGCAAATGAGATGATCAACGTTTTTTTTTTTTGCAGGTTGTTTATATGGTAAATTACTTTGATAGATTTTCATATGTTGAACCATCCCGGCATCCCTAGGATGAAGCCTACTTGATCATGGTGGATGATTTTTCTGATGTGTTTTTGGATTCGATTTGCTAATATTTTATTGAGTATTTTTGCATAACAATAGTTTGGCAATAAACTTTCTGCTTCTATTGTGTGGGACACTTTGAGGTGTATTAGAATTAGCTATTCTTTGAATTTCTGGTAGAATGCTGCACTGATGCCATCTAGGCCTGTTTTTTTGGGGGGGAGGTTGGGGAAGTTTTGATGATTGCTTCTATTTCATTAGGGATTATAGGTCTGTTAGGATTGCTTATCTTTTCTTGATTTAATTTTGGTAAGTGTATCTATCCAGAAAATTTCCTCTAAATTTTTGAATTTTTTAGACTAAAGGTTTTCAAAGTATGACCTGAATATTCTGTGGATTTCCCCAGTGTCCGTTGTTATGTCATCCTTTTCATTCCTGATTTTGTTAATTTGCATGTTTTCTCTCTGTCTTTTGGTTAGTTTTGGGTAAAGTTTTGTCTATTTTGTTTATTTTTCTCCAAGAACCAACTCTTTGTTACATTGATTCTTTGTATTGTTTTCTTTGTTTGGACTTCATTGATTTCAGCCCTCAATTTCATTATTTCATGGTATCTACTACTCCATGGGAAGTTTGCTTCTTTTTTGTTCTAGAGCTCTCAGCTGTGCTATTAATTCTCTAGTGTGACTATTCTCCAGTTTCTTCATATGAGCACTTAGTGCTATGAACTTTCCTCTTAGTACTGCTTTCAAAGTGTCCCATAAGTTTGTGTGTGTTGTGTCTTCATTTTCACTGAATTCTAGGAAGAATTCAATTTCTTTATTTTTTCCTTGACCTAGGAATAGTGTAATTGTGCATTGTTAAATTTCCATAAGTTTGTAGGGGTTCTACACTTTGTTTTATTGATGAAATCTAACTTTAAAGCATGGTGATCTGATAAGATACAGGGGTTTATTTATTTATTTACTTTTCGTACCTGTTGAGGTTTGCTATGCTGCAAGTATGTGGTCTACTTTAGTGAAGGTCCCATGTGGCACGGAGAAGATATATTCTTCTGTGTTTGGATGGTATTTTTTTAATTATTTAAGTTAGAAACAAGCTTGTTTCACATGTCAATCCCAGCTCCCTATCCCTGCCCTCCTCCCCTGCCCTCCCCACCTGGCCCCGAGTCCCTGACCCAATCCTCACTCCAATCCCCAGGGAGGGTGAGGCCCTCCATGGTGGATCTCCAGAGTCTGTCATTTCATCTAGGGCAGAGTTTCTGTCTGATGGTCATGTCCAGTAGTGAGAGTGAGATGCTAGAGTTTCCCATTATAACTGTGTGAGATCTTATATTTAATTTGAATTTTATTAATGTTTCTTTTATGAACAATGGTGCCTTAGATGTTCAGCATTGGGGAAGAGATGTTCAGAATTGAGACTTCTTCCTGATGGATTTTTCCTGTGATGAATACAAAATGACCTTCTTCATCTCTTTGGATTGATTTTAGTTTGAAGTCTAATTTGTTCGATGCTAGGATAGCTACACCAGCTTGTGACTTGTGTCTTGGCTCTATTTGATTGGAAAATCTTATCCAAACCCTTTACTCTGAGGTAATGTCTGTCTCTGAAGTTGAGGTGTGTTTCTTGTATACAATAGAAGGATGGATTCTGCCTTCATATCCATTCTGTTAGACTGGGCCTTTTTATAGGCAAATTAAAAACATTAATTTTGAGGTTAGGTTAAAGCCCATTGAGTGTTATTTCTTGTTTGTTTTTGATTTGTTGTTGGTGGTATTATTGTCTGTGGATTTACCCTGCTTTTTCTTTTGGCTTTTGGTAATGCTGCATTATCTCTTGCTTATATTTTTGTGAGCGTAGTTACCATCCTTAGATTGAAGTTTTCCTTCCAGTACTTTCTGTCGGGCTGAATTTATGGATATGGATATGTATTGTTTAAATATGATTTTGTCATGGAATATCTTGTTTTCTCCATCTTTAGTGATTGAAAGCTTTGCTGATTATAGTAGTCTGGGCTGGCATCCATGGTCTCTTAGTGTTGGTAGAATATTTATCTAGGACCTTCAGTCTTTCAGAGTTTTCATAGAGAAGTCAGTTGTAATTCTTATAGGTTTGCATTTGTATGCTACTTGACCATTTTCCTTTGCTGCTTTCAATATTTTTTTCTTTATTCTGTATGTCTGGGGTTTTTATTATTATGTGGTGAGGGGACTTCCTTTTGTGATTCACTGTGTTTGGTGTTCTATAGGCTTCTTGTACTTTCTTTGGTATGTTTTTCTTTATGTTGGGAAAATTTTCTTCTGTGAGTTTGTTGAATACGTTTTCTGCATTTCTGATCTGTGTTTCTTTACCATCTTCTATACCTATTATTCTTAGTTTTGGCTTTTTCACGGTGTCCCATATTTCCTGGATATTTTGTGTTAGGGATTTGTTGGACTTAAGAATTTCTTTGGTCAATGAATCTATTTCTGTTAGTGAATCTTCAATGCCTGAGATTCTCTCTCCTATCTGCTGTATTCTGTTAGTTATGCTTACATCTGTAGTTCCTTATCATTCACTCACCTTTCCAAATTCCAGAATTCCTTCAGACTGTTTTTTTTATTGCCTCTATTTCAGCTTTCAAACTTGCACTATTTGAATTGTTTCTTGCATTTTTTGGTTTATCTTTTCTTCCATTTCTTTAAGGATTTTCTCATTTTAGGGTGTCCATCATCTTCATGAAGTTGTTTTAAGGTCATTATCCTCTGCTTCATCTGTGATATGATGTTAAGATCTTGCTGGTGTACAATCCCTAGATTCTGGTGGGGTCATATTGGATTTTCTGTTCTTGAATGTGTTTTTATATTTGCAGTCTTTCCATCCCTTCTTCTGGTGGGTACATGTGGGGTCTCTTCCTTTCCTGGTGGGTATAGGTCCAAAGTTGTGTTCAGGTGGGTGCAAGCAGGACCAATACTCTGATAGGTCCCACAGTGGGTGCAGAAGGGTCTGAGGCACTCCCTCTCTGAGTGGGTGGGATCTCTATCCTCTGCCCTCTGCCCTCTGCCCCCTGCCCTCTGCCTTGAGTAGGGTCTTGAGTAGACCAGCACTCTCAGCAGGCTTCTGGTTGTTTGGTCCTCTGGGGGTGAGTTGACCTGGCTGCAGTCCTCAAGCCAAGAGATCCATTTTTGCAAATTTTAAACTTGACCTTAAGCTGCCATTGGTTGTGCATGCCTTTAATACTTGCACTCGGGAGGCAGAGGCAGGGAGATCTTTGTGAGTTCGAGGACAGCCTGGTCCACAAAGTGAGTTCCAGGACAGTCTCAAAAACAATACAGAGGAACTCTGTCTGGAAAAACAAAAAACAAAACAAAAACCTCAACCTTAATACTCACTATTTCTGACTTCAGACAAATATTCTTTGTATTGTCCTGTTTGTAAGATATAGATAAGAATCTTTATCTCAGACAAATTGAGATTATAATGCCTATTACATAACGAAATTATATTTAGTAAATATTTGCTTATGGGGCTTGAGAGATGGCTCAGCTGTTGAGAGCAGTGGATTTTCTTCCAGAGAACCTGGGTTCAATTCCTAGCACCCACATGGCAGCTTATGACTCTCTGCAACTCCAGTTCCAGGGGATCTAATACCTTGACACCAATGCACATAAAATAAATTATTTTTTAAATTACAAAAAATAAAAGAATTTTAATAAATAAGTAAAAATAAAAATGAATATTAGCTTCATTGTAATTTCAGGAAGAAAGTCTTTGAAAGGAAAACAATTCTAAGATGCTATTCTGTTTTTGATTAAAGGTGTCTGTCATCAATTCCCGGCTCAAGATACTATTCTTATTTTTCCCTTTTTTGCATTTTATGCTTTTTTGCTTTTCAATATGCATAAAATGAAAGCCTTTCATTTCTTGAGTGAAACAATCATTAGGTCTCACCTTTTAAGAGATGGTCTAATCTTTCATCAATATTGAGGAAGGTGAGCAACATTAAGGGACCCAAGAGAGGTGATGAAGTACTTAGAGAAGACCAATGAGAAGTTATCATCACACTTGAGCTTATATGGTTGTCTATGGGTGTCAGTGAGCCTGGACATAAGCATTCTCAGAGTGCACAGAGAAGCATTGTTTCTTTGTATTGTCCCTGTGGACATGGAGCCATCCTTCTTCTGCTGTAAGGAAACAGTTTGGATTTTGTTTATATTGATAGGGCAACCTTGGTGGGGCAGATAAGACTATTTATAGAGACTGGCATGTGAATTGAAACTGAGTGGGCAAGCTCAATCTTCAGTGTGGGGGCCAAGGTATAGCAAAATTGGGGATGTGGAAACATCCTTCATCTGCTGTAAGGAAACTGTTTGGGTTATGTTTGTGATGACAGGGCAGCCTTGGTGGGGAAAATGAGGTTATTTCTAGCGATGGGCATGTGAATTGAAACTAAGTGTCTTATGTCTAATTAAGCTTTTCTAAAAAATAGAATTTATGGGGCTCTCCCAGCCATCGTATTCTTAATTAAAAAATGGCTATTGAGTACTCACTAAGGACAAAGTATTGTGAGACACTGGGAACCAAAGTCTCCTAGACTATGTTAAATGATAGTACTCTAACAGACTTGAACATATGAATAAATCTTTTGGTGTGTAAAACATCCATGAAAGAATCATGTCATACTGAAGCCCAAGACGGGGCCCATATGGAGACAGATGATCCAAAGAGTCATCTCTAAGGAGGGACCCCCAAGACCAGAGGGACCAAAATGGTAGGGTGGTTTAGGCAAAGAGTGTCTTGGGACTCAGAAAAATTCATAGCTGAGACTAGAAATCTTACAAGGTTCTAGAGGCTAGAATGACTAGAAGAAATGTGGGTGGTGTGTTGACTGCCAGGAAACCTGCCTGAGCACAGCAAGAGGAGCCAGGGGATATTTTAGAAAATACCCTATGGAAAAGGTAGGCAAGACCCCAAGCATGTATTTTAAAGTTGTAGTCCAGTACAGCTAGTAACTTGATCTGAATGAAAAATTGTTGAAAATTTCAATCAGTGAGTTTATGATATCTGATATTCATAGGACAACCTCCCCTTTATTTCTAGAATACAACAGTTGGGAAGGGATACACACAAAATTGAAAACCAGTTGGGCAGCCATCTGAATGACAGTGTCAGTAGATTAGACGACATTTGAGACAATGAAGCTGCCTTGCAGCTATATCAGAAGCTAGGTAGAGCCACCAGACAAATATTATTTAAAATTGGAAATATAAACTGTATCATGGAATGTTATGATATTGAATAAAAGGAATATCAGCATTTGCCAGAGCCCAAATTTAAACTTAAGTACTCACAGAATACAAGGTGTGATCTTTACATACTCTGAAATGTTGGCTTCTGCTCTGTATGTATTTGCTCTTCTTGTAATACCTGCCCATGCTACTAGCACAGAACTTCTGATTTACTGAATATAACACCTCTTCAAAATCTGAAAAGTATATATGATGTCTGAAAGCAAAGTATTGCCAACGTTTAACTTCTGGAAACAGGATTGGAACATGTTGTTTCCTCTTTAAAGTTACATGGATTAAAAAATATTGGCTTATTATTTTTATTGAGAATCTTATACATCCATGTAACTGCGATTAGAACAAATCTTTGCCTAATCTTTTCCGTCTACTTTTTCCCAACTTCCCACTATCTTCCCTCCCAACTTGATATGACTCCACCAAAAGCATCCCAATGCTCTACTGAGTACACTTACTGTTGCCTGTATGTGCATAGGTATAGGAACATCTATTGCCACTTCCATGATTAAAACTTACTTTTACTATCCCAGCAAACATAAACTGCCAAAACCTTTTCAGCTATGGATGGGACTCCATGAGTCTTTCTCCTCCCCTTTTCCATGCTGGTGTTTTGACTAGCTTGGTTAATGCAGGCCTTGTGCATGTAGTCACAGCTACTATGTGTTCATATATGTAATAGCCCTCACAAGTTAGCAAAGGCTTTCACTAAAGACACCAACTACTTCTGCCACCTCAAATCTATTTACATCTTTTCTTTAATGATCCCTGAGCTTTGTTGGGTAAGAAGGCATGACATAGGTGATCTCTTTTTTTTCCTTTTTTAATTATTATTATTATTTTTTAATTTCCATTTTAAATTTAGATAAGAAACAAGGTTGCTTCACAAGTCAGTTCGAGGTCCCTCTCCCTTTCCCTCCCCTCCTCCCGTGCCCTCCCCCATCCCCCCCGTTATTCCCTCATTCCCCCAGGGTGAGGCCCTCCATGGGGGTGTCCATAGTCTGTCATTTCATATAGGGCAGTGCCTAGACCCTTCCCCAAGAGTTCAGGGTGAGAGTGCACCTCACATTGTTCTATGGGAGTCCAGAGTCCGTGTGTATAATTGGGATGGGTACTGATCTGCTGTCCAAGGCTCAATAGATTACCTAGGCCTCCTCACTGACACCCAGCTTCAAGGGGTCTTGATCAGTCCCATGCTGGATTCCCAAGCTGGTGCCTGGGATTCAAGAGTTAACCTTTGTCTGGTCAGCTGTTTCTGGGGGTTAAACCAGCCCAGTCTTAATCCCTTTGATCATCAGTCCTCCCTCTCTGATACTGGCTTTCTTGAGTTCAGCTCACTACTTAACCAGCCACTAAATGAAGTTTCTGTTTCCCAGACTCTCTGGCCATAGGATTGTAGGCTGGCACTCCCCAGATCTATGTCTAAAATCCATATATGAGAGAGTACATGCCATGTTTCTCTTTTTGTGACTGGGTTACCTCACTCAGGATGGTTTCTTCTAGTGTCATCCATTTGTCTGTGAATCTCATGATTCCATTACTTTTTCTGCTGAATAGTACTCCATTGTGTAGAACTACCACATTTTCTCTACCCACTCTTCGGGTGAGGGACATCTAGGTTGCTTCCAAGTTCTGGCTATTACAAATAAAGCTGCTATGAACATAGTGGAACAGACATCTTTGTTATATGAATGGGCATCTTTTGGATATATGCCTAAGAGTGGAGTTGCTGGGTCTTGTGGTAGGTTTATTCCCATTTTTCTGAGGAATCTACATACTGATTTCCAAAGTGGCTGAACCAGTTGGCACTCCCACCAGCAATGGAGGAGTGTCCCCCTTTCACCACATCCTCTCCAGCATAAATTGTCATTGGTGTTTTTGATTTTAGCCATTCTGACAGGAGTGAGATGGTATCTCAGAGTTGCTTTGATTTGCATTTCCTGGATGGCTAAGGATGTTGAGCACTTTCTCAAGTGCCTCTCAGCCATTTTAGACTCCTCTATTGAAAACTCTCTATTTAGTTCTGCAGCCCACTTCTTAATTGGGTCCTTTGCTGTTTTGGAGACTTGCTTCTTGAGTTCTTTGTAAATTTTGGAGATCAACCCTCTGTCAGATGTGGGATTAGTGAATATTTTTTCTCATTCTATTGGGCTGCCTTTTTGTCTTGCTGACTGTGTCCTTTGCCTTACAGAAGCTTCTCAGTTTCAGTAGGTCCCATTTATTAATTGTTGATCTCACTGTCTGTGCTACTGGTGTTATGTTCAGGAAGCTGTCTCCTGTACCAATTCGTTCAAGGGTACCACCCACTTTCTCTTCTAAGGGGTTCAGTGTGGCTGGATTTATGTTGAGGTCTTTGATCCATTTGGACTTAAGTTTTGTGCATGGCGATAAACATGGATCGATCCGCATTCTTCTACATGCCAGTCTCCAATTATGCCAGCACCATTTGTTGAAGATGCTTTCTTTATTCCATTGTATATTTTTAGCTTCTTTGTCAAAGATCAGATGTTCGTACCTGTGTGGGTTAATACCCGGATTTTCAATTCGATTCCATTGGTCTGCCTGTCTATTTTTGTGCCAATACCAAGCTGTTTTCAGGACTATAGCTCTATAATAGAGCTTGAGGTCAGGGATAGTGATGCCTCCGGACGTTGCCTTGTTGAGCAGGGTTGTTTTGGCTATCCTGGGTCTTTTGTTTTTCCATACAAAATTGATTATTGTTCTTTCAAGGTCTGTGAAGAATTGTGCTGGGATTTTAATGGGGATAGCATTGAATCTGTAGATTGCTTTTGGCAGGATTGCCATTTTTACTACATTGATCCTACCTATCCAAGAGCATGGGAGATCTTTCCATTTTCTGAGGGCTTCTTTAATTTCTTTCTTTAAAGATTCAAAGTTCTTACGATACAGGTCTTTCACTTGTTTGGTTAGCGTTACCCCAAGGTATTTTATGTTGTTTGTGGCAATTGTAAAGGGTGATGTTTCTCTGATTTCTCTTTCAGCCCATTTATCATCTGTATATAGTAGGGCTACTGACTTTCTTGAGTTGATCTTGTAACCTGCCACTTTGCTGAAGGTGTTAATCAGCTGTAAGGGTTCCCTGGTAGAGTTCTTTGGGTCATTGATGTAAACTATCATATCGTCTGCAAACAGTGAAAGTTTGACTTCTTCCTTCCCAATTTGTATCCCCTTGATCCCCCTTTGTTGTCGTATGGCAATAGCTAGAACTTCAAGTACCATGTTGAAAAGGTATGGAGAGAGTGGACAGCCTTGTTTTGTTCCTGATTTTAGAGGAATTGCATTGAGTTTCTGTCCATTTAGTTTGATGCTGGCTGTTGGTTTACTGTATATGGCTTTTATTATGTTTAAGTATGTCCCTGTTATCCCAGATCTCTCCAAGACCTTTATCATGAAGGGGTGTTGGATTTTGTCAAAGGCTTTTCAGCATCTAGTGAGATGATCATGTGATTTTTGTTTTTCAGCTTGTTTATATGGTGGATTACGTTGATGGATTTTCATATGTTAAACCATCCCTGCATCCCTGGGATGAAACCTACTTGATCGTGGTGAATGATTGTTTTGATGTGTTCTTGGATCCGATTTGCCAGTATTTTATTGAGTATTTTTGCATCAATGTTCATGAGGGATATTGGTCTGAAGTTCTCTTTCTTAGTTGTATCTTTGTGTGGCTTGGGGATCAAGGTTATTGAAGCCTCATAGAAAGAGTTTGGCAAAGACCCTTCTGCTTCTATTGTGTGGAACACTTTGAGAAGAATTGGTATAAGCTGTTCTTTGAATTTGTGGTAGAATTCTGCACTGAGGCCATCTGGACCTGGACTTTTTTTGGTTGGGAGACTTTTGATGACAGCTTCTATTTCCATAGGGGTTATAGGTCTATTTAAATTGCTTATCTGTTCTTGATTTAGCTTTGGCAAATGATAGCTGTCCAGGAAACCATCCATTTCCTTTAAATTTTCGAATTTTGTGGAGTACAGGTTTTCAAAGTATGACCTAATGATTCTCTGGATTTCCTCAGAGTCTGTTGTTATGTCCCCCTTTTCATTTCTGATTTTGTTAATTTGCGTGTTCACTCTCTGCTGTTTGGTAAGTTTGGACAAAGGTTTGTCTATCTTGTTGATTTTCTCAAAGAACCAACTCTTCGTTGCATTGATTCTTTGTATTGTTTTCCTGGTTTCTACTTTGTTGATTTCAGCCCTCAATTTGATTATTTCCTGGCGTGTACTCCTCCTGGGGGAGTTTGCTTCTTTGTGTTCTAGAGCTTTTAGCTGTGATGTTAATTCTCTGGTATAACTGTTTTCCTGTTTCTTCATGTGAGCACTTAGTGCTATGAACTTCCCCGTAGCACTGCTTTCAAAGTGTCCCATAGGTTTGGGTATGTTGTGTCTTCATTCTCATTGAATTCGAGGAAGTCTTTAATTTCTTTTTTTATTTCCTCTTTGACCCAGGGATGGTGCAGTTGAGCATTATTCAATTTCCATGAGTTTGTAGGTTTTCTGCAATTTGTGTTGTTGTTGAATTCTAATTTTAAGGCATGGTGGTCTGATAAGATGCATGGAGTTATTCCAATGTTTTTGTAGCTGCTGAGGTTTGATATGTTGCCAAGTATGTGGTCGATTTTTGAGAAGGTTCCATGTGGTGGTGAGAAGAAGGTATATTCTTTTTTATGTGGATGAAATGTTCTATAGATATCTGTTAATCCCAGTTGGGTCATTACTTCTATTAGACCCTTTGCTTCTTTGTTGAGTTTCTGTCTGGTATTCTTGTCTAGTGGTGAGAGTGGTGTGTTGAAATCTCCCACTATAACTGTGTGGGGCTTTAGATGAGATTTAAGTTCTAATAATGTTTCTTAACGAATGTGGATGCCTTTGTATTGGGGGCATAGATGTTCAGGATAGACACTTCATCTTGGTGGGTTTCACCTGTGATGAGTATGTAATGACCTCCTTCATCTCTTTTGATTGATTTTATTTTAAAGTCTAGTTTGTTAGATATTAGGATTGCTATCCCTGCTTGTTTCTTGGGTCCATTTGATTGAAAAATTTTTTCCCAACCTTTAACTCTCAAGTAATGTCTGTCATTGAGGGTGAGGTGTGTTTCTTGTATGCAGCAGAAGGAAGGGTTCTGTCTTCGAATCCATTCTGCTAGTCTGTGTCTTTTTATGGGTGAGTTAAGGCCGTTAATATTGAGGGATATTAATGACCATTGATTGCTCATCCTTCTTCGATTTGCGATGGTTGTTGTTGGTGGAATTATGGGTGGAATTTCACCCCTTTGTTCTTTTGGCTGTTGGTAGAGAGGGATTCTCTAATGCTTATGTTTTTATGGTTGTAGTTAGCTTCCTTGGGTTGGAGTTTTCCTTCCAAAATTTTCTGTAGGGCTGGGTTAGTGGACACATATTGGTTGAATCTAGTTTTGTCATGGAATATCTTGTTTTCTCCGTCTATAGTGATTGAGAGCTTTGCCGGGTATAGTAGTCTGGGCTGGCATCCATGGTCTCTTAGTGTAGGTAAAATATCTATCCAGGACCTTCTGGCTTTCAGAGTTTCCATGGAGAAATCAGGTGTAATTCTGATACGTCTGCCTTTATATGTTACTTGACCTTTTTCCTTAGCTGCTCTTAATATTCTTTCTTTATTCTGTATGTTTGGGGTCTTGATTGATATGTGGCGAGGGGAATTTTTTTGTGGTCCACTCTATTTGGTTTTCTGTAGGCTTCTTGTACCTTCATTGGCCCTTGTCCAAATGCTGGTCCGTGGGTGGAGAAGAAGAACAGGAATCTGGGGTGCTTAGCCTCCTACCTGGTCCCCTGGACCCTATGCTGGGTCCTGTTGTACCTGATCAGGAACAACTACTCCCCTGGTCTCCCTGGCTCCTGTAGTTTCCTGGTCTCTTTGGTGGGAGAGAAGATCTGGAGTCTGGGGTGCTTGGCTCCCTCCGGGATTGGGAGCTCTGTGCAGTTCCCAGGCGATCTGCAGGCTCTGGAACACAGGCCGGGAGGCCGGCCTGTTTACCTGATGCTGCCACAGTAACAGCTGCTTCCCTGTATTCCCAGCCTTCTCTAGTTTCCTGAACTCGTTGGTGGGAGAGAAGATCTGGAGTCTGGGGTGCTTGGCTCCCGCCGGGATTGGGAGCTCTGTGCAGTTCCCAGGCGATCTGCAGGCTCTGGAACACAGGCCGGGAAGCTGGCCTGTTTACCTGATGCTCCCGCCTGGATTGGGAGCTCTGTCCATAGGTGATCTCTTTAAAGATTAGCATTCCACAGACAGTTATATTTTATGCATTGACTAATTATGGGTCTATGTATTAATCACAATGTGCTGCAAAAAGAAGCTTTTCTGAGGATGACTGAGAGATGACTAATCTATGAATATAAGAACAAGAATTTGGAGGTAGTTTAACATTGTGTCCATTTAATAGAGTAATGGTATTAGGTTCCCCTGTAGCATTCATGACCAATCCACTTATAGAGTTTTGGCCAAGTTACTTGCACCAGTTATAAGTTACACCTTGTGTAGGAGACGTTAAATTCCATCAAAAAGTGGTTTGTTGCTTTCGTTTGAGACACCATTGCACCAGTGGGCATATCCTGTCAGGCCAATAGTTGAATTCTTCTATTCTCATCATAAACACCATGAAAACCATTTAGTAGGATGAAGATTTAAAGTCAGTACTTCCCTGATTTGTCCAATCCTATAATTCAAGTATGTTGTGTCTTCTGTAGTAAGATGTTATTATCAAGTTCCAGAGGCCACCAAGAGCAATGACAATATTCTATAAAGTTTATGGAGGTAGTCTATTGAATCACATGAACAAACAACTTGAAATAAGAGAATACATACTTGACACTGTGGTTTATTTGGTAAATTATAATGTTTGGGAGAGATATGGTACCCATTATAGGGTAACCCCATTTAAATACCAATTCATGTATTAGATAGATAGATTAGATATAGATATGTATAGATAGGATGTGGGGAAAGGGAACATTTATGAATAGATGATGGGGGCATAAATTGGTACAAACACCATGAAAATCCGTGTAGAGTGTTCTCAAAAAGCTAGATATAAAAATACCTTAGAAATCAGCTGTGACTAGCTTATATGCAATCCCAGAACTCATCCAGTGACTGACATAAGCAGAGACAGACACCCACAGCTAAAAACCAAACTGAACTCCTGGAACCCAGTTGCAAAGAGAAGTGATGAGCATAGGAATCAAGACCTGGCTGATGAAACCCACAGAGGCAGCTGATCTAAACAAGGGGGAACACGTGGACCCCAGACTGATGCCTAAGAGACCAGCATGGGACTGATCCACACCACCCCCCTAATCTGGGTGTCAGAGAAAAGGCCTCAGCAATCTATGGGACCTTGGAGAGTAGATCAGTATTTATTCCTTGCATACAAATAGACTTTGGGGGCCCATTCAACATAGAGGGATGCTCTCTCAGCCTGGACACATGGGAGAGAACCTAGGCCCTGCCCTGGATGATATGACATATTCTAAAAATCCCTCATGGAAGCTTTTACCTTCCCTGGGGAGCAGAAGAGTGATGGAGAGTAGTGGGGGCTTGGGAGGTTTGGGGGACCGGGAAAGGAGGGAAGGGAGAGGGAACTAAGAGAAACATGGGTAAAAAGTTAAATAAAAAAATTTACAACAACAACAACAAAAAAAGCAGGTGTATCATTCCTGTGGATATTCCATAAAAAATCTGTGGCATAATACAGAGTTATTTGGTCATCCATGTCAATAACTAATGTTTTTGAAATAGCCAGGGAATGCGAACAAACTCGATGCCTGTTAATTGATGAATTGATAATGTCAATGTGCCTCGTGTACACACATTGGTATACTATTCAGCTGAGATGAAAAGTAAAATTATAAAACTTGTGGAGAAATTAAAAGAACTTTAAATCATCATTCTAAAGATGGTAACTGAGCCCCAGAAGGACCAATGACACAAGTTCTTAAAGACTTTTTTTGTGACTCATGGAAGTCCAACCAAAATTAGAAAAAAAGTTGTCATGATGATAGTATTCTGTAATGAAACATCATGCCAATTTACATAGTTTCTCTTTAAGAGATCCAACAAATGCTTTTCCTTTTTTACTTTTTAAAATTTAAATTAGAAACAAGCTTGTTTTACATTTCAATCTCAGTTCCCTCTCCCTCCCCTCCTCCAATACTCCCAATAACCCCCACCCCATCCCCTTTCTGCTCCACAGGGAGGGTAAGACCTTCCGTGGGGATCTTCAAAGTCTGTCATATCATTTGGAGCAGGGCCTAGACACTCTGCTGTGTGTCTAGTCTAAGATAGTATCCCTCTATGTAAAGGGGGCTCCCAAAGCCAATTCCTGTATTAGGGATAAATACTGATCTACTCCCAGAGGCCCCATAAAGTGCCCAGAGCTCCAAACTGACATCCTCATTCAGGGGGTCTAGAACAGTCCTATGCTGGTTTCTCAGATGTGTGGAGTCCATGTGCAACTCCTTGTTAAGGTCAGCTGTTTCTGTGGGTTTCTCTAGCCTGGTCTTGACCCTCCTTACAGGAGTTCACTTCAGTGTTTAGCTGTGGGTATCTGCTTCTGCTTCTGCTTCCATTAGCTCCTGGATGAAGGCTCTAGGATGGCATATTAGGTAGTCATAAATCTCATTATCAGAGAAGGGCATTTAAGGTAGCCTCACCACTATTTCTTAGATTATTAGTTGGGGTCAACCTTGTAGATCTCTGGACATTTTCCTAGTGCCAGAGTTCTCTTTAAACCTATAATGCCTCCCTCTATTATGGTATCTCTTTTCTTGCTCTCCTCTATTCTTCCCCTGACTCGACCGTCTTGCTCTCTCCTGTCCTCCTCTTCCCTCCTCTTCTGATCTCTCTCACCTAACTCCCTCTCCCCTCTTGCCATGCACCCAATTAGCTCAGGAAATCTTGTCCCTTTCCCCTTCTCCAGAGAACCATTTATGTCTCTGTTAGAGTCCTTGCTTCCCAGCTTCTCTGGAGGTGTGGAGTGTATGCTGGTAATCCTTTGCTCTATGTCTAAAATCCATATGTCAGTGAGTACATACCATGTTTGTCTTTTTGTGACTGAACTACCTCACGCAGGAAGGTTGCTTCTAGTTCCATAAATTTGCCTGTGAATTTCAAGAATCCATTGTTTTTGTTTTGTTTCCATTGAGAAGTACTCCATTTTATTTATCCATTCTTCAGTTAAGGGGTACTTAGGTTACTTCCACATTCTGTCCATTACACATGATGTTGCTATGAGCATAGTTGAACAGATGCCCTTGTTGTATGAATGTGCAACTTTTGGGTATGTGCCTAAGAGTAGAATAGCTGCATCTTGTGGAAGACTGGTTCCCATACTGATTTCCAAAGTGGCTGTATGATTTTGCACTCTCACTACCAGTGGAGGAGTGTTCCCCTTTCTCTATATCCTCTCCAGCATAAACTGTCATTGGTGTTTTTGATTTTAGCCATTCTGACAGGAGCAAGATGGTAACTCAGTGTTGTTTTGATTTGCATTTCCCTGATGGCTGAGGATGTTGAGCACTTTCTTATATGTTTTTCAGCCATTTTAGATTACTTATTGAGAAGTCTCTATTTAGTTCAGTACCCCAGTTTTTAATTGAATTATTTGGTGTTTTGGTGTCTATCTTCTTGAGTTATTTGTATATTTTGGAAATCATCCCTCTATTAAATGTGGGGATGGTGAATATCTTTTCCTATTCTGAGGGGTGCCATTTTTTCTTGTTGACAGTGTAATTCCCGAACAGAAGCTTCTCAGTATCTGGAGGTATGATCTTAATTAGTGTCTGTGCTACTGTGTTATTTTCGGGAAGTAGTATCCTGTACCAATTTGTTCCAGGGTACCTCCTGCTTTCTCTTCTAAGAGGTTCAGTGTGGTTGAGGTCTTTGATCCATTTGGACTTATGTTTTGTGCATGGCAATAGATATGGATCCATCTGCAGTCTTTTACACAACAGCATTAGGTTATACCAGCACCATTTTTTGAAAAAGCTTTATTTTCTCCATTGTATAATTTTAGCTTCTTTGTCAAAAATCTGGTGATGGTGGGTGTGTAGGTCCATATCAGAATTTTCAATTCGATTCAATTGCTCTACCTTTCTACCTGTTTTCAGGACTATAGTTCTATAATAGAGCTTGAAATCAGAGATAGTGATACCTCTGGAATTTCCTTTATTGTACAGAGTTGTTTTGCATATCCTGGGTCTTTTGTTTTTCCATATAAAATTGATTATTGTTCTTGCAAGGTCTGTGAAGAATTGTGCTGGGATTTTGATGGGGATTGCATTGAATCTGTAGATTGCTTTTGGTAATATTGCCATTTTTACTATGTTGATCCTACCTATCCAAGAGCATGGGAGATCTTTCCATTTTCTGATGTCTTCTTTAATTTCTTTCTTTAAACACTCAAATTTCTTATTATACAGATCTTTCACCTGTTTGGTTAGCATTACCCCAAGGCTTTTATGTTGTTTTTGGCAGTTATAAAGGGTGATGTTTCTCTGATTGTTTTCTCAGACCATTTATCATCTGTACACAGTAGGGCTACTGCTTTTTTTTTCAGTTACTCCTGTATTCTGCCACTTTGCTGAAGGTGTTCCCTGGTAGAATTTTTGGGTCACTTATGTAAATTGTCGTATCTTCTGCAAATAGTAAAAGTTTCACTTCTCTTCCAATTTGTATCCCCTTGATCCCCTTTTATTGTCTTTTGCTCGAGCTAGAACTTCAAGTACAATATTGAAGAGATACAGAGTGGACAGCCTTGTCTTGTTTCTGATTTTATATAAATCACATTGAGTTTCTCTCCATTTAGTTTTGATTTTCACTGTTAGTTTGCTGAATATTGCTTTCAATATGTTTAGGTATGTCCCTGTTATCCCTGATCTCTCCAAATCCTTTATCATGAAGGGGTGCTTGATTTTGTCAAACACTTTTTCAGCATCTAGTGAGATGATCAGGTGATTTGTCTTTTTCAGTTTGTTTATATGGATTACACTGATGTATTTTCATGTACAACAATTCTTTTCAAATGAGGATTCAGAAGGGATGATGAAGTTTAATGATACATGTATTTGTATGTGGTGTGTGTGTATGTGTGTGTGTGTGTGTGTGTGTGTGTGCATGCATACACATGCATGCCACTGTGTATGCCTGTGTGTGAGGGAAAATTTGTCTGCTTGTTGTAAAAAAATCTGGCAAAATCGAAAAGAATGAAATATCAATGTCTCATCTTGCCATCATATTGTATTACAACAATTTGTTATTTTCTTCTGTATACTATCTTAGAATTAGGAAAGAATACAATTGCTTCAGTGACAGTAGGTAACTTTCCTTACTATACTGTAAGGTAAACATTAGTCTTATGTTCTCTATTCCATGACATTTTTCAGAAAGAGTTTGACTATTGAACTTGGAACTTTCATGAAGAATTTAAACTTGAATTGGCATATACATTCAAACGCACATATGTGTGTGTTTAAATAAAACTCTGCCTTTGAAAAAACGATAGTCCCTGGGAATCATTGTTCCAGAAGCAACTTATTTTAATAATTGTTACTGTGTCAATTAGAATCTACCATGGTGGCTGGGTGGTGGAGCTGCACAACTTTGATTTTAGCACTTCAGAGGCAAAGACAGGCAAATCTTTGTGAATTTGAGGTTGTCCTTGTCTACAAAGAGAGCTCCAGAACAGTCAGAGCTACACTTAGAAACCCTGTCTTGAAAAAATATAATACTAATAATAATAGTAATAATGATGATGATGTCCCTTGGAGAATCAACAATTTAGGAATTTTTCTGTCTCTGAGTGTAAAAGGGGAAGATTTTTCTCATTGACTTTAAAATAGAGTGATTCTTTATTATATTGCAGCATGATACTTTCTGTATCAAGTAAAACAGGGCATAATTAATATAGTTTTTAAAATGAAAGACTTTATGAAGCTTCTAAATTGTTTTTATAAGGAACTTAAGTGGAATAATTGAAAATGACATGTGCATTTCAGGTGCTGCAGGTGGAATAGAAGACAGTTAATGTTGCTAGCCTTTGTTGTTGATGTTATTTTTGTTGGCATTATGCCTATTAAATAGCATGATGCCCATGGTTCAGTTTTGTAAAGATGAAAGAATAATGGATATTTGGTTAAGACTTGGTTTTAATGTAGCATTAAGATGTCTTGGTTGTGGTTCAGTATTTTTCTATTCTGTAATGACATCAGATGTATTCTACATATCAATCACCCCATAGTGGCTCATTTGGTTTATGGCTAACCCATTTTAAGAACAATAAAATTAATAGGAAACACACGCAAACGTTAAAAATAGCAGCTTCTTCATGATAATGATTTACTATGTTTTCTTATTTTGTTATCTAGAAATCATATACGTATTTTTAAAATTCTCCATTTAAATACAATTCTACAAAATCTTTATTAGAATACCATTGTCAAAGAAATCACACACATCCCTTCACTAGTTCATACCTCGTTGTGAAAAAAATAACCTTGTACACATCATATTTTATTTAAATTAATTTCATACATATTTGTATACAAGGCTGTGAGATTAGTACTAGCATAAATTATACTTATTCATTTTAGCCCAGCACTTTGAATAACATTTGGAACATATCACATGCTTCATAATTCATAAATTCAAATACTCATGTACTAAGATAGCTAATCTTGTCCATCTGATTAGATTGAGAGACACTTAAGAGCTTCCTCAAGGACACTTGTGTGTCTGTGAGGGGATTTCTGAAAGAATTCGACCACAAAGGCCCTGAACTAATCAATGTATTCAATACATTGGTAGATTCAAATCGTGAATAGACTCTCAGAGGTGAAGGAGCTGTAGACAGAGTAGGATGTATTTTTAAATGGTTCATTTTGGCCAGGGCACTCTCATAGTATTCTCCATTAACTCTTTGGCCACCATGAGGTTAAAAGGTCTGTTCCACCTTGCCTTTGCCACCATTTTTCTCATGGTCAGTACAAGAACAGAACCAAAAACGTCAAGACTGTGTGGACTGAAGACTCTAATACTGTTAGATGGAATAAATCTGGGCTCCTTTTAGTAATTTGATTTAGGTATTAGTGACAAAAAATTTAGCATGCAAATATATTAATTTAGAACATATGAACCAGGACACTAGATATTGACAAGATCCTGTTTTTGCCCTGAACATGTTGTGTGCCTGGATTTCACTTTCTAGAATCAATGCATCTGAGGACATGTAATGGGTGTTCAGCTAAGCTCCTGTGATTGGATAATAAACTGTGAATACAACTGGAAGATGACAGAAGATGAAAATATATTTGTTCACTTATTTTGACTTTCTTACAGAGTTGGAACTCATATATTGATAGCTAATGGTGGTCAAACAGTATCATTTTTCTCAGAACCTCACGTAAATAGGTTAATACTATTAACAACAACATCAACAACAACAAAAACAAAACATTGCCAGTGTAGCTTGCTGTCTTCAGAACTAACAGAATATATGAGAAGCATTGGGAGTAAGAACTCCACTATCTCGTATAATCCAACCATGCTACACAATCTCCATGTAAATGCCAAAAAATACCCATCTTCTTTCTGTTACATTTTGTAACATAGTCACATTTAACTTATAATCTCATTGTTTTTGGCCCTCGGGCCATATTATAGGCTTTTGTTATTTTCCTCAGGGGCTATAGCCATACCCACTCCTTGTAAAAAGTTTTTAGAGATGACTCACAAAATTGACCTTAAATATGTAGCAATAACCAACCTTGTATAAATGCAAACAAACATTTATAAACAATATTTGGGAATGTGGGGGTCGTTCTTTCCAAACTACTTCCTGCTCTTAAGGGGTGCTGAAATACCAGTGAGATCATGAAAAAAAAAGAAACCTGTTGAAGTCCTTGTTTTTGTGGTCTTTAAGGCTGCATCATCTCAGCTGTTTTAGATGTTGTATCACCTGGGCCACTGCTTCAGGTGGTCTTACTTCATCAAACCATACTAGTGTGTAAAGAACCCACAGCTTTTTATTTTCTGTGGAAACAAAAGCTGAAATTTTTTTCCCAAGTAACCTGTCCTTGTATTTAAATTTAGAAGTCAAAGCATTTTCAAAATATGTAAGTTGGATTATTTCAGCAGCATTGATAATCAAATGTCTTTTAGTAGTTTTTGTTTCTTTCTTAGCAATCAGTTTAAAGACACACAACAGCACAAAGTATCCAGACCCTCAGTGTATTTTCCATTCCATATACTTTTACCTTTTTCTTTTCTTTCATTTAATATCAGTACCTCATTTACTAACTGTTACCAATTTTCAATTCACCTATTTTCAATCCATCCTCCAACTGAGGATGATCCCTTGGGCAAAAGCATTAAGACTTGCTCAATCCACTCTCCAACTGAGGGCAATCTCTGAGGTTTCCCTTTTTTTCCTTACCTTGTGGGTGAAGGCCTGGAGATTTATTCCAATCCACCCTCCAACTGAGGGCAATCTCTAAGTTCCCATTTACTTTCCTGACCTCAATGGATCAGGCGAAAGGCTAGAGATTAATTTAATATACCTTCTCCTTAGAAGTTCATCTCTCAAGCAAAAGCCTGGGGATTTAACCACTCAATTTTACTGTTAGAAGTTGAGGTACCTGTTCTTAATTCTTTTCTTTCTCGAGTCTCTCTTCTCCTGAGTCTTCTTTCTGGCCAATCTTTCCCAGTCTTTCCAAGTCTCTCTGGATCTCGGTGGAACCTCCAATTGTGCCCACACCACAAGCAACTTCTTGGTATCAGGAAAAGAAAGACCAGATTTCCAACTGTTTGTACTAAGAAGTGTCTGTATTTTGCAAGTGCTAAGAGGTGTCTGTATTTTGCAAGTGTTAAGAGGTCTCTCTCTCTCTTGTAGGAGGGAGCAGTCTTATATATAGTCTTACAACACAGTAGAAAAAACCCCAAATGGAAGAGAGCGTGTTGTCCTCGTGTTAGATGTTGATGTCAGTGGGGCAATGCAGGGACAGTAAGCCAGGACTAGAAAACAGGATTCATCTGTGGCTATCAGCTGACAAGCAACTCAGAGACACTGTGGGGGCTATGCCTCAACACATTGTAGAGGAAAAATGAGGCATTTATAGTCACATCACATTGTAAACCCCTATGAAACTTCAGTTTTCATTATTCCCTGTAAGATTTTATAATTTATAAGGGACACAAAATTTCTGATGTTGCTGGAGTTCCTTATGGTGATAATTAGGAAGTCTATATAATTGATCAACCACAGCAAGCTACTTTTAATTTAAAATTTAATTTGGGGATAATTGTAGGTTCACAGACACTTATTATTAATTATATGCCAATATATTCTCTATCACTTACATATTTCCCAAAGGGAATCATTGTACAAAAGTATAGTATGCCCAAAAGTACCATTTTCTACTGATCACTGTTGAGAATTAGTTTCAACATAGTCTACCATCATAGGCTGTCTGCAGGGCCAGGTCCCTCTCCCGTGCTTTAAGACTGAGCATGGCATCACACCAGAGGGAATGAGCTCCAACAAGCTAGCTCATATACCAGGTGTGTATCCTGGTCATACTTCCAGGGACCCCTCTGATAATCCAGGCTTCACAACTGTCAGCCATATATGGAACACCTAGTTTGGACTCCTGGAGTCTCCAGAGTTGTAGATCTAGAATTCATGAGTTTCCATGAGCTTGGCTCAGCTGTCTCTGTAGATTTCCCCATCGTGATCTTGATCTCCCTTGCTCATATGTTCCCTCCTCCCTCTCTTCCACTGGTTTCCAGGTACTTCGCCTGCTGCTTGGTATTCATTAATCTGATTACATGCGTAAGCCAGTTCAGGCATCCTCTCTACTACTGCTAGGAGTCTTAGCTGGGGTCATCCTTGCGGATTCTTGGGAGTAATCCTAGCACCAGGTTTCACCCTAAACCCATAGTGGCTCTCTCTACATGAGAGAACCAGATACTGCCACTTTACTTCCTGTATGACAATAATTGTCAACTACCACTGTGACCTCTATTTCTATAAGTCTGTTATTTCACCTTGCTATGTAAAGTGCCAAATATTTTATTGGCTACTTCCACTCTGAAAAATTTCCTGAGGATCCATGGAAGTTGATACCATGCACCAATAGTTTACTTATTTCTATTGATGAGCAGTAAAATTATGCTTTTGTTTTGTCATGGTTGATACAGTCACCTCTGAGCTGGAGTACAGTTCCCTTATCATGTGCTCGCTTATCATTCTTGAGTTATGGGTTCTATCTCTAGTATGTCTTATACATTGTGGATAATGAAAAATACTGCTATGAACAGTTAGTTACACTGTGAGCATATACAAGTATTTAATATTAATTTTACCATGTGGGTTTAAATGGTACAACCTGTTATTATGAAGGTAGTTTCAAAAACATGACTGTGTTGCAGTTGGCATTGTGTTTCTGTGAAAAACATTATATCCAAAAACAACTTAGGGAAGAAAGAGTATTTTGTCATACAGTGTATGTTCCATCATTGAGAGATGGTAAACTGGAATTCTATACAGGGACCTAGAGACAGTAACTGGAGCAGAGACCTTGAAAGAGAGCTGTCACTGGATTGTCCCAAGACCAATGTTTAGCTGCTTTCTTACATAGGTCAGGCCACTAGCTCACAGATAGTTCCACTCACAGTATCATGGGACAGATATCCTATATCATTTAGCAACTAAGAAAATGTTCCAAAAGATACTCCTACAGGCCAATCTGATGGGATAAGTTCCCCAATTGAGATTTCTTCTTCCATGGTATACCTAGGTTTGTATCAAGTTGACAAAAAGGAAGGAAACTATCATAAAGCATACATAGTAACATCTATGTCATTTGTGTTTGTATGTGTAATAGAGGCTTAATTATCCCTTAGTCACTGTATTGTTTCATTGAATATGGTCTCCATATTGTACATTAGAAATCTAGAATTGTTTGTTATACAAATATTTTTATTTTTTGAAACCTCTGACCTACATTTTGCTATTTGTTCCACCTCTATGTCTGGTAACCACTGTTGTATTCCACATTTCCTCACGGTCATGTTTTTATTTTATTGTTGTTTGATTTGTTTGCTTGGGCTTTAATTTTTGGAGAGTTCTTTCACATTACACATGCACATGTGGTCATACAACTTTTTCTTTCTTTTCTCTTTTATTTTGCAAGGCACATTTTACTTTATTCAGCAAAATGTCTTCTAGATTTATCCAAGACTATGGCAAATGACAAGATCCTATTTCTTCTGTAGGAAGAGTAGTAGTGAATTGTGTGTATATAGTTTTTTTTACTTTGTTTATGTGTATATATGTGTGCATATGTGTGTGTGCATGGATTACTTTTTTATTTTTTACTTATTTGTATGTGTGTGTACAGGACAGTTTTACTTTTTTTGTGTGTAGAGATTGTTGTATTTTACTTTACTTACCTGTGTGTATGCACAAACATGAACCTGTGTATATAAGAATGCCCTTAGAACATGGACAGAAAAGAAAACTAAAGATTTCTGGATGTGCTTCTCTACTTCCACCACATGGAATCTGGATTGAGAACTTAGTAATCAGGCTTATTTGCTGGCACCTTTACCTGCTGATCCGGATGTATGTGAACCGGTTTTCATTTCGCTGCATATCCATGGTTTTAGTTTCTAGATTTTAATGTAATCGCACATACAGTATTTAAAAAAACCTGCTAAACTGTTTGTCAAAATAATCACATTATTTAAATGAAGTATTTTTTCTCTATACCTTTACCAGCATTAATGTTAGTTCTTCACAATTACTTTTTTTTCTCACACAGTTTTCTAGAAGTTCTGTAAGTTTGTATTGATGACAAGAAATGCTATGCAGCATTCTGTGTGGTCCCAAATCCCTGTCACTCTAAGATGTGGCAACTGGGTCTGAGTTGTTTCCATGATCCCTGTTGGCTTGAGCTCACTCTTACAGTATATGATAAGTTAAAATGAAAAGTGAAATATGGTAGAAAATTCTATTATTTGTGTTTTGTATAATGCATGAGATAAAAAAGATCTAAACTTAGTAGCAAATGCATTTAAGAGCTAGAGAGGTTCAATCACTTTTAAGAAATACAGATAGAAAATGAAATAATCAGAATTTGAACTGAGAAATGAAGAATAGCATTACATGGATTTTCATTCAAGCAGTATGCACGGATGCCTGCCTATTGCTGTTATACACAGGGGCATGGTGCTATGTTAATGTAATCACAACTATAGATTGTAAGAAGTTCCTCATATGGGGATGATTACCACATATGTTAATGTTTTCATGAGGGAAATATATTCAAGTAAATTGTAGGAAGAGATGAGATTTTCTAAATGTTGTTTTGTGGAGCCATAGGAGAGAGAAGCAATGAAGTAGCTGTCAAGCTACATTATCTCAACAATCCATTTCCTAAGTGGGAAATTGTACCACTCTATATTTACTATCTTTAATCATGTATTATATAAGCACAATACTGTAAGTAATGAGGATGATTATTGAACAAAATTTGGAGACTGAAATCTGATACAGATAATCAGCAAAGGTGATCATAAAATGAAGCAAAGGATTTTCATATATGATTATGCTCAGACTCCCAACAAGTCTTTGTATCTGTCTTGAAAAGACAGATGCTATTCACATTCTTCTCTTTCATTCATACTAAGATATAGATGAAATAAATTTATTTATAGTTAAACATTTATTTCACCATCTTCACTAAGAAGTGCAATCTTCTGTTTGGTTTTTGTTAAGAGCAGAGTGGAATATGTTTTTCATTTTAAACAGCAATGAAAAAGACAAGCTTAAAATTTGATAATGAGTCGAATAGTTATTTTGTCCAAAAATATGTAAATGGCAGCAGGCACATGGAAAGACATCCAACATTGACATTCCTTAGCAAAATGCTATTCAAAATCTCAATGAATTACTCTTTTTGCCTATCAAGACAATGAACATCAAAGCCCAGGAAGAAAACAAATTTTACTAAGAGTGTAGAGAGTTGGACCTTGGGCCTTTCTCGGGAAATTGAAAAGTGATGTAGCCATCATAAAGACTGGTAGAATGGGATTTCAGTAAATTAAATGAAAATTCACGATGTAGTCTAGCAGTACCACTGTGTATTATTTACTTTTCTTTTGGTGTGAGAAAACACTATGGCCAAGGCAACTTATAGAAGAAAGAGCTGATTTTGGCTTATACTTCAAGAGAAATATGAATGCATCTTTGTGGGGAGACTGTATAGCAAAGATAGACATGGTACACCAGCAGCAAACTGGGGGTTCACATCTTGTACAACAGGCAGGAAGCAGAGAGAGAGTGAACTGGAAGTGGGTGAGTCTTTAAACTCTCAAAGCCAGCCCCATAGCAGCACATTTCCTTCCACAAGGTCACACACCCTGATCCTCCAAAATACCACCACCAACTAAGAATCAGGTGGTCAAATGTCTGATTCTGTAGGAGACAGTTACATTCAAAGTATCACACACTGCTAGGCATATTCCCACAGTGATTGAAAATGGAGACCCAAACATATTTGCACACCCACATTCACACCTTGCTCAGTCAGTATAGTCAAAAGAAAGAAATACCCCCAAGTGTCCAATGACAAATTGGTAGGCAAAAATGTTATTTATACACATAATTAAATAATGTTTAAACTTTAAAATGAGTAAAATTCTGACATTAAAAGGAAAAACTTTGAAAACAGTATACAAAGTAAAATAAACCAGTTTTAAAGAGCAATTCATGATTCTATTTAGATTATACTTGTAATAATTCAAGTAATGGAAGCTGAAAACAGATTTTTGCTTTCAGAGATTTTCAGTGTGGGTAGGGGTAGGGAGATTCTACTTCACATTTACAGAGTTTCAGTATGAAAAAAATAGTAATTTTCTACAGGAAAAGGCTATTGGTATTTGCACAACAATCTAAATGCCCGATGGTATCAATGAAATGTATGCCAAATGGGTAAAATGGACAATTTCATATCATGTATATTAATCAACGCAATGAAAAAAGAGTGTTTTTAATCATACTGCTCCTCTTACTAATTTCACAAACCACAGATAATTAATTTTAAGTAAAACTCAATTAAAAATTTTGTGTTGCCTGCGTTTTATTGTTTTATTTTAAAGAGGAAGTTAAGAGGTTCATGTGTGTACCTTTAAAAAGTGAAATTATTCCTGACAGTGATATTTCTTATAGATATCAATAATACTCTCATATAATATTACATGTACAGGACATTATAATATTTTGCTTTGTTTAGCTCATTTATTTAATGTCAGAATCCTAGGGACAGATACTATCACTACTGTCTGTCGTTAAAGCACTAAGAAAACCAGATCCTAAAAAGTTTTAGTAATATAAGGGTTAATCTTGTGTATCTCCATAATTGAGCTTAACAGGGAAAGCACTCAGGGGATTGATTATCAAGGCACACCTTTATGTGTGTATATAAGAATGTCTATACAGAATGACATGGATGTAACAACATCCTACAAGCTGGTGACACAATAAAGTAGAAAGTAGGGAACTCATTAGTGAAGGAATTATCTATTTTCTGCCAATATTCTATGAGCTTCTGTTCTCTGTCTACTCTTCATATTCATGAAGAGTTGACACCAGTGAAATCATGAGCAAAACCAAGCCTTGTCTCCCATAAGATGTCTTTCTTAGGTGTTTGTTACAGTGAAGGAAAGTTAAACACACATACATTGCCCAAACTACAAAACCATTTATGGCAGGTCCAGGACACGCATAAAGTATAGAATATATGCCATGTGCTTACTAGTTATTTGTTTCTTAGTTGATAACCTTGGACATTACTCTTTGTCTTTATGATCTTCCCAACCACTATGCCCCCTGCCCTTGCTCCATGTTTGATAGTTTTGGAAGAACCTCTTGTATATTTAATCACACATCAGATCTGTGAAAACCCTTTCACTCATCATCTCAAGCATCAGCCTACAAGTTCCAGGAGCTGGGAAAAATTCTTTCTTTCCTTTTGTACCTCTAGGTCTGAGAACAATGGCTGCCACATAATGTATATGACATATGCTTGATAACTGTAAATGAATACATGATGCAAAGGGAATACGTAAGTGGAATCCTTTACAGTTCTTTAGCTGGAAACTATTGTTCATTATAGCCCTCCTCTGTCTGATAAACAATGTGCTCAAGTTCCTATTAAGACAGAATAATAACAATAAAAAAACTTTAGATTCTGCTAGCAGTTTCATTAACATCAACACTGAAGTGAGCCAGCCTCACATGAAGATAGGACTGTAGGAATCTGTGAACTGATTCCTGTTCCCCCAAAAAGTAATCTCCTACATAAATACAACTCGTATATACATGGCAAAATCACAGAAAGCTACGTGCGCTCAAGCATATTTATGAATATTGTTTGAATATTATTTTTTAAATTATTGATGAGTTTTTACCTTTAGAGTAGAATACATAAAATGTGAAGGAAAACATTTGGAAAAATTGCTCATCAACTATTAGCAACATCTTTGAAAATACTTATAAAATTCATAACTTATTATTCAAATATAAACTTCATAGATACTGGATTGTGTTGAGAGATGTCCTATGAAATGAAAGAAAGTGATTTAGCTTTACCTTGACTTGGAAAAACAGATGAATTGTTTTCTTCGTGAACATGAGGCTAATGGAAGTTAATTGGAAATTTAAGTCCATTTTTCCTCACTTCACACCAGAAAAAGGAAAGCATACACAGACAAACCACAAGCACGTGTTTTAAGTAAGGAGATACCTGATGCAAAAGCATTTCTTTGTGTTTTCCTCTGTGTGAAATTATTCATCTCATTCAAATAAAATTGGTTTTGGTACCTTTATCACAATGCTTATGAAACGATGATTTTTATTTTCAAGAGAATAATGAGTCTGTTGCTATTTGTTTGTTGTTTAGGAGGATGGTTGGCTGTTAGGAGGGAGCAGGTGTGAAGGCTGGCTAGATAATTGCCCCAATCAATTACTTTCTTAGGTTTTTAGGATTGCTCTGAATAGGGACAGTAGAGTGGCAAGTGACCATGGCTGCTTGCTTCCTAGGTAATAAACTTCAATTCTGACAAATCGCCAGGGGCCTCTCAGTGTAACTTCACCAAAATGAATGGTGTGCCTCTAGTTTCCCGGATGTTTTACATTTACAAATGAGACAGAAATTGTGCATAGCTCTGAATTATTAAAAGGGGGAAGATTTATGGCTTCATGTTGGGTAAAAAGGTAGATTAAGAGGATGCATTATAAAGTAGGTAAAAAATACTTGTATATCAAAGTGTCATGCTATTTGGTTACTGCAGGCTTCACATTGCTATGAAAATGCAATCCACATCAAATGGGTTGACCTAAATGATCTGAAAAAAGTTTAATAACAAAACTTATGTATTCCATACTCTTCATTTAGTCATTTGTATACACAGGAGCACACATGTTGAGGGTAAATGTAACATAGATATTAACTATTCATTTCTGAATTTAAATGTCTTGTTCTTTTATTAGTTCAAATTTCAATATTTTTCTGTAAGAGAAATGAATACTTTCATTTGTTTGTGAAAATTAGTTTGAAAAGTAAGCTCAGTTTCCTGAACTGGCAGCTGAGTGAGCATGAATCAACAGTGCCAAGTGAAGGGTAATCTTTAAATATTGAAGAAATCTATTGTATTTATGTGAAAGACTCTGGATCTCATAAAGTAATCAAGATCACTATCTTTAATTCACTCTGATGTTAATTCAATAATCTAGACTGGGAAAGACTTGTGCTGTGAAAATTGCGTTTTTTTTCTGCAAATGCTTATTGAGCAAATATTCAGGTCCAAGAATTTTCCTAAGAACAACAGGGTATCAATGAAGCAGGAAAAATCAACTCCCCTTAGTGACTTGAGAACATTAAGTATATAGTATCGTAGAAGGGAGCCAATGCCACACAGATTATACTAATACAGCAAATTAAAGGGAATAAAGAAGGTTGGAAGTAAGTGAAATTATGAAATGGTTACTGAAATTGTGTCTGAGCAAATATTCAGAGCAGGAAACACAGAAGTCATAAAGCTAAAAGAGAGAAAAAGTGTTTCCAGCATATGTAACACCCCATTCAAAGACACTAAGGATTGTGTCTGTCACACACAGTGAGAAATGAAGAGATGGTCATGCTTAAAGCAGATAGAATATAAATATAAGGTGCCAAGGTAGGAGAAAATCTTGAATAGAAAATGAGTAAGATCTTTGACTATTATTGTGGTTGAAGACATGATTCAGGAGAGAAGAAATGTAAATGATAAAAGAGAGCGAGAGGAAAACATATGACAAAGACTTTGAATGAGTGGCCAGATATGCAGCTTAAAAAGGTCAAGAGAAAGGGTACAATTCCAATAATGTTGTTAGATGTGGTATTGGAAGAGGTAGCTATTCTCAGATTGTTTTCATTTTCTTAGTGAACGAAGTTATAGAACTAGGAGTTACACTTGTACTTTAAATACACTGACCACATATAGCTACACCTAAAAAATACTACGGTGGATTTTATGTTGTGAGAAGTATACTTTGATTGGTGTACCCAATCGGGAAACTGAAGCCTCTTTAGAGGTATTGGTACCAGAGAAAGATTCTCAAGTCTTTAAAATGCTACTAGAACAGGACATATGTGTCAGTTTGCCAAGTCCACGTAAGACAGGGGAATGAACTTTATCAGAGAACTATGGAATAAGAAAATAAGCAGTTGTTAGAGTTCGCAGAGTGATAGGAATGGGGACTAGCATTGAAAAATGGCAGCTTGAGAGTACATTTTAATTTGAGGACAATCTGAAATATTTCCTTCAGACAAGTGGGATAGGGTTAGCCAGTGAGTTTAAACACTAATGTTTGATACACAGAGATGTATAGTAAGATTCTGTAAACACTAGCTCCAACATGAAGGATGGAGAGTAGTGAAATATGTGTCAGTCTGAGAGAGGAGTTCAGAATGCATAAATCTGTGAGGACAGGGCTGAGTGGAAAGAATAGTAGTGGTTTTTGAAGGAAGAGGGCACATTTGAAAATATTTAGGAAGAAAAATTCACCTTGGTTGATATGGTATCAAGGTATAAATATGTTGCTGAAGGAAATACAATGATAGATACACAGGATATGACTTAGCAATAACTTTAAATGAAGTACAGAGAAAGGCTTTAGAGAAAGGGATTAACAATGCTATGATACAGCTAAGTTAAAATTTCAAGATGAAAGAGTGAGTCTAGGACTCAAAGATGAATGTTTGGTGGAAGTAAAAAATCTGAAAGCTTGAACAGAGATTCAATAATCAGCTTTCAATAAGCACAAAGAACAAGGCAGCACAATACATGGATGTCAAGGGTACAGACTAGACTCCTCAGGCAACACACAGATGTCAAGGTGGTACAGTAGACTCCTGATTGTGAAGCTCATAATCCTTTGTCCTTTCACTCATGTTTGTTGTTCTTTTTGAAAGAGTGAGTTAGCATGCTCCTTTAATGATTCCACGTGGAATTCTCATGTATTTTGAAATGCGCGGTATAAATGTCCCAATATTGTCCTTGACACCTTTATGCTTTCCAAATAATGAATATGTCGCTGTAAAGCACTTACATCTAAATTGATTTTGTTGATCATATCCCCCATCTACTAAGTCTCTATAAAAGTCTGCTTTAAGGGAAAAAGTGAAAAGAAAAAGAAATACTTTGTGTTGTTGTAGTTGGTACATAAGATGAGTGAGGTAGGTTGTCTGTGGAACAAGAAGTCATTTGCTCCCAATGTGGAATTTGCTGATGACACTTTTGCTCCATAAATATAAAGAGCTTTGGGGGATGTTAATGCTCAAGTATAACCCCAAATATAAGCCAAAGTGCTGTAAAAATTAGCGACACACTTTTTTCAACTTAATTATCCTATACCTCCTCCTCAACTTTCTTTGTTAGAGCTACAAATAAACCAAGATAAAATGAAGATAACTTATTAGGTGTCATGGATGATACTACGGTTTTATATTCTTAAATTCATTTAAGTGTCTTGGTTGTACTGCTTAACTGGTATTAACTCTAATGCTGGTGAAGAAAATGGATGTTTGCCTGAGTAGGTTATTTTCTAGAATTGAAAATAAATGAGTAATTAAAAAAAAACTTCTTCTTTCTATTATCCTGTACTTCTTTGGCATATCAATAAAACAAACAAAATTATGGGTAAATATGACCCCAAGGGGTTTGGGCATGGATTCATTGTGGTGCAACTGGAGGGTTATTGAGAATTTTCTTCAAAGAAGTATTTGTCTTTGTAGACATGGAATCCCATGAAAGCATCTTGCTGTCCTTTTGTTGTTTGAATGCTGCATTTCCATGATGCTTTGGAAAGGATTTGGAGTCTTCACAGTGAAAGATGAGACCTTTATTGTGACAGGACAGTAATCTAATTTATCTCTGACAACATTTCCCCTTCACCTAGTATAAATGATGCCATTCGCTCTTATGTAGAATATAAAACAAGGCAAAGTCATCTGGGGCAAACAATGAGCAATGTCTTTAGTTTCTTGTGAACACCACTGTGCATTCATCCCAGGGGTCTCCAAAGGTAGAGATTGAGTACTGCACATGACTTTTGAAAGCAACCTCACAGGATCATTCTAAAGATAAACTGGCATCATTTGAAGAATGTGACTACAGATTCACTGACTCCTGGTGCATTCACATTTTATGTCTTGTTCTTTACTGTTTCTAAAAGGGGGAGGGCTTAAATCATGGAAATACCTTTGAATTTCACAAACAATTGTGTTTGTGTGTGTTGTTACTAACATCTATTAGGTAATTAATAAGCTTTTGGAGGTTAAAATATTAAAGTGCCTAAGCCAAATACACACACACACACACACACACACACACACACACACACACACACACACACACATATATATATATGCATATATATATATTATACCAATATCCACAGATATTCCAATGGAATATGGTCAGAATAGAAATAAATGTTTACGCAGAGAAAAAAGGAACAGAGACCAAAGAACCTGCTAATAGATGTATTGAGACAGGATTGTCGAACAGGTCAAGAATTTTGGAAACTTTATTTTATATTGGCAGGAATACCAGCTGAGACATTGCAAAGTGAAAAAAAAACTCCAGGCAGAGACAAAGGAGAGAAGGGTACACTGTAGACTATGTACTCAGTTTGCACATAGCTGATAATAAAAAGGCAAATACAGATTTGAGGCTAGTTTACATCTTCTTCCACCCTCATTACTAAGGACCCAGGTTCACTCTCAAAGCAAAGTAAAGACACTAGAGAGTTGTACTTGTAGAAATGCTAAAATATCATGGCATGAAAATTTTTCTCAGGTCTTTTGCTTTTTTGACTCCTCCCATACGCCACGTCCTCCAATTAGTTAAAAAAAAAAAACAGTATAGTCTCTTGGTTTTGTAAACAAAATATACACTCTCTCTTCCTCATGCTCCTGATGAACTCCTGAGCCAAGTCACCACGAAAATTGTCATACCATACCTGGTGTGTTTATCTACTCTCCCAACAACATCTTTTGTCTCAGATGTAATTTATATAAAACCTAAAGTTGCTTCTAATCATACCTATGATCTTTTGAGTTGCTTATTGAAAAGTACCACTATATGGAATATTTCTGAAAATCTGTGATAAAAAGGATTGACAATATGAATATGTTTAAATGCTTTCAACACTGTAAAATGCCCAAGTGTGAAATACTACATACTATCCTATAAATATGCACAAATTTTAGATCACTCAAAAATGAAATCTACTTAAAACTGCCATATTATTTTATTACTTAATACTTATTTTATTACAAAATTGCCCATGAAGCTTTGAAAACTTTTAATATGTCCCACTTTTCCAAGTCTATAATGTGCCATTGACCTACTGGCTTTAAAATTCTACTTTTACTAGCTTTGGCTAATCCTTTACTGAGACTGTGGAATATTTGTCATTGTATATAGGAATTTTCCTCTGCAATATACACTAGTGTGTTGGCTTGTGTGTTGTCAATTTGATACAAGATAAAAACAATTTGGAAAGAGGGAACCTCTACTGAGAAAATGTCCACACAAGATTGGCCTGAGGGCCAACCTATGGGGAAATTTCTTGATTGATATGGAAGGGCCAGATCAATCACTGGACAGGTATTCTGACTAAGGAAGCAAGTTGAGCAAGCCAGGAGGGGCAAACCAGTAAGCGGCATTCCTTCATTTTATCTGCTTCAGTTCCTGATTCTGGTTCCTGCCTTGACTTCCTATCCTAACTTCCTTCTATGATGGAAGTAGAAGTGAAATAGACCCTTTCCTCCCCAAGTTGTTTTGGTCATGGTGTTTTATCATAGCAACAGAAATCCTAACTAAGACATTTAGAAATATCAATACTTCCTTCCCTTGACTTCAGGCTCTTCTCTCCTTATGCTTTACCATTTACCTACTCGATGTACTCTTCCTGGCTTAGCTAGGAAGAATTAGAAATCATACCTTCCTTATTTCAATGGTGAAACTAAATGTAGCATGGTACCAAATTCAAAGAGTCAATGAGATTCCATAAAATGGAACTTGTGGAATGAATGGATAAACTGTGCTGCTTTTTTATTTATTAAATATTGTCACTACAAAGATGTACAAAATACAATCTTGTGGCCTTGAGTAACTCACAGTCTCTTATTAAGTGATAGAGAATACTGCATAGAGATAATTAGGAGCTGTGCACACACAGAGAAAAGAGGAAATAAAGAGAAGTATTCCAGCCAGGAATGACTTCTGACTCAACTCTATGGAGAGGAGTTAGAGACATCCTGTGGCTGTCCAAACCAGGGAAAGGAAGGAAAGGACAAGGATACATGAAATACAAGGAGACAATGGACCACTAATGTTTGTGTATCCAAGCATCATAGATTGTGTATTTGATTGTGACCATGAAAAGCATTGAGAACAATAATATAGCTTTAATTTCTCCAGGGCATGGTGTGATTTATTTGTGCAGAGAGGCTGATGTTCAGGTTATACTGTAAGGACATGAATCCAGTTGCCTATCTACCATCTCTATTGCCAAGTAACTTCATGGTTTTAAAATACATTACAAGATACACAGTAATATTTAATCTAATATTTCATGTACACTGCCTTTTCTGTGCAGGTGCCCTCAAGATTCATGAACATTTTGAGACATGGTCTTTTTATATCTAGAAATTCCTAATAGAGTCATTAGAATCCATCAGTAGTGCTTGCTCAGACATGGATATGCAATCATGAGATAGTGGTTGTTTCTGACATACTCCACTAGTGTATTTCATGCATTTGAACTTCATTATCAAAATATCTCTAAGATACTGTCATTTATATTCCCATTCCACCTTAGTAGCCTCAAGGCTTGATAGGCTAAGGGTCATACCTATTTACATGTATGCTCTTAACCAATATTTAAGCTCAGGTTTTCATATCCACCATTTATTTCCCAAAAAAGAATGATTTGCTACCAAAACAAATACAGCCATTACTTGATTGCACACTATAAATGAGGAAAATTGACACTGTTTATAACTGAGTGAATGAGAGTCATGGTGTTGCTATTACAGAGATAATATTCTTAAGATTCAAAAGCAACCTCCTGCATCCACAGGTGTGGTCTGTTAATTTTGCTTTCAGCAGGTAGTGCAGCCTGAATGACTCAGCCTTGTCTTCACTGCCTATTAACTTCAAGTATCAGAGGTGTGCTTATGTGTGTCAAGGCTGGGTCTAGTGCTTACAAGGCACACTGATCCTCCTGTCATGAGAAGTCTGCTCTGTTGCCCTTTCATGTGTAAAACTGCTTAAGCTTCCTGAGCATTGTCTTATAAAATATGTTACTTAGAAAGTAAAGCAAAATCTCTTTGTTTTGTAGAATAAGTAGAGTCAGTTCAGTCTGAGCATAGATTTGCATATCCTTTCAGTGTGTGAAAATTTATCAAGTATTTCTTTTATTTGAAAAGCACAGGATATGTTCTGCTCTAGCTCCTTTATGTACACTATGTACACTTCAGATTAGAGGGGCTGGCGGCAGTTGCAAGTAATTAGAGTCAACTTTAGGACCTACCCAGAGACTTCCCTGCTTTCTTTATCATGCCTTTCTATTCCTTATCTTTATATCCCTTTCCATTGATACCCATTCACAACCTATTAGGTATCATGCCGAGATATAATTGCTTCTTTTGATACTATGTTGAAAAAATTTTGAAAGGAGTTTTCTACAAATATTTTGCAGTCTGAGATTCTCTGCCCATCCTAAAACCTCCACATTGCTTTGGTAAAGAGAATATATTCATACTGTATTAAATTATATTTAGTGTTGGGATATCTGAATGTCAATGTAGGTTGTCCAGGTGACAACAATAAGAGCTGTCTATTCATTCTGTTCCAGTTTGGTACACCAGCCCTAGCATTATATTCACCGGAAATGCAGGGGCAGTTAGGAAAGTGTGTAAGCTTCATGATAGAAGCCCTATTCAGAAGTTAGGGCTCAATAAGGCTAGAAAGGGAAAAGTAGAAAGGGTACTGAGCTTTGTATGTAAATTAATTGAAGAGAATGTAGACTTTATGTGGCTTGTTCCAAGACTGGAAAAAAACATAAGGAAAGTTTCTCTCATTTGCCAAACCTGGCTGTTTGGACCACTTGTGGGTCAGATATATATATATATATATATATATTGCATATGCTTCCTAATTTCAGTGAACCTAGACACCAGCAAGGGAGGCTGAACTGTATATGGTACATCTCAGTAAAAGAGGTATTCCCCAGGCTCCCCAAGGCAGTTCTGCTGGTAAAGGACCTTGCTGCCAAGAGATGACTTAAGTTCATTCCCTAGAAACACATGATGGAAGAAGTGATTTGGCACATGCATGTACACATACACTCACAAACAGAAATAAATAAAATTAATGAATAAATAAATGTCTTGAAATACTGTCTTTGAAAATAGACACACGTGAGACATGTAGGACAGTGCTGAGGATGGGATGGTGACTTTTGGTGGATTAATCAAAGAAGGCTGTAGCTTATGACAGGGTTTAAAGATTAGTGAAATTTTATCAAATAATAAAATCAGGAAATGGTTTGAGAGGAAGGAGGGAAAGCAGAAACAATAGTGTGCAGCAGCAGTCTATATGAAGGAGCATGGCTGCTTAGGCTATGAAGCTAAGAAGCAGTGAGCCATGCTAAATTTTAAGACTGGCTACAGCCCAATCCAACAACTTCTCATGTGTGAGGTTAGGAAATGCAATTGCTCTAAGAAATAAAAAAGAAAGACAAGTAAGACAAGGAAGGAAGGAAGGAAGGAAGGAGGGAGGGAGGGAGGGAGGGAGGGAGGGACAGAGGAAGGAAAGAAGGAAGAAGGGAAGAAGGAAAGAAGGAAGGAAAACCTGAACCTAAGAATGGCATTGTTCACTTTGCTAAGTTACACAGTACACTGACTGCCAGGAGGCTGAGCTCATGTTCTTGAACAAGATCTTAGGATGTATCGGCTCAAAACTAGAGAAATGATTATGCTAACGTCAGTAGAAAGATGTCAGGCTAAACAATCACAAGGCAAGATTAAGAATAGGAATGTCAGAAACAGGATCTAAAATCAGCAGGTATAAGGTAACAACATGCAGAAGCAGACAAGTTAAGTTGACTGGATTCATACGCAAAGCCAGTAACTGTCCATTTGAAGCTTTTAAGGGAAAAGACAAGATTGTCCATGTTCTTATTCGTCCATGTGTTAAAGATTCTAGCACAGACATATGTTTGGAAAAATGAAATTATTTATTTACACACACACACACAGTGAGTGGTTGGTCTTATGAAAAACTTAGTGATATTTCCAGTTACAATGAAAGCATGGAAGTAAGAACAAACTTGTTTCTACTTAATGCTTTCCTCAAACTCATCATGACCCTATCTCTGCATCCTGAAACCCAGGGTTTGGGGGTATGTCATTAGACTTTGCCTTCTTTAAGTTTCTTATGGCTACTTTGACACAAAGCCGAAATTTTCTGTTGTTGCCCTTTCTAGGAAATTGTAAATAAATGATACAATGTAACACAGAAATAGAATCATAGACCTAAAACTTAGAATTTAGGAACAAAGTGTGACTTTAAAACAAACAAAATTAGTTAACTTTCTTTGTGTATCTAGGTTTTCAGTTCCATAGTACAGATGGAGAAAATCAGACTAACATATTGAATAGTAGAGAACTTGTAACCATTGAGAGTAGGAGTCTGACTTAACTGTGTTTAATTTTCTACTCTCTTGAATCCCCCAAGTCATATATTACTGTTCAACAGATACTATTTGCCTCTGCAATACCTACTTTTTGTCTGCTACAAGGAGTACTTAGCTTTTCAAAGAGAAATAACCTGTGTCCCTAAAAATGCCCAAGCATTTGTATTGAAGAAGCTGTAGAATAAGTAATATAATACAATTCACTTATTCACGTGTGGAATGTGAAGGAGGACTGAAGCACCATTCTACATTATTTAAAAAACAGTGTTACAGATGGCAAGGTGTGCTTTCTCTGTGAATTATAAAATGAAGTAGGTAGTGTTTTCTCAATCTCTTTATGATGTTGAATATAGAGACCAAGGTCTGAGATTGTCATCTGGAAGAAAAACAACCAATGTCATCTTTGAAATAAAGACAACTGTGTTCAGCATTACAGCAGAGGACAAAGCAATGCATTATGCTGTGGGGGAATAAAGGCTAATTGTATATAAGACAAAGGATTAGAAGAATTTTGAACTGATAAGTAGTATTCTGAATTACAAAAAGAAATCATCAAAGTAAAAATCAATTTTGTACATTTCTAATTGAGACCAAGTTTATCAATACATTTAAAAATAAAGTTATATGCTATAGAATTAGTAGAAAATGGAAGAGTCACGATTCTGTTTCTGACAATGGAAGTCATTGATCCATTTCTAGAATATCTGAGAACGTATTAATGCCTTGATCTTCCTATGATATTTCTTAATAGTTGCAATTAGTGTTGGTCTAGCTGCCCAAGGCAGAATACTCAATGTCATAATTAATTCCGACTTACCTATTTCTTTGTGTTTAAATTGCCCTTAACTGTATGCTATACATATTTCCTAAAACAGTCAGACTCCTACCAAGTTTCTCCTTTTTCCTCTGCTTCTCAGAGCAAAAAAAAAATTCTCAGGTGGGATAGGTATAGGAGGCTTACTACCAACATTCTGAAATCTTTACTCTGATCTTGTAACTTTTGTAATTGTTTAATGCCTCCTGTTGGCTCTTTTTTATAATGGCTAAATCTCTCAAGATAGACTAGAGTCTAGAAGGTCCTGGTACTTACGCCTCACATTGTCATACCTCTCATTAGCCTGCAAATTTGTTTGTACTCCATGTGCTGTCACCATAATGGATTTCATTAGGCTCCTTTATCTATGAGTATCAACCAGGTTTTGGTTTTCTGTTAGAGTAATTGTCCTTTCTCCCAAGGATACTTGTCCCTGTACCATATTTGAAATTGAGTGATCCCTACACATAATTTAGAACTCTAATCTGATGTCATTGATTTTAGTAAGTATTCTTTCTTAAATTTTTAAAGAGTTATTTATTTATTTATTTATTATATATATACAGGGTTCTGCCTGCATGACAGAAGATGGCACCAAATCTCATTACACACCATTGTGAGCCACCACTTGGTTGCAGGGAATTGCACTCAGGGCCTCTGGAATATCAGTCAGAGCTCTTAACCTCTGAGCCATCTCTCTAGACCCTCTTCTTTTTTATTTTTTTAAATTTTATTTTATTTTATTCATTTTACATACTAACTACAATTCCCCCTCCTTCCCTTAATCTCAGAAAAGGGAAGGCTTCCCATGGAGAATCAAAAAGCCTGGCACATTTAGTTGAGGGAGGACCGAGGCCCCACCCACCCACCCACACCTGAGAAAGGCAACCCACCATATATAGAATGAGATTCAAAAATCTAGCTCATACACTAGGAAGTGTTCTTGAGAACAACTCAATCTCTAGGTTTTAGACTGATGGTTCTTTGATGAGCTGAATCATCCTAACTAAGTCATACATGTATAAAATTTTCTCACTGACCTCTGGGTTACGAGGGAAAATAATGATATACTTTATCAATTCCCAGCCCAACCTTTACCATGCATGAAAGTTCACTGAACATACCAGAAATAAATGAACTAACTAATCTACCCTTTGAAATTCACTTTAATGTGCCAGAGACAAATTTATATCTAGTCCTTCCAACTAACCAAGGTGAGTACTGTTCCTATGGAGCCAGAAAGAAGCTGGGTCCAGTAACTTTTTATGCTGTTTTCTGCTTTTCACCATTATTATTAATTAATTTTTTTTACTAATAGCCCTACTGATATAAATCATAATTGTGTCAATTTGGCCTTTTAGTTAGACAGATACTTGTGAAGCCAGATTGTTCTAGCCAATAGCTCCGTATGCAGAACTTGAATACAAATATTCACTGTCTTCTTACAAAGAAATTGATTATAAAAAGAAGACAAAGAAAGTTTTAAAAAGCTAGTTATGAGTAGTTTAATTTTTGTTAAAACTTCAGTCTGTGATTATTTTTCAAGAAATGTAATTAATAATTTATTATTATGTACACATGGATTCTATGATAGAAATTTGTGATAGAAATCAAAATATCATCATGGAATTTATTTGAAATTTAATGCCTTTGGCAATAAATTCTGATTTATGATAATTTGGCAGGATTACCAACTTAAATTTATCATCAGAGACTGATGGTTTAACTCCTAGTCTCTTACAGTATGATAGATAGGGCATTACGAGGTAGTATGTGACTTCATTAGAGTATGTGATATTCATGAGGAGTGCATCTATCCAGAGAAGGACCACTCTCTGTCTGTCTGTCTGTCTCTGTCTCTGTCTCCTCTCTCTCTCTCTCTCTCTCTCTCTCTCTCTCTCTCTCTCTCTCTCTCTCTCTCTCTCTCTCTCTCTCTCTGTGTGTGTGTGTGTGTGTGTGTGCTCCCTCATCTCCACCCCAAAGTCTTTTCTTCCACCTCCTATAGGGTGACACAGACAAGATGTTGGCTTTCTGAAGGCCAGATAGAAGATCATCACAAGGATATGTGTGCCCAGAACCTTGACCTCAGGCTTCATCATCACTGTAGAGTGAATTCTAATTCCTATTGATAATAAAAACTCAGAATCAGCAATCAGGGGGTGAAAGCTGAAATGTCAGAGAAGTAGATGCCAATAACTAGAGAGTTTTTAATTCTACAAATGCTCAGACCAAAAGATGTGATCCTATCCTCTGACTGTCTCCTCAGACTGCATCCTCAGACATCTTCCTCAGACTGCCTGCTTCAGACTGCAGCCTCAGATTGCCTGCTCAGACTAAAAGTGTCTCTAGGAATCCTCAGACTGCCTTGAGCCTCTCTCTCAGCCATGTCAGCCCTGTCTCCACCTCCCTAGTGTTGGGATTAAAGGTGTGTCACTAAAAGTGCTGGGATCACCTTTGTGTGAGGTCTGTTTCTCTTTTAGACTAAATCGATTTCCTTTAGACCAGTGTGGACTTGGACTAACAGAGATCCATCTGCCTCTGTCTCCTGCTGGGCATAAAAGTGTGTGCCACTACTGCCTGGCCTCTATGGCTAACTAGTGTGGCTAGCTTTGCACTCTGATCTCCAGAAAGCTTTATTTGTTAGATCATAAACACAATATCACCACTGTGAAAGAATGTCTGCTGTTTAAAACTCTCAGGCTATGCTACGCTGAAGAAGCAGCATGGACAGAGTACTACAACAACCTTTAAAATGTTTTAATCAATCCATATTGACAATTTGTTCACCTTTTCTGTATTAACCACTAATTAAACACTTCTAGTAAACTCTCAAGTTTCTGTACCCCTTGTCCCCTTGGAATATAATAATAATGACAGTCTAGAGTCTATTAAAATGAAAGAATTGTGTACATTATTTTACTTTCATAGACTAGTTTTCTTTAAACTTCACCACAATTTGGACCCTATCCAGGTGTAATTGATAGTATATGCTGCTGCTGATGTGCACATATCCCTGTAATTCATACTCCCCAAGGGTGGCAGAAACTGATCCACAGCAGGGACCCAGGTTTTTCTCCACCGGGATTTCTCTTGACCCAGTCACATATTTTGCCCATTATAAGACAAACCAGTATGCCAGAGAATTTAATCCTTGAGAAGAGTTTTCAACCAAGATGAGTAGGGGTAGTAAGAGAAATTGATTCTTTGCCATTGAGGTGTGAACACCTCTTAAAGACATCACCAGTAAGACTATGCCCTAGCTGCACATAATGATAAATTGCTCATCACTGCAAATGTTGTGGATTTTCAGTTCTTCCCTTCCTCTCCTCACTTCTATTGCTTTTAGTTACATCTCACCAATTACCAAGATTGGTTTCTTGTAGACTACAAATATAAAATGTTACTAGGCATGTCAAATGATGGAGGGAAATGCCAAGATATTTTTAAGAGAATTTCCTTGTCTTAAATGAAGGAAGAAGAGATTGTAGGAGGGGATAACTGACAGGGAAAGTGAGGCACGAAGGGAAGAGAAAGACTAGAGAGCTAATATATAAGCATCCCACTGATACGATTTATCTGTCATATTGTCATAACATTTTGTTTTTTTGCTCAATATTACTCCTACTAAGCTACCACTGAACATGTGTATTTTAGAACACCAATTGCTGATGTACACCAAGTTATAGGATAGCATCTAGTTTGTGTAGCCACTGACACTGTCACTACGGTGTTAAGATTACATGAATACATCACAGTAAAACATTTAGCATGTCCCAAAGTATTTATAGTTTTCCAAAGTCATTCTTCTGACAAAGTCCTTTCTCTATAATTCACTCTTGCCTACTCTGGGTATTGCAAACAAATATAAACAATGCCTCAAAAGTCACCAATATATGTAGGCTGACATGTCAGAGACAAAAGATTCCTGGATCTGATACTTGGCCAGAATTTTATTTCTTTTGTCTTTTATCAGCCTAAAGATGGCAGTAGTGGTGGTGTATAAATTATTCAGTTGTTCAGTTTACCTTGTTCAGAACATTTTTGTCAAGGTAAATCATGAACACCTGTGACACATTATTTCTATTCAAGCATCACTCTCTTCTGGTGATGTATCCAAGAGGGGAAGGGGAGAGTCTGGTCTTTGTTTGTGAGACAAATATAAAATAGGAAAGTTTTCTTGTCAGTATATGATCTACAGTAGTGGCGATGACCTCTGTTCACATCTTTGAGAGGGCAGAGAGTGCTCTTCTTGAGAATGTGCCCTGGGAAGAACAGACTCTATCTCTGACTTCATGGAAAGTGATCAACCCTTAGAGTTTGACAGAACAGGGACAAAGTGTTGATTTTCTTATTTTCTGCCTACACCACTTTGGCAAGCTTCTTTATCTCCATACATCACTTTTTTCTCAATTATAAAAACTAACGTTGAACCAACATTGTAGTTCAGCAGGTAAAGGTTCCTGCCGACAATCTTGACATTTGATTTTGATTCCAAGATCTGACTTGTTGGAATGATCGAACCAACTCCCAGAAATTGTCTGCCAATCTCCACATGTGTACTGTAACACACACACACAAACACATACAGATACACAGACAAACATTCACACACACTAAATGTAATTTAGAAGTCCTAAGATTCAGTTAGAAAACTTGGGACCCAGCAAAGCTGAGTACAGAAATTATCACCTGGATGACACAGTAGATTTAGACCAGAAACAGCCAATGTTTTTGTTGGAGACCAAAAGGAAGAGAAGACATGTGTCTCTGACCAAGTAGTCTTGGAAGAGTTATTCCCTTTTATATATCCCTTCATAGTACTGGATTGCATTCACCCAAATTAGGTAGGGCAATCTGTTCTGCTAAATATACTGAATCTACATGACGTTTGCCTGGTAAAACTTTCACTTACATCCCTAAAGCAGTGGTTAATCAAATACAGGGGACCTTTGAGAATATAAAAATGACAAAATAAAGTATTTTCAGCTTTACATTATAATACAGTTCATAAAGGGTCTTTGCTTTGTCTTCTGTACTACACAAAGATAATGCCTCATCTGTAAGGTACCTGAAAACACAAATAAGTTACATCTTGAGCACACACACACACACACACACACACACACACACACATATATATATATATATATATATATATATAAGAAAATTGATCTTTGGAAAATATTTAATGTGATATCTATATATGTGTATAATAGCATACCATATATACATGAACAAGTAGACCGAGTCCAGTAAGATGTTCCCTGCAGAGCATACTCTATCTTATTATATCAATTATAGCAATGCTCTTATTTTGTATTTCATAGTTAAAACAGGAGCTACTATCAGCCATAGTGGATACTCAACATACACACGATAAATGAAGGAATGATCAATGAGATATGAACATAAAAGGAAGTAGTTCAAATGCTGCTATTTTCTAAGAAGGATTCCCTAAGCTTAGTTGGTTGTTCTTGATTCAAACTAGGACCAGCAAAAAAGAGTAGACTCCTCTACATGGGGTGGAATGGGAATGCCCAACAGTGGGATAGAAAGTCACAGGGCTAGCAACCTATTCTACAATGTGGTTATCCCTGTTCCTAAAGAAGAGGTCTCCAAATATGAATGAATACGTATAGGACAGGCCATATCCCAGGAAAATTCTTCTGGGAAGTATTTTCTCAGGGTCAGCACACACAAGCCATGTTCCAGAAAAGGCTGAGATTGTACCTCATGCTGGCAGCTAGACTTGGTGCTGTGAGAGTCACCCAGGTGGTACTTGGTTTTAAGGCATGGTGGGGGCGTCATGAAGAACAGCTTGGGTTTAGCACTGTAAGAGGCCAAGAGAAGCCATTGGTAAAAGTGCAGCCTCAGTAGTACTTGAAGGCCCAAGACTGAATAGCTCATACAAAGAAACTGAGGCATGGCACCATGAGGAGAGCCTATGACAGTGTTATTGATGAAAGTGCAGCCCAGCTGAAGCACAAGATCTCAGCATTTTGGAGATACCACTACAATGTTTTACCCACCAAGAACAGCCACAGCAGTGGAGTGGAGCCATCCAGAGACTAGAGGACAAGCTCTGTGTGCTGCATAATACAGTGCTGGAGAAGTGCAAACCCCTTTGAGGAACCCAGATTGAGAATGAATCCAAGATAATTGGACATTGAATTATTAATACTGTTGGTATTTTAGTTAGGTTGGTTCAGATTATGACTGTGTCCTGGTTCTTCCCTATTGAAGAAGGTATTTAATTTAATTTTGATTTTTATAGGAGCCCACAGCTGAAAGTCTGAATTTTGTAGAAAGGTTTTAGAGTTTTAGAGAGATTTGATCTTTTAAAGAGACTGAAATGTTAATGTATTTGTAAAGACTTGGGAAATTTTGAAGTTGTTTACATTTATAATGTGAGACCATGGAGAGGAATAAGAGAAGAACGGTGTGGCTTAAAAGTGATTTGTTTGTGTGTCAAGTTGAAAATGGGTCAGCTGTCCTGGCTAGTCTTATGTCAACTTGACACACAAACTAGAGTTATCTGAAATGAGCAAACTTCAATTGAGAAGCTGTCTCTGTAAGATCCCAGCATTTTCTTAATTACTGAGTGATGAAGGAGAGTACAACCTATTGTGGTAGTCCTGTGTAAGATCCCAGAATTTTCTTAATTACTGAGTGATGAAGGAGAGTACAACCTATTGTGGTAGTCCTGTGTTCTGTAAGAAAGCAGGCAGAACAAGCCAGGGAAACAAGCTAGCAAGCAGCACCTATCCATGACCTCTGTATAAATGAGCTTCTGTCTCTAGGTTCCTGCCTTGTTAGAGTTCCTGTGCTGACTTCCTTGGATGATAAACAGCAATACAGAAGTATAAGCCAAATAGACCCTTTCCTCTCCAACTTGCTCTTTAGTTTTGGTGTTTTATCACAGCAATAGAAATCCTAAGACATAGTCTTAGTTTTAAATTTGTGTCGATGAGCATAACTGTAGTATGTAGGTATTCAATTATTTTGTAATTTATCCTTTTGGTGGGTACCACTGATGGTTCTATGTTTTTACTATGATCAACTAAATCATCCAAAATTATTCTTATACAATTCTCTTATATACATGGTTCCATTTCTGGAGGATTTTTAGATAATTAAATGAATTTGTGTTTAGTTATAAAAAGAGTTTGTCTAAGCTTTTGCTCTATTTTGTATTCAACTATAATTTATGAGAAAATTCCCATTTATCGTCAACTTTATCAGTGCTTGCTCTACTCAATCTTTTTAATTGTAGATTTTTTTGTGATACATCCTATTTCTCATTATGATGACTAATGATCTCATCTGCTTTATGTATGCTTAGTGACCATTTATATCTTCTTCTGTAAGTACTTTGAAATTTTTTACACTCCATTCATAGTCTTGCTTATCTTTGTATATTTGGTTGTAAAAGGCTTTCAGGTTTTTTTCTTGTTATTTAGCCTCCTCAATTCCAGTCCATTTCAGATGTGTGTTTTAGGATGCTTGCGCTGCACAATTTTTTTATAATTTGTTTCATTCTTGATTTATTTTAATGAAGGAGTATTAAGAGCTGTTGAAATTTGTCTCCTTTTCTTTTTATATTTGTTGCTTTTTTGATCTGGTCTGAGAAATGTCTGTGCTTCAAACACTTTAAGGTAGTTCTAACTTGCAATCCAAACTGCGACCAATAGGATTATAGAGATGAATTCTCAGAAAGGCTACAGGGCAGTCAGGAGACAACACAGTACATTTCACATAGAAGCGCTGGTCTCCAGAAACGGGTGATTTTACTATTAGTACTTTGCTCCAAACCTTCTGTGTTTTATGAATATATCATAATTATGTAGATTCTGATAATGTAAGTTTGGAGATTCACTAAATTCTCCATATAAAAGGATGAATCGGAGTTTAAAATGACCAACTTCTGTGTGCTGCCTCTATCAGGAATAGATGCGATATAGCAGTCATATAATCTTACTAAAATGCTTACAGGAGGCCTTACATGTGAGAAATTATGAATCAAACCATAAAGTAGTATTATCACATGTCATATTAGACAGAGCTCAATATGGAACAGGATCACTCAAAAAGCATTTAGTATAGAAAGAGAGGCTAGTTTATGATAATAATGCTTCTCATTTGTTCCATATTCAGTGCATGCCAGGAAATAACAAATTGCAATACAGACCGAGTTTCTCTCAACACCTGGTTTTATAAGTACTTCTTTTTAGGACATGGCCACTTCATTTGCTCATTTATTGTATATGTTTACTTTTATACTACTTGAGTTGTAAGAATGTTTTGCCTCAGACAATAACTCTCCCTCCCCTCACTCCACAGAAAAACCAAAGAACAAAAAGATGCAAAAAGAATTATTATCTTTGTCTTTACGGAACACTTTGCTGATAGGCAATATATATTATTTTTAAAGTTGCATATATGTCAGCACAACAGAGAGTTGTATATACGTTTAAAAGATGGGGAATCTGAAGCTATGAATTTAGATGACTCTTCTATGTTGCGAAGAGTAAGAGTAGAGAGTAAATTGATAGGTGAATCGCCTTAGAACATACATATGCTTTTGTTGAATGTCATTCTCCACTTAAATTAAAAAAATCAATCCAATGAGACTACTATAATTAAAAATATGTTATATGTCAGAAACAATAGAAAACAAAGTAGATTGGCAGAATGTTAATAGCCTGAGTTGAAAGATGACAAGGAATTTGGGGTATTCACTTATTTGTATGCAAATTCATGATATAATGTAGTGGTACTGTGCTATGAGCCTGAAGGATGTCTTATAGTCATATTTCATGCTGATTCCTTCTTGAAATAATATGACTTGACACGTGGTTAGTGCATTGTAAAACGAGAAATACAAGAAATATCATCCTAAAATAGACTTGGAGTCAGGAGCATCTGATAATCTTTTTTTTATGTTTTTTTCGAGACAGGGTTTCCCTGTGGCTTTGGAGGCTGTCCTGGAACTCGCTTGGTAGACCAGGCTGGCCTCGAACTCACAGAGATCCACCTGCCTCTGCTTCCCGAGTGCTAGGATTAAAGGCGTGCGCCACCAATGCCCGGCGCATCTGATAATCTTAAGTTATCAGGACACATGTAGAAGACAAAATATTTGACCCAAATTGGTCAGATATGGACATATTACTCCTCGGTAACTTACTATGTTATGAACAGGCTACCTGACACAGTATACACTTAAAATAGACTGAGAAGATCTGCCTAAAATATGACAGAAAAAAAGAGCAGAGGAAGCTGTAATAAATAAGGAACATAATACCTGTTATGACTGTCCTGTCTTCCTCATGTCAAATCACCTTCTGAGATGCTGGGCTTGTAATCCTAAAAGCGGGGCAGTCCAGGTCTCAGAAACAACGTTTACTGAAGGAGCACATTTTCCCCTACATAGCTGTAATAATACATAGCTGTTAAACTTCCTAGCTTATATGTTAACCATCTAAAGTATTGTAAGAAGAAAGAATAATCTGACTCCACTAGTATCATTTTATGATGATGGGAGAGCTAGTTGGTGAATATATTTTCAATTATATTTCAATTTTGGAATTCTTAGCATTACTGATATGCAATATGATGACTATTAAAAGGGGTTACAGACCAGAGAGGCTAATAAATAAAACATTCTGAGGAAAAAAATAACAAATGATCAAGCAATCTTCTTTGTAAATTGGTTTTAAGATAGTTTTTTTTTAATTGAAGTTCTTACATGATGTTTTTTGTGCTATGTTAATAGAGAATTTTAAATTGTGAGTAAAATATTGGGCATTACAAACTTTGATTACTTAAGGGCACTTGATAGAAATAACACTTGATTTATTCATTTTTGCTCATTTATTCAATCACTCAATGGATAGTATTTGAGAGCCTGCTAAAAATGTGAAAAACAAAGATGAACAAGAAAAGTATTCTAACCTCTAGTATCCCAGGATTCCCTGTGTAAGGAACTATATAAACAAATATTAGCCAAGCAAAGAGGCAAAATAAAAATGCATTAAATACACACCAGGTATTCTGGGAGAAATGAATTCTTTCTTCTTTGAGTGGGGCAGTCATAGAAAGCCACAGAGTTTGGAAATTAGGTTGAAATGTGTCATACCCGATGTTGCTTACAAAGAATGCATGAATACAATGACAGAATTAGAGAATTTGTGCATAGTTAATCATCAGACTGCAGATGCCTTGGGAAGTAGGTAGGATATGAATTAAGGATGTGAGGGAGGCTGGTGAGGTGCCTTAACAGGTGAAAGAGCTTGCCACCTAAGCCTAACAACCTGAGTTTAATTTCCAGGACCTACAGAGGAAGCACTCCTGAGGGATTTCCTCTGATCTCCACATATGCACCCCCTGGACTCACACATCCTATACATGAATGCACACAGTAATAGCTCTAAAATAAAAATTAAGTTGTAAATAAGAAAGTAGACAACCAAAGAAACAATATTAGTACCACTATTGCAGGGGCTGTGGAACAAAAAGGAAAGACAAGTATTCATGAGAGCAGAGCAGGAAAGCAGGTATTATTGAGGAATATTACTTTGATTAATGCAGAATCAAGACAATAATGAATGATCTGAAACTACGTTTGACGAATTAGTAGAAATGGTGGGTACCACATGCACAGAGCAAAATGTATAGGGTCTGGAAGATGGTTATTGGATAAAGTGCTTTCCACAAACTTGAGTACCAGAGTTTTGTACCTAACACTGATATAAAATGCATGAAGTGTATTAGCCCATCTGTTACCATTTGCTCAAGACACAGAGAAACCCCTAGAGCAAACTGGCTAGTTGATTAACCAAATGGATAGGTTCTGAGTTCTGTGAGATACCCTGTCTCAGTAAACGAAGAGGCAGATCATTGAGGAAGATAACCAGTGTCAACTTCTGGTCTCTGCAAGCACAGGCACTCAAGTAGATACCCACTCATCCTTAACACACATAGACCCATACACATGAGAATATGCATGTACAAACCCATGTGAAACATACACACTCTAACCCACTGCGAATCTTGGGTCTCAGGTGGGCTCCTTACACACTTACACATTGTAGTCAAGTGCAGATAGTTACGCATACCCCCCTGAGCACAAGCTGGCATTCTTGAGGAAAACTAAACCCTTACCTGCTCCATTACCTAGCCATTCTTTTTCTAGGCAATGGTGTCAAAAGAAAGGCCTGCGCATATTAAAGTAGATATGTAGAAGGTTATTGATTTTAGTGTTACTCAAAGTTTTAGGAAGTTACAAATAATTTGGGTGCATAGCAATGTAAGAATTAATGAGAAATTACAAGGAGTAACACAGCGTTTAGAAAACACAGCAATAAAAAGAAATCTGAAGGCATAGTGCTTACTATAAAAAGGAAATAAAAGAAATCAAAATGACATTTATATGCAATTTACTTTTCAAAAAGTACCTGCACATGTATGTGGAATAAGAGTCACTTTCTCATAACACAACATTATCTTTTAAATCCCTGTGCTTTGCTAAATCAAAAAATAGAAAACGACAAAGCTTCTAAAGGTAACAGATTTCATGGACAACACTTACAAATTTCACCGATCTTACTTAAAGACTAAAGTCTGATTTTAAAATTACAACACAAATATACACATGAGGAATATTTTTTGAAAAAGTATCTGTTATAATGTGTACACACCAGAACTTTTACCTTGAATAGGACTGTGCAGGTTTTCAAAGAGTAGGCATAGGAAATGTTGCCATGTGTTATAGTAAAGTGGGGAGCAGGGCATGTATGATACCAGTCAGAAAGTTGTAATATGAACTGTAGATGTGTATGAGTGATAACACACATAAACAGTGAATCATGGAACCTGGTAGTAGGGTGTGTATGTGTGTGTGTGTGAGTGTGTGTGTGTATGTGTGTGTGTATGATTTTATATATTTACATACTGTTCATTCTGACTAGAGATATACATAATATAAAATTTATGTTATGCTCATGGCTGTGTATGCTAGTGATATTGAATAAGATTCATGACCAAAGAGCAAGCATGATGGCAGAAATGACTTATGCTCATATGCATGTAAGCAAGTAGAAACCAGGCTTTGCAGAAAGGGAAAAAGCATAAACATGTAAATTAAGGGAAGTGGCTTTTACAAGCCAATAATGGTAACTGATAATGTGAGACTTATCATGAACGGATTATCTAGCATTTAGATTCAAAGTATGGCCAGGGTGAATACTTCAGTGAAGAGTCCACAAGAAACCCTCAGGTACCTGAAATTTGGTTTTGTGTATAGTGGGAACTGGTCAAATGAGCTTATAGAAAATGAGAAGCAGATTACAGGGGGTCAGAAATCCAAATGTTGTCCGTGAAGAATGATGTGAGAGACAGAGAACAGCATGCAGTAGGGGGTAACCAAGCACCAGCTCTGCAAAGACCAGGACCACAAGACAAAGGACTAAAAGAAAGAATAAACAGGCGACAGTCATGATAGTTGACAAGGAACAGGAATTTTATCTCTATCATGAAAGAAGCCAGTTTGAGGATGCTCACTCATATTCCGCACTGCAATACCCATGTATAGATCTAGATAAACACCTCACCAATAAAGCAAAAAGGTCTTACAGCACCAAATCAGCAATGCTGGGAAGATGCAGAGTATACCCCATTTGTTAGTGATTTCCACCCAGCCTGGTAACAGATCCTAGAGAGATATTAGAAAGAAACAAACTGTAATAAATGGAGATGTGGAAAGTAGTCTGCAGAGGAAATAAAAATTGTGAACGTGAAGACAGAAAACAGCCCGCAGCCTCTGTATACTAATGAAAAACATGCCAGTGACAGTAAAAAAAAGCAAGGGATAATGAGTCTCATTTACATAGATGAATATTCATGGGGAAATATGGCTTAAAAACATATGATTTCTGGAGGTGGACAGATATATTGGTATGACCCAACAAGTAGATAACTCTCCTCTGGAATGATGTGAACTGGACCATTATGTAGAATTGCATACTATAAAGTAAAACCTGAGCAGTTTTGTTAAAGGCTGATTAGAAAGCCAACAGGGTAAGATAAAAGGATAAGGATAGGATAGGGAAAGAAAAACACCTCAAAATAACACAATATACATGCTAAATCTGTACCTACTAGAGGTTAGAAAAATGGTTCAATATGTAAACTCCTTCCTTCCCATGGATGGACATGCTGACTTGAGATTCTGACCTGAAAATGTTACACTCATGTGAAAGGCCAGACAGGGTGACACATGTCTGTAATCCTCTCAGGGCATGTGGAGAGTTCCTAGTTATCAGCTTGTCAATTGGGAAGATCCAGACCAAGGAAGACACTTTCTCAAAAAGGAAGAGAACCATTGCGCATAACAACTGCTATTTGTCTCTGGCTTCTGCACATACACGAGGAGGACAGATTCATAACAGAAAGACTGACATCTAAAGTGCAGGGGACATTTTAACAGAGTCCAATAACTGTCTTTTTGCCTCTCTGCATTTCTTGTGGTGGGGTGGAAGAAAAACAGAGGGAAGGAGACAGCAAGAGAGAGGGGATGGGGGGAACTCTTGAAAACTAAAGTGCAGCTTAGATAGTATCTATTGGTCAGATTTCATTATTTCAGCATGCCTTGACTTCATTCTTAGTGTTTTCTGAATTAGAAAAATCAACTCTTTTCTTTTTCTTTCTCTGTTCATCAAATTACCCGGATTTTAAGGAGTCTGTCTATTTACAGGTATGGATAACAGTGAGAAGGAGGGACCCTCCTTTTCTTTGCAGCTGCTCCTTCTTTCTCTTTGACAGGCAAACTGTGTGGCAGATTTGGACTTGCCTGATAGAATGGCCTCCTTTGTCATCAATCTTCTCTCTGCATGTGCAAGGGATATGTTTGGGGGAGAACACATCCTGCTAGCTGCAGAAATTGCTTTTTACAGAGGAATAGATCATTTGCATGTTCTCTTTATGAACTGGAACTTCCTGAGGTCATGGTGGGCTCCAGACAGACTGAGAAGCAAAATACAAATAAACTATCTTGGAATTCTGGTGGCAAACCAGCATAGACAATTACTCTGCCCAGATCTTATTTTGGCCCCATCATTTCCTCTGTACCCTTTATCTTAAGCCTGAATCCACAATCCCATGCATTCTCATTTATGTGGAACAATATGGCATGGTTACTTCTTTTGAATGTCTGTCACCATGTGACAATCTCAGTGTCATGTAGTATCATCAGCTATTTAATAGAACTACCCTGGGAGAGTGGATGGGTAACAGATGAAAAAGTGAGTAGCCCGAAGCATACAGAACTTTTTTATAGTCAAATGACTACTGTCGAGTCGTTCTTCAACCCCAACTCTGTTAGGTTCAAATGTAAGTTATGTTAATTGCTGATTGTTTAACTATGGGAAAGTTATTCAATGTTCCTGGGTCACAGTTTGCTCATCTATGAAGTGAGGCTGATGATGGACATCATGGGCTAGAGATAATACAAAGGTTAAATTAATGTTTATAAAGCACTTAAAGTAGCTCTTTGGATATGACAAGTTCTCTATAACACCTGTAAGATTAAATTTTAAGTGTACTCTTTGAATACAAGTAAACTGTGACCAGTCTTCTAAGTCCACATTTGGTGTTGTTTTCAGATACATTAGTATTAATATTACCTTTTTTGGGGATGTGTGACTTTTTTCCAAAATTAAGGGAGGCCTTAGAGCAAGTTGCATGAGTGGAGGACATTCACTGTGCATTTTGTTTTCCACTTTGTCTCTAGTACCTGATGATACACAATTAACTAACTCTATAGCAGTTCACCTTCCTGTTTACATTGCAGATTCACTTTCTGAAAGCACAGGGAATAAGAATGAAGATCTACCTACTGTTTTTAATCTCTGACTTCTGATCATGAGCCTGGGATGCCTCTTTATAGCCAAACCCCTGCTTCATCATAAGCAAAGAATTCAACCACTTGGAAAGGCAGAAGCTAGAGGCCCATTCCTCGTGCTACCAGTGGTGATTTCAAATTAGGGATGGTCAAGGTCAACTAAGAGGCTTACACAACAGAAACCAGCAAGGTGGAACAGAGGAGTTGGAAAAAATTCAGGTTATTTTGAGGAAACTTGGGATGAAAAGATCTGGAGCTACTTAGCTTAGCTAATTTCCCCAAGGGAAACTCCTGGCAAGCATTTATTATACCGCAGGCAAGACCAAAGAGCTAAGGCAATTTGGCATAGCTCAATTGCCCAGGCAAGAAGACATGTGCTTAGCAGGAGATAAACTCACTGCCAGGACCATCCACACTGGGAAAAATAATAGAAATTTACAGGAAGCAACTCCATGTGGCCCTGCTCTTAGTGTAAGTGCAGGAGGAAAACAATCTTCAGAAGACAGAGTAAAATTCATTCTTGTAACAATAATTCTAACAGTCTAGCATGGAATATTGCAGTCAAAGATGAGGAATATAAACATACACACAAATGTATATATGTTTTCTAGCTTATAGAAAATTGTTTTTATCTTACAGAACTCATGTAAATACAAGGTGTTGAGTTCAATGATGCAGGCATTTCTTCTGCTTTCTCTCCTGTCTATTTCTGCTGTAAAAGACATGCATGGCTAATACCCCACTTTGATAGAAGAAAATTTCATAAGTGCTATATACAGAACATGGGCTTTGAAGTCATATAGGCTTACATTCAAATTTTGAATCCTCCATTCACTTCTTGTGTGGACCACAGACAAGTTAATTAGCATGTGGCAACATCAGGTTTTAAACTATAATCACTGGAGAGTAATTAAAACATTTACATTCAGAGGAATTGAGAGATCTAAATGAGAAAGAGTCACTCAACACAATTGACATTGTTACTGATGTTCATTAAATGTTTGTCCCTTCTAAAACTAATGGCAGAGAACACATTGTGGAGCAACATCTGCAGCTTGTTTGTTCTTGGTTAAGAGAAGCAGAGTATTCTTTTGTAGTTCCAGGGCACATTGTGTTTCCTTGTCACTTAGGCTGCAAAGCACCAAGATAGATGAACTTTTTAGGGAATAATCTCTACTAGACATACTTTACATTAGAACTTTCATATAGTCAAATGTTTGAAGAATTAATTATTTATGGAAAAGAAAATTAGCGACCCTGAATCCTCTACCAAAAAAGCATTATTTCAATTTTCTGTACTCCTCCAAGGAGGAAAACACAGCAAAAAATAATGACTAAGAGGATTCTGGGAAAGTTAATTGTAAATGAATATGTGCATATAATTCATTATGTGTGTTTTTGCAAAGAGACTCAAGAGGCATATGCGTCTTCAACTAATACATTCAACCCCCTAATTATCAGATCCTATATACACGAATAAGAATTTTAGACAACACATGTAGTCATTGTAAGTAAACAATGCCTGTATTTATTGATGTAAGTAGACCATGACAAGTAGGAGAAAAGAGAAGCAATGATCTGCCCTGTAGGTAATCAGATATCTCAGTTATTGTTGACCATCAGTTGAGTGGATCTGGAGAAAGTTTTTATCTCTCCTGGGTAGCAGTCTGACACACATCATGAATGCAGGATTGGCCTACTTTTAAAGAAGGGGATCAGCAGCAGTGGACTAGGTAACAATGGGTAGTGAGGGATTAAAGTTATCAGAAAAAATATACAAATGAATGAAACTGACAAATTTAAAAAATGATTTGAAAAATGTTTTCCAATTCTAAAACCTTTAAAATCATGTGCCTATAAATGTAATCATGTCTCATAGATGTCTGTTTTAACACTGGTGAGCACACTTAGGAGCGATATATGTAGTTGGAAGAACTGTTTGTTTCACTAAAACTCCTTGGGACCTGAGTTGAAGCTTAGAATAGAATATCTTTTAATGAATTAGCTGATCTTTCTTAACTATACTCAAATAGGGGAAGCAATTTTCACTTTTTAAGCATTATTCAGTCTGTTTTCAAAAAGACAGATAATGACAACTTCCAAATCATGTTAGATCTTTTCTGTTTAAATGCACTTCATATAAATGGAGTGACCTAGTAGGCTAAAATTACATGATTAAAAATGTCTCACTTTTCCATTTTTCAAATGGGCACAGATGTGCAGAGCTAAAAGCAGGTCCATTCTTTCTCACCTCAGCTGATATGTAACACCTGTGTAAAAGGAAGCTTTTTCCTTGTGAGAAGCTTTCCCGCCAGCCTGATTCCAGAGCCGCATCAGTCCCAAATAAACATACAGGAGGCTATATAATTATGAAGCTGTTGGCCTTGCTTGTTTCTTACTGGCTACCTCTGACTTAAGTAATTACCCCATAATTGTTAATCTAAGTATTTCTCTTAGCGGAGAATGGTTCCGGGCTTCCTACCCCCATGGCATTACATCTTGACTCTCTTGTGTTTCTCCTTCCCAGAGTCCTCCTGGACTTCTAGTCCCTCCTATCTAGATTCCCTATAGGCCAGACAGTGCTTTATTGACAAATGCACAGGACTTCCCCAACACACCTGTGCCTTTGATTTTGACTCTACTGCAGCCAACATTTTCATCTGGAGAAAGAGCCAGTAGACATATCATCGCAGGCACAGGTAACAAGGTTCTGAGCAAGAAAGCATGTGTGGCTTAAAATGAGTAAGACTACAAAAAGACGTTTTTTAAATCCTTTAAAGATTTATTTTATATGTGTATGTGTATGCCTTATGTGTACAGGTAGCCAAGGGTAACAGAAGAGGGCAGTAGATCCCTTTGAGTTGGAGTTACAAGCTGTTGTGAACCATGCAATGTGAGTGTTGGGAACCAAACTTGAGTCTTCTGGACACGTAGCAAGTGACCTTAAACATTGGGCTATTTCACTAGTTCTCCAAAGAGAGTTCAATAGAATGCAGAGAGACAGTTTCTCATAGGATGAGAAGATTTCTATCCTTAGATATGAGAAACCACACACACTGACCACTTGCCTTCAGATCTGGTTTAGTGGTTGAAAATGCAGAACTTCACAAGATTCTAAAGTAATTGCATTGAATACTGAGAAGATAATTTAGGGAGTATACTACTTGCATGCAAGAATTAAGACCTGAGTTCAGATTCCCCAGAATCCATATAAGTTGTGTGTGGTGATGAGATGTATCTGTCACCACAGTATTGGTATAGGGAAGAAGTAGATAGATCTCCAGAGCTCACTGCCATGTAAGTCTAACCAAATGAGTGAACTCCAGGTTCAATGAGGAGACCCTGTCTCAAAAACATAAGATGGAGAACAGAAGATATAGGAAGACACCCAAAGTCCTTGACCTCTACCTTTTTAAAAGTAAGGGTATGCACACACATAGAACACACAAACACACACACACACACAAAGCACACATAAAATAATAAAATAGTTATAACCATAGTTTGTTGGATAATTAAAATGCACCAAACACTATAGAAGATATTATATCTTTGACATCTATACCATCCCCATGTATTATGTTGGACGTTAATTTAAGAGAATCAGTTGTAGGACTCAATGGTATCTTAGAAGGGAAGCAATGGGTCTTGTAAAGTTATGTTCTGAGGATTATCTGGAAAGAATGAAGATAATAATTTAGATTACTGGAGACAGAGTAGTCAACTGTCATTAGGTACTGTCATCAGCTACCGTGTATACACTGTGTTTCTCCTCTGAATCACAAAGAGAGAAGCTGAATGTGAAGTGAGAGGGAAAATTCAATGGATTTGGGAGGTCTTGAAAGGATATAAAAATCTGTTTTTATTGACACACTGGTAGCATGATTCACTGGAAACACCAAGACTTGTCTTAAAGTGTGAAGATGCTTTTGGTTTCCCTTCCTGCAGACCTGAGGAAAAGATGAGACATAGTAATTGACCACATAGGTTCCTCACCTCATTTAGGCTACCAGATCTCACTCCAGTGTATCAACGCCATGGTTCACTGCTCTGTAAGCACTGTGACCTCATTTCTCCCTTAACATCACCCCAGACCAAGAACCTGGCCTTTGTGGTTTTTTTCTAAGGGAGTCTGTTTCTAGATGTTTACTTCCATCTCTAGCACTAACATCACTCCACAGGATGCTCTTTGCAGTCTTGCTTAATCCAGTGACCCAATCTTTCTTTCTCTCCACTGTTTTTTCATCCACCTTTCACTGTACTTTTCATTTCTGTAACCTAATTCTCTCTATCTATCTTTGTTTTTTCTTCACAATCTCCTTTCAGGAGCATGTTTTTTCTGATATTTCCTTTCTCAGTATTAAATGTGAGAAAGTACCATGTCTTGCTCTTGTTTACAATAACTTTTAATAGTGCCTAGAGTAGAATGAGTAGCTATCACATGCTTATCCTGGGTGAAGTCTTTTCAAGGCATTCCTGGCAAAGATTCGATTTTATTTTGGATGAATTTGGAGGTCAGAGGAGAATTCTAGGTTGTTTCCTACTCTTTTCCCATGAATGATTTAAGAGAAGTAATTTAAGATGCCTGAAGCTTAACAAAACATTCAATTTTCTTTTGACATTAGAACTGTTGTCAGAAGAGAAACATCTATAAGCTATCTAGAAGGATGACCAGACAGAAAATGTCTAGATTGGCAATGTAATAGTATTAGACAGAATATGATCACATAAGGTGAAGTCAAATGGGATTTCAAAAATGAGAAGGGTTAATCAGATATAATGGTACATGCCTATAATCTCAGCACTAATGAAGTAGAGGCAACAGGGTCAGTAATTCTCGGCCAGCATCAACCATATAATGAGACTGATGTTAGCTTATTAAGACCCTGCCTCAATAAAGCACACACACACACACACACACACACACAGAGAGAGAGAGAGAGAGAGAGAGAGAGAGAGAGAGAGAGAGAGAGAGAGAGAGAGAGAGAGAGAGATACTTATACTGATACTAGATAAATCTGCAGAAACTCATTAAGGCTAAACAAAGCTGTAACACTGCTTTATATTAACTTTGATCCATGTGAAGTAGATTTACTTAAAAGGTCCAGAATAATTAGGGATGCATTCCTACATTTTATCAGAACAATAATGGTAAATTTAATAATTTTCAGTACAGATAGGTGATACAAGTCACAGAAGCATTCCATGAGCATGCATTTTTAAGGTCTCACAGAAGAAACTACCACCATATATTTTAGAAGATAGGGCTATCCATCAGCATTAGAGTCTTGCTAAGACTACATATAATTCCTAAGAAAGACACTTTGTAAAGGTGATAACATAGTTATCTCCCTGTCATGAAGTATAATTGATAGTACCAGTCAAAATTAATGAATGTCAGTGTGCAGTAAATTAATGCACAGTGTGCTCAGAGCCCAAGCTCACCATTTCTGGGATTTCAATCCACATCCCGAATAAGAATAGCATGTAAAGGGAGGGTGTGGGAGACTTCACGGCTGAGGGTACAATAAAGACTGAGAATTTTAATATTATGACATTGGTCACAAAATTAGGCTTAACAACTGCCTGGTCCTTAAAGGGAGACAAGGGGGTATTCAAAAGGAAATGCATACTCGTTACAGTCACCATCTTGTATTTATTTTGTTACTCTGGGTTTACCATTCCCAATAGTGTGGCTCTGCCACAGATCTTGTAATTTTGATAACATATGGAACTTAAGAAATACTTCACGAATAGGGGATATCTATTGATCTTCTATGGCTTAGATTAATGTTGAGATAGTTTACTAGACACAGGGTTACAAACATAATAAGAACAAATTTAGTCCCATGCATAATCAATAGGAAATGATCCCTATTCAGCTACATTGTATGGTATGTCAGAGACACAAAAAGAAAACCAAAGAACTGCAAAACAGAAAAGACATAAGGGAATAAAGCCAGATGCACTGGAGCTTTTGGAGAAGTAAGACTAGAATAATGATATTGTCTTATGACATTGAACTAGACATTGAAAGAAGAAAGTACCCTTTGTGGTGCCAAAGGAGAAATGCCACAAGTGCTGAAAATGAATTTCTCTTTATTTCTGATGAGGTTGCTATGCATAGCAGGGATCAACAACCTTGAATTTTCTGCTTTATCACTTTTATTTGTCATTGGATGATATATATATAATATATTGATATATATTATATATGTGTGTATATATACATATTTATCTTATTTAAATGGCTAGGATGCTATTCTCCTTATTCATAAATCCAAGAAAACAGATTGAAGAATCGTTATGAGGCACAAAGCAAGAGAAGATCCATTAAACTGAACATAGGCTGAATTTGGGCCATCACTATAAAAGGCATGACTCATACCCAAACCTGTACACATGTTAAACATCCCTCTGTGATGTAAGTAGTGTCTCATCCTCATGAATCTCCTGAGAACTATGCTACAGGAAGTCATGTAGAATGTGCACTGTCACTTCAGGTATCCACTTAGATTGTAAAGTCAGGGTAATCTGCTATGATCTTCTCAAAAATACTGGCAGCAAAAGTTGTAAACATTCTGTTTCAAAATATGATTCTTCCCTCATGAAGTTACATAATTTTGTGACTAATGGAAAGGTATGTTCATATGTTTTTCATGAGTCCTCTAGTCAAGCCAGACTGGATACCTATTGCCCAGAACATTATGGCTCCTTTACATAGCTCCCACAATGGGCTGTCTGCATGCCTTCTTTGTAACATACATATTATTCCCTATTACTCTAGTACAAATTAGTGAACTACTTGAACTTCTATTCAGTACTGAGTATTTAACTCCGAGTTCAGTGTTCGACATATTTCTTTTTTTTTTCTTTCTTTTTTTTTTGTTTGGTTTTGTTCTTCAAGACAGGTTTATCTGTATTGTTTGGAGGCTGTCCTGGAACTTGCTCTGTAGACCAGGCTGGCCTTGAACTCACAGAGATCCACCTGCCTCTGCCTCCCGAGTACTGTCAACATACTTCTTTCTCAGTACTTGCCTTCCAAATGAAAGTGCATGAAATGTATTGCATGTAATTTTTTAAAGCATGACTTTGAATAAGTTACTGAACACTCCCGACATAATTTTCTCATCTGCAAAACTAGAGAAAACATTGCCAACAATTATCTTGAACTATACAAAACATCTGGACCAGGATATGCACTTAATAAGTGGAATAATCATTCATTATATTGCTCATTGTTTGTTGTAACCCAAATTGAAAAAAAAAGCATGAACTTATTTTAGAAACTCTTTGTTCTAAAGAATAATATTTATGGGGTAATTTAATTTGTCAGTTTCTAGCTTTCTACAAGTTGTCATTTACCATTTTCTTACCACTGGCCTTTGTTCTTGTTTAATTTTTGCACATTATTCTGAGTTCTTGCATTTGTTCTGTATGGTCTGTGAGTGTACGCATGGGCGCAAGCACACATGCGCACGTACACACACACACACACACACACACACACACTCAAAGTCTAATGAAAATCCACTTTGACATCATACTGGGTAAGTGAGGCAATATATCTATATTCTTTTTCTTTTAACATTGTATTTTCTATTTCAAAAATTTGTGGTGCTGATTATCACCATGAAATGGCTAAAGTACAGACACTGTAAACTGAAATTCTAGCAAGGCTTTTGCAAACTGTTCATACAAAAGACATAGGACCACTGAGCGTTGGTGGCACATGCCTTTAATCCCAGCATCTGGGAGATGGGAGGCAGAGGCAGGCAGATCTATGTGAGTTCGAGGACAGGCTGGACTGACAGCCTCCAAAACAATACAGAGAAACCCTGTCTCATAAAACCAAGAAAAAAAAGAAGACATAGGACCAGACACTACAGAGAGACACATGTTCATAGCCCTGTGTTTACCCACAAAGATCAAAATATTTTTAGTATGCTGAGGGATGCTAATGGCAGTATTCTCTACTTCCATGGACCAGAGGTAAGGAAGGAGACACCAATTGTCAATTTTGGAGTTTGAGCTACATCCTGAGAAATTAGAGATGATTGTGATTCTTGCCTTGTCTTATGGCACAGGTCACATATAGTGAAAAGAGAAAGAATAGGCTAAGCACAGTATTTTCATTGATTTGGCATAGGTAGTGTTAATTGTCATAGCACAAGAATTAAAGTTCAAGAAAAACCTGACCAAAATAATAGTTTGCACAAAGATTATCTGGAAGACTGATAATTGTGATTACATATTAGATTTTAGTGAGAATCAAAAGGAACTTTTAACTTACTATGTATAATTCTTTTAATACTGGAGTTTGTTCAATCAGCACAGCAACCGATGGATAGTAGGTGATAGCATTAATGTAGATACCATTGCATAAATATCACTTATAACAATATGTTTGGCTAATAATCTTCTAGAATAGATATAATCTAGAAGCAGCATTCTAGACAAAGGGGAAAAAGGACCAGAGGCATAGTTTTTTTTTAAAGTTTCCTGCTTCTAAGTTGCTTTGATTGACAGGTAAGACATGTGGGGCAGAAACTCTGTGTGGGTGCTGGCTGTGACAGGGCAGCTATGTCTGGGTTAGAAAATTGGTATTTATCCTACATGAGTCAAATGTATTTTTCAAATGGTAGTCAGTTACCATGTGGAAGATTGATTTGAGAAATTCAAGTCAAAAGACAGCATAGAAAGCTGGTGGTCAATCACAGTGTCACAGGAAAGAGGCAGAACCACCCTGGAAAAACAAGATGGGCTGTAGTGGCAATTACAGGTACATGCTTCACGTAATTCATTTGGTAGCTTACTGAATAAAAATGAAGAATGACAGGAGGAATAGGAAGAATACTATCTGTATAGGGGATGCAATGAGTTTGGTTGCCATGATTGTCTTTGAAGTGTCAAGTACAGCAACTGAGTAGGCATTTTCATAATTCAATCTGAAGCCAGATAAAATATTTCTATTGGAGTTCTCAGTTGAAGATTCTAACACATAGAGGAGACAGCAGTCCCCAGGATGAGACTTGGTTCTCAACCAAAACAGAGGAAGGAGGTTAAGTATAAAAACTAAAAGATTTGAAATCTATTGGTAGACTAACACTTTTTTTGTATGAAGTGGTAGGATCAGAGTGATGTTCAAGGTCTGGACATGACAGCCTCCATGGCTGGTCTTAAATTTTGCACTCTGTAAAGATGCAAGAATCTTGTAAAACAGTTAAGACAGTCTGTTCCTGGCCTATGGAAATGAAACATACATGTTATGAGTAGAGATTAGGAAGTTTAATTTCCCTGCAAGCAAGAAAGTTCATGGACCACACCTTATGGGACATGGATGCTATGACTTTTGTGCTCCAGAAACTTTCCATGTGAATCGTCTCTGGCTTACTTAGCATTTACAAAAAGAAGAATATTCTTGTTCACATGCTTTACTCTTTTCTTGAGCCAAATCAATGCCAAAACCTCCCAGACTCAGAAAAGACTAAGCAGACACAAAGTCAGGCTGGGGAAAATGAAGGCAATCCATTGCCATATATTTGTATTCTGTCACTGAGGCACTGTCTAATGCTGCTGTAACTATGATGTATAGGTCTATCAAAGCATGTGTTACGATAGTTTGAATTCCCTGACTGGAGAAAAATGATTAATGCAGAGATTTGCATTCGATGTGGTCGTGGACATCAATATTTCAGCTTAGGTAAACAGGGGCTTTACCTAATTTATTGGCTCTCATTATAGATGGCTTGTAGAAGTCAAATCCCTATACCCCCACCTCCAAAATGACCTTTTATGCTCTACAAATCAATCTAGAAGAAGTGAAGCAAGTTGGTTAATATTTTAAGAAGGAAAAAATGACTTCACATGTCAGGAACATAATTGTTGTGATTTTGACCCATTTTGAAATTAGTTAACATTTGCTTCAGGCCTCTGACTTCATGCATTATTTATTTTCATTGTGACCTTAAGTCTCTTCATGCTCAATTTTTCTGTAACATGTGAAGATATTTTTTCTGAATATTGCATTTGAATAATAGCATTTTGTGTCCAAAGACTCAAAGACCAAAATTTTCAATGCACATATATGCACACACACACATGCACACACACACACACACGCATACAGAGAGAGAGAGAGAGAGAGAGAGAGAGAGAGAGAGAGAGAGAGAGAGAGAGAGAGAGAGAGAGAGAGAGAGAGAGAGAGAGAGAGAGAGAGAGAGAAAGATCCATATTATTTCTAGCCAAACTTCTTTGGTGACAATTTTAGCTCTCATTGGCATAGTTTCTAGATGCTACAGCCAGCATTACAGAACAATTTCCTGTAAGAGTTTTGTGTTGTAAAGTGTGTCAGAAGTTAATCAAAGGGTAACAATGCAAAAGTCTATGCATACACTTCCCGAGGACTGGGACCAACCCATGCTGTCAGTCACTGTCAAAACTGTGCACACAAGGGCTTGCAGTAACTTTTCCTCTCCTGTGAGAAAATGTTCCTGCCCACAAAGGTCAGTGCCTTTATGGCATCAATCTATTAGCCTATTGTTGTAGTATGAATCCCAAGGCAAAGGCATCTCATCAGCTGTCTAGCTCAGAGGTACAAGCTCTGCAGCTTCTTGCCTTAGAGGGTCAAACTCTGCGTCTTGCCTCTGACTATCAGCAGCGGCTTGGGCTCATCCTATCATAACCTCTGCTTCCCAGTGAGTAATCACTTATGCTTGGCCTTGAAAATGACTCTCCCATTACTGACTCTGTAATCATGAGAGAAGAGGGCTTTTAAAATCATTAAACAAGCTACCCCTCCCAGCTGGCCTAGGCACCCTCAGAGCAAGGATGGGAAAGGTGGAAAATGTTCCATCATGTTCACTCTAGGGGAGGAGGGCAATTCAGAATAGGCTCACAGAAGTACTCAGAAACGCCTGTGCTTTTCTGAAATGGGAACTACCTCCTAATCACATACATTCCTTTTATTCTTGACACCCATTTGAAGTTGAACAAAAGCAGGGTATCCAGGAGGCCAGACAGCTGTTTCCCAGATGTATAGAACTAACTATGGCAGCTGGCTCTGACTAGGGTATTTGCATTCACATCAGTTTGGATTAAATCTTTCATTGATTTGGGTCATCATTTATGTACAAAGCTCAGAGAACAAACAATGTGTACATCTCTGTCAGCCCTTTCTAAATCTTTAAGCACAAATATAGACTTCCTAGGATTAGATTTGCCTCGAACAGTGTGTTATGTTGGAGATGGTGTTCACTGGGTAGACTTTCACTGAGTTCACTGCTGTTATAGCACAAACACATCATATGCCCAAATTCCATTCATCTTACTCTGCCCCCTTCTCTATATAACGATATAACTTCATTTTGTGTTTGTGTGTGTGTGTGTGAGAGAGAGAGAGAGAGAGAGAGAGAGAGAGACAGAGACAGAGACAGAGAGAAGGGAAGTCAATGTAATCAATGTAATATGGAATATAATATATTTATTTACCAGAGAAAGAACTTACACACAAGCTGGGGGATCAGAAGCATGGCAGGCTTTCAAAAAGAGGAAAAGAGAGTTTCATTTTCTCTTTCACTTCCTTTTATCCTAACCTGTGCTTAATTTCCCTATCCCCACCCTTATGGGCATGAAGAGTTCTGTGGGCTCACCCCTACAATTCCCCATTAATCTAAATAGAAGATTTAAATTTGATACAAACTCAAACATATATACATAGAGGGTGGTAAGTAAGTTATAATCTACTTATCTCCTAAACTAAACATATCTGTCTCCTAAATCCTAAACTTATCTGAAAGGGGTAGCCGAGTCTGAACACCTCCTTCCAATCCCAACCCTAAAAATAATTGAAAACTAACACTAACAGGTGTAAACTATCCTACAATATCAATAGTAGGGAGAGGGGGCATAACATTCTCAAATTTACTTCCTGTTGAAATGGGACAATGACAATCTCATGGGGACCCGTGGGAAGAAAATGTTAGTGTAACAAGAGTCTTAAGTGGGTTAATTAGTCTATTTTTGGCAGGAGATGCTTAATTGAAGTTCTTGATTGGAATTCTAATTTTGATTGAAGCTCTTATCTGAAGCTCTGGTCAGATTGTAGAAGATGTACTATATCAGTTTCTTGTTCTGAAGTTGTGTCGAGTGATATAGTCCCAAACGGTTTCAGGATGGTGCTTGTCAGGTGGAGTCAATGATGTGGGATCCCATTTTCTTTTCAAACTGTTTGAAAATTCCTTGTTCTCTGGAAAACTCAAACATTAATGTTAGCTAAGAAATGTTCAACTTTTATATGTATTTATACTGGGTAAGGCAACCCTAACTTGTTACACATGTCACTCTCAGATCTCTCTCCCTCCCCTCCTCCCCTGACCCCCAATCCTCCCAGCCCCCCCACTCACACTCCATCCCCCCTCTGCTCTACAGGGAGGTCAAGGGCTTCCATGAGGGATTATCAGAGTCTGTCACATCATCCAGGGCAGAGCCTAGGTCCTCCTCCATGTGTCTAGGCTGAGATAGCATCCCTACACTTGGAATGGGTTCCCAGACATCCCTACACTTGGAGTGGGTTCCCAGAGTTCATCTGTATGCCAGGAATAAATACTTCTTTACTCTGCAAGGCCCCACTGAAGGTTCAGTGGGGGGGCTGTCTGGATCAGTCCCATGCTGGCCCCTCTATCATGAGTCAGGGGTCCATGTGTTCTGCCTTGTTTAGGTCAGCTGCCCCTGTGGGTTTCACCAGCCTGATCTTGATTCCTTTGCTCATCACTGTCTTTGCAACTGGGTCCCAGGAGTTCAATTCAGGTCCCAGCTAAGGGTGTCTGCCTCTGCCTCTATCAGCCACCGGATGAGAGTTCTAGGATGGCATATAATGCAGTCATCATTCTCATTATCATGGGAGGGTATTTAAGGTAGCCTTAATGCCTGTTGGTGTCATTCTTGTAGATCTGTGAAGATCTCACTAGTGCCAAATCTCTTCTCTAACTTATAATGAATCCCTCTTTTATGGTATCTCCCATCCTTTTCTCCTCTATTCTTACCTGGCTCAAACTTCCTGCTCTCCCATGTCCTCCTCTCCTCTTTTTCCATCTCCTTCTGTCCTCCCCTTCTTCCCCCCTATCCAATTAGGAGATCTCATCCCATAACCCTTTGCCAAATTACCATGCATAACTGTCTTAGGGTCCTCCCTGCATTCCAGATTCTCTGGCGGTGGGATTGTAGGCTGGCAATGCCCTGCTCCATGTCTAAAATCCATATATGAGTGAGTACATACAATTTTTGTCTTTTTGTGACTTGGTTACCTCACTCAGGATGGTTTCTTCTAGTGCCATCCATATGCCAGCAAATTTCAAGATTCCATTTTTTTTCTGCTGAGTAGTACTCTATTGTGTAAATGTACCACGTTTTCTCTACCCTCTCTTCAGTTGAGGGGTATCTAGGTTGCTTCCAGGTTCTTCCCATTACAAATAATGCTGCTATGAACATAGTTGAGAAGATGTCTCCTCCACTGCTGCTGGGAATGGCAACTTGTGCAGCCACTTTGGAGATCAGTATGGAGATTCCTCAGGAAAATGGAAATCAGTCTACCACAAGATCCAGCAATTCCACTCTTAGGCATATATCCAAAAGATGGAACATATAATCTTATCTAAAGAAACAAGACTCTGATTTGCATAGCAAAATGTGCATTCTGGAAAGCCAGGTTTAATATCTCTCAATTCTTGAATAAAAATGACATGTTACAACATTTATAGTCGTGGCTCAGACTCCTACCTCACTTGTCTCTGTTCCATATCCACTCTGGCCTTTTACTTGAGAATCTGAAAAACTTAGGGATATAGCTTAAGAAGAAAAATAATCAGCAATTAATATGCCCTATTTCTGAAGCTACTTTAGACCTCGTTTTGTTACTAGAAAATTCCTGAAGAAAAATTTAAATAAAAGGCTATGGCTTTGTTGAATTAAGTCTCCCAGGTAAGATTTAGAAAGCCCCCATGGTTAGGACAATTAGTATATTTGCAAGCACCTATTATAACCTGATAGATGAACAAAGTCTGTGTCTTAAACCAATCAGTGTTAAATACACCTCAGGATTCAGGGACAAACAGGAGAAGTCTAAATAATAAGTGTGGATATATCTAGAATCATTTTCCTTCTGGATCCACACTTCCTTCAGGGCCTTCACCATTATAAATGTTCTCTCCCATCTGCCGTACGTGTGTGATACTGTCTTCTGATACAGAACAAATCACCAAAGGATCATTCAGATTCCAGGAGAAATCAGATATCTTGGCAATGTGACCACCATGAATAAGCAACTTCTCTGGTAGGCCATCGTCTGTATCTTCTGGGAACTCTTCTTAAGTCACAGACATTCAGCCTATGATCAGTACCACTAGAAGCCAAAATAGACTTCTTTGGAGGTGACCAATGAACTTAGAATCTTTAATCCTTATGTGATGCAAAGGAATGTGTCCAAAGTTTCAAATTTCCAGATCTTATGAGGCACCAGCCTTGTCAGCTGATCTTATGGCAAGAATGAACTCATTATAAGGACTAAAAAAAAGGCAGTGCACTTCAACAGTGTGAGCATTCACTGACTGACTTGGCTTGGAAGTATTGTTTGAATGAATATTTCACATCTTAAGTTTCTGATCATCAGCAACTGACCCAAACAGAGACTTGTGGGGTAGATGCCAGGAATATCCTCTGCTACTGCTGTACTCCCTGTAAAAATGTTTGCATCTTCCTTTTTTTGGAACTGCACCGATGTTCCTTAGGCAGATGGTATTGTCATCCGGAGAACTAAGTAAGTGTCTGCTGAGACTGTGCTCTCTTTACTGTGGACACAGACCACAGTTTTCTTGAAGTTGGTTTTTCATAAATTAGGCATCCGTAGTCTTGAGCTTTGCATATAAAAGTTCACTCTTTTTTTTTTGGTTTTATGAGACAGGGTTTCTCTGTATTGTTTTGGAGGCTGTCAGTCCAGCCTGGCCTCAAACTCACAGAGATCCGCCTGCCTCTGCCTCCCGAGTGCTGGGATTAAAGGCATGTGCCACCACCGCCCGGCAAAAGTTCACTTTTATAGCTCCATAGGTACCCTCTTACTCAAAAGAGATCAGTGAGGATGTGTGTGTGTGTGTGTGTGTGTGTGTGTAAGACAGGGGTATAGAGACTTCCTTGTTATCTTCATGAATTCGTGGTTATAACATAGAAAACTTTTATTCATGCATCTCTGATGTAGATGGACTTCATCACCAGCCTGGCCTTCCAAGTATCTACATGCTGTATCTATTTTCCTGATTACAGGTACTAGCATTGCTAAATACATAACTTTTGGGTTTTCACCTCAGTCTTCCTGTGTAGACAATTTTGTCTGTTAGGCATACCTTTCTGTCTCCCTTGTGAGCTGCTTTTATCTTTGAAGATGAGTACTATGGAGGCAGTCTTGACACTTGGCATCAAGTTGGAGAGAGCTAAGTACTTTCCCTTCTTGACCCTGGAGTGCCTGTCTTCCCTCAGCTAACAGCAGTTTATTGCTTTTTAGCTTCTTTCTATCACTTACCAGACTACAAGTATGTTCAGAGCACTCTTTATAAGTCTTCCAATTTAAATCCTTAACAATTTTTCTCAAATTTAATTTTTTATTAAATTAATGAAACTTTCATATTTCTTAACTTGAATCTTGATAATTCATTTTTTTCTATTTTCACTCTACTGCATACTGCATTTTGTCCTTTTAATTATCTTTTTGGACAGTTTTAAAAATCCTTGATTAAAGAATGATGAACAAGGTCACTGTGCATGCATGACTGAGTGTCAGATCTATTGTATATATGTTAAATTCTCATATTTTAATATATTTTGCTAGTGGAAGAAGGTAGCTACAATATCTTACTTATTCAGGCATTCATTAAAGCAATTGATTCTTACCTGGAATAAAGCATGTACCAAACAGTGTACAGGACAATGAAGCTTGAGAATTGAATATAATACCACTGAGCATAAAGAAGCATTAATCAAGTCTATGTATGTATCTGTTAAAGAATTCAGTTAATGCCTTAAGATACTCCAGTCAATGTCAATCTCTCAAAGACTAGGACAGCCTATTAGAAGTCCTTAAATATATCCTCAGCTTTCCTTTTAGGAATTGCCTTACTTTCTTGAGTATCTCCTGCTCTGTAATCCAGAAAGTACTTCATTCTCTGTGCCTTTTACCCACCCCAAGGGCACCATACATCCCCTGTTCTGTTCTGCTGCCAATGACCCCTATGTTCCATGTATCTCTCAACATTCTTACAGTACACTTTCTCTTCCCTCTGTGTCTTTATACCCATGTGAGCATCACCTGCCTTGGCCCTGTTCTTCTAAATCCTATTGCCTGTACTTGAAGTGTCCCAATTCTTTATTCACAATCAATTACTTCCATTTTGCAATTGACAGTTCTAAGAACTGATCAGGGAATAAAAAGAATGGTTCAAGTAAATGTGGGAATTGGCATGGAAAAAATAGGTACAGTTTGAAGGTGAATCACCTTGGCTCCTTCTCAGGAGTGGATGGAAATATTCTCAAAATATGTGCCATTGTTTCACCGACACTTCATTTACATTAGCATTTGATAGAAAACGATGCCCTAAACTATCACCCATAATACTACAGGATAGATACTGTGGTAAAATTATATGTAAGATGCTCTAGTACCATTTCCAAAGGTATCTGGTTCAGCTCAAGATTGGAGAAGAAACAAAACCAGAGTATTAGGAAATGATTATTAGTTGGGATGAATAATTTTAAGTTGATACTTTTACATTTTCTTGATGATTACATGGAAATGTAAATTGGGACCTAGACTTAAATTTGATTTTGAGTCTAAGTTCATGATTCACCATGAAACATCTAAATTTGTCATCAATATTTTTACTAAGAAATCTTATAGTGGAGGTATTGGGAAATGTCAGCCAATAGGGATTATAACTAAAATAATGTCTTTTGCTTTTTCAAGAATCCCTTTTCTCTGTATAATGTAAGTTCTTATGCTAATTTGGCTTCTCTTGTGATTTCAGTGAAGAGTGATTTCTAACTGGACCAGTCCAGTGTTTTTATAATTAATAATGCATAACATATCTTCCTTTGTGCTGTTGTGTAAAGCATGAGAGGGCATTGAGATTAAGAGTGTGTAGGGTTAAGTAGGATACTATATATTTGAGCAAAAGATTTGCATTGATAATTAAAACATATAAATAAATGAGAAGATTTTTATTTGACATTTGTGAATGAGAATTTACATCTTATTGTCTAACATTCCTAGGATATTGGAACCTTAATGATCTCAGGTCATAATAGAGTTCTGATATCTTAACAGAGCCACAATGTCTTGGCAGAAATGTCTAGCATTTAATCCTTTCATAAAGAAAACTAGCAAAGCATATCAATCATATATAATTATGCATTTTTAAAAAACATAATGAATAAGTTCAAAAAGAAGCCATTTTATGATGATTTTAAAAATACGAAATCCTCTTGTGTCATATAGTTTTCAGTATTCTTTCATAATACATATGATTATAGGGAGGATTAGACACATCACTTCCCTATCAGCATGAACTAAAGTTGCTTATTAACATGTGTGTTACACCTTTGGTGCAGCCAAATCACAGAAGAGCAGACACATGTTTCACTTGCTATCTCAAAGGCATTTTGTAATTAGACTGGATTCATTTGGCAGACCCCTCCCTGGGATAACGAGCTTGAGTGCTGCCAGTGTTCTTTGCATTCAGAAAATTAAAGTTAGAGATTAACTGACTCTAAAATGATTCTAGTTTCATGTTGCCAAACCATATCTGAATTTAGACTTCATGTGGGTTTAAATTCTGTAGGTTGTACTTCCTGTTCAGAATACTATTTCATTTACTACATTTTTGTTCTTTTCCCAAATTATGAAGGGAAATGATATTAATTGTAATTATGGAATGCTTTGTTTGGATGCTTGAGGTCACACATCTTCCTTTGTATTTCATATGTGCTTATTTTGCTTTCCCTAGATAAGTCAACATTCCCACTGGACTGACTGTACTGGACAGGCAAGGCTCTAGGAGGTAAGTCATGAGGGTAGTAGCTGACCATACCTGTACGTTCAATCCCAAAGTATTATGATGTCCAGAAATTTAGCACAACTGGGTTCCTGTATTAAGAACCTACTTTGTTCAGTCAAACTACCAAAACAACCTGAGTTAAAAAAGAGCAGAAGAGTGAGTGGGCTCTCTCAGTCTTCAGTCAGATGAGGTGGCAACTAGATATGCAGAAGAGGCATGGCATTTTTGAGGGGCATTAGGATATTTCAATGTAGAGATAAGATTGTAAGGAATGTTATTATAATGGGGTTGTGTAGAGATTGATTAACTGGCCTCTGGAGAGACATTAGGAGGCTAAGATCTCAAGACCCTTCTTTCCTATTGGGATAAACATGTCATGAAAATTTCCGTGTTCTGCCGAGTAAAGGCAATCTAGACACAGCATATGATTTAAACCTAATTCTTCCATCTTTATTTTTCATTTTATGTATTTGGGGGGTTTTCAAGACAGGATTTCTCAGTAGCTTTGGAGCCAGTCCTAGAACTCACTCTGTAGACCAGGCTGGCCTCAAACTCACAGAGATCCATCTGCCTCTGCCAGAGAGGTTGGACTGAACATAACCAGAATAATTTGCAGTGTCTGTGGGAGCTTCTTCCTGGTATGACCTGGATTCTGGAAGAAGCTTTCCATGTGCCCTTATGGTTTCTTGTTGTTAAATCAATTTTCATATAGCATATATGACTATCAAAGTATCAAAGTAAGTATGAAAAGTTATCATCAAACTTTTTACTGTGGCATTTACTTAATCAAACACTAAGGGCAATAACTCTTTACCCAGTAATTAAGAACATATTAAATAATGGTGCTGTCAAATATATTGGAGTATTATATATGAGTTAAATATTCTGATAATGAAACATTATCAAAACTGAAGAGAAATAAAGACAAGTATCAGGTATATATACAGTATTGAGGATTTTTATTCAGAGGCATGGCCTAATAGAAATTAAATTGGATGAAAATACTACAGTTGACTGACTTTCAGAGTCACGCATATTCTCATGTTTACATTTGTGGAATCAGTATATCACCTATAATTAACAGTATTTTCTAGTCATACTTGCCCCATTTTTGTTCCATTTGTGAGTAATGTATATAATAACACTTATCTTCCTGCTGGTGACATTTAAGATGTGAAAAGAAAGGGAAGCATTATGGTTTCTTTTTGAATTTCACTGAGTGATATAACTACTTTTGCCAAGGATGAACACTTCTAATATACATTTCAAATATTTTTTCTAGTCCATTCTTCTGATATATGGCATTCCACACAACCTAATGTTGTCCCAAGTTAACTTTATTGAGCATTATTTATTACAATGGTCCTCAATTCCTCAAGCCAATTTCTAGGTCCCAGGGATGCTAGAAGTTTGTATTTTAGTATATTACATTTTTTTACAGAAGGTATTTTGGAAGTTCAAAATACATCAAAATTTATTTTTTTTCTCACCAACATGAATTCCTCCCTCATCCTTACTCTTTCAGATTGCTCTTGGTATATGCCTCATTGTCATGAATTAAATATCCTACAGATGTTCAGTCTGTTTGTAAGATCATTGGATTTGATGCAAAATGAGAAGAGTGAAGTCAGGATCTACTTAGATTAACACCCCCATAGAGAGCCTCACCCTCCATGGGGAAATGAGGGGATATTGGAGGGGTTGGTGGGAGGGTGTGGCAGGAGGGGGAGGGAAAGGGAGAGGGCCCTGGATTTGATATGTGAAGCAACATTGATTCTAATTTAAATTTAAATTTAAAAATTATAATTAAAAAATTAAAAAAGATTTTATTTAGGAAATAAAAATAAATGTTTGCCCTTCCCTAACTTGAACAAATGACTAACCTCCCCATACTCAAGATTTCTGTTTTTCTAAATGAATACAATGCTACCAGTCTCTTAAAGTTTTGTGTGCAGATGCTGTGTATCAATAAAAGAATGTTACTTGTTCAGTTCTATCTTACTGGAATATTGTTTCCTAAGATGCTAACTTATGCTTTGAATTTGATTGACTTTGAAGCCTTGGAAACATGGAAAAGCTTTTTGAGAAGCCTTCAGAACAACTCATTTTGCTCCCCCTAGTCAAAACCTTCCTTTCAAGCAATTCCATCATACCCTTTGCTGTTCATTTTCTTTGGTCCTCCTGCTTTTATGAAACCATTGCAGCTTTAGATATATTCAATGCTGGAGATCTATTATCCCTTCTGGTCAATCTCATAATGGGTTGATTCCAAAGGAAGATTTGGTTAAGGAGTAAGACACAGTAAGGTATGCACTTGGTTACAGCCCTATCTCTTTATAATTTACTCAATGCTTGTGCATTGGTTCACCCAATTCTACAGGCAACCTTCTTAAGATTGTGCCCATTCTTCCTCTAGAATCTCTACCCACTCAGTCTCCATTTAGACCATTAATCACTTCTGATGAAATTATCTAGCCTCAGTGTCAGGAAAATATAGGTTTAAATTTCTACAAAATTAATTGGATCATTCAAATGATGTTGAATGCAAAAAGAAGACAAATGCTGATGTGACAAAGCCCCCATCTGCTGGGAAGCTGAATGGTCCCATGTAGGGGTTTTCATCATGCTGTCCAATGGGGATTCTACTCTTAAACGAAGTCCTTTTCTGCCAAAGAAGCTTTGTAACTCTGTCCCATTATTGAAAACCATTGACACATGGGGTTCATGAAAGCGCATGAAAATCATCACAAGGACTTCATAATAGGGCTTAATAGTTAGTCTGCAAGAGCAGAAAAGCATATGACTTCAGTAATAATGTTCTCTAAAATGGGATATCCTGAGGGAGACAAAAGGGAAGTATGAGCTAAAAAGATTTGTTTATTCACAAGTTTCACAGTTGATGCCCTTCCAGAAAGAAATAGATTAAAAAGGGAATAAAATAAAAATATTTGTAGTAAAAGCATGTATCAAACATATCATAAAAAGAGGAGCTTTTGGTCATAAATACTCAAAGTTTCAGGAAAAGCTGATTTTTATAGTTTGCTTTACATACAATTGGAGAGACAAAATGGCTCTATGTCCCTATACTGTGGAGCTTAACAAATCCTACTTGTTTACTTTTGTCTCTGCATCCTGGTTGTTAGCAAATCCCTGCCTCCATCAAAAAGATGGGACCTGTGTTTCATAAGAGGCTGGAGGGAAATGACACGAGAGTTATCAGAGACATCTTCCTGATTCTGCCATCTTCTCAGTTTCCCAGGTGCTATATATTAGTCTATCATGTTCATAGTCCTGATAGAGATGAAGAAAAAATGTGTTTTAAGGAAGTAAAATGTTGTCATTTTGCAGACAGAATACATTTATTCCCACAGCAATAGTTAAATAATAGGAAATTCAGTTTTATAGCAGAAACTGTTGAATGAACCTTAAAGCAACTATCTAGTTCACTCATAATATTTTCTAGGAACCCAACTTTCTTTATGTGAAGATAAGCAAATGAAAACTACCTATGGAGTATATATCATAGATATGACAACATTTCTTTTTTTTTCTATTTCTTTTTTTTTATTAATATTTTTTTTATTTTCCATTTTAAATTTAGATAAGAAACAAGGTTGCTTCACAAGTCAGTACGAGGTCCCTCTCCCTTTCCCTCCCCTTCTCCCGTGCCCTCCCTCCATCCCCCCCCCCGTTATCCCCTCATTCCCCCAGGGAGGGTGAGGCCCTCCATGGGGGTGTCCATAGTCTGTCATTTCATATAGGGCAGGGCCTAGACCCTTCCCCAAGAGTTCAGGGTGAGAGTGCACCTCACATTGTTCTATGGGAGTCCAGAGACCGTGTGTATACTTGGGATGGGTACTGATCTGCTGTCCAAGGCTCAATAGATTACTTAGTACTCCTCACTGACACTCAGATTCAGGGGGTCTTGATCAGTCCCATGCTGGATTCCCAGGCTGATGCCTGGGATTCAAGAGTTAACCTTTGTCTGGTCAGCTGTTTCTGGGGGTTCAACCAGCCCAGTCTTAATCCCTTTGATCATCAGTCCTCCCTCTCTGATACTGGCTTTCTTGAGTTCAGCTCAGTACTTAACCAGCCAGTAAATGAAGTTTCTGTTTCCCAGACTCTCTGGCAATAGGATTGTAGGCTGGCACTCCCCAGATCTATGTCTAAAATCCATATATGAGAGAGTACATGCCATGTTTCTCTTTTTGTGATTGGGTTACCTCACTCAGGATGGTTTCTTCTAGTGTCATCCATTTGCCTGCGAATCTCATGATTCCATTATTTTTTTCTGCTGAATAGTACTCCATTGTGTAGATGTACCACATTTTCTCTATCCATTCTTCGGGTGAGGGACATCTAGGTTGCTTCCAAGTTCTGGCTATTACACATAAAGCTGCTATGAACATAGTGGAACAGACATCTTTGTTATATGAATGGGCATCTTTTGGATATATGCCTAAGAGTGCAGTTGCTGGGTCTTGTGGTAGGTTTATTCCCATTTTTCTGAGGAATCTCCATACTGCTTTCCAAAGTGGCTGAACCAGTTGGCACTCCCACCAGCAATGGAGGAGTGTCCCCCTTTCACCACATCCTCTCCAGCATAAATTGTCATTGGTGTTTTTGATTTTAGCCATTCTGACAGGAGTGAGATGGTATCTCAGAGTTGCTTTGATTTGCATTTCCCGGATGGCTAAGGATGTTGAGCACTTTCTCAAGTGCCTCTCAGCCATTTTAGACTCCTCTATTGAAAACTCTCTATTTAGTTCTGCAGCCCACTTCTTAATTGGGTCCTTTGCCGTTTTGGAGACTTGCTTCTTGAGTTCTTTGTAAATTTTGGAGATCAACCCTCTGTCAGATGTGGGATTAGTGAATATTTTTTCCCATTCTGTGGGCTGCCTTTTTGTCTTGCTGACTGTGTCCTTTGCCTTACAGAAGCTTCTCAGTTTCAGTAGGTCCCATTTATTAATTGTTGATCTCACTGTCTGTGCTACTGGTGTTATGTTCAGGAAGCTGTCTCCTGTACCAATTCGTTCAAGGGTACCACCCACTTTCTCTTTTAAGAGGTTCAGTGTGGCTGGATTTATGTTGAGGTCTTTGATCCATTTGGACTTAAGTTTTGTGCATGGCGATAAACATGGATCAATCCGCATTTTTCTACATGCCAGTCTCCAATTATGCCAGCACCATTTGTTGAAGATGCTTTCTTTATTCCATTTTATATTTTTAGCTTCTTTGTCAAAGATCAGATGTTCGTACGTGTGTGGGTTAATACCCGGATTTTCAATTCGATTCCATTGGTCTGCCTGTCTATTTTTGTGCCAATACCAAGCTGTTTTCAGGACTATAGCTCTATAATAGAGCTTGAGGTCAGGGATAGTGATGCCTCCGGACGTTGCCTTGTTGAACAGGGTTGTTTTGGCTATCCTGGGTCTTTTGTTTTTCCATACAAAATTGATTATTGTTCTTTCAAGGTCTGTGAAGAATTGTGCTGGGATTTTAATGGGGATAGCATTGAATCTGTAGATTGCTTTTGGCAGGATTGCCATTTTTACTACATTGATCCTACCTATCCAAGAGCATGGGAGATCTTTCCATTTTCTGAGGGCTTCTTTAATTTCTTTCTTTAAAGATTCAAAGTTCTTACGATACAGGTCTTTCACTTGTTTGGTTAGCGTTACCCTAAGGTATTTTATGTTGTTTGTGGCAATTGTAAAGTGTGATGTTTCTCTGATTTCTCTTTCAGCCCTTTTATCATCTGTATATAGTAGGGCTACTGACTTTCTTGAGTTGATCTTGTAACCTGCCACTTTGCTGAAGGTGTTAATCAGCTGTAAGAGTTCCCTGGTAGAGTTCTTTGGGTCATTGATGTAAACTATCATATCGTCTGCAAACAGTGAAAGTTTGACTTCTTCCTTCCCAATTTGTATCCCCTTGATCCCCCTTTGTTGTCGTATGGCTATAGCTAGAACTTCAAGTACCATGTTGAAAAGGTATGGAGAGAGTGGACAGCCTTGTTTTGTTCCTGATTTTAGAGGAATTGCGTTGAGTTTCTGTCCATTTAGTTTGATGTTGGCTGTTGGTTTACTGTATATGGCTTTTATTATGTTTAAGTATGTCCCTGTTATCCCAGATCTCTCCAAGACCTTTATCATGAAGGGGTGTTGGATTTTGTCAAAGGCTTTTTCAGCATCTAGTGAGATGATCATGTGATTTTTGTTTTTCAGCTTGTTTATATGGTGGATTACGTTGATGGATTTTTGTATGTTGAACCATCCCTGCATCCCTGGGATGAAACCTACTTGATCGTGGAGAATGATTGTTTTGATGTGTTCTTGGATCCGATTTGCCAGTATTTTATTGAGTATTTTTGCATCAATGTTCATGAGGGATATTGGTCTGAAGTTCTCTTTCTTGGTTGTATCTTTGGGTGGCTTGGGGATCAAGGTTATTGAAGCCTCATAGAAAGAGTTTGGCAAAGACCCTTCAGCTTCTATTGTGTGGAACACTTTGAGAAGAATTGGTATAAGCTGTTCTTTGAATTTGTGGTAGAATTCTGCACTGAGGCCATCTGGACCTGGACTTTTTTTGGTTGGGAGACTTTTGATGACAGCTTCTATTTCCATAGGGGCTATAGGTCTATTTAAATTGCTTATCTGTTCTTGATTTAGTTTTGGCAAATGATAGCTGTCCAGGAAGTCATCCATTTCCTTTAAATTTTCGAATTTTGTGGAGTACAGGTTTTCAAAGTATGACCTAATGATTCTCTGGATTTCCTCAGAGTCTGTTGTTATGTCCCCCTTTTCATTTCTGATTTTGTTAATTTGCGTGTTCACTCTCTGCTGTTTGGTAAGTTTGGACAAAGGTTTGTCTATCTTGTTGATTTTCTCAAAGAACCAACTCTTCGTTGCATTGATTCTTTGTATTGTTTTCCTGGTTTCTACTTTGTTGATTTCAGCCCTCAATTTGATTATTTCCTGGCGTCTACTCCTCCTGGGGGAGTTTGCTTCTTTGTGTTCTAGAGCTTTTAGCTGTGATGTTAATTCTCTGGTATAACTGTTTTCCTGTTTCTTCATGTGAGCACTTAGTGCTATGAACTTCCCCCGTTGCACTGCTTTCAAAGTGTCCCATAGGTTTGGGTATGTTGTGTCTTCATTCTCTTTGAATTCAAGGAAGTCTTTAATTTCTTTTTTTATTTCCTCTTTGACCCAGGGATGGTGCAGTTGAGCATTATTCAATTTCCATGAGTTTGTAGGTTTTCTGCAATTTGTGTTGTTGTTGAATTCTAATTTTAAGGCATGGTGGTCTGATAAGATGCATGGAGTTATTCCAATGTTTTTGTAGCTGCTGAGGTTTGATATGTTGCCAAGTATGTGGTCGATTTTTGAGAAGGTTCCATGTGGTGGTGAGAAGAAGGTATATTCTTTTTTATGTGGATGAAATGTTCTATAGATATCTGTTAATCCCAGTTGGGTCTTTACTTCTATTAGACCCTTTGCTTCTTTGTTGAGTTTCTGTCTGGTATTCTTGTCTAGTGGTGAGAGTGGTGTGTTGAAATCTCCCACTATAACTGTGTGGGGCTTTAGATGAGATTTAAGTTCTAATAATGTTTCTTTAACGAATGTGGATGCCTTTGTATTGGGGGCATATATGTTCAGGATAGACACTTCATCTTGGTGGGTTTCACCTGTGATGAGTATGTAATGACCTCCTTCATCTCTTTTGATTGATTTTATTTTAAAGTCTAGTTTGTTAGATATTAGGATTGCTACCCCTGCTTGTTTCTTGGGTCCATTTGATTGAAAAATTTTTTCCCAACCTTTAACTCTCAAGTAATGTCTGTCTTTGAGGGTGAGGTGTGTTTCTTGTATGCAGCAGAAGGATGGGTTCTGTCTTCGAATCCATTCTGCTAGTCTGTGTCTTTTTATGGGTGAGTTAAGGCCGTTAATATTGAGGGATATTAATGACCATTGATTGCTCATCCTTCTTCGATTTGCGATGGTTGTTGTTGGTGGAATTATGGGTGGAATTTCACCCCTTTGTTCTTTTGGCTGTTGGTAGAGAGGGATTCTCTAATGCTTATGTTTTTCTGGTTGTAGTTAGCTTCCTTGGGTTGGAGTTTTCCTTCCAAAATTTTCTGTAGGGCTGGGTTAGTGGACACATATTGGTTGAATCTAGTTTTGTCATGGAATATCTTGTTTTCTCCGTCTATAGTGATTGAGAGCTTTGCCGGGTATAGTAGTCTGGGCTGGCATCCATGGTCCCTTAGTGTAGGTAGAATATCTATCCACGACCTTCTGGCTTTCAGAGTTTCCATGGAGAAATCAGGTGTAATTCTGATAGGTCTGCCTTTATATGTTACTTGACCTTTTTCCTTAGCTGCTCTTAATATTCTTTCTTTATTCTGTATGTTTGGGGTCTTGATTATTATGTGGTGAGGGGATTTTTTTTGTGGTCCACTCTATTTGGTGTTCTGTAGGCTTCTTGTACCTTCATTGGCATGTCTTTCTTAAGGTTGGGAAAGTTTTCTTCTATGATTTTGTTGAATATGCCTTCTGCCCCTTTGAGGTGGATTTCTTCTCCTTCTTCTATACCTATTATTCTTAGGTTTGGTCTTTTCATGGTGTCCCATAATTCCTGGATGTTTTGTGTTAAGGATTTGTTGGATTTAAGGTTTTCTTTGGTTGATAAATCCATTTCTCCTAATGTATCTTCAACACTTGAGATTCTCTCTTCCATCTCTTCTATTCTGTTGGTAATGCTTGTATTGGTAGTGCCTGACTGTTTGTCCAGCTTTTCTATTTTCTGCCTTTCTTCAGATTGTGTTTTTTTTAGTGACTCTATTTCAGTTTTCAACCCTTGCAGCGTTTGCATTGCTTCTTGCAATTTTCTGTTTATCTGTTCGTCCGTTTGTTGGCTTTTATGAATTTTTTGGTTTGTTCTTTCTTCCATTTCTTGCATTTTTTGGTTTGCTTTTTGTTCCATTTCATGGATTTTGTGCTTTGTTTCTTCTTCCATTTCCTGCCTTTTTTGGTTTGTTTCTTCCTCCATTTTTTTCATTTTTTGCTTTGTTTTTTCTACTATTTCTTGCATTTTTTGCTTTGTTTCTTCTTCCATTTCCTGCCTTATTTGGTATGTTTCTTCTTCTAATTCTTGAATTTTTTGCTTTGCTTTTTCTTCCATTTCTTGCATTTTTTGCTTCATTTCTTCTTCCATTTCGTGCCTTTTTTGGTTTGTTTTTTCTTCCAATTCTTGCATTTTTTGGTTTGTTTTTTCTTCCATTTCTTGCATTTTTTGGTTTGTTTTTTCTTCCATTTCTTTGAGGGATTTTCCAATATCCTCTTTTAGGGCCTCTATCATTTTCATGAAAGTGCTTTTAAGGTCGTTCTCTTCTGCTTCCTTCGCGTTGGAATATTGGGGTCTTGCTGCTGTGGAGTCTCTAGAATCTGGCGGTGTCATATTTGTTTTTCTGTTGCTGACTGTGTTTTTGTATTGTCTCTTTCCCATCTCTTCTTCTAGTGGGTGCAGAAAGAGCCCCTTCCTGGTCTGGGGACCAGAGTTCCCTTTTGGTGGGTGCTAGTAAGTCCAGTAATCTGGTGGTTCTTCTATGCCTTGTCCAAATGCTGGTCCGTGGGTAGAAAAGAAGAACAGGAATCTGGGGCGCTTAGCCTCCTACCTGGTCCCCTGGACCCTATGCTGGATCCTCTTCTACCTGATCCGGAACTGCTACTCCCCTGGTCTCCCTGGCTCCTATAGTTTCCTGGTCTCTTTGGTGGGAGAGAAGATCTGGAGTCTGGGGTGCTTGGCTCCCGCTGGGATTGGGAGCTCTGTGCAGTTCCCAGGCGATCTGCAGGCTCTGGAACACAGGCCGGGAAGCTGGCCTGTTTACCTGATGCTCCCGCCGGAATTGGGAGCTCTGTGCAGTTCCCAGGCGATCTGCAGGCTCTGGAACACAGGCCGGGAAGCTGGCCTGTTTACCTGATGATGCTAGAGGGACAGCTACTTCCCTGTACTCCCAGCCTCCTCTCCTTTCCTGGAATCGTTGGTGGGAGAGAAGATCTGGAGTCTGGGGTGCTTGGCTCCCACCGGGATTGGGAGCTCTGTGCAGTTCCCAGGCGATCTGCAGGCTCTGGAACACAGGCTGGGAAGCTGGCCTGTTTACCTGATGCTCCCGCCGGGATTGGGAGCTCTGTGCAGTTCCCAGGTGATCTGCAGGCTCTGGAACACAGGCCGGGAAGCTGGCCTGTTTACCTGATGATGCCAGAGGGACAGCTACCATGACAACATTTCTTACCATTTACCATCACAGTGTGTTGAATCCATGAACACTCTTCTAATCCCATAACATCCTCTGCTACAGACAAGATTACAGCCTGTTTTTTCCAAGCCCACCGCTCAAAGAGTTAAATGAGCTTGCCTAAATTCCCTTGGTTGACTGGAACAAGCTTTTAGTTTTAATGCAATGCTATTTAACTCTGCATACTGGACTTTTAACCAAGAAGTCATGAACAATGGCTATGGGATTTGCTGGGGCAGTTAGAGAAGGTGAAGGAAAAATAGGAGCTCATGAATATGTAAGGGTAAAGGAGGTTAGGAAGGTTCTGGAAGGACCAGCATAGGTGATCTCTCCAGCTTTTATATCCTTGTCCTCTGCACATATCTTTCCCCATTCATTATTTTCATATCCTTAGTAATTGTCTAGAAAAGGCCACACTAAGCCCCCTCTCCTGATTACTTCCTACTCAAGGCCATGGTTGAATTTGTATTATATAGCCAAAATATTTTTTTCATTGCAGCATCCCAGAACTTCTCTCCTTAAGAAAAAGCAGCCTGAAATGTATAAAGCACGGTCATGTTTACTTTTTGGGACTGAAACCAATCACATAGAAAAACACCTTTTTAGAGAAGAAAGATGTCAGCTCTGCCTGGCATTGAAATGCCCAATCTTTTCTAAATCACATTGTGCAACCTTGAACAAATCACTCTGGATTCATTTTCTTCTGCCTATGCAGCACAGTGGCCAGCAATAAAGCTGCCCCAGATACAGTGTGGCCACTCAAATATTAAAGCTTTCCACGCACTTTGCTTCTGTTCATTCCTTCTTTCCTTTTGATCTAACAAAACTTCTTAAATTATGAATTGAGGAGTTTGAAAGGATGTTTCCCCTTCAAGATGTAGTAAAAATGTATGACTTTAGAAATGAAAGAGAGTGGTGGAGACAAAGAGACAGAGAGCCTTAGTAGATCTAGTAACGGGCCAAACCTAGGTTTTCTTTCAATCCATGGGACCTTAAGAAAACAGTCACACCTCAAATGAGTTTTGAAGATGTTTTGTTTCAAAATGCAGCAAATTGAGCTAATTATTTTCACTTGAAACCCAAAACCGCATCACCAACTGCTTTACCAACTTAAGAATATAAAATTAGCTGATTAAAAAATCCCCAACATTCCCTATTAGTGGAGATATTTCTGCGCATCAGCTGGAAAATAATTAATTTTAAGCCTTTGAAATGAATGAAAAATAATTGGTATCAATACAAGCAGAGTAAAAAAGAACAGAATGATAAATGTGAAATCATTTCCTAAAATAATGGAGTTTTGCTTGGGATACAGGTAGGCAGGTATTCCAAGATTTCTTGTGTTTATTTGTTGTTGCTCATTGGAATGATTATAGCTGCAGGAAGCTGTGCTAGCTCTTTCCACCTCCTCTGGCTAGGTAGCTGCAGTTCGTGATCTTCTGCTCTGTTTCTCACAGCTGTCTCAGAAGATGTATCAATCTGAATCCCAATCAAGCATTTTTTCCCTGTATAAGATGCTGAACTGCTTGAAAGTTGGGGAACTGTACCATGCTCTCCCTTTGTCTAGGAGTGAAGTAAGAGGCAGAGTAAGAATGAGTAACTGTATGGTATTAAAAGTGGACTTGGCTGAATTTGAAGTTGATATGATAGATGACAGAGACCTTTGTTTATGGTGGTTCTTTTTAGTTCAGTCAGATTAAAATGAAAAAAAATTTCAATAGACACAGAAAATGTTAAAGATGAAAAAAGACAAGTATTTCTCTCCTTCCTTGAGCCAAGAAATGGTGCCAAAACATTTTAAGAACAAATTGGCCCCACGAATACTTGTGTCCAAATAAGTACTCAAGATAGTGAAAACATGATTTTTTTATACTATGACAATTTTTAACTGTAATGAGGAAAATAATATAAATGTAGAGGATTAACAGGGACACTTAACTCCAGCAGGGAAAACAGCACATGGCAAAACCTTTAAATGGTCATTGCACAATGAACTCAGGTATTACCATTTCAAACTACATTTCATATGCAGCTGGGAAATTATTTTCATGGGTTCTATATACCTGACCTCAGCCAGACAATTTTTGGAAGAAAAAGTCAAAATTGGATGTCTCTATCAAATCCCTCCTCTCAGAGCTCAGAGAATCCCATGGAAGAGGAGGCAGAAAGATATGGATTATATAGGCAGGCTGTGAATGGTGGATGTAGGAAGTGTATGTGGGGTGAGATGATGCTGGAATTGGTGATGACATTTTGGCACTATGTGGAAATCTAATTCAGTGAAAACTTTTTGGAATCTGTGAAGGTGATCTGGTGAATAATCCCTGTAATGGGGGAGACAGAGTCTCAGTTGGCCATCTCTCATATCCAGGAAAGCATTCCAGTAGTGGGACTGGGGTGCTTTTGTCTGGATTGTTGGCCAAGAAGTCTCATGGAAATTCCCAAACAACTCAGGCTACTGTTAAGACAAAAATCTCTTCTCTACAAACTAACAGCATGAGCCTATTACTGAGGATACCAATGCAACTCATTGAACAATGGGAAGTCTAGCTGGTGCCAACATGGAGCCCCCATGGTATAGGAAGGTACTCTAAAGTCTACCGAGAGAAATACAGACACAAATGCAGCCATAAATCCATTGATCTGCAAACTGTTCTGCCTGCACAATATGCTTTGGCAGTGGTTGCACAGAATATGTGTGAGTAGCCAAGCAATGTTGGCCCACTCCATGAGAAGGAACCCACATCCCAACCCTGCTTAGATACCAAGACCCAGAGACTATATAGCTCAGAGATCTAGAAAAACACAACACTACTTATTCCTAATGATACTCTGCCATACACATAGATCAGTGTCTTACTAGTCATCATCAAAAAGCCTTCTTCTGAAAGTAGAAGGGAAAAAATGCAGAGGCCTACACCCAGACATTATTTGGTGATAGATGGTCTAAATTGGTGGTCTCCATCATATTCTCACCTCTGCCCAGAGCTCAGAGAATCCCACAGAAAACGAGGAAGAAAGATTGAATCTCCTTTTTGTGTTGTTACTAAGATAAAATGAAATTTAAAAACTACAATTTCAATTGTATCATTATCAATAGAAGGTCAAAAATAATAAAAATAATGCTCTCACTTAAATATTTTATGAATATTCAGATTTATGCACTTCATCAAAGAAAAAACATTTTAAGCATGGTATCTTCAACAATGTACACCTCTGAATCCTTTCTCCTCATTTCCTAAGGGTCATCTCCACCTTTCTCATTAGTCTGTTCAATCCAGTTAGAAGTGAAGTGGAAAGGATACTATGAGTGGAGTTTTGTCTCTCCTTATGTTTGATGTGGTGCCTAGAATGAAGGAATACGGGCTAGTCATCTTGTGACTCTAGAACATGGCACACAGCTGTAAAAGTCTCCCTGGATACTTAGAGATAAGACAAATGCAAGTGGTGATACACACACACACACACACACACACACACACACACACACAAACCAAGAATGAAAAACAGATACACTCTACTCAGGTAATATAAAGCCAGAGGCCACCATAAAAACAAAAAGAATGTAAGTGTGGTGGGAGCGCCCAATTCGCCATTATAAAAAATAAGACCCTTTAGTCCCCACAGTTCTCCTTTAAACAAGGTTTATACTTATGTTTATTATTTGGGGTGGAATTAATGAGAATATAAAATAGAGGTCTGTACAGACAATCAAGAAGTGAGGTAGCTAGGAAGAAACAGGATATAAACAGGGAAACAGGAAACCAATCTCTTGTCTGTCTGTACAGACCTCCAGACCTCTTTAGTTAGCTAGTGGCAAGCTCCATTCTCTGACCCTCAGACAGGCTTTATTTGCACAGGCAAGATCTCACCACACGCCCGGCAATGGTGGTGCATGCCTTTAATCCCAGCACTTGGGAGGCAGAGGCAGGAAGATCTCTGTGAGTTCGAGGCCAGGCTGGACCGATAGCTTCCAAAACAATACAGAGAAACCCTGTCTCGTAAAAACCAAAAAAAAAAAAAAAAAAAAAAAAAGATCTCACCACACTAGAGTTAGAGGAAATATATAATGTGAACATATATGAAATGTTAAGTTCACATGTACTCCTGAAAATATTTCACACAGTTAATTTATAAAGAAAGTCACGGGTTAATATTTACAGTGACAATCTTGACAGAAAACTTAATGAGTCTTCAGATCATATTGCCATGGATTGAAATCTGTAATCCCTTTGTGAATGTAGAGGTTTTTAAACATGTCGTCTTCTTGTAGTGTCTCTGTGAACTGAGATTTAAAGGACAGGAGACTAGAGTGGTTATACAAATAAGCATGACTATAATTCAGGATGAGGATGGGGTAAAGGGTTGAGTACTTAGTTCCCAAAAGCACAGAGGTGAGAGGAGCCAAGTGACGGAGAGGAAACACAGAGCAGTGGGATCAGGTTGTCAGCTTTGCAACAACTGCTGTTAAACTGTTGAACCATCTAGCGAACACTCTAATTTTCATTTCAACAAATCCCTCCTTTGAGATCTTATGAAATATTAAGTATATAGTGCTCATTTTCCTTTCATATTACCTGTATTCCTATGGAGGTTTTAATACAAAATGCTTTACATTTTACAAAGAAAGACACTTTTAAAAGAAACCTGGACTTTGATTCCAGAAATTTTAAGCCCTCAAATCTTCCAGATATCTCTGAGTGCACAGAAAATTCTGGTACTGGTGTCTATTAGGAACATGAGTGATTGATTATAGCACAGTAGACAGATAGAGGTGACCAAGATTATGGGGTCTCTGGTAGTCACACACTAATCTAAAAGCCAGTGAGCTATTCCCTTGCATTAGTCCTCTTCCCTCCAAATGCAGCTGAACCTACAGTTCATTGAAAATTAAGAGGAGACAGGAAAGCAGAAGGGCAAGTCATTTCCATTGCTGTATTATGTTGGATAAGGGTTGGTTTTCACAGACTGGAGTAAAAGATTCCTCTGCCACACTGAAGAAGTAAGACCTTATATGATGCACTGCAAGCAGGCTAGTCTTTCTAAGAGCAGCATTTACTGAACAGCCAGCAAGAGAATGGCGACTGCAGTCTAGTAGCCTCAAAAACTGAACTTTTCACAGGACCTCAAGTTCTCAGAAGAGGACTGAAGACACAGGAAGAAATGTGGCTCTGTTAACAACTCATAAGGCTCTCATATATAATTGTAGAATCTAGAGAGCAGTGAATATGGCCTCAATAAACAGTCCATTATATCAGCAGAAAAGAAAGAAAAGTATGATTCCTGGTAAGTGATATTGGGCCAAGGAAGGCCTAGTACAAAGGGAGGCAGAAGAACATGGGAAGAAGGAATTATCCCCACAGTGATGCCAGCTGCCAAAGTAGATCTAGGCTACAGGTCAGCATTGAAGGCTAGGCCTGAACTTGCCTCCCATTTAATGCTTCCTAATAGTAACACCTTGTCTTGCATTTCTTAATTACTTTCATTCCATCTTCCCTGATCTTTCTTTTCCTTCCAGGTATTTACATTTGTTTGGAATAATTTGTCTTCAGAAAAATCAAACAAAGTAACACTAACTAGAACTGATTGACTAGGTCATCAGTTATCTCAGGTATTATCAGGTATATAGACAGTGGCATTTAATTATTGTCAGGACATTCACTGTGGCTATCCATTAGAAATGCAGACATGCTTTCTTCACAAAGGTAAAAAAGAAACTTGATATTTTTTCCTTTAAGAGTGTATTTTCCTACATCATCTTAATAATTATATTAGTGACTGTATAAAGTACTCCCACGTTAATATACCATAATCCCCTAGTATTTTCTAAGGCATACTTTAATATGTTTATAAAATTAGTTGTCAGCGGCAAGTATAATATTTCCTATACTCCTCAAATTTGTATTTCAGTGATTCACAGAGAATTGACATGAGAGATTTATTATACACTAGGTTTAATGGCACTAGGGTAGTAAGGTCTCATCGATTGAGTGTTAAAGGAATATTTCTATTATCTTAGACAAGCATACTTGTATTTTAGTTAACCCTCAAATAAAGATAAGTGACAAAAATGTTCAAGGTCTGTGACGAATCAATGTGTTAGGACTAAATCACTCAGAACACTTACCTTATGTTAACTTAAGTTCTCCAACCTCAGAACAATAGTGTGTAGACATTCTAAAACCTTTTGAAAAAAGTAATTTATTAATGTATACTATACAAAATTGTGGTTTCCATGGTGACTTTTCACTACATACATATTCATAATATATTATATATTTACTCATATATGCATATATGCATACATATTCATAAATATATGCCTGTTAATATACAGAAACAATTAGATAACGCTTTGATAATAATCATCTCCCACTTATGTAATATGTATTCTTCAACAGTGAAAGAATGAGGCAAATGCAACAACAATTTGTACCTGACATTTGTCATGTTATCACTAATTATTGTAATTACGCCTTTGTAAACAACACCAAACCGATTTTACAGACAATAGATCATGGACATTAAGGAAACTACAACTCAGCACTGACTGAACAGCCAGGAATGTATAAATCCAACCCATTTTGCTAACTTCCACTTCTGTAATATTCTCACCAGCTAAACTGTGCAGAATTGTAGCATAAGTCTGTGGGTGAACAAATTTTAAGTTCAAATGATTGCTTTGCTCCCTGGGATCATTAAAATGGTATTTCAAAATCACACTCTACATTCTCTACCAATTAAAGTATATTTAGCAGAATACAGTCTGTTTTAAGCCTTAATTGATTCAGTTACTTTGATTTGCTTGTTGTAATAGGCCAATATCTGGCCTTCTATGGAGATTTAAATTATGTTCCTGGGTTCTGGGAATCACTCTACCTGAAGTTTAGTTAATTAAGTAGGAAAAAACGAGGGAAACAAAACATTCTTCTCCCCAAGAAAGTCTCTCCTCTCTCTCTGTCTCTCTGTCAGTCCATCTCTCTCTCTCTCTGTCTCTGTCTCTCTCTCATACATGCACACACACAGACACACACACACACACACACACACACACACACACTCGCACACACCCACAAGTATTTATGTAGGTACAGTCAGTCTCTCTGTCTCTGTATCTCTTTTCTCTCTCTCTCTCTCACACACACACACACCCACAAGGTGTGTGTGTGCACATGCTCACAAGTGTGTATGTAGTTATAGCCTAGATGCATATAGCTAAAGTGTCTTATCTGAAACAAAGAATAGACATATGGCGAAATCTTTCACACTTCCCTCTTGCTTATGAAGAATTCATGATGAAACCCATAAATATTACAAGTCATCGTCATGAAATATTTTCAGTTCTCTTTGGAAGCCAACATATAATCAAGACCTGGAGTCTGTGCTACACCCTGGAATGAATACCTCTAGGGCTACGTTTTGGGATGTGTGTGTGTGTGTGTGTGTGTGTGTGTGTGTGTGTGTGTGTATGTCTCCTATTCTCATTTGCCTTTATTGGTTGCAACAATACTGATGAGATTTTCCTTCATATAGCCCTTCCATAAGTCCCATGCTTAGCTAAAGACTGGTGTTCAGGTAATGGACCAGCCCTCACCCTCACAGTCAAACTGTTGTCAAAGATGGTAAGATGGTTACCCTTCTTAATTTTTGTCAGTTTTTCTATTAAACCACTGAGTACTTGCCATTGTATCACTGCAGTGATTGGGGATAGAAAATATAATAGAGAAACACGAGACAAGAAGAGTCCTTCACATAGGCTCTGTGTTGTTTCTTTTTGTGCATCATTTTACTGAATATTTTGTATAAATCCAACCTTACAGATGAAAAGCTAGAGGAATGGTAGTTAAGTGGCAAATCTAAGTCATAAATCCAGAAGAACTACAAGTGCAATCTCGAACTCTGTGAAGGAAAGGAACCACCAAGAGTTTTTTTTTAATATAGACATTAATAGTTGGCTCTGTGATACAGGAATCCACAATCATTTCAATTTTGTAGATGTGCAACAGGCAGATAACAGTATAGTATACTCTATGTTCTCAGTTATAGTAAGACCAAGTTTGAAAGATCCCATTTAATTTGGGTAACTGAATTTATAAAATATTGGCAGACTTCTGAGCATGAAGAGAAAGGCTTGAAGGAATAAATAGCTCATAATTATGCATTAGTATATCTGTGAACTACAGTCAAAGAAATACCTTAATCCAACTATTTTGTTCAATAAAAGGTCGCTTAAGACAAAAAACTTCCTCTGCTGAAGATAATATTCCACTAAGTCATGAATGATACCTAAACAATGTCAGGACCATTTTGAAAAAAAATTGAACTTATTTTAAGTCACAGGTTTCAAATCCAAACCCATGTTGTGTTTTTTCTGGAGCGGAAGGAAGATGAGCCCAATGATTCTATTCTACATAGTTCAAGGAAGGTGACATGAGGTCAAGCATGTGTAGAGGTAGTTGAGATAGTTCTGTGCAAACTCATATGTTTTAGTTTTATGAAAACTCTGATAAAAGGGAAAAGAAAATATAATAGTTTCCCATTCAAAGCAAAGCATTACATCTAAACATGTTGTGAACAAGATCACAACAAGCACTTTTGAAAATAGGAAAATAACACTCATGATTGCTTGTTTTTAAATACAAGTATTAAAATTGACTCAAATCTGACTCTACAATTGCATTCAGATTTCCACACACTGCTTCCTTGCTAGATATAGGTTTTGAGTGGAAAATACTGAGTTGCCTTTGTGTGTGTGCATGTGTGTGTACGAATATCTGTGTGCATGAGTGTGCAGTGTTAGGAAGGACTTCATAATGGGAAGTAAGCTGGCTTTTATGAATACCTATGTGTCTTCAATTCCTCATCTTCTATCATGATGTTCATGGATGACATACGAATAATGAATGAGCTAAGGATCAAAATTACTAATAAAGGGACAGCTTTGTAGGCTTGCACTAGTCTTGACCTTGACTGTAGAGGTTTGTAGATGACTGGCATTTGGCTCCATTAAGGATTTATATACCATGGGCAAAATGTGAGTAATTGTTCATTCTGACCTTATTATACCATGGTACTTGGCAGCTAAGCCACATGCCAGCTCCAGAGTGGTTTGCTTGGTGTGAAGGTAATTAATCTGGGTTAATTACAGCATGCTTCCAGCATTATTACAGAGGTTCTTTAGAGACTGTCTTTTTCATGCAGTAAACAAAGCTAACTACACGTCTGTGTCTGACACTGTTTGCAGTTATGAATCTTACAAATAAAGTACAGAGGGTTAAATGCCAAGGTTTTGCTTGTCTTTCCTTTTCTAACTTCTTTTTTTCCATTTGTATCATGAGAAAAAATTATATGTGTATGTATATATATGAGAATGATGAATACATGCAACAGCAAGGAAATAATCCATCTTTCCTAGCTTCAGTATGGGTTTATCACTTCAAAATGATTTACAAATCCAAGTTCGTATAGTTTTCAGGATTTATTTCAAATATCTAAATGCTTGTCTCTAATCTATATAATGTGTCTTGTGAAAATGATTATTATGGTCAGGATGGGTGTTATTAGCTCATTTTATCAATGAGATGAAAGATTAAAAATGTTCACTGAATTCAATTTGTTGTATTTAAATAATATGAAAATTTTATTTATTTTTTTATGACATTCTCAGTTTATTATTACATTTTCGTTTTCATTTTATGTTTATGCACTTATTTTTTTATGTTTTTTTTATTAATATTTTTTTATTTTCCATTTTAAATTTAGATAAGAAACAAGGTTGCTTCACAAGTCAGTACGAGGTCCCTCTCCCTTTCCCTCCCCTCCTCCCGTGCCCTCCCCCCCATCCCCCCCCCGTTATCCCCTCATTCCCCAGGGAGGGTGAGGCCCTCCATGGGGGTGTCCATAGTCTGTCATTTCATATAGGGCAGGGCCTAGACCCTTCCCCAAGAGTTCAGGGTGAGAGTGCACCTCACATTGTTCTATGGGAGTCCAGAGACCGTGTGTATACTTGAGATGGGTACTGATCTGCTGTCCAAGGCTCAATAGATTACCTAGGCCTCCTCACTGACACCCAGATTCAGGGGGTCTTGAGTAAGTACCTAACACAGTACTAAGTCACCATCAAACTGTATATGAGTTATTAGATAAGAGAGTACATCCATATGATTTCTTTATTTATTATCTTAGAAATTAGATAATAAACTACCTTATTAATGAAAAATAAAATCAAATACTTTTATAAGGCAGTTTACTTTGGTTATATACTATTTATTACAGTGTTTATATTATGGTTGTCAAGAGACAAAGAAACAATATGATTTATGCATGTGGACATATATATATATGTATATATATATATATATATATATTGATATCCACCACATAACAATGCCCTCAGATCAACCTGATATAGACAATCCCTCATTGAGGCCGTTTTTCCAGGTGATTTTTAGGTTATTACAATTTGACAATTAAAACTATCTTGAGATAGTAAGATGACTGACAGGTGTATATCTGATTTGAAATTGGTTCATGGAATGAATGAATAAATGAATGAATGAATAAATGAATTGCTCCTTCACTGCAGGAAATCCATTCAACTGTAATATCTAGAGCATGTAGAAGAAAGGAATCAATGAATGACTTCTGTTTCCTAAAGTCAAACAGGAAGGTGCTTCCTGTTACAATTCACTACAATCAAGGGTTAAAGTGAATACAGATGGGGAGTTGCAGCCCCTCATTTAATACTGTATCCTAATTCACAATTGCACACTTGAAAAAATGAAGCCCTGTAACCAAGCTTCACTGGTGAAATTTTGCTAGAGAAAAAAATCTATAACGAGGCCTGATTATTGGAAGCTTAAAGTTTCTTTTCTGGCATGCATTTAAAAATAATGAAGGCTTGAAGCCACTTTGACAATAGGCCTGATTTAACTCAGTTGATTAAAAGGGTCAACGGGAGTTCATTTTTTTTCTCCCTCAGGAAAATTTTAAGAAAAATAACTCGTCTGTGCCTATATTAGGATATCTTTGTGATTAGAAGCCTCTCAGCTCACCAGCAGCTGAGCAAGTGTTCTGCAGGGCGCAAACTGACACTGCTGTAGTCTAACATTGATTACAATTCCCCCAACTGCCCACTTCACCTCTAAATACACTAGATGGAAGGTTTTCCTGCTTTGTCTTCAGCTCCTGTAGACTGTAAAAGGCAATCACACAAGGGGTGCATTTTTCATCTAAGCAGAAGATGGAACTCTAAATTTGCACATAAGATTGGGAAAGTGTCATTCTTGAAAGTTTGTTTTGGGTTATGAACACACTTGTGCATGCACTATGCAAAGAAAGTTGAGTTCATCAGCGTATGAACACACAGCTTCAGAAAGTAGGGTCCATTTTCATTTCAGCAGGGACTGGTAGGGATACACATAGTTCTGGAGTGGGAAACACCTTAATGACATTCTGCTAAGTCCTATTCTCATGAGCTCACATGGAAAACCCTTTAACCTGAGTTTATTTCCTAAGTTATCTTTATAAAAAGGAGAGGATGAATGGTGATACAGAGTATTTTAGATACATTTTTTTGTCTCAGAAAAAAACTGAAACAAAATAAGTAAAATGAGCCAAAGGTTAGGTGTTGAACCAGAGAGCCTTGGGATGAGTCATGTTTCCAGCTCTCCCTGCTATTTGGATATTTGTTGCCTGATCTGACTATTTGAAGTGTTAATTTGCATTTCTTTCTATGTCTACTTGCTTGGTCTAGTGTCTGGTTTCAAAATGATCTGGCCCATCAAATATTCTTTTTGTAGCTCACAAAATCCACAGATATACCCCATCCATAACTATGCTATTTATTTGATTCCCATTTATCAGTCAGCTTCAAGATGGGTTTTCCTGTGTTAGTAAAGGCCAACTCATTTCTAGCACCTGTTCCCTCCTAAACCCTGTACAAATCCCTCTCGGGTCTAGAAATCAATCAGTATAGAAAGGCTGCAAATCTCAAAGAGGAGCATTATGACTTAGTAAGGTCACCTTCTGAGAGCAGATAACTGTCTGTTACTCTGTGGCTCAAATCCAACCTGGAATCCTGTGAATCCCTCCCTCCCACTCGAGGTTCTAGGCTTGTATATCCTGAAAGGTAACAAGAAAGATTACTGGGATATCAGACTAGCTAGAAAACTCATCAAACTCAGAATCTGGCTACGCTTTACGCTGTTGTTTATTTGTATATCTCTGTAGATGATTTTAGTTACAAATAATTGAAATTCTGAGTCAAATGACTACCTTATTCCAAGCTAGAGTTAGGAAAATGCTAATCATAATGCATTTAACAGTGCTAAAATGTCTTTAGGCTCCTATGTTCGTCCGGCCAGTCCTCTCTTCCTCACTCTTATTATATCCATGCTCACAGAACAAGACAGTTGCTGCACCTCCGGGTTCCCACAGGGATGTTTCTTCCTACCTAACTTTCTTAGAATGATGACTTTTTCTAAATAACTCATTGCTGCAGATGGGATTGTATGGCTTTTACTAACCAATCACTGACAATGATATTGGGATTATTGAAATACTAAAAATCCTCAGAAAAGAGTATATGACACGAACATGACCAATGGCAATTATATATGTGATTTGATTATATTTCTAGATCCCATGGACAATTCAATGTCTTCTATGTTTGTTTCTTCTAGTCATGTGAGAAAGGTCCCATTAGATAGATGGTATTGGGTACGACTTGAATGTAGCCAGCTTATTTATCACCTGCTGGCTTCTAATTACACAGGAGTGGTAATTGTATCACCCATTCTAGGAAGTCACAGTCTCACTCATAATGTGAAAAATCTATAAATATTGAATTTTGAAAATCACTATTGACCTGACTGATGCTCAGTTAAAGGTTCTGTGAGCTTTGGTTTGACGTAATAATTTTTTTAAGTTTAGAAAATCATTCGGTATTGCATCCTATGGCTAAATATATATGTGAAAGTAGTTTTAACTTCTGTTTTAATCATCAAATCACATACTTGAAGACAACTGGTATGATTTTACTTAAACCAGTTTAGTACCATAAGTATAAAATGATAACTCATTCTGATTTTAATTTACCTCCTCCCAGTATTAATGGTGATTATCAGCATTCTTTATTGATCCATTCAAATATTTTCACTGTCTTTGTGTATAAAGATTAGGAATTACTGAGTGATTTCCTTTACAACACTTTAAAATTAGCAAAAGTTTTAATGTTGATTAAGTTTAACACCCTAATTCATCTTTTTGATGGTGAGCATACCTTATTTAAAATGTTTTGCATATTCAAATTATAGAGTCTCCTATATATGTTTCTATAATTTTAGTTTTTTTGTTGAGATGCAAGACAGCTCTAAAAATAATTTTCTCCTATGCTCTGAGGTAACTGTCAAGTTTACTTCCCCATATCTCATATGGATACCCAGATATTTCAGACTCAGCTTCAATTATTTTTTGAAAAGATTCTGTCTTACAAATTGATTTGTTTTAGTAGGAAGCCCATCAACTGTAGAGCATTGTATTTATGATGTCTTTGTTTACTTGTATTGATTGGCTTACCTACTTTTCTGTCAATATCCTACTGTCTTGATTACCAAAAGAATTTGAGAAGAAGAAATTAGAGTATGAATCCTCCAAATTTATTCAATAATCAAAACACATTTTTCTTTTTCTGTGCTTTTTTCCTATGAATTTTGGAAACAGTTATTGATTTCTACAAATATGCCCTCAGGGAATCTAATTTCTAATGTGGAGACAGACAGTGGGATGTAGATCAAACTAGAAAGTACTGGCCCCATGACAATATTATGACCTTGGTATAACTGATGAACACCATGGATCACCATGGAGTTACAGATTTTCTGGTAATAAAATTTTTAGTTTTCTGAGCAGTCTTCACACATCTTGGAATATTGATAACTGAGTTTTTGATTGGTTAATAATGCTATCATCAGTGATAATGGGTATAAGTTTTCATCAATGCATATTTTTCTTTCTGTACTTTATAGACTTTGCATAAGTCTGCAGAGAAAAGATTATAGTTTCCATAATGGTGGCCTCTAATTTGAAACCCATACTGTGTATTTTTTATGTTATTCATTGTATGTTTTAGTTTTATAATTGAATCAGTTCATTTTAATAAAAAGTAATTGTTTTCCTAACCTTATCTATCAATTACTTTTTAACATTTATTTATTTACTTATTTATTTACATTGTCATGTGTGGATCATGAATACACCTAAGGAAGTCAGAGTACAGTTCTGGGAGTAATTTCTCACCTTCCACTGCATGTGTCCCAGAGAGGCTGAACTAGGATTGTCAGCTCAAGGCGGGTGCCTTTAACTGCAGAGTCGTTTCACCATCCCCATGCAGTCCATTTTCAAATAACAATTCTTTATCTAAATTTAGGACTTTTGTCTATCTCTGTATAGTATTTTTAAAAATTCTTGTAGATTATATATTCCTCTCTTTTTATAGCTCTAATAATTCATTATATCTGAACATGTGGATATGATGTTGATAAAAGTCCAAAATTTGTATTATTGCTTTAGTAGTAGTTGACTTTTTTTTTCTAATGGGTATGTTACTAGAAAACAAGGTGATTTATGAAAATCCTGTTGTTAAATCTGGCAAGAATTAAATAGTGTCTTTGTAGGGCATGAAGATGAAACTAGAGGACATTATGTTAAATATAATTACCTAGAACAGAAAGACAAACACCATATGTTTTCATTCACTTGAGGAAGCTAGAGAAAAACATTGATTTCATACATATTGAGAAAATTTCATTAGAGATCAGAAAAGGTGTAACAGGGGGAGTGAAAGGTAGAAACAGATATAAAAAATGGGTGCCATGTTACAATAAGAAGTGGGGAAATCTAGTGTTCTATTTACAGCTTATAATAATTTATTTACTATCAAAATCATAAGACAAACATTTGAACTTTCATGCTAAAAATGAGAAGTGTTAAGAATATATAACTGCCATTTATATTGCTTTGAATATTATATAATGTATACATGCATTGCATTATCACATTGTACCCTGTGAATATGCACAGGTTTTGTAATTTATACAAAGACATTTCTAATGACAACATTATTATAAAGCTGGAGTTATTTGATGCATATTCTGTCACCTGTAGATGAGATCTTGATTGGGCACTCAAAGTATCCTGCTTGAAAACTGACCTGTGGCAGCTCCAACAATGGATCTGTGTCCTTCATGAACCTATGAATTTTCACTTAGTGCCTAGCAAAACAGTAATTTTTCTCTTTATAATATTCAGAATTTTTCTGTACACATATATAGCTCAATCATATATATTCAGTCAAAGTTACAAGGTATTGAAGACACGTCACTGTGTACATCCATTTATTCTAGAACTTCTTGAAAACTCAAGTCTCTCCAAGAGCTTTAACTTCAAAATTTTGCTTTGTAACTCAGAAAGATTATCAATTTTGACCTGGAGGGATGGCTCAGTTGGTAAAGCACTTGCCTTGCAAACATGAGGATATGAAATCAATTCCCAAGAATGTGAAAAAAATGAGCTAGATATATTAGTACACACTTCTAATCCTGGCACTGGCAATGGAGAGATAGGAAGACCACTGGGATTTCCTGGAAGCCATGCTAACATCCCTGGTGAGCTCTATGTAATGATAGAAACTTGGTTAACAGAGGTAGATGGTTTTCCTATGGATGGCAACTGATGTTGTCCTCTAGCTACCATGTGTGTTCCTATCTACATGTCTGCACATGCATGAACATACAAAATCATTTTAAAGGTATTGTATATAAGTATGAGTGATATTAAATGCACTCATGGGAGGAGCTAGAGATAAAAGGGAATTGAAAATGACAAAGCACAGTATATGAGCATGAAATTCTCAAAATTAAAACAGGACAAAAGATTTTTAACCATAATCAAGCATGTGGTATGTGCTCTCATCCCAGCTGGAGGAGGAAGCTGCTTGTAACCCAAGGAGCTGATGACCAACAGAGGCAAAATGAAGAGACATGTTTCAAGAAACAAACAAGAAGAAAAGCTCACTACCTCTATTTGAAGAACACCCCTATATCATGTTCCAGAGGGAGCATGCGGGAAGGTCATATATCTTTCTCAAGGTGTTTCTTATATCTGAGTGTATATGGTTGTGAGTTACTGGACCAATAGGAACTAAGTGGAAAATCATAGGATCAAAGTGGTATTTAGATATGTTACATTCCATTTTATAGACATTAATGGTTTGTGAGCTAGTTTGCTTGTCAACCCTTTTGTTATTACTAGAAATAGAAGTCCTACAAAGAGTTTTTAAAATAACTAACATCTGTTCCAGCTCATAGATAGAGTATAGTCAGTTCTTAGACTTTAAAAATCTTACCTGGTTTTATTCATTGACATTTTGAATCAATGTGTACAGATTCCAGTTGTAAATTTAGAAGCAGTTGAAGAGATTTTGTGAGTAAAACTATGAATAATGGTTACCATTATTTATACTTTTCATGTGTTAAATGACAAGATCCTGAACAAGTGCATAGACATCAGTTATTAGAGATATTCATGTGGTCACCTTAACCATTCACAGGTCAGATATAAAGGAGGGGACTGCAGTCTATTTCAGTAATTTTCTAGCTTTTGTTTAACTAGGGTGATATCACTCAAACATGTTTTGCTTAGCAATGTCCCAAGAATGCAATTGGAATATATTTTTATACTGGTAAGAATAACAACCTAAAAGATATGCATATATGCATAGTACCCAAGAGAAGAGGATGGAGACAAGATCCTCTGAATGGATGGGGAACACGGCGAGGGGTGGGGGGGAGTGTGACCTGGGAAGAATAGAGGGGGTAAAGAGGAAGGGAGTTGGTCATGGGGGAACAGGAAGTTGAGGGGGTGGGGGTAGAATAGGGGGAAGAGGGAATCATAGGATCAAAGACAGATCAGGCACCAGAGTGACCTCGAGTGATGTAAAGGTATAATATCAACTGGTAAGCTAAGCAATAGTGGAGGGACCACCTCGAATGCCCATTCCTGATAATCAACTTGATGTCTATAACCATCCGGGAGCCTTCATCCTGTGACTGATGGAAGCAGAGGCAAACACACAACTAATCACTGAACTGAACCCAAGGAACCCAGTGACAGAGAGAGAGGGAGTGATGAGCAAATTGGCAAAGAATGGGCTGGCAAAACCAGCAGAGACAGCTGATCTGAACAGGGGAGTGCTCTTGGACCCCAGACCGACAGTGGGGAGGCCAGCATGGGACTGATCTGGACCCCCCAAATGTGAGTGTCAGTGAGGAGGCCTGGGCAACCTATGGGGCCCTGAGCTGTGGATCAGTGTCTATCCCTGGTATACAAACAGTCTTCATGTGCCTATAACACAAAGAGGGATGCTCTCTCAGCCTGGACTCTTAGGGGAGTGCCTTGACCCTACCAAGAGTAAAATGACAGACTCTAGATATCCCCTATGTGGAAGGATTTGGCAATAGGGTGGGAGGGAGGGGGGGGAAGGGGAGTGCGGGAAGAGGGGAGGGAGAGGGAACTGGGATTAACATGTAAAACAAGCTATTTAAAATTAAAATAAAAAAAGAATAACAACATGAGATACATTTACAAGTATGATTATCAGTGTTTGGTATTCTGTTAGGGGAATCTAAGAGGTTAATGATTCAGGTATTACTCAGACATGTTCACCTTTTTGACTTAATAAGTGGAAACCAGGAACATTGATGAATGGGTACATTTGAGCTGAGAAGAGGGCAGGTATCAGTGCATATGTGATAATTTCTAATCTGTGCCTAGGAATTTTGACAATATATAGGTAGAAATGTCTGTTTGGTTGTCAAGCATGTAGTCAAAACTGTTGAGAAACAAGATACATTTAGAAGATACAAGACATTGGACGTAAGCAAGAGTAGCAGATGAAACTTCCCCAAACAGACCAAGGAAAAGTAAAGGAGGCTTTAAGAAAGCCAATTAAGGAAGTCAAAGTGACAATTATTTGCAGTACAGTTTAAGTGTGGTTTTTCTTTCTGATATTAATCTGTGTGTGTGTGTGTGTGTGTGTGTGTTTGTGTGTGTGCATGCATGTATGTATGTATGTATTGTGTGGGGGTGTGTGTGGTTATGGATGAATAAAACCAAAGCTATTCACTAAACATTATGCGTGAAAAGTATATTTGAAAACAAATTTTGTCCTATGCAGTGTTAATTGTCCTGGACAATTATCACAAAATTATTCTATGAGTGGTCAGCTCTCATATTGGTAGATTCTGCATTTGTATACAAACACTCTTTGAATGAAAATACCAAAAAGAAATAAGCTCTTAAAAATGTTCTGAGTGTGCACAATTTCTCTTTTCATTATTATCTAAATAAAACAATATAACAATCATTTGCATTAGGTACTATAAATTGCCTAGACCTTATTTAGTGTTGTCAGAACGATATGTGTGAGCTAAATGTCATCTCCATCACATTTTATACAAGGCACATAAGAATCAGAGGATTTGATATCTCCTGAAGCTAATCCCCTGCAGATATCAAACAAGAATAGGTCCAATAACATTAATAGTGAGCACAGCAAGTCCCTTATCTTGCTGAGTTGTCTTTGAAATTTAAAGTGTACGGACCATGCATTAATCCTTTTTATTTTCTTACATTTTTAGTGTTTGTATAACTCAGCTGATAATTTCCATATCTCACATGCAGTGAAGAGTTAGTGATTAGTCCAAATGGTGAACAGATTGCAATACAAAAAAGTAAATGTGATTGGGAGAAATCTAAACAGTGTGTGTATTGTACATGATTAGTTTTGTTCCAGCTTTGCTATTCCATGCCACTGCAATCGATGTAATTGCATCTTGTGACTATGTTACAACATGTGTTTTTCCCAGATGAAGAGTAATCACAACAAGTAATTTGAACTTGTCATTTGGTAGCATTACTATAAATGGCAGGAGAATATTTTGTTAAGTCTTCATGACTGGGATATGCATTTTTGTAATCATTCCAGAAAGTGACTGAGGGTGGCACATGCCTGACAAGAGACTTTATATTAAGCTGTTTCTGTGAGCTTTTTAAAAACTTCCTACAATGAACTTTTGGCATTTTTGGCTACTTATTCTCTCAGGAGGATTTGGTTTAAAATCATGGGCATCAGCAAGCGTATCACATGATTGCATGCACACACGCTGCCATATAAAAATATTATGAATAAAATAAGAGTCAAAGTGTGTGATTATATCTGTCTTGTATTTAAAAAACTAACGCTTTCAAATCATCAAGTCCCTTCTGTAAAGAGCTTCCTATTTTTCAAACATGGTGCTCTCCCTAGCCTTCCCACTTTGCTTCAATTCATCATACTTTCCGACTTGGAAAATACTCACTCTTGCTCCATTATCTTTATGCTTACAACCTCAGCTGTGGTCTAGCTTCCCGTACAATGTAGTAAATACAGTCACCTGAGATCTGTATTTAGATAAAAAAATGAGTCAGTCACAGATGTAGAATATCAATGCTTATAAAGAATTCTTAAGCTTGTGTCATACGTAGCATTATATAAAATTCACTACAGCTCTCTTTCTGAAGAAGTCTTTCTCATTCTACAGTGTTTGTGTGACCATCTTTTCATTGATTCTTCTCTGCTAATTAATGCCTTTGCTTGAAGTGACACTGACATTTTTATTAATAAGCTTTAATTTTGTTTCAAAAATAATTTTTGAGGATTTTAAATCTAGGAAACCAAACATAGAGTAGTTAGTATTTGATGGATGGGATATTGTTCAATTGGTAGAATACTTGTCTAATATTCAGGAAGTCCTGGTTTCCAGCACCTGATAATTGGAAATAACTTTACACATATGTAATCTCCAGACATGGAAGAATGAGTAAGAAGGATCAAAAGTTCAAAGCCATGAGCTGCTGAATGGCTCAGCTAGTGAGACTCTTGCACACAGCTGGGTGGAGATTCTTCATGCAGTCCTGATGGCCTGTGTTGACCCCAAGATCCTAGAAGATGGCAGGAGAAAACTAATTCCTAACAATTGTCTTCTGGCCTATATTTATCTTCCTATTATACTTGCATGGGGACACACTCAAACATGGTGTGCAAGCACATACACACACACACAGAAAGATACACACACAGAGAGAAAGACACACACACACACACACACACACACACACACACACACACACACACACACTTTGGCTTTTGTAAGAATGCCAGGCAAAGCTATCTATGATACTTTGAAACCTTACTATAAGCATCACTGACTTTGTTGATGATAGGAAAGCTATCAGAATCCTCAAAGAAAAAATAAATTCATGACTCAAATATTATGCTAAAGATAAATATATTAGAATTAAAATCTCTTTGTTAATTTGAGTCTCTACTTGCCATACTTTGTTTTGTTTTACTTTATTTTAGAATTTCAATTTTGAGTATTGTAATTACATCATTTTCAACCCTCCTCCCCATTCAATCTCCTCTACATTATCTCCAAACACTTTGAAATTCATGACCTTTCCTTTCTCAATTATTGTTGTTATGTAGTTAGACAGATGGATAGATGGACAGACAGACAGACAGATATATGTGATAAATCCTATTGAGTACATTTAGTGGTTTAATTATGTGTATATGTTTAGGGATGATCATTTTGGATCAGATGATCTATCAGGGAAGTCCTCCCTGGAGAAAACTGATTCTCAATTTCTCAGGAGACACAAATTGATTATCTCTATCTAGGTGATGGACCCCTGTGAAACATCCCCCCATCCAGATTGGCAAGTCAACTTGTTCTTCTTTATGCAAATCTTGTTTAGGCAATCATATTGTTGATACTTCATGGGTACAATTTCTCTGTTATGTCTAGAAGATACTATTTCACAGCAGATGTTCTTGTCTTCTGGCTCTTATAATCTTTCTGTCCCCTCTTCTGTGATTTTTTGAACCTAAGGAATAGGAGATTCATTGTAAATTTAACAATTGCAGCTGTACCACATTGTGCTTTTCCATGGCTTATCTTCCTTAATATTCTCCTATCTTTTCCAACTATCATTGCTATGTGTGTGATACATATATCACAAATAATATTGAACCTAGTCAGTGAATACTTCCCTGAGATACTGATACCAAACTGTTATTCCCTAATGCCTTCTAATAGAAAGGACAACATACTGCTGTTGTCTCTGCTGTCTAATAATAGTGTTGTAGGCATACATCTTCTCTTAGGAAACCTATATTTAAAATGGATTTAAAAATGTAGTGTTGATTTAAGCAAATTAGCATATTTTAGTGATTTTACCCAACATATACTCTCACAGGAGAAACAATCTACAATATAGTATGTGTTTGTGCACTCACACTTAAACACACACAAGAACAGTTTTAGAATTCTCTTACACTCACTTCAATTATAAAAGTTCTCATGGTGTTTTTTGACCACATGTGAATTTATTACTTGACACTAAGTAAGTCATTTGGCCTATGTGTACCATAAAGTTCCCTACACAAGAAGAGATGCTTTAATGTATAATCTGGACACATTTTATGTTCTGTAGCTCTACTAATGATCACATTCAATTAGGAATTTGATCAACTAGGAATCATTTTATTTGCCAGAAACAATTCCCGGAATGCAGATGAAGTCTTTAGAGACAAAATAAATACTGCAACTTCTGTCATTGCTAATAAAGAATATTCCTAAATTATCAGAAATGATCAACATTATTATCTTTTGCTCATGAAACTAGTAGAAAAAATAGTTGACCAAAGACATTCATTAAAAAACAAGATCAACTTCTTTTTTCTTGCTTGTTTGGTTTTAATTTTCGGAGACAGGGCTTCTCTGTGTAGCTTTGGAGACTATCCTGGCACTCCCTCTGTAGACCAGGCTGGCCTCGAACTCACAGAGATCTGCCCACCTCTGCCTCCCAAGCACTGGGATTACAGGCATGTGCCACCAACGCCGGCAAGATCAACTTCTTTAATGAGGAAACTGACTCACACTGCTTGCAGACTGCCCCCTGTGAGAAACTATAAACCCTGTACATTTTAAAACTGTTTCACTGTTGGTCAGGCAGTGGTAGTATATGCCTTTAATCCCAGTACTTAGGAGGAAGAGGCAGGAGGATCTCCAAGAGTTTGGGGCCAGCCTTGTCAATATAGAGAGTACCAGGACAGGTTCCAAAGCTACACAGAGGAACCCTGTCTTGACAAAAAACAAATATTTTTACATGTTAGTATCAAATATTAGAACATATAGATTATAATTATCTCTCTTTCTTAAAGCAAGAGTTCTATTTTTTGTGATGGGTATTCCTCAAATATTACTTTCAATTTTTATAAGAAATTTATTAAGGCAAGCCTTGAATCATCCCATTCTATTAATCTATTTTCAGTCTCAGTATACTAAAGTAAAGTGATGATGTGTAGTGCACTCCTCTGTCTTGTGTCTTCTACACACACACACACACACACACACACACAGAGATACACACTTTCTTTAGTCTCAGTCACAAATAGCTAAAAATAATGTTCTTACTTGAAATAGAATCTTTATAGATATAATCATGTAAAGATGGAATAGTAAGAGAATACAGGGGCCTGAATTCAATAATCTCATTACTTATAACTATCAGAACATAGAAACAGAAGACAGGTTACTCGCTGATAGTGTCAAACTCTAGGGAATTAGCAAAGGAATGCCAAGGTCCTTCAGCATACTTAGGAAAATTAATGGAAGAGCAATTTGGGTTTTTCTGTGAGACCCCTTTAAGAGCCAGTATCCCTGACAGAAGTTTTATGTGTGTTTATGTCCTTCAGAACTAGGAAAGAATTCATGCACATTGTATTAAGGCTCTCAACTTGTGGTAAATCATTCTAACAGCCCTGAGATATTAATGCAGATTTTGGTGCCTATCACAAGTATGACATGTAACAAATATTTGAGCACATGGAAGAGTTGGCTGGATTAGCCAATGAGCTTTGAGGTTGATTATAGAAAAGGCCAAGATTGTCATGAACAATTTTCTGGTACATAGCAGAGCTGCTGAAGTCTATTTAATCAGGTGAGGTCTGAAAAGGAAAGGAAGAAAATGGTGATAAATCTTTCATGTTAAAATAATATGTGTACTAGTATGGACAAAACAATTGTAGAGCCATGAACTATATGCTATTTTTAGTGAGGTCTCATGACAATATGAGGAGTCTATGATTGCCAGGGGAAAAACAACTCTAACTATGAAACATCAGAGACTGTTACAGCTTTAATGTTTAGTGAGAAATGGAAAGTGGAATTTGTTAGTGAAGAACTTTGCTGTTCACCTGAGAGTATTGATAGAGTAGAAAAGATGTCGCATTGGTTTTCTCTGAAAGCAATTACAACTAAACAAAAATGAAACAAAGGATAAGTTGGGAGAGAAACTGCCAATCAAAAACAAAGCAACACTTGATAACTTGGAGCACACTCAGATAATTCAGAGAGTACAAAATGTCATAATTAATGAAACATCTGTGGATAGATGAGGTATGTAACTCATGGATGTAAACAACCATCTCCTTCAAAGCAGAATTAAAGGATTCTCTGAGGACTTGTAGAGTTGTGGAGAAGTCTTATATACTTTCTTAGACCCTGTTCTATTGCTGTGAAGAGACAAAATGACCAAGAAAACTCATAAAACATAGCATTTAATGGGAACCTTGCTTATAGTTTCAAAGATTCAGTCCATTATCATAATGGAAGGGAACAAGGATCATGGTGACTTGCATGGTACTGAAACAGTACGTGAGAGCTACTGGGCTACATGGAGAGAGAGAGAGACAGACAGACAGGCAGACAGACAGACAGACATACAGACAGACAGGCACAGAGACTGAAACAGAGACAGATCATACACAGAGACACAGAAAAACTCACTCAGAGACTCAGAAATACACAGAGAGAGATGCTTGTCCTGGTGTGGGCTTTTGAAACCTCAAAACTATCTGCTGTGGAACACTTTGACCAACAAGTTCAGGTCTCCTAATCCTTCTAAACCTTTCAAACCGTATCACTCCTTGGTGACTGTGGCTATGTCTGTGAAGTACTCATATGAGTGTTAAGAGAAGCTTTCCTTGAGAGAAGCCTTCCCGCCCGCCTGGTTCCAGATCCGCATCAGTCCCAAATAAACACACAAGACACTGTATTAATTATGAAGCTGTTGGCCTTGCTTGTTTCTTCCTGGCTAGCTCTGATTTAAGCAATTACCCCATAATTGTTAATCTAAGTATGTTTCTTACCAGAGAGGTTTCCGGGCTTCCTACCCCAATGGCGTTACATCTCGACTCTCTTGTGTTTCTCCTTCCCAGAATCCTCCTGGACTCCTAGCCCCACGTATCTAGATTCCTATAGGCTCAACAGTTCTTTATTGACAAATAACAGGACTTCCCCCAACATCTCCTCTTTTCTGTTTAAACAAAAAGAAAGGTCTTAACTTTAACGTAGTAAAATTATATATAACAGAACAGTTATTAAGTAAGAACACAGTTACAATATTTTGTCTATCAACATTTAGCAAGATTTAAAGATAATATCATCTATCTCATTCTTGTGAGTCCAAAGTCCTATATGTAGTTTATCTCTTATCATAACTAAGGAAAACTAAAATTATAACTATTTGCCTTCAATTCTATCAAAGACCACAGAAGGATAATATATAAACACTAGGATTGATAGAGACATCTTACTGCCTGGACAGTCACCTGAAGTTCTTCTGTAACTTTGGGGCATCCATCTTCAGCCCATGGGCCACAATGTGTCCAGAAGATTTCTCAGCAAAGCAGGAAATTTCAAACTGTCCATCTGCATTGGCAGTCTGTCAGTCATTTTTCTTTGTCCTGCAGAAAGTCTCTTAGACTCTTCCATGAAGCAGGAACCCTGTAAGACTGAATTCAGCAGTCACTTTCCTGTGGGTCCTGCATGTCCAGTTTATACAGCAACAGTCAAACATTCTAGGCAAGAGCAGTTTCTTACCCAAATGGCTAATCTTGCCATGTTGAAAGCAAACTCCATAACGAGTTTCTTCGATGCCCATCTCAGACGTAATTGGTGCTGCCAGGAGCAGACATTTCTCATTGTCAAGAAAAACCTTAAACCATTTTAAATGCCATTTTCTGAAGGTCTTTGAGAGGTTTGAAGACTGTTTATCTGTTTCAAATACATCTCTATATATCTAGAAAACTTAACTTACCTAACTATAAATTTTATTATAAGTAACTATCTATAGTCTGTATTCAATTATGCATTACATTTTAAAAGATCAGTATAAGCACAATACTTAATCAAGAGGAGAAATATACATATTACAAAATTGACCTTGAATTTGTATCAATAAATGAAAAACAATACCCATACCATAATTCCCCTTTTTACCATTAAAAGGAGATTGGCTGTGATCATTAACCAATTATAAACAATCTCATTTAAATGAAAACAAAGATTTATAAACAAGATGGGAATTAGGACGTCGCTCATTCCAAACTGCTTCCTGCTGGAAGGGGGTGCTGTTCATACCATGGGGATCATGACAAAACTCAGAAACCTGTATAAGTCCGTATTTTCGGGGTCTGTAAAACTGCATCATCTTAGCTGTTTCAATTGTTGGAACATCTGATCCACTGCTTCCGGGGGTCTTGGTTCGTCAAACCACAGAAGACTGGAAGGAATCCTCAGCTTTTCATTTTCTGTGGAAACATAAACTAAAACTCCTTTTCCGAGTAACATATCCTTATACTTAAATTTTGAAGTTAAGGCATTTTTAAAAGATAGAAGTTGGATTAATTTAGCAGCATTTATAATCAAGTGTACTTTAGCAGCAGTTCCTTCCTGAGCAATGAAAAAACTGAAAAACATAATAGCGTACAGTATCCAGACTCTCTGTGTATTTTCAATCTTTACTTGGCTTATTTATTTATATATTATTACTTTATTTATTTTAATTTATTTTTCTCTGAGACAGGGTTTCTCTTTGGAAATCTGCCTGCCTCTGCCTCTGGAGCAATTCCTACCGGCGTGCGTGCGCCACCACAGCTGGCTTCTTTATTTTCTCTCTCAATCTTACATATATTTTTAAACACACTGTAAACCTTTAGATGTTTTGTTCATCCAAGTCTGACTTTACTGTAAAGCTTCATGTTTTTCTGGCCACGTGTCTTATCTGTAAAACCGCGGCTGTTTTAAACTGCCGTTTCAAGATGGCGGGCATAAGCATGATTCCAGCTTACCGCCTCAGTCCATGCTGACATCCAGCAAAAGCTGCCACTTCCAGCTGTAGGTACATCCCTTTAAATCGTTAGCAGAGTCTCTTAAAACAACCTTGCTGGCTGTTTTTCTTTTTTTTTTTTTATGCCCAGTCAGGAAGACTCCGGTAAGCGAGCCTCGTGGATCTCGGCTTGTTGCTAGCAAAACAGAGCCCACCTGAGAAAATGCTGCTACGAAAAATCTGTGCTTCTCTCCATTCTTCTGTTTCTAAAATTCCTTTAAAGCTTTTGTTATTTTGCATGGAAATTCATGATCCCACTCCTGATCACCATTTTGTTAAGAGAAGCTTTTTCTTTGAGAGAAGCCTTCCCGCCCGCCTGGTTCCAGATCCGCATCAGTCCCAAATAAACACACAAGACGCTGTATTAATTATGAAGCTGTTGGCCTTGCTTGTTTCTTCCTGGCTAGCTCTGCTTTAAGCAATTACTCCATAATTGTTAATCTAAGTATGTTTCTTCCCGGAGAGGTTTCCGGGCTTCCTACCCCTATGGCGTTACATCTTGACTCTCTTGTGTTTCTCCTTCTCAGAATCCTCCTGGACTCCTAGCCCTACCTATCTAGATTCCTATAGGCTCAACAGTACTTTATTGACAAATAACAGGACTTCCCCCAACATATGAGAACAATTTTATTCAAACCACTATATATATGATGACAAATAATAGTGAGAAACAGGCTTTTGGAGAATGTTCTTTACCAGAAAAATGAAGCAATGGACATTGCATTTCCAAAGGGAAGACCACTGAACACCCAATATACTGCAAGAATAAAGTGGGGAGCCCTTCCAGGCCCGAGCCTCTGGCAATGCCAGCTTCAGGTGAGCTTGGGTCTCCCTGGGGCTACTCTCCATCCCCGTCCAACACCCATCCCTTCAGTCTTCCGGGGGCTCTCCTGGCATCCAGAGGACCCGCCCACACAGGAAAGGCATCAGCTCTTCCAGGCCCCAACCTCCTGCGATACCAGCTTCAGGTGGCAAATAAACCTATAGGACTAAATAAATATGGGAGAATATGAGACCAGAGTAGCAAGCAAAGCTAATTTTTCAGGACCCAATTACCTGCTGAGTTTTGAATTTATTCTTGTTAGTGACACATCATTAAATGATTTTAAGTGAAAGAGTAGAATCTGGAAATATCACACGGTAATTTATAGTTAATTCCAAGCATAAGTAGTCTCTAATAGTCTTAACAATATATAATGGATGTTATGGAGTCCCCAAACTCAAATGTTGAAATATTAACTCCTTAAGTGGTTATACCAGGAAATGTGTTATAATTCATTCTTAGGGGTGGATACCTAGCAGTGACATTGGTGCTCTCAAAAGGATGGATGGAGGTATGTATTTATAAAAATATAGAAACAGGGTACAGAAAATCTACAAACTAGGAAGTGAGACCCCCTGTGCATTGCATCTGCTGCCTCATTAATAATGGACTTTACAGTCTCCAAAATGAGAGAGTTAATGTGTTATTCAAGTTGTCAGTTATTGAACAATTTGTTACAGAAATCCAAAATTAGTAAAGCAATATACCATGCACAATGTGCATCTTTCAAGCTGGAATCTTCTATAGTCCCACATCTATTTTAATTCACATGTGTATGTATGCATGTTCATGTGTGTGTCAGTGTGTATGTGTCAGTATACAGTATACATGTGAGGGACAAAGATCTGTTTTAAGTATGGTACTTCGTGTTTTGTACATCTTCATTTTTGAAATAGGATCCCTCACTGGGACCTGGGACTTGCCAAGTAATCTAGGCTGGGTTACTCCATTGGTCTCAAAAATCTACCTACTTCTACTTGTCCAATGCTGATATTACAAGTTTGCAGCACAATATTGAACCTTTTATATGGGTGTAGTGGATTTAACTCAGGATCAGTGCTTAGCTGGTGATAAAATTACCAAATTAGCTATCCTCCATGGCCTCCTTTGTCTTCAGCGGAATACAGAAAAATCATGCTATTAATGCCAGCAACAGATACTTGGGGAAAGTTTACTTTCATCTTTTATTTTTTTTCTCTCTGTATGCCTCACAGCTTCTCACTAAAGAACTGCCCTTAACATCAAGAAAGTGGACGACTTAAGATGGGGAACAAAGCAAACAGTAAAATGATAACTTGGCAGTATTGCAGGATAGGAAGATAAACACCCTGCTCTGTGACTAAGGAGACAAATAAGAAGCATATTTCTAAGGCAAAATTTACAAGGTATACAATTCACTGAGGAACAGGATAGAATGGTACAGATAAAGACAACATGGGGAAGTTTTTCAATATTTTCATTAGTTTGTATTTGAAAATGTGAGAGAACAAGAAGAAAAAAGGCAAAGAGGGTCAGAGTTTCATGCCAAGACCTGCATGTAGAGATTAGAAGAAAATCATCGAGAGTTGATTCTCTCCTTCCTCCATGCAAAAATCAGTGATTTTATTCAGAGCACTAGGCTTGGAGGCAGGCAGGCACCTTTACCTGCTAAAAGCATCTTGCTTGCTACCAACAAGACATTTTTTCTTTTATTTATTTTTAAATTTAAATTTGAAACAAGGTTGTTTGACATGTCAATTCAAGGTCCCTCTCCTTTTCTCTCCCCTCCTCCCGCATCTTCCACACCCCCCCATATCCACTCATTTCCCCAGGGAGGGTGTCCACAGTCTGTCATTTCATCCAGGGCACAGCCTAGACCCTCCCCTAAGAGTCCAGGGTGAGAGTGCATCTCTCATTGTTGGATGGGAGCCCAAAGTCCATTTGAATAAATGGGATAAATACTGATCTACTACCCAAGGCTCAATAGATTACCTAGGCCTCCTCAATGACAGCCACATTCAGGGGGATCTTGATCAGTCCCATGCTGGATTCCCAGCCATCAGTGTGGGATTCAAGAGTTAACCCTTGTCAGGTCAGCTGTTTCTGGGGGTTAAGCCAGTCCAGTCTTAACCCCTTTGCTCATCACTCCTCTCTCTCTGTCTCTGGATTTCTTGAGTTCAGATCAGTGCTTAGCCATTGGAGTCTGCCTCTGCTTCCATCAGCCACTGAATGAAGGTTCTGTTTCCCAGACTCTCTGTCCATGGGATTGTAGGCTGGCACTCCTCATATCTACGTATAAAATCCATACATGAGAGAGTACATGCCATGTTTCTCTTTTTGTGAGCCAACAAGACATTTTATCCAAAGCAGTAAGAGTTCTACTGAGAAACAGATTGCAGAAAACAAGGCTTTGAGTATGGAGTCAATAGGTGGAGATAATGAGCCCATCTCTGGACATGCAAAATGTGAAACAATTAGCCTGCCCCTGGGCTCTGGTCAATCCGACTGCCAGGACTTAGGAGCTCCAAGAGCTATCCTAGAGGATCAAGATGTTAAGACAGGTACTGTAAAAGCAATCAGAGGGAACTTGCAGAGCACTTCACAAAAGACAATAGTGATTGGTATAACCATGTTCCTTGTAGCAAAATCCCAGCATCCTGGTGGAGGTAGAGTCATGTAATATTCTTTTAACCAACAGAGTAATGCTCTCTCAGAAAATGTATAGAATTCACAAATTATAGTTAATGTGATATAGTATTATTAAACATTCAAATATAACTAAAACAGCGATTAATTCAACACCTCATAAAAGGAACTGACAAGTGATGTTAAAAGTCTGCTGGAAAAAAAGTACCTCCATGCTGCTTGTCATCATGTCTTCCCAGATGAGGTACATAAATAAACTTGTCACTCACAGTGTTTGCACTTCTACAAGGCTGTCAGCAAAGTGGGACAGGAGCACAAAATCAAAGGTCTGGATGAGAGATCAAACGCATACTAGGAACATAAACTAGTCTTCCTGGTGGCAGTGTTATACATCTGCTAGGTAATGGCACATGGAAGGGCTCACTGGCTTCTTTACAATTATGTAGTAAAGATGGCTCATGTCAATCAGTGGAATCCTGTCTGAGTTCAGTCATTACACTGCTAAATAAAGCTGTATTTCCATCATAATATATTCTTAAAATGTGTATTGTCAGCACACATGTCAGCATCGGAGACCATCTGGAATTTTGACTTTACTCTGTGGTCTGACTGGCCAAGAGAGTGGACAGATACCATGATCCAGAGACAGAAGGAATCCAGCGTTCCTTCCAGATTGCTTTGTTCATGCTATTTATGTTTTCATCTACCTCCTAAAAGCTGTAAGAGAAGTTCTAAAGGTAAAATAAATGTATATCATTCACATTTTGTAAGGCAATTGAAATGAATGATAAATTTAAAAAAGTAAAGAGAACAGAAAAACTTAAAAGCTATATACAAGCTGGAATATGGAAGTTGGGATATAGTTGATTTTGTTGGGATGAGAAATGTAATTCCATCTCCTCAGTGGAAAAAGAAAAGTCACCATGCTTATTTATATCAGGAAGCCCAAATCACTCAAGAATTCATACTATGGGAGACTTGTAAAAGAAGGACTGAGCCTATGTAGTGTAAAAATTCTTAAAGATTAGATATATTTCATAGTCTCTAGTCTCCATGCTTAAATAATATTGTGTCTCTCTTCTTGCTCATCAATTGTTAAATTTAAAAGATGATTTTTTATAAACAGAATGTGTCTATATCTGGAGACATCAAACACAATTGTTGTTGGGGACATGCCAAAACTCATTCCAGTGAAATGTTTCCTACAAAATGGGGCTGAAGTAATATAATTTTCTGTACTAGGGTCATAATCTGGACAGGCAATACAGTCTTCTACTCAGGCTCTTAGAGGGTTTTGTTTTATTTTATTTTAGCATCAAATAAAATATATTAGGTGAGGAGAAATTCCTGAAGACATTGATGTTGGGAATACTCTCTTCAAAATTTAAGCAGGTTATATTATTTCCCTTGGTGAAGAGATAGCCCAATCACACAGCATTTACAAGCATCTTATTACACTCCCCATTACTGAAGGCCAGACCATAGAAGTTCGGTAAACAGGGAATGTTTTATCATATGAAAAATCATCAAACAAAAGCAAAGTTAAACCCAGGAACAAATCAAAGTAGAGGGGGAAATGCAGCAAAATAAAGTACAAGAAATATATAGCAAAAGAAAGAGTAAGAAAATAGAGCCCTATTGTCTCCTATGGCCGTGAAACTGGTTATGTAACCCTAACACATTGACCACAGTCATTTAAAAATGAAATTTATGGTCTTGACCCTTCCCCTAGGTCATAAAATCCTTCCACACTCTGTTCTACTGGAAGGAGTTCACAGACTCTGACCCAACAGCTAGGGAGCCATCATGGGACTAAATAGGTAGTCTGCATGTGGGTGACAGTTGTGTGTCTTGGTCTATTTTGAGAATTCCTGGCAGTGAGACCAGGATCTATATCTGGTCATGAGTTGGCTGTTAGGAGCACAGTCTCTATTTTGTGATGCCTTGATCAATCTTGATGCATAGGGCAGTTGGGTGGGGGTTCTTGGTCTTGCCTCAACTTGATATACAGTCTTTGTTGACTCTACATGAGAGGCCCTACCCTTTCTGGAGAGTGGAAGGGAGGATGAGGTGAGGGGAGGTAAGAGAGGGAACAGGAGGAAGGGAGTGAGAACTGTGGTTAATATGTAAAAGGCATAAACAAATTTTAAATGAAAAAGGGAAAAATTCATCCAGGTGTGATGGTGCATTCAGGAGACAGAGGCAGGTGGATTTCTGTGAGTTTGAGGCTAGCCTTGTCTACAGAGTGAATTCCAGGACAGCCAGGGGTACACAGAGACCCTATCTTGAAAACAACAACAACACAAAAGACATATAGTAAAAAGTCAACGTTTGGCGAAAAAGCTGCCATGCTGTTTAGCATGCACTACAGAACATTCTGATTACACAGAAAGACCTGTAGGAAATGCTGAAGGACTTAAAACAAACAAGTCCACAGAAAGGGGAACCAGAGAAGACTCAGTACAGCAGGAGAGGTAACCATAAAGAGATAGTACATTTAGTAGACAAAATTGTAAAGGAATAAAAATAAAGAAAAATTCCACCTAACAGTCACAAACCAAATCGAAACCAAGTCTAGAAAGAGAATCAGAAAGGGCAAATTATATAAGACATAAAAATATACTTTCTCAGAGCTTGAAGCTGACTCTTAGAATTGAATAATGTGCCCTTTCAGATCAAATGTATCTGTTCACACACCAACATATGTATGAAATGAAATTGATCTATATAGAGCTACAGTACTGCAATACTTTAGAAAGATGAGAAAGAGAAAACTCTAAAATATTCCAGAGAAGTTAGAAAGTGAGTATCTGTAAGATCAGGCATCTGTATGACGTTTTGTGGGTTTCTTATTAACATCACTGGTACATGAGAGAATGGGCAACATTCTAAAAACCCTGAAATTATGACTACTATTCATGGTCAAGCTTATTTAGTATATTTTTCAATAAAATAGGGATCTTTATATACTTCATACATGGTAGGATTCAAACCATCTCTATACACTTTTCTAGAATATGCTGAGGAGGGGTTCAAAATACATGGAGAGAGAGAGAGGGAGAGGGAGAGGGAGAGGGAGAGAGAGAGAGAGAGAGAGAGAGAGAGAGAGAGAGAGAGAGGATAGTGGAATCATATGAACTGATTGAAAATAAATGGAGGAGGGGTTCAAGAAAAGGGAAATACTCACCTGAAGATGAAGAGAGGGTACAGAATGAAAGGTATTCCCCATAGAGAGGGCATAATCATGTGCACAGGTGGTTCATAGCCACTACTTCAGGACACCCAAGAGAATACTGGTGTGTTTGAATATATTAAAATTAAAGAAGGAAAACTGAGATGGGACAATTTTATATTGAAATAAAAAGATACACCCACAAGGCTAAGAAACTAGATAATACCTGGGTGTTTGGTAAGAAAGAAAAGTACGACTATAATGCATGGTTATAACTCAGATAACTATGCCTCAGCACTAAACAGTACATTAAGAATACCTAGAATAAGACATGACAAAGAAGATGGGCACTGTGAATGCATCTTGGGGATTCAGGATATGTACACACACTCTAGCATCTTCCTCCATAATTGGAATGAAAATAGAAGCAAAAGTTAACAATCAGTATTAGTAATGAAGTTGAGATAAGAAGGAAGGTGGCTTGTTAGGAAGGGGAATTGAAAGTGTGCCTTATTTTGGAATGGGAGATTTGTAGAATTATTTTGTGCATGTATTACTCTGATGAAAAAGCAAATAAATATATTTTAGCATATTTCATGGTACATATCAATATTCAATAAATATTACCTGAATTTGAATTAGGAATTGGACTGATTTGTATTTACTGCAATTAAAACCTGTTTTCTGTCAGGATACTCTCAAATGCACATAGCCTGGTTAATGAGGATGTAATATATTTCTGCTAATTTATCCTTTAAGCCTGAGATGCACCACCCCACTTTTCTGAAGTCGTTAGAAATCTGACCATGATCATTCTTCTATTTTGTAATTCTCTCCTTCATTTCCATTTTCTGTGGTAAAGCTACCATAATACTTTTTTTAAAGGCAAGGAATATTCTGAGTTGTATCAGTCATGTATGTGGTGTCTGATACTCAAGGGCCTTACTTTATTGCATGCATGCATTAGCCTTATATAACATTTAACACATGTGATGAACATTCTCGATAGCATATAAAAACATAGATCATAAAATTTATTTGTACATATGACACATAGATGTTGTTTTAATATTGAGAAGATAGCACAGAGACAGTAGGACAAATGTGTCTCAGTAAGAATATGAAAAGAAAACATTTACAATTGGAAATGGAACCTTTCAAGGGCAATGAGTTCTCATTGGTGGAATAAATTAGGAATACAAAGGGGACACCTTTTAAGGTCTATTTCATTTCATTGGGTTTAATTCACATACACCCGCATTCACACAAGCACACACATTGCATATGAAATGAAATTATTAACCATGTAACCTAGAACCTGTAGAAAATTTCATGATTCTAACAGGGCTGCCATTTGCAAATGGCCACCATCAACTGAAGTTGAGGAGCAGATTCTTAGTTAAATAACACACATGTTCTGCAGCAGGGTGCAAACTTAAACTCCCTTTCATCTGCTGCAGAGCCCTGCTTCAGGCTACACTATGACTTATGTGGTCCAGGATGTCTTTGCAATACTAATGGTCACTTTAAAACTAGGAAGCCATTTTCATCCTTGTGACAGTCACTATTAGGTCAGTTTCCACAGCTATTGGCAACTTACATCAAATGTCAAGTTGACTGCTGGATTAGTGGTGTTGACAGAAGGAACAGTGTCCAAAGATATTAATGTAGACACCTCTGTCACTGCCGCAGTTGCCTCTGATAAATTTGATACGATTCTGTGAAAGCCATGGTCCACAGATGGGGATGAAGAACTGACTGAGAAGTGGATGTGAGTGTTCAGGGCATCTGTGCAGTCCTGCCAAAGGCTTGACAAGTAGAAAAACAAGGGCACAAGCTTCTTTATGATGTCTTTTGTACTAAGGGCATATGACATCCCGTATGTGCTTCCAGCTCGGATTTAGAAATGACCTCCTTATATATGTGGGTGACATGTCACCAACAATTATGATGCAGTTTCTTTAAAAAATCAGAAGAGAACACGGAGACAGTAGGACACTTGGGTCTCCAGAAGAATTAAAAGGAAATAAAGAAAAAACTTTAACTGGTAAAAAATGAAGCATACCAGAGGAATGAAGTCTTGTCACGTGGAAAAAATGAAAAATACAAAGGTTTAATTCAGTTTTATGACCTAATCATTGATTGGCTTTTCAATCATCTCAATAATTCATGGAATATTTTTCTATAGCATACACAGCTAAAATGCAAATTTCCTGTTCTCAAAAGACTTATGCATATTACATAGAATTACGGTGATCAAAGTCAAAAGATGATAGAATAGCAGAGATTAGATAGTGCTGCAAAACTGATTATTTGGGAAGGTCACCAATAAGAAGCAGTTAGAGGAAAGTGAGGTTTTTCTGAGAGTATGTGATGTCATCACTAAGTTAAAAGTCTGTGAATTTGCAGTTATAAGATGGGGAACAAGAGGCATGGAGAGATAAAACTTCACTGGTTCAAGGAGTAGAGTCAGAAAATCACTTTGAGCACACCAAGAAACACAGGATCAAAAGAGACATCACTTCTCTATTAATGAGGCTCTTCTTAATGTATCATCCTTTAGCCTTGTTGATAATGACTATGGGCATTCTATTTTGCATGTTTGGTAAGTTTCCAATTCATTGACAGATTGTATACTATGCACCCTATTAGTATTCATGGGCTCTAATCCTTCCCTAGTTTTTTCTCTTGTGTTCCCTCAGTACCCTCTGTTACCTTCTCTATGAATAATCCGAATAATCTCTATGAATAATGAATAATATCTATGAATATCTCACCACAGAAACCCTTTTTTATGTCATTGTTCTGTACAAAGTCTCACATAGCTTATGCTGATATCATATTTTAAAAAGCAGAGAATGATGTCTAACATCTCATCCACCTGCTTCCACCTACCAGGTTCTGAGTGGCAGGGCATATACCATCATATATATTTTATGTGGTACTAGGGATTGAGCCCAAGGTTTCTTTCATTTAAGCAAGTAATCTACCCGCTGAGCCACATCCCCATTCATAAAGTTCTAATTGTTTAGAGAAGTGGTTCTCAACCCCACGAATGCTGCAATGTTTCAATACAGTTCCTCGGGTTGTAGTGACCCCAACCATAAAATTGCTTTGTTGCAACTTCATAATTCTAATTTAGGTATTATGATGAATTGTAATATAAATATCTGATGTGCAGTCCCCAAAGGGGTCATGATGAGAAACAGTGTTTTAGAGGATTGGAATCTTTAATTTACTTTCAGTGTCTCCTGAAGTTCCTGGAACATGAGAGAAATGCCAGTAACCCCATAATAAAATCCTTAAAGTAGGGTGATCCTGAAATTTACATAATGCTGTCAGTGTTTGTTATTCCATATAAGCACTATTTAAACTCTCCCCCAAGTAGACCAAATCTGTAGCTTACAAAAAAAAACCCAAAAAACAAAAATATATTCATTTAATATACCTAATCATGACATGAGCTAGTGAATGCAGTGTTCCAAGCTGCCTTATAAGGTACTTTGAAATGTGCCCTTCTGAGCATTCAGTGTGGACTTTAAAGGAGAAATGGGGAAATATTACATACTATTAGCTTTCAGCTTCTGTGTGTACATGGTCACCTGATATAAATGATATGTTGTGTAGAACTGCCAATCTTTACATTCCCCAGACACAGAGCTTTACCTCTAAATTAATCTGCACTAAACTATGTGTTGCTTATTGAACAGAGTCTTGCTATGGATTAAAGGCTAGCTTGGAATTTACACTGTAGCTCAGGCTAGGAACTCATTCTCTATATTGCCCAGTTTTTGTGTTCAATGACCTGCCTCCAAATCCCAATTACTATGTCTACAAAACAGTGCTGGATTCATCTGCCATTCCTGATGTAGTCATCTACACATAATTCCTTCCAATTTTCAATACCTACTGATACAGTTTGAAAGAAATACCATGTTTCTTTTTTTCTAGATTGGTATCTTGACTGTGAACTGATTTTAGGACGTAAGTCTCCCTTCTCTATGGTTGTATTCGAGAGACTTCTAGATAGAAAACATAGCGAACTGGATCACAATCATGATACTGCAAGAAAACAGAGAACAGAGAAATAGCGTTTTCTTTCATCAAAATTAGTACCTGCAATGCTGAGTGGCATGGTTAGTGTGTACAAAGCAGAGGCCTCTTAGGAGAGGACTGGAGAGAGCCAAGAAAGGGCAGATTTGATTGTACATTATAAGGACTATTTGAGGTGTATTATCTTGCTTGGCTCCTAGAACAATTTTATGAGGTACATATTACTATAATATACTCATTTTATTGATGAGGAAATGGGATAAGAGAGAACCCTAGAAATCTTTTTCAAGGTCATGTAGCTAGTCTGTAGTGGAATCAAGCCTCAAATGCAGTCCTGTTTGGCTTATTCCATTACCTACATCATATCATGCCAGTAAGCTGCTATATTCAGTCTTGAGAAAAAATACCAAAGTACTCCATTATTACAGTGTTGTCTGAATCCTAAGTTAGTAATAAATATACTTTCAAATAATAAAACTTTTAACTCACTGCCTAATATCTGTCATACTCTTATTTTTCTCTTTTTTCATCATTTGTATTTTCATTTAAATATTTTTGTAAATTCATGCAAATAATTCTAGAACATCTGTAGGTCTTGGTTGGATAGAGTTATGAAGGCTGATTAGATAACAAAGTACCATCTGTGGGTCCAACTCCTAATGTTCTCTTCCTTAGCAGTCAAATAACCACATTTGAAAAATAGTAAGGAAGGAGAGGGAGTAGTTTTCATTGTACTTAACAGAGGAGCAAACAGACTTTGCACATTACCATTATGTACTCACTTCAGTAGCTAAGTGGGGAAACAAAGCATCATGTCTATGTATTACTGATGATGACTGAGTAGAAGAGGAAACTGAATGGTTCCTCCTCCTGCAAAGAAACATTTTGACATCATCTTGGTTTCTGATAAGAAGACAACCTCCAAATCCTAGTTTAGGAACATACTGTCTTGGGTATCATAGGTTGAGAACTAGCAGATAGTGACGGGAATAAGGACCGCCATTGCATCCTCATATGCAGATCTGTGGCTACTGATTTAGATCTACAAACAAGAAAGGTAATTCCTTACCTGATAACCCAACAAATGTGTTTTTTATTTGCTAAGTTTGTGAAACTCACATTGTCTGATTACAGTGGCTCCCTCTTATAAAGCAGTTGCTCCCCTAGACTTTATCCCCTAGACTCCACTCTCTGTAAGCATCTCACTTCTACCCATAATGACAACAAAGGCTTATATATTCATTCATGGGTTTATTAGTTTTACTTTGTCTGTGAATGTGTCACTATGATATGTGGTTTGTGTGTGTGTGTGTGTGTGTGTGTGTGTATGTGTCTGTGTCTGTGTGTGTGCATGTATGTGTGTATTGTGTGGATATGTACAAGGGTGCATCTAAAAACATTGACCCTTGATGTTCACCTTCCAGCTTGTTTGAAGAAAGATCTTTGATTGCTTGCCACCATGTACACCGGGACAGCTGACTTAGGAGTTTCCAAGGAGTCTTCCCCCTGTTCATCCTATGTGAAAGAGTAGAAGTGTTATACATGCTTGCTACGACATCCAGCTTTCTGGGTTCTTCAGGTCCAGTCCTGATCATCATGTTTGCATTGAAGCACTTTAGTCACTAAGCCATCTCCCAGCCACTGTTTATCTTCTCACATAATATTTTCTTTCCTCAAAACCCTTTTATTCCTTAATTTTCCCCTCTCATTCATAGTTAATTTTCCAAGACCCAACTCATAGGTCTCCTCTCCTATTAAGTCTTTCTCAACTTCCAGCCAGACATTTTCTTTGCTCAGATCCTACTCTCCATGTGATATGTAGCCTACCAAAATATAAACAATTATTATTAAAATATGGCATATACATTCTAGGCAAGTAACAATTGGAAAAGATGATAAAGAGAACTGTTTTCACCATGCCTCATTTACATAAAATGGAACATAAACGTGTGAGCAAAGACATGTATAATGATATATCACATCTCAGCCACCATGGGAGTTAGAATTAACTATAAGAATAGAGATTAACAGATGTAGGATGCTTCAAGGGAACCTACTTATGGAAGGTACTTTAAGGAGTCTACCCATGAAAGGTAAATTAAAGTGAATGCTGGACTTGGACATTGGTCTTGTGGGTACTGAGGGTTTTAATGATCTCAAAAGATGAGTTGTAAGGACACATGTGTCTGGAACTAAAGATTCAAAGGGGAAAGTGTAGAAATAAATAAAACTGTGATCCATATCCTTTGGAACACAGTGAGAACTTTGGGTCTTCTAAATGACAGGAAAAAAAATCAAAGACGAGAAGGAGGATCTAAGAATGTGCAGTTAACTTTTGCTGCTGGGAGTAAATAAAAAATGCTAGTCAGAGTAAAAACATGAAGAAAAAGTTCTTTGCAAAGTGAAGTGGGTCAGTTTGGAAACACTGGTCTAGCACAGTAGAACAGTCCGTGTCTCCTATGTCCCCCCCGCACTCAAATCTCTCCCACCTAGGACTTTGCTGTTGTCCACAACAGGTTATGTTCTTTTAACTTTTCAAATAGATAGCATCTGTCCATCTCCCAGATCTCAGTTCATTAGCATCTCTGCAAGTAAACTTTCTTACTACTCTGATCCAGCTAACCTGCTTTAGCCTCCATCTATCCACTAATCAATGCATTTCTTTCTTAGGCCCCACCATCATCTGTGTCTCCTGTGTGCTCATTTACTTGTCCTGTATCTTATTCACTGGAATGAAGGGCCTGAACACAGGGCTTGTATCTGCTCTCTGCACCAGTAAACTCCTACTGCTAGCAACCAGACCTGGTATATCATGCACAAAATGCCTTTATTTATGACTAAACAAATAACGAATAGAAAAGCAATTCAATAAGTAAACCCAATAGGGAGGGTACTATGATGTTCATGAAAGGCAGTCTACTCTGATCTTGAAGACTTGAGAAGGTCTCAAAATGCTTAAAAGAGTAGACTGATTGATAAAATCTGGTTTCATCCTGTGTTCCACTGTCCCTCACTTAAGAATACTTTGTTAACGTGATATTCCTAGTCAATCTTATACTTTACTTATTCATAGAGTTCAGGACTTCTTGTCCTCTCTTTGTGGTACATCTCCCTTTTCAAATCACTTCTGATTAGTGTATCCTAAGGAACTACTACCAGTGTTAACATGGATTGTCTATTTTTGTGTTTGTTTAAGGATCTTGTGTTAACCCTGGTGTTTTCCCTACCTTAATTAAGGATGTTGGATGCTCTCCTAGCTTACTGTCCTGAAATTAGCACTGGATGCTGGTCTAGTCATTTTCTGGACCAATTCATTGCCCAACCTTAATCTGCAGGTACAGATTCATCTTCCTGAAGAGGAGTATAATATGTCCAATCGAGTGTGTGTATATGTGTGTGTGTGATGTTACAGTGTGAGACTCTTCTGTCACATTACAATATTTTATTGCTCTGGGGTTAGGTAGCCAGTATTTTAAATTACTGAGTAAAGTTCCCAGTGGGAATTGAAATCTATATTAAGATTATCATCTAGTTATCACAAACCTTCTTCCAACACTCTGGTAGGTTCTGCCATACTTTCTTTACCGCTGTAAAGAATTAGAAAATATATGTGTGACCAAATTCCCTGCAAGTATTGAGTAGAGTTATGAATCTATTTTGAAATTCACAAAGCTCACCATAAGTTCCAATCACTCTACTGATGCCACTAGTATTGAACAGCTAAAGCTCACCCTATGCTCCAATCACTATAATGGTATCACTAGCATTATGCAGCTAAAAACTGGATGATATTAAAAATGGTCCAATACATTCCAAGTGCTTGAGTTTATATGGTACCCTAAATCTGATAGAGGACAAAGTAGGGAATATGTTTCAACTCACTGGTACATGAAACAATTTTATTAAGGGGATCCTGGTGTGTAGGTATTAAGACAAGCAATTAACAAGTGACCTAAGCACAGTGCTTGGCTGTGGATCACTACATCTTCTTCCATCAGTTATTGGAAGTCACTTCTATGATAGGAGTTAGGGTGGTCACTAATCTGATTACAAGGGAAGGCTAGTTCAGGCGTCTTCTCCACTATTGTTAGAAGTCTTAGTTGGTAACATCTTTGTGGTTTCCTAGGAGTTTTCCAAGCACCAGGTTTTTCCCTAAACCCATTATGGCCCCCTCTATCATGATATCTCTTTCATTGTTCTCCCTTTCAGTCTCTCCATGAACTTGGTCATCTTGATTCCTCATATTTTCCATCCCCATCTCCATTCCCATCCTTCTACCCCCTTCTAGTTTTCTCAGGATATCTTATGTATTTCCCCTTACTGGGGCCCTCCTTGTGTGAGCACAAACTAGTGAAGCCATTATGGAAATCTTCCTGGAGATTCCTCAAATCGTTGATGATGTATCTACCACATGATCCTGCTCTTCTCTTCTTGGGCATATACCAAAAAGAACACTATAGCTTACTGCGGAGATGATTGCTTATCCACACGCATTGCTGTTCTATTCACAGGAGCCAAGAAATGGAAAAACCTTGAATTTATCTGCACATACTTTGTCTAACATACTTTTTCTCTTTTATGTTATCTTTATCATCTTTAATGTTCACTCTTCCAGAAGTCATGAATGATGTATTATTTCCCCCAGAGGTCCTTATGATATGATTAATACTATTTGATTCTGTAAACATTTATTGAGAAATTATCTTCTACCAAGAAAATCACCAGCCAGTGAAGATTTTTAGATGAATGAGTGATGGTTCTTTCTTAGGAAATGTTCATATCTGACTAGAAGAGCTAGTGATTAAAGCAATTAATTAAAATGATCTATGGAATTGTTGAAATAAAGACTCTCCTGTGTAGGAAAATGAGAGTTATTTCTTCCAGGAGGAGCAATGAAATTAACTGAATAGAAGTGCATTGAGGAGTAAGTAGGAGTTCACCAGCTTTATAGTTGCCTTATTTGTGATGTAGTTTTCATAACAGCAAGATGTGAGTATGTAAAATTACAACCTCTTTGGTGGTGAAATCCTGCGAGTGAGGAAATGAAATTTGGGATGCTGTTAATGAGAGTCAACACACTGTTCTAGCATTGACTTTGTGCTGAAATGGTGGAAACTTGGTTCCCACCTGATAGGCAACAAGAAGCCCTTTGATATCTATGAAACCAAGGAAAATACATTGAATAGGGTAGAAACAAAAAGTCATATAGAGGAGAGGCTCTTGTTTGTTTCTGATGTGTACCTATAATGTTAGATTTTGTATAGGTAAGTTTACGAAAGAGTCAACACTTTCAGCATCTGTGCAAGTTTGAGACTGCCAATCTCCTCAGTTTTACTATAGATTTGGAGTAAAGGGGGAGGAACTGAAGGTAGAGGAGGAAGAGATATGATGGTCTGGATATTTAAAAAAACTAACGTAGGATCTGGAACTTGGCTGCATAGATTCATCCTGTGCTTTGTCGCTTCTTAGCTACACAAAGTTAAGAACAGTCTGTTGTGGGTCTGTGTCTCATTTCCATTACCTGTAAAATGGAAGTTATAATCTTCTTTATGAGCAGGTTAATATTTAAAAACTACTTTGAATTGTGCCTGGTAGAGAAAACAAAAGAAGTGCTTTGTATTACTATGGATGACAAGATGCCAAGTTACCACAGTCTACTTGGCAACCCTGCTGACAAAGGATCCAGGGCTATGAAGTAACATTATTTACCTGAGGCCAGTGCTTAATGAGCTACCTCCTGCTGTCCCAAAAAAGAACACTTACTGAGTATTTAGCATAGGCTGGAGGAATTTACATGTATTGTACCACATTACCTTCCAACTACCAATGATAGGCATATGTGCACTTATTTCTATGTGCTTCTCTATGACTTTAGTAAGAGAATGGGATTTGAAGCTGGCAATTCACTTGCAGATGATCACACATCTGTGAAGTGTTCCAAGGGTTCTAAGTGAACTTGTCTGAGGGTAAGTTCTTTCTTTTCATCACCTCTTTGCTTCACATCAAGTCAAACTGCTCACATACTTAATTTTTATGTCTCCTGTGGTTAAATATAAATTGACAGTTTCCATTTACATGTATTTGTAAAAAATATTCCTCCTAAATTCTAACTGGATCTCCATATCTATTTCTCTGTTATCTCTGTTTCCCCTCCTCCTCTTCTTTTTCTTCTTCTGTCCCACTCTCTGTGCAATTTGGCAACTTAAAGAAAAAGTTCTGAGACAGCTCAACTCCTTGTGTAGCTTTGGCATACTTGACTTCATTACCTTCCTGCTTCAGACTGTTCACATTGTGCCACCATCTCCACATAGCATTGCCTTGTTGTGTTAAAATGAAGGAAGGGTCAAAGGCAGAGCAACTTTGTGTATTCCAGGTTGTTCTAATTGGGACATTTACTTTCTTTCAAATGATGAATTTACCCAAGTTTCTTAGTGTGGCAAATTCTGCTTCATGGTATTTTTATGGCACTCTGATAACTATATATTGTTGTCTTCCAGAAGCCCCTGACTTCATAAAAGAAAGAACTGAGGAAAGTACGAATATGCACAGGAGAAGCAAATTATAAATAGAAGTGAATGAGACATTCCTTGACTTAAACTCATCAAGATTACTATAAAGGTCAATCATATAAGGCTTGGGTGCTCACCTCTGATACAGTCATATGTGAGATCCAATACATCTGATGGCCCCAACAGGGAGGGATAACCCAGTTTTACCTTATGTGATTATTAAGTACTTTAAGTCTATAGTGTCAAGGTCTACTTGACTTGATTGGTGGTGGTGGGATTGTGAATGCTTGTAACAAGACCCTTTGTCTATCTGCTAGTGTCATATACTTCAATTTTCTAAAACAATATGGAAATCACCTTTTAAGACATGCCTTAAAGAGAAGAGAAAGAAACCCATTTGAGCAACAAAACAAAAGAATTGATTAGATTAAGAATAACTCATGGCATGTCTGACTCTCATTCCTCTGCCCTAGACACAGCTATTCTGTATGGATGAATCTGTGCAAATGCAATTGTACAATATACACACATAGGCTTTTCACACCTGTGTATCTTTTGTCAGGATTCTGAATCTTATTTTTTGTTTTTTTTCAGAAGGCATTGCAATCCAATAGTATATGTATTCGATTCATATTACTTATATATAGAAAGTATAAGAGCACAATATCTACTTAAGAAGGTTTACTTTATTCAAAATGAAAGTCAAAATATTTTTAATATGAATTATAGCTAAATTTTATTTTCCAGTGAAATTTTGATAGATGTTTATGAACATGATCTCATTCATTCATATGTCCTGATTAATTACTTTATTCACTATCTGTTTATTCAATGATATGCAAATGTCCAGCACAGATTCCACTTTATCCTGAAAGGGCTAATTGGCAACACAATTAGCCTCATTCACAGATGAAACTTCCTGGAGATTTTATGTAAAATTTCAACTGAATAAATAGATACTTGAAGTTAAGCTTCCCTAGCATATAAATGGAGGCATATATATATATACATATATATGTATATGTGTGTGTGTTTAATATGTTTAATATATATATACAAATATGCCAGTTGAAAAACAATTATATTTTTAAAATGATTTCTGAAATGGCAAGAAATTTGAGTGTAACAATTTGGAGAGACAAAAACATGGAAAACTTATGTATAGCTCTAAACATGGATTTTTCTGTGCTTTAAATCTAAGTAGAGAAACATCTAATTAGTAACCTAACTGAAGGACTGAAGATAATATTTGAATTAAAAGAGAAAAACAACATTCTATGATTACTAGGATTTTTTTCTTCAGTATTTATGCATGCAGGAAATACTTTGGAGGGTCTATTATACATTAAAAAACCCTTTTTGTGATATTTGTAAAAAGCAAATAAAAAATGGAAAGCAGACACAGCTTCCTATTCTTTTACAAATTATAATGTGGTAATGTAACACAAAAAAATAAGCATGATGAGTAAAGTAACCATCTAGTAGAGTGCTATATGCGCTAGTTCTAATAAAGTAAGAAAAGTAGCAGACAACACAGTATTCTGAAAGAGGGTTGGAGCAGGATTGAGTAATAGTAGGGTCATTTGAGTCAAACACTCTGGCAACTAAATTGGGAAAAAGTGCCATAATAAATTTTGCAAGAACCATGCTCCAAAGTTAGAATGCAGAAAGAAACAGAGTCCACAACGGCTCTTAGATCAATAGTTAGCCAATAATAGATAATAAGTATATGTCTTAGGTGATTTTGTTTAATAGTTCCAATTGAGCTGGCACCCATTAAATTAACACACCCTGGAGAATCAAGGGATCACAGTGGCCATGAAGCGAGACAAAAAATGGAGCAGGTACAGAAAGAATTAACTTGACAGCCAAAGCAGTGCCTTTTCTCTGTGTGAGGTCAGTGAGGAAGAAATGAAGGTAAGCCTCAGGGGTGTGAAAAGAATAATTCTGGATACAAATTTGATCAAGAACTATATAGGTCTGGGTTGCATCAGTAAATGCAGTGAGATGTTATTGCATTCTTGCTACTGAGAAATGAGAGTTGGTTTGATAGACATGAGGCTGTGATTGCATTTTAAGGAGAAAGTATTGCATGATGGATGGAAAACAGAATGTGAAATAGAAGAACAAGGATAACACTGATTTCTATTTAATCCTAAGAAAGTTTCCGAAGAACAGGAATCCATTCCCAGCATGTTAGCATTGAATAGTTGTCACACATTCAAGTAGAGTCCTTGACTTGTTATTTGGATATGAGTTCAAAGTTTTAGAAAGAGATATAGGTATGAACTATAAAAAAGTCTATCCTTGCTATGTATTGATCTTTAAAGGCTTTGTGCAGAATTAAGGAGACTAAAGACTTGTGCAAAGTTAAGGTGACCAAGTGAGTGAGGGCAGTTAGATACAGAGAAGACCACTGGTTCAACTCTGACATGGTCTACAGTCCTAGGCAAGCAGGGAGAATTAATGAGAAGAAGCAAACATAAGAATATGAATGCAAAGAAATCAGTTTATTATGAAAGAGGCAGTCTTCCAGCTTCATGAAACATGAGCAGAATAATAGTCATTGAATTTGTCAACAAGCATGTCTCTAATGATCTTCTTTAAGCAGTCCTAATCATATGGTGGGGGTAAAAGTCCAGTTGTCGTCATTCAAATATGAGAACTATGCAAATGATTTATCTAGAGAATTAGGCATACAGTCATACAGGAAGCTGGAAGGTGTATTGTTCAGGGTTGTTTGCATGCTTGCTTGGTTAACTATGAAAGAAAAACATTTGTTCATGAGAGCATCTTAGTATAAATGGGGAACTATTATGATGGGATTCCTAGAGAAATGTAAAAATGAGTGAAATATGGATGTATGTGTATGAATGACAATCATCAGGGCTAGCCTTGATTCCTTAGTTGCATGTTATATGAGCAGATGAATCGGTCCTACATGATTTTTCTGTATCCATAGTCAACTGCTTAATGAATGCAAGTATGAATTTAGGCAAAGGTCTCATCAAGTGAATTTTTTGATATAGGACAGGATGTTAAGCTTGTATGCACAGAAGTGACTAACTTGTTGACTGTGAAGTTCATGCTGTGTAAAAAGTAAATATAGGACTCCAAATAAGTAAGAGAAGAAAAGCTTGCAGCTAAAGAAATAGGAAGTCCTGTGAGCTCAAAGGATTATAGACAAGGAAAGAAGAGAGGAATTGGGGTAGAAATTAGGATATGGTGATTAGAGAATAGGATGCATATCCTCAAGGCTTTAGAGGTGTTAAATTTACAGAGAATAATATTTATGTAGATTCAAGTATAATGTGGCTATAGTCATTTAGAGGAGAACATCATTTCAAGAGATGATTATGGTCATAGAAATGAACTGTCAGAATTTTAGGAAAGTTATCTTTGTGCATTTACAGAAATTATCTCAACACTGAGAGTAATGTTGGAGACTAGCAATGAACCAGGAATGCAGATGGAGAGGATGCATAGTAGGTGTTTTATGAACCTATTCCAGGAACATGAATAGATGACTACTCACCCCATATAGGGAACCAACATCAAACCGAAGTAACATTTCCATTAAAGGTTAACTTGGCAAACTGCCGAGTTTGTCAGTTACTTACAGGAGTATGGCTGACTCTAAGGCATCTGCATCACTGAAAAGCCAACCCCAATATTGGCGACAGCTCACAAAAGTGGTGTCCCTAGAGATTTTTTCCAAACTTTCAGGTACCTTCACAAGATGACAGACAGATCAGCCTGTGACAGAGTGTACCTGTTCAAGGAAGTATTTGCCGTATGTAAAACATTTGAAAGGGGCTTTGCAAATCTTGCAAGATTCAGCTTTTATGGACTTGTGAATTTTGTTTATTTTCTAAATCTCAAATGCACCCTCTTCCCAGAGGAGGGATTTTAATCCAGAGGAAACTGCCATACAGCAAAACTCTTTTCAAGGAGTAAACATTACATTAGTTATGTTGCTTGACTATGCCCGGAATACATGAGAACAAGTTAAAGGGAGGAATTTCTTCTTTTGTTTACTGATTCAGAGAGTTCAACTTAAAGACAAAGAACAATTCATGTCATGTGCAGGCAAGATGCCTAGAAATGAGAAAGTGGGTTTTCCAGAGATTAGTATAACCCAATTCATTTAATCCTCTCTGAGAACTGTCTCCTGACACACATAGTTATTTCTCAATAATCTCCTTGGTGGTTATGAATCCAGTAAAGTTGACAGTGAAGATTAATTATACCAGGAAGTATTTCTTCAACAAGTTTACAGTAGCAGGTTCTTGGTAAAATAAAATTAAAAATTCTAACATGCATTGTTTTCTACTATTCTTTTTTTTTTTTTTGGTTTTTCGAGACAGGGTTTCTCTGTGGCTTTGGAGGCTGTCCTGGAACTCGCCTGGTAGTCCAGGCTGGTCTCGAACTTACAGAGATCCGCCTGCCTCTGCCTCCCGAGTGCTGGGATTAAAGGCGTGCGCTACCAATGCCCGGCTTCTACTATTCTTGATATACATTTCACAGTATAATGTCTAAGTTCTAGACAGGTTACTTCCAAACACAGACCTAACAGAAATGTGTATAGTCAGTTCTCTTAATAAATGGAAGTTCCTCTAGCAAACACTGGGAGTTGGGGTGACAAAATGATGTGATGATAAGGAATATGAAAAAAGAAAGCTCAACTCCCACTCCAGTAGCATGAAGTCAAAGAGAAGCAGGAGATCCATTCAAGTCTGGACTGGTGAAGTGACTCAGAAGTTAAGAACACTTGCTATTATTCAAAAGAACCCAAATTCAGTTCCCATTACCCACATCACCTAGTTCAAAGTCACCTGTTACTCCAGCTCCAGAAAATCCAATGCCCCTTTCTGGCATCCATGGGCATGCACATATATGTATAATAAATAAAATTATAAAAATAAATAATTAAAATATGCACAATTTGTTAGGGGTTTGCTGTATAACATTATATAAGATACTTTATGAAGCTCATTACACAATCCTCGTAACAATATTTTTAAGGCTGTATTTTATAGGGGGACAAAATACACTTCAGAGAGTTCAATGACTTGGCCAAAGTCAGAAGTTTAACACCAATACTAATGTGCAGAAGTCAGAAATCTTCATAAATAATTAATTTGACTTATTTCTTAATGAATGTAAATGAGTCCACTTGTAAGCAAACTGTAAGAGTTTTGGAACTTTTTCAGATTTATAATGACTTCAGTAGGTCTGATCACACTCTGAGATTCTCAAGCAGGAGCAGGATTAGTATTTGTAATACTAAAGGCACCTGAACTGACAGGCTTAGATGGAAGCAGCACTGTCAAACTGATAGGATCTGCCAGCTGCTTGCCACACATCTGGTTAGGAAGCAATCTGATAAATCAACCTAAAGATAAACCAGATGTTAGCTTAAATCAAGGAGAGTGACAGGCACTTAGCAGTCAGAAAGAATAAGATGTTGATATCCAAATGCTAGCACATTTGTAGGAAAAAAAGAGAACTACATTGTAGGGATTTTTATTTTTAAGCCTACAATAGAAAATTACCTCAAACCAGTTTTGCTGTATGCTGAGTGACAAACCAAATATTTTTACTCAAAACAAAAATGTTTCTGTCTTCATAAAAGTATGATCTCATAATGAATGACAAACATGAAATAAATAAATAAAGAAGCAAATAAATAAATTAGGAGAGCAGGACTTTTGAGATCACAGGGATCACATTTGTAATCACATCAGAGCACACACAGATGGGTGAACTCCTGGGGTCTAAAAGATGCCAGCAAACAAAGGTGAGACTTCTCCTGATCCTTCAGAACAGAGAACATCTTCCTTAGCCACTGCACCATTGCTGTGAAGAGACACCATGACAAAGGAAGCATTTAATTAAGGGCTTGCTTACAATATCAGAGGGTTGGTACCTGATCATCATGAAAGGAACCATGGTGGAAGGCAGGTAGTTTTGGTTCTGGAGCAATATCTGAGCACTTAGATCTCAAACTCAAGCATAAGTCAAAGAGAGAAATAGAGAGAGACTGGACCAGTTTGGGTTTTTGAATCCTCAAAACTCACTCTCAATGGCATAGCTCCAACAAGACCAAACATCCTAGTCCTTCCAAAACACTCTACCAACCAGAGACCAAACACTCAAGGGTATGAACCCATTGGGGCCTTATCATTTAAAGCACCACGACCTCCATAAATTGAAAAGACTGGGAATAAACTAATCAATAAAACAAATAATAGGAGAAGAGGCAACTGGTAAAAAAGCCAATACGCTGAAGGTTTCTATTATTACAGCTAGATTGGTTGGGAATATGGTGAATAATAATATGGTGTACTGTGCCTTTCAAGCCATATTGAGAGAGGGAGCTTCAGAATCAAATTACCTTTCAACAGTCTTCCATCAGCAAACATATGAAACTCTTTAGGGAGATTCAATATTACTTGTATGGAGAAAGAATTTAGCCAAGTAAGAAAAGACACAATATCAACAATGAGCTTTAGTACCTATGTGTCAGGCTCTGTAGATGATTCTGCAGATCCTGGCTTCTGATTATGTCTAGATTTGTACTACATGTCACAAATACACTGGAGGCTTGTGGGTATGGGCCATAAAGCTGATAGAGGAAAGTGGATGCACTTAGGTCAACAAACATATACTAAGCACATACTCTGAACTAAGCTCTGAACATATACAAATTAAAACACACTGTAACATTAAAAAATAAATGACCCAGAGACAGATACTGGGGTTCAAACTTCAAACTGAATACCAGAAAAGCAAAGCAACTGGCCACTAGCTTCTTACCTCTAACTCAAGATGAATGGGCTGATCCCATCTCCACAAGCTCTCATCACCATTCTTCAAAATGGATGGAGAATGAATGCCTCTCTGAGACCTTGCTTCTGTCTTACATATTCCCCTAATCCTGGGATTAAAGGCATGAGCTATAATTCCTTCTTAGACTGATTCACTCTTCTGTAGATCTGGGTAGCATTGGATTTACAGAGATCCATCTATTTCTTAAATAAACCTGAAGCCTAGCATTAAAGGTATGTACCACCACCACCTCTTTTCTGACTGCTGGAATTAAAGGTGTGTACCTAGCTTCTATGGCCTGTGGCTGAATTTACCTTCTGAATCCTTATACAAGCTTTAATAAATAATAAACAATATCTCTCTACATTTTATGATACTATGATACATGTATGAAATTTTCAAAGGTGAATAGGAAGTTGATCCACTGAAGATATTACTAAGAATGGTGTCTCTGAGAAGACAAGACAGTCTGTATAAATGAAAGAAACTGAGTGTTTGTCAAAAATTAGAAAGATACCTCTTACTTTAAGAGTCACTGATATGAATTAAGTTAGAGCACACATCAGTGCCTAGCCCTTTGAAGCACTGAACAGAGTTGTTCACAACAAAGGCAAAAGCATGTCCATGAAAAATTACCAAAGAACTATGTGGGATACACTAACCTTCTGTTAGGGGATAGCATAATTAGGATTCTGTTAGCGATATAAGTGATAATTTTACCAAAGCATCACATGCAATCTCTTGTAAAAATTTAATTGCAGACTTAATTCTAATTGTCTTCTAGAAGGATTGAAAGGTGGCCTGAGGAGAGCAATAGAGGAGAACTCACACCAGCAATATGCTAATTGAAACTGGATGTTGAAGGGACGTTTACAATGATTTTTGACTGTGTTTCATTACCTTGAGAAGTTTTCTGCATGGTTGATTTAGTAGGAATTTTTGATTGCTTAAAGTTACCAAGCCTGGTGTGCTAGCTAGAAAGAGCATTCCTTTTCACTATCTGTATCTTTTATTAATCCATCTGAGTAAAGTTAATCATATTTACTCAGGCATATATATCCTTTAGATTCATGCCCTGTATTTTCAAAGTCAGGTATTTGTATGTTATGAACAGAAAGTTATGGAAGTTGAGTCTTAGAGATTAATCTGATTTGTTCAATTACTGTGTATAAGGTTTCTCCTGAGTTCCAGAAAAAGTAAGCAGCATCTCAAATACTACATGGTCAGGCTGGCATTGTGACATGGTGGAGAATGCTGAATGCTTGCCTGGCGTTTTTTAAGTATTTATATTCAATCCCCAGTACCATAAACAACAACAACAATCAGTAGGATGCCTCAGTCCATGTGGGTCAAAACAGCAAAATACTCTAGACTAGATCTTTTATAAGAAGCTGAAGTATATTACTCACCCTCTGGAGCTGGAAAGTCCAAAATGAAGAAGCTAGCAAACTTCATGTTCTGCAATTACTGTCTCTCTTTGATTAAAAAAGGTGGAAATCTCCAGGAGGCTTTTCTGAGACTTTTTTAAAAGAAAATTGAACTGTGCATAAGAAGTTTGGAACACTCATGAAAAACACTTGCCAAATGCTCTATCAATATGATTATCACATTGGATATTTACTTTAATCACAGGGCTTTCAAAGTGACCCACAATAATATCATTCAGTTAAGATGACAGGCTTATCTCAGAATCTCAGTAATATTTATTATATTATCATTTACACTTGTAATACATATTATAAGTTTAATTAATTAAATTTTATATTTATAATATGTAGTATATTACAATTCTCAGTGATTTATAAGTACCATAAGCAGAATATTCTTACTATGGTATGGGGACTGTCAAACATTTTAAAATGAAATAATATAAAAGGCCTCAAGAACCTGAAATCATAAGATAAGTGCAGAAAATAAGTATGTGCAACATGTATTTAAATCAAGTTCATCTATATCTTTACACCATTTTACAACCACTGACCTTCACATATAGTATAGTGAATCATGGCTACTTATTTATTTTTGTTTCCACACCTTCCTAATGTCCATGTTAACTTTCATGTGCCTGGATACAAGATCTCTTTCCTCTACCATGGTCCCGAAAAATTGGCTTACATAGTGTCCCTTTGTCATTGGATATTTGTTTTTGTTCAGCTAATGGATGGCATTGGAAAGAGGTAATAGAAGGGAAAGATGGTGAGGTTACATCACCATGGTTACCTTTCTCCCTTGCTGACTGAGGATGACGCAGTGTTCCAAGAATAGTCAACCGTTCCAGGGTCCAGTTGCTGTCTGCTCATCTATAAATGTTTCAACCTCTTCCAATTCAGTAGTCTTCATACCCAACTTTTTACTTACTTGATTTCTTTCAAGTAAATAAATATCCTATGTGTAAATTGTCCCTAAATTACATAATCTGAATTTGCCATGATCTTTCAACTGAGCCTTCCCTAGCACAGTAAGTAGTTACAAAAGACACACCTTCTTGTAGTAATGTGACAAGTGACTGAAAAGATCCATGAGCAAAATAATAATTAAATTAACACTTTCATTTAATATAGAGTAAGTATAATTTCCCTTGATGTGTTTATTTTCAGATCTTGCTACATGCATCAACTTCATAGCTATTTCCTAATTAAAAATTTTATATTCAATTAAAGAGTCAACATTTGTCCCAATATCATGACTCTTTTATACTACATATGGGAAATTTCCCTTTCATTAGAGCATATGAAGATCAAAACTTTCTTTATGTGAATATTTTATTTCCCATTTTATGAAACCAAGGTTGTTACACTCAGGTTTAGTGACATATAAGTTTACAAATCTAGAAGGAGTCCTGGCACCAGACTCTCAGTCAATTTGCAACCACTGAGATGAATTACTGAGTGACAAGATTTGAGCATTCTCATCAGGGATGTTAAAAATTCCTAATTATTTTTTCTGTATTCAGAACTATAAGGGCAATAGAAGAAAAATCAGTTATACTAATTCATATTCTAATTTCATAGGTAAAAGTAGATGACTGAGCTGCTGTATATGGCATAAGGAGAAATTTTATACCATTTTAATGGACAATTTTCCACAATAGAGAGTGGAATGATCAGTAGGAGGAACCTTGACTTTGAATACAGGACTTTGCCACAGAAAATATTTAGCAGACACATTTAATATGTTTGTTCAGTTTATGCATTTCTGCATGGGATATTTATGTGAAAGTCTAGACTGTTAATTCAGGGATAATATCTATTTCATCATACGCAACTTATAACAGTACTGTCTCTAATAAGCACAGAATTAGAGCTAACAACTTAATAAAGGTTATAAACATGTTTGTACTTATGTACCATACTATGATATGTGTGTAGATAGATGTATTGAAGGTATAACTATAGTACTTCTTATTAGACATCCATATGTATAAGGATCCATTATTTGGAATAAATGTTATAATTCTTATAGATCTGAATATTTCTTTCTCTGCACAAAATAGATCATTTTTAAAACATAACCTAAGAAGTTGGTATTGAAATGTGGTCTTTGTGGAAGGGAATGATTTCATGAATCATGAATGGAACTTAGCAACTCCATTTAAACCTCTACTTAAAACAAACAAGCAAACAAACAACAACAAACAACAACAAAGCAAAGAGAGCTATGGCCTTTTCCACCATATAAAGAAACAGCAAGAGGATACTGTCATTGAAAAGGAAAGTGAACATAACACCTGTTATTTAATTTATGACTTTCAGGACCCTAAATTATTTATAATATTTATCAATTACCCACCCAATGTGCTTTATAATAATTGCCTAGAAAACAACTTTAATAAAATCTTTGCTTTTATTTTAAGTAGATAAAGAACTGAAAGTTCAGAAATTCCCTACCCTATACCATGAAAAGTAGGTACGAAAATGCTGTATGGAACTAAATATATATGCAACCTAGTTTTAGCTTAATTTTTGCCATCTGCTTTTGCCAGATGTAGATTTTCTCAAAAATGCCCAAGAAAACTCATAAATAAGGAAAAGCAGTATTTGTGGCCAGTACTCTAAAGAAGGCACACAGCATTTTGTATTTTGTTTTCTTTGTGAGCATCAGCAATTCAACTTTGCCATCCAGTCACACAACCAACAAAATTAGATATAATTTAAGATTCATTTTTGTTGGAAAACAGAACCCACTGATGTTTCTATAAACAGTGATCCAAGAAGTCAATTCAGGGACTTGCTTATTATATTTCAGTGTTGAGTAAAGCACTTAGCACAAGCTTTGGAAACTGACCTCTGCTTGGCTCCCATTGACATCCCATTAGCACAGCATATTGTAAATAAGAGTGTCATATAGTCCACAAAACATCTTCAGAACCCGGCACACTTGCAGAGAAGGCAAATAAAATCAGCAGAAAGAAAGTGCAAGACAACTCCAGAAATAAAAGTAATTCTTACTCAAGAGATCTGGTCAGCTAAACTAATGAAGAACTACCCTATACATAGCTCAAGGAGTCACAGTTTCCCTGTTGTTTCATCTTTGAAGTCAACACTTACATTATTTCTGGACCTAAGATAAATTGCTTTATAGAAGAAGAAAGTTAAGGCCTCTTAATTTTTAATCTAAGTTTGCTTTTTAGAAGAGAGACTGCAATAAGAATCCTTCACTATGACAGAAAAGTAAACAGCAAGATGAAAAATAATTAGAACAGCATGCATATGGTGTCCATCATTACAAAATATAGCATAAGGAGCCAGGAAAAAGGAACAGACTAATTCTTCAAAAGTTATCTGGCTTAGCTTTTTGAAACGCAGGTGGTTATCTGGCATTAGTAAGCCAGGCAGTGCCAGAATTAAGTCCTGAGAAAATTTCACTCCTGCCTCCAATTTCTCTGTGGTTTTGCTTAACATTTGTAATTCCAATATTTTTATCAATTTATTATTGTGAGATTTCATGCATGTATATAATACATTCTGGGCAAACTAATCCCCCACCCTGAGTCTTATTATCTTCCTCACATTCCCATCAGCATCAGCACCCTCATCCTACAAGTCCCCAATCCACTTTCATTCCTTTTTGCATTGGGTCTAAGCTTGGCCTTGTAGGAATGGGGTATGATACTATCTAGAGCAGTAGTAAAGCACCTGTGCTGACATCACTGAGCATCATGATGTCTCCCAGCAGCCCTTGACCACCACTAATTCCTCTGGATGAGCCACAGTCCCATGAGTCTCTACCACAGATATTGTTTATAGGCTCAGTCTTATGCAAGCCCTATGCAGGCAACTACAGTTGCAGTAAGCTCATCAGTGCCCTTCATTTGCTTTATTTTGAACTTATTTATTGACTATGTAAGTGCATATGCATATATAGGCACAAGTATACCATGGTGTGCTATAGAGGTTCGAGGAAAATTTTCAGAACAATTTTCTCCTTCTATTGTAAGGGTCTCAGATATTAAATTCATGTCATCAGGTTTGGCAGCATTCACCTTTACTCCTGAGCCATCTTACTAGTCCATGCCTCCAATTTTCAATAAAGAAAATCTAACCAGTGCTACTTCCTAGGATGGTATATAAATTGAGATGAGTTAACATTACAAAGCCATTTGTAGAGTAAACACTTATGAAATAATAGTCTTTATTTTCACTCCGTCCTGTACCTGAATGTCCATAACAATCCAATGTTGAAAATTTGCCACCTTAAATTAAGTATGTTATGCATTACTGCATTTAATCTTCAAATCATTTCTTCAGCCAGAGGTAGTGTAATGCCCTAGGAATTCTGGCTTCTTGCCAGAATATTCAGGGTTAGGTCTCTACTTGCCACTTGGTAGAGTGACTTGGAAAATTGCTTGACATACTTGAAGGGGATGAAAAAAAGTTTAAAAAATACGTTTGCAAATCTGAAATAATGATAATAAATGTATGATTATGATATATAGATTAATGCAAATGCCTGTAAATATTTATACTTATGGATATAAGCGAGCAGTGTATACTTGTGTATATAGTTACCACAAGGAGCATTATTTCAGTTGTATTCTTATTAATATTAGGGAATTATTTAATTATAACTAAAAGAAAAATAAAGCTCAGAAAATTCATGATATACATTAACATAATTGTCAAAGAGCCTTCAAACTTTGTAGCTGGGATTTGACTATTTTGTAATGCACCTCACCTTTTCTTTGGATGAGTCAGCCCTGCAGTATGTTTCTCTTAATCTTGTTAATTAGCAGAGGTCTGATATCCTTTATCAACACCTTAGTCACCCATGATCCTGATCCCTTCCTGTGAGCTTATCCTCGGAAGCATCACAGGCTTTATTACTCACATATCACAGAATCCATCATCTGTTCATTTGACATAATGTGGAAACACTGTAGCACTACTTTTGTTATGTTGGGAACCTGTAGGAATGTCCCACGACATATAGTCTTCTAATCACAAAATGTCTTGGTGGCAGATTGATGAGTATAAAATTAATAATTTCATAAGTTATAGACAAGAGTTGTAGAAAGTTGAAGGTGAGGGTCACAAGAATGAACTTTTTCTGAGATGCACACACCCCAACTCACCCATGCCCACCATATTGATAAATAAAGCAAAAAAGTGAAAGGCATTCTAAGCATTAGGGTACAATGCTGCGATAACCATAGAATGGGAAAATTATATACTTAAAGCAAATTGAATTACATGGAGGCAGGAAAGAATTACAGAAGGAAAAGCAAATGAGAATGAGTAGATAGAAAATTAGTTAAGGTTAAGGCAGAGTGAACAGATCTTAGAGGGCCCAGGCTTTAACCTGAAGGTTTAAAAACATTAACTTGAAAGCTTCAGAAAATAATTAAAAAAGAAAAGTTAAGCCATTGAATACATAGTCATGTTTTTATTGAAACCTTCCTTCTCTATGCCCTCCTTTTAGATCACTGGGTAATGTACATGATAGATGCAATGGGCAAGACTTGACCTAAAGTGTTCACTCCATCTGTCATTACTCTATTTTTAATCAAATCACTTTTTAAGATCCAATTTTCTTATAAGTAAAATATAAAAGCTTTGGCTTCCTAGACTTGTTAAAACAATGGACATATTTATTATTGTTTCTTTGTGTTTTTTCTTTATTCAACCAGCTATAAAACAGAACATGGCCGGGCGTTGGTGGCACATGCCTTTAATCCCAGCACTCAGCAGGCAGAGGCAGGCAGATATCTGTGAGTTCAAGGCCAGCCTGGTCTACAGAGCAAGTCCCAGGACAGCCTCCAAAACAATACAGAGAAAGGCTGTCTTGAAAAACAAAAACAAATAAACAAAAATCAACGACAACAACAACAAAAAGAACATGCACTCTCTTCTTGAATAACGGATATAGCAGTAATCAATAAAATGTTTCCATGTGCATGGGCTAATACATGGGCTAATATTTCTGTGATGCTTGTTATATAAATGTTACCTGATGGTAAATGAATGAACATTCATTTTCTGGCTCCCTTCTCTATCTGCTTTTGTAGTTTACAATTTTCCCTCATAGAATGAGGCCGAGCCACCTATGTAGATAGTTTTAGCTATGCTGCACTATTCTCTGGTGTGTGAAAGATTTGCAGAGGTAGAGATTGCAAATACTTTTAGAGAGCCAGTCTAAATATACTTCAATCTACATTTTTCACAATGTTTGACTCTCTGAGTTTATTGCTTCTTTATTGGTTTAGGTGTTTGTATTTATTCATTTTTCATTACTACAATAAAATGTTTAAGTCAGGCTAACTTGGTTATTAAAAGAAGGTTTATTTTGCATACTTACAAGTCTGTAGACTACGTGGCATGGAGCCAACATTGGCTTGATTCTGATAAGAAGCTCATGACTGGTATCATTACAAAAAGAGCCCATGTGGGAGAGGGGAATAACATGGAAAACAGGAATCCAAATAACAACTCAGAGTTCAAAGTTCCTCCCTTGAAATGACCAAAGAAAATATCACTAGTTTCATTTCTTTTGGGGGAAATGTAGTTTTTATATAATTTTATATAAATTAGAAACGATCTTATTTTGCATATCAGTTCCCTCTGCCTCCCATCCTCCCATGTCCCCCATTGATCCCCCATTCTACCCCCACCCACTCCCCAGGGAGGGTGAGGCCTTCCATAGGGGATCATCAAAATCTGTCATGTCATTTGGGGCAGGGTCTAGGCAACTCCCTTGTGTATCTAGGCTGAGAGAGTATTCCTCAATGGGGAATGGGCTCCCAAAGTCCATTTGTGCACTAGAGATAAATACTGGTTTCACTACCAGAGGCCCATAGACTGCCCAGGCCTCATAACTGACACCCATGTTCAGGGGTTCTGGTTCACTACCTTAAATGTACTTCCCCTATAATGAGATTAATGACTACCTTAAATGCCATCTTAGAGCCTTCATCCAGTAGCTGAGATTCATAGCTAAGCACTGAACTCAACTCCTGAAATCTAGTTGAAGAGAGGGAGGAGTGATAAGCAAACAGATCAAGACCGTGCTGGGGAAACCCACAGAAACAACTGACCTGAACAAGTGGGAGTTCATAGACTCCAGTCGTAAAGCTGGGGAACCAGCATAGGTGCAGTTCTTAGTATCCCCACTCCAAGGACCACTATCTAAATCATAGGAACATCAGCTGTCTCTTCTTTCACCTAAGTTTCTTGAAAGTGTTTAGAATATGTACTTTTTCTCCCACTGTGTTCCAAACATAGTCTAAGGTGTATTCTTAGTGTGTTATTGCCCATGCCCCTGGCACAATTTACTTAAAAATTATTTCTATGAAATAGACTTAAACGGTTAATAAAGGCCAGGAGTGTATGGTCTTAAAATTCTTTTCATTAGGTATTTTCTGGTGCTAAATTTTCACCCTGTGAAGAATCATTTTTGTCTTCTAGAACAATGTCACTGCACTGTAAGTCAAGTGTCAGGAGACAGGGTTTCAACATCCTTTCACCAGGAATCAGACAACATAAAATGGATTCTCAAATGGAAAGAAGTTATAGTTGGATGGTAAAAAGCAACATTAGAAATGCTAGGCCACCTTGTATGTGCTGCATGAAATCGAATTTGTATGGCTTTATATGGAAAGTCTATCTGATATGCTTAGCTACTTGTAAGCTGTTAATATTTGCATATCACCATGGAATATAGACTCTAGCAAGGTCATTTAACAGTTACAGGGCAGAAACTTTCCATTTTGTTAATCACTTACAACTCTAATTTCACACTACATCAGTCCTTTCACTCTGGTCCACAGCCTTTCAAAATCCTATTCTGAAAATCCACAGGAAAACATCTGTTCACAATGTGGTACATATGCATCTACTGGCACTTCCCACAAACCAAAATCATAGGAACCAGACAGATGCTGGCATTATCTCCCCGATGCCCACCTATGTTTATGAGAGGTGTCCTGTCCTTTTCCTCACAAATGATCTCTTAGTATGTACAAGTTATATTTCAATCTGTCATCTGATTTCTCCATAAATGATATTGATGGCTTTTGACTTTTAATTCAAGGGTTTACTCTTGACTGAATTTAGTCAGTAAGAAACATTTCTCAGCCAGAATTCTGAGTACTGTCTCAACTGTTTCTGGATCAAAACATGCATAAAATATTCTGTAGGTTTCCAGCCAGTCACACCCCTGGTGAGCTTTGTCATAAGGATAAAAGATCCAGTCATAGACTGAGAACCAGGTACCAGGGCCTTTTCTTATACTGCTGTTGTCTGACAGATGTGGCATAATGGCATGCTGAGTTTCACCTTCTTCATTTATGTAAACTCATTACTCACTTTTGACGAAGGACTTAGAATGCTGACTATAGTTTCGATAGGCATTTTAAAGTGCTTTTTTTTCTTATAAAATGCCATAAGACATATAGTAGAAAATAGCTAAGACAAGGAGTTCAGAATGAGAAATATAACCAAAAAGTCAATGCGCATTTCTAACAAAATAAAATAGCTTTGCACTCTGATCTACTCTGACATTTGACTTTGGCACTTTCATTGTCTTACCTTTATTTGTTGTCATAGTCTGGTTCAGGAAAAGGATATTCATTTATGTCCTGTCAAAGTCCATTTGTTTCCTGCTATAATATGGCTCTGATTCCACAACAATAGCTTGATGCAATCTGATTTTTTAAGTAAATATGGACTCTGTCAGTTACTAGTGAAACATGCTTTGTGAAGCCATACAACTCACAGAGTCAGATTCCATTATCCTTCTTTCTTCTGTGATTTAGATGCTGTTCATTTAGTCCTTGCAGTTGGGATAGGCTACTCAGATCACATCACCACTATTAGGTGTCATTCTTTTAACTGAATTCTAAACTCCTGCTGGCCCTTCTAAGAGTAAAGCAGCACAGATACAGAAGATTTCAAACCTTCAATATCGAAATATTGGCAATTAAGTGCAATTAGAAACAGTACCTATTCAGCATTTTGTATCAGTTTTCTAAGTAGAACTGTAATATTATTATGGTTCACACAAAATTTGTTCACGCACAGTTTTGGAAAATCTTTGCTATTTCCTAGTCAATACTATTATAATTTTCATAAGCAGTGACTATCAATATTTTTTCCAGTTTAAATTTAGATAAGAAACAAGGTTGTTTCACAAGTCAGTTCCAGGTCCCTCTCCCTTTCCCTCCCCTCCTCCCGCGCCCGCCCCCCAACCCCCCCCCCCGTTATCCCCTTATTCCCACAGGGAGGGTGAGGCCCTCCATGGGGGTGTCCATAGTCTGTCATTTCATATAGGGCAGGGCCTAGACCCTTCCCCAAGAGTTCAGGGTGAGAGTGCACCTCACATTGTTCTATGGGAGTCCAAAGTCCCTGTGTATACTTGGGATGGGTACTGATCTGCTGCCCAAGGCTCAATAGATTACCTAGGCCTCCTCACTGACACCCAGATTCAGGGGGTCTTGATCAGTCCCATGCTGGATTCCCAGGCTGATGCCTGGGATTCAAGAGTTAACCTTTGTCTGGTCAGCTGTTTCTGGGGGTTAAACCAGCCCAGTCTTAATCCCTTTGATCATCAGTCCTCCCTCTCGGTTACTGGCTTCTTGAGTTCAGCTCAGTACTTAACCAAGGGAGTCTGCCTCTTCTTCGATCAGCCACTAAATGAAGTTTCTGTATCCCAGACTCTCTGGCCATAGGATTGTAGGCTGGCACTCCCCAGATCTATGTCTAAAATCCATATATGAGAGAAGACATGCCATGTTTCTCTTTTTGTGACTGTGTTACCTCACTCAGGATGGTTTCTTCTAGTGTCATCCATTTGCCTGGGAATCTCATGATTCCATTGTTTTTTTCTGCTGAATAGTACTCCATTGTGTAAATGTACCACATTTTCTCTATCCACTCTTTGGTTGAGGGACATCTAGGTTGCTTCCAAGTTCTGGCTATTACACATAAAGCTGCTATGAACATAGTGGAACAGACATCTTTGTTGTATGAATGGGCATTTTTGGATATATGCCTAAGAGTGGAGTTGCTGTGTCTTGTGGTAGGTTTATTCCCATTTTTCTGAGGAATCTCCATACTGATTTCCAAAGTGGCTGAACCAGTTGGCACTCCCACCAGCAATGGAGGAGTGTCCCCCTTTCACCATATCCTCTCCAGCATAAATTGTCATTGGTGTTTTTGATTTTAGCCATTCTGACAGGAATGAGATGGTATCTCAGAGTTGTTTGATTTGCATTTCCCGGATGGCTAAGGATGTTGAGGACTTTCTCAAGTGCCTCTCAGCCATTTTAGACTCCTCTATTGAAAACTCTCTATTTAGTTCTGCAGCCCACTTTTTAATTGGGTCCTTTGATGTTTTGGAGTCTTGCTTCTTGAGTTCTTTGTAAATTTTGGAGATCAACCCTCTGTCAGATGTGGGATTAGTGAATATTTTTTCCCATTCTGTGGGCTGCCTTTTTGTCTTGCTGACTGGGTCCTTTGCCTTATAGAAGCTTCTCAGTTTTAGTAGGTCCCATTTATTAATTGTGGATCTCACTGTCTGTGCTACTGGTGTTATGTTCAGGAAGCTGTCTCCTGTACCAATTCGTTCAAGGGTAACACCCACTTTCTCTTCTAAGAGGTTCAGTGTGGCTGGATTTATGTTGAGGTCTTTGATCCATTTGGACTTAAGTTTTGTGCATGGCGATAAACATGGATCGATCCGCATTCTTCTACATGCCAGTCTTCAGTTATGCCAGCACCATTTGTTGAAGATGCTTTCTTTATTCCATTGTATATTTTTAGCTTCTTTGTCAAAGATCAGATGTTCGTACGTGTGTGGGTTAATACCCGGGTTTTCAATTCGATTCCATTGGTCTACCTGTCTATTTTTGTGCCAATACCAAGCTGTTTTCAGGACTATAGCTCTATAATAGAGCTTGAGGTCAGGGATGGTGATGCCTCCGGACATTGCCTTGTTGAACAGGGTTGTTTTGGCTATCCTGGGTCTTTTGTTTTTCCATACAAAATTGATTATTGTTCTTTCAAGGTCTGTGAAGAATTGTTCTGGGATTTTAATAGGGATTGCATTGAATCTGTAGATTGCTTTTGGCAGGATTGCCATTTTTACTACATTGATCCTACCTATCCAAGAGCATGGGAGATCTTTCCATTTTCTGAGGGCTTCTTTACTTTCTTTCTTTAAAGATTCAAAGTTCTTACGATACAGTTCCTTCACTTGTTTGGTTAGCGTTACCCCAAGGTATTTTATGTTGTTTGTGGCAATTGTAAAGGGTGATGTTTCTCTGATTTCTCTTTCAGCCCTTTTATCATCTGTCTATAGTAGGGCTACTGATTTTTCTTGAGTTGATCTTGTACCCTGCCACTTTGCTGAAGGTGTTAATCAGCTGTAAGAGTTTCCTGGTATAGTTCTTTGGGTCATTGATGTAAACTATCATATCGTCTGCAAACAGTGAAAGTTTGACCTCTTCCTTCCCAATTTGTATCCCCTTGATCCCCCTTTGTGGTCGTATGGCAATAGCTAGAACTTCAAGTACCATGTTGAAAAGGTATGGAGAGAGTGGACAGCCTTGTTTTGTTCCTGATTTTAGAGGAATTGCGTTGAGTTTCTGTCCATTTAGTTTGATGTTGGCTGTTGGTTTACTGTATATAGCTTACTGTATATAGCTTTTATTATGTTTAAGTATGTCCCTGTTTTCCCAGATCTCTCCAAGACCTATATCATGAAGGGGTGTTGGATTACATTGATGGATTTTCGTATGTTGAACCATCCCTGCATCCCTGGGATGAAACCTACTTGATCGTGGTGAATGATTGTTTTGATGTGTTCTTGGATCAGATTTGCCAGTATTTTATTGAGTATTTTTGCATCAATGTTGATGAGGGATATTGGTCTGAAGTTCTCTTTCTTAGTTGTATCTTTGTGTGGCTTGGGGATCAAGGTTATTGAAGCCTCATAGAAAGAGTTTGGCAAAGACCCTTCTGCTTCTATTGTGTGGAACATTTTGAGAAGAATTGTTATAAGCTGTTCTTTGAATTTCTGGTAGAATTCTGCACTGAGGCAATCTGGACTTGGGCTCTTTTTGGTTGGGAGACTTTTGATGACTGATTCTATTTCCATAGGGGTTATAGGACTATTTAAATTGCTTATCTGTTCTTGATTTAGTTTTGGCAAGTGATAGCTATCCAGGAAGTCATCCAATTCCTTTAAATTTTCGAATGTTGTGGAGTACAGGTTTTGAAAGTATGACCTAATGATTCTCTGGATTTCCTCAGAGTCTGTTCTTGTGTCCCCCTTTTCATTTCTGATTTTGTTAATTTGTGTGTTCACTCTCTGCTGTTTGGTAAGTTTGGACAAAGGTTTGTCTATCTTTTTGATTTTCTCAAAGAGCCAACTCTTCATTGCATTGATTATTTTTATTGTTTTCCTGGTTTCTACTTTATTGATTTCAGCCCTCAAATTGATTATTTCCTGGCGTATACGCCTCCTGGGGGAGTTTGCTTCTTTGTGTTCTAGAGCTTTCAGCTGTGCTGTTAATTCTCTAGTATAACTATTCTCCAGTTTCTTCATATGGGCACTTAGTGCTATGAACTTCCCCTGTAGCACTGCTTTCAAAGTGTCCCATAGGTTTGTGTATGTTGTGTCTTCATTCTCATTGAAATCCAGGAAGTCTTCAATTTTTTTATTTCCTCTTTGACCCAGGGATGGTGCAGTTGAGCATTATTCAATTTCCATGAATTTGTAGGTTTTCTGCAATTTGTGTTGTTGTTGAATTCTAATTATAAAGCATGGTGGTCTGATAAGATGCATGGAGTTATCTCAATTTTTTTGTAGCTGCTGAGGTTTGATATGTTGCCAAGTATATGGTCGATTTTTGAGAAGGCTCCATGTGGTGGTGAGAAGAAGATATATTCTTTTTTATGTGGATGAAATGTTCTATAGATATCTGTTAATCCCAGTTGGGTCATTACTTCTATTAGACCCTTTGCTTCTTTGGTGAGTTTCTGTCTGGTATTCCTGTCTAGTGTTGAGAGTGGTGTGTTGAAATCTCCCACTATAACTGTGTGGGGCTTTAGATGAGATTTAAGTTCTAATAATGTTTCTTTAACGAATGTGGATGCCTTTGTATTTGGGGCATAGATGTTCAGGATAGACACTTCATCTTGGTGGGTTTCACCTGTGATGAGTATGTAATTACCTTCTTCATCTCTTTTGATTGATTTTATTTTAAAGTCTAGTTTGTTAGATGTTAGGATTGCTACCCCTGCTTGTTTCTTGGGTCCACTTGATTGAAAAAATTTTTCCCAACCTTTAACTCTCAGGTAATGTCTGTTTTTGAGGGTGAGGTGTGTTTCTTGTATGCAGCAGAAGGATGGGTTCTGTCTTCGAATCCATTCTGCTAGTCTGTGTCTTTTTATGGGTGAGTTAAGGCTATTAATATTGAGGGATATTAATGACCATTGATTGCTCATCCTTCTTCGATTTGCAATGGTTGTTGGTGGTGGAATTATGGGTGGAATTTCACCCCTTTGTTCTTTTGGCTGTTGGTAGAGAGGGATTCTCTAATGCCTATGTTTTTCTGGTTGTAGTTAGCTTCCTTGGGTTGGAGTTTTCCTTCCAAAATTTTCTGTAGAGCTGGGTTAGTGGATACATATTGCTTGAATCTAGTTTTGTCATGGAATATCTTGTTTTCCGTCTATAGTGATTGAGAGCTTTGCCTGGTATAGTAGTCTGGGCTGGCATCCATGGTCTCTTAGTGTAGGTAGAATATCTATCCAGGACCTTCTGGCTTTCAGAGTTTCCATGGAGAAATCAGGTTTAATTCTGATAGGTCTGCCTTTATATGTTACTTGACCTTTTTCCTTAGCTGCTCTTAATATTCTTTCTTTATTCTGTATGTTTGGGGTCTTGATTATTATGTGGCGAGGGGATTTTTTTGTGGTCCACTCTATTTGGTGTTCTGTATGCTTCTTGTACCTTCATTGACATGTCTTTCTTAAGGTTGGGAAAGTTTTCTTCTATGATTTTGTTGAATATGCCTTCTGCCCCTTTGATGTGGATTTCCTCTCCTTCTTCTATACCTATTATTCTTAAGTTTGGTCTTTTCATGGTGTCCCATATTTCCTGGATGTTTTGTGTTAAGGATTTGTTGGACTTCAGGTTTTGTTTGGTTGATAAATCCATTTCTCCTAGTGTATCTTCAACACTTGAGATTCTCTCTTCCATCTCTTCTATTCTGTTGGTAATGCTTGTATTGGTAGTGCCTGACTGTTTGACCAGCTTTTCTATTTTCTGCCTTTCTTCAGATTGTGTTTTTTTTTAATGTCTCTATTTCAGTTTTCAATCCTTGCAGTGTTTGCATTGCTTCTTGCAATTTTCTGTTTATCTTTTCGTCCATTTGTTGCCTTTTATGAATTTTTTGGTGTGTTCTTTCTTCCATTTCTTGCAATTTTTGCTTTGCTTTTTGTTCCATTTCTCGCATTTTGTGCTTTGTTTCTTCTTCCACTTCCTGCCTTTTCTGGTTTGCTTCTTCTTCCATTTTTTTCATTTTTTGCTTTGTTTTTTCTACCATTTCTTGCATTTTTTTGCTTTGTTTCTTCTTCCATTTCCTGCCTTTTTTGGTATGTTTCTTCTTCCAATTCTTGCATTTTTTGCTTTGTTTTTTCTTCCATTTCTTGCATTTTTTGCTTCGTTTCTTCTTCCATTTCCTGCCTTTTTTGGTTTGTTTTTTCTTCCAATTCTTGCATTTTTTGGTTTGTTTTTTCTTCCATTTCTTGCATTTTTTGGTTTGTTTTTTCTTCCATTTCTTTGAGGGATTTTCCTATATCCTCTTTTAGGGCCTCTATCATTTTCATGAAAGTGCTTTTAAGGTCATTCTCTTCTGCTTCGTTCGCATTGGAATGTTGGGGTCTTGCTGGTGTGGAGTCTCTAGAATCTGGCGGTGTCATATTTGTTTTTCTGTTGCTGAGTGTGTTTTTGTATTGTCTTTTTCCCATCTCTTCTTCTAGTGGGTGCATAAAGAGCCCCTTACTGGTCTGGGTACCAGAGTTCCCTTTTGGTGGGTACTAGCAAGTCCAATAATCTGGTGGTTCTTCTATTCCTTGTCCATGTGCTGGTCCCGTGGGTGGAAAAGAAGAACAGGAATCTGGGGTGCTTAGCCTCCAACCTGGTCCCCTGGACCCTATGCTGGTCCTGTTGTACCTGATCTGGAACAGCTACTCCTCTGGTCTCCCTGGCTCCTCTGGTTCCCTGGTCTCGTTGGCGGGAGAGAAGACCTGGAGTCTGGGGTGCTTGGCTCCCACAGGGATTGGGAGCTCTGTGCAGTTCCCAGGCGATCTGCAGGCACTGGAACACAGACAGGGAAGCTGGCCTGTTTACCTGATGCTGCCGGTGGAACAGCTGTTTCCCTCGAGTATCAATATTTTTAATCACATTTTTAAACAATTGTTTTCATTTTACATACCAGTCACAGTTACCATTCCCTCCCCTTTTTCTGCTTTCCCACCTCCCCCCTAGCCCACCTCCCAATCACTACTCAGGGATGGGAGGCCTTCCCATAGGAAGTCAAAGAAGTATGGTACAACACTGAGGCAGGAACAAGGCCTTCCCCACTATATCTAGTCTGAGAAAAGTATCCCTTCAAAGAGAATGGGCACCAAATCCCACCTAAGACCCTCAGTATTAGTGGAGAGGGTGCCTGAAATGGCCTTCCCCTATAATCAGATTGATGAATACCTGAATTATCACCATAGAACCTTCATTTAGCAACTGATGGAAGAAAATGTAGAGATCTGCAGTGAAGTACTTGGCAGAGCTGCCAGAGTCCAGCTGAAGATAGGGAAGATTGATAATATAAGCAAAGGGGTATGAGCTGAGCTGGTGAAAGCTCACTTACTCTAGAGTGATTGAGGGGGAACCTACATAAGACAAAGGTTGGCCCTCTGATTGTGTGCAACAGTTGTGTTACTTGGGCAGTCTCTGAGGCCACTGGCAATATCATTATTTTTTAAGGAAGATAGAGTGTCAACGTGATTCTCTTCCTGATTCCTGAGTTTGGACACAATCTGACCAGCTGCCTCACATTCCCACAACCATGCCTACCTGCTCTGATCAACATTAGATCTTTGTAAATCATAGAATAAATATTTCTACTCTTAGGTTGCTTATGTTAGGTGTTTTGTCACATCAGTGAGGAAAGTAACTAAAGGAGAGTGGTGTTCCTTTTTTGTTCATTGGAGTAAGCACTTTTCTTAAGTATATTAAACACATATGAGTTCCTTGTTCTCATGTTCAACTCCTTCATGTTACCTTTATTACTCTCTTATTCAATTTGTCCCTTCAAAATCTACTCTCTACCTATTTCCTAGATGTCATGTACTCCATAATTTTGGGGGATTACTGCTTCCAGAGGAATTCCATTTCTGAGGCACAGTAGTCTGACATTGAAGGGAGGGTGGAGAGTAAGCTTCAGATAGTAATTCCACTTTCTACTGACTATGGGGCTCTGGAGGACTGGCTGATTCTATAATTGTATGTTTTATTACTAGTTCTCTCATCACAGTCTTTTATCTTACTTCTGGCAGCTGCTTGTTACCCTTGTCTTTAAAAGGTTTGTCACAATGCAGCACTCTTTTGGGCTCTGGACACCATTCTGTGATTTCTTTACACCTTTCCCTTAGATTTATGCCCATAAGCCTTGTATTAATCTGCCTGAAATATTTGATGGAAGTCAAATGAGTCCTAATTAACCTTGATTGACATATTCCTCTCCTGACTTCAATGTTTCATGCTTTTAGTGATTATCATCTGCCTGGTCTCCCATGTAGCCCTGCATGCCACCATTTTATTACATCTATCTTACTTTAGCAAAAGTCACTGATCATTTAATCACTGCAGCACCCACTTAACCCATCCTACATTCCCATCCCCTATATTTTCTTTTATTAATAATATGATTTACTAATATACTAAATTATCAAATTATTTCTGTTCATTTATCTCTTGTATTTCCATATTAAAAACTCATTTCAACAAAGCATGAATATTCATCCCTTGTTGATTATTATATCTTAATCATCTTCAATGACTCCCATGGAGTATTTCCAGAGCTCAAAAATGTTTGTTGAGAGAAAATTTCTACAATATGTAAGTTTCAAGCAACTTCTGTCAAGAAATTTTCCTGGGGTTGGTAAAATGGCCCTGTGGTTAAGGACACAGACTGCTTGTGTACAGGACAGAGTTCAGTTCCCAGAATCTACATAGTGACTCACAACTGCTTGTAGGCCTAGTTCTTGTTGAACTAATACCCATTTCTGGACTCTGTGGAAACAGAGGCTCACATGTAGTATACATACATCTGTAGAGAAGAGTAGTCATAGGTGTGTGTGTATGTGTGTGTGTATGTGTGTCTGTGTGTATAAAAAGTAATAAAAAACATCAATTTGAAAATTAGCAAGAAGGGGGTATATAAGATGGTTTGAAGAGAGGAAAATGTTGTAATTATAATCTCACACAAGTAAAACATCAAAATTCCAGCACAATTCTTCACAGACCTGGAAAGAATATTAATCAACTTTATATGGAAAAACAAAAGGCCCAGGATAGCCAAAACAACCCTATACAATAAAGGAACTTCAGGATGCATCACCATACCTGATTTCAAGCTCTATTATAGAGCTATAGTCCTGAAAACAGCTTGGTATTGGCACAAAAATAGGCAGGTAGACCAATGGAACCAAATTGAAAACCCTAATTTTAACCCACACACCTATGAACACTTGATTTTTGAAAAAGTAGCTAAAACTATACAATGGATAAAAGAAAGCATCTTCAACAAATGGTGCTGGCATAACTGGGTACTGGTATGCAGAAGACTGCAGATAGATCCATGTTTATCGCCTTGTACAAAACTTAAGTCCAAATGGATCAAAGATCTCAACATAAATCCAGCCACACTGAAACTTTTAGAAGAGAAAGTGGGTGGTACCCTTGAACAAGTTAGTACAGGAGACCACTTCCTGAACATAACACCAGTGTCACAGACACTGAGATCCACAATTAACAAATGGGACCTCATGAAACTAAAAAGCTTCTGTAAGGCAAAGGACACAGTCAACAAGACAGAAAGGCAGTCCACAGAATGGGAAAAGATATTCCCTGACCCCACATCTGACAGAGGGCTAATCTCCAAAATTTACAAAGAACTCAAGAAGCAAGTCTCCAAAACACCAAAGGATCCAATCAAAAGATGGGGTACAGAGCTAAACAGAGAATTCTCAATAGAGGAGGCTAAAATGGCCAAGAGACACTTAAGAAAGTGCTCAACATCCTTAGCCATCAGGGAAATGCAAATCAAAACAACTCTGAGATACCATCTTACTCCTGTCAGAATGGCTAAAATCAAAAACACCTAAGACAATTTATGCTAGAGAGGATGTGGAGAGAGGGGAACACTCCTCTACTGCCGGTGGGAGTGCCAACTCATACAGCCATTTTGGAAAGCAGTATGGAGATTCCTCAGGAAAATGGGAATCAATCTACATCAAGACTCAGCAATTCCACTCTTAGGCATATATCCAAAGGAGGCAAATTCATACAACAAGGGCATCTGCTCCACTATGTTCATAGCAGCATTATTTGTAATAGCCAGAACCTGGAAGCAGCCTAGATGCCCCTCAACTGAACAGTGGATAGAGAAAATGTGGTACATTTACACAATGAAGTATTATTCAGCAGAAAAAAACAATGGAATCTTGAAATTGGCAGGTAAATGGATAGCACTGGAAGAAACCATCCTGAGTGAGGTAACCCAGTCACAAAAAGACAAACATGGTATGTACTCACTCATATACGGATTTTAAATATGGATCAGGAGAGTGCCAGTCTGCACTTCCACTGACAGAGAGTCTGGGAAACAGGAAAGAACCTAAAAGATATACATGGTACCCAAGAGAAGAGAAATGAGGCAAGATCCTCTGAACAGACGGGGAACAAGGCGAGGGGTGTGGGGGAGGGGGACCTAGGAAATGGAGAGGGGGAGAAGTGGAAAAGAGAGTAGGACATGGAGGAATAGGAAGGTTGACTGGGGGGGTAGGATAGGGGGAAGAGGGAATCATAAGTTAGAAGACAGATCAGGCACCCTTGTGACCTCTAGTGAACTAAACGGATGACACCAATTGACAAGCTAAGCAATAGTGTAGAGACCACCTCGAATGCCTATTCCTGATAGTGAACTTGATGTCTATAACCATCCTGGAGCCTTCATCCAGTGACTGATGGAAGCAGAGGCAAACACCCACAGTTAAATACTGAACAGAACCCAAGGAACCCAGCGACAGAGAGAGAGGAGCGAAGAGCAAATTGGCAAAGAATGGGCTGGCAAAACCAGCAGAGACAGCTGATCCGAACAGGGGAGTGCTCTTGGACCCCAGACCGACAGCTAGGAGGCCAGCATGGGACCGATCCAGACCCCCTGAATGTGAGAGTCAATGAGGAGACCTGGGCTACCTATGGGGTCCTGAGCAGTGGATCAGTGTTTATCCCTTGAATACTAACAGACATCATGTGTCCATAACACAAAGAGGATTGCTCTCTCTGCCTGGACTCTTAGGGAAGTGCCTGGACCCTACCCTGAATGAAATGATAGACTCTAGATATCCCCTATGAGGAAGGAATTGGCAATAGGGTGGGAGGATGGATGGGATGGGGGGGTGCGGGAGTAAGGGAGGGAGAGGGAACTGGGATTGACGTAAAACAAGCTATCTAAAATTTTAAAAAAATTAAAAAAAGAATGAGGAACAACGCCTCTGCACATTACTTTGTATATTTTGAATACTATCAATGAACTGCTGAAAAAAAAGAAAGAAGTTTTCATATTTCTTCCCCTTTTACTTTCTTCCTATTCCTCTCTATCTTGGACTACCCTTCCTTTTCCATTCATTTTCCCAGCCAGCTTGTTCTTCTGCCTTCATAGCCCTTCTAGATTCTAGTGTGCTCCATTCATTTCTCAAAACAGGCTATAAGTACTCTCAAGGCTGAAATCATTTGTGTCAGTATCACAATACTTATCTTAAAAGGCTCTTGGTGTGTTTGTAATGAAGAGCAAATTAATGGATAATCAGATGAAAAATGAAAAAAAATCATATGCTGCTGTTATAGCAAACATCTTCCATGAGTGTATACTGATGTGTCTGTGCTGAGAGAAGCTAAGTGCTCCAGGAAACCCATAGAGCATTTCCATTCTGATATTCCAGGGAAGAGAGGTTGAGAATGGATAGTCAGAGGAAGCCTGTAATGGAGCAATACTTTATCAGACAATTAGTGTTCCATCACCATCTCTAAAGAGATTGTGGAGCAACAGACACTGGTATGCAGTGTGGCATGAGCCCATACATTGGAAGTCAAGTGAAATATAGGCTAAGAAAAAGGAAGAGCTTCTCTGTAGGAGTGTGTTCATGAGACCCAGAGCAGGAGGACAGGACCATGACATGGTGGTAGCTCACAGGGTGCTTTGCAAATTCTACTGTGGATCTTAGAATTTGTCATATAAGTTGTAGAAATTAGATTATTTCAAACAATGAAAAATTAACTAGCCCACAATCTTCTGTTCTCAATATGTCCAACTTATACTCAAATCCTCTGAAAGTTTATATTCTAACTCAAGAGAAGCCTGCTTTTTCATGCTTATGTAAAAAACAAGTAGAATATGAAACTGTCTCTATGGATGTACCAATGATTGTGTCTTGTGTAGACACTGCTCTGGCGTTGTCTGGCTTGCTTGTTTGTGTTCCCCTTTCTTGCACTTTAGTTTCTCTTTCTGGTCGCTTTGTCACTCTCAGAGGCATAATTTTTATTGTGCTGTTTCCTCTGCTGGGAGTTCTATGACTTTAAGTTGTTTCCCTCACATTAAAAAAATGTAGTGTGACTGGTTTTATTGCCAAAACTTTCCCATGACTGAAGGGTACAATCTCTGCTCTCTGAGATCTTGTGGAAGAGTTCTACCATAACCTAAAGTTATGCAAAGCTAAATATTAGCCATTTGACAACACATGTGAACTTATACCGCTATGATGTCCATAATGTATATCAAATGTAGCCCTATGTATATTTTAACAAAGCAAACATCAAAAAAAAAAGATGAAAGTTTTCTACAATGAAAATTGTCAGTGGGAACTGTATGCCTGGTATGATGTAAGCACCCACAAGCACTAGGAGACCTCAGAGGCCATAGCAATCATTTATGAGAGATTAACAAACACCTGAGCAGAGAGCAGTTCCACTTCCATGATTAGGTTGCAAAATATTCCCATAAAAATGTGCTATAGCAGAATTGGAAGCTAGGGAAGGTACCAAGGAGGTTAGGTACATTTGCACTGAAAATTTCCCATGTGTATCTTAAGATTAAAGCAAATTTAAGAGCAAGCCAATAGAACAATGTAAAAGTTCACTGCAAGGGGGAGCAGGATGGGTGAGTCTGGGAAGAATAAAGGAGAGCAAAATGAGATATACCATAATGGAGGGAGTCACTATAGGATTGAGGAGAGATCTGGCACTAGTGTGAATTCCAGAGATCCACAAGGATGACACCAACTGGCAAACTAAGCAGTAGTGAAGAGGCGACATTAAATGCCCATCCCTGATAAGGAGTTTGATGACTACCTTACGTGCCATCCTAGAACCTTCATTCAGTGGCTGAAGGAAGCAGAGCAGACACCCGCAACTAAACACTGAACTGAACCCCTGGAATTCAGTACCAGGGAGGGAGGAGTGATGAGCTAAGGGATCAAGACCATTATGGTGTAACCAACAGTGACAGTTAACCTGAACAAAGGGGAGTTGTTGGACCCCAGACTGATGACTGAGAGGCCAGCATGAGACTGACCCAGACCCCTGAATGTGGGTGTCAGTGAGAAGGCCTAGGAAATCTATGGGGCACTGGCAGTAGACCACTATTTATCCCTGGCATACAAATGAACTTTGGGTGCTCCTCCTACAATGAGGAATGCTCTTTCAGCCTGGGCTCTTGGGGTAGGGCTTAGGCCATGCCCTGAATGAAATGGCAGACTCTGGATATCCCCCATGAAGGGACTCACCCTCCCTGGGGAATGGAATGGGGATTGGGTGGGGGCCTGGGGTCAGGGCTAAGGGGAGCTGGGGAGGAGGAGATGGAAAGGGATCCAAGATTGACATTTAAAGCAAACTTCATGTTAATTTATAAAAAAATAGTTAAATTTGAAAAACAAGTTCACTGTAGTAGAAACAATGTTTTGGGTAGAGTAAGGTATGGGAATGGATGCATGCTCACATTTTGCCCAATGTAATGTCCCTGTTACAAATAAATTAAAGGTGAAATTTTCCTACAAAGTCTTTAACAGGTGGGTATTGCAGTTTTTATTTCACAGAGGAATTTATCTTTTTAACTTAAATTTAGATTAGAAACAAGGTTGCTTCACAAGTCAGTTCCAGGTCCCTCTTCTTTTCCCTCCCCTCCGCCCATACCCTCCTCCAACCCCTTCCCAATATCCCATCATTTCCCCAGGGAGGGTGAGGCCCTCCTTGGCGGTATTCATAGTTTGTCTTTTCATCCAGGGCAGGGCCTAGACCCTCCCCGAAGAGTTCAGGGTGAGAGTGCATCTTACATTGTTGGATGGGAGTCCAAAGGCCATGTGTATACTCCAGATAAATACTGATCTACTACCCAAGGCTCAATAGATTACCTAGGCCTCCTCACTGACACCCTATTCAGGGGGTCTTGATAAGTCCCATGCTGGATTACCAGGCATCAGCCTGGGATTCAAGAGTTAACCCTTGTCAGGTCAGCTGATTCTAGGGGTTAAACCAGCCCAGTCTTAATCCCTTTGGTCATCAGTCTTCCCTCTCTGTTACTGGCTTTCTTGACTTCAGCTTAGTAATTAGCCGTGGGAGTCTGCCTCTTCTTCCATCAGCCACTGAATGAATGTTCTGTTTCCCAAACACTCTGGCCATGGGATTGTAGACTGGTACTCCACAGACCTATGTCTAAAATCCCTATATGAGAGAATACATGCCATGTTTCTCTTTTTGTGACTGTGTTACCTCACTCAGGATGGTTTCTTCTAGTGTCATCCATTTGGCTGCAAATCTCAGGATTCCATTGTTTTTTTCTGCTGAATAGTACTGCATTGTGTAAATGTACCACATTTGCTCTATTCACTCTTTGGTTGCTTCCAAGTTCTGGCTATTACAAATAATGCTGCTATAAACATAGTGGAACAGACATCCTTGTTGTATGAATAGGCATCTTTTGGATATAAGCCTAATAGTGGAATTGCTGGGTCTTGTGGTAGATTGATTCCCATTTTCCTGAGGAATCTCCATGCTGATTTCCAAAGTGGCTGAACAAGTTGGCACTCCCACCATCAATGGAGGAGTGTTCCCTTTTTACCATATCCTCTCCAGGATAAATTGTCATTGGTGTTTTTGATTTTAGCCATTCTGACAGGAGAGGGATGGTATTTCAGAATTGTTTTGATTTGCATTTCCCGGATGGCTAAGGATGTTGAGCACTTTCTCAAGTGCCTCTCAGCCATTTTAGACTCTTCTATTGAAAATTCTCTATTTAGTTCTGCAGCCTACTTTTAATTGGATCCTTTAGTGTTTTGCAGACTTGCTTCTTGATTTCTTTGTAAATTTTGGAGATCAACCCTCTGTCAGATGTGGGGTTAGTGAATATTTTTCCCATTCTGTGGGCTGACTTTTTGTTACAGAAGCTTCTCAGTTTCAGGAGGTCCCATTTATTAATTGTGGATCTCACTGTCTGTGCTACTGGTGTTATGTTCAGGAAGCTGTCTCCTGTACCAATTTGTTCAAGGGTACCACCCACTTTCTCTTCTAAGAGGTTCAGTGTGGCTGGATTTATGTTGAGGTCTTTGATCCACTTGGACTTAAGTTTTGTGCATGGCGATAAACATGGATTGATCCGCATTCGTCTACATGCCAGCCTCCAGTTATGCCAGCACCATTTGTTGAAGATGCATTCTTTATTCTATTGTATATTTTTAGATTCTTTTTAAAAAATCAGATGTTCATATGTGTGTGGGCTAATATCAGGGTTTACAATTCGATTCCATTGGTCTACCTGTCTATTTTTGTGCCAATACCAAGCTGTTTTCAGGACTATAGCTCTATAATAGAGCTTGAAGTCAGGGATGGTGATGCCTCCGGACATTGCCTTGTTTAACATGGTTATTTTGGCTATCGAAGAGCATGGGAGATCTTTCCATTTACTGAGGGCTTCTTTAATTCCTTTCTTTAAAGATTCAAAGTTCTTGCGATACAGGTCTTTCACTTGTTTGGTTAATGTTACCCCAAGGTATTTTATGTTGTTTTTGGCAATTGTAAAGGGTGATGTTTCTCTGATTTCATTCTCAGCCCTTTTATCATCTGTATATAGTAGGGCTACTGATTTTCTTGAGTTGATCTTGTAGCCTGCCACATTGCTGAAGGTGTTAATCAGCTGTAAGAGTTCCCTGGTAGAGTTCTTTGGGTCATTTATGTAAACTATCATAGCATCTGTAAGTAGTGAAAGTTTGACCTCTTCCTTCCCAATTTGTATCCCCTTGATTCCCTTTTGTTGTCATATGGCTCGGGCTAGAACTTCAAGTACAATGTTGAAATGGTATGGAGAGAGTGGACTGCCTTGTCTTGTTCCTGATTTTATCGGAATTGCATTGAGTTTCTGTCCATTTAATTTAGTGTTGGCTGTTGGTTTACTGTATACAGCCTTTATTATGTTTAAGTATGTCTCTGTTATCCCAGATCTCTCCAAGACCTTTATCATGAAGGGGTGTTGGATTTTGTCAAAGGCTTTTTCAACATCTAGTGAGATGATCATGTGATTTTTCTTTTTCATCTTGTTTATATGGTGGATTACATTGATGGATTTTCTTATGTTGAACCATCCCTGCATCCCTGGGATGAAACGTACTTGATTGTGGTGAATGATTATTTTGATGTGTTTTTGGATCTGATTTGCCAGTATTTTGTTGAGTATTTTTGCATCAATATTCATGAGGGATATTGGTCTGAAGTTCTCTTTCTTAGTTGTATCTTTGTGTGACTTGGGGATAAAGGTTATTGAAGCCTCATAGAAAGAGTTTGGCAAAGACCCTTCTGCTTCTATTGTGTGGAACATTTTGAGAAGAATTGGTATAAGCTGTTTTTTGAATATCTGGTAGAATTCTGCAGTGAGGCCATCTGGACCTGGGCTTTTTTTTGTTGGGAGACTTTTGATGACTGCTTCTATTTCCATAGGGGTTATAGGTCTATTTAAATTGCTTATCTGTTCTTGATTTAATTTTTGCAGGTGATAGCTATCGAGGAAGGCATCCATTTCCTTAATATTTTTGAATTTTGTGGAGTACAGGTTTCCAAAGTATGACCTAATGATTCTCTGAATTTCCTCAGAGTCCGTTGTTATGTCCCCCTTTTCATTTCTGATTTTGTTAATTTGCATGTTCACACTCTGCTGTTTGGTAAGTTTGGACAAAGGTTTGTCTATCTTGTTGATTTTCTCAATGAACCAACTCTTCATTGCATTGATTCTTTGTATTGTTTTCCTAGTTTCTACTTTATTGATTTCAGCCCTCAATCTGATTATTTCCTGGAATCTACTTCTCCTGGAGGAGTTCACTTTTTGTGTTCTAGAGCTTTCAGCTGTGCTGTTAATTCTCTAGTTTAACTAATCTCCAGTTTCTTCATGTGGGCACTTAGTGCTATGAACTTTCCCCATAGCACTGCTTTCAAAGTGTCCCATAGGTTTGGCTATGTTGTGTCTTCACTCTCACTGAATTCTAGGAAGTCTTTAATTTCTTCTTTGACCCAGGAATGGTGCAGTTGTGCATTATTCAATTTCTATGAGTTTGTAGGTTTTCTGCAATTTGTGTTGGAATTTATCTTTTTTTGTCTTTTTAAAATTCTTTTAAATTAGAAACAAGGTTGCTTCACATTTCAGTCCCAGCTCCCTCTTCCTCTCCCTCACATCCTCCCAAACCCTCCCACCAACCCCTCCATGACTCCTTCCCCAGTCCCCACTGTTTTCCTCAGGGATGGTGAGGGCCTCCATGGGGGTTATCCATAGTCTGTCATTTCATCCAGAGCCATGCCTAGGTCCTCCCCCCAAGAACCCAGGTTGAGAGAGCTTCTCTCATTGTGAGATGGGCACCCAAAGTCCATTTGTGTGCCAGGGACAAATACTGATCTCATACCCAAGGCCCCATAGATTGCCTAGGCCTCCTCACTGACACCCACATTCAGGGTGTCTGGATCAGTCCCATGCTGGATTTCCAGCCATCAGTCTGGCATTCAAGAGCTCCCCCTTGTTCATGTCAGCTGTTTCTGTGGGTTAAACAAGCCCAGTCTTGACCCCCAAGCTCACCAGTCCTCCCTTTCTGTCACTAGGTTCCTTGAGTTCAGTTCGGTGTTGAATTGTGGGTGTCTACTTCTGTTTCCATCAGTAACTAGATTAAGTATCCTAGACTCTCTGGCAGTGGGATTGCAGGCTGGCACTCACATGATCCATGTCTAAAATCCATATATGAGTGGGTACATACCATATTTGTCTTTTTGTGACTGGGTTATCTCATTCAGGATGGTTTCTTCTAGTGCCATCCAGTTGCCTGCAAATTTCAAGATTCCATCATTTTTTTCCCGCCGAATAGTACTGCATTGTGTAAATGTACCACATTTTCTCTATCTTCTCTTCAGTTGAGAGGCATCATCTTTTTTGGATAAGCAGAAAGGAAAGGAAAGCAAAGAGAAAGGAAACAGACAAACTTATATTTGATCTATACAACCCCTTGCTGAGTGTTTTGTCTTTTGTCATTATTATTTTAAACACCATTTTCTCAACAGGACTTTAATCCAGAGAAAATGCAACAAAACAAAGGTTTAGACTGCATACATTTGCTGAATAAGGGTGTAGCCAGTCTTGTGCTTGGTATTTGCCTTCTGCTTCCTATTTTTTTAACAGGAGCGTGGTGTATTGTGCTATGACATGTGCTTGATAGCAACTGGCATGTGCCTGCAAGTAATCTTTAGACTAGTGTGTTGAGGCTCCAATCCAGGGATTTGGCATGTTGATTTTTTAAAATTTTTTACAAGAAAACAGCTCTGTCCTGCTCTTCTCCTTATAATGACAATGCCATGTTCCCAGTTCTTCCAAATTAAAATGGGAAGAGCACTGTTTAACATTTGGAAATAACATTTCTCCAAATTCATGAATGAAGGACTAAAGCACAGAATGAGACTAAGAGAGCAAGTTGGTCTTAGATGCAGATCTAGTTTCAGAGTCTATCACAGCATTGGTTACATTCTTTCTTGCTATCCCCTACTTCTTTATTTACAGTATTTCCACTAAGTTAACAGAATCAGGTGTGTACATGATGGGTGTTCTCATCACTACATTACCACATGAAGCAAATATAACATAATACAGATATTTTATATGTACAGAATAAAATTCTAGTCATATGAAACATATATACTATATATAATAACTAGTGATTATAAGAAAATCTTTTCTAGAGACATTTTATTACATTTAGTTATTATTTTAAAGTATGTTCAATGTACCATATATTTATCTCTTAAGATAAGAACACAAAAATATGTGTGATGTGAACTTTAGACCAGTAAAATCTCTGCAAGTCCCCACAAGAAGAAAAGGCATTTAAATCATTCAACCCAGGATTTGACACTCTTTGAGTAAGTATCTATGTGAGGTCTTCAGCCTGGTATAAACTGATAACTGGAATGCTATCAGTTCCCGCATCCTGGAACTGACTGAGGCTTATCTCTGTGCCAGCAGGCATCTGTGTCCTTTGCTCTGACAATGATAAGGCTTGGACACCAACAGCTAGTAGGATTCCCAGAATTTCATTTTGTGCTGGAAGATAATCTTGGAAAACTAAGTTGTATGTTTAGAAATTTCCTGAAGTGAATTTCCTATAAATGAAGTGGGTTGGATTTGCCAGCCTGTGTCTGACTTGAGCTCTGATGGCCTTAAGTGGAGAAAGAGTATGTGATTTGTCACCTGGGTCATGCCCTCTCTACTTCTGTGACTTGCTTCAATATATTCACCTCCTTGTACTGAAAACCTCAGCTGTAACCATGACATATGACAGGGTTAGTTTAAGGATTAGCTAAGACTATGAACAATGATAAACCATATGGCAGCTGTACAGATCATGTTTGATACCTTTCCCTCCTATTGAAGAGAAATTCTTAACAAAGTACAAGTAGCCAGAACAAAAAGCACTGACATCCTAAAACAGTCAACCTAATACTTGGACCAGTTTTAATGGGCAAGATCAAACTAGATTAAATAATGGTGAAACAAAGTCTGTATCTTTGAAATGACAAGGATAATCTCCTCTCAAAGAACACGCGAGTTAACCTAGAATCCATTTGTATATATGGCCTGTCAGTATCCTTTCTGATTCCAGTGTGAGAGAACTCACTCCAGTTTCTGTTTATGTGGAAGTTGATGGTTTGCATCTTAACTTGTGGTGTGTTTACATAGAGGATGGTAACAAAGGCATCTAAAATCATGCAACTACTATAAAATCCTTGTCACACTTTCAGGAAATTAGTAAACTTTATTGAGTAGAAGATTTGACAACTTTATGTAAAACATATCAAATTCTCTCTATATATCTTTGCATATGATGAAACTGAATAAAATCAAGTAGCTTGTCTAGGAAATTCTAAATTTATCTCTAACTTTCGTGTATATTTCACACATTGTATCAGTGAGACCACAAGCTCTGTCTTTGCCATATAAAGGTATGTGTTCATTAGAGGTAGGGGATTGGTTTTGTTCATCTTTTGCTGTCAGTGTCTTGCTCTGCCAGATGCAGAGTAGGTATCAGTTAACAGATTTATAGGTTTTACCATCACCTGTGCAACAAAAAGAAAACATTTCAGGACAAATATACAACTATGTCTTTTAGTGTATAGAACTAAGAAAAACCTTTCACCAAAGCTATATAACAAACATGGGTTGTGAGCAATCTGTAACATCCTAAACTTTATGTAATTTCTAAATCAAGGCTTTAAATTCTCAGTCTAAAAGTTGTTTCCTTTGGCTTGTATGCTGTAGACAATGTTCACAGATTAGAATCAGAAGTTAAAAAGAGCCTCCTGTTTGCTTTTATGTCTGTGTATCTAAAGCTGTTTTTCAGCTACTGAAGGAAGAATACCTGTGAAAAGTGTGACCCCAGTCAAAGACATTTCTCCCTCTATCTTTAATTTCCTAAAAAAATAGTTTGATCTGATAACCTTCTACTGGCAACCTAAAGAGAATAAGAAAACAGATGCAGAAAGCTGCATCTGAGAAACCCTTGTAAAACTTGGCAACATCTTTGTGTGACTCCAGATAAGAAGATATCGATGGATTTCAGAGGGGTGGCATGGTATGGGTTATGCTTTATGAGAAATCCCAATAGAGAGGGAACGAATAAGTTAGATGCTGATGTAAAACATTGTCTCTTCATTCTTATTGTAGGTTTAGGGATTTGGAAAACTGCAGTGGCTCTTTACCTCATGGGGTCTGTTTATATGATTCTAGAATTTGTTAAATATCTGAATAGAAGGTCAGACAAGGAAAAGAAGCAAAGATCATGACAGCATCAGTATTTGAAAGTTATTTCTCTGTTGTACCTGTATATTCAATGCAGCAAGGCAAGCTATATTTTATGGTTTTTTTATTTCTCCAATACTCAGTATGTTCTAGATATTCAATGGAGATTCTGTGTGAGTGACTAAATGGATAGGGATGCCATATGGAAAGAAATCGTTTAATAAAGAGAAAAGACATATGGTCTAAGCAAACTTTTGGTCTCTTTGCTTTGGGTTAATTTTTTGTTGTTGCTCAATATTTTACATAGCTTATTTAGCCTGTTCTATGGTTACATTAAACAGGCTGTGAAGAATAAGTATCAGAAATTCATAGAACTAGATCTGCGATTAGATTATACCATATTATTACATGTAGACAGTTTAAAATGGTATACTGGTACCCATGTTGACTTCTACAAATGTATTGTTTCTGTCCATCATCAAGGCTGAGTTTGAAACTGTAGGTAACAAACACCATCACAAATAATTTTAGTGAGGATCATTTAATAATTATGCAAAGAGAAATTACTTTAGTAAGAGTTGTACTTAAAATTGATACTCAAGTTAACAGGATCTAGTACCTCCTAGGAGACCAGCCTCCAGGATCTCTGTGAGAGATTATCTGGATTAAGTTAATTGAGATGGAAAGATTCACCTTCCCTATGAATGGACAGAATCCTTCACTAGGGTCCTGTGGTAGTTTGAATGAGAATTCTGCCCTTTCCCAACCAAATCACATGCTTAAGTGCTTGATCCCCAGTTAGAGGTACTGTTTAGGAAGGATTGAGAGGCAAGGTCCTGTTTGAGAAAATATGTCACTATGGTGCAGTGGTTGGATTAAAGTTTTTAAAAATGCATGCCAAGCCATTCATTCTCTTTAAGCCTGCAACTTGTTGATTATAGGTGAGAACTCAACTACTGCTCCAAGGCCCTGCCATCACATTTCCTCAACATGATGTTCCTAGACTAACCCTATAAAACTGTGACCAAGCCCCAAATTAAATGCATCACTCTAAAAGCTATTTTGATCTTGGGCCATGATTTTTCATCATGTCAATATAATAGCAACTAAGACAGGACCTAAATAAAAATGAGAAACTGGGCTGAGCGCAAACATTTGTCTCTGATTTGATTCCTGACCCCAACTGATATAGAATCATCTGTCTCTAGCTTCTGCCACATGCTTCCCTGCCATGATAGACTAGAAGCCTTAACTGTGAGCCATAATAAACCCATGAAGCCTTAAGTGGCTTGTGGTAGGTATTTTGTCACAGTACCTACATAAGCAACTAAAATAGTGTTGGTGAAGTAATCTTTTAGATTGAGCATGGTTTCTGTGATTCAAGATAGAAGCAACATATTAACACAGAAACTTTTAAATGAAATCCAGTGATTTCATATTCTGTGAAATATTGCACAAATAATCAAGTTTAAAGACAATATAGAAATATAAATATTAAGATCTAGTAAGAAACTTCATTATTTATTTTATGTACTATGTAATTGTTAAGTAGATATAATTGTTACCCCTTTATTAGATGTTCATTTCTTTCCACCTGATAATGTTAATGTAATTACAACTAAACTCTAAGAATTTTTTTTCTTTTTAATGTGAATTTTGTTGATTTCTGCTTTTAATTTTTTCCATGACATTTACTTTCTTTTGCAAAATGGTCGAAGAGATTTGACCATAACTGGCATAGTTCATGTTTATTTTCTAGTTTACTCACACATTCTAATTTAGTTTTATAACTCACCATAGAAGATGCTAACTAGCATAGAATATAGGCTTATGGTTCAGTGACCCAGGGTAAACTGCCAAACCACTACCTATTAGCTATTTTGAGGCTAAGAGTCTTACTTTGTAAGCACTAAATTTAGGCCTCCAAGAATAATTTTTAGGAACATATAGACTAATGCAAAGCAACATAGGCACATACCTATTTCTCCATCATTGTCTTGCAACATGATGTATTTGTACTATGTGCATAAGTTTTACAACTTATAACCAAGCAAGCAATGCACAGGGGCCATTGATTTACTTTGCTTCCCAGTAAGGAGCAAATTAAATAAGAACAAGAGGTTAGAAAAAATGAGCATCTCTATGACCCTGCTAAAGAATGAGACCAAATTAACATGAATTATAATAGGTTGATGTCTTATTGTCACTGAGATATCAGACCTCCTTCAGCATCCTGGTCTTCAAACAATTGTAGAAGACACCTAATGTTAATAATTCTCAGGGGTAAGAATAGGCACTAATCCACATGTTGGGCAGGCATTATATTAAAGTTTCCAGTGTAGATATCTATGCCTAAGGATGTTTCCTGATTGTGACAGACATTTAGATTAACACTTATGAATGGGATTAATAACATGTGTTTATTCTTTCTCAGAAAACCTCCCAATAGATATAGTTCCATAATATTTATAAATATGTATTGATGACACGTTAGGTGAAGGAGGATGTTCTGTGTCTACTCAGTGTCAGGGGTATAACACAGATCCCATACATCTGACCAGTATCAGAATCTTGCAGTTCCAGTTTGTAGTTTTATAAGCTGCCCTAGATGAGGGAAGGTCCATGACCAATTTCCATCCTACTATAAAATCTGTCTAGCTATTTCATGTGGGGCATTTCTACAGTCATTTTATACAGTGGTGAATCATTGTGGGGGAAAAAGAACCTTCAGTGTAAATCTACAAACCAGTGTTTTCTTAACCACTAGCAATTCAGTTTCATCCTTGAGCATTCTCTGCTAAAATGAAGAGTACTTTATGTTTCCAGCTCAGTTTAATGTAACAAATAATTAGCCAATATTACTAAAATCCCATGTATATTTTTCATACCACAGACTAATTCCCTGTTCTCTACACCTACATGAATCAGTATCCCAAAAAGAGTATAAGACAGATTGACATTGCTGCTTCTAAATACTGGAGAGTCACAGTAGATATGACTGTACATGTGTACAAAGGGTAGTCCCACAGGCTAGGTGAAATTGGAAACAATAACAGAAAACTGTAGATTATTTGCAGGCATTGATTTCAGAAATAAATTCCCCCAGTAACTTCACAGAATGTCTCATTGATACAGTTATATATCTTCTCAATACCTCCCTGAGCAGTAAAAACAGAGTGTTCCCAGAGGAATGAGCAAATGAGCCCTTAGATGTACTCCTCTAACACAATAGTAGATGGAATTTTATCTGTAGAAATATATTCATCTTTCTTCCCTTAGGGCCCCATTGATGTCTTTAGACTTATCCATACTCAGCAGGGTTTTCAAATAGCTATCTTGAAGGTTAATCTCGATTGCCATTTTGATTGCTTAAGAAAGTTTGAAGGTTATTAGTGAGGCTGAGTTTTGCATGTTCCCAGAGAAGATCAACTATAGTAGAAAGATCCACCAAAATTTGGATCGCACCAGTCCATGAACTAGGATCCTAGACTAAAAAAGGAAATGGGACCAGCCCTCTGCCATGCTTTCCACTATGAACTGCCATAGCCTCAACCCATAGGTAAAAGTAAACCCTTGTTTCTTTTGTCTGGTACTTTTGTCACAAGGATACAAGGAACTACTGCAGGTGCTTCACAGCCAAGCCACCAACCTCAGAATGGATGTGCCAAGGCTTTATACCCTCTCTTTCTGTCCCAAATTTCAAGACACACAATTTAAATACTTCTTTTGAAAATTATACTTTGACATCTAATCACTCTTTTGATTATTTAAGATGGTGCTATGGATCTTCTTGGTTGTTTCAATCTTTAAATGTTTTCCTTTATGGTTTTGAAGTTCCTGCCCAGTTTCAATTCAGGAACCTCAAGATCCCCATCCACCCTTGTAAACAGACATTAAAATAGACATGAATGACTTTTTCACTTGTTACCAGAGTCTCTGCTTCCTCGCATATTTTCTGAGAGTACGTGTGTCAGACTTTTAATCACACAGTGGAAAGTGCAGATGTGATGTGCATACACACCACCACACATAAGAATCTGCAGAAGATTTGAAGCTGTTTACACAACTTTTATAGCATAATCTAATAATTTTCACAGAGGTAAAACTTTGATGAAACCGAAAATTACCAAATGCAAAAACAAACAAACGAAATAAGAGTTTATGTTCTCCGGCATAAGGCTGGCTTCTAGTACAACCTTATTTTTTAAAATACCACAATAATATTTTACTTTCAACTAATAATGCAATATGAAACAATTGAAACCTAGATATCTCAAAGTGCTGAATCTGATAATCAGCATTCCAGCAGTGTAACATGCCAGCCATTTCATTTCACTGCTCATCCAATTGTGAGCATTATATGTCAACTTTAAAATTTTGAATACATGTGGATGATGATTAAATTAAGTTTCTGTTCACAATATCGATTCATTAGTGTTCAGTTAGCATGGAGTATTTACTGAAGTGCAATCACAATGTGTATTATCTATCAAACCCCGTAGGAAAACAGGGGTTGCAGTGTGAAAGCAAACAACCCCAGACCTCGGAAGACTAATGGAATTCTTTCTTCTCACACTGGACTCCATCAAGCATGGCTATTTTATAAGAATCACAGTTTTTATTCTTCTCTGCTAAGTTCAAATATTATATAAGAGGAATAAAACAAATACATAGACCAACCTAATTTCAGGAAAAATCTTTCTTTACAGTTGGATTTATAACTTTATAAAATTTTATTCCCAATACTCATGATTTGGGGTTATAGTTACTGGCAATAGTTTTTAATTCACAAAAGAATTTCCCTAGGATTTTAATATTTATTAGGACCTTTTTCCTGTACTCCATTGTTTTGGTTCAAAGGAGCCCTGAGAAGTAGATATTAATAAAAATTCCCATGCAAGTGTTTCAAAGCAGGGCTCAGAAACTCAGGGTAAGATAAAAAGTAAGAGACACAGAGCCAGTCAGAGTTTTCTGTTTCCCTACACTCCCAATCCAGGCCTATGTGTTTCCCATGGTGGGTGTGGGGAGGTATACCTCTTCTTACTTTGGAGTCTGAGTGGTAAAGAAAGAATTCCAATGCCTCTGTTTTACATATCTGGAATTTAAGAAATGTCTCTTTCATCTCTAGTCTTGTGAATACTTTGATCCCAATGTTGCATTTCATAGTAAGAAAAACACAGTTCTCACAATCCACCTCCCTGTAGTCCTCCTGATAGTAAGCACTTAAAACTGTGGTTCCCATACAAGGTCTGTGATCACAAGGTCCAAATATCTCTGCAGCCATCCACATGACAGCAGATGCCTCTCACAGGTAATGGAGAATGAAACCTTTGATAAGGAGAAACTAAGAGTCAAATATAAACTTCACATATACTGATTGCTTCCTGAAACAAAATATTCCTGAATCTAAGACTAAAAGAACACTAATAATTCTCTAATCTCTAGAGGAACACCAGAAATGAACACAAACCAGGTTACATTCTAGAACCCCTTCAGTGCTCTCCAAACAAATGTCCAGGCTTTGTCCCCACCTACCACTGCAGGATGCAGCTGGGAATCTTTACCACGGAAAACTGTGTAGATGAATTTTATGAAAATGAACATTTAAACGTCAACCAGGAGACAGACCTACCAAACCAACACTAAGTAACAAATAATGGTGATGGTAATAAAATGCATGAGTATACACATAGAAGTGGTTGGTTCAGCAGAAAACATGATGAACAAAATCTTCATCTGAAATTATGCATTTCTTGTATTGATGACCCTCCTATGGGATGCTATTGTTTAAGGGAAATACCAAGCAGAAATAGTTAAGAGTAACTATTAGCAGTAATTAACCAAATACTATGTATGAGAAAATATGTGTGTATTAATGTTTCCTTTTACTGATTCAGTATTTTAATTGCTTTTAATAATATGTTTCAATTTAAAATTTTGTTAGCTATGTAATATATTCTTTAAAATATACAAAACACGGTATTTCTTTAAAAATGAGAAAACATCATTTTAAAAACTTATGAAATACGTATTAGTTGAACTACAATATTATAAATTAAAGAGGTATAATCCATTTTTTTTAGAAAAGATGTTATCCTTTTCTACCTCATGGTTCAATAGAATATTTTTATTTTTTAAATTTCTTTCCCAATCATGCATTTTAAAACTACCTTTATCCTTCAGAACACCCTTCTTTCATTTAATTCCTTTACCATGATGCATTACCAGATGTCTTTCCACTGGGATATCATTAAACATGATACACTTTAAAAGAAAATGCATCTGAAGGTCTTAATGTAATACAGTACCTAGCTAGCATGTATGAGGACATGAACTTCATCACAAGCACCATAAAAGTCAACCAAACAAACAAGAGCATTTAAAGTCAGCCTGGGATATAAAGAGAGACTTTGTATCAAACGCACATGCGATGGTATTATTGGCATTTTAATTTCTGGTAATAATGATTTCTTGGACTTATAAGAATTCCAAAATGAATCTACTCACTATCTACAGTCATGTTTCAATAAACTTCTATTCAGTCAAGTGTTTTACATTTCTACACTAGTCATATAGCCATTCATGTCTAAAATTATTCATCATTTTAAAATACACATCAGATGCCATCGTAAATTAAATGTGTCTTTCTCAAGGAAAGAGGTGTTAGGCACAGAGGTAATCTGAATGTATGAAAATGAAGTTGCATTCTAAGTAAGTTATGCTTTTATTAAAAAAGATTGAAAAACTAATTTTGGGCCTCTTTTCTTTTTTATAGTTTTGCAGCAGTATTATTCCCAAACTACGAGTTAACTTTCTTTGTATGAGTTTTTGTTGTAATCTAAATACAACATCAAACACAGCAGGTTAGAGTGAGTTCACACTTTTCCACATTCGTTACCTCTTCTTCAGAGATGATTTAACAGGTTAGGATAAGTGATGTAAAATTTTCTATTTTACCAGAATCTCCTCTCCTCTTTACCACCAATGTATTTCCATATTAGAAAAGAATACACTCTTGTCTCAGAATTTGAAAATAATGGCAGTCCAGTATCCTTGGGTATTTGTTATAGTAGATAACTGGTTGGCATCGTGAGGACATGTCTAAAGAGATGATGTCTTTCCATCATTGAAAGTTTCAATTATTCAGGCAAACAAAACATTTAATTTCTCTTTTGGAAACATATGTTCCACAGGACATGCCTTTTCATTTTCTTTGGTAAGAAATCTACAAATGAAATAAATCTTCCCAAACCTGTTTTACATACTCTGTTGGATATGCAGATTGAGGTCTATCTAGTTTATAGGTAGAGGAGTTATCAATAATCTTATGTTTTATGACTTCTGAAGTTTCATTAAAATTTTCATATGCATAACTAGGATAATTCAAAAGCATGTGTTTCAATTCAGTGTACTTCAGGGATCAGGAATCTTACATTATAATAATATCTGATGGAGAAGGCTTGAAACTGTGAGGGACATTGCATAAATTATCAAAAATATTCCCTTTGGTTTGTGATGGAGTAACATAACTGCAGTGCCTGATCCATGAAATGTGACTTTTCACAGTTAATAAGAACTTAAGGATATAGGAATAGCAAAATTCGTTAATTCATATAGAATTGCCAAGCTAATTCAATAGCTTCTGTCTTCTACTGATACTCCTGTCTTTAAAGAGGTTGTAAGAAAAACAAAAGAAAGAAGGAAAGAAAGGAAGGAAGGTAGGAAGGGAGAAAGGAAGAAAAAAAGAAGGAAAGAAAGATACTTATTTTTTGAGGGCCAGTAGTCTGTCTCATTGAAGTCTTGTGAGATATATTCTCATAAATTTACTTCTTTCTCTACCATGACCAGTTCATTTTCTTCCTGTATTACATTAAATATAGCTTTTTAAAGTCATCTACTTCTACAATAAAGCTGTGTGTGTCCTTCAGTCAACTATGAGATTAAAAACAGTGGTTAGATTTTCTTTTTAGATTTTATCTAGGTCAAACTGACATTGATATTTTAATCATTTTCATTCTTGAGCTCTTAGAAAACTTAATAATAGTAAACATGAAATTAACCCCATTGCCACATAGAGCATACAGCGATCCCACAGCCACCCAGCCAGAGATGGACTATCCATGCACAGAGTAACACTAAGTTACCTTTACACACTGAAGCCAGAGACAAATAATAATGGAGCAATTTGCATTGAGAAATCATAGTTCTAATTGTATTTGACCCTAAAAGTCTCTGTTTCCATCCACATCCCATTCCTTGTGTGTGTGAGTATGTGTGTGAGTGTATGTGTGTGTGTGTGAGTGTGAATTTCCCCTGTATTTCCTCATCCAATATTGAATACTATTTCTTTTTGCATCCTGCAAAAAGCATGTCTTGAGATGTAGAACTCTCACTGATTAAGCTGGAACATTCCAAGAAGTTAGATGGTGGGTCACCCTTCTTTGAGCAGCTGGGTATCAGAGACCACCTGGACTGTTTAACACCAAGCTTTGGCAGCAGAACCGAACTACTTTCTTGTTTGATCTTCTGGCTTTGTTCTGATTCCCTCTGTCTCATTTCCACTCAGAAAACCACATGGGAAAAGAAAGTTGCCAAGAGGGAGTTTCTCTGGGATAAGAAACTTAGGAGATGAGTTTTGCTGATGGAAACTGAAATGTTGTAGGGAATAAAAGGAAACAGATAATATTTCATTTATTTTAAAATGATCACTCCTCAAAAAGTCAGTCCTAGTAAATCCCTGGTGTTACTCTGTTGCCTGACTCTGAGTTTTCTTCAGCTCAGACAACACTGCAAAACTTAAAAACAGAATGCCCTAACACTTCCTCCCATTTTCTTCGCGTGCTCACGCTCCTGGCATCGGCTTGGGATACTCTCCCTCTAAGATCTGCCCCTCCTTCAATTTATAGATTGTATACTTCCCAAGTAGCCTTCTACTCAGCTCTCTCGCAATGCTCACTTGTATACTCATTCTTATAGAAACTGTGACATCCCATTGCAGTCCTGTATGCCTTAGATACTAGACTAAGAGGACAACCTTAGAGTGCTTAAAGGGTGATGCAAATATGTAAATGAATGAATGAATGTCAAATTGATGGAAGAATGAATGATTGCTCAAACTGATGAATGAATGAATTAACGACAGATTGTTCAAATTGATGAATGTAAGAAGTTTTTAAATCTTAGTTTTTAGAACCTCTAATAACTCGTATTATCATTTTAAATGACTGTGCCATGTATCTTAAATTTTATTATATCTCCATTTAGAATACCTTGCAAACATTCTTTTTCAAAGACTTATTTTATAAATTTAATTATATGTATGTGTATGTGTTGATAGGTATATGCATGTGAGTGTAGATTTCTGAAGCAGCTAGGGGTATCAGATCCCCACAGAGCTCTAATTGCAAGTGTGTTGAGAGCTGCCAGATGTGGATGCTGGAAACCAAATTCAGGTCCTCTGCATGGTAAGTGCTCTTAACCACTGGGCCAGCACACTAGACTCATAAAATATCTTAGAACTATCAATGGTAAATACTGTGAACCTACAGAATAGTCTAAAATCTGTCACCAAGAACAGATTAGCCTTGTGATCATATTCTTTATTGTTATGGAGACAAAACTGTTAATCTTTCACCTAGAAAAAGCACTAACATTTTTAGTGATGGTCCCAAACAAGGAACTTAGGGATGAACAAGTCTGTAATACAAAGTACATATTCTTCTCTGTATGACAGGACCTGGTTACAGATCAATGGAGAAACCATTTCCTATCAATGGATACCATTATGTTACAAAAACAAATACTGCATTATAGATATTCCAGGTTTCCAAAATCTGGTCACAGATTTAGAATACAATTTTTTGCCCTAATTTAACTATTTGATATCATTTTGTTGAATGACCATAAATTAAGTTACATTTTGATAAAATATAACTATTTATTACAGTAATAATTTTATTTTCTATTATGGAATCACAAATGAACACAAACCTAATGACTGAAAACTGTATCTATTATGTTTTCTCCCAGTTCTTTTTTTTTTTTTTTTTGGTTTTTCGAGACAGGGTTTCAGGGTTTCTCTGTATTGTTTTGGAGGCTGTTCTGGAACTCGCTCTGTAGACCAGGCTGGCCTCAAACTCAACAGAGATCTGCCTGCCTCTGCCTCCTGAGTGCTGGGATTAAAGGCGTGCACCACCAACGTGCAGCTTCTCCCAGTTCTATACAACTGAAATTATTAGCCTCATTTCCCTTTTGACTGATATCTTTCCACACTGCTTGATCTTATTTTACTGACCAGAGGCCATTCCATTCCTCTCCAACTGAGCAGCAACAAGGGCACAGTTCTGTCTCTCAAAAGCAGACTTCTTATACTTCTCTTCAACGTGCCCTTCTGTTACTGAGCAAAGAAAGAAAATTTCTTTTGCATGTGCTAGGCCCTTTTGACTAAATTAGGCCTTACCAAACACCTTCATGTTTAACTTACTCAAAGTTGTAGTTTTAATCTTCCAAGGCTCTTTTACCATGTAAAAGGAATACTTAGCCAGAGTGTTAGAAGTGATGATGTTCAGTCATGGGAAGGAAGGCTTAAGGTCATTGGCAATGACTGAGTTACTGTAGCACAGTAGCCTCATTATGCACGTGATGTACTGGAAAAAACATGATTCTGAGAGTCAAAGCAGGCAGATCAGAAACAGTAGAGGTCTTTTGAAAACTGGGACAGGACATTGACAACCGAATATATGAGTAGAACTTGAGTATAACTGTAGCCATAAGTTGAATGACAGGTCACAATTTCAATGACTATCAATATAGAATGGCACCACAAGGGTAGGGCAGGTTAACAATGGAAAATACATACAAGTTAATGTACTCCCCTGTTTATGCTTTGGTAAAGTTGTACACTTAAAATATATGAGGGTTATCTCCTTGTACCTATCTGCTGTCTTTTCTATTTGTGTTCCCTTTTAAGAGTCTTTATACTTTGGACTGTCTCTGTATCTCCTTTACTAAGGATGATGTCCAGCCTTCATGGATGAATAGACAAATGACAGAACTAAAGCATGGTATGATGAATATTAAGACCACATAATATTAAGACCACTAATCAGAGAGACAAAATAAGAGGACTAGGATTTGGCTCAAATAGGCGCTGCTCTGGCCCAAACTGAAATGCACATCCCAGGACCTCACATTCATCTCTTACTTCCCCTAATGATTCTCAACCTGTGGCTTGTCACCCCCCAACAAAGGGCTCGCATATCAGATATTTACATTCCAATTCATAAGAGTAGCAAACTACAGTTATGAAGTAACAATGAAATACTTTTATTGTTGGGGGTCACCACAACATGAGGAACTGTATTAAAGGGGTGAAGCATGAGGAAGGTTAAGAAACAGTGACCTAAGGTATGGGGAGGGAGTTAGTCCTCTCTAAGATACTTGACATCAAAGTATAAATAAACACAGAATCTTCACAGTGAATGATATCTTTTTTCCTGTGTGGACTCCAAATCTCCTCTTTATTTCAAACCAGCCATAGACACGTACACCCATTTTATCAGTCATTTTTCAGAGCTTGCACCTTGGCCAATACTCTCAATCCTAGAAGTTGGAATAGTAGGTGACGGAGTGGTTTGTGTAGTTTTATAGAGAATGCTGATCTGTACGTTGACACTAACTACAATTCATGTTTTTATTCTCTATTGGTATTACTAGCTGGTCAAATACTTAAGCACTGACTTTCTAGGATATTACAATACAGTTTTCTCACTTATTAAGCATTTAATTCCATTTATGTTGTTTATCCATTTGGTCAGCATATACCTCAATAGCTCCAATGTCCCATCACCTTAAGAGTCCATTAGATAAACATAAAAACAACTAGCTGTTTATGATTCTCTGTGCTAAGTAACAGACAATTAAAATATAGTTGGCCACAGGGATATCCCATAATGTCAGATGAGCCTGAAAGAATTTGGTTGTATGCCAATCATTCTTTGTGTCAGGATATTTTTAAAACGTTTTTTGGCACAACGTAGGCTGTACTGTGGTGCAGCTTGTTAGGATTGGAGCCTAACAGATCGTGAAGGAACTATTAACAAAATATTTTATGCAGAGTCAAAGGTATGGTAAAGTGATACACACACAGAATGAGCCCTTTTTGCTTGGAGAAAAAAACAAGCACACTTGGATATATGATGTCTCTCTCCTTTGACTTGATACATAGCTGTATTTTCTTGCTAGAGAAAGCTGTGATGATAGGACTTTACCCCATGGGAATTTGTTTAAGTTCCCCTTTTCAAATTAATTCATATCCCTTTATATGTACAAGTCTTTTGTAAGCTGGGAATTTTCACATGCAAATTAACATGCGTCTTAATAATTCCCTGCATGCAAAAACAATATTTGATATTCCCTCCTGTGGGAAGTTTCTTCAGCCACACTTTTCACAGTTTCTACAGTTGATGCTCTGAGGGTCTTTAGCAGACAGTCAGTGGCAGATGATGTCTTCAGAGAATCATTTCATTCCTATGAATGTCAATACCTATATCTATGTTTAAAAACTCAATAACTTCTTGGGCTTTCATTATATCAAGATCTGTAAATACTATAATTACTGAAACATGTAAATGAAATAACTCTTGACAAAATAAATCATTTAATGACATTTTATTGACATAAAAAGTTATTGGTAGGTACAAAATGCAAAATGAAACATGTCATATGAAGTGGATGCTTGTAAATTTATTTGCATGTAAATATGTAAGTTTTTATGGTGACAATCTGGTTGGCTATAGCTGACGAGCTTTTCAATTATGTTAGTACTCGCACATTCTGGGCATGAAAATTCAGAAATAAAGGTTTTGTTTTAATTTGAAAAAAAGAATCCCCAAGGGCTGTGATATTGCAGATGCATTTAAATATAGTGTTTACTTAACTCTCCTCTATCCCCAAGAGTCTTCTGTGTATCACAGATACAAAACTGGACGAAACAGGATCCTGAGCTCAGAGAAAGTCACAGAAAGGGGCAAGGGTTCTTCGTTGTTTGTTTTTGCATGACTATTTTTCAGAAGTACTTGGTGCCTTAAGATGCTGAGATTTCTTTGCTTACATTGTAAGGGACATTCACCTAGCCCTGCCCCTCTCTCTCACTAATCTCACAGCCAGTTCAAAAGTGGTTTATAAGGAGCTATATATTAAGGGCACAGATCCTAGACCAGGACATGTGAATGCCTTAGTCCAAACAAACCCATGTATTCTTACACCAATGAACATAATTTATTCTTCTCATCAAAATGGTTACTACAACACAGTAAAATTGCTTGAAATAGCTCAGGGTAGTTAAAATGGACTTCCCATCTGTCAGTCATGTGGTCTTATGAGTCATCTTCATAATTGATAGTCATTTTCATTCCAAAATAGATGCATGAATATTTCAGAAACTCAGCAGCCATGACACCGTGAACCCTAAGCATGGCACTGAGGCATCACAGCACAGTAGGTAAACATGCTTATTGCCTAAAAATATTATGTTGCTTTTCTCCCTGGCCTGCTGACTTCCTAGGGAAACAAGTAAAAGGCAAGTACTAAATAGTAATAGATGTGGTATGTGTTGTAAGTCAAAATGTGTCTGTTTCCCTACAACGTGTTGCAGTGTTGTTTTGATATCATCTTTTCAAAGTCAGACAAAGGAACCAAATTTGGTCACTTTCAGCTAAATTCAGGATCATGTAATGATTTTTTTGGTCTCTCAGATATACACATTCATCCTATTCTGCTTTTCTCCTTCCTTGGGCTTATTCCTATTTCTCCCTAGAATTGGTGACAAGTTGCAGAAGGATTATGCTACTGCCAGCACAGTGTCCTTAAGGAGGGAGCCTATTCTCTCTTGAGTATGTCGCCTGGTTTGCTCTCATATAGGTTTTCCCATTGAAGTAACTCAGCCAGATACAGTGTTTCAGCGAGATACAGTGAGATACAGTGACTAAGGTAGGGTGTCCCAGCATAGGCCACTGAATTAATTTTTCAGACAGGAGGTCAGGGCCAACTTTTCACCCTACTCTTAAAACAGTATATCCCCTCCCATTGCAGCACCCTCCACTCCTGTTGTCTTTTACCCAAGACCCATCAAGTTGCTCCCTTGAGTCCTCAGTTCTCTTGTCTTTCCCCAACTTAGAAAGAATTTAGGACTGGGTTTGGTGAAAAATATGACGTTTTTGGCACCTCTCTTATTCAAATAGTTTTTTTCCTCTCATATCTGGGTAAAGGTTTTGATTTTTTTAATTTTCCTTGTCATTTTTTCTTTTTTGTTTTTGTAGGCAGATGGCAGCCTCACTACCACATGAGCATTGTATTACACTATGGGGCAAAGCAAGTCAAGATCCTTGATTGTCTCAAGTCACTGCTGCTCTCATAGCAGAAGGAGAGCTGTGCTGAGTCAAGAGGTCATGTGCCACTCACTGTGTTATCACAAGACCACACCATGCTTCTTTTAAGGCAGTGACTTTGCTATTATGAGGACCTCAGGACACTTCTCTCTGTAAGCTGTGATTTCTTGGCTCAGTACTTAGGAAAGCCTAGGGTAGTCCAGGACCTCAAACTGTACTGTTCTCCAATAGCTACCAATTACTGAACCTCTACTGTGTTTGCAATGGGTCTAGGGTTTTATAAATACAAGGTTTGGGGAACTTTACTGTCTTGGTCACTGTTCTGTTTGCTGTGGAGAAACACTATGGCCAACACAAAGGTAACAAGAGAAAGTATTAATTGAGAGTTTGCTTACAGTTTCAGAAGTTTAGTCCATTATCATCATGGTGGGGAGCGTGGCAGCATGCAGACAGGCACTGGACCTGTGAGCAACATGCTGATCTGTAGGTGAGACTCTGGGCTTGTCACCAGCTTGTGAAACCCCAAAACCTGCCCCTGGTGACATACTTCCACCAACAAGACCACTCATCCATATGCTTCTTTTTTAAGTCTACCACAAATGTTCTCTAATTTGTTTGTTTTATTTTTATAATATTTTTGTTTAACTTTTTATACATGTTTCTCCCAATTTCCTCTCCCTCCCCTCCTACCCCAGCTCCGCAGCCCCCCCAATCCCCCACTTCACTCCATTCCCCTTCTGCTCCACAGGGTGGGTAAGGCCTTCCATGAGGGGTTTTTGGAGTCTGTCATATCATCCCAGGGAGGGCCTAAGTCGTCCCCCATGTGTCCAGGCTGAGAGAGCATCCCTCATCAATATCCTTTTAATGCTTTCAAATATTGTCACTTCCTGGTGACTAAACATTCAAATATGTGAGACTGGGACATTTTCTTATTCCAACCACCAAACCTACAATCCCAAGGGACACATGGTACGACTTTGTTTTCATCTAAGCAATGGAAAATCAGAGAACTCAGCTGACATTCCTTGAGGAAACAGGATGATGAGAAAGAAAGGTATCAAGCCCAGCTCACCTCTACCTCGGACTGGCTCTCTATTAATGCTGGAGCACACAGCTTCTATACCAGGCAGGTGAGCTCTAAGTGTTTACTCAAATACTCCAAATGTTGGTCAGATCCATGATCACTCCCAGGTTACGTATACCGCCAGCTCACTGAAAAGTTGGCCTCCATAACCAAAAGAATGTTTTAATGATAGAAAAATTTCATTAGAGCCGGGCGGTGGTGGCGCATGCCTTTAATCCCAGCACTCGGGAGGCAGAGGCAGGCGGATCTCTGTGAGTTCGAGGCTGGGCTGGACCGATAGCCTCCAAAACAATACAGAGAAACCCTGTCTCGAAAAACCAAAAAAAAGAAGAATTCATATACATTCTCATATGCAAAACAGCATTTCTCGTTAAAATTTCTTTCATGCCTTTGTATCTATAAGTAATTTAAAATAATTGAATTTCTTATTAAAGTCTCATTTATAAGATGTCTATTAAGGTCAAAGTTTTGTACATATGAAAAGAATAGAACCAATGTAAGAGAACCCATTAGGCAGTTGTGGAATGAATAAACATCTAATGGAGGCAGAGTCCACATGTAGCCTGTAGAAGGCACGAGGAAGGTAGCTCTGAGGAGTTTTAACTGTATTTGTGTCATGAGGGAAAATATCATAGTCAAAACTGCTTTACAGAAATGGTATAGAATAACAATTAAAGCAGAAAAATGAGTGAGACTCTTAGCAACAAGGCATGTTTGGTAGTTAATTCCCTTAAGGATGCTTTAAGAAATTCAAGGACTGATTTTGCCTGTGCACAATAGTGTGTGTGTCTGTGTGTGTGTATGTGTGTGTGTGTGTGTGTGTGTGTGTGTGTTTAAGAGAGGGAGAGAGACAGAGAGAAAAAGAGAGAGAGGCAGAGAGAGAAAGAGACAGACAGGCAGGCAAACAGACAGACAGACAGAGGAGGAAGCTTGTTGGGAGACAGGGAGTCTGGGAGGAAGGAAGGTGATTATTCTAATAGGTCTGAATCAGGTTAGCTGATAATGGCTTTACTGAAGCATAGTTGTTTGTGGAAACTATATCGTATTTTCTTCCCCATCTCATTGTAGTCGTCATTAAATCTGTATTTCTTTAAAAATAATATACAGCCATCACATAGAAAAACAGAGAAGTAGGAGGAAAACAACGATTAAAATGAAAATAATAAGGCCTCATCTAGCATTGATACATAAAGATTCCACTGTGTGTCCTGTGCGCTTCCTAGAATTGAACCACTATGCTGCTTGTAAGTTGTGCATTCCTTTATTCAGAGAGGTGGATGATGGCCCGAGGTACTATCCCTGTTTGATCCTGGAAGGTGATCAGGGAAAATGCAGATCAGGATATAATGTGATGAGCTATGTCTTCAATAGTATTCTCATGGAGGATATTCTGATGTAGGGTTTCTGCATAGCTGTTTTTGTCTTGGCATTTGCCACTCAGTATGACTCATTTCCAACTAAAGCACAGTGTGGTGGATACAAATCGTCTGAGGGATGAAGAGAATAACCTCTGCAGCACACACTTCCTGGATTTTTTACTTACCCAGGGATGGCTGTTTGTGTCTAGCAAAGCTGAAGAACTGCTATCTTCCATACACAGTCCAAGCAATACTCCATAAGGACCCATTCTTTAAGATTTGGGGAAACATGGACAGACTTTGAATGTATGGTTGCAGTTCTCAAGTGACTGCGCATAAATACCTGTTGTACATTCTGAGATGAGTGGAAAAATGTACCTATTATCTGAACTGAAGGCAGAGTCCTCAGTTTTTTCATGAAACTAGAGCATTTAGAAAACTGACCTCAATTGGGAGCTTCCTTAGCTCCAATTTTGTAAAGTGATAAGGTAATCTCTGGTGAGGGTATCAGCAACACTTTGTTTATCATTTCATGTCAAGTCAATGTTAGGATACAGAAAAGTACACAACTAAGAATACTGAATTCCCAGCATAGTCCAAACATTTTCCATATTGGCCCTAATTAATTAATTAATTAGTTCACCAGATGGTTTTTAGCATCTAAGTTAATAAAACTGGGTCTAGATGAGACTTTCCTTTCTCTAAGTCCATTCTCTGCACTTGGAGAATGATTAATTTGGGGTATCCTCCCTCATAGAATCTGGACACAATAGTCCCAGATACTAGAAAGCCTGAATTGTAATTGCTTGAGTCTAAGTTCATGGCCAGCTTGGGCAACATGGCACTGGCTTTGCTCAAAAGGAGAATATATTGCTAATATATTTCCATCAAAATTAATGAGTTATGAAACACAGCAAAATAATCAGTATATCTCAATAGGATGATGAGCTTTTGAGGTGATAAATATCAGAAGATAACTGTAAGTGGAGTCTGTGGCTTGAGAGTGATGATCCGTCGTTCCTGCCACCTTCGCCTCCTTCTTTCCTTTTTCTTCTTTTCTTATTTTGAACAGAGTCCCATATAGTTCCTGTGAGAATAAAGACAATGCCGTCTGATGGTGCCTACTGCCTGAGTTGTCCGTAAATGTGCTAATTGGGACAGGTAATTCCGTCTTGCCTGCTGGAAAAGGATATGCAGATGGTACTATCCCACCAAGTAGACAAGTTATGGTAGCTGGTTTTCTTAGTGCTGGAAAACTAATCTTGAATAACTAATATGCACTGGCAAATTGTTTATCACCCAAGGACAGGCTGGCTTTATACTCCCTACTGGGTTTGTTCACAGTGTACACAAAGGGGCACCTGCCTGGTGATACTTCCTTTTAATCAAAGTCTAAGTATACCTCAAAGCATGGCTATAGACAAGAAGATAGACTCCCTTCATTTTGTTGAACCTTCAGCAGGTAAGGACCAGCAACTAATGTACTCTCTGGTGTTTACTTCTTGAATGACAGAAATATAACAGAAATGTCAATCATTTGCTCCTATAGAGTCAAGGGATACACAGAGCCATTGGAGGTAATTTTTTAAATTAAATACCTACTAAAGTAAAATGTCCCTCAAGAAAAATCATTGCCTAAGCCTTCAAAGAATATCTGTTATTTCTAAGAATATTTGAAGCACAAATGGGCAGACTTGTGTAATATCAGTACATAGTGAAGACTTTCTCTGCCCTTGAACTCACCAAGTAAGCTAGTCAGTGACACACCTTCACAGGCATGGAGCTATATGTCTATGCTTCTTCTGCCTGGGAATTAAAAGCATGTGCCACCACATCCAGGTTTTTACTTGTACGTGGGTTCTGAGGGTCGGACATGGTCCCTGTGCTTTCCAGGGGAACAATTTCACCAATAGAGCTAAGCTATCTGCCAGGCCCTTGTGTTTCCTTAATATTAAATTATTCATTCATGATGCTGTCGGACAGGGGCAAAAGGCAAGGATCCTGGCACAAACAAAATCCAGAATCATTTTATATTTACAATTCCAGATATCTCTAGTTGAGGAAATGTCCTGGTAAGGAATTTCCATATCAAGCCTTTAGATAAATTCTCAAAAATGCATGATGTCTGCTTCGAGATATAGTTCAGTGGGTTGAGTGCTTATCTGGAATAGACAAAAGCCTAGGTCAGATTCCCAAGCACTGTAAACAAGTGACACATGATGACACACGCCTGTACTAGACACCAGAATGCTAAGCAGGAAGATCAGATATTCAAGGATAAATTCATCTACATGGTAGGCTCTAAGACTAGACTACATAAGAAACATATCACAAAATAGTAACACATGTTGCTACCCCATGCTGAGGCAGTTGTTGTGAAACGTAAATTTAAACCACAGAAGATGGTTTGAGCCTTTTCTGTAGTAATGTTTAACCATGAGAGTAATGATAGAGAGTAATGGAAAATAGGGGAACTGGATCACATTCTGTCTTTTCCACTGAGCTGTGTGATGAGTGGCCAGATGAACACTGACTTCATTCCAGCGTCACGTGAAACTAGCTACTACATTTACTTGCAGGATATTTCCAAATCTAGGTTGTAATATCAGTGTCACTTAGGGAGACCCATGGAAGACATTTCTCTCATCTTTGTATAAACAGAATAGGAATATGTAATTAATTCCTAAGAACTGTCTGTCTGCATAGGCATCCAGAAGATTTGACCTTGGACAAGTTATGTGACTGCTCAATCTCCAATTTTCTCTTAATAAGATGTACATGCTAACCATTTTAATATAGTATTGCTGTGGGGAAAAAGCAAGTAGGTTTCATGTAGTATGATATCTAATACTGTGCAAGGTCTAGAGTAGTCATATCAGAGTTTACCACTGTTAGCACTAATTCTGATTGGGCTATAATTTGTTACATAGAGAGGGGAAAGACTGCAATCAGTAATCCCCAAATCTGTGTGACATCTTTAGAAGGTAGGACATGTCTCCCTGAGTTCTCTGCCGATGGAGTCTCACAACATACTTCCAGAATCTACATTCAGGCTGCACTCAGCCCTGAGTGTGGCACATTTTATATGTTGAACCTAGGAAGCTCGTTAGACCTGACCTTTGTTCAATATGAAGGTAGAATCTAAAGGGTCTCAAATTTGCAAGGCGGGCACCCTAGCACTTAGTCACATTCCTAGAATGTACATCCAGGTTTCAGTAGCCAATCTCATTTATATTGGTCATGTAGTGGCAGACCCAAATTCTAGATGTCCAAAAGGAAAGAAGTGTTTGGCCTCACCTAAGTGATTATAAAAATGGCACAGGTTAATCTCATTCAGTCTCCATTAGTCTAGACACTTATTAAATCCAAGTTATCAGAAGTCAGCCAAGAGCCAACTGCTAAGTGGCTCTTTCTACGTTATAATCACCCCTTCCATGTCACTTCATTTCTGAAAAATTTCACTTGAAGTTAAGGGATGCAGACTTTTAATATGGGTCCCTCTTTTACTTTTTGCTTTGCTTCTAATTCCTCATTTGTTTGACTTTTGTATATTTAAAACATCTATTTTTTAAAGTGTACTTTTAGTATTTGATAAATAAAATAACTCTCTAAATAATAAGACAGATTTTATTATTAATTAGTGTTTTCATAGTCACCATGATTGTTACTGTCTTAATTTTCCAGAATAGGAAACATAGTATGATCAACAAAGGTTACAAGTGAACAATTCTCACTTGTATTTAGGAAAATGTAGTCTTATATAGTCCTGCATTTCTTCTGAACAAAGTATTAAAAATACTACAAGAGACGTCTTGAAGTAATTACTGGGTCCAGGTGCTGAGGTTACAAACCACTGAACATTGAAAAACCACAACCCTCTTAAGCACACTTAGGAGCCCAGCCACTTTCCTTCACTTATATGCTGTGATAACTTAGGAGAGTTTCTTGACCTCTTCTATGCCTAAGATTCCCTTTCTCATTGGTAGGTATGGTTATTCTTCTCTAGCACAAGTATTTGAAGCATTAAGTCAAATAATATTCCCAAAACCCTAAGGTCAGTATCTGTCTGACACATTAGTAAAAGCTAAAATCCTCATGCAAATTTCAGTTTACACCTGGCTTTGCCAATCACTTCAACTGTCTTTTCTTACAAGTGTTCAGGTGCTCATGACCTCAATAACCTGTCTATGCAGTTTACATGAAGAGAGCCCCAAGGAAATGAGAGTGTGAATGTGAATGAGCCTTGGGGAAGCCGAGCTCACCATCAATGCATTTGCAGTACAGTTGCCAGACACAGCAGAGGTTAGCAGCCCCAAACTGCAAGGTAATTAGGTTTAGACAAAGTCATGATGGTGGAACAAACAAGATGAGATTAGAACCTGTACAAGAACAGGAATTATGAATTAATACCCTGCCTGTGTATTTACACCAAAGACAGGCTGTGAGAGGACACAGTGAGAAAGCAGTCTACGGAAGCCAGAAGCTACCTCTCATTAGGAACCTATCATTCAGTGCCTTGACCTTGAACTTCTAGCCTCCCAAACTATGAGAATTAATTTTCTCTTTACATTGCCTAGATTATGACATTTCATTTCAGTAACCAGCCAAGCAAGAAGCCATCACCTCTATAAGTTTTCAGTGGGAATTACTGACTTCACCATTGCTAATTAAAAGCCAAGATATTCCCAGAATTCTTCAGCTCACAAATCATACCTTAGAAAGCTGAAACTTGAGTCACAAACACAGTATTTGAGGCCGGTTATGTGGCATCCAGCATGGTTTGATGCTTTAAAAACTGACTGGGTGGGTGAGAAAATGAAGAAGAACAAGTAGGGGGAGGCTGGGGTTAGGTGGCCATGCTTGCTCTGGTGGAGCTTCACCAACTACCGCCATGACCTGGACCTCAACACGTTTATTATGCACAGTGTGGTGGGGAGGGGACAGATTAGCTAGTCTTGGTGAGAGGTCTTTCAGGCCTGCAGTCACAGGCTGCAAACATCTGGGAGAAGGAACCTGCAATTTGTAATTTTAGCATACACTGGCCAATCATTTCTAAACCTTTACACTTGCACACACTGTCAACATTCACACTGCACATCCAGTCATTCATCATATTTTAACACATGCACTGGAGGCTTCTCTGGCTCCCCATAAAGTCCAAAGTTTAAAGAAAACCCGCCCACAATTCAATATTTAACCTTATCTTTCATTTTCTTTTAGTAGAAGAGCTTCCAGTTAAATTGATAATGTGTACACCAGCTTGCTATTCAGTTTATTTAACTGGCTCCCTATTATTCAGACCTGTATGTGTTTGCACATGGTGCTTCCTCTTGTTGACATTTTTATGATTCTCTAGAGATTGCAGTCATTGGGGATTTTTCTTGCTGCAGTTCATTTGACCCAGGAAAAAGTAGGCTTTTCCATTGACACTCCTTTGGAGCCTTTTAAATTAACCTTAATGCTTAGATGTCCTGTCCAGCAGCTGGAGTTTCATCTGTCCTTTATGTACTTACTGTGTGATAGTCCTTAGGACAACCCTTGCTTTTGTCTTTCCTTGAGTTCCATATCTGAACACAGGAAGCCTTACTGTCATATCTTTGCTCGGATAAACTTGTCATTCAAATTAGCAGCATCTCCTTGTGTTTACTGAGAAGCAGAATCCACCAGGCTCTGTCCAATCATATGCTCCAGATAGTGTCTGATGCAGTCTGACTTGTAACAAGTTTTTGAGTTATTCTCTACCCTAGATGTAAGGAGGTATCTCCTTACTCCAACATTCTATTACAAATCAAGTTTTACATGTTTTACATGAAAATAATTTCAAGTGTCACTTTACTTAATACTGTTTTGGTTATGGGAGGTAAATTTGCACATAATTATTTTTATATACTCTGTTATTTATTACTGACTATATTGGAACAGTTCAGTTCTGTAATCACATGCAAATGACATGCACTAGCCAGGTCAAGCTTGGTAGGCATGGCTCTGGCAGTACTTGCCCTTCTATCCCAGTCCCATTGCTTTGCTAAAATTGTTAAATTATGTTCTTAAAGCTGGCCATTCAAGGTCTATCCCCATAGTTTACCTATTCCACTTCCTGAAGATGCCTACTGAAGTCCAGTCATCAAAGTATGAAGTCTAGCAATCAAAAGCCCCTTTGGCTCAGCCAATTGACATGCCTCATTAAAATTACACATCATCCTAACATAGGGCTTCCCCTTGGACCTTTTAAACTGCCATTAACTTATGTGCCACATCTCTCTCCCATCTATCCAGAGGCAGTCCTTTCTCCCCCTGCCCCGGGGACAAATATCACTGCCCTGCCTCCTAGACCTTGTTCCCTTTTCCTTCTCCCTTGTTCTCTACCTCCCATCTTTGTCACTTATTCCCCATCGCCTGTCCCTCTGGAGCAAATAAATCTCCTTTGTGCTAAGAACTTGCTCCTGGGGGTCCTGAGTTGATACAGATATTTCATGCCCAGGATCCAGGCAATGTAATTCCCAGAGTGGATAAGAGAGTTCTCACAAAGTGTCACCCCTGGGTGAGAAGCCATTATCAACTGATGACTTTTTGAGGGACAGCATCAGTTTTCTTCAGAGATAAGGCCCATGCATTTGTAGAAATGTTGGACATACAATGAGCTGTGTTAGCTTGCTGACACAAGAGCATTTCTAGTTCCTTCATTCCTCTATTTGGATGAATGTGTGTTCTTAGCTATGGTTCAGGGGATGAATGAAGAGCAGAATATAGGCATTGAAGTCAGTTAGATATGACACTATACTACAGTGTTTAAGAAATTCTGGTATAGAGGTACTTGATTATCACTTCTTTAAGGAATATATTTGATTTTATTTCCATTTTCACTCTGCAAACTATATTTCTGAAAGTTACAATGTAGAACACTGATGATACAAGCACTAGGGAAATACTGCAATTTATTTACTTAAATTGGGGATACAAAAAATGTCCAGAAAAATTTAAAATATACATTTGTTATTAATAATGATTGAATGCTGTGGTTGTTCTGTTAGACCACATCCATCACTTACACCTTTGTTCATTTATAAATTGGTAGGTTTTAAATGTTCTTAACAACATCTCCCAGGATTGCTGACAGTACATGCTGTTCATCTTCCTGAGCTGGGTATCTGACAGTATGAGGACTGGAAGTAAAGTGTGGGCTCATCATATCCCTGTGTTCTCAGCATAGCCCTGTGCTCTCAGCATAGCACTGGGCACTCACCACAGCCCTCTGCTATCAACACAGGACTGGACACTCATCATAGCCCTCTGCTCTCAGCTTAGCAATGGGCACTCAGCATAGCCCTGTGCTCAGCATAGCACTAGGCGAGGCTCTGTTCTGTGCTATAAAGGACTAAGAAGAAGCAAGTTTTAACTTCTAGCTCATTTGTTTCCTATTTGTTTTTGAGATACTAGTGCTTTGAATGGAAGAACAATGTGTGATATGTGTCTTGAGTCACAAGTATAACTCACATCTCCACATTACGGGCATTTCTGGTATGTCTTCCTGATAATATGACATAAAGATGTCTTTCCTATGGATTTGATTAAAGATTAAATTGTCTTCCATTTGTAAGGCACTCAATTGTGTGCACAGAATGTGCTGGTTACATTTTTGTCAACATAGACCTACTTGGGGAGAGGGAACTTCAGCTGAGGAATGCCTCCATCAGATTGACCTGTGGGTATGTACGTGGCACATTTTCTTGATTATTAATTCATGTGGAAGGGCCTGGTCTACTATGGATGGTAGCATTCTCGGGCAGGTGGGCACTGCGTGCCAGGGACTCAAACCATAAGCATCATTTCTTCAGTCTCTGCTTTAGTTCCTGCCTTAGCTTCCCCTGTTGATGAACTGTCAGCAAAATAAAATGTCATCAAAGCAAACCCTTTCTTCACCCCAGCTGATTGGTTATAGTGTTTATTTCTTTATCTTTCTTATTTTATTTTTAAATTTAAATTAGAAACAAGGTTGCCTCACATATCAATTCCAGGTCCCTCTCCCTTTCCCTCCCCTCACCCCATGCACTCCCACCAACCCCTCCAATATCCCCTCATTTCCCCAGGGAGGGTAAGGCCCTCCATGGGGTGTCCATAGTCTGTCATTTCATCCAGGGCAGGGCCTAGACCCTCCCCTGGAAGTCCAGAGTGAGAGTGCATCTCTCATTGTTGGATGGGCACCCAAATCCATTTGTATACCCGGGATGCATACTGATCTACTACCCAAGGCCCAATAGATTACCTAGGCCTCCTCACTGACACCCACGTTCAGGGGGTCTTGATCAGTCCTATGCTGGAATCCCAGTCATCATTCTGGGATTCAAGAGCTAACCCTTGTCAGGTTATCTGTTTCTGGGGGACATAGTGTTTATTAAATCAACAGAAGGTAAATCATGACAAGAAGCCGTCGAGGAATATTAAATGCTATGGTGATAAGAGTGACAACCATGACAGTGAGAAGGAAGAATGTGTTATAGACCTCCACAGAAACATGGTTTACATAATTTCAGCATATGTTGACAAATTATAGTTTCATAAAATTGTGATATTATGACCTATGTAATATACATGCAAGGTGTAATGAACAAATCCAGTAGATTATCATTTCTGTCTCCATATACATTTGTCTTCTTTTGGATTCAGACAAATTGAGCAACTTTCTTCTAGTACTTCATACAATATATAACAAATCATTATAAATTATAAACCCACTGTGTTACACAACACCAGACATCACTTCTTTTATCTGATTGTGATCCAACCTCCCTTTCTGCATCCATTTTCTGGTTTCCAGAAATTGAAACTATTGCTCTCTCTCTTCGAGTAAATTTTTTATTAGATTCTACTGATTAAGTGTGAACATGTAATCTTATTTAGCACATCAAACTAAAGTTTTGAAAGGGAAAAAACTAGATGAGTATGCTTAAGTAAACTTACTGTCACCCCAAAAACTACAGAGGATGAGTTATAAGGAAGTGAAGTTGGCGGAAAATGACTTCAATATATTCTATATCTTAATGTGTAAATAACACTTTTATTCATTCAGCAAAGTTCGATTATTAGTTATATCCTAATAGGAGAGTGGCCCATGCTAGGAAGCCCCGAAGTAAATAAGATATCTTCCATCCTGTCCTACATAGACACACACATCAGAAACCTGCTGGGGTAATCCAACCTAAAGGTCATGGGAGAGGCAAACAGGACTCCTTTGCAGATCCTTCTCTGTCTGTACCCTTTACTTGATATTTTTGAAAGTTTATCTTTGCTGGTATTTATGGAATCAAGGGAAGGGGGGCTCTTACATCTGTAGTTGAATTTGAGGGCGTGGGTTAGAAAAGAACCTGAATTCAAGAGTTTCTTGGAGACAGCAAGAAAAGACATTTTTTAAAAAGACTGTGTTAAGATCTCTAGGTAGCTGCACTCAATATTCTTAACACACCTATAAAAATGAATACTCAAAGTCAATGTGGTCAAAGGAGAATGAATTTTCCAACTCTTACAGGATATATACGAGTGATTTGAATGAAATTTTTACAAGTTATCAAACAAGGTATCTGGGAAAACTAGCTACCAGAACTAAGAATGGTCATTAGAAGTAAGAAATGAGCCTGTGGCCCTTTGATGCAGAAAGACAAGTCAGAAATGGAGCCAATTGCCAAGGACCAGTGAGAGGAGAACACTGGTTACTTAAAGGATTCCCGAATGTATGTGCACACAAAAGTAAGCATGAATTTGTGAAATAAGGGAAAAATGACAATTAGGAGATACAGAGAGGATCTTAAGTAGGTTAAGTTTGCAAGCCTGAACAAGCCAAACTCCTGGAGCCAAGGGGACACGTACTATAGAAGAGATATTACATTACTTCATTTCCATTTTCTTTCTGTCACAAGAGACTTGCCAACTGTATATTATTTTTTCTCTTATTTTCCAGATTGGAAACACAAGTCTCAAAGAAGTCAATTAGTCTGCACAAATAATAAAATTTTAAACGATGGAATTGTAATTTAGACTCAAGTGGCCCAAATCTGTAGGTCCTAATAACAAATTGAAACTGAGGCTCAGGTTAAACGTACTGGAATCCGTGGAGTATCCATGAGAAGAATGTTTCCTGACATTGAGTTACCAGAATCTGAGGAAACACAAAATTCCAGAGTCATCATTGTTGGTTATCAATAAAATAGGAGTAAGTAGTTGCTTTAGGCCTTTGTGGGACTGAAAGGCTAGGACATGGAAACAGTTCATGTATGATGTCTAGACAGTATTGAGAGTTGAATATATGTCTTATCCCTTCTTCCTTTCAAACCTGGCTCACTTTTGCAGTCAGAGTGTCTTCAACTCAATCATCAAATTGTAAACATACAATGCACATTCAGCCAGGGTGTGGCACAACAGGATGAGGAGAAACAAGAATAGTGTTCAAGTGATCCACAAGACTTATAATGTTTTAGTGTTTTGTGTCTTAACAGTCCATTAGAGATTGCATGCTGTGATGACTTGGGATGGACAATTAGCTTAACAGTTTTAGTCATAATAGAAGGTTGTTGTTGGAGGCAGGATTCCATGTTTGTAACCCAAGCAAAATCCATGGGAGAAGCACATATGGGAATATCTGTTTGTGTAGGTCTGTTAGCAGAGAAACACACATCCTGGGAAACTGCGATCTTGTTAGATAGCAAAGGCAATATTTTCATTTTAAGTGCTCAGTGACTACTTATGTACTTATAAACTTGTTTTCTTTTTCTTCCCCCATGCAGAATGTGTGTTTTCTCTGTATTGTTTTCACAGCTGTACATATCTTATTCCAACAGATGCTGCTTGAACTTCCAAATTGGCCACAATTAGAGTCAGTGTAAATGGTGAGGGAGGGTGAAGGCTCAGGAACAACAGCTCCAATTCCCTAGAGCTGGGAAACATGATGCCCTTCTTGTTTCATTGTCTTGCTCAGATTGTAATCACAGGTCACTTCCACATGAGTAGTGGGCTCTTCACTGTGTGTACAAAAGAGCCCCAGATAGGAAGAACAGAAGACAGTATGCAGAGAGAATGAATTGAAGACCTCTAAACACACGTGCCTTGTGTCTTTCTCTAGAGGTTTATTTTGTTTTATTTATGCAACTTGATAATTGCTGATTATATTTTATGCTTATGTTTTTAATTAAAAAAGAATTATATCACTTTCCCCCTTCCCTTTTCTCCTTCTTACTGTCTGGATTTACCAGTTTCTAGAATATAGACAGTTCTTGCTTTCATCCATACAGACTCACATGTACATACATATGTGTGATTTGCATAAAGAATAGTCATTTTTTAAATGTACTTGGATGTAGATTATAAAAAGGCACCATGATCCAGGTGCAATGATTTATTATCTATGCACTCTTTTTCACTCAGCATAGACTTATCCATTCCCTTTAGTATGCCCATGTGTTCAAATTTGTTCTCGTTGTGCCATATATGTCAAATGTTGCTATAGCACCTGGGACAAGCACAAAGCTACTTCTGGAGAGCAGTGATGTATTGTAGGTTTGGTAATTCCAAGTATTATCCACCTATTTCAGGTTTAAGATGTTTAGTATCTGTAATGCAGTTGAAGCTTACCTGTGTCTATAGCATGACATCTAGAATGCCCAGTATCATCATAACTTTTTTCTCACCAGTCCCCTCTGGTACCATCTTCTAATTCTGCACAATATGCTGGTGAACATGTAGAGTCCCTGATGAGACTGCTGCTCTGTGCATGTGTTAAAAAAGGATAATGAGATCTGGCTGTTTCTCTGAAGATATGGAAGCTTATGGTGTTCAGCATATCTAGAGTTTGCATCAAAGCAGATGACAGTCAGGAAATATCCAGGAAAATAAGAGCAAGTCCCTTGCAGGCCTTATTCCTTCTCCAGCCATGTACCTTCTTCTAGCATTCCCATTGTCATATTTGAGTTAGGAGCTACTGGCAGTGAATGTATGTGTTTTAAAATACACCTGAGCAAACAAATAAGTGGTTCATAGAGAGCCAGTGTCAGTAGCATTAAATATAGTTCAGGATGATCCATCTGAAGCTAAGAGATGGAAATTTGAAAATTGGAAAAGACTCCATACTATAGAAATACTGTTTTTGATTCAGATACCCCTGTGGTGAGCTTAATTTCCTCTTTCCTAAGCTTTTTCACTCATAACCCATTTGTTAGAGTTGACTACAACACTGCTTTGCTCAAGAGTTTGGTGTCTGTTGCTAAAATTCCTTCCATGGGGAGATATTAGCAATATTTGCCTGTTTCCTTAGGTTCAACCACAAATAGAGGCATAATTTCTCCAAAGATAACTCTATAGAACCAGTCAGTTTATTGGGCTTCTTTACATAGTATAGGTAAAAGGCTACATATAGGTGCAGGTATGTGGTGTTCCTGACTCAAGTAGATCACATATAGAACGTCTTTGCTCAGCAGGGATAAGGGCTTCCCTGCAGATGCACAGGTAGATCCCAGTCTCCTAGTTCCCTACCTTCTATGTACTATAGCACCTTCCTGAGGCCACATGCAATTAAAGCAATGTTGGTATGGAGTATCTGCTATTCAGATGAGTGTCTTGTGAACTTCCTACATCCACTAAGGAACATACAAGTTCAGTTGGGATGATCTTTCACAAGGAGGTGCAGCTGACCTCTCCAAGATTGTGGCTTTATTACTCCTAGGATGTTCACTTACAGCAGGACCAGTGAGAATAAATGCATGGCATTTACAACGTGTTCTCTAGAGTGTTTCCATCAATGTCATTCCCTGCTAAAGTGTCTACCATTGTATTCAGCCAAGATGCTCATGTGTTCACTAAATATGGAGAGAGAGTAAAGGTGTTAGAGACATTATTATAAAATCCAGACTCCTGTCATAAAAAAGAGCTAGGCTGACTTTCATAACTTTGCATATTAGCAAGGAGAGGTGGTAAGTGTTGTTGTGGTTAAAATAATGGGACAAAATTCTCTGTTGTAGGAATATCAAACTATTACTATAAACTAGCAGGTATCCATTCAATAGACAAGGAAACAGAAGTTTGGAGAGCTTATATACTAAATATGAATACACAGGTAGTGAGTGATTTTACTAGGTACCTATCAGTGGTGCTGACCACATGTGGTCACAGATGTATAGGTAAGCTTGTGAGATTTAGGTCAGAGGAAGGATGGGCTCTCTCTGGGTTCCAATAGGCTCTCAGAGGACAGCTAAGATTGGATGCTTAGAGCGCTGACCCTGGGTTATCGGTTTCTCATGTGTTTACTCCCCAATAAAATTAACCTATTTCATCCCTATCCCGTATATTGTAATTTCACTACAACACACAGAAATGATCCATACAGGGCTGTTGAATGACACAGTAGAAAGAGCATAGATTTATTGTCATTCTGAATTATGGTTTTGTGACATAATTCTTGAGGAACCATACATCATAGAATTACCTGAAACACAGTTATTTGTCCTAAAAGTAGACACATGCATATTCTGTATAAGACTGTTGTAAAGCTGAATTCATAGCTATAAAGTTCAAATGGAGTTTAAGTGGATTCCTTTGCCTTCAGAAAGGATATACTTATTTCTTTTTTGTAGTTTCATTATTGTATTTGTCAGGGTAAAAAAGAAGATGGTAGTGGCTTGCTTAGCTAAAATTTGCAGACTTCTTATTTTAGACATCATATTCTCCATAAAAGAAAAAGTTCTACCTCCACTACTATATACTGTTCTGAATTATAAGGCAAAGGAATTTAGATTTGGTTTTTATGTACTTTTAAATATAAACAGAGCCAACAATTTCATACAAATTACATTTGCATTGGCAATACTGCCGAGCAGTCTCATTTTAGTTTTCTATGTTATGAAGAAAGATTAAAGGCTAACTATCTAGCTGCATTGCATAAAATATAAAACCCGCACAGATTTCCATTCTTGAAACCTAAGCAAAGAAAATCCCATTAGCAAAAGTCCCCAGTCATCTAGGCAAGTAGAACACACCAGAGTGACAATACAAAGAGCTGCTAATAATGACAAGAAGGTGCACAATCTGGGTTCTCCACCAAACAAAGCTCACCTGGAAGATTCAGATTCTTTGTAGTTCTTTGGAACACCAACACAAAGCCAAGTCTTTGAAGTAAGGAAATGAGGAATGGATACTCTTCCATAAGACACATTTCCATTAATGGGCTTCAACTACTTAATTATTGCTAAGACCTTTGTCCCAAATAAAATCAGAAGTCAAGCTAGTGATACTCCAGGCAATCCCACTAGTAATTATCTCCTGCTCAGTAATAACTCTTCAGTGCCAAAAGTTTCACATTTGGCATTCTGATAAAATGTAACCTTCTCTATGCTATTTCAGTTTCTTTGAAGTAAACAGTATCAAGCGTGCCTGTCCAAGGCCACCATTCATTAATAATATACACACTCATAACAATGGCAGCTTTTTGTTGAACACTGGTGAAAAATACAGAGATAGCTTACAGGTTCTCTCTAATCCTGAGAAAGCATCCTTCTGGAAAACATAACCTTTACATAATAACATAGATAAGAATACCGAGCCTTGATGTTAATGAACGTGCCAACAGCTCTACAGTGACTATGTAGCAAAATTAGAATCTCAGCCTGTCTCTAATCCAAAACAGCTGTGAGCTTGTAATGTCCCAGATCAGGTAAAGCAAACCCATCTAAATAGTCATATCTCTGTCATGGAGAAGTATCTCAAAGTTATCACATCTCTTCCTAACTGACCTTTCGATCCACATGAATCTTACTGCACTCTGGCCACCTGTGGAATCATGGCCATTGCTTGTTCCTTAATGACACATGAGCACTGCAGTTGGTCTCCTGAAGGACAGCTCTGGGCTTTAAATTAGAACAGAGTGCCTCATCCCGTGTCCCTCTGTTCATTCTGATCTCTTTAACTAGCTTCCTTTAGTGCATGCCTGGGAGCCAGATGCTATGCTGGACATGGATTGAATGATTAATAAATGTTCCTTCCCTCTGTTCCTTTATCTCAGAAAGTTCTCTTGCGGAGTGACAAAAATGTCCTCGTGTCACAAAGGTCACAGTGCACAGCTTGCCATTTAAAGCCCAGTGTCTAAGATCAAAGGAAGATAAATTTGATGAGCAACCTTGTGTGACAGGGAGAGAAATTCTTTGAAAGTTCTCGCCTGTATAAAGAAGAAGAGGCCTGTGAACTTTCAAATGTATACATGGATGTTTGATAGCACCCCCAAAACAGTTCATGTGAGTAAAAAGATGAAGTAATTGTTCAATCAAGCTGAAAGATAAACCACATTTTGTAAGAATAATTTGAGGGTAGGGTCAGTCAAAAAGTCATTCCTGGAGAATGTTTTTACTGGTCTAATTTTGAGATAAAATTGTTCTGTCTGGTGACTGGCCTGGTGTACTACAAGCTTAATGTCACTTCTGTCATTAGTTTATAAATATACCATGCATTTCTCTTCTGGACACCTAAACTGAACAAAGGCCTCAGATGAAGAATCCAAATCCATACCTAAGGAGATGGCTCACTTGGTAAAGCATATGATGAGCGATTCTAAGGGTCAGAGATTGATCACTAGCACACACATGAAACTAAATAAGTGCGTTGATGTACACTTTAATCCCAGCTCTGGTTGATAGGCAGACAAGTAGATCCCTGAAGTAATTCTCTAGGCAAGGTAGGCTATATTTTGAGTTCTAAATTACTGGGAGATGAGACCCTAATATAAAAATAAGATGAATAGCACCTGAGGATTGAACCAGGAGCTGTTCTTTGGTCTCTATTTGTACCTGCACATATGAGCATACAGAGAGGGTGTGTGTGAGAGAGAGAGAGACAGAGACAGAGAGACAGAGAGACTCAGAAAAAGACAGAGGTTGAGACACAGAGAATTCAAATCCATGGTATTCTTGACATGCAGCAAGCCATTCTCTGATACTTGCATCCTCTAAAGTCAAAGTTAAAAATGGAGTGATTTTTGCAGATAGAAACCCTCACTGATGACATCATGAGGCTAAAGGGGATAACTGGACGTATCTGCTCCCAAAGCCTATATCTCCTATGTGAGGAATCTGAGATCAGAGAGCAAAATGACATTCCCAGTCTCATGACCAGATTTCTATCATCAGGAAAGAAGTGTATTTGGTAATGTTGAGACAAGAACAAACAAAGTGAAACATCCTGCAAAAATAGTGAAGAGACAATGAAGAGAAGCTTGACAAGAGGGGAGGATGTGATCAGGAATGTTTCTTTGTGAAGAATGAATGGTAAAATGACTCATCACCCAACCCTTGGGCTCTCTCCATCACCCCGCAGGGCCTCTCTCTTTGGGATATAGGGACATCCAATGGACATGATTGGTTCTGTTTAGTCTACACATAGTCACAAATCCAACTCTAGGAGTTTTCCTTTCCCTTTTTCTTAATACTCTGGTAAACATCCTTGGAAGTGAAACTAGCAAAACACATTACCTCTTACAAGTTTTAGAAAATGATGAGATTGAGAACTAAAATGGTGTAATATGTGTGCACTAGAGTCCATCTTCCTATATATTAGCAATATGCTTACTTCAATTATTTTCTAATGGAAGAGAACTCCTGAAAACGATGACTGATTTTATAAAACAGGTCTAATATACCCTTTCTTCCACTGAGGTTGAGGCAAGGTTGCCCTTTTAGGAGGACTATGAATGGGGCCCCAGAAAACCTCATGTCTTCCTATAATTTGGTAGCTCACAACAGTGAGCTAGGGTTTCTTGTGTATAAGTTATTTAAGATATTTGTTACAGCAAATATTTTCAGTGCTGTTCCTCTTAGAGATTTTGGAGCAGTCAGCACGTGAAAACTGACACGTGGAAACTGACTCTTGCAAAATCACAGTGTGGTCTCCAGGTGACACTAAAGTATTTCTCTGAAATAATTTGCTATTCTTTACTGAGGGCTTGAACCAAGGCCAAACTTAAGCACATAGAACTAGAGGGTACCACTTACATGACAACTGTGGGGTATTTGCACATTAAATATCTCAATGAAATTTGCTCAGATAATCACCAACTCAAAATTCCAAGAAAACATACAAAACCCATTCCTCCAAAACTTTTATAATATTCCCAGGAATCTATATTTCTATATTTACCATCATTTTTAACATTCTGATCATGGGAAGTGTATGTTTTGTGTGCCATCAACACATACAGAAGAACATAGGGCATTCACTAATTTCCACAAAAGAACTGGAAATTACAAAAGACACCTTGTGAGCTCCCTAATGCCTAAGTTTGGGTAAGTGCTTCTCATGGTTAGTTTTTGTCAACCTAACACAAACTAGAATTACATGGGAAGAGGGAATTTCAATTAAAAATAGCCTCCATCAGATTGTCCTGTGGGCATGTCTGTGGATGAATTATTAATATTGAAGATCCCAGTCCACTTAGACGATAGGAGGTTCTACCCATAGCAGAGGTATAGTAAAGTAAGATAAGCAAACCACAGGAAGCAAGAAAATGTCCAGCTTTATTATACTTTTTGTGCTTCTGCTGTTGCTTAGGCTTCTATGCTCACCTCCATCAGAGATCAGCTGTAATGGAGATGTGTGAACCAAATGCTCTTTCTTAGGTTGTTTTTGATACCGATGTTTCTCACAATAGGAACTAAATGGTCCCTAATAGGAGTAATGTGTTTGCTTGGAGTTTGCTTTTGATGATTGCTGTCTTTGTTATGTTTCCTCTGCTCTTCATTCTTTCCTATTGTTCTCACTTCCCTAAACCATATTCTTTAATTCTCTTGTTTCTTTAGCATGCAGATAGTGTCTTTCTTCTTAGTTATTACTCTCCCCAAACATAAAAGCCCCAAATCAAAAGAGCCCAAAGACAAAACAGCAGCCCACAGAATGGGAAAAGATATTAACTAACCCAACATCTCACAGAGGGTTGATTTTCAAAATATACGAAGAACTCAAGAAGTTAGACACCAAAACACCATATAATCCAATTAAAAAGTGGGGTACAGAACTAAACAGAGAATTCTCAATAAAGGAGTCTAAAATGGCTGAGAGACACTTAAAAAAATGCTCAACATCCCTAGCCATCTGGGAAATGCAAATAAAAACAACTCTGAGATACCATCTTATTCCTGTCAGAATGGCTAAAATCAAAAACACCAATGACAGTTTATGCTAGAGAAGATGTGGAGAAAATGGTATACTCCTCCACTGCTAGTGGGAGTGCCAAATTGTACAGCCACTTTGGAAATCAGGATGGTGTTTCCTCTGGAAAATGGGAGTCAGTCTACCACAAGACCCAGCAATTCCACTCTTTGGCATTTACCAAAAAGATGCACATTCATGCAACAAGGACATCTGATCAACCATGTTAATAGCAGCATTATTTGTAATAGCCAGAAACTGTAAGCAACCTAGATGCCCTTCAACTGAAGAATAGATGGAGAAAATGTGGTACATTTACACAATGGAGTACCTACTCAGGGGAAAAAATAGAATCTTGAAATTCGCAAGCAAATGGATGACACTAGAAGAAACCATCCTGAGTGAGGTAACCAAATCACAAAAAGACAAAAATGATATATACTCAATCGTATATGGATTTTAGACCTAGAGCAAAGTAGTAGCAGCCTACAATCCACACTGCCAGAGAAGCAAGGACACAAGGAAGTCCCTAAGTAAGACACACTTGGTCCCCCAGAGAAGGGGAAAGGGACAAAATTTTCTGAGCTAATTGTGTGTATGGGGGGAGAGGAGAGGGATTTAGAAGAAAGAGAAGGGGAGGAGAGGAGGGCAGGAGAGAGACAGGATATCGGTTCTGGGTAATAATAGAGGAGAGCAAGAAAGAGATACTATAACAGAGGGAGCCATTATAAATTAAAAGAGAAATCTGGCACTAGGAAAATGTTCAGAGATCTACATGGTTGTCCCCAACTAACAATCTAAGTAATAGTCTGCGAGGCTACCTTAAAAGCTGTTATCCAATAATGAAATTGATAATTACCTTATATGCAATCCTAGAGCCTTCATCCAGTAGCAGAAGCAGAAGCAGGCACCAACAGCTAAACACTGAGCTGAACTCTGGAATTTAGTTGCAGAAATGGAGGAGTGATGAGCAATAGGGTCAAGACCAGACTGGAGAAACCCACAGAAAGAGCAGACCTGCACAAGTGGTTTTCATGGACCCCAGACTGATAGCTGGGAAACCAGCATAGGACTGTTCCAGACCCCCTAAATGAGGATGTCAGTTTGGAGGTCTGGGTAATCTCTGTGGCCTCTGGTAGTGGATCAGTCTTTATTCCTAGTACACAAATGGACTTTGGGAGCTCAATCCACATAGAAGGATACTCTCTCAGCCTAGACACACAGGGGAGGGTCCCGGCCCTGTATCACATGATATGAGGGACTTTGAAGATCCCCCATGGAAGGCCTCACCCTCCCTGGGGAGCAGAAAGGGGATGGAAAAGGAGGTAGCTTGGGGTAGGGTAGGAGAGGGAGAGTGAACTGGGATTGACATGTAAAAGAAGCTTGTTTCTAATTTAAATTTTGAAAAAAGAAAAAGAAAAAAATAACCCAAAGGAACTCACCTTTAGGAAAATAACATTCTCCTGTCTGTATTACCGTGTCTTCCTAAACTTCGGTATTGTAAGGTACCACTAGGATTAATATTAAAAGAAGAGAGACTCCACTGGTCCTCTCTATACTTGCACCTCTTAGGAGTTTACTTTTCATTTTCTCCAAGAATAGAAATACTTGAAGAAAAGATTCATTTCTCCTTACACTATAGGAATAAAAATTGGAGTATAGATACTGTTTTCATTACCTAAATGTCATGCAGGAGGATACTGATACTAAGAGAGAAGATGGCCATCCACTTCATAAAAAGAAGAGGCATCAGGGTCCAGAAAATCCTGCCCTAATAAGTACAACTCAAAAAGTTATCTTATTAGGTGTGATGCAAGACACACACACCAAAAGGTAAAACAATATAGTAATAATAAGAAGAATAGCAATTATGATAATTTTTAAAAATGATATTCATCTTTTGGGATGTTTCTCAACCATCTCATTTTAAAATATTCACAAAAATCCTTTTACCTACAAAGCATGGAGCACGGTGCATCTTACAGATTGACTTAATTTGACGACCTCCCAATAGATTCAATTTGAAATGCTCCATCCTAATATTTCTGTCTCTGTGTGTCTTTGTGTGTCTCTGACTGTCTCTGATTCTTTGTCTCTGTGCCTGTATCTCTCCCTGTATCTTTATCTGTCTCTGTCTCTCTGTCTCTCTCTCTCTGACTGTCTGTGTTTCTCTCTGTCTCTCTGTGTCTCACTTTACTCTCTCTTCAAGGCAGAAGAAGGCCAGTAAACCCATAAAGATGGAGAAACATTTATTTCTCTCTTTCTTCACTAATGGCCCTGCTCTCTAGTACCCCATTAGCCTCTCATGGCCCTAAGAGATGTATAATTGAAACATGTTTCCCTTCTTAGAAGGGACTGAGAAGATATGAATTTGTAGCCAACAGGTTCTGTTAATCACAAGTTGCAAAAGATGAGTATCAAGGATGTTCTGCAGAAGTGAATAGGTGAGAAATATCTGTAAACCCTTAACAGCTCATGGTACACAGATTGATAGCTGGGAAACAAACCAGGAACAGACCAGGCTCCCTGAATGTGGGTGTCAGTTAGGAGGCCTGGGAAGACTATGGGGACTCTGGTAGTGAAACAATATTAATCCCTAGTGTGTAAATGGACTTTGGGAACCCATTCCCCATACAGGGATACTCTCTCAGCCTAGAAACATGGGGGAGGGTCTAGACCCTGTCCTAAATGATGTGACAGACTTTGATGATCCTCCTTGGAAGGCCTCAGCCTCCCTGAGTAGCAGAAGGGGGGCAGAATGGGAGGTTGGTGGGAGGTATGGGAGAATGGGAGGAAGAGAGAACTGGTATTAATATGTAAAAATAACATTGTCTCTAATTTAAATAAAAAACTTGCTGAGCATTGGGGGTGCATGCCTTTAATCCTAGCCCTTGGGAGGCAGAGCCAGGCGGATCTCAGTGAATCCGAGACTAGCCTTGTGTACAAAAGCTAGTTCCAGGACAGCTTCCAAAGCCACAAAGAAACCCTGTCTTGAAACCCCCCAAAAATTTTTTTAAAAATCTAGGAAAGAAATAAAAATGCTTTGACTGTAGGTACCTCCATCTGATGTCTTAGATTCACAGCTGAGATTTTGCAGCATTCTCACCCTAGCCTGTCAGTTTGACAGCTACCATTTCAAACCTCTTACATTAACTCGATCTGTTAACCTTTTGGTGGCCAAGGCTTCATTGGGGTCATACAGCTCTCAGTTCCCTGGCACTTGGTTTTATAGTGATGAGTTAATAAGTGAGAAGAAAACTAGAACTACAGATTATAAAAGTTGTGGTTCTTATCACTATTTTCAATATCATAAAGTATGAAACAATATGATGTGTAAGGGGGAAGAAATGGATTGGGTTATTATAGAAGGCAGAGACTAAAAATGAGGGAGTTAACAGCTGAGCATAAGTTCCAAAATGAGATCCTCTTGACCCATCTAATAAGTTTGAGTACAACAAAGATCAATGGGTATTAATGAAGATTTTTTTCATGAAATGATTTGTGTAAAAATCTTCATTTTCCAATGACTAATCAGGAGCAATAAAGAGAATGGATTTCCACATGGCTGGGAGAAGGGGATTTAGAGGCATGAATAGAAGGCTGTGGAACCATGAGAGCATGGATTAAGAGTGGGCCGTTATGGCTGGTGAGGTGACAGATAACATGAAGGTGGCAAGTGGGTAAGAACTGATAAAATGTGGCTTTGGAGAGAAGAAACATTGGGCAGACATTAGTTTTGAGATCTCAAATTTGGAAAATACATCAGCTAATAGAAGAAAGCTAGTCCATGAGCAGCAATTTCCAGGGCCTTTACATGACTCACACTTCAGTGCCTATTTTGGAGACATCTCAGGAATAATAATGAAGGGTCTTGAATTCTGAGTCATTTTTACATGATTGGAAATGTCATTTATCCGTTAGAAAAAGCAAACTGATCATGAGCTTCCTCTTTGAAAGCATTTGTGGGCTTACTATTTTTTTCCAGAGATGGAACCATAGGCTCTGCACATATTAGGCAAGTATTCTGGCACTGAGCTACATTACCAGCCCTAAGAATTTCCTTCAAGTGTGAGCTGAAGAGGCCTAATTCCAGGCATGTGGCTGGAAAGCTGCAGGGGACCTAAGCTTCTTGTGATTAATTATATATGTAATTAAAAACTCCTATCTCAATCAATGCAGGCAAAACTACATTCTTCTTCAGTTTTCATTCATTTGTGCTGCCTTTAGTAAACACTCCATTCTTGTGTCTCCTCTGCATTCTAATTTTATAATTAATGCACATAAAAGACATCAGATCTTCTGGATTATATTATTGTGGCCAGAAGAGAGGAGAGAATGATTTATTTGGGAGACAATGTGAATTCACAGGTAGGTATTGTATTTTCCTAAATGAATCTACCTTGAGTTCTATTTTTCTATTTTACAATGAATATTCTGTAGTGAATGTCATTATTTCCCCTTTTAGTTTAGGAATGCACTATGGAACCAAACAAATTATTAGAAGGTGACCTCTGGGCTCATGGACCTTGGTACAAACGCTGCTTCTGTTCTCTCAGAGCCAGGTTATCTTAGACAAATCATTCAGAAATGAAAATTTTCTCTTTTTCTGTTCTATGAAAAGAAGATAAACACACTAATTTATTTTTCCTAGATATTAAGAATATTAAATGCATGTTAACTACAAAATTAGATTAAAAATACCCAAAACATGGGCAAGCATGCAAATATAAGAATAGTATTAGTGTATATCTCATCATGTTATAGTTCATTATTTTAGATATATTATAGGATTAAACACAAGATAAGTAAACTCACCCATAAATTATAGCCAATGTATATACCTGCAACATTTGAAATATATGTGTATTGTGAATGAGTTTAACATCTAGCTTTCTTATCTCACTGAATATAAACTGTATGAAGGAGGAATTGATATCTATGTTGTTTATTGCTCTATGCATTTTCTAGAAAATCACTGAACTGGAATACATAGTCAATAAATATATTTTGAGTGAATGGATGACATGTACTGTCAGTCTTAATTTCCTTGACATATCCCCACTGCATTGATCTTGTTCAAAAGTAAAACTAACCCTTGCACTGTCACCAAGTAAATTTTTGTCTTTAAACAACTTTGATCACTGTCATACCATCACTGCTAATGTATATTTCTTATCACATGCTTTTTTACTTAACTTATATTTAACAACATAGAATCTAATCTCAAATGTCTCCTTGATTATAATCACACATTATTTTCACAGTTGATACCAGTCACTTTGCATCATTAAAGTTCAGATACGCTGAAAATATTTAATCTTGTTTACATATTCTACCTCATTTTTTATGCTGGAGTGTTACTCATGTTTTCTTCTCAAAGCCAGTCCTATTTATGTAAACATTATATGATCAGGGAAATTTCCTCTTTTGGGGCCATATAATGTGATAACCCTAGGTGTCTATTAACCAAACATGAAAAAGGGAATCATTTCAAAGAAAGAAACATTTTAATTTTTGCTCATCCTAATTGTGTCAGTATTTATAGGTGGCTAAGACAGCCACATTGATCAACTTTGTAAATAATTTACACCATTACTCTTTAAGTGCCCATCTTCCATCTCTCAGAAACACCACTTTAGTATGAGTTCAATCCTAATTATGACTTTATACATCTGTGGCCATATGTGACTTGAAAATGAAATTAAAAACTATCCTTTATCTATAAACCACTCATAACAAACTATGCTCAACTAAATATCTGATTCGTGAATTAGATTCATCCCATTCTAGATGACATACACTCAGAGGGAAATGACCCTGTCTTCTATGCTTAGTGTAGATCATAATGCTTTCCAGAAATATCATCTATGGGCTGATTGAACCACTTATCTACTACTGAATTAAATGTAAAGTCATTGTATTAGTTAATTAATAGAATAAAGAAGGCTGCATTGCTAAAACTTGACCAAAGGACACAGATTAACCATTGAATCATTCATTTATCTCCATTTTGTGATGACCAAGTGATCTTTGTGTGGTGTGTCTGTCACAAATAAATCAACATCCGGAGAATAGACAGAAATCTGAGCTTCAGAGCTGGGACTATTATTACAGAAGTACTGGTTCAGGTACAGTTCATAACTACCTATATGTAACACTCGTTCAGGGAAATTCAATATCACCTCTGGGTTCTCTGGAAAGTACACTCAGGTACACACACACACACACAAATACACAAATACAAGTAAGAATAAAATCTAAAAAGTTACTAAATGAAATTTATTAAATTAAAAGCTTGAAACTTATTTCCTAAAGAATCATTTGAGTATTTAGAATGCAAGAAGGAACAACCTTGGTTATCATTACTTTTGTATCAAAATGGAGGTTATTATTAGTTACTCAGAGAATATGTGTCCCTAATATTCATTTAGACAATATTTTTATTCTAGTCTTGGTACTTTTTATATTTTATTATTTTTATTTTTAAATTTAAATTTAAATTAGAAACAAGGTTGCTTCACATGTCAATTCCAGGTCCTGCTCCCTTTCTCTCCCTTCCTCCTTTTCCCTCCCACCAGCCCCCCCAAATATCCCCTCATTACCACAAGGAGGGTGAGGTCCTCCATGGGGGTGTCCATAGTCTGTCATTTCATCCAGGGCAGGGCCTAGACCCTCCCCCAAGAGTTCAAGGTAAGAGTCTATCTCTCATTGTTGGATGGGAGCCCAAAGTACATTTGTATACCCAGGATAAATACTGATCTTACCTAAGCCTCCTAACTGACACCAACATTCAGGGGGACTTGATCAATCCTATGCTGGATTCCGAGGCATCAGTCTGGTATTCAAGAGCTAATCCTTGTCAGGTCAGCTGTTTCTGGGGGTTAAATCAGCCTTTGGTCATCAGTCCTCCCTGTGTGTCACTGGATTTCCTGAGTTCAGCTCAGTGTTTAGCTGTGGGAGTGCGCCTCTTCTTCCATTAGCCATTGAATGAAGGTTCTGTTTCCCAGACTCTCTGGCAATGAGATTGTAGGCTTGCACTCCCCAGATATATGTCTAAAATCCGTATATGAGAGAGTACATGCCATTTTTCTCTTTTTGTGACTGGGTTACCTTGATCAGATGGAAGTTTCTTCCTTTGCCTTCATTTGCCTGCAAATTTCAGGATTCCATGGTTTTTTTCCTGCTGAATAGTACTCCATTGTGTAAATGTACCACATTTTCTCTAGCCACTCTTCGGTTGAGGGGCATCTAGGTTGCTTCCAAGTTCTAGCTATTACAAATAATGCTGCTATGAACATAGTGGAACAGATATCCTTGTTGTTTGAATGGGCATCTTTTGGATATATGCCTAAGAGAGGAGTTACTGGGTCTTGTGGTAGGTTTACTCCCATTTTTCTGAGGAATCTCCATACTGATTTCCAAAGTGGCTGTACAAGTTGGCACCCCCACCAGCAGTGGTGGAGTGTTCCCCTGTCACCACACCTCTCCAGCATAATTTGTCGTTGGTGTTCTCGATTTTAGCCATTCTGATAGGAGTGATATGGTATCTCAGAGCTGTTTTGATTTGCATTTCCCTGATGGCTAAAGATATTGAGCACTTTCTCAAGCGCCTCTCAGCGATTTTAGACTCCTCTATTGAGAATTCTCTATTTAGTTCTGTATCCCGATTTTTAATTGGATCCTTTGGTGTTCTGGAGTCTTGCTTCTTGAGTTCTTTGTAAATTTTGGAGAATAGCCCTCTGTCAGATGTGAGGTTAGTGAATATTTTTTCCCATTCTGTGGGATACCTTTTTATCTTGCTGACTGTGTCCTTTGCCTTACAGAAGCTTCTCAGTTTCAGGAGGTCTCACTAATTAATTGTTAATATCACTGTCTGTGGTAATGGTGTTATGTTCAGGAAGCTGTCTCCTGTTCCAATTCGTTCAAGGGTAGCACCCACTTTCTCTTCTAAGAAATTCGGTGTGGCTGGATTTATGTTGAGGTCTTTGATCCATTTGGACTTAAGTTTTGTGCATGGCGATAGACTTGGATCGATTCACATGCACATGCCAGCATCCAGTTATGCCAGCACTATTGTTAAAGATGTTTTCTTTCTTCAGTTGTATATTTTTGGCTTCTTTGTGGAGGATCAGATGTTCATACATGTATGGGATAATATCAGGTTGTACGATTTGATTCCATTGGTCTACCTGTCTATTTTAGTGCCAATACCAAACTGTTTTCAGGACTACAGCTCTATAATAGAGATTGAGGTCGGGGATGATGATGCCTCCAGATGTAGTGTTGTTGAGTAAGGTTGTTTTGCCTATCTTGGGTCTTTTGTTTTTCCATACAAAATTGATTATTGTTCTTTCAAGGTCTGTGAAGAATTGTGCTGGGATTTTAATGGGGATTGCATTGAATCTCTAGATTGCTTTTGGCAGGATTGCCATTTTTACTACATTGATCCTACCTATCCAAGAGCATGGGAGATCTTTGCATTTTCTGAGGGCTTCTTTAATTTCTTTCTTTAAAGACACAAAGTTCTTGTGATACAGGCCTTTCAATTGTTTGGTTAGGATTACCCCAAGGTATTTTATGAAGTTTGTGGCAATTGTAAAGGGTGATGTTGTTCTAGTTTCTTTCTCAGCCCTTTTATCATCTGTATATACTAGGGCTACTGATTTTCTTGAGTTGATCTTGTAGCCTGCCACTTTGCTGAAGATGTTAATCAGCTGTTAGAGTTCCCTGGTAGAGTTATTTGGGTCATTTATGTAAACAATCATATCATCTGCAAATAATGAAAGTTTGACCTCTTCCTTTCCAATTTGTAACTGCTTGATCTCCTTTTGTTTTCATATGGCTCTGGCTAGAACTTCAAGTACAATATTGAAAAGGTATGGAGAGAGTGGACAGCCTTGTCTTGTTTCTGATTTTATCGGAATTGCATTGAATTTCTGTCCATTTAATTTGATGTTGGCTGTTGGTTTCTGTTGGTTTATTATGTTTAGGTATGTTCCTGCTATCCCAGATCTTAGGGATGTTCCTGCTATCTCAAGACCTTTATCATGAAGAGGTGTTGGATTTTGTCAAAGGCTTTTTCAGCATCTAGTGAAACGATCATGTGATTTTTGATTTTCAGCTTGTTTATATGATGGATTTTCCTATGTTGAACCATTCCTGCATCCCTGGGATGAAACCTACTTGATCGTGGTGAATGATTGTTTTGATGTGTTCTTGGACCCGATTTGTCAGTATTTTATTTAGTATTTTTGCATCGATGTTCATGATGTATATTGGTCTGAAGTTCTCTTTCTTAGTTGTGTTTTTGTGTGGTTTGGGGATAAAGGTTATTGAAGCTTTGTAGAAAGAGTTTGGCAAAGACCCTTCTGCTTCTATTGTATGCAATACTTTGAGAAGAATTGATATAAGCTGTTCTTTGAATTTCTGGTAGAATTCTGCACTGAGGCCATCTGTTCCTGGGCTTTTTTTGGTTGGGAGACCTTTAAATACTGCTTCTATTTCCATAGGGGTTATAGGTCTATTTAAACTGCTTGTTTGTTCTTGATTTAATTTTGGCAAGTGACAGCTATCCAGGAAGTCGTCCATTTCCCTTGAGTTTTCAAATTTTGTGGTGTGGAGGTTTTCAAAGTATGACCTGATGATTCTCTGACTTTCCTCAGAGTCCGTTGTTATGTCCCCCTTTTCATTTCTGATTTTGTCAATTTGCATGTTCACTCTCTGCTGTTTGGTAAGTTTGGACAAGTGTTTGTCTATCTGGTTGATTTTCTCAAAGAAGCAGTTCTTTGTTGCATTTATTCTTTGTATTGTTTTCCTAGTTTCTACTTTATTGATTTCAGCCCTCAGTTTGGTCCTTTCCTGGTATCCTCCTCCTGGAGGAGTTTGCTTCTTTGTGTTCTAGAGCTTTCAGCTGTGCTGTTAATTCTCTAATATAACTATTCTCTAGTTTCTTCATATGGGCACTTAGTGCTGTGAACTTCCCCCGTAGCACTGCTTTCAAAGTGTCCCATAGGTTGGGGTATGTTATGTCTTCATTCTCATTGAATTCAAGGAAGTCTTTAATTTCTTTTTATTTCTTTTTGACCCAGGAATGGTGCAGTTGTGCATTATTCAATTTCCATGAGTTTGTAGGGTTTCTGCAATTTGTGTTGTTGTTGAATTTTAATTTTAATGCATGGTGGTCTGATAAGATTCATGGAATTATTCCAATTTTTTGTAGCTGCTGAGGTTTGATATGTTGCCAAGTATGTGGTAAATTTTTGAGAAGGTTCCGTGTGGATGTGAGAAGAAGGTATTTTTTGTGGATGGAATGTTCTATAGATGTCTGTTATTTCAAATTGGGTCATTACTTCTATTAGACTCTTTGTTTTTTGTTGAGTTTCTGTCTGGTATTCCTCTCTAGTTGGGAGAGTGGGGTGTTGAAATCTCCCACTATAAGTGTGTGGTGCTTTATATGTGCTTTAAGTTTTAGCAATGTTTCTTTTACAAACATGGATACCTTTGTATTTGGGGCATACATGTTCAGAATTGAAACTTCATCTTGGTGGATTTTGCCTGTGATGAGTATGTAATGACCTCCTTCATCTCTTTTGATTGATTTTAGTTTACAGTCTAATTTGTTAGATATTAGGATTGCTACCCTCGCTTGTTTCTTGGGTCCATTTGACTGGAAAATCATTTCCCAACCTTTAACTATCAGGTAATATCTGTCTTTGAGTTTGAGATTTGTTTCTTGTATGCAGCAGAAGGATGGGTTTTGTCTTTGGATCCATTCTTTTAGCCTGTTTTTTATGGGTTAATTAGGGCCATTAATATTGAGGGATATTAGTGACCAGTGATTGTTCATTCTTCTTTGATTTGGAATGGTTGTTGATGGTGGAATTCCATCCCTTTGTTCTTTTGGCTGTTGGTAAAGTGGGATTATCTAATGCCTATGTTTTTCTGGTTGTAGCTAACTTCCTTGGGTTGAAGTTTTCTTTCCAGTACTTTCTGTAGGGCTGGGTTAGTAGATATGTATTGCTTGAATCTAGTTTTGTCATGGAATATCATTTTTTCACCATCTATAGTGATTGAGAGGTTTGGCAGGTATAGTAGTCTGGGCTGGCATCCATGGTCTCTTAGTGTTGGTAGAATATCTATCCAGGGCATTCTGGCTTTCAGAATTTCCACAGATAGTCAGGTGTGATTCTGATAGGTTTGCCTTTATATGTTACTTAGCCTTTTTCCTTAGCTGCTCTTAATATTCTTTTTTTATTCTGTATATTTGGGGTCTTGATTATTATATGGCAAGGGGACTTTTTTGTGATCCACTCTATTTGGTGTTCTGTAAGCTTCTTGTACCTTCATTGGCATGACTTTCTTTGGGTTGGGAAAGTTTTCTTCTACGATTTTGTTGAATATGTTTTCTGTCCCTTTGAGGTTTTCTTCACCTTCTTCTATACCTGTTATTCTTAGGTTTGGTCTTTCCATGGTGTCCCATAGTTCTTGGATGTTTTGTGTTAGTGATTTGTTGGACTTAAGATTTTCTTTGGTTGATAGATCCATTTCTCCTAGTGTATCTTCAATGCCTGAGATTCTCTCTTCCATCTCTTGAATTCTGTTGGTAATACTTGTATCTGTAATACCTGCCTATTTGCCCAGATTTTCTATTTCCAGCCTTTCTTCTGATTGTGTTTTTTTTATTGTCTCTATTTTAGTTTTCAACCCTTGCACTGTTTGAATTGTTTCTTTCAATTTTGGTTTATCTTTTTGTCCATTTGTTGCATTTTATGAATTTTTTGGTTTGTCCTTTCTTCCATTTCTTCCAATTTTTGGTTTGTCTTTTCTTCTACTTCTTGCATTTTGTGGTTTGCTTTTACTTCCATTTCTTGCATTTTTTGGTTTGTTTTTTTCCATTTCTTGCATTTTTATTGGTTTGCTTTTACTTCCATTTCTTGCATTTTTTGGGGTTGTTCTTCCACTTCTTTGAGTTATTTTCCTATATCCTCTTTTATTACCTCTATTATTTTCATGAAGTTGTTTTTAAGGTCATTCTCTTCTGCTTCATTTGCATTGGAATGTTGAAGTCTTGCTGGTGTGGAGTCTCTAGAATCTGGCAGTGTCATATTTGTTTTTCTGTTGCTGAGTGTGTTTTTGTTTTGTCCCTTTCTCATCTCTTCTTCTAGTGGGTGCAGTAAGAGCCCCTTATTGGTCTGGTGGTTAGGGAACCAGAGTTCCCTTTCAGTGGGTGCAAGCAATTCCAATACTCTGGTAGTTCTTCTATTCCTAGTTCTAGTTCTGGTCCCATGGGTGGAGAAGAAGACCAGGAATCTGGGGTGCTTATTATCCTGCCTGGTCCACTGGTCACTTTGATGGAAGAAAAGACCTGGGATTTGGGGTGCTTGGCTCCTGCAGGTATGGGAGGTTATCTGGGAGTTCCCAGGTACTGGAAGGCATGCCAGGATGCAGGGCCTTGTTTACCTGGATCTTCTGGTTTCCTTGTTTTATTGTTGGATGAAAAGACCTGGTATTAGACAATATTTTTAAACAATTTACCTTTCAAGAAATGGGAATTTTTTTTCTTTTCCTAACAATTGTAATGATGAACAATATTTTAACTGGAACAGAAATAAGTATAATTTCCACATTGTCTAGTGAGAAATAACAAATTATCAAGAAGCATTTACCCAGCATATTATTTCTCACAGTATCATTTATTTTCTTTAACAATATAGCAATAATTTATTAAATAACCCTTGCTATTTAATAAAACTAGTATTGTCCTTGAACACACATATTCCAGATTCACATGTAATTTTTCAAATAATGAGTTATAAGAGTTCAAAAATATTTATTTATACAAATTATACACACATTTTATGGAGAGATATTTATGATGTGTATTGTATATGGTATATCCAGAATATATTAAGATAGTCTACCTTGAAGTCAATAGGAAATTCTATACAATTGTCTCAGTGAAATGGTGTTCCATGTTATGTCATCACAGCAATACAAATATAAACAAAGTCTGCAACAGGATATCACTGTACACCCACCAGAATGGCTAATATTGAAAGACAACACAAAGGACTAGAGCTAATCATAAACAGCACAGGTGCATCACTCCCTTATGTTTTCTAAGTTATTGAAGAGGATTCACAAATAAAAAAGTTATTGCAACTATTATGGGTTCAGTTTTACAATAAAGTCAGATTAGTTGTGAAAAGAAAAGGTATTTGTTCTCCCCTATCACAAAGATTTTTATGATGGATAGTTGTGGAAATTGGTAACCCTATATTCATTGGCAAGCATCACTTAGAATTCTTATATCACAAACATTTAAGTGTTATTTTTGGTACTTTTCTAGTATAGAGAGCCCTAGTGATTCTAGTCATCTACCAGACCTTTTTTTAAACTTTGCTATTGTTGCAGGACATGTTCTAGAGAATGAAATGGAAAGATAATTATAGCAGTCCTACCATGGTAATTAGCTTGCATTCACGTCTGCCTGGTACTTCTAGACTGTATTTTGAGTCAGTTGAATCTCAACTTACTTTATGTTGTTTTCAAAATTCTTACTGATATAAGCACTGACAATATTTAGATAAAGAAAATACAGAGACAATAAAAATAGCCTCCTTTTATTCATATTTTAATTATTTTTTTTTGTTTTTTTCGAGACAGGGTTTCTCTGTATTGTTTTGGAGCCTGTCCTGGAACTCACTCAGAAGACCAGGTTTGGTCTCGAACTCACAGAGATCCACCTGCCTCTGCCTCCCGAGTGCTGGGATTAAAGGTGTGCACCACCATGGCCCAGCTCAGACTTTAATGATTTTTTAATCCAAATTATTAAGCTGGATGCCCTGGTATATTTTGTGTCAACTTTACACAACCTAGGGTCATTGGTAAACAGGAAACTTCAATGGAGAAAATGCCCTTCACCAAACTGGACTGCAAGCATGCCTGTGGGGCTTGTTGTTGACTGATGATTGATGAGGGTAGATCCATCCCAAAGAGAGTGGTTCTGAAGTTAGTGGTCCTCAATAGTATAAGAAAATAAGCTGGTCAAGTGATGTGTAAGCAACCAGTTGTGCCCTCTACTTTAGATCCTGCTTCCAGGTCCATGCCTTGAATTCATTCCTGACTTCTTTTCATAATGATGTAGGAGTATAAGCCAAATACACCCTTTTCTCCCATGTTGCTTTTGGTCAAATTATCATATGAATAGAAGCTTTGGCTAAGACCCTGGTTCAAATTTGAATCCATCCTTTCTGAAGAAAATATTTAGTTAAAGAGTGACTTCAATATAAGGAATATCTTGTTAAGAGACTGAGTAGAAAAAAATACAGTGTCACTTATCTGAATCTATGGTTATCAATATGTAATTTCCAAAATATTAGTGCATTCTCATCTGTATTGCAAGCTATCCTTATAGAATTCAAAAAGTTAAGTCATTACATAGGAGTTTTTCCTCTGTCTTTCTCACTTCTCCACAAGTTTCTTAAGGAGACACTATATAATGCATTACACTTCCAGTTCATAGTGCTAGTTCATTTAATAAAGACATCCATCTTACAAAGCAGGTACTATTGTCTTCATTCTGCACATTAAAATATCAAAGCTCACAGCTTAATTCATCTTCTCCAAGATTTTCACATATACTAGCTTATGATAAAACAGTAAATAGGCAGTCTTTCTATACCAACCTGATGTTCCCAGTACTGTGTGCTTCTCCCAAACATTCTCCTCTGGCTATCTTCTGTCTTCAAGATTAGATTTTAAGTCTTCCATTTCAAAAGATTAAGACAAAGGATTCAAAAATACTGCTCCCAGCCCTATCAAGGTTCACTTTGCCATCATTTTATTTTCCTTGAAACCCTACAGAATCCACACAGGCATGCACAAACACATGTATATTCAAGCAAATGTATGTACACATGCACATGCATACCTCTATATAATTTTCTTCAACACGATAACTTTAAGTACCACCAATATATTTTTGGTTGCGATTTTCTTACAAGGAGCAAATGGGAGTTATTTTTCCTAGGAATTGCATGTAAAATGAAGATAAATTGTTATTTACACATTTAAAACTCAATGAGGATTAAAGAGACAACTCTGCACTTAAGAACATTCTTGAATTGTTCTTGTAGAAGACCAAAGTTTTGTTCCGAGCACCCACATAGGATCTCACAACTAATTATAGGTCTACTTCTGGGAGCATGGATATCCTTTTCTGGCCTCCCCCTCATGCATAGTGTGAATATATGCATGTAAGCAAATTATTCATTGGTGCACAGTAAAAATAAACCTAAAAACAATGAGTAACTCTCAGTGTGTAATGTCTGAGTTACACTGAGATGCTTAGCTCCTGAAGCCTCAGTTTGCCAAACTGAAGTTCATCCTGTGCCTGGAATGTCTTCTTCAGTTTACACAATAAATAAATGCACCTAAATCAAGAAGTAATCCTAAACTTAACCTAACAAAGGATATATAATGAGTTGTAGGAACTCTGTAAATGTTAAATGTTCTGTAGTTATAGTTTTTCAAAATTTTGTATTTCTTAACTTTTATATCATTTTTGAAAATACAATACTAATATTGTTACTGAGATCTAGACTAAGAACATTATACTAACCAACGAGAAGATAAAAAGTTATTAGACCCAACTTCACACTCAGTGATTTAGAATCTCTTTTTGTAAATATGAAGCAGAAATTTACAATATTAATATGTAGTGAAAATTTTTGTGTACCTCATGAGCTAGTAACTTGGGGCCTATTGATCACAAACAATTAATGTTACAGTGAAAACTGGAAAAATGTGGGGTGTGTTCTCAGAATCTGGAGTTTTTAGTATTATTTTATCTTTTTCATGACTCAAATATGTTCATTTTTTATCTTGAACCATACATAGATAGAACTAACCCTTAACATACAGATCACCTGAAGTATTCAATGACTTTGAATCAAGTATTTCACAAGTAATTGATGTTCAATAAATATTTACTCAATAAATGAATGAATGAGTGACATGCAAATAGAAACAAAATCCAAACGATATTAATACAATGATTAAAATTAATAATGTGTCTTATAAAATACCCTTCTGAAGGACAGATTTGTATGCAGATGAATTAATGAATAAACAGTGGAAACATTTGTGGCTGGCATCTGAGATAATGAGTGAATGCAGAATACAAGATGTTGAACAGCCGGGATGAAAATCCTCTGTTGATGCCTTTAGCAAATAACTGATTTCTTTGCTTGGTCCAAATGTCCAGTCTTGGCTTCTGACACCAGCTGATGTTTTATCTCCTTCCCATATTGGAGAGAAGCAGCTTGCTGGCATGATGTCACACACTGTAATTAAATCACATTTCTCTGATAAGATTTGGAATGAAATAGCATTTGGTACCATAGATTTTTCTCTTTGTTGCAAGTAAGTATCTATAATATAATGATATCTAAGATAAAGTAACTTGTCAAAGCAAATGACAATATTTTGTTGACAAAATTTTGACCTTTGGCAAGTTAAGTAACTCAAGACTCAATTTCTTCATCTAGAAGTGTATAATATTTTATTTACTTTCCAGTATTGTTAGAGAAAAGATACAATGATACAACCAAGTTTGCTCCCTGAATACGAATGTTTGGTGACATAAATTATTAGAGGAAGGTGTTAATAAAATAATATTGGAATAAATGGGTTAAAATTCATTTCAAGTTACAATTTATTAGGACACACATCTGCTACCCTCTTTTGTCCACATTGCAATCTGATGGGCAAGAATGTAGTATCTGCTTGTATTATTCCAGGAAATAGAGTTTAGGCTAAATTGACTTTCTGAAATGTTTTTGCACACAGAGGGAAGCGGCAGAAGAACTTTAACCTGAGCCAAGCCAGTGTATGCAATGTTCTTTGTCTTATTGCATGACTGTCTGGGGAACTGGACATCTGTCTGGAAACAAAATTGAAAATATCATAATACAATAGCTATTATAGTGGGATTCAGAAAATCAGAGGGCTAAGCTCAAATGAAGAGGAAAAGGGCAAATGCACTCCTTGTTTTAGACGGTGCCAGCAGGATTTCCACTTTCCTGGGTACAGAGAACTTAGACAGACCTGTGTTCAAAGCCAGTTTATACATTCACGGTCTGATGTTGATAGGATCACCTTCTCCCCTTAGGTTTAAATGCAGACTGAAACTACCAGCCCCTACTTTATTGGCAATTTAAATTGGATGACAGTGAAAATGTGGCACCTGGTAAAGAATCTCTGATTGTTAGCTATTGTTTCAAACCTATCTTGAAGTGAATAATTCCCTTCATTTTGGGGCAGGTTACTCAATGTTTTAGGTCCAGTTTTTGCCTTCACACAGCTTTGTGACTTCAGGAAATTTTAACTTTTTCTGAACTTGGGTTCATGAGAGTAAAGTTCACGAGATCTAATGTAATCATAAAGTCTGCCCTGATATTAAAATGTGAGAGAATGTGGAATATTGTTTTGCTAATCTATTGTTTAACAAAGAGGAGTAGTTAGAGAATATATTTGATAACAGAAATTCTTTTTGTATTTTTTACAGTTTTTCATGGCTCTGAGCTGCCATGAAACTGTTAGAGATAAAATACCTTGTGCTGCACAGTGACCTCTTATCTTCCATACACACTTGTGCACCACAAGAGTGTTTTGTCCTTTAGAGAAAACAATTTCCTTATCAAGCTTGAATACACACATATACACACACAAACACACATACACTAAAAACAGAAGTACAAATCACCCACAACAGTAAAAGCTGTTAATTATTTTTAATAGTGCATATAGTCGCTTCTTTATGTTTTCAGAATGAATGCATGTTTTGTGTAGAAAATTAAGGAAGACACACGTACATACATAGTAGTATAAAAACTCAGTGGACACCAAATCTGGAGAATGACTGTTTTGTCCTGGCCTGAGGCTTTGCTTGAGTTATAGACTTTAACTCATTGACCTAATCTTCCAAGAGAAAAGCATCAATGGTGGACTTGCCTCTAAATTGGAGTGGTTTGGATGTTGTATTAGCTGCTTTCCCTGTTTCTATGATAAAATATCCTGACAAAAGCAACTTAAAAGAGACACAGCTTATTCAGGCTCATGATATGAGCAGACAGAACATCGTAGAGGACAAGTTATAGAAGCTTAAGCTGGTCCATAAACATCCACCATAAAACAGTAGAGACTGATAAACACTTGAGTTTGGCTCACTTTCTTCTTGTTGTTCAGCCTGGTCCTACAGCCCCACAGAATGTTAACCCCAACTTTAGGGTGACTCTTCATATTTTATAACCTAAATAAGTCCTCAGAGATATGACCTGTGAGCTGTCCCATCAGTGACTCTAGATCCTGTCATCTTGACAATCAATATAAACCTGAGTCATACAGTTATAGAGAAAAGGACTGAGATGCAAAGTCCTTTCCTTCACTGTAACTCATCTTTCTGTCTCTCTGTAGCACACTTACCCAGAACAGTGCATAGCATACATACACAAGCAATGTCAGCATGATATCCAAGTTTAGGTTGTTTAGTGTGTATCTAATATATCTATTTTCATTTACTCACCTAGAAATTTCTACGTGATATTCAGAGAATAGACTTATTTATAGACCAGGGTCTTGGTGTCTAAGTTAGGGACAGTCTCTAACTTTTGTAGGTATCAATTTAAATATCTAAGTTGCAGATATAAAATTCTTTCTCTCTTTTGAAATGTTTATTCCCATGAATAAAAAGAAAAAAGTAATCTAACCAGTAAACAAATAATTATTCTCTTTGCAATCATCTAGATATATGGAACTTTTGAGAATCCTCCTAAAATAATATCCATCAATCTCACAATCTGCTTTGGTTCCAGGATCATTGCATACAGTCTGGCCATTAGTCTAAGTAAAAATATCTGTTCTGTAAGTGCATTCTTGAATAAAGGAAATATTTTCTAGATAGAATGGGCAGGTTTTTGTTCAAGTAACAGACATTAAATCTCATGCTATCATCTTTCCAATTATTGACATGGCAAATTATTGCCTTAGGGTAGATACAATCCTGATTTTTAAAAGTTATATATCCTTGCACTCTAAAACAATAGTGATATGATTTAGAAAATTATACTTTTTCTGGAAAAACACAACTGAGAGATTTTTCTCTTACTCATATTTTATAATTTAAATAGTGTTACATATGTATTGAATATAAATGCACATTATTAAATGTGTTGTACACATGGTATATGACAAAGATATTGAAGTTTTAAAGTACAGTGTTGGTCAAACTATACCTAAAAGAACAGCCTCAGATGTTCTGGGAACAAATTTTATAAAAACCTCATAGGAAGCAATGAGCCATAACTTTAGCATTCCCCTGGAATACATTCTTTGTCCCTGCCATCCAAACCATAACAATTCATGCATACATTGTAATTATGCATACATGTATTACAGACTGTTAGGAGTACTAAGATACTCATTTAACATATATATACACACACACATATATACATATACACATATATGTATATATATATATATATATATATGCCCTGTCCAGTGAAGTATAGGGTAATGTCAAAGACAACCACTCACCTGAAAATGTAAAGTTGTTAGACAAACCAGAGCAAGCTAGTATAAAGAAAGATCCCTCCTTTTTAATGAGTCGTAACATTTTAGTTCATGAGTACATCATAATTTAATTAGACATTTCTTTATTGAGAGACAGAAGAGGAATAATATCTTGGAAAGATTTGCTTGCTCAGTAGCTACAAGTAACAACCAGATTTTATACACAGAATGAGGGAGGTTTGCAAGCACTAAAATAGAATGATCACTAAGAGTTACTGTTAAATTAAAATTACAGGAAACAATATTTGCATTGGCTTATAAAATGCATAACATGTTCCTGGAAGGCTCTATAAGAAATTAACAGCTGCTATCTTAGGAGGTAGAAGCATAGGAAGTGGGTCTAACAAGTAAGAAAGCTTCTGCTAAAATTATCTTTAAGAAAATTCTTAATATTCAGTACTGAAATCATCTTACATTTTAGGAATAAATTGTACTGTGTATGCCATTATAAAATATATAGTAAAGTTTTATTATTTTTGTTGCTGAACATTTAGTGTCCACTTATTGTCCATCATTGCTGCACTGCTTTGAAGGAAGCATATTACATTATGAATACCGTTTCCTTTAAGGTTAGATCACTGAACTATTGACTCCAGTGTCCTATTTTCTATAATGTTATTTGTCCAACATACCTTCACTCTTAATGAAACATAGAATTTCTTAAAGATTTTATTTCTTTATACATTGTGTTTAAAAACTCCATCGAGATCTTACCAGCCAAAAGACATCTGATATTTTCATCTATAAATTTTCCCTTACTTCAAGATTCATATGAGATATGGAAGCCATGTGTCATTTTTAGATTTGCAATGTGCTTAATCCAAATACATCTTCTAAACATTTAACTATTTATCTATTAATGGTAGTTGCTCCTCCTTGGTCCTAATTGAGACCCAGGATGCTGATTCATCCATGATATATATCACCATTGTAACTTACATAATTAGCTTCTATCAGGTGATCTGCTTAGGTGGCTTATTCATAGTCTTGTTTTTTGATATTCAGCTTAAGATATGAGACACATTGTAAGAGGTCCTAGTTCTCTGTAGATTGTCCTTTCCTCTCCAACACTGTTAATATTACTGTTATTAGCAGGGTGTGCAGAATCACAAATGTGGCTCCTTAACTCATGAAGTTTATTTGGTCACAACTAAATTTTTCTATACATTGTTGTGGTCTAGAAACTTGGAAAAGCAGGGAATGTATTCCCAGGGATCATTCTGCTTTAAAATTCTCAGAGATCATGACTCTGTATTATCTAATGATCAAAAGTCTCTATATTTGTACTTTTCAATATGAATTCAATATGCTATACTTTTAGCATGACTTTTCAAGTGCTACCCCAAATCCCCACCATAGTTTTCAGTGAAAGTTACTGAATTTATATACTATATTGGGGAAGGAGGAAATAATCTCCTTAAACGGTTAAATAGTGGGATTTGTTAATGCACTGAGTAAGTTATTTTTATATCCCGCTCAAGATTTCAGTAGTAGCTTTAGATCTTTCTCTTCTTAAAGCAATTTTTATTCTTTATTAGTTTAATTCTAAGAAAAACTTAAGAGTATTTTTGGTAACATTGTAAATGGTCTCCTTTTCCTTGCAATTTATGGTTGGTTATTGGTACAAAAGGACATTCTTGAAGGCTTCTGCGGAGTGTGTAGCTGGAAATTTTATTTACATTTTCTAATTATTTTCTGTAGTTTATTTCTGAGGATTTTCTTTGATACCCTATGTGCATTGCACTGTCATCTGTATCTAATTATGCTTTTGACTTTTCCAGTTGTTCCTGCTTGTTAAATTCTTCTTACTAAGTTGCAGACTGTTCACACAGTGTAGAGTTTCAGAGACAGTCAAAACCTCCTGCATGAAATTTTGCATAAGATGTCTTATATTGTTAAGGATCATTAATAAGCAGTAATTATCAAATAAAAAGCAGTGACTGATCATTTGTCCAAGAAGCATATTTTATTGGTCAAAACTGTTGAATTTTATCAATTACCTTTCTAAATCTATTGAGATTTTGTCATGTTTTAATTCATTTCATAACTCTATATATTTTATGAAGTTAAACAACTGTTCATACTAAATATTAAGTGTTTAAATATTTCTATGTCTTGTTTTTTATGATATTTATTTTTGTTAGTACAATTTTATTGAACTTTATTCTTATTTCTCTCAAATAAAGGCAAAAGTAATTCTTACTGTCACCCACTCTAGGCTGAGTGGGTCATTTGATGGTTGGATGTGGGTATCCTCTAATTTTAAAATGAGAATAAGAAATAAGTTGGTATGGTGTATTAATTTCTAAGTCTTTGAGAAGCATGTATAAGACGCTCAATAAACATTGCAGTATCTCTTTTTTTCTGGTAATTTTACCCCTACCCTCACACCTATTTCCCTGAACTTAATCTTCCAGATATACTCCATGGTTATTTTATACCATTAGAGCTTTGCATACATGGTACCTCCTGTGAAGAACAATATTTCTATTTCAGTCAGAATGAACTGGATATTCTATTTCCACTTTCCCATGATGATTTATTTCTTCTCCATTTCAACATTCATAAATTACAGTATCGAACTTTTCTGTTTTCTTATCTGTTACCATGGGACTATGAACACATTTGATAGTAGAGAAGCTTGTTTTAACATTTTGTTACCTCAAATTTTATACAGTACTCATGATTCATACAGTGGGTGCTTAGTAATGTTTTTGGAATGATAGGAAGAAAAAAAAAGGGAAAGGGATACAAGAAGAAAGGTAGAGAAGGAATCAGAAAATAGTCTAGAACAAAGTAAATTTTATTTTTTCATTTTATTCTAATCTCTCTTTTTTTGAGTTCTCTAGATTGGGTTTCTTTTTTTCCATATTTTTTATTTAACTTTTTATACATGTCACTTTCAGTTCCCTCTCCCTTCCTTCCTACCCCATCCCCAATCCTCCCAAACCCTCACCCCCACTCCATCTCCCCTCCACTCACCAGGGAGGGCAAGGGCCTCCATGAGGGATTTCCAGAGTCCATCACATTATCCCGTGAATGGCCCAGGTTCTTCCCCATGTGTCCAGGCTGAAAGAGTATCCCTCCACGAGGCATGGGTTCCCAGCGTCCCTCTGTATGCCAGGAATAAATACTGCTCCACTCTCCAAGGTCCCACAGATTGTCAAGGCCTCCTCTGTGTCACCCAGGTTCGGTGGGAGGATGTCTGGATCAGTCCCATGCTGGCCCCCCAATAATCAGTCTGGGGTCCATGTGATGTCCCTTGTTTAGGTCAGCTGCCCCTGTGGACCTCGCCAGCCCGATCCCGATTCCCTTGGTCATCACTCGTCTTTTCAAGTGAGTTCCAAGAGTTCAATTCGGTTCACAGCTGTGGGTGTCTGCCTCCATCTCCATTCTAATCTCTTTTTAAATTTTTTTCTTCTCTCATTCTGTGATCATCCTGACCCCAGTTTCCCCCTCTACTCCTCCACTTCTCCTTTTCCCCAAATCTACTACTCTGTTTCCCTTCAGAAAAGATCAGGTCTTTCAGTGGTAACAGAAATAAAAATTTACAATAATATCACAGCTGAATGAGGCAACCCAGTAGGAGGAAAAGGGTCTCAAGCACACATGAAAGAGTCAGAGGCACCCCTCCAACTCACACTGTCAGGAGTCCCCTAAGAACGCCAAGCTACACAACAATAACATTAATGGAGGACCTAGATCAGACACATACAGGGTGAGTATGTGTTGCTTCAGTCTCTGTGGGCACCTATGAGCCCTACTTAGATGATTATGTAGGTCATGCTCTCATGGTGTCGTTGACCTGTCTGGCTCCTACAATCCTTCTTCACCGTCTACCTTAGGGTTCCCTAAACTCCACCTAATGTAGAACAAAACAAATTTTAAAGTGTTTTAAAGAGTGCTTTGAGTGGTAACTATCCAAATAAGCAGACTGCCCAGAAGACAGAAAACCCTTCATTATGAAAAGTCTTGTATTCACTGGATAACCTTGAAACCCTTAGCTATGTAAGGAATTAAAAACTGAAAAAGAAATAGAAGAAAATTAGTTTGAAGTTGCTTTCAGTCACTGGAGCCTGTAAGTCAGTGATGGAGATTCAAACTGATGAAGATGTGGAAATGTGGGTGTCAAGGGTACCATTATCTCCAATGAACAGTTTAATCTGTATTCTGTATGCATGTAGATTGTAGACTTTCAATTCCTCTGGCTTAATATACACCCCTGAAGGAATTGCTGGGTCTCTTTTCAGGGATTTTCTAGTGAGTAGTTTGACTCTCCTGTCTTTAATCAATACATTGGAGACATTAAGAGGCTGGAGAAGTCGGGCGGTGGTGGCGCATGCCTTTAATCCCAGCACTCGGGAGGCAGAGGCAGGCGGATCTCTGTGAGTTCGAGGCCAGGCTGGACCAACAGCCTCCAAAACAATACAGAGAAACCCTGTCTCGAAAAACCAAAAAAAAAAAAAAAAAGAGGCTGGAGAACAGAAAGTTTTGCCATTTTTGAATACACACCTTATGTCTTCATGAGATAGAAGAGCACACGTGATTAACTCAGATTTACTCATTCATCTTGGGATCTTAGATTTCAACATTAAAGAGAATATTTGGGTTTGGGGGGTCACAGAGAAAACATGCTAGGGTAACCTATTTGGAAGCTAGATATTTTTCTGGGTATGTTTTTATTTAAATTGGTAACATGAATGCTTCACATGACAATCCCAGATCCCTCTCTCACCCCTCCTCCCTTGTCCTTCTGCCAGCCTCCCTCCAGCCCCCCATATCATTCCCCAGGGAGGGCGAGGCTGTCATTTCATCCATGGCATGTGTCCAGGCTGAGAGAGCATCCCTCTATGTGGAATGGGTTAGATAGTTTATAAACTACTATTTTATATTTAGTATAAATAATGTAAGACATTATAGATTCTCCTTTTGAAGTGAACATGGATATAGTGCATGCTATTATAGACCTGTATTAAACAATATTTCTGCTGTCCTTTCTTCAGGTAGTAACCCTAAACTGGAGGCTCCAAATCCACAAATCCATGTAGCCCATCCTCCAACCCCAATTTCCAAACTAGGACTCCAGACTCCACAACCAATTCCTCATATCACTGTCTGTTGCCACCACCCTATCTCCTAAAGACCCAAGACTCATAATACCAACTCCAACTATGCCTGTGGCCTGCCAGAGGACCATGTGCTCCAAGCATTCTCACTTGCATCCCATTCTCAAGTACACCCTCCTCCACAATACCCACCACTCCTTCCTAAGGAGAAATCCTCAACAACTCACAAGAATTCTGAGGATTGATTGTGAATGTATTATGACTCTACAAGAGTTCTGCCCCTGCATTTAGAAAGTTCCTCTAATTTCTTTAAATGCAAAAGTTTCAAAATCAAGAATTTAATTTCTTCCATTGAATACTAGGTTGCCTAAAATTTACCATCCACGGACTTGTATGAAGCCTCATTGCATAAGAAAGAAATAAGATGCCTTGGGTGTTAAAATGTATAACTAATTTCTCCTATTGAGAATAGACAGAATGACTACATGCCAATTTATGAAGCTTTCATGATTAAAAACATATCCCCATAAATCTTCAAGATATGCATTACAACTTTACTTCTGTTTGTTTAACTAAAAATCTCTCTCAAGGATCACAATTTTGGAATTTAGCCAATATTTTTAAATTAGTCTTTTATTTGTGTCTGTATTTCCAGGAGACAAATACTTCAACATCTGTGAAATTTGGGCTTAGAAAGAAGTAGTACAGGATTTCAAGTTAGGAGTACATTTATATTGTAGGTATGATTCTTTGGTATAGGTAAAGGTGTTGTAATGAAACTCTAAAAAAGACTATACCTACAGCTTCTACCTACAATTATTTCTTGCTAACCTGCTTTCAGAAACATTACAAAAATTGCTTACAGTTACAAAATGTGTTAGCATACACGTTGGGCATGCATTTTAGTGGAAGACATGATGTCTGGACAACATTTTACAAAACAATTTAATGCTTATTTGTTTACTTAATCAAACATTATCTTAGGACATAAAGAGAACCTATTTTATACATGAATAATATACAAAGGAGTGTAGTGTGGCTGTATAGATAGACAAGAGTGACCTATTGAGATACCAAACAACTCAAATCTTAGTTTCACATTTCTAGGCTCCTTACCTTCATATGACCTTTAAAGAGCTACTGAAGGATTTGAGGGGATCATACTTGAACACATGTATATATAAATCTTAAGAAATGTGACTAGTTAGTATTTTGTGTTTCTGTATAAATATACAGATGGGTGGGGAATTTATATAGATCCATGTACACATGATGTTGAAAATACTGTGCCTGCTTTGGATTTGGCACTCATAGTCTACTAGCATGGTGACTACTGCCCTCACCTGCAATACTCATATCAGTGTATGTGTCATCCTGAGTTTATGTTGCTTTAGACTGCCTTCGTCACTAGTGCAGTTCAGTCCTTCAGACTTCAGAGAAGGAAATTTCCCATTAATACATTCTATAGAGAGGAAGTCAGAGTTTTCAGGATAGAAACAGCCATAATTGTGTCTTCAATTTTTTGTCTGACCGGTCTGGTCTTATTTGTTAAGTGACTGGAAATGGTTCCTTAAACAGTCAATAAGGGCATGAGATAAAAGGTTTTTTTCCTTTTGTATGTCACACGCATACACATACACACACACACACACACACACACACACACACGAGAGAGAGAGAGAGAGAGAGAGAGAGAGAGAGAGAGAGAGAGAGAGAGAGAGAGGGCAGGGGAGGATTCTACTTCAAAGCCACATAAATACATAGTTCAGTTCTCCACCCTCCACCAAATCTTATTTCCACTATGGTGACCAGATACAATATTTAATAAATACTATAGTAAGGATTTTCTTGACTTGTTCTGCTTAGATTGGTAAAAACGTGAAGTCCAGGTGCTGAAAAATGGATTAGGGGTTAAGAATACTTTCTGATCTTGTGGAGGACTTGAGTTAGTTCATAGGACCCATATCACATAGCTTAATTGCCTGTACCTCCTCCTCAAGATTTGTGATGCTTCCTTCTGACCTCTGAAAAAACTAGCACTATGCACACACACACACACACACACACACACACACACACACACTTCAAGGTAAAATAATTCTTTAAAAATAAGAGATCTAAGCACACTAGTGTAGCCAGCACTTTTATCCTCTCTCAGTTTAAAACACAGTATCTGATGCTTTAGTCACTACTGTGCCACTTTGGCTGCTGCAGCTGGGAAGGGCAACTGGCTTGCCCTTCAGATGTCTTAACTCAGTACTTGACAGCTATTGAAAGCATCCCAACCCAGAATCATTAACTTACTTAAAACATGGAATCTTCTGTGATTTTTTTGTAAAACTATTCTACAGTTGTTAAGCATAATCATTCTAGATGAGAATACCATTTCAAAATCTCTAGAGCTTAGCAGCTCTAACTCTTCTTTTGAGAAGATGGTTGCTGGAAGTATATAGCTGCATTCTTCTCACCACTGCATAGTTTTCAGGGAACAAAAGAGTTAACAAAACAATATTTATAGTCTCATTTAATTTTTTTTGTTAGACCGCATTTTCCCCTCAACTTTGGCACCTGCTACTACTTGTCTGATAGGAGAAAACAAAAGGAATGAAAAAGAGCAAACAAACGTTAATGAGAAACTCAGAAACAGCTGAGATGCTTAGTTTTCAACAGCTTTCTTGTTCCATAAACATGTGGACACATGGTTTTGATTTACTCCTGCATATTTATAACAGGGTTGTATTTCACTGATTAGAAATGGGTTTCTGCTTGCTGTGACAGACTGGAAATGGAAACACTACAAAGAATGTTTGTGTTCATTCTGTAGGTTCACTGAGAACCTACTATGTGGGCTAGACTGAATGTTTAAATTGCATTTATCTGTTTACTCTTGGCATCATCTTTATCAGTTTGGTATCGTATCTGTTCTGTGTTTGTATGAAATAAGGAACAGAGACAGTAAGTAACAACTCAGGGTTAATCTAAAAAAATCTAAGAATATAGGGAAATTATAGTAACTTTGAGACCAAGAGTCTGAACAGCTAATTCGTGAAACCAGACTTCAAAATACTTCCTGGATGTTTACTTAACTACACTCTCCTTCAAGTCCTTAGCTACCATCTTACTTAGGGTTTCTATTTCTGTAAAGAGGCAACATGACGATAATAACTCTTATAAAAGTATTTAAGTTAAGTAGCTTACATTTTCAAGGGATAGTTCATTATCATCATGGTACAATATGGTGGCTTGCAGACAGACATGCTTCTGAGAAGTAGCTGAGTCCTATATCTTGAGTCTCAGGCAACTGGAAGTGATCTGTGCCACTGGGTGTAGTTTGAGCATAGGAAACCTCAAAAAACTCCCACAGTGACACATTTCCTCCAAAAAGGCAACACCTCCTAATAGTGCCATTTCCTTTGGGGCCATTGTCTATCAAACCACCACAGATACCTTTACCTGAAAATAACTGTTTTCTCATAATTCTTCAGTTTTGGGAAACTATGACCAGTTTTCCTAGAAACAAACTTCTCCCTTTTATGTTTTCTCCATAAGTTATGGAAAGATTAAAACAGTCTTAAAGAAACCAAAATCGTACACTGACAGACAAAATACATAATATGTCTCTTCTGGGACCATGCCTTATCCTTATGCTACAGGACACTATGGAAATAGCATGCATTCATCATGATTGAACAATACTGGGCTCAGTCATAGGTTATTGTTATTTCTAGACTATTTCAGCCTAATGAATTCTTAACCCCTGTTAGTATCCATTTTCTCATATCTGCACAAAAGGCCTGGCATATAATGTTTACCACAACCTCTCTCCATTTTCATATCCTGGTTTCTCATGCTTATATATGGCACCTCATCCCATTAAAAATCAAGATAAAAAGCCCAGTGGGATAGTTCAGAAGGTAAAAGTCATTGCCACTCAAGCCTGATGACCAGGGTCTAAAAGGTTGTCATCTGACATTCAAACACATGCTATGACACATTCATGTCGATATACACACATACACACGTGTGCACGCACGCACTTATTTCTTAGCATAATCAAGACAATTTCATAGCACTATTGTGCTTCTGCCATGGGTCAATGTTCTCTATAGTGACAAGAAATAAAACAAAGAAAGAATCATTTCTAGAGGTCTGTCACGGTATGTCAGATACTGCTGAAAATCTATTACTTCATGAAGTCCTTGTATTGTTTCCAATGTGCATTTACTTTGTCATATCAGAAATTTAACTGCAGTGATAGAAAAAAGAATCAGTACTATTTTTCTTCTGCAGCAAAAAGCCCTTGTAAGACTGGCATGTTTGTCCTCAGATTTACTGCAGTTGTGGCATGACTTCTTTGCCCACCTGGTCTAGATAAGGTAACTTCACTCCAAAACCCTGATGACTGGCTTTTAGAGCATCATAAAGATTGTTCCAAAAACTTTAAAGGAAACTTGAAAATTTTATTGTTGAAACTAGGCCAACTAGTTTGAGCTTAATTACGGGTTTGTTACCAAGGAAGAAGATGAAAATAGAAATTGAGGAAGCTACAAGAAATGTTTATAGTATGCCCCAAATTCAGTCATCCTGCTGGCATCTTAAAGATCTCTGTTTATATATCTAGAATATAAACAACAGAGCCCAGGTGACAACTACAGTGCTTGCATTGTGCTTGAAGCTTAATATTCTTTATTCTTTGAAAGGCTATTGGAAGACACATTCTAGAATATTTTCTTAATTTCACAAAAATATTTGAATGTATTCCAGGCACTATTCCAAGTGTATAGAGTTTTATAGCCTCTGATTCCACTGAGTATATATGAGAGCACTAGGTTGGAAACGGTGGTCGATTAGTCTCCTTCTGTTTTTATTACATGATTTAGTCCACAAAAACTATTTAAAATTTGAGAGAAAGTATCTCAAAGATGAAAAACACTTTTAGGATCTATGATGGTGTAATTTCAGGCCATGGCCACACTTGGATTAACTGAGGGCTTTCAAGTTGGTACTAAATCATAGCAGCCTGTGAAACATAGACCACCCCCTTTCTATTATTTACGCTGATAAAAAATCAATAATAAGTATTTCAATGACAATATCATATAGTTCTTAAAACATTTCATGCCTAATATCTCCTTGGCTCTTCCAATAACTCAGACTGGTACTGGCTTCATCATATGAATGAAAAAGTGGTCATTTAGGATGTTTAATGTAAGGGTAATGCTGAACTCAAAGTCTTGAACTCATGCTTTCAGATCTAAACTCCTGTATTCTTTCCATGAGCGCATTCTCTATGATATTTCATAATGCAAACAAAATATAACACAAAGGTATATTTTAAACAGACAAATATTTATCAAGCATCATCTCAATATCTAATCTTCTTGGCAGTCTTCTATCAGGCACTATTAAAAATGCTTAACTTATTTGAGGGGAAAAACAATTATTCACTAATGAATCACTTGACATTTCCTTAAACTAAACTGGTGGAATTAGTGGTATTATTTTTAAATAGATAATTAACCAGTTGGCATGTATATCAAATGATTTTAACATGCAAAACACTGGCAAAAACATCTACTGGTTAAATCACTCTTTTTAACAGCATTATTGACAGAGATTTGCTTAGGATATACTATGAGAAAAACCTTGTAACAGACTCTGCAAAGTGGGCACGTGCGCGCCCACTCGTGTGTGTGTGTGTGTGTGTGTGTGTGTGTGTGCATGTGTGCGCCTTAGATAATAGTTGTGTGTAAATGCCTTACACCTAATATGTGTTCACATATGAATAACTGGTGATGAAAGAAGGTAATAGTAGAACAAGGAAAAATTTATTAATTTGAATTAAGAAAATCCTAACTACTTCCCCTTTGGGTGTTGTTTCAGTTGTGTGAGGGAAAAGAGATCCCAAAAGAAGTATGGACAGTCTATCTCCCTCCTTTAAGCCTATCACAATGTATGGATTGTTCTCAATAAATTCTCACTGAACCAAATAGTCACTTTCATAACATTTTTAAAAATTAGTATCTTCCCTGCCCAGGTACCTTGCTTTCTGAAACTCTCCCCCACACTTTGTGACACGTAATAGAGATTAGAGCCCTCTGAACACATCATCTGTTCTTGTGGACTCTAATCTTGCTTTCACAAGTCTTAGTCTCACTACCATACCTAGACCAGAGAACTGGAAGCAGATACTATCAAATGGAAGCTCTGGTATGCAATATGCCAATGCTGCATTCTTAAGCACAGTCGCTGATTCCTCTCTCTTTTCCAGTATCTGCTCTCCCTTCCATACACCCTTTTGTCATTTTCTAATTAGTTATGGATAAGGAACATAGCAATGTCCCTTTTGAGGTCTTTAATGAATCAATCCCTCATTAATCGCTTTTACTGAGGCATGGAAACAAAAGGTTGCAAGCTGATTATCATCTTCATTGCTGGAGTCTGGGCATGGAAAAATGGTGCCTTTGGGATTCCCTTGCCTTCTTTGTGCAGGACTAAATTTCACAGTGGGAAAAGGTTGATGTGGAAATACATTTTAATGATAATAGAGATGATGAACTTTATCAGGTGATCAAAACAGAAATTGCAGCTGATAACAAAAAAACTGGAGGCAAATTTTCACTTTTCCAAACTCTGAAAAATAAAAAGAAGATATAATGGATATTAAACCATTGTAGAATGTTTCAGTTCCAACTAGAGTTGCCTTGAAAGTCAGGAGTTCTCTAATGAAAATATTTTTAATGAAATAAGACAGACAGAGCATTATGATGTAAAGATTACAGCAAAATTGGGTCCACAGATGCAATGTTCTTAAGTGGCCTCTGGGAACCATACAGATGAGCCACAGACACAGAGAAAAGCAGCATCATTCACTTGTCACTGTGTTATATGCAGTGTATCTAGGTGACGATCATTCCTTAAAACCATCTTACAAGAACAGTGTTAACCTATTTTATCATTTCTAACATGCATGTCTTTTCTGATGTTACTATCTGAAATTTGTGAAGATTTCGCATTGTCTAAAATATTATTGGGGTACCTTTGAAGCTCTCACAATAACATTTCTGTTCACTAGTCCCTTGAGGGTTCTGTCTGGCAGAGCTGCCATTGAGTTTGGTGGGAGAGGGGGAGACCACAGTGGCAGTGTAATCAAAAAGGTCAAGAAGCCATGTTGGCTTGAACACCTATAGTTCAAGCCCTCCAGAGTCTTTACCGCCAAAACTGAAACCTGTATATTCCCTGGGTGTCTTCTCTCATTCTGAGAGTATAGCCCCCAGAATATCAGATGTGAAGAGGAGTCTTCTATTACATTCCTGGTTTGTATATTTCTGCTTCTACTTCAGGGCAATAATTGAAGAGATCTTTAAAATTTGTCCTGACTACTTTCCCTATTTTCTGAAGGAAACTGGTTCTTACCAAACATGTGTACCACAATGTCATCAAACAGTAAATCTGTATCCCAGACAATGGGATTTTTGTTGTCCCCAAACCCAAATGTCTTTGCAAAAACCATTTTTCTTCTCTGGGAATTGGTTTTCATCAAATAATAAATGCAAATGGGTTGACAGGATGAAATAGGTTGACTAGAGAGGAAGTCATGTACTGTATGCCTCAAGTGTATATTACACATATGATATCAATCTATCGATTAAATCAGTGTAAACAGGCCCATCTGACTTTTAAATACTTTTCAGATGATCAAATAAAGGCAGGCAGAAAGTATGTCTAGGGTCACACAGTTGGAGGTAGAGATGAAAACTAATAAGCCTCAGTGATCTGATTCAGAGCTTGGGTGTGCCATGCTCCTTCTTGGAACTACTGTGTTTCCATACACATATGTACAAAATGGCTTCATACATGTGTGATTGTCAGAGGGAAGATGTGGAAGATTGTTGATTATGGCCTGTTATCATTGTGCATTGTTTTGTCTATCTGTGGTTCATTGCTTATTACAGATTTCTTTAGCCAACAAGCTAGATATACCCATATAGACAATAGTTTTACCCAAGGACAGAAGAAGCTATATGAAGTCAGGTGGCAGTGTTATGTCCCATGATCTGCCCCTGTCAACAAATATCCTACCTTGTCTGCTATGGCACAAATTCAGACCACCATACCACATGGGACTATAGACTGTGATTCTACCATATAGACACCAACTCTTCACTCTTTCAGACGCTTGCAGCCCTCCATGCTGTCTCTCTGGATTTTCTCTGTAACAGGAACTGTCTCTTGCTAATATTATAGGACTCCCTTTGGTGTTGTTTAGCAACAGAATGAAGAAAATTCACATCATACAACAGAACTCATGCAGAAGGTTTATTGAGATGGGCACAGAAGATGCCTCTGGGGCAAAAGCAGAGACAAGGCCTGAAGGGGCTTGAATTTTATAAGGGAATGTAGCATATGCAAACAGGAAGAACGCTAAGGCAGCTGATGACATAATCTGTCAGGACCCTGAGAGCTGGCCAGTGTAAATGCCTGAGTACAAACAAGTGCACAGGGAGTGCTCTTAGTGACTGCAGTTGAGGACCCTGAGAACCGGCCAGAGTAAATGCTGGATGCTAACACCCTCCCCAGCTCAAAATTTTCCATATACTTCCTAAGTAATGTGATTTTTGTATTAACTGTAACTCGTAGGTCACACTGACACTTTTATCAGACTGAAAATAAGACATGGTGCAAGTTTAAACACAGAGCTCAGAAAACAATGTCCAAAGCTAAGGATAGAAAAGTGGGTAATTCCAATAGAAACCTAGCTGGGTTCATTGCTTGTGAACAGATTCACATTACCTAGAAACATGGAGACTGACGTCTTTGTTAGATCACAATACCATTATGTGACCTACAATGACACATACATTATTAAGAACTAAAGTCAGCATAAATACCTTCTTTAGGGGCAATCCTATGAAAGATTAATGTAATAATAGCTGTAAAAATAGAAAATAATGAGGAACTTTAAAACATCATCTTAACTTGTGTTATATAACCCCCATCACATTATGGTCAATAGCAAAATGTGTTTAAAGTATTATTATTGAAGTAAGAACCTCATCATCTTAGTTCTGCCACTGAAAACCAGGTCATCTTTACCAGATATTCTATTTTCACTAAACATCAATTTTCCTAATAAAATTGTCTGTTTTCCTAGGAAAATAATATCATTATCTACTTTTTAGTGTTGCAAGGATTTAAAAGTTACTATGTAAAGGGCCTAGCACTCTTTTGGCATACTACAGTCTCTTGACTCTCAGGTGTCAAGTATTATAAAATGCATTATCAAAATATTAGAAAATTAGAGGCACAAAGCAACCCAGTTGTACTGAATATGCTCTTGGGTGACAAGAGACTTAGATTTAGGGCACGAGTTTCTGAGCAAAAAGAAAAATGATGTTCCTTTGGGATGGAAGAAAAAATGATAAATATTCAATATATTAAACTCCTTATTCTTAAAGACATTAGAATTACAATTTTGTGACTATATGGTAATAGGCAATGTCCACAGTTGAAGCCTCATCTTCTTGGACTAAGGGATGAGCCTCAACAACTGCCTGGATAGCATATGCCATCTCATGTTACAGACTGGCACCTCTGCACAGAATCAACCCACAAGTTGTTTCCCCAAACAGCCCAAACAGAGGCTGCTATTCCAGAGATATCCTATTCCCAATCCATATTTGGTATGATATTTTTTGGGGAAGTAGTCGTCTCTCCAGATAATTCTGATTCTAAGCATAGAAGTTCTGCCAAAAAGACTCTCTGCTTACATTTCTAAGGTCTGCTTTGTCCTTTGAGAACATAGTTTGGAGAATTTTGGTTGTCTCTTTGCACATACCTGCAGTTGCCCTGGGACAAGATGCAAGCCAACAGAGGCATACATTTCATACAGAATCCCCAAGAGTATTTCACATGAGATATTACTTGGCTCATGCCCTCTTCAAAGGTATGTCTTATATCCCAAACCCACATTATCCATTTCAAACTATTTGCCAATCAGAGAAAAACAAAAGTATCTGTATTGCAAGCCTATAGGAGTCACAGTTATCATTTAGGTGCATTTAACTATATTCTTTTCCCTAGATATGCTATAATTATAATAGGCATACTTTAAAATCCTTTCCTATCATTTACTTAATGTATTTTAATCACTTTTCTATATGATTGCACAGAAACTCCTTGGGATAGCTTTAACAACCTCTTGTATTCTGACTTAGCTATTCATCTCTACTTTTTCTGCCAATATCCCATTCTTCTCTATAATACAAAGATAAGTGTTGCTGGCTGTATAATTCTGTCTTCCTATCCCAACTTTTGCATATTTTTTTGGTTTTTACAAGACAGGGTTTCTCTGTATTGTTTTGGAGGCTCTCGATCCAGCCCGGCCTCGAACACACAGAGATCTGCCTGCCTCTGCCTCCCAAATACTGGGATTAAAGGCATGCGCCACCACCACCTGGCATAACTTTTGCATATTTTTTTACCATGTATACCTTCACCAGAGGTTGTAATCACTGCTTCACCAGAAGAGGTCATCCTTAACTTTTCAAAGGAAAAAGATTTAAAGTTAAAACCTCTTATAGAGGTTTGGGAAAGTTTGAGATGACAAGAAAAAGGTGACAAGAAAAGAATGCTGTATCAATTCTTCAACTGTTAGCAACCTGGAAATTCTCACAACTGACACTGAGATACTATCACAGCAAAGAAGGACAAAGAAAAGATGCTCCATCTCATTTTCCACCATTTCTCTTATTTCTTGTCATCATTTTCAAAGGACAAGCCCCAACTTTATAAGCCAGAAGGCCAGGATAGATTACATTCTATTCTGTATTTACCATCTGCTCGCTTGGTAAAAGCAGCCAAACCCGTCAAATAATTGACCAGGAGAAAGAACAAGAGACCCTCCTCATTTTGCTTTGATTTATCCTTGGTGGTTTATCTGTGAAGCTATTTGATAAAAAAACAAGGGTGTGGGACTGTTATGCTCTGTTAGCACTGTAATTGTCTCCTATACTCACTGCATGGTTGTAATTTTCATAGCTGATTAAAACCCCTTACCAGGACTGTACTGATGTCTCTGCTGGAAAAATGTTTGTCTCATAAGTCTGATGACTTGAGCTCGACCATGTAAGCCACACAAAAATCTGGGTGTAGACTTATATCTGCATCAGTAATTCCAGAAATGAATGTCAGAGACTAGAAGCAATTAGCTCACTATTCGGGCAGCCCAGGTCCTGTTAGTACAGTGGAAATAGGACAAACTCTGCTTCAAAAACAATGTAGAAGAATAAGAATAGGAGGAAGAAGAAGGAGAAGGAGAGGGAAAGGGAGAAAGGGAGAAAAGGAGGAGGAGGAAGAGGAGGTGGAGGAGGAGGAGGAGAAGAAGAAGAAGTAGAAGTAGAAGAAGAAGAAGAAGAAGAAGAAGAAGAAGAAGAAGAAGAAGAAGAAGAAGAAGAAGAAGAAGAAGAAGAAGAAGAAGAAGATGAAGAAGAAGAAGAAGAAGAAGAAAGAAGAGGAGGAGGAGGAAGAGGAGGAGGAGAAAGAAGAGGAGGAGGAGGAAGAGGAAGAGGAAAAAGAAGAAGAAGAATATACTCCCAGAAAATTTCTCTCTGCATCATTCAGATGTGTACCATAACATCTATGTCTTTCTCCTCTCTCCCTTCTTACCTTCCTCCCACCCACACGCGCACACACACACACACACACACACACACAAAGTAAATAAATTAAAAATTGAAAATGTCTTACAATCAGAGTCTTATGTCAATGTTGTAGTATTAAGCATAGAGCCTTGAGTGACATACACTCTTCATAAATATACATATATACCATTTCTGGAATATCCCTTATGTTAGTCTTAGCACTAGCATCACACTATACCTAACATTTTTACCATAAGTTGATTTTTGTTCTTTTTTTAAATTTTATTTTCCAGTTTAAATTTAGATAAGAAGCAAGGTTGCTTCACAAGTCAGTTCCAGGTCCCTCTCCCATTCCCTCCCTTCCTCCCGTGCCCTCCCCCCCCTGTTATCCCCTCATTTCTCCAGGGAGGGTGAGGCCCTCCATGGGGGTGTGCATAGTGTGCCATTTCATATAGGGCAGGGCCTAGACCCTTCCCCAAGAGTTCAGGGTGAGAGTGCAACTCACATTGTTCTATGGGAGTACAAAGTCCGTGTGTATACTTGGGATGGGTACTGATCTGCTGCCCAAGGCTCAGTAGATTCCCTAGGCCTCTTCACTGACACCCAGATTCAGGGGGTCTTGATCAGTCCCATGCTGGCTTCCCAGGCTGATGCCTGGGATTCAAGAGTTAACCTTTGTCTGGTCAGCTGTTTCTGGGGGTTAAACCAGCCCAGTCTTAATCCCTCTCTGTTACTGGCTTTCTTGAGTTCAGCTCAGTACATAACCAAGGGAGTCTGCCTCTTCTTCGATCAGCCACTAAATAAAGTTTCTGTTTCCCAGACTCTCTGGCCATAGGATTGTAGGCTGGCACTCCCCAGATCTATGTCTAAAATCCATATATGAGAGAGTACATGCCATGTTTCTCTTTTTGTGACTGGGTTACCTTACTCAGGATGTTTAGTGACATGTTCATTATTTTAGAGTTGAAACTCTAGACCGTAAGTCTATGAAGGCAGAGGCTAGGTCAACGACTGCTTCTTGATGCTCCTGTTTCTAATTATAGACATACAATCCATTGTGTATTTCAGTAAATAACAGTTCAGAAATCACCTAGTTGGGATATCTCTTTTTTTTGGTTTTTCAACACAGGGTTTCTCTGTATTGTTTTGCAGGCTGTCCTGGAACTAGGTCTGTAGACAAGGTTGGCCTCGAACTCACAACAGAGATCTGCCTGCCTCTGCCTCCTGAGTGCTGGGATTAAAGGCATGCACCACCAACTCCCGGCTGGGATATCTCTTGTTCCACCAATAGTCCTTCGTGTCCTCAATAATGTTCATACTGTACTGTCATCATGTTCCCACAACAAAGGATGCCACCATTTTATTTCTTGCCAGAAACAAAATTTACTGGGCCATAAGCAATTGAACCTCACAACCTATAAACCAACAAAATTGCAAAGAACCTAAGGAGCTCTGGCTACCCTATCGTGGCACTGCTAAGACTTTACCTAGTCATTACTATCTCATTCTCTTGGGCTGGAATACAATGTTTAAAATCTCGTGCTTCAAAAGAGAAAGAATAAGGCATTAGGTGGGTGCTGGTCTCGATCCTGTAGCTCTTGTTCCACTATTTAATTAAGAGACACCCACCCCTACCCTGGCAGCAAAGCTCTTCTCTGTGCTATATCCTTTCTCTGACAAGAAAACTCTATGGAATTCTTTGTTTCTATCCAAAGGTTATGGACTGACCCCTGTCCTAAATACATTGTCCATAAACACGGTGTTCATCATCCCATTTGCTCTGCTAACCTTTGCTATGTTCACCTTTCAATTGGAATCTATTAAACCCAGATCACACATCTTGATGGGTGTTAGACAAAGTAAACATGATGGAAGTCAGTACAAAATACAAAGCTGAGTTGGTTGTAGATACAGGGTAATGGCTTAAGATGTTCTTTGAGATTGTGAGGATAGACACACAGGAAGCAATATCATATGAAATAGGGGTACAAAAGGTAGAAATGAATCAGGAGAAGGGATGATAAAATTTGGTACATGCAAACAAAGAGGAAGGGGTAATTTAGGCATTTAAAATAGGTAAGAAAAGTATCACTTAAATTGATGTTTCCTAATTAGAGGGACCACTTTTCAATTTACCTTCCTAAACTTTGAAGGTGGCATGACTACAGCATTTACCAAGTTGTGCATTATAAATAGGCATGTAAATGTCCCAGCATGGGAGCTGAGAGTGGGAGGCAGCTTTTGGCAGAGGTAATAATGAAGTGAATCCCATTAGTGATGGAAAGGCAATTAAGAAAAACCTCAATGAAGCTCCACATCTGAACATCTAGCTGAAAGATTGGGATTTGGGAGGGGAAAAGGTTAAGCACTCAGAGGCTGTTTATAATGACTTTAATTAGATGGAAAATGAATTGTTTTGCTCTTTTTTTAAAAGTCTCTTTCCCTTTGCTTTTTAAAGGTAGCAGAATTTGTAACAATATTGAGGAGCATGCCTCATATGCAGTCTCATCTGTGGAAGGCGTTTAGTGACTGATAGGATGTTAGTCACATTGTTCTGATCCCCACAAGCACCATGTGTTGAGGCAATGTCAATTGCCAATGTGCAGTTGGCAGACTGTATGGCTTATTGATGAGGAGGCTCCAACTTCCTAACAGGAAGCTGACCTTCCCTCAAGACATAACCTCACAAATGCCTTGAAGCCACAGAAGAATGTAATACTTTATATATTTGGGAGACAAAATTTGTTAAAGAATGGCATGCTAGAAATAAAGTGTCCTACATTTAGTTATCAGTAGGAGTCTGTTGTAATTGGAAAAAGATAGGTATATAATTTGCCTTAAATCTTAAATTTTTTTCTTTTTAGGCAAAAAATGGTGGAAACATTTGTTATTGTTGTTGTTGTTGTTATTATGAACAGTATATGACATGATAGTTGAAACTTACAAGTAGGTTTCATATCCTCAAGGACATATTTTTCTGAGGAAGTACTTCCCTCATTATAGAGATGAAAAGACTGAATTGATTGAAAACTGATTATCAGTTAGAAAATGACACAGACAATACAAAGACTGAAGTGTTAACAGTCTATTTTCTACATCCCCAGAGTTGTATCATGCTGACCCATAAGCAACAACAAAGTCTAACTCTGGAATTCCTGGATCCCTCATGCTTTTGATTTCTGTGGAAAGAATTCTGAAGAGACATGGAGTAGCATGGAAGAGAGGCAGAATTTGTTGTAGGGTACAGCAAAACACATTCTCTGGGGTGGGAGTGCAAAACGGCTGAATGAATTAGTGCCTTGATCTACCATCTTAGTTAGCCTTTATATTTCTCAGGTTTCTAAAGTATACAGTGATTCCTGAAGTTGTTTAGCTTTTTTCCTGCCCAAGTAGTTTAGAAGCCCCATGTGGACAGAGTCTTACTGTGGAAATATTGTATCCTTGTTCATCTCCTTCAAGTATCTGGCTAGGAAGTAATCTTAGACGGTTTAAGGCTCCCAGAGTGACGTATGCGTAAGTATTTATTAATGGCATTCTGGGGAGTTCAGGATGTCATATCTCCTCCCAGACCCAGAGCTATGGCTTGGGTCCCAATCCTTTGACCAATAATGACATCTTCCGTACCAGTTCTTGGTGATATAGGCTATGGATTATTAGGATTGGGTCCAGTTCTAGCAATACTCAAGCCTTTTAATATCTGACTATGTAGCAAGAACAGGATGCAAGCCTTAGGGATGATCAGACCTAACAAATGAGAAGCTAGTGGCCAGTGGCTTTTCTGCTACTGTTTGGTTTGTGGCTAGAAGTAGATCCCAGCTGGAGTACACTGAGCCTGGAGAATTACACCGAGAAGAGTGGGTAGTATTTGAGGTTTTTAGCTTTTCTGTAGAGCATATAAAGATTCTCCAAGCGATTGAAATGATATTTTTAGTTCTGAAAGTAACCTGGAGGTAGGACAGCCCTCACCCAGCTGGTAGACAAATTTCCATGACAACCGATGATCAGGTAGAGATTAATGCAAAGGCACCATCTATAGAACACTAACTCTCAGGCCTGCTTATACAGTGGAACCACTGGGTTTTTAAGAAATATTGAGGCTTGCCATCTACCCTAGAGATTCTGCTTTAATTGGTTTGGGGCACAGACATGTCATCAGGATTATTCTTAGGTTACTCAAGCGATCCTAATATGAGGCTTAGTTGATTAGCTTTGTAAATGTGTTCTTTGCTAATTCTGTATGGCCTTTGCTGTTTTATTACCAGGTAAACTTAAGTATCTTTATTTACTCTAGTTTTCCAATTCCCTACTATTTTCTGTTATCCTCCCTTCCAGTAATTCTCACTCTCCTTTTCCTTTCTTTCGCTCTTTTCCTTTTACAAGTACCTGCACTTCAGTCCTGTGTGGTATTCAGTGCTGCCCCATGTAGCCTTGTGTAACTATTCAAGTTCACCTACATTAGAAGCAAGACAAGAACATAGACCCTGATCTCTTCACAGCCAAGATAGTACCTGTGCCATTCTGCCCAGCGTCTCATTAAGCACTGAATTTATAATTTAACCAGAAGTACTAGAAAATTAGCTGATAGTGGCTTCTGAAAACTGTGGAACTTGGTCTTTAGAGCCAAATAAGTAACAGCCATTAATCATTTTCTTGGCAGATGCTATTTCTATGGAGGAGTGAGGGGATGGTCTGAAACTGATCGTTTCTTTTATTGAGAGGTAAGCATACTGTTGCAAATTATATTGTTGATTATGAACACTTCTTCCTTTTAGTTTATTGGTATATCTTTTGTTAAAAGTCACTTTAATGAACTTCCCTTTTTAAGTCACTAAGACAGTTTCAGGTTGCATTACATCTGTACATTTTCAAAGGGAAGAAAGATGGTGAAAGAAGAAAACAACTTCTTTCTTAAGGCAGTGATATTAATCACAAGACGTTGTATGCCTGGAACTGAATCACAACCCAGGTGCACTGTGAGATGCTGCCCAGGGTCGGGATGATGGGCTGCTCAGTCAGCTGAGTTGGTGATCTCTATCTAAAGGATGTCAGTCTGAACCCTGAGGGGTTTGCTGGGGTATGTCAGTCTGACTGGCTTATGAGACAGAGAGAAGACATTGTACTATGTGGCAGCTCTTGTTCTGCTGCTCTGCCACTTTTAACAGTGGACCGTTGATATGTTTGGGTCTAGGTGGAGCAGGACAAACTTGAGTGTGGCAATCTGGTTGTACATGGTGGATGTGAACACATGGAGGAGGGTCACCAGGAGAAAGTGCCATTGAATGGGTGTGAACAATAGAGTGGTGTTAAGAGAAGCTTTTCCTTTACTAGCTACTTTGGTATATCCCCTGCCAGTCGCCTGGGCTCTGCTGCTTTGTAGTCCCCAAATAAACACGCAGGAGGCTATATTAATTATGAAGATGTTGGCCTTGTTTGTTTCTTACTGGCTACCTCTGAGTTAAGTATTTACCCCATAATTGTTAATCTAAGTATTTCTCTTACCGGAGAATGGTTCCGGGCATCCTACCCCCATGGCGTTACATCTCGGCTCTCTTGTGTTTCTCCTTCCCAGAATCCTCCTGGACTCCTAGCCCCACCTATCTAGATTCCTATAGGCTCAACAGTACTTTATTGACAAATAACAGGCAAATAACAGGATTTCCCCAACATCTCCTCTTTTCTGTTTAAACAAAAGAAAGGTCTTAACTTTAACATAGTCAAATTATATACAACAGAACAGTTATCAAGTAAGAATACAGTTACAATATTTTGTCTATCAACATTCAGCAAGATTTAAAGAAAATGTCATCTATCTCACTCTTGTGAGTCCAAAGTCCTATATGTAGCTTTTCTTTTATCATAACTAAGGAAAACTATAACTATCTGTTCAACTCCATCAAAGACCACAGAAGGATAATATATAAACACTAGGATTGACAGAGACATCTTACTGCCTGGACAGTCACCCAAAGTTCCTCTGTAATGTTGGGGCATCCATCTTCAGCCCATAGGCCACAATGTGTCTGGAACACTTCTCAGCAAAACAGGAAATTTCAAACTGTCCATCTGCGCTGGCAGTCTGTCAGTCATTTTTCTTTGTCCTGTAGAAAGTCTCTTAGACTCTTTCATGAAGCAGGAACCCTATAAGACTGAGTTCAGTAGTCACTCTTCTGTGGGTCCTGCATGTCCAGCTTATACAACAACAGTCAAGCAGACAGGCAAGAGCAGTTTCTTGCCAAATGGCTAATCTTGCCATGTTGAAAGCAAACTCCATAACAAGTTTCTTCGATGCCCATCTTCCTCTCAGACGTAATTGGTGCTGCCAGGAGTAGACATTTCTCATTGTCAAGAAAAGCCCTAAACCATTTTAAATGCCATTTTCTGAAGGTCTTTGAGAGGTTTGAAGACTGTTTATCTATCTCAAATATTTTTCTGTATATCTAGAAAACCTAACTAACCTAACTATAAGTTCTGACTATTAAAAGTAACTATCTATAGTCTGTATTCAATTATGCATTACGTTTTAAAAGATCAGTATAAGCACAATACTTAATCAAGAGGAGAAATATACACATCACAAAACTGACCTTGAATTTGTATCAATAAATGAAAAACAATACCCATAACATAATTCCCTTTTTTACCATTAAAAAAGATTGGCTGTGATCATTAGCAGATTATAAGCAACCCATTTAAATGAAAACAAAGATTTATAAACAAGATGGGAATTAGGACGTCGCTCATTCCAAACTGCTTCCTCCTGGAAGGGGGTGCTGTTCATACCATGGGGATCATGACAAAACTCAGAAACCTGTATAAGTCCGTATTTTTGGCGTCTGTAAGACTGCATCATCTTAGCTGTTTCAGTTGTTGGAACACCTGGTCCACTGCTTATGGGGGTCTTGGTTAGTGAAACCACAGAAGCCTGGAAGGAATCCTCAGCTTTTCATTTTCTGTAGAAACATAAGCAAAAACTCCTTTTCCGAGTAACATATCCTTATACTTAAATTTTGAAGTCAAGGCATTTTCAAAAGATAGAAGTTGGATTAATTCAGCAGCATTTATAATCAAGTGTACTTTAGCATTTGTTCCTTCCTTAGCAATCAAAAAACTGCCGTTTCAAGATGGCGGGCATAAGCGTGATTTCAGCTTACCGCCTCAGTCCATGCTGACATCCAGCAAAAGCTACCACTTCCAGCTGTACGTACACACCTTTCAATCGTTAGTAGAGTCTCTTAAAACAACCTTGCTGTTTTTTTTTTTTTTTTTTTTTTTTGCCGAGTCAGGAAGACTCCATTAAGCGAGCTTCGTGAATCTCGGCTTGTTGCTAGCAAAACAGAGCACACCTGAGGAAAATGCTGCTACCAAAATCTGTGCTTCTCTCCGTTCTTCTGTTTCTAAAATTCCTTTAAAGCTTTTGTTGTTTTGCATGGAAATTCAATCCCACTCCTGACACCATTTTGTTAAGAGAAGCTTTTTCTTTTGCTAGCCGCTTTGGTATATCCCCTGCCAGTCGCCTGGGCTCTGCTGCTTTGTAGTCCCCAAATAAACACGCAGGAGGCTATATTAATTATGAAGCTGTTGGCCTTGTTTGTTTCTTACTGGCTACCTCTGAGTTAAGTATTTACCCCATAATTGTTAATCTAAGTATTTCTCTTACCGGAGAATGGTTCCGGGCGTCCCACCCCCATGGCGTTTCATCTCGGCTCTCTTGTGTTTCTCCTTCCTAGAATCCTCCTGGACTCCTAGCCCCACCTATCTAGATTCCTATAGGCTAAATTCCTAAGGTACTTTATTGACAAATATCAGGCAAATAACAGGACTTCCCCAACAGAGTGGGAACCAGGACAATGCTGAAGAGATGGGATCTATAAGCTTGCCTCAGACTTCTGAGTCTGTCATGAGAAAGAAAACTCATTTCAATTCCCATTCGCTGTGGAGTGTGGATGCTTTTAGCATGCTCTGCTTGGGGATTTTGTGGGAGTGGAGGAGACGATTTTCTTTTTTGTCCTGTTGTCTGCTTTTGTAAAGATAGATGGTTATCACAACATCTATCTCACAGCCCTGAAGGAAATGATATGTGCCATCTCTAGCATTGCTTTCAATGACCAAATTGGACACAGTGAATGATATGGGCAAAATTGTATTCATTTAGCAACGTGCATCTCAGAGGATAAATATTACCTGGAAACAGTACTAACACTTGACAGGCAGGGTGCGGAAACAGTGAGTAGTGTAAATTGGTCATTTAAAATCTCAGCTTTCTTTATTTTCACACACTTCCTTTCTGAAATGCCAAACCCAGCATCAGTTCTCAGGGACAGTGGTATAATTATCAGACTTTGTATTTGAAGAGTTGCTTCTTGTTCACATTATACAAATGTAGAGTTACTACTTTGCCTTTTGCTTTCATGAAGTAGAATTTGGACTGTTTTGTGCTCCCTAGCAACTTCGATCAAGAATGAAATGAATGGGTGAGAGTGATGGTTCATTTGGTAAAGTGCTTGCCTCATGATGAGGACATAGCAGTTCAATTCTCAGAACCCACGTTTGATAATAAAATAATAATAATAATAATAATGAAAATATTTGTAGTAATACCTCTGGGCATGGTGGCACACACCTGTGTCCCAGAACTCTGGAGTTGGAGTCAGGATAATTTTGAAGGACCATACGACAGCCATCCTACCTAAATCAACATTTCCACCTAAAATTGAGACCGTTTCAGTAAAAAAATCCTCAAGTCAGATTGGCTTCTGATCTCTGTATGCAAATACACACACACACACACACACACACACACACACACACACACACACACACCTATTTAGATCATAACTGCCATAAATGGTCCACTATATATGATATAAGAAACTAATAGCCTTGTTGTGTTTGGCATGGTTTGCGATAATTAAACTGCATGACCTACCTTAATAGATATTCAAGGGGTGTTTTCTTTGTATCTGGGTATCCTGGTCCTTAGAAAATGTATAGTTACACTGAAGCCATCCTTGCAAGTGAAACATATCACTCTACAGTGGCTCTAAGCTGGAGTTCCATTGTTTATGCATAACATAGGAAAGCCCATAACAGTTTGAATACTCCTTCTAGGCCTTTGGGATGGAAGTAGCTTTGCAGGTTTTACCATCACAAGAGGTACCTGTAAATATGAAGTGAGAAGGAATATATGGGTGCAAGACATGTTGCATAGAACACACAAGTAAGCATTAAGCTGAGGAGAAAGTTTCATTTCCAAGGATGGAGCAGAGAGGAATTTCCAGGTAAGCATTAACAGGGGAAGTTAAAACAGCATCAGTGCTCATACCTTGTCCTGCTTAAATGTACAGTTTAGCAAACATCTATGTAAGACTAGTTGTGGCCTTAACATCTTTAAAATTGTCCAACAGAGGGATCAGTGGCTGAGAAATATTAAACTAATGATGTCTAGTTGTAATCTTGCCACTAAATAAGAGGCAGGAGGCCAAGGTTTTGGACCAGGACTCCATACTCCAAAGGAAAGCATGGGACTGACCCAGACCTCCTGATTGTGGGTATCAGTGAGGAGGCCTAGGTAATCTATGGGGCCTTGGGTAGTATTTATCCCTGGCATACAAATAGACTTTAAGTGCCCATCCCACAATGAGGGATGCTCTCTCAGCCTGAATTCCTGTGGGAGGGTCTAGGCCCTGCTCTGGATGAAATGACAGACTCTGGAGATTCACCATGGAGGGACTCATCCTCCCTGGGGATCAGAGTGGAGATTGGGTGAGGAACTGGGGAGGCTGGTGGGGAGGGCAGGGGAGGAGGGGAGGAAATGTGAGCCGGGATTGACATGTGAAAGAGCTTGTTTCTAACTTTAAAAAAAGCAAGAGAGAGAAAAAAAGTAATATGGAAACCCACCAGTGGACTATGGTCCACTGTTGGGATTTGATAACTAATTTATGATAATATGTAATTTCCTAAGTCCTCAATCACTTCACCTTTAATGATACCAGCTCTGACAAATGTGGGTGTAAAGGATTGGCACCTGCATTACGTAGCGTTACTAATAAATTATAAATTCATTAAAAGTGGAAGGCATTTTTATTGGTTGTTGATGATGAATGACTGCAACACCTTCCCTCTCATTCAAATGTCTCTGTCTCTCATTTGGACAATTTAAGCTTCATGATGCAATGATAGTTTGATCCTCAGCTTGGTCAGTTTTCCAGTGCGGAGAGTCACTTAATATACACGGACAAGATTATAGTAGGGTGTTTATACAGACTTCTTTCACTGAGATCACGCTTGAAGGGTCAAAGGATTGAGGGGTCATCTCTCATTCTCTTGCAGAATTATCAGGGAGCAAAATATTGCATCTTTTCTGCTGACATGAACTGATAGAAAATTGGGAGGGTTTTAGAAACTCTGTAAGTCTATTGACATGCTTCTGCAGTGCGTTAACAGGCCTTAAGTTATTGAGGCGTGTGTAAACCAGGCTTGTAATTCAGCCTCTCCATCTGAGCCATGCAACCCACAGGGAACAGAATGAAAACTTCATGTATCTTATCGATTTGAATTGAGGGAGCATCTCTGCAAATCACAGGCTGTTGTTTTTACATGGGCAATACAGAAACTAAATTTCAGGTGTGTTGTATAAGCCACACAAAGTCACATAGGTGGTAAGCAGCCAATTCAGAACTCCCCTGACCTTCAAAACTACAGAGGGTAGAAAGGTGAAGTAATAGAGAGGCAGGAGAGGGACTAGAGCAGCAGGCATGTGGGCAACTTTGCAACTTAAAAAGAGTGTACAGGAGAGTCAGTCTGTTTAATATGTCTTGTCTCAGTAAAAAAGGATGATACTCTTTCCTGAGAGTTGTAAGAGGACTAGATAAATTGCGAAGTCCCCAATACGTACAAAGACCCAGGTCTAGCTAGCTATGACATAGCACATGCCGGACTCTAGTTCCAGTATATCGGAGGCTCTTAGTTTACCTGTTTGTTCAGAAACCATGGTAAAGCATCTTGTGTATACCATAGTCTCTTCTTTGGCTAGAACTCTATCCTTGTAAGTGAGCATGATTTTAAATACACCTCACTTTGGAGTATATGGTGATGTGAGTTTCCCTGCACCCAGTTCAGAGATTCATGAAGAGCCATAGTTTGTCAACATGATTTAAATTCTCTAGCAAAGGCATGGCCATTTGGACAGTAAAAAGAAATGATCAATTAGAACAAGTGGGAATATCACCAGTTCCCACAGAACTGGAAACTTTAGAGTAGAGCTGGATTTATTCAGTGCAACCTATAGACTGAGAAAGCCTATGTAGAGAGGAAAACCTCAGAAATGAAACCATAAAGGCACATGAAAAAGACACAGGAATAGAAATGGGAGAGTTAAAAGATGTGGCAGGCAACATTGCAAGCTATGCTAGGGAATTTGGAATTAATCCCAAGTGAAGTGGAGAAATAATGGATTATTCTAAACAGAGGAATGCCACCATGAGAATGTTATTTTCTTTTGATTTTTCTCCTCCTACTTTCTGTAGCATCTCTTTTTTTTCCATTACAAATAAAAATGCAACCAGAGGATGTATTTCTTAGAATCAAAAATGAATAGACACTAATGTGAAAGTAACAGGGGCCAATTAAATGGTATAAAAGACATGGTGGACTTTTGACAGATAAGAAATTAACTCGGTAATTGTTTATCAAGCTCATGTTACATCATAGATATTAATCAGCTATCTAGAGAATACATTTCCAGTGCCTTCTGCTCCTCTGGGACCTTTCATTCTGGTATAAAGATACAAAACATTAAAAACTATACTGCATAAATATGTAAAATACATACATATGCAGAATATGCATATCTAAAATCTTATATATGTATATTCAAATTATGACATGCCAGAAAAAGCATGAACCTAGGAGAGGGAATGAGCATGGCATGGTAATGGCAGGGGTCAGGACAGATTTCACTGTGAGTTTGGAAGTCTGTTTTCAGTATATACCATAAGTACATGCAGACCAAGATGTGGGTGTCTAGGAAAGGCGTTCAAAGGGAGATGCAAACCACTGGGTAGGAAAGTGGAGTTCAAGAAGAACAATGTAATGGACAGGGTTTATCAAGGTGGAAACAGCACCATATAAGGTCATTGGTGAAATGAATGTGGGAAAAAGAGGAACATAGTATTTACTACTATAGAAGTTGATGGAAGAAATCTCATCTCCATGAAAGGGAGAGATTATTGAATCACCATTTATAGCAAAAACTAAAATAATATGTACACATGTAGGGAAAGAAGAGGTGGAGGATTTGTAGAGTGTAACCTTCCCTGCCATCTGCCTGGGCTCTGCCACAGTTGCAGTCCCCAAATAAGACACAGGACACTATATTAATTATGAAGCTGTTGGCGGTTTGCTTGTTTCTTACTGGCTAGCTCTGACTTGAGTATTGAATTCATAATTGTTAATTTAAGTATTTCTCTTACCAGAGAAAAGGGTCCAGACCTCTTACTCCTCTAGAGGCTATATCGTGACTGACTCTGCCTCTCTTTCCCAGAATCCTCCTTGACTCCTAGCCCCACCTATCTTGCTTCCCTATTAGCCAATTGTGCTTTATTCAACAACCAATAAGAGACAGATTTACAGAATTACATCTCCCATCAGGGACTGTTTTTATTAGAGATGACAGAACTCTCTAGACATAGAGCTAAACCACCTCAATCAACATATGGCATCTCTGTGGCCTTGGGATTTACAGAACCAGTTTGAAACCTTGTTAGTCAACTATTATTGTTCAGTTTGACATCAACATGCCATCAGTCTTATTCACACAGAAATATTCCTGTAGTTCACATTATTCCTTTGAGTTCTTTGGACAATGTACTCATCATAAGCCTATGCTTTTCCTAGTCTGATAAGAGACCCTATACCTAACCAGGAAGTTTTTTCTTAAGCAATCAATAGATTGAGCTTTGCAGCATCCCTGGCTATTTCTTTCTCAGACATTAGCTAATAGTCTTGATCATTACCATTCAGGAGCACAGGAACAGCAAGGATCTGATATCTAAGTGCTGCCAATTATTTATATTCAATCTGAGATGTTCACATAAATTCTAGAACAGTTCCTCAGTTAAAAGCGGTGGCCTAGCAGAATGCTCTTCAGAATAAATTTACAAAATACTTAGGTGATGGAACTGGTAAGCTACTTTTTAAGTCACTGTGTAAGAAACAGAAAAGAAAATGAATAAGAATTGACTACAGGTAGGTGAAGAGGAATGGATTTGTAATCCCAGTACTTGGAATGTAAAGGCCATTGTCACTGCAAGTTTGTGGCCACGCTGGTCTACAAAGGAAGAACTAGGCCAGTCAAGGCCACAAGGTGAGACCATTACTCACAAAAGTAATAAACAAATTTACAAAACAGCAACATTTCTGTACTTCCTCCTGTAGAAAACTACATGAGTAACTGAAATACGGAACATAGAAACAATTTTTGAAATGCAGAGCCTGGTGTTTCCCTTAATGTATTTGTGAGATTTACAGGACCCTTAACAAGGTCTTGGATATAAAGAGACTATTTGAGATTGTGTTGTGTTTGAGGTACTGATAGAACATTCATGATTTCTGATAGCTACTTGGAAACATGCTGTCAAATACATCACCCCAGATATACCCTGAACATACAGGCCAGGCCTTTGCTTATTTCAACCTCACCAAGCAAACATATACAGGGAAGAATGAAAAGGCTGGTTAGTCCTTGAATGGATAAATGTCTAAATAAGTGACTGCTTGAAAAGTATGTGAGGAAATAATTGAACACAGAGGTACTATTTTATCGTGAATCCTGAAGCAGGTTTAGAGCTTGTCTGTTGATTAGCAAAGTCTGTGCATCAGCCAGTAACCACAGCTTGACCAGAATCAACAAAACCACAAACGCAGTAGGAGGGAGCTCAGGCTCTTTTAGGATCACTCTGGACTCTGTAAACATGCCATCATAGAATGCTCAGCACCTTTCCATGGGAGATCAATGGACAGCAGAGTTCAGGAGAACTTGTCCATGATCTTAACTATATCAATCAAAGACATCACGGAGTCCCAGAATGACCCCAGTCAATTCCCAGCTAACTCTGAAACTTTTGATGGCTTCTTTAACAAAAGGGGCTTCCTCTCTGCCCCATCAGCAATCCAATCAAAGTGTATACGGATCTCACCATTACTGACTAGGGGTTATAAGGTTTCAATTTTTGCCAAGCTTTGACAACCCCTGAGCAAAATTAGTAAGTTATATTGTTCCCTAAGTTTTCATCTTAGGGGCAGACTAAGTAGCTTCCTGTTTTGAAACCAATCCAGGATTTTGCCAAACATCTAAAGAAAAATACCTTTTTTACTACTTCATTAATTCAACGTATTTACTGAGGAATAACCCCCAGGCTAATAATAGAGTGGCATGAAATGAAGAGATGAGCAAAATAAAGCATGCCACATGTCCTCAAAGGTTTTCAGCTTCATGATGCTCTGAATACTTGCAGTATTAAAATGACCATACAAATGTACATTTATCCATGACTTTGTCACCAGAAATTTTTAATTCATTGCTTTGAGCTACAATTTTATTTATCTAGGAAGTTTAAATCAGCTCATCCTGTGGCATTTCTACTTAGGTTATTGCTTGTGCGTGTCTGTGAATGGATGTGAATAGCAAAAGGTTTAAAGTGTGCAGTATGTTTGGATGCCTGCCTTTCATAGACTCATGCTGTGAGATGTCAGACTTGTATGAGAATGGGGTCAGTAATAGGATAACGTGGGCTAGAATCCTGGATCCCTCGCTTGCTAATTACAGAACTCTGAGAAATTAAGGTATCGCCAGCAAATGAACAGTATTTAGTGTGTCAAGTGCTAAAAATATCATGCATAAAACTTACTCACTCTGTCCCCCAAATAGTCTGGGAAAAAATTTAACATTCTCTAAGCTACCCAGCGAAGAAGCAGCTTTGGAAAGGCTGAATGTGGCGAACATTGTTTATAATTAATGAATACATTTTGACAGCAAATCTGTCTTTATTGATGAGAGAAGTCATCATTTTATTCACAGACAACAAATGAACATGCTGATGACACCCTATAAGTTCCCTTGTTTCCCCTGCCTCATTTGATTTGTCAGTTGAGAGACCAAGACCATCGTGGAAAAAGTGGTGTGTGCTCAACAACACAGGCTACAGGCTAGAAAGGCTAGCAAACCCATGTGTAGTGTTCAGAGTCAGAGACACCCAGCAACCTTCAACTCCTATAGTGGTGCCGCACAGAGGATCAGTGGAAAAGTGAACAGTAAATTCCAACTTTCTTATGTGCTTTTTGTGTCCCTTACAACCCTGTCATGTGCATCACAGTAATGAACAGTAGGTGGCGTCATTCCTCCCTCAGCTGAGGAAGATGCAGCTTCCCTGGGAGGGAGGCTCTGACCCCTAGTTTAGGGCACTGAAGTTTTCTTGCCACAGGTGTACTTCTGTGATTCCTTCTCATCTTTTCCTTCTCTGAATTCTGGAGCTGGTGAAGCCTCTCTTCATTGTCAGCAGATAGCTTAGAAACCTCATTTTCAACATGTTCTCTAATAATAGCTGCTATTATTCTTAATCACTATTTATACTAATTTGATGCTTGAGTGAGATTATGTATTATTCTGTCCTTCCTGGGTTTTTTACACATTTTTTCCAGCTGTAAGTGAGAATCAATGTAAGGGATTGATGTCAAGCTTTAGGTAACTATTATCATGACAAGGGTTATCTAACCTTATTACGTTGATTGTAGTTTCTCTGCTGCATCTTCCAGAAAACCCTCGAATTGATTTGAAAATGCTGCTATTGACCTAAAGATTGTTAACAACAGGAGGTTTAAATGCTTATCATTGTTATGCTTCCTGTCTATAACACCAATTATTCTTCAAAGTTTGCAGCAGGAGATTGGATAACAGGGTTGCAGGCTTCACTACTCTCCTGGTTCCTAGAGCTGTAGATAGGAAAGAGGGTCTTCCAGTCATGTAATCACAGGTTTTACACTCAGAAAAAAAAGTCCTTTCTTTAGTACCCTTGCTGGACCTTTCCAGTTCCGGCTTCGATGGTGTCTAAGAAGGGCTGACACCAAAATAAACAAGAGGATATGAGAGGTGGCCTCAAAGATACGAAATTTAGTCCCTGTTCCATATTTTTCTTCTTTTATAGCTTGGAGTAAAGTGACTGACTTTCAAGAGCTTAGCTCTTCCATCTGAGAGATCAGGAAATTAAATTCAGTATCAAGCAAGAAGTGTTTTTCTCAAAAAAGAGCTATCTTTGAAAAGAGCCAACATTAACTGTTTTTACATCACATATATTATTGTGTTTATATATGTAGGCATACTACATGGGCCTACACTTCATGGTCCTTCATCTTAAAAAAAAACAATATCTTCCTGCTGCCTTCTAATGAGCCATAGTATCTCCATCTTCAAGTATTAAAATGTTCCTGGCTTCTAGAAGATACTAAGCATAGGAACACAACCTAGAAATAAATAATTGCCTACTGGATCTCCTCTGCCTTCTCCTTCTTCCCTTCCTTCTTTTCTTCTTTCTTCTTCTCCTTTCTTTCATGATAGAAGCATTATTAATAAGAACCAGAGCTTTATGGTCAAAATTGGAAGAAATGGGAGGAAATCTATTTTAAACAAAAGAAGAAGGAGGAAGAGAAGGAGAAGGAGGAAGAGGAGGAGGAGAAAAAGAAGAAGGAGAAGGAGGAAGAGGAGGAGGAGGAGGAGGAGGAGAAGAAGAAGAAGAAGAAGAAGAAGAAGAAGAAGAAGAAGAAGAAGAAGAAGAAGAAGAAGAAGAAGAAGAAGAAGAAGAAAGAAGAAGAAGAAGGATTAGCTGCAGAATAAAAGAGTCCACAGACTGATCACACAGCAGGAACCAGAAACTGACATCATGATTTTTTTCAGTGCTTTTAAAACTGACATTTAGTTCAGTTATTTCCTTACTCTGCCCTATCACTTTCGTTATGTTATGTCTTGAGCACTCAGTATCAGTCACCAAGTACATCAATCTCTGCAAAGTTCCAATAACTGAAATTAGTTCTCCCAAAGAGGGTCAGATTCTTATCTAGCCACAGCTCTATTTTGTTCAACATTGCCTTGTAATTGTGTGTGTTAGGGTGGGTTCTGAAGACAGATAGCAGACAGGACACTTGCAGGGAAATACAGTATAACTGATGGTTATAAAAAGTTTTCTGGCGGGGCGTTGGTGGCACACATCTTTAATCCCAGCACTCGGGAGCCAGAGGCAGGTGGATCTTTGTGAGTTCGAGACCAGCCTCGTCCACAGAGCAAGATCCAGGACAGCCTCCAAAACAATACAGAGAAACCCTGCCTCAAAATAAACAAAAAATGTTTTCTGTAGGTCTTGAAATATTGCTCAGCAATTAAGAGCCCTTGCTGCTGTTGTTCCAGAGGACCAGAGTTCAGATCCCAGCACCCACAAAGAACACCTCACAAATAGCCTGCAACTAAGCTGGAGAGGGTCCAACACTCTCTTGGGACCTCCATGGGTACTTGCATACATTCACAGAGTCACATAATCATACACAGAAATAAAAACAAATAATTACATGCATCCATAAATAAAAATAAATCTTTAAAAAGCTTTTATATTATAGCTCAATTTCTTTATTAACCCTTCCATCCTACCAATCAATTTGTTGTGTTTTTTTTCTATATGACACATCATCAACATGATGGGCCTCTAAAAAGTTGTTTCTTTTTAGATATGGTATTTTCCAGATGCAAATACTATCTTCACTGTAGTCATGCCACAGTTAAAGCGTTTAGATAGTAAAATTCCATGTTAGATTTCAAAGACATGGCTATTTTATTAGTCATTTGCACCAACATTCATAACCGTATGCACTAGGGCTCCCATCAAGAGTGATTCTTCATCTTCTTTGCCTGCTTTCTTGCCAAACCTTGCTAAATTATTCTGCTAGGTTAGATTCACTATTTCTTCTTGCTTAGTATAGAAAAAAATAAGGCTCCCAAATACCTTTGTGCCTCTATACATGTTACAGAATGTCTCTGTAGGTAGCCTCTCTCATCTGTAAGATGAAAGGGCAGAGAGTGTAGCATGGGTGTGTCATGTTTATTAGTCTTCAATTTAAACTTTGGAAATAGAGTATATGTATTTTCAGGTTTATCTAGTTTTATAAATGAAGCAACCATCCACTATCAAAGAGTATACTATAGATTCCAATCATAAAATTTGTATTTAAATTTGAATTCTGCTTATCATGAGGGTGAAATGGAAAACAGTGAGTTATCTCTCTATCCTAATAGCTTTCCTATGAAATGAACGTAAACATACCTTCCTTGCAAGGACAATAGGGTTGAAGTTTCTTACAATGTATCTGCCTGTGGACTTCACTCATAACTGTAGGACCTACTCAATATCTTACATTCACTGAAGAAACACTGGCTGGTACTGATCCTCAATCAGCACTATAAAGTTGCATAAGGAAAATGAATTTAGATGAAAACAGGCTTGGGCAATAAATCACACTTGACTCTGACCTTCTGTTAAGTAGCCAGTATTAGAAATAATTATTGTTTGCCTTTATCTGTATGTTCATAATGTATGTATAAGTCAATTCAAGCAATCAGTAATACAACCTCCCATTACATCTATTTTAATTATTTTTGTAATATAAATGATTTTTATAGATATCTCTCTTGAGTAGCCATAAGTGAATTTTGGATATACACAAGAGCTGTAATACAAGCCACACAAAACTTGAGACCTACTTTTAGCTTGTTGAGAATTGATTTAGCCAAGACTGACCGGCAATAACCATAAGCCACATAAAGATGGGAAAGAGTGTACCAGCTCCTCAAAATTGACTTTGGCCTCCACATGTGGATCCTGGCATGAATTTCCATGCATGCAGAGTATGCACATGTCACCCCACACACATACTAAGTACAATTAAATTATTTCTAAATTTAATTTTGCCATATATTCCTTATGCACTGAAAGGCAGATGGCTATGTTTACAATTTACATAGGATTCTAAAACTCATTTGATTTTCAATGAATTTCATAATACAATTCAAATGTTTAAGAAAAGAATCTACCTTGAAGAAATAATGCAATATTTCACACCATTTGGTTGAATTATTTTAATTGACTAGTCAATAATTATAACATGCTACAAAAATTGATTCTTCCCTTGAGCTAAATACTTGGTGAAATTTTTGTCATTAATTATCACAATGGAATCTACAGTTATTGATTATGAATTTCCCAAGAAAGAAACACTAAAAAGATTAAGTTTAGAATGGTTAGGAAGGTTAAGAAATTTCTTACTGTTAAAAGAATTTAAAAACAAAAATAACAACACAAATGAGAGAGAGGGTTACTGATTCCTTTTCTTATCCAGACTCACATTAAGAGATAGCAAGCAGATTAGAATGATCTGAAGAATGTAAAATTCATATAAGACAGGAGTGAGAATGAGTTTAATATACATAAAAGGAATCTATGTTATTCTGTCTTGAAATTTTCAACAAATTAGATTTGTTTGTTACTATATAGTGCAGTCTGATTCAACTGTTCAGGACACAGAATGGGCCAGAATGTTTGTCAGAATGTAACACAAATAGTCTCTAGAATAGTTTCTGATAGACTCTCCCTTGTTCTCTTGAAACTTCATGAGATGGGTCAATATAATACACATTTATCTGAGAATCTTGGACTCATGATTCAGTATGAAGGCTGACTTATTGGCTGACAGTTTGAGAAGATTTGATAAGTCAAATTGCATCTGTACTTGGTAAGCATACAGTAGACAGGAAATGGGCCTGGCCCATGAAAGTTAAAGGCCTGTTTCCGATATCCACTTCCTTCAATGAGACTCTGCTTTCTAAAAGTTCTAAAGCCTTCAAAACAGAAAACACTAGCTGGGGTCCAAGTGTTTAAAAACATGAGATTATAGGGTATATATCTTTATCAAACCAACAAAATTGGATATGTGGCTTATGCTATCTTTGAATTTGAGAAGACAAGCCTAAAAGACAAGTAACAGACAGTGCCAACATAGTCTAAATAAAGTTTTAAAAGTGATGAGCCAATACCAATGTCTAGAGAATCATGAGTGTTTATGGGAAAGGAACCTGGTGAGATCTATAAATGAAGAGTGATTAGAATAGAAAAAGGATATGAAATGTTACATAGCTGGAAGATTTCCTGTCTTGCCCTGTTCCACTGGACTGCTTTCTCTCCTGCCCACTGGCCCCTGCAGCTGCTTATTACATAATCATTTCGAAGCTTAAAAATAAGTATACATACTTGACTGATGGCTCCGACTTCTTACTGAATAACTCCACATATAAATTAGCCCTTTGCTAATATTCTATATTTTACCACAAGGCTCATGAATTGTTACCTCATATGTTTTTCTCCAATGGCTCTATGGTGTCTCTCTTACTCTAACTTCTTTCTCTCCCTAATGCTGTTTGGATATTCTGCCTGGTAATTGTCCATAAGTCTTAGGAATCTTGTTTGGTATAGAAAAAAGGAAATATGTAGTATAGGATAATAAGGTAGAATAGTATATATACTTGTAAACTGTTTCAGCAACTATTAGTTTCAGATAATTTATATTGGTATAGATTTTTACATATTTATACATATGTAAAATTATTTTTATATTCCTGTCAGAGATAATTTATATATTGATACAAATTCAAAATTTGTATCTGTTATATTGTATATGTTCCTATTTTTGTTTAAGATACTTTGTATATTGATACAAATTAAGGATATTTTTGTCATATTACACTATATATTTCTACCTCTAATTAAGATATTTTACATATTGTTATAGTTTTTAGACCATTGTCCTTTTGCTGTAAACATGTTTGAAGATTTTTGATTTTTAGAAAGTGAAGCTTTAGTCCTTAAGCTATATAGATTATTAAGAGTTATATGTTAATACTCACCCGTGTTTGTCATACTTATAGTGATGTTAGGTTCTCTAGATGCAAAAAGATGTACTCTGCATGTATCAGTAATCTTCAAACACTTCTTAGACCAAGAGAATATGTCATTTAAATGTTTTCATAATTTAGAATTTTTTGATATGAGACATAACTGTTCCTGACAGTGCCAATGTACTCCTGAGAGAATAATGGGCACCAAAGTCACTCCATTTGGAGCTTGTTTTCTTCTTGGAAAAACTGGCCTATTGGGCAAAGAACTTCCCTTTCCTCGACTGCTCAGAGTAAGCAAGCTGTCCAATCTGGACAAGCAGGATACAAGGTAAAGAGACTGCTGAACTTTGTCATGACAGGGTAGGACTGTCTAGTGGATTTTCGTGCTTCTGAAAATGGTCTATCAAATATGCTAGACCTTTAGCTAAAGGTGGTTGCCCCAGCGCTGCTAAGAGACTTTGGATGACTGTCCAGGTAATCAGCTGTTTCTGTCATTTCTTACATATTTGTAAGTTGCTTACTTTAACTTCCTGCTTACTCACATAATATTATTTTCCTTCTGAGTTCTTTGATGGGGTTGAAGACTAGATAGTCACAGTTACTCTCCTCTCATATCTTTGCTAAGGTATATTAGGTACAAAATTTAGGCACCGGGATGGGACAGCTATTGAAATAATCACTGTTATTTGCCAAGTGCCTATGTAGCCTGGACATTTAGTGTATGTTTCTTGCTTTATGTTAGTCTTGTTCCTTGTGGTTCCATTTTTGTCTATGTTATGACCCTTTCTTTCTCCTGGTCAACGCTTCTTAATTTCTATTATTGTATATAGTTTTATAATAGGCTTAGAACCTTATTTATACAAAAAGGCAAATCTTATGAGAATTTATTCTACCAATAGCTTTAGGGTACCAACCTTAGGGCATGACTTCTTGTCTGTGGACAAGATCGATACAGAGGTCACTTGGGTCAGGGTGGCATGAAGCAGCTTTTGACAGAGGGGATTTACAACTGGTTATAACTTGTCCTGTATCCATGAGTCTGTTTTAACCATAGCATCTCTCTCTCTTACAAGAGAGGTTTTTGTAACAATGTTATTTCAGAAAGATTAAATATTTCACTCTAGAAGTGAGACATAGAAGAGCTCATTTAGGAGACATCAACACATTCAGAAAAAAGGCCAGTGTCTTTAGGATAATAAAAAAAGAATTATTATGAAAGTCTGAAGGCTATTCTGTTGCAAGGACTTATTAAAACAGAAGTCATTCTAATGTTCTAATCCTATGGAAAACTCCATTATTTTCCATAAAGAATCAGGAGAAGGCTGCCCCTGGCATGTCTTCTAAAACAAGACCCTAACTGAATGATCAGGAAGCTTTATGGAGATCAGTCCTATGAGAAATAGAAAAAGGAAACAGTGAAGAAAGATCAGGACAGAAAGAGGTTCACACTGTTTTGCCCTAAAGGAGTGGGTTATTCCCAGAGATTATTCACATATCACATAGTAGTTCTGTCGCATATCCATGTTTCCTCCATCTTTGACTGAAGGTGTCTTAATATCTAGGATCTTTCTTCAGTCTTTCTGTGTTCATATGTAGCAAGACATCTGGAAGACCATAATGGCATACATCTATTCATTTGAGCAAAAAGGACAAATGAGTGAATCAGTCAGCACTCAATTAATACATTGAAAAGCAAACCCTATCACTAACTTTTAAAGAATTAATATTTTATGTTACCGTGCATAAGGATTATAAAATTTAAACTTTATCATTTACTGGACATGAGAAAGTAACAATAGCAACAATTTAGGATAGAATCTATTAAATAACACAAATAGGTCAAGGATTTTTCTCCATTTTATTATAAAAAGTATCTGATCATGTCAAATAAAAAGAGTTTATTCACTTGACATCTATTTTCTAAGACACTATAAATGCAAACTCTTGAACACTGAAAAAATTGTAAGAGGGTAGTAAATATGAGCTTACAATGATGTATGTATATGCACATATGCATAACAATATTGGAATGAAACCTATTATTTTGCATGCGTACTTTTTCTATGTTGTTCTGTTTCACAAACTGCATAAGATTGTATAATTCCTCTCTTTGTGTTTCCTATGGTTTATGGGACACACACACTCCACACATACAGTCTGGTATTATGTAAAATGAAACACATACACTTGGAATGACAGAGAGATGCCTCTCTGGGCTTTATGCTGCCTTCTAAATTGTTGTATATTTATGGAGTCTCTCAGTGAGAGTATTTTCCATTTCCATCTATCCTTCTCCAAAGTTCCTAGGGATAATTCTAACTAGCGTTTATTCAAGATCAATTTTAGAAGAAATAAGTTACTTACTATAAAACACAGCCTTATGAAAAATATCTTAAGTCACTCTTTTTATATTGGCTGATTCTACATTCAGAGTTAAAGTTATTTTATACACTGCAATTAAGTTGAAATGGTGATATAGTGGCTTAATACCTTTTATGAAATTGCCATATTTCTGACATATCACACATTTTCATGCTCTGAGAAACTCTAGCACAGTAAATTATTCCATGAATTACAGTGCACATACTTTTTCAGAGAGGAAATTTTCATCAAATTTATTTATTCATTCAATGCACATTTACTGATCAACTAGGATGTCTCCAAATGCTAAGATAAAAAGATGAATAACAAAGACCCTGTCTTCCTGAATTCACAGCCTCATTCCTTCTCTCTCCCTCCCTACCTCCCCCTCTCTCCCTCACACACACACACAAATACATGTAAGCATGCACACAATACACACATACATTATGCACATGCATACATGATATGTTGAAATATAATTGATAAAACATTGGGCACTGTGTTAGTCACAGTCCTCACAAAACAGAGCATTAAGACAGCATTTAACACAAGATAAATTTATTGTCGAAGAAGGTTCGAGAAGTCTGAGGGTTCAGATCAAGATACAGTACTGATGTATATAGAACGAGAAGCCAGAAAGGAATATTAGGGTAAGAAGTATCTCAGCCTGCATTGCAGACCCAAAGAAACATGAAGGACAGTGAAGATTCCTCAAATTGAAGCTATGCACTGTCTCCTAACAGAATGGACCAGCCTCTCCCCTATATGCTCTACCAGTGGTGGAGAGAAATGGTTAGACTGTGACCTTGACAGAAATAGACTGATAATAGATCAGAAGTTGGAACTTTTAGTTAGGCTTAGTCCTCAAACCAGATGTGTGTGGCCCATTTCATGCCTGAGACACTACACCATTGTGAGGAATTATTCATATCCAAGTAAGCTGGGCATGATGGTATATTCTGCAATGGCAGTACTTACAGGGCTGAAGCCAAAGGGCCATGTGTTAAAGGATACCTGCTTAAGACTCTTGTGCAGAAATCAAAAGCCTATTTAAAAGATGTATGATGTATTTTCCAAGATGTAAGATTTTTATAAATTTATGACGCGGTTGCTAAGTACAAGGCATGACAATAAAACACCAGAAGATGAGTTGAGTCATAGAACAGGGCAGGTGCTGGTTATAGTGCAAGCATTAAATTTGCAATTGAATTTTAGTGAAATGTTAAATAGAAATATAGCAGGATGTGGTGAAAGGTGAGACTAGTGAGGTTAGGCAGAGGCTAAATAGGGGATAGATTGGAGTTGCAATTATGCCTGGGATAATAGGGAAGACTTAATCTAGGAGTAACTTGCATACGAGCTTCACAGAATATCTAAAGAAGCTACTGAGGAAGGCACACAGGAAAAGTGAAGGCAAGGGACTATTGGAAACCTTTGTCATAAGGTCAAGACCAGTAGAGTGGCAGGTGGTTGATGTGGGATGTCCTTCTGTACACTGGGAATGTGTTGCTTTTATTGGTTGATGAATAAAGCTGCTTTGGCCTAAGACATATGGCAAGGTAGAATATAGCTAGGTGGGAAATTCAAAAACAGAAGGAAGGAGAAAGAAGGTGTAATCAAGAGAAGATGTCAGCAGCCTCCAAGGAAACAAGACCTGTAAAAAGTGAGGTAAAGCCACAAAGACATGGCCATTCACAGATTAATTGAAATCAGTTAATTTAAATGCAAGGGCTATCTAGTAATAAGCCTGAGCCACTGGCCAAAAATTATAACTAATATTAAATATGTGAGTGATTATTTTATAATGACTGTGGGACCGGGCAGGACACATAAAAGCCTATGGCTACAGGCAGGCATAGAAGTGAAGAAACTAGTATATAGTATGGAGTGTGGGGCATGTAGTATGTAGTCATAATATATAGCCATAAAAGAGAGACTAAGGATGAATTCAGAAAGTAAACTAAGACATGATTTTGGTCTATAAAACAATTAGGAATATTCAACAGTGACTTGTACTGGGATGCTTTAGCTGCCTTGGTGGTTCAACAAGGCAAAACTGAAAGAGAAACAATGGCTTAGAATCAAAATTGGTGTAATAAAAGAAGACCATGACCCAGTTCCATAAATTTTAGAGATATCACTTATTTTAAGGTGGCAAAAAAAGAAAGAAGCCCATGAAAATATAAAAGGCCCTGTTATGTGGAGCTTCAGGCAAAGAAGAACTACAGAATGTATTATCAGTTTTCTCACATGGAATTCATTACCAGCCTGGCAAGATAGAGAATTAGTACTACTGGGTTAGGAGTGCTAGAACAGCTGTAATTGATAATTACATGATATGGCATATAATAAAAATATATCATTTTAAAACAGGAAGCAATGACTCAATACTTGTTTCTTTAAACAGTTTAAATGGGAAACGGCCCTGACAGATTTTGTAGGGGTGATGTGTCTTATTCCCAGATGATAGAAAGGTTTAAAGCAGTGTTGGAAAACAGGGAGTTGGATCTAGTTAGACGAAGGGCATGGATTAAAGGATCTGGAAAACTATATTCTGTCCTCTGTTCCTTATGAGTCCTGTGCTTCCTGGTCATTGTCAGATAAGTGACTAGGTTGTGCCACTTGCTTTTATCATACCAATGTTGTGCTTCAACACAAACCACAGCAATGGAGAAAGTCAACCACATAATCATATCTTTAAAACTGCACACAAATAAAATTTTCTTCCCTTTCAGTACAATGGAAACATCTCTCAGTTGTGTATTATGTGTTGCTATTGTATGAATTTGGAGAATATTTACTACTTTTTACTATTATATCTATTATGTTATATTGTGTTAGATTATCTATAAATCTATCTTAATTAATAATGGTAGATTGAAATATGTCATAGTACATGGGAAATAGAAAAGGATTTTATATTGAGTCCTCTATTATGAGTGTCTGGCCATAGGTAATCTAAGAACAATAGTCTATATCCAGATAGGATTGAAGGAAGGGTGAAGATAGCTCATGGTGGATGTCTTTGTAAAGTAGTCTTTATTCTCTTAGATACAGTTTGAGACCAGCTAAAAGATACTTGAATTTGTTTATCAGCTCAGAGAAGTAAATCAATAGAAAATGTTAGAGTAGGAGTACCTTCAAGCTAAGACAGCGGATTTTTTAAGGGTTTATCAAAATTAAGCATATGGAGGAAAGCTCAGACAAGTGGGATATCCTTTCAGTAAAAGAATTACTTTATTTCTGGACTAGGAAATGTAACATGCAATATCCACAAAGATAATGCAACTAAAGTGGGGGATAAATGATGTAAATGGTATATGAGACTCAGAAGTATCGCTAAGTCTTTTAGAGTCATCATTTAGACACTTGTTGGGATTGGGTGGGATGATAGAATGTCAATAATCACAAGGAAAACAAACCAATGATGTTGCCAAGGGTCCAACTGAGGTTAACACACTTAGGCATTCTGACTATCTGGGTACAGTCACTGATAACAGACATAGTGAGAAGAGCACTGAGTTTAGATATGTGGGTGGAGTTGCAGAATGGTAGGTATAGAGGAGCATTGAAAACAGACAAGTGAAAATTATTGAATTCTAGCCCAGGATAAGAAGTAAAGGAAGAAAAGCCAGACAAAAGCCTCTACCTAGAAAAGATGGCATTTCAACAGATTTTCCCTGACTTGCTGGAAAGGTGCAACAAGGACAGTCATCTGGCTTCCAGGGTTAAGAGCAGATATGGTTACTGGGACTAGTCAGAGCTGTCATTAAATAAAAACCCTACTTTGTCTATACTGGACTTTTCAGGGCCTCCTTTGCATGACAACCTCTGTCATTGAATAGATTAAAGTACACAGAGAAACAACCTTCAACAACCTGAGAGCAGGAGGAGTGGCCTTGCCAAGCAATAGCCCCATAACTGGCTATCCTATCTCAAGTGTTCAGCCCCGAGTTTGTGTATGTGTGTGTGTGTGTGTGTGTGTGTGTGTGTGTGTGTGTGTGTGTGTTAACAATAAGAGAAAATATATACACAGACATAATCAAGGGAGCATGTTATTATGGATCTGTGCTCCTTGGGAGTCAGATATTTACCCAAAACTTACTGGGAACACTTAGAGATTGAAAAAGCTTCTTTGTATGTAAGGCCTTGGAGTGACCAGAAGCATCAAGATTTAATGTGTAGACAAGTTTAAATTCATAACTGCAAAATAAATTAAGTGAAAACAGTCCCTTAGTAACCCAATGAATCCTTATCAATCTTGAACTGCATTTGTTTTCCACGAGTTACTGGACTCACATATGTGTTTTATACACAGGCTGGAGACCTCAGAAGAAGACACAACAACCTTTTTTTTTTAGATTTTTTTTATTTAAATTAGAAACAAGGTTACTTCACATGTCAATCCCAGATCTCTCTCCCTCCCCTCATCCCATGCCTTCCCACCGATCCCCTAGCCCCCCACCCAATCCCCACTCCCCCATGGTGAGGCCCTCCATGGGGGATTTCCAGAGTCTGTCATTTTGTTCAGGGCAGGGCCTAGGCCCTCCCTCATGAATGCAGGCTGAGAGAGCATCCCTTATTGTGGGATGAGCACCCAAAGTCCATTTGTTTGCCAGGAATAAATAATGATCTAATACCCAAGGCCCCATAAATTGCCTAGGCCTCCTCAATGACCTCTTTTGAATCTGAGTGTTCTTTCATACTGGAGCACAGTTGGTAGATAGGTGAGAAAGCTCAGACTTGTGTTCCTAGACTGGCATCCATCAGACTAAAAGTATCTATTTTCTATAAGGTACAGGGTTAGCATTGTCTGACTCTTAGCAAGAGATCCCACATGAAGACGCCAACAGCTAGAAGTAGGAGTAGACTTTTTATGTAAGACTTCCTCTCAATCTCTTTTCCTCCCTTCCACATTTGCTCCATTCCTCCTTCCCTGCCTGCCTTCGCCTCTTTTCCTCTTACTCAATCAACCACTCTCTTCTTTTCTTCCTTCCACCTGCTCCATGCTTGTTTGTATATGTCCACTGTTTCTTGTCTGTCATGTCAGATACTGTCTCTCCTTCATTCACACTTTCTGTTTATTTCTGTTTGACCACAGTGACTGTAAACATCTGCTTATGAATTTTCCTGATTAAATGGTTCTCTAATTCACAATATTGTCTTTGGACACAATGATTGAAGAAGGAGAGAATTTACTTCCTTATCTTAGTTCAGGTGCCCATGAACTAACACACAGTATCCCAAAACAACTAAACACACATATATCATGGTCAGAACAAAAGCACTTCCCAGCAAGGAGGGATGAGCCACGTTTGCCTCTTACGCCCAAGATCAATTGTCTTTAATGCTTTTTCACTTTTTAAAATACATATGATTCCATGGCCTCCAAGTCTTTCAATGGTAGCATACACAGTCTGATTGATATTTGTAGACATACCTAGATGTGTCATTTACTAGATCTCTCCATTATCTTGTCTTTCCTTGATCTGAGTGCTGCCTCTGGATAATACATCTCATTAATTGCTGTCCTGAATTTAGCACAGGCATTGTCTAAACAATGATCAGCAGTGGCCAGCATTCATATTGTACAAACTTTGTACTGGACAATGCCTCCTTCCCAGGACTCTACAGAGCCTGGAAGTACCCAACACAAACATACACTGTCACTTATTTCCGTATGCAAAATGCTCTGTTTGGGAACTATCTTCACCACAAATCCAACTGTAAACATTGTAAAGTGTATATGATGAATGGCTGCATGTCAAGAAATAGCCAAAAAACAGAGCATACTAACAGCCAAGTCCTGGGGTGTGAGTTGAGACAGTGCTAACAAGAAGGCCTCAGAGAGCAGGCACAGAGAGTTCAAGGCTTTTCCTTGCCCTTTAGCATCTACTGACAACCTCACAGAACACTGCCTTCTCCACTACCCTGGTCTCCTCTGCACTCACACGAGGTGTGTGCCTAGAGTCAGAACAGTCTATTTGAAAATGAACAGGGGTTAATGAGAAAGTACAGTAGGAGGAAGTACCTGAGTTAGTCCAGGGCAGATAGGGAGGCCAGAGAACAAAGCCGAAGGAGGACACTTTAAATCTGTATCTCTTACAATATATAAAATGAGCTGTCGCCCCCGGGATTGGTTACAGAAACCATACAAGCTGGACATATTATTTTAGACATGTTTTCCCATGCTAACTTTTATAGTACAAGGAATCTCCTTCTCCTGGTCTCCCACTCCTCTGCCTCACACCCTGAAGGTTGTTTACATCAAATCCTGCAGGAGGAAGAGGGAGCCATCTCCCAATTACTCAGACTCCCTATGGGCAATTCTGGTGCAAGTTCAAACTTGCTTCTTGCTCTTCTCTTGATGAATTTTGACAGCATGTCAGTTCTGCCCTCCTTTCAATAGCTATCAAATATTGATAGGTGGAGCAGGTGTGCTCCCTGGGGTGCAAAGAAAATGATGGTATGAACTCAGAGTCTCTTTCAAAAGCATAATTCCTTACTATGCGGACAGAAAAGTGAGGCTGTCTGTGTAGTGTTGTGTTACTGTTCTGGTGTGCGTTGACATATCCATGCAGGTTCTGAAAAGATCCCCCTGGCAAACCATGCTGGAAGTAAACATGGTCCCGAGGCCTCAGTTTAAGGCTGCTGCAATGAATTTGCTGCATTGAGAGTAGAAATTCTCTTTTAGTAGGTGTCACCATGGTAAGTACAGCTGAGAAGTGTGTGTGTGTGTGTGTGTGTGTGTGTGTGTGTGTGTGTGTTCAGAGTGCCTTGATGAGAACACAGAGCATCAACACAACAGGATTTAGTGCCTGGAGAACAATTCCTCACAGTGAAGGATTAGACTACAACAAACACTAACATAGAATGATTTTTTGGGAGTGGACACTACCACTATTCCAAGTAAGCAGATCCTACTTTCTCACAGCCATAGTCAACAGGTTACCAATCTTGCTTCAAATCTACCCCCTTCCCTCCAGTGAGTGATCTCCAAGTCCTTTGGTTAGTATAGCCTATGGGAGAATTGCATCACAAACACATAATTATGAATCTTTTCATTTGTCTTTTTTAGTTTATATCTACAAGCTTTCATCATTAATGTAAATAGTTGCAGGAACTAAACTTTACAGCCTATTATAAAAACTGCATTTAAATGTAAACCTGTTATATCACTCTTCTAAATGTATTAGATGGGATCTAAGCACTGGGGCAATTTTACTGTTCAACATTATTCATTTAAAAACACAACAACAAATTCTTCCTTAACAATAGGAAAATATATTTGCTGTTTTCTCCTTTAATTTGTATTTCCAGTTCATTTCTTCCACATACTTTCATCTCAATGTAATTTATTTGTTATGCTTGAAAGTCTTTTATTGATCAACCTTTGAAACTTCAAAAAAAACCCTACATATGTAAATTAGATGTTTTTCCCATTTCCTAGAACATAAATAACTGTTAATTTTTTCTTCTTGATTGAGTTGTAATTAAAATTATTATTTATATATTAACCAAACCATGGGCACATATTGAAAATGATAACAAAATTTTATAGTAAATGAATTTCAGTTAGATAATCCTTTCAATAGGTTCCTGTGACCCTGGCTATCACTTCTCAATAGAATGACAGAATACAGAGGAGAGCAGACTCAGTGTCAGTTTTCTTATGATTGAATGCTTTGGTTAATTACAAGCACTGAGAAAATGTTTTCCCACAATTAGGTGAGAACAAGTGGACATATTTTTGTAGCAACTCTTTTTTCCTTTTGATCTCCTTTTGAATAATATCCCAAAGATCATAGCATGATCTGTCACCCAAAATTATTTTTAATGATTCAACAGTTGACAGTTTTATTAGGCCCTTCTTCAATGTCTTTGAAAGCAAAGAATAAGCAAGTCCTTTGCCAATGGATTTATGACCAAGACATGGCCTTTCTGCTTTGTGATTTTTCATCAGACTCATGAGTTACCCTCTCCTCAGTGCCCACCATGTCCTTCTTGCTGGAGCAGTATGACCCAGGGAAGCAGGGTTTGGTGAGGGGGGCCTGTTGCTCTAAAGGAGGAGATGCAAGTAAGCAGCAGGAAAGTTAGATAAAACAAGCATAGTGAGCATTCCCTCAATTCTCACAGCCAAGGCTAGGAAAAAGCTGCCTCCAAGCTTTGAGAGGAACTTGTATTACCTTAGTGCTGCTTAGAGATTTGGTGGACTACTCAGTTATAAGTATACATGTATGTGTGTGTGCACATCTGTGCACACACACATATATAGGCACAAATACAGTGTTTTAAATTCATTTATGTAAAAGTCTCATTTCTTTTTCATTTTCTAATCCTTTGCTTTGCCTGAACTCCTGATAGCTCTGTCTAGAACAAACATTTAGAAAATATTTTGGGGGACATGTAATATGAAATATTATGTTTGAATTGTCTAGTAGTATGTGAAGATAGTAAAAAAAAAAGAAGCAGGTGCTATTAGTAATAAGAATTTTTTAAGCCGTAAATACGGAATGTTATCTTTTCGATGTATAGACTTGTAATAGGCTTTGTATTACTTTGTACTGAGGTCATTACAATTTGTGTGCACCTTATACTTGAAGTCCATCTCAGTTAAGCCTAGCCATATTTGAAGTGCTTTTTAGATACATTTAGCTACCCTTCTGGCCACCATATTACATAAGAACACTCAATCATAGTATTATACCAATCGTTTACAAAACTCCTAGCTTATACTTGCACTTTGGAATGGATCTCTACCGTCTTCAGAGAAAAGTCCTTCTCTTAGAGTATGCTCCTCAATGTCTCTACCCACCAACTTTCTTCTAATCCCCACACTGCTTAGAGTCTATATTCTTCATATTCTTCTCTATTTTTTTTTGGTTTTTCAAGACAGGGTTTCTCTGTATTGTTTTGGAGGCTGTCGTGGAACTAGCTCTGTAGACCAGGCTGGCCTGGAACTCACAGAGATCCACCTGCCTCTGCCTCCCGAGTGCTGGGATTAAAGGCGTGTGCCACCAACGCCCGGCTTCATATTCTTCTCTATTCCTCATCTGGTACACCCCCTCATATAGTGTACCCCACTCTACTCTCACCCCTGTTCCATGATGTGTGAGAATACAGAGGTTGATCCAGAAGCCAAACTACAAAAAATAAATTACCTAGTGAATAAGTTGCTTAATAAATTATTTTATTAATGCTGTCTTTAAGCATTAATAAGATGACTTTTTAATACCAGCAATTATCTATGTAGAACAGAATGAGGAATTTGAGGGAATACATACACAGTGTTGATTCTTTTTTAAATATAAATACAAAGTATATTTCCATGTACTGCTGTGCTGAGCAACTGAACCAGTAGCCACTATCAGAGTAGAAGAAGGTTGGTGAAATGAAAAGTGTTAAGGAAGATGCAGAGGACAGTAACTCCATCTCAGTCATGGGAAGCACTTAGCCAAGACCAGCTCCCACTATAGTTATCCAGCAGTTAAGAGACTACCTTTAAAGGAAGTTCATTTCCCAAAAGCGTAAGTCAAAGATGCAAGCTGATTTAAGAATGCTGATCGTGGGGACATGAGACATACATCCCTTTCATTTATGATTCCTAGAGTGAAGCCCAAAGTCAATAGCCCAGGGCTGAAAGTTGCCATTGAAGACAGTGTGGGTGACTCTCCCACTTTTTGGATATTGATATGACACAGGACTTTGTTCATGAGAAGATGAAAATATCCGACTGCAACATCAGCTAAACTGAAGTACTGAAAATGTCTGTCTTGTGACTGGGCACCCAAGTAGAAACTGTGAGCCTTCAGAAAGCTCCTGCTGATGCTTACTTCCTAGACTCTTTTCTTGTGTAAAGAGAGGCTTTTTCCTTGTGAGAATGCCTTCCCGCCATCCTGGTTCTAGAGCCACATCAGTCCCAAATAAACACACAGGAGGCTATATTAATTATGAAGCTGTTGGCCTTGCTTGTTTCTTCCTGGCTAGCTCTGACTTAAGTAATTACCCCATAATTGTTAATCTATAAATTTCTCTTACCGGAGACGTTTCCGGGCTTCCTACCCCATGGCGTTACTTCTCGACTCTCCTTGTGTTTCTCCTACCCAGAGTCCTTCTGGACTCCTAGTCCCTCCTATCTAGATTCCCTATTGGCCAGACAGTGCTTTATTGACAAATGCACAGGACTTCCCCAACAGTAGAAACTGTGAGCCTTCAGAAAGCTCCTGCTGATGCTTACTTCCTAGAGTCTTTTCTTACAATCATATTTTTTTATTTTTTATTTAAATTAGAAACAAGCTTCCTTCACATGTCAATTCCAGCTCCCTCTCCCTCCCCTCATTCTCTGCTGCCCACCCCCTCAACCCCCACTCCCCTCTCCAGGGATGATGGGTCCCTTCATGGGGGATATCCAAAGTCTGTCATATCATCCAGTCCAGGGCCTAGGCCCTCCCCCATGTGTCCAGATTGAAAGAACATCCTCCATGTGGAATGGGCTCCCAAAATACATTTGGATGCCAGGGATAAATACTGATCTAGTAGTACTCGAGGCCCCAAAGCTTGACAAGGCCTCCTCACTGATACTCACATTCAGAGGGTCTGGATCAGTCTCATGCTGGACTCTCAGCCATCAGTCTGGGGTCCATGAGCAACTCCTTGTTGAACAAGCTGTTTCTGTGGGCTTCATCTGCCCAGTCATGACCCTGTTGCTCATCATTCCGCCTCCCTCACAGGAACAGGTTTCAAGGAGTTCAGTTCAATGTTTAGCTGTGGGTGTCTGCCTATACTTGCATCCGCCACTGGATGGAGACTCTAGGATGGCATACAAGGTAGTAGTCAGTCTCGTTATTGGGGAAGGGCATTTAAGGTAGCCTCTCTACTATTGCTTAGATTGCCAGTTGCTGTCATCCTTGTAGATTTCTGGAAATCTCATTAGTGCCAGATCTCTCCTCAAACCTATAATGACTCCCTCTATTATCTGTCATCCTGCTCTCTTCTATTCTTCCCCTGACTCAACTTTCCTGCTCCCACATGTTCTCCTCTCCCCTTCTCTTCTCCCCTAACTTTAACCCAGCTCCCTGTATCCTCCCCTGATGCTGCAACAATAAACAGCACACTTACTGAAAGTAAAAATAAGTATTTATTGTAGAAATTACTCACAAGAGACAAACAAGCAATGCAGATGAGGCATGTAGTTTTCTGCCACTGAACTGGAAGCCAGAAAGCCAGAAAAGAGAGCTAGACTTCCTTTGTTCAGTCTTTTATACCTTCCTCCATAACGCCACTAGCCATGCCCAAAGGTGGGCCTGGCTGGTGACTTAATTCACTGCCTACATCCATATATGTCTTTAGTCATTCCTAAAGTGGGTGTGGTTAGTGGTGTGGTAAACCGTCCGTTTATTACCTCATCTGTTTGCACCTCTAATAAGTCACATGGCTAATGGCATGGTTCTGTTTTCCTCCTACACTCCCCTTATTCTACCATTCCACTCAAGAGATCCTATTCCATCCTCCTGCTCTAGGGTACCATGCATATCACTCTTAGGATACTCCCTGTTTTCCAGACTTTCTGGCAGTGGGACTGCAGGGTGGCATTCCCCTGTGTCATGCCTAAAATCCATGTTTCTCTTTTTGTGACTGGGTCACCTCACTCAGGATGGTTTCTTCTACTGTCATCCAGTTGTCTCCAAATTTCAAGATTCTATTGGGGGTTTTTTCTGCAGAGAAGTACTCCATTGTGCAAATGTACCATATTTCTCTATCCACTCTTCAGTTGAGGGACCTCTAGGTTGCTCCCAGTTTCTGGCTATTACAAATAATGCTGCTATGAACATAGTGGAACAGATGCCCTTGTTGTATGAATGTGCACCTTTTGGATATATGCCTAAGAGTGAAATTGCTGGATCTTGTGGTAGATTGGATCCCATTTTCCTGAGGAGTCTCCATATTGATTCTACAAGTTGGCAATCCCACCAGCAATGGAGGAGTGTCCCCCTTTCTCCACATCCTCTCCAACATAAACTGTCATTGGTGTTTTTTATTTTAACCATTCTGACAGGAGCAAGATGGCATCTCAGAGTTATTTTGGTTTGAATTTCCCTGACAGCTTAAGTGTCTTTCATCTATTTTAAACTCCTCTATTTAGAATTCGCTATTTAGTTCTGTACCCCACTTTTTAATTGGATCCTTTGGTGTTTTGGAGACTAGCTTCTTGTGTTCATTGTGGCTGGATTTATGTTGAGGTCTTTGATCCATTTGTACTTAAAGTTTGTGCTGGTCGATAGAAATGGATCTATCTGCAGTCTTTTGAATGCCAATATCCAGTTATTCCAGCACCATTTGTTGAAATTTTTCTTTTTTTCCCTATGTATAGTTTTAGCTTCTTTGTCAAAAATCAAGTGTTTATAGGTGTGTGGGTTAATAATAGAGCTATCATAGAGCTTGAAGTCAGGGATGGTGATGCTTCCAGAAGTTCCTCTATTGTACAGGGTTGTTCTGGCTGTCCTGGGTCTTATGTTTTTGCATGTAAGGTTGATTATTGTTCTTTCAAGGTCTGTGAACAATTGTGCCTTTATTTGATGGGGATTGCATTGAATCTGTAGATTGCTTTTGGAAGGATTGCCATTTTTACTACATTGATCCTACCTATCCAAGAGCATGGAAGATCTTTCCATTTTCTGAGGGCTTCTTTAATTTCTTTCTTTAAAGATTCAAAGTTCTTATGATACAGATCTTTCACTTGTTTGGTTAGCATTACCCCAAGGTATTTTATGTTGTTTGTGGCAATTGTAAAGGGTGATGTTTTTCTGATTTCTTTTTCAGCCCTTTTATCATCTGTATATAGTAGGGCTACTGATTTTCTTGAGTTGATCTTATAGCCTGCCACTTTGCTGAAGGTGTTAATCAGCTGTAAGAGTTCCCTGGTAGAGTTTTTTGGGTCATTGATGTAAACTACCATATCGTCTGCAAACAGTGAAAGTTTGACCTCTTCCTGCCCAATTTGTATCCCCTTGATCCCCCTTTGTTGTCGTATGGCAATAACTAGAACTTCAAGTACCATGTTGAAAAGGTATGGAGATTGTGGACAGCCTTGTTTTGTTCCTGATTTTAGAGGAATTGCGTTGAGTTTCTGTCCATTTAGTTTGATGTTAGCTGTTGGTTTACTGTATATAGCTTTTATTATGTTTAAGTATGTCCCTGTTATCCCAGATCTCTCCAAGACCTTTATCATGAAGGGGTGTTGGATTTTGTCAAAGGCTTTTTCAGCATCTAGTGAGATGATCATGTGGTTTTTCTTTTGATGTTTGTTTATATGGTGGATTGTATTGATAGATTTTCATATGTTGAACCATCCCTGCATAACTGGGATGAAGCCTACTTGATCATGGTGAAGGATTACTCTGATGTGTTCTTAGATTCAATTTGCTAGTATTTTATTGAGTATTTTTGCATCAATGTTCCTGAGGGTATTGGTCTGTTGTTCTCTTCCTTAGTTGTGTGTTTCTGTAACTTGGATACCAAGATAATTATAGCCTCGTAAAAAGAGTTTGGCAATGAACCTTCTGCTCTATTGTGTGAACACTTTGTGGATTATTGGAATTAGCAGTTCTTTCACTTTTTGGTAGAATTCTGCACTGAGGCCATCTGGGCCTGGGCTTTTTTTGGTTGGGAGATTTTTGATGACTGCTTCCGTTTCATTAGCGGTCAAAGGTCTATTTAGAGCGCTTATCTGTAATTGATTTAATTTTTGTAAGTGATATCTATCCAGAAAATTGTCCATTTTCTTTAAACTTTCAAATTTTGTGGATTACAGCTTTTCAAAGCATGACCTGTAGATTCTCTGGAAGTCTTCAGTGTCCCTTGTGATGTCACCTTTTTATTCCTGATTTGTTAATTTGCATGTTCTCTCTCTGCGTTTTGGTTAGTTTGGATAAAGGTAACTCTTTGTAACATTGATTCTTTATATTGTTTTCTTTATTTCTACTTTATTGATTTCAGCCATCAACTTAATTGTTTCCTGCCATCTACACCTCTGGGATGAGTTTCCTTCTTTGTGCTCCAGAGCTTTCAGTTGTGTTGTCAATTCTCTAGTGTCACTATTCTCTAGTTTCTTCATATGAGCACTTAGTGCTATGAAGTTTCTTCTTAGTACTGCTTTCAAAGTGTCACATAAGTTTGGATATGTTATGTCTTCATTTTCATTAAATTCAAAAAGTCTTCAGTTTCCTTCTTTATTTCTTCCTTGACCCAGGATTGGTGCAATTGTGGGTTGTTCAATTTCCTAGAGTTTGTAGGGTTTCAGCAATTTGTGTTGTTATTAAATTCTAACTTTAAAGTATGGTGGTCTGATAAGATAAAGGGGGTTATTCTAATTTCTTCGTACCTGTTGAGTTTCCTATGTTGCCAAGTATGTGGTCAATTTTAGAGAAGGTCCCATGTGGTGCTGAGAAGAAGGTATATTCTTTCGTGTTTGGATGGAATGTTCAATAGTTGTCTGTTAAAACCAATTGAGTCATAACTTCTGTTAGCTCCTTTGTTTCTCTGTAAGTTTCTGCTGGTTGCTCTGTCTAGTGGTGAGAGTGGGATGTTGAAGTATTCCAGTACCACTGTGTGAGGTCTTATATTTGATTTGAGTTTTAGTAACATTTCTTTTACAAATGTAGGTGCCTTTGTATTTGGGGCATAGATGTTCAGAATTGAGACTTCTTCCTGATGGATTTTTTTCTGTGATGAATATGAAATGAACTTCTTCATCTCTTTTGATTAATTTTAGTTTGAAATCTAATTTGTTCTATACTAGGATAGGTATACTAGCTTGTTTCTTGGATCCATTTGATTGGAAAACCTTTCCCAACCCTTTACTCTGAGGAAATGTCTGTCTTTGAAGTTGAGGTTTGTTTCTTGTATGCAGCAGAAGGATGGATTCTGTCTTTGTATCCATTCTGTTAGCCTGTGTCTTTTTATAGCCAAACTAAGACCATTAATATGGAGGGAGATTAAGAACCATTGAGTGTTAATTCTTGTTTGTTTTTGATTTGTTGTTTTCTCCTGTATGCTGTTGGTCATGCTTGTGTCTGTAGTTCCTTGTCGTTTACTCACCTTTTTTAATTCCCGCATTCCTTCAGACTCTTTTTTTTTAATTTTCTCTATTTCAGCTTTTAATCCTTGTCCTGTTTGAATTGTTTTTTAGCAATTTTTCATTTGTTTTTTTCTTCCATTTCTTTAAATAATCTTCTCATTTCCTCTTTTAGGGTCTCTATCATGTTCAAGAAGTTGTTTTTAAGGTTGTTCTCTTCTGCTCCATCTGTGTTGTGAAGTTCAGATCTTGCTGGTGTACATTCCCTAGACTCTGGTGGCATCATATTGGTTTTTCTGTCATTCAATGTGTTCTCATATTGTCACATTCCCATCCCTTCTTCCAGTGGGTACAGGTGTGGTAACTTCCTTTCCTGGTGGGTACAGGTCCAAGGTTCTCTTCTGGTAGGTGCAATTACTTCCATTACTCTGATCGGTCTCATGGTGGGTGCAGACAGTTCTGCAGTACTCCCTCTTCCAGTGGGTGGGAGCTCTGCCCTCTGCCCTCTGCCCTCTGCCCTCTGGCCACTTCCCTCTTCCCTCTGCTCTCTGCCCTCTGCCCTGAGTGGGGGAAGGAGTAGACCAGCATTCTCAGTAGGCTCCTGATTGCTTGGTACTATAGGAGCAAGTAGACCTGGCTGTAGTCCCAGCGGCCAGGAGATCCCAGAGAGCTATAATCATATTTTTTAAAGAAAATGCTAGAATTCCACATGCCTTAACTCTTAGCACAGACTTGTCCTAGGATTCAGGCATACAGTGATAAATAAGGCCATCTCCTTACTCTGAGAATTTAAAACCTCAGACTGTTATTGAAGGGAACAGATCCAAAGACAACTCTCTGGGTACGAGACCCTCCAGCAGGCACGATTATTCAGTGTGTTGCAAAGACGAGGCAGTGTGTTTCTGGGAGCTGTGGGCCAGGACACTTGTATTCCAAACAGTGAGTCCAAGCTCAGCCCAGAGCATTGGAGCATGTGGGAGGAATGTGGCTAGATATGGTCCGCATGCTTGCATAGCACTGATAATGGTTATCTTCTCTCTCAAGAGACTCAAGAAAAGAAAAACCAGGGAAAGTGAGACAAAAAGAAATTTTTAAAATGCTCTTTTGCTGCACCAAGCTAATGATCTAGCAAACCCAACCCTTGAAAGATTTGCCATTGCAAACCTCTGACTAAGATATACCTTGGTAATGTGCTGAATTCTCCCATACAATTACCCTTTGAATCTAAAATGCTTCTTGATAAAAATGAAATAAAAAGATATTTGAAGAGTGTTCCAGAAGAATTTCCACTATCAGAAGAGTTTAAATGATTCTTCTTTATACACAGACCACTAGTTTGCATGTGTGATACATACTCATTGGGGAGAGTATGGCTGTCATTTTGGGAACTCTGCATGGGAGTGATTTGTCTGCAACTTATGTTTACCTAGATGATCATGTCCAGATATGTTAAACAGAGAAAATAGAACATTTTTCTAAATTCCCTATTAAACACCAGGGCATTTGTTTACCATTGATACTAATTATGCTGTCATTTATGAACAAACAAGAGTTTTATCTTTCTTCCTGAAATTTTTTTAAGAAGAAACAAAAGTGGAGGAAATGCCCATCCATGTACACACACACACACACACACACACAAATGCATACAGATATATATATATATTTATATATATATATATATATAGAGAGAGAGAGAGAGAGAAAGAGAGAGAGAACAAGTGCTACAGGTTTGAAAGTCATTGATTCCTGTAATAAAATGTAGACACTCTCTGTATGTATTGTGCTACCTGGATGCTGGGGAAATGGAGCTGGCATATGCTCAACTGAGACACTACTAAGTACCTGGTCTCCATACACATTTACTGTCCTGTTAAATCATTATTATACTGCAATTTTCATATATGTACCAACTTTTGTATGTGTTTGGGGGATACATGTGTGCATACATGTTTGCATGTATGTATATATACATGTGCTGGTATGTTTGCAAATGTTGACATGAACTAGTGGAGTCTAGAAATTGATGGTAGATGTCTTTATTGAATACTCAACTCTGTATGTTATATATTTTGGCAGACTGACTTACTTGAACCCTGAGTTTACCAGTTCTCCTAATTTAGCTTGCTAGAAGAGCTAAGTCTAGGGATCTCATTGGTGGAAGAACAAGAAGACTGAATACCGTATCCACCTGATATTTATATGGATGCTGATATTTTTTCCTGTTTTATGTGCCTCCTTCAATGCCTCCATAGCTTTTATTTTCCCTTCTGCTTCGATGAATTTTTAATTTAAATTAAAAACAATCTGGTTTTAGATACTGATCCTGGTTGCCTCTCCCTTCCATCCTCCCATGTCCCTGATTATTTTTTATAAAAAGTTTCATCTTGCTGGGCATTGGTGGCACACACCTTTAATCCCAGCACTCGGGAGGCAGAGGCAAGCGGATCTCTGTGAGTTTGAGGCCAGCCTGGTCTACAAAGTGAGTTCCAGGACAGCCTCCAAAACAATACGGAGAAACCCTGTCTCGAAAAACCAAAAAAATTTCATCTTTTTAAAAGAATCTCCATAACTTTAGAATTGCATACATGTATACAATCAGATGAGCATATCTACTCAATCATTTTCCATCTCAAACTTTCCCTACTTATCACCTCAGCATGATTCTCCCAATTCCAAATAAATGTTGTGTGTGTGTGTGTGTGTGTGTGTGTGTGTGTGTGTTTTAATAGCTAACCAACATACTAAGTTCAAATAATGCTAGGCACATATGTATGGGTGTGGAGTCATCCACTGGAACATGGGAAATCAGTGTCCACATCCTGAATGAAGAAAGATTCTTCCATGCCCTGCATCTGTCCACTGCCAATAACATCTCCATATGCAGGAGACCTTCTATCCTATTTATGCTTACATTTTGGCTGGCTTGGTCCTGATTAGGTCCTGTGCAGGTAACCGTAGCTACTGTGAGTTCATGACTTCAATACTCATTACTCATCTCCTCTCTGGAAGACAGCATTTCAGAACATTTGTCCAGCTCTTATAGTCTTTATGTCTCATTTTCTGAGATGTCAGCTGAGCCTTAGTCCTGTGGGCTTTGATACAGACACAGTATTTAGGACTGAGCACTCAGTCTCTTACTCTGAGCACGTTGACCAGGTATGCATCTCTCCACTTCTGCTCACTGTTTACTGCAAAGAGAAGTTTCTCTGACCAGGTCTGAGAGCAGCACAGGTTTACCTGTACCAGAGACTGTGAAAATACTTCGTTTTCTTTAAGCAGGCATGGCTTCAACCCCTTACAGTAAAATTCTAACTACTATCTCTGATATAGCCACATCTTTCCAAAGTCGTTAGTATCTGTTCCCTATATTCTCATATTTGAGCTAAGGAAAGGAGCATCACTCAAATACCCTGGAAGCTCTCAGTACTTTAGCCTGAGACTGCTGCTTATAAAATATACCTTCTTGTGAAAAGCTCTCAGAAACCCAATCCTTGAACTTTATATGATGTAGTTTAGAAACACCAGTTATTTTTCAATAACTTAACATATTTATTTTTATAGAAGTCTACTTGTATTTATCTTAACCACCTGGAAGATCAAAAGAAATGAAAAAAATCAGTTAAAATGCTCCTATTAATTTTCAGAGTGCTTTTGTCCATTTTATTACATTATTTTTATTATTTACAGTTATATATAATATGTATGCTAATGTGCTTTTTAAAAGAAAGTTTCTTTTATGTTATTCACAATAAAAAATACCTATTTTTACAAGGAAAAGTTCTATGACTGTGAACTTAATTTTCATGTGTAGTAGCAGAGTTTCTTTAAATTTACACTTTGTAAGTTGTAAATGGGAGGTTATCTAGCTTACTTTAGTTTTGAAAATTCACTTGAGTTTCCTATCAATTTGCAGGGTTTTCATTTTTGTTTTATTTGGTTGGATGGAGATGTAGCCCAGTGATAGGGAATATTCTCTGTATATACAAGGTCATGAGTTTGATCCCAAACACACAGATAAAACAAGTTTCTGTTTTCTACTATTATTATTTTGTTGCAGTTCGATGCCAGGGTGGTGAAATTGATAATATTTATATCTGTAATTAGCTTATGGAGAAGTAGGCTTTAGAGCTAGGGTTGAAATCTTCAACACTTTTCTGCTGGGTTGAAAGCTACTTAAGGAAGCAAGGCTCAGGTGATCCCAGGGACATCTCCTGAGTAGGAAGAGGTTGGGAGCTGAATGTTGTGGTGTTAGTGTTAAATAATATAGGAAAATAATGTGTGCTGATGTAATAAATTACTATACAAATGATGGGTGTTGACGATTCTTCTAAATGGAGTGCAAAGCTGTCAGTTCCAACACTTGAGGGAGATTATTGACACCTATTACTCTCCAGTCTGATGACTTGTGTGAAAGAACGCAGAATTCAAGACCCTTCAAAGGCTCTGAGACAGAAAAAATTGATCCTCCTGGGTATTTGGCTTGTAAGTAGAGGGAGAAAAGTAGAAGCTGCTTAAGGGGAGGAGAGCCCAGCTATTAACTGGGAATTTCAACTTCAGAAATCCTTCCATACTGGGGAATTTGGCAAGATCAGTATAGATTGGCCCATATGCCTCTAAAATAAAAGATGTTGGTGTCCTTTTGTATGTAGGATTATGTGTGTGTGTGTGTTCTTTTTTTATCATTTTTTATTTTAATTTTAATTAGCTTGTTTTACATGTCAATCCCAGTTCCTTCTCCCTCCCCTCCTCCCGCACTCCCCTTCCCCCCCCACCCTCCCACCCTATTGCCAAATCCTTCCACATAGGGGATGTTGAGAGTCTGTCATTTTACACTGGGTAGGGTCCAGGCACTCCCTAAGAGTCCAGGCTGAGAGAGCATCCCTCTTTGTGTTATAGGCACATGAAGACTGTTTGTATACCAGGGATAGACACTGATCCACAGCTCAGGGCCCCATAGGTTGCCCAGGCCTTCTCGCCGACACTCACATTTGGGGGGGGTCCAGATCAGTCCCATGCTGGCCTCCCCACTGTCAGTCTGGGGTCCAAGAGCTCTCCCCTGTTCAGATCAGCTGTCTCTGCTGATTTTGCCAGCCCATTCTTTGCCAATTTGCTCATCACTCCTCTCTCTCTGTCACTGGGTTCCTTGGTGTGTTTGCCTCTGCTTCCATCAGTCACAGGATGAAGGCTCCCGGATGGTTATAGACATCAAGTTCATTATCAGGAATGGGCATTCAAGGTGGTCTCTCCACTATTGCTTAGCTTGCCAATTGGTGTTATCCCTTTAGATCACTCGAGGTCACTCTGGTGCCTGATCTGTATTTGATCCTATGATTCCCTCTTCCCCTATTCTACCCCCACCCCCTTAACTTCCTGTTCCCCCATGACCAACTCTCTTCCTCTTCACCCCCTCTCTTCTTCCCAGGTCCCACTCCCCCCCTCCACCCCTCGCCGTGTTCCCCATCCATTCAGGGGATCTTGTCTCCATCCTCTTCTCTTGGGTACTATGCATATATGCATATCTTTTAGGTTCTTTCCTGTTTCCCAGACTCTCTATCGGATCAGGATAGTGCCAGTCTGCACTTCCACTGATGTCTAAAATCCATATATGAGTGAGTACATACCATGTTTGTCTTTTTGTGACTGGGTTACCTCACTCAGGATGGTTTCTTCCAGTGCTATCCATTTCCCTCCGAATTTCAAGATTCCATTGTTTTTTTCTGCTGAGTAATACTCCATTGTGTAAATGTACCACATTTTCTCTATCCACTCTTCAGTTGAGGGGCATCTAGGTTGCTTCCAGGTTCTGGCTATTACAAATAATGCTGCTATGAACATAGTGGAGCAGATGCCCTTGTTGTATGAACTTGCCTCATTTGGATATATGCCTAAGAGTGGAATTGCTGGGTCTAGTGGTATATTAATTCCCATTTTCCTGAGGAATCTCCATACTGATTTCCAAAGAGGCTGTATGAGTCGGCACTCCCACCAGCAGTGGAGGAGTGTTCCTCTCTCTCCACATCCTCTCCAGCATAAATTGTCTTCGGTGTTTTTGATTTTAGTCATTCTGACAGGAGTAAGATGGTATCTCAGAGTTGTTTTGATTTGCATTTCCCTGATGGCTAAGGATGTTGAGCACTTTCTTAAGTGTCTCTTGGCCATTTTAGCGTCCTCTACTGAGAGTTCTCTATTTAGCTCTGTAACCCACCTTTTAATTGGATCCTTTGGTGTTTTGGAGACTTGTTTCTTGAGTTCTTTGTAAATTTTGGAGATTAGCCCTCTGTCAGATGTAGGGTTAGTGAATATCTTTTCCCATTCTGTGGCCTGCCTTTTTGTCTTTTTGACTGTGTCCTTTGCCTTACAGAAGCTTTTTAGTTTCAGAAGGTCCCATTTGTGCCACTGGTGTTATGTTTAGGAAGTGGTCTCCTGTACCAACTCGTTGAAGAGTATCTCCCACTTTCTCTTCTAAAAGTTTCAGTGTGGCTGGATTTATGTTGAGATCTTTGATCCATTTGGACTTAAGTTTTGTACAAGGCAATAACCATGGATCTATCTGCAGTCTTCTGCATACCAGTACCCAGTTATGCCAGCACCATTTGTTGAAGATGCTTTCTTTTTTCCATTGTACAGTTTTAGCTTCTTTGTCAAAAATCAAGTGTTCATAGGTGTGTGGGTTAAAATTAGAGCTTTCGATTCGGTTCCATTGGTCTACCTGCCTATTTTTGTGCCAATACCAAGCTGTTTTCAGGACTATAGCTCTATAATAGAGCTTCAAGTCAGGTATGGTGATGCCTCCTGAAGTTCCTTTATTGTATAGGGATGTTTTAGCTATCCTGGGCCTTTTGTTTTTCCATATAAAGTTGATTAATGTTCTTTCCAGGTCCTTGAAGAATTGTGATGGAATTTTGATAGGGATTGCATTGAATCTGTAGACTGCTTTTGGCAAGATTGCCATTTTTATTATGTTGATCCTACCAATCCAAGAGCATGGGAGATTTTTCCATTTTCTGGTATCTTCTTTGATTTCTTTCTTTAAAGACACAAAGTTCTTGATATACAGGTCTTTAATTTCCTTGGTTAACATTATCCCCAGATATTTGATGCTGTTTTTGGCTATTGTAAAGGGTTATGTTTCTCTGATTTCTTTCTCAGTCACGTCATCATCTGTATATAATAGGGCCACTGATTTTTTTGAGTTTACCTTGTATCCTGCCACATTGCTGAAGGTGTTTATCAGCTCTAGGAGTAACCTTGCAGATTTTTTTGGGTCACTTATGTAAACTATCATATCATCTACAAATAGTGAAAGTTTGACTTCTTCTTTTCCTATTTGTATCCCCTTTATCTCCTTTTGTTGTCTTATTGCTGTAGCTAGAACTTCAAGTACAATATTGAAGAGATATGGAGAGAGTGGACAGCCTTGTCTTGTTCCTGATTTTAGAGGAATTGCTTTGAGTTTCTTTCCATTTAGTTTGATGTTAGCTGTTGGTTTACTGTACATTGCTTTTATTATATTCAGGTACATTCCTGTTATCCCTGATCTCTCTAGGACCTTTATCATGAAGGGGTGCTAGATTGTGTCAAAGGCTTTTTCAGCATCTAGTGAGATGATCATGTGGTTTTTCTTTCGCAGATTGTTAATATGGTGGATTACATTGATAGATTTTCTAATGTTGAACCATCCCTGCATTCCTGGGATGAAGCCTACTTGATCATGGTGGATGATTTTTCTGACATGTTCTTGAATCCCGTTTGCGAGTATTTTATTGAGTATTTTTGCATCAATGTTCATGAGGGAAATTGGTCTATAGTTTTCTTTCTTAGTTGTGTCTTTGTGTGGCTTGGGTATCAAGGTAATTGTAGCCTCGTAGAAAGAGTTTGGCAGTGAGCCTCCTGCTTCTATTGTGTGGAATACTTTGAGGAGTATTGGAATTAGCTCTTCTTTGAATTTCTGGTAAAATTCTGCACTGAAGTCATCTGGGCCTGGGCTTTTTTTATTTGGGAGACTTTTGATGACTGCTTCTATTTCATTAGGGGTTATAGGTCTGTTTAGATTGTTTATCTGTTCTTGATTTAGTTTTGGCAAGTGATATCTATCCAGGAAATTGTCCATTTCCTTTAAATTTTCAAATTTTGTGGAGTACAGATTTTCAAAGTATTCCCTGATGATTCTCTGGATTTCCTCAGAGTCTGTTGTTATGTCCCCTTTTTCATCCCTGATTTTGTTAATTAGCATGCTCTCCCTCTGTCTTTTGGTTAGTTTGGACAGAGGTTTATCTATTTTGTTGATTTTCTCAAAGAACCAACTCTTTGTTTCATTGATTCTTCTCAGTGTTTTTCTGGTTTCTACTTGATTGATTTCAGCCCTCAATTTGATTATTTCCTGGCGTCTGCTCCTCCTGGGGGAGTTTGCTTCTTTTTGTTCTAGAACATTCAGCTGTGCTATTAAATCTCTAGTATGACTGTTCTCCAGTTTTTTCATGTGGGCACTTAGTGCTATAAACTTTCCTCTCAGCACTGCTTTCAAAGTGTCCCATAAGTTTTTGTATGTTGTGTCTTCATTCTCATTGAAATCGAGGAAGTCTTTAATTTCCTTTTTTATTTGTTCCTTTACCCAGGGATGGTGCAATTGTGCATTGTTCAATCTCCATGAGTTTGTAGGGTTTCTGCGATTTGTGTTATTGTTGAATTCTAATGTTAATGCATGGTGGTCTGATAAGATGCAGGGGTTTATTCCAATTTTTTTGTATATGTGGAGATTTGCTATGTTTCCTATTATGTGGTCAATTTTAGAGAAGGTTCAATGTGGTGCTGAGAAGACGGTATATCCCTTTGTATTTGGGTGGAATGTTCTATAGATGTCTGTTAAACCCAGTTGGGTCATAACTTCTATTAGTTCTTTTGTTTCTTTGTTAAGTTTCTGTCTGGAGGTCCTGTCTAGTGGTGAGAGCAGAGTGTTGAAGTCTCCTACTATTAGTGTGTGAGATTTTATGTGCATTTTGAGCTTTAGTAATGTTTCTTTCACAAATGTAGGTGTCTTTGTATTTGGGGCGTAGATGTTTAAAATTGAGACTTCATCTTGATGTATTTTTCCTTTGATGAATATGAAGTGTCCTTCTTCATCTCTTTTGATAGATTTTAATTTGAAGTCTAATTTGTTAGATATTAAGATTGCTACACCCGCTTGTTTCTTGGGACCGTTTGATTGGAAGATCTTTTCCCAACCCTTTACTCTGAGATAACGTCTGTCTTTGATGTTGAGATGTGTTTTTTGTATGCAGCAGAAGGAAGGGTTCTGTCTTCATATCCATTTTGCTAGTCTGTGTCTTTTTATAGGCAAGTTGAGGTCATGTGTGTGTGTGTGTTCTTATTGAGCTTTCCATTCAGAGGTCTCCTTTAAAAATGATTGGGGAGTGATAAATTTATCAAAAAGATCACAGCTTTTGCTTCTGTTTTTATTTTTAATCTAAAAGTAGAGTTGATGGTGACACATGAATATCTTGGTGATGTGTTCCTCACTCTAAAATCTACTGTGGCATCTGTTAACCTCTATAATGAAACTGTAACTTTCCAGGCTAGAGTTGTACAAGTCGTATGTTTGACCTAACATTAAGTCCCCTAGAATTACTTCTGACTTCAATACTTCTAAAAAATAAGGCACAGAATGGTGATGGGAAAGAACCATGGGCAGTTTGAGCTGAACTTGAAGGAGTTACTACAACATTAAAACTGATCCTGAGGCCTTTGGCGCAAGCCTTTAATCCCAGCACTCGTGAGGCAGAGACAGGTGGATCTCTGTGAGTTCGAGACCAAGCCTGGTCTACCGAGTGAGTTCCAAGACAGGCTCCAAAACAATACAGATAAACCCTGTCTCAAAAAAACAAAAAAAGGAACCCTGAATTATGAGACACTTGTTAGTCACAGTCACCAGAAGAGACTGCTAATGTGGGAGAGATGTTTTGACACAGGGATCTCCTTCCCAGAGATGAAGAATAATAAGGGGCTACAAACACAGGCTTTATAATATCTGAGAATGCAAGGTGACTTTTTGTAAAGTTGATTATGAAAAAAATAACAAACAATGCTTCATATATTACACTAAGAAGGTGTTATATCAAGAGATCTAGTACGACACTTAGATAATTAGGTAAGTTGGTAGATAAATAATTGGTATCTGAACCAGTGGTTTCTCAACCTGTGGGACACAACCCTTGGTGTCAAATGACCCTTTCACAGGGGTTTCCTAATATCATCAGAAAACAAAGATGTTTATATTATGACTTATGACAGCAGCAAAATAACAGTTATGAAGTAGCAGCAAAAATAGTTTTATGGTTTGGGGTCAACACATGAGGAACTGTAATAAAGGGTCACAGCATTAGGAAGGTAGGGAACACTGCTCCAAACAATAGTGGGAGTTGAAAGGTATTTTAAACGTGAAAATTTTCCCTTCTAGTCTATGACAGTGGAAATAGTCATTGTGTTCCTACATTATGGACAGTTTCCAGGGAGATATTAAAAGTTCTGTGTTTAGTGCTTAATTTGGAATCAAGCATTGTTTAACAAATGAAGGATGCTGAAGACTTCTCTTGATTACCAGAAGCATACCCCTTTACTGGGAGTAACAATGTCAACACAAGTATTATACATCTCACTTCAGAAAAATCTCCTGTTGTCACCTTAATATGCACTCTTGTCTTCTTCTTCCCACTTCTCTGTAACAACATTTGTTAAAACAGCTGATAACAATGCAGAGTCCCATTGTGGATTTCTATTTGGGCAGCAATTTCTTGCTCAACTCAACTGTTTTCCTCAGCTTTATTCATAAAATACAGAAATAATTAGTTCATCACATTGTTTGCAACATCTCATTTCTCCAGTGCCCTAAGCCAGGCTGCTTTACTGGGTGTCATGACACTTATTGATCTATTTAATAGCCTTATACTAGGTTCCAGAAGTAGAGATTATCCTGAGTAGGCAATATTAGCCCAGAGAACTGAGATTCACCACACAGAGACACAACTTCCATTCACTTTTTGCACATAGGTATAAGCTCCATTTTCTTTCAAGCATTTGAAAGGATGGCACATACTCACATGATGACATTAATGAATGTCTGAAATAAAGAGAAGCAGTGACCATAAGGAGATTCAGTGAACGTCACCTTGTGTCTTGGAAAAAGGGTTCTATGTCAATCTGAAAAGAAGTGAATTGAGATGAAGTGAGTTGAAGAAGTGGGATATTTCAGCTAGTAGACCTTGATAATAGGGACCTCACGAATCCCTGCTGCATTATCCAATAGATATAGATGATATAGATATATAGGAAGGAATAAACAGTGTAGCAGGCTGGAAAGAGTCAGACATGCTGGGCTTCAACAGTTACCCCAAACATGTCCACGTAAATACTGTTGAAGTGTAAAATGAGCAGTGTCTTTGTTTATAATGTTAGGTCTGACGTTGTCATTATACAGTTACTGTTAGGATAGAATGGCAGATGTCTTATTATAATTCAATGTATATACAGTGCTCACATATGGATGTGCTACATATGAACCACCTTCTTTATGTTTTTATCAGGTTTTAATAAAAATAAGACAAAGTGGATCATTTATATTACAGTCTTCTGGATTATTAAGTTCTAAGATTCCTTTCTCTCCCCAGTGAAACTCTATGTCATGTCTTATTATCTATACATTTTCTTTTCCCTAGGTGGGCATGAATATATATATATATGAATATATATTTAAATTATTGAATGGTGAGAAGAGAGGATAACAAACAAGAGCAAATATATAAATCAGAAATGACTTTTCAAGACAGAAAATTGATGTTGCTTGGAATCGAAGGGCTTAGGCTGTTCTGATGATAGCTATGCAGCTGAAAGTCAGAAGTTGAGGTATTGAGTCATGGAACTGGAAGTTCAAACCCAACTCTCACTTTGAGGAGGCGCTTAAGTTCTTGAGAACACTGAGATTGTCAGGTTCTTATTCATTACACAAAGCAAGGAGTACTTTTCATCACCATTAAAACCTTGTGTTGTTAGTGTATAAAAGTCATTCTTTATGTGCTTTCCTCTCTGCCTATTCCTTGCTAGTCTGATGAAGTTTCTAAGTGTGGTCCAGTATAAAGTAAGACTGTGGTACTGGAGCTGTCAGAAAATATGTTCTCAGAGAAAAAGAAATATAAACCTATTTCATAGTCTAATGAAAATTATTTGGTTTTGAATTTTGGCCCAGCTGACACTGAAGACCAAAGTAGTTAAGGCAGGCAGGGACCTCTCCACACTCAAGGTTTATTAGACTCTCTCCTATGTAGCTGCAGAGATGCCATTTGAATTGCAAATTAAATCTTCTGTATAGCTCTGCTGGTTCTCTAAACAGTATCAGTGTCTTGAACTATCTGCCTTTCCATTTTCCAAGTAGTTTCTAGCAAAACCTGCTTTAAAACATTAAGGAGGAAAGCCTTTCTAAGACAAAGTGAGAAAAGCCAAGGTTGATGGTATAATAATCACCATATCACCTTCAGCACTAACAATTTAAAACTATCAGAGCAAGTTAGTGCAATAACCTCAGGAACCAGAAGTAATACTGCTCTTAGTGTAAACATATATACACACTCATTGTGTAACCTTGTACAAGTTATCTAATGAACTCCTCTTGCATTAAATAGGAATCAAACGATGTTTGCTTTACAGGGAAGTTTTGTTAAATCCATGCATGTGTCTGATAGTGAAAAAACATCATAAGTATTAGCATTCTTTATTTTTTAGTTTCCTATTTTGTGAAGAATAGAAGTGAATTACAGATGAGGAAAGTGAGACACAGGGATCTTGAGTCATAAATTAAATGAGAGGCAGACTCGGACAGTAAATGACAAACAAATTCTCTCTATATCATCAAGGTAGGTCCCCTGGACTACAGATTCTCCAACAAAGGTTCCTCAGCACCACGACATGTTAGAGGGGAAGATTTAACTGTGCATTTTGGGTCCTCTTGGGACATTCAAAATAGTTTTTTGAATACAGTAAACACTGGCCAAAGTGTTGAAGTGTGGGTCCCAACAATTAACCATATAGAATATAGGTTTGTGTTATTGTGAAGTTATTAGGGTAACTAGTATAGGCAGTAGCTAACCATTTAAATGAACAGATGATCTATTTGTGCCTGGCGTTTCATTCTGTAGGACATGCGACCATTCAGTTTCACATAATTAATCAATTCCTTTGGCTGAAAAGTTGAAAGTAATATTGTGTAACTGGAAGGGTGATGACAATAGTAGGCAGGGAAAATAACTGCCATAAATGCTGATGAGTGCTAGTTTACCAAATGACCTCCTTCCTGAGGACACACAGTAAGTCCTCATTTCCCAGCTTCCCTTGGATGGGATACTGATGAAATAGAATCAACATTCAAAATTAGTTACTTAAAACAAATAAACAGAAAACCAAATAACATTTTTTAGCACTCACAGTAAAGATGTACTGATATGAAGAAGCAACCAAACCCCAAGTCGCCATTCAGAATCCCAGGTGGAAGGACCTCCAAGCACACACCATTTTCAGAGTGATGAAGAAACAATTCTTTGCTAGGGTAAACAATGGGAATTTCAGAGATATTTCACTTCACAGGGGACTTATGCCATGACCACTCGCAGCCTGTATCCGAGAATGTGTGGAGGGTGTTGGGATTGAAGACACAGAGACCAGTCGGTGGTGCAAAGAAAACTTTAAGCAGGCCCCAAGAAGGCTCAAGAAAACTTCCCAGAAAGGCTTCCCTCAAGAAAAGTTTCTGCTCCCTTTCTTACCCCTGGCTGGTCATATGCCCTGACACCAGAGGAGGCAGTGGGGGGGGGGGTCAAGAAGAGGAGGTTAGTCATTGGAAAAGGTCGAGGTCAGGGGGTTCCCATGGGCGAGCCCTTATCAGGAAATTATTGCCCCAGGCACCATATTGTTTTTAGTAAACATATTTTTAATAAATATTGTCTTATAGCTGCCTGTTCCCACAGACCTAGACTGTCCTGCTGCAGCAGCAACAGACATTCAGCTGTACTGGTAAATATGTGATCTTTCCATGTCACTGATAAATAAGTTATTAGGCTGAGCGTAGAAAATCTCCTCAGCATGTTAATCAGCTGACATACTGCTATAGGGCCATTGCAATGGGGCACCTCTTAAGAGGACACTGGCAACTACACAGAGCATAGCAGGCCGCCACAATGAGATCCATGAAGCACAGAGTGTAACATATGGATTTGGAGTCTGAGATTTGTGATGTCTGCTTTTTTGTCAACTTTTGTTACCATCTAGAGTAATTTGAGAGAAGGAAACTCAATTGAGGAAATCCCTTTGTAAGTGCACGCTGTAGACAATCCTGTGGGGACATTTTCTTTATTAAGGTGGGAGAGGCCAGTCTATTCTGGGTGGTTCTGCCGTTAAGCACAGGTGGGCCGGAATGGTGACAGAAAACAGGATGAGCATGCCCTGGAGAGCAAGACAGTAAGCAGCATTTTCCTGGCCTGTTTCAGTTCCTGCCTTGAGTTTCTGCTCTCACTTCCCTCAGTGATGTAGTATAACCTGAGAGTCATAAGAAGAAATATAATGCATTTTCTCCCAATTTTCTTTTGGTCATGGTGCATTATTACAGCAATAAAAGACTTAAGAAAGATGTTGTCATGTCAAAAGGAAATTCCAGTTCTCCCAACACCTATAGGTAGTCCAAAGTCCTAGAAATTAGCTTAACCTGGACTATAGGATTTCTGGAAGTTAGACAAAATCCAGCATTGCTCAGGAACTTGCAAAACAACAGGAGTAATTTCCCTTACCTCTAGCAGTAGGGACATATGTTTCCAGCCTCCCTCAATAACACAAGTATATGTTACACGTATTTCAAAGTTCAGCCCTTCTCACCTCCCCCTCCTCTAAATTCCCTCCAGCTAAAAGACTTCCCTTCTTATAACTTCACTCTCTCACTATTCTCAACTCCTGCACCTACTATTCTCACTGTGATTTCTCTATCATTTGTCCCCTTGTATTGTGCCATCTCTCACAGATAGTCATGGCCATGCTGAGTCTATTTCCTTCACTGGCTGTTCTAGACTCTCCAAGATGCCACTGGTTGTTCTCTCGTATATTCAATAAAATCACATAATATGGGACTGTCCATGCCATCAGCTTATTCAGGTTTATTTTTAGTTTATATTTAATAAGGGATAAATAATGTTTTAGCTAGTGTATATGTTAGAGCATAGGGGCTATATAGAACAAAGACAATTCTTTTTGTATAGAATAATACAAAAAGTTAATATAGGGGAGTGTGATTATAGGATTTATTTGTAAATGTAGCTATAATAAATAAGAGCATTTAAGGACACCCACACACATATGTTCATACATAAATGTATACATGTGCACATATATAACGATTAATTTGTAAATGTATCTCTAGTATGAAGAAAGAATTCAAAAGCCTTCAGGAGCAGATATTTCTTACAATCTGTAAACAGAGATACATAGCTTAACTCAGTTATGAAAAGTTTTAAAATGTATCATGTCATCAGATGCTGTTTGAGCTGATAATTTTACTCTAACAAGTACCCCTTTGGGCTTTCAATAATCTATAACAGCTTGATAGGTGATTAAGACAAGGTTTACAAAACAGTAATGCTCAAGTATATTGGTTACCTATTCTTATTACCCTTTTTCAATCCATGCTCAATTTTGTGAAAAAGAAGCAAACACATATTGAAGGCTTTCCATAGGCTTCAATAGTCTGCCAACATGAAAATTCAGAACTGAATTTGATGGTGCTCTTGCCACAAAGGATTTATGAGCAAAGGGGAAGTCACAATTATGCTGGTTTCTTGCTATGTTTTTTTGAGAATATAATCCATTCCCACCCTTGTGAGATTTTTGCACTTTGCAACTAGGTGGTTTACTCTCATTGAACACCCCCCCCACAGGTCCCAGCATCTACAAAGGGACTCCATGGTACTGGCTAGAGAACTTGATCCAAAAATGGTGCTAATTCACTTTCTTAAGATTGTTAATTAGGTGTAGAATATTCAGCTTCATCCTTTCTAGCGAGAAAGAGCTATGTTTTATAGCTTTATGAAACGTTTATGTTTATTCATTGCTGCATGTGTTTGCTTTCAGTTCTGGAAGGTGAAGGTGTGAAAAATCACATCAGCGTTTGACACCCTCCATTCAAGATTAGACTTTAAGTCAGAGGACTTGTGTTTGGGCTCTTATTTCCTTGCTATCCACACAATAGAGATAATTTAGTGCCTGATGTCTCCTTTGGGAATAAATCACACATATGCTGAAGGATAAAATCAGATAAACTATAAGCAAAAACTATTAAGTTTCCTAATATCATTATTTATGTATGTATACCACAGAAACTAATTCATTTTGCACACATAAATATTAAGTTGTGCCCCAATATTTTAAACTACTTAAAGTGACTTGGTGAACACATATTCTATCCTAGAAAATCCAAATTTAATTTGCCTTATAGGTAAAAAGAGAAGTCACTTGAATCATAAATACTCTATTTCATAGGCACTTAGAAACTAACCCATATCTCACATCAAATCTTGAAAGTAATTTTTCTTAATAATTTATTTGTAATTAATGTTCAAAAGACTATTCATGTAGCACAGTTGTTTTTATTCATAATTTTACAATTGAGTGGTTCCTTTTTAAAAATATCACTTAAAATCGATATGAGGCAGGAGATGTATCTCAATTGTCCTGATGTCTGCCTAGCATTCCTGAAGTCCTAAGTTCAGTTCCCAGCAACACCCAAACTGTATATGCCATTGTCTTGTATAATTCTAGTATTAAGGAGGTAGAGGCAAAGATCAGAATTTCTTTCATCATATAATGGATTTGAAGCCAGCCTGGAATACTATGACATGGTGTCAAAAATAAAGAGAAGCAAAGAATTGTGACTTTCACTTTAAGACTTAAAACAGGACTATTTGTAAGACATATATGGTAAGTTTCTACACTTGGTTGGAACATATCAAAGTATATGTCATACACTTCTGAGATTCCCAATGTGGGGAGTCAATGAGGTCAAGACTATTTTTATTACTGTGCTGAACAGCCACTTTCCTTTTAAACTATGATGACATTTGAACTAATGATGCAAAATTTGAGGCAGGCAAAGTTAATGACCCATAAAATAAATCAGAGTAGTGATCCTGGGATGCCATTCTGAATTAGTTCCAGTTTAAAAAACAACCAACAACATTCTTGATGAGATAGGAAGACCTCAATTTTATCAAACTCTAGACCTAGAGAACACAGCTGTCATTCCCAGTAAATCACTGATCTTGCCTGAAGTATAGAAGCTCATGCCTTAGTAATGACATGCGTTTTAAGTAATTAGATAAATTGTTCAATGGACATTGCTTTTTTGAAATAAAAATAGACAAACAAAATTCTGAATATTCACAGTTGGCTCTTTGGTGGACATTTTCTTGAGAATGAGGAAATAAACCTGGCACTTCAAAAAAAGCCTTTATTTTCAAGGATGAAATACAAGCTTCCAAGCAGAATCTAGTTTTAAGAAGTTTACTCCTACTATTTTGTGAGTGACACTTTCCCAATACTAAAAGATTCTTGTGCTCATATCAGGGTTGATATGAACAAACCCCTATTGTTTGAGATATTATATAATGAACTGTATCAACATTTGAGATATCTGAATAGCTAAATGAATCAATATTTCCCTAAATGCCTCATGCATAACATAAAATGTGCACAGATGAAATGCTCATCAGGGTACAGAATTGGTCAATGGATGTAACACAAAAATGTATTGACATGCTTTCCAGTATCACAGTGCAACTAACCTTTAAGAGAAACACTTGTCAAATTTCATGCTGTGTTAATTATATGAAAAAGTATCAAAGGAACCTTTAATTTTCAAATTAGAAATATCACTGTGACTAGATTTTCTTTATATACTTCAGTGAATATGCATGTATACACACAAATTAAACATAAAGGCAGGTATGAGAATTAAGTTGACAAGCATTAATCCAAACATTTTTCATGAAATTAAAAGAAGCATAAAATTATATGGGATTCTATTCAGAATAGTTTTATTTTGTCAAATATGTTGTAAAATACATTGTAGAATAGATTTATGTTAACATAGTCATTTTATTATTTTATAACATGTTAAATCATTCTTAAATTCTCTCATTTTGTACCAAATATCAAAAATATTGATTGATGTAACTCATATCAACTCTCACTCTTTGAAGTCATCAATAATTTCAAAGGTTGTAAAAGCATTTGTAGACAATGAGGTACTGATACCAAGAGCATGGTCAGAAATACAGGCAAGTGGGAAAGCTCTGACACCTGCTATCGAAAATCCCTGATTTGTGTTATATGTCATAGAACGGTCATCACTAAATCAGGAATAATTGCATTAAGTATCCATAAAATTATTTTTGTTCCTGAGAGCCTGACTGCCAAGGCTCTGCTCTTACTATGGCAAGCCTGGCCAGCAAGAGCAAAACACAGGCTGGATCACTTCACTGAGAAATATTGCTAGTAGAGTCAGCTTAATATATTCTCACAGCAATGGTGGCATGTTAGAAGTATGTGGTTTCTTGAATGTGGGTGTCACTGAGGAGGTCTAGGTAATCTATTGAGCCTTGGGCAGTAGATCAGTATTTATTCCCGGTATACAAATGGACTTTGGACTCCCATCCAACAATGAGAAATGCATTCTCACCCTGAACTCTTGGGGGAGGGTCTAGGCCCTGCCCTGGATGAAATGACAGACTATGGACACCCCCATGGAGGGCCTCACCAGTGCTTAAAAGACAAAGCATCAACTATGAAATTAACAGGATTCACACAAAATTCAGTGATGGGACATACATTTATCGGCAAGATTATAACTACACTAATCTGTAGTATGAAAATCAAACTTTTAGTTTAAATGTATTTTTTTCGCTCCAAACCTACAAAGGTTTAGGCACAAATCACTTCTAGTCACAAAGTGTCCATAATATTCTAGTTTGCTAGAAGCCTCCCTATCATCAAAAAGCACTTTTCCATATTTTAGACTGAGTTAATAATTTTGAGCCTAAGTTTTTTAAAACTGGGTTTTTCCATGTTTGAATGAGCTTGACATTTTGAGATCTCTGTAACTGGATTATATATTATGGAAAGGACAGCAGCTAAGTTTGCAAGGCAGCCTGAGCTTTTGACAGATAGATGTTATGTTCCTGAGTGGAAGTCCTTCACAATGCATAAATTGGTCACACTAACCTCTTCTATGACTGCAAACACCATTATCTATTCGCAGAAATTTGACAGTTTCTACTGACTCTAATTGCAATGCCAGCTGTATGATCGACAATCTTTGACAGACACAATAACTTTTCATTTCAGAACAACTCCATAGTAGTATGTAATCTTTTTGAAGACATTTTCGGTGACAATTAGGGGCCCAAATTTAATATAAACTCAAATATGTAATGTTATAAATCAAAGTGATCTCACTTTGTTAATAATGGTACAAGAACACTTGTGTGCAAGGCAAAGAAATTACACTGCACATATTCACTTCCTGCAGGGTGTCAATTTGGTTTTGTGTTACAAGACTCATAAGGTATATTCCAATGTTAATACTTTGGAATGTAAAAACTAGTATATATACAGACAAATGTACATTCATTGTGTGTGTGTGTGTGTGTGTGTGTGTGTGTGTGTGTGTACAGTCTCCAGTAGGAAAATAGCAGAATCTGCTGATTTTGATCATATTTTAGTGGCAATATGTGCACTTGTCATTGAAGAGGTACGGCGAACAATACACAATACCCATTTATTCTTCACACTGAAATTAGAAAATTGAGATGTAAAATATAGGAGAGGTAGGTGAGCATGTTTGAATGACATTGAAGCATAATGTTATAAAAGAATAACAGATCCATAAACCATAGTCATGGTCATGTAAATGTAGGACCATTATTGCTTACTTGTTATACTGAACTACCATTGTTCTTATTTTTAAGAAGAATATATATATGCATATATATATCCTTCATCTGCTGATAATTATTATTTAATACATCCTAGCTGTCTTCCTTACTTTTTCATTATTGTGGTAAGATATTATGACCCAGCAAATTAAAGAAGGAAGAGGTTATTTGGTGCTTACAGTTTTGAGGGTTGGAATCTATGACGACAATGATGGGGAGCTTGGCATCTGGTAGGCAAGCAGGCAAGGCCCTGAAGTAGTATCACAGAGTGCATATCTTGAGACAGAGCCAGGAGTCAGAAAGAGCTGGATGACAAATCTCAATGGCTTTTGAAACACCAAAGCCTACTCCTAGTGATATCCTTCTGAAAAGGACATATCTCTTAATAGTCCACCATCTAGGGACAAAGTATTCAAATGTACAGTCATATGTGTGCCAGTCTGATACAAACCACCACACTTACTTTGTCAAGAAAAACTCGGATGAAAATTCAGTCACTTAACAGATGTGGACATAATGTGCTAAATTTTTTATTCCTTAAGTGAAATAATTATTAGTTTCATTGTCTTTAACTGCAGTTGGCCATAACTTCAATATCTATTAAAGCTGCATTAACTCTCTGACAACACCGGAAAGCAATTTTTACAAAGGTAACATGAATGTGGGTGTTTTTCTCAGAGCAGATAAAATGTTAAAAAAAAAAAAGGGACTGCAGCTATACCCCAAATGATAGTGTTACTTGCCTACCTTTTGTGAGGCCCAGGGTTTAATCCCCATATAAAACAGTAAGTTCACTAACTATATAAACTGAATTGTTGTTCTCACCAAAATTTTAGATGCAGTACAACATTAGAGACACACTTAGACAGCTTTTGTTATGTAAAATGTCTGAGTGTCAGGTTCATGTTATGATGCAAGAGCTGGCCTTTTCTTTTTCTTCAACAACGGAGTGTTCAGTGACTGACAAACAGACCTCCTTAAGAATGTTTTCACTATAAGATGCATCTTCAGATAGTGAAGTTGACCTTTGTCAAGATTACTAGCCTATCCTATTTGCTGAAATATAGGTCAACAGTACTGTTGAGTTCTTGGTCTATACAACTATTTTTGACACTAATTAGAAAACAAAGATCTGCTGTGTGTCAAGGCCACTCCTACTTTACAAATTTAAATATATATTTTTCTTTCACAAAAAAATGAAAAGTATCATGATAGAAGTCCTAATAAAACTAGAATTAGACAGATAATTATCAACATATTAAAATACATGTGACCAAACTACATTCAACATGTACTAAGCAAGGAGAAGTCAAGTGCAATGACAATTTAAAATCTAAGTAAAAACTTAGTGAATAGATGAACTTGAGTATGTATATAACCTAAGCCCAATGAGGAAAGCCTACAACTTTGGCTCTCTTCCCTTCACTTTGAAGACCAGAGTGAAAGATCTGATTTTGAATACACTTGCACATACATCTCTGGGAATGATTTGGAAAGAGCCTTTCTAGTTGCTTGGCCAGAACAAGAAAATCTAGAAAACTGTCTGCTTCCAAATATATATTTTAGACAGTTCTGTATAATGGTTAACACTTCATTTAAAAAGTTAGTATAGCCCCTTTCTGAACATAGATGGGACTTATAAAAACTAAAAAAAAATGTACTGGAGGGAATTCAAACAATGTGCTGGGAATCTTGAGATGTTCTTTGGGGTTGAAAGAGGAATTTGGATGTATCTTTTGAGGTTACTGTTTGTTTTCTGTCTTTTTTTTAAGAAAGTGAAAAATAGATTAAAATAGAGACAACACATGAGAGGTATTTTGTTATGTTGTGTAAGATGTGGTGATAAGATTGAAAGCTGCTTCTAGCTCCAGGCACCTTTGATAGCAAGCTGCTTTTCCAGATCTGTCACTAAGTGTCACCAATGCTGGTTTCTTGTGCAGCAGGGACAGATCTGAGTTCCGCCTGCCATGGGTTGCAATCACCTTTATTATCTGAGCTGTCCATCTGTGAGTGTGCTGTGTATTTCTCTGTATGCTTTCCTTTCCAACTCCCCCAGTCCATTTCCAATACTGAAGGTGATGTAGAAACTGATAATGGAATGACCTTGAGGGCAAAAGAATGCTGAGTGAGTAACGTTCAATAAAATGGACTATGACAGGTATTTCATAAAAGACGTTTGCGAACAGATGACTTCTTACAAAGAAAATAAACTAACATTGCTTTGTTGTTCGGGTGCCAAAATGATTTGCTTTTCTATGCTCTAGCAGCTTCTGATTGACTTTTTTCTTGTGAAAAATGAGGAAAAGAAGAGAAAAGGATTTCTCTATGTGAGCCATTCAATAAGAAGGCAGGACATTAATTGCTATTTGTCTCATTTTGCTACTTCTGTTCATGCTAATACAAATAACATCAATTTGTTTAAGACTCAGGAATGACAGCCATCATAACAGCCAATACTAGCTGAGCACCTGCATGCTATCTATGTTACTATACCACACACATTATCTAATTAACCTAGTAGCTCTGAGGAACAAGGAAAGACGTAGGAGAATTAACAGAACTTACAAAGAAACAGTGAACTAAAACTGAGAATCAAACCGTTTGTACTTTTGTGCATTATTTCTCTTCCAATTCTATTTCTTGGAGGAAGTGTGGGCCAGATTCTAATGAAAAAATACAGAATTAAATGAGGGAGAGATACGAATGTCAAGAGAGTAAACACTTATCTGGAAAAAGCATCACATACATAGACATTGGAATGGAACAGTGTAGAATAGGCAACATGGAATCTGGAGCATACTAAAGGAAATGTGCCCCCTTGAGAAGTTATGTAGGTTAAACTAGCTAGTGATATAGGGAATACTACCTTCAAGTATCTGTTTGAAAACTATTTGTCAAGAGATGCTAAACCAAAGTTTTATATGATTTTTGCAAGTTGAAAAATTAATATAGCTGCAGATATCTAAGATATTTATCTTAGGCTAGATATATGAAAGGAATATACATATATATATATTATATATATGAGATACACACACACACATATATATATATATATGGAACTGCACCTGGGGAGAGATTAAGTAATCACTGCTATAATAAATACATATGATCAGAGAAGTTAGTTTTGCCTCAATTGTATCACCACACCATTGCATACTAATTTAGGAAACTGAACAAACTATTTGGTGTTTCTGAGTGCATTTTTCCCAGTCATAATCTTGTTCAGGCAACATTGCTAAACCTGTCAAATTTATGTGGAATATTTAATGAGACTAAATGTATAAATTGTTTGGAAAATATTGGGACACAATTGGCCTCATCTCTCCCACAATCTTGTCCAATATGGGAATGTAGATTTTGTAAGCATATGGAATAGCTTTAGAGAACGTGACAGTGACACTTGACATAAACCTGAAGGAGGGCTGTTTTTGAATACTTTGGGTGAAAATGGGGGACAGTTTCTACAGAAATAATATCAGCAAACTCCCAAATGCTGGGGAATACTTGTTACACTCACTTCTCTTGTATAACCAGGGGACAATGTGATATAAATACCAGGCAGAAGATTAAATTTGAAAAATTTTATCCACATTATATAAGACTTCAATTTGCAGAGTGTGAGACAGATCTGTGACTGAGAATGTAGCAAAGACCACTTTTTTTAAAATCATGGAATGATATGATCAAGTTGACTTAAGTAGCATTAATCTTACAGTAGCAAATATTTAGGAAAAGATTAATAGGTATTATCACTGAACTATTATAATTAAAGATGGAGAAAATCTGAAAGCAGTTCAAGAAGAACATGGGAGAGACTTTGACAGGTAAATCTCCATTGTAAGTGTTCTTGATTGCAGAAGGATCAGATCTGGCTTTAGAACTAGGATGACAAAATAGTGAAGGAATTTGAATCCCTGCAGACTCAAATGTTTACTTACTCTCTGGATGCTAATGTGACTTGGAGCAAACTGTTAGTTTCTTCATGTATCATATAAGAATAAAACATTTAGTACTAGAGTTTATTTGGTATTTAGATTCTGTTTTTAATAAGATAACCCTGGCTCATGTACTCTGTTAAAGAATATTAATTTCAATGTTGTATATGTCCAACAATGTATTTGATGGAATAGGATGTAACTTTCTTTGCACTCTCATAATGGATGCAGGCCCTTTACCACACCAGCTATGCTCTGCTCACATTTCTCCAAACAAACACGGCAGCAGGGAGCTTAGGTTGAATTTAAGCTTCCTCTGTCTCTTCCAGGAATTTTTCATGGAGAGGCTTTGCTTTTCCTAAAGTGGGAATGTCTTTAAAAACACCCATGATTGCAAATACATATATATATATATATATATATATATAATTGTTTGTTAAACTTCAAAGGTTCTAGGTAATGCTACATTGAAATATAGAGAACTTCAGGAAGACAAGAACCTGAGAAAAAAAAGTGCATCCCAAGATTACCAAAGCGTGATGACCATTAAAACAGAAAGTGGAACTTCTTTTAAAATTTGGGCTGCGTTCAAAGTCTTACACTGTGGGTATTAGAATCTTCATGCCAACCTACCCTTTTGACAATAGCACTTTTGTATGAGGTTTAGTATTTTATACTTCAGCTCTGTAAATAGTTTCCAAAGTCCTGGTTAGCAGTGGTGCTGGCAACTACATGCATATTATAGTTTATTCAACCTGTGTACATTAGCCCATTAAAAGAAAATTTTATCATCAAATACAACTTGACTCAAGATGTGCATGCCTCTTCATCTTCACAAAGGAAGTGCTCACTTCCATCATCTCCTCTACCTAAAGGAAGTGTCACTTCATAACCAGTCAAAGCACTGAGAATAAGTGATGGTGTGGACTCAGCCTTAAATGGACGATCTCTATCACTCTTTCCTCCCCTATGGATCACAGAATATCACATAAAAGAAAGCCAGGACCAGATGATAAGGAAGAGTGCTGTGAATATTCTCTTCTGAGTGTGAAATGGCTATAGAAATTACAGACTCACAACAGCTATAATTACCTATGCAAGGCCCATGAAGGTTAAATAGTCAACATTCCAACATGAATGGAAGGAGGCTAATATGGTCCATTTCTAGCTGAGGAACTATTGATGATCAATGTTAATGGCCACTGGTAGGCTTCCCATTCTCAGATGGGTGGTCCCAAGCCATATGCCTATGAGAAGTACTAATTTGATGCAATAGGATACATATAATAAGAAACATGAAGTTGGGTTGGGGATTTGCTGAAGGTGACTGGAGTGTGTTGGAAATGGGCAGAAGGGTATTAGTACTTTGCATACATGTGTGAGATTCTCAAAGACTAAGATACAATTTTTTGAAAGTAAAATGTTGCTATATTTTTGTAAAAGGAAGAGCATAATTTTACCAACCTAATTATAAACATTTCTGATAATTTTAATTCATATTACTTCTCATAGGACTTTGCTACCTAAGTTGATAAAATGAGTGGAAATTTCTTTTGTTTCTTATTTCACAGTTGTTCCTGACTTGAAATACCAGATCATTGGTGATTGTACTTCTCTAGTGCTGACTGGTGTTATGTGTAATGTGTTCCCTTGATGTGTGAAAGCCTTAGGCTTGAGAATAGATGCACACACAAAATACACACACACAAACACACATACACACACACACACGAGTGCATGTGTGTATGTGTACGTATATGCTCTGTGAAAATGCCTCATTGTGGAAAACAGCAGCCCCTTTGCAGTAGTTACTGTAATTGTTAAGATATTGTAAGAAAAAGAAAAAGGTTCTATCCTGCGTGCAGTCTACAAAAGAGGTTCCCTTTGTGAATAAATGGATGTCTTTCAGATGAGGTTTTAGGACTGAGAAATAAAGCATGCCTCAAGGTACCTCCTTGGGGATCTAAATCGTGCCCACTTAGGCATGGGCTTTGATGTGGTTCTGTGCAGTGGTCAGAACCTCCTCTGTCTTAAAGAAGCAAACACACCAAAGTAACCAGAGGAGCATGTGAAACTGTTGTGTGTCTGCAGCGAATGTTGCCTCATGGCTGGCTTCTCACATCCTTTCACCTCCTTGCCAGGGGGCCAGATATGAAAGGTGCCATCTGAGGGAAAGGTTATCATCTGATCAGGCTCTGCTCTTGGAGTGATGTTCTTCACATCTGTTCTTCTGGCCCCCAGTCGCTGGCAGTGACCAGAATCAAAGAATTCCTACTCTGTCAGGAGCCAACAGAAAGAGGAAATGACAGCAGCCTTCTCCACACAACGCCAGCTGGCTGCAAAATTCATGTCTCTGTTTCAGGGTGCAACTGATAATTGACAGATGATCTATACTTGGATTATTTCAAACACCATTGAACTTTTGTAAGATTATGCCAAGGAGGCTAAATAAAGTGTTTCAGACAGATTATGATCTTAATATTATATAGTGCAAATCAATTAGAACTAAAATTATTAGGTACTTGGACATACAGCAACTTGACCAAGCACTTCATTTATGGTGGTCTCTTCAATCCTTGTAACAATAATCCCCACCTTTATATTAAAAATGAACATAGAGAAATCAACATTTAATAAGTGTTTGTCCTTTGATAAAATGCATATTTTAATTTTCCAGCATTCCAGCATTCTAATGTATACTGAAAAAGCATTGAGTGACTTCGGAACCATACAAACACTGTGAGAGAGCATTCTGAAATAACCACTGGATTGAGGAAGAAACAGATCAATAATGTGTGACTGTCAGCGCCAGATTCCAATGCTAGGAAATCTTAGTGTATCCGATGTTAAGTACAGTGTTCTCTGGTTAAGTTGGTGGGACTTTCAAAAATACTTCTTATACAAAAGGCAGGCTACATGGCCCAAGAGCAGTAGAAGGGAAGTGGGTGAATTTGGAGTTAGCCAGATTCTCTTCTAGGATCCTGGGTTTCTTTAGTTGAATAAATAAAAACAAATGAGAGAAGAAGGAAAATTATATTTTGTAAGGATTATTATGGATTATTGGTGGCAGGAGATATGGCTCATTGGTAAAGATCCCTTAGTGGTCTTGCAGGGGACTGAAGTTTGATTCCCAGCATTCCTCCCTCTGTGTACACACAGTGCACAAACATACATATGGGGAAATATTCATAAGCATAAAATAACTTTTAAATTAAAATGGTTGGTTGATTTGGAGTGATAGCTCATTGATAATGATATTTACTAGGTGAGTATAAGGATCCAGTTCAAATCCCCAATGCTTACTTTAATTTTGAGCACATGCGGATCTGGGAGAGAGGGAAGGTAACGGTAGTTAGCAGGAGTGGAGCAAAGGGAAACCGTGATCAGGGTGTATTGTATGAGAGGAGAATCTATTTTCAACATACATACATACACACATACATGATTATAAACACACATAAATAAAAAATCTGAGAATGGATGCAAGTCCTCATTCCTAGCACTGTAGGAGCCCCGAGGAGAGGGTTCATGAGACTGTCTGCCTGTTGGCTAGCTCTGGGTTCAGTTAGAGAACCATCTGAAGGGAATGAGATGGAGGGTTTATAAAGTTGGATATCAGATATTCTTTTTTTAAATTTTTATTTAAATTAGAAACAAGCTGGCTTCACATGTCAATCCTAGATGCCTCTCCCTCCCCTCCTCACCCACCTCTCACCAACCCACCAAACTCCTACCCCACTCACACTTTGCTCCTCGGGGAGGGTGAGGTCTTCCATGGGGAATCTACAAAGTCTTTCATATCATCCATGGCAGGGCCTATGCCCTCCCCAATGTGTCCAGGCTGAGAGATCATCCCTCAGTGTGGAATGGGCTCCCAAAGAGCATTAGTACCCCTATCATAAATACTGATCTGCTATCTGAGGCCCCATAGATTGCTGAGGCCTCCTCACTGACAATCACGTTTAGGGGGTCTGGATCAGTCCCATGCTGGCCTCTCAGTCACCAATCTGGAGTCCATGGAGTCCATGGGGTCCCTCTTGTTCAGATCAACTGCTTCTGTGGGTTTCACCAGACTAGGCTTGACTCCTTTGCTCATCAATCCTCCCTCCTTGAAACTGGGATCTAGGAGTTCATTTCAGTGTTTTTTTGTGGGTGTCTGCTTGTTTTATCAGCCACTGGAAGAAGGCTCTAGATTGGCATATAAGGTAGTCATCATTCTCATCATCAGGGGAGGGCATTTAAGGTGTCCTCAATGCTAGTAGGTGTCATTCTTGTGCATCTCTGAAAATTTCACTAGTGCCAGATCACTCCTCAAACATATAATGGCGTCCTATATTATGGTAACTTTCATCCTGGTCTCCTCTATTCTTCCCCTGACTCAACCTTTTTGCTTCCCCATGTCCTCCTCTCACCTCCTCTTCTCCCCCTCTCCTTCTTCCCTAACCCTCTACTTGCCCCATGCTCCCAATCCCCTCAGGAAACTCTGTCCCATTCCCCTTCTGGATACCATGCATATCCTCTTAGGGTTCTTCCTATTTCCCAGACTCTCTGGCAGTGGGATTTGTAGGCTAACACTCCACTGTCCCATGTCTAAAATCCATATATGAGTGAATACATACCATGTTTGTCTTGCTGTGACTGGGTTACCTCAATCAGGATGGTTTCTTCTAGTGCCATCCATTTACCTGCAATTTTCAAGATTCCATTGTTTTTTTTTTCCATTGAGTAGTAGTACTCCATTGTGTAAATGTACCACATTTTCTCTATCCACTCTTCAGTTGAGGGTCATCTAGGTTGCTTCCAGCTTCTGGCTCTTACAAATAAAGCTGCTATGAACATAACCAAACTGATGTCCTTATTAAGAGTGGAATTGCTGGATCTTGTGGCAAACTAATTTCCATTTTCCTAAGGAATCTCCATAGTGATCTCTAATGTGGCGGTACAGGTTGGCACTCCCACCAGGAATGGAGGAGTGTACCCTTTCTCCACATCCTCTTCAGCATAAACTGTCATTGGTGTTTTTGATTTTAGCCATTCTGACAGGAGGAAGATGGTTATCTCAGAGTTGTTTTGAATTGCATTTCCCTGATGGCTAAGAATGTGGAGTACTTTCTCAATTGTCTCTCAGCCATTTTAGAACCTCTATTGAGAATTCTCTAGTTATGTGCCCCACTTTTAAACTGGATCCTTTGGTGTTTTGGAGAATAGCTTCTTGAGTTCTTTATAAATTTTGAAGATCAGCCCTCTGTCAGATGTGGAGTTGGTTAATATCTTTTCCCTTTCTGTGGGCTTCCATTTGTCTTGCTGACTGTGTCCTTTGCCTTACAGAAGCTTCTCAGTTTCAGGAGGTCCCATTATTAATTGTCAATCTCAGTGTTTATGCTACTGGTGTTATGATCAGGAAGCAGTCTCCTATATCAATTCTTTCATGGGCACTACCCACTTTCTCTTCTAAGAGGAACAGTGTGGCTGGATTTATGTTGAGGTCTTTGATCCATTTGGACTTAGGTTTTGTGCATGGTGATAGATATGGATCTATCTGCAGTCTTGTACATGCCAGCACCATATTTTGATGATTCTTTCTTTTTCCATTGTATAGTTTTAGCTTCTTTGTCAAAATCAGGTGTTCATAGGTGTGTGGGTTACTATGAGGGTTTTCAATTTGATTCCATTGGTCTACCTATCTATTTCTGTGCCAATACCAAGCTGTTTTCAGGAAAACAGCTCTATAATACAGCTTGAAGTCAGGAATGGTGAAGCTTCCTGAAGTTATTTTATCATACAGGGTTGTTTTGTCTATCATGGGCCTTTTGTTTCACCATATAAAGCTGAGCATTTTCCTTTCAAGGTCTGTGAAGAATTCTGGTGGGATTTTGATAGGGATTGCATTGAATTTTTAGATTGCTTTTGGTTAGATTGCCATTTTTACTATGTAGATCCTACCTATCCAAAAGCATGGGAGATCTTTCCATTTTCAGGTATCTTCTTTGATTTCTTTCTGTAAAGACTCAAAGTTCTTGTCCTACAGCTCTTTCACCATTTTAGTAAGAGTTACCCCAAGTTATTTTATGTTGTTTGTGACTGTTGTAAAGGCTAATGTTTTTCTGATTTCTTTCTCATCCCCATTATTGTCTATATATAGTAGAGCTACTTATTGTTTTTGAGATAATCTTCTATCCTGCCACTTTGCTGAAGGTGTTTATCAGCTGTAAGAGTTCCCTAGTGGAATTCTTTGGGTCACTTATGTAAACAATCATGTCTTCTGCATATATTGAAAGTTTGACTTCTTCCTTTCCAAGTTGTATCCCCTGGGTCTCCTTTTGTTGTCTTATTGCTCTAACAAGAACTTCAAGTACAATATTATACAGATATGAAGAGAGTGGACAACCTTGTCTTGTTTTAGAGGAATCACCTTAAGTTTGTCTCCATTTAATTTGATGTTGGCTGTCAATTTGCTGTATATTGCCTTTAAAATGTTTAGGTATGTTCTTGTTATCCCTGATCTCTGCAAGACCTTTATCATGAAGCGGTGTTGGATTTGGTCAAAAGCTTTTTTAGTGTCTAGTGAGATGATCATGTGTTTTTTCATTTTGAGATTATTTATACGGTAGATTACATTGATGGATTTTCGTATGGTGAACCACCCGTGTATCACTAGGATGAAGCCTACTTGATTATGGTGTATGATTTTTCTGATGTGTTCTTGGGTTCGATTTGCCAGTATTTTACTTAGTATTTTTGCATCAATGTTCATGAGGTGTAAAGGGAGGCTTTTCCTTGCTAGCTGCTTTGGTTTATCACCTGACAGTTGCATGGGCTCTGCAGCTTGTAGTCCCCAAATAACACACAAGACGCTGTATTAATTATGAAGCTGTTGGCCTTGCTTTTTCTTACTGGCTAGCTCTGACTTAAGTATTTACCCCATAATTGTTAATCTAAGTGTTTCTCCTACCGGAGGAAAATTTCTGGGCTTCTTATGCCTATGGCAGCTACTTCGTGACTCCCTGTGTTTCTCCTACCCAGAGTCCTACTCGACTCCTAGTCCCACCTATCTTGCTTCCCTATTGGCCAACAGTGCTTTATTGACATATACATAAGACTTCCCCCATCAATGAGGGAGATTAATGTGTAGTTCCTTATCGTAGTCTTTGTGTGGTTTGGGTACTAAGGTAATTGTAGCCTCATAAAAGAGTTTGGAAGTGATCCTTCTGCTTCTATTGTGTAGAACAATTTGAAGAGTATTGATATTAGCTCTTCTTTGAATTTCTGGTAGAATTCTGCACTGAAACCATCTGGTCCTGGACTTTTTTTGGTTGGAAGACTTTTGATGGCTGCTTCAATTTCATTAGGGGATATAGGTCTTTTTAAATTGTTTATCTGATCTTCATTTAATTTTGGTAAATGATATCTATCCAGAAAATCGTCTCTTTCCTTTAAATTTTCCAATTTTGTGGAGTACAGGTTTTCAAAGTATGACCTGATGATTCTCTGGGTTTCCCCAGTGTCTTTTGTTATGTCTCCTTTTCATTTTTGATTTTGTTAATTAGCATGTTCTCCCTCTGCCTTTTGGTTAGGGTGGATAAAGGTTTGTCTATTTTGTTGATTTTCTCAAAGAACCAACTCTTTTTTTCTTTCTACCTTACTGATTTCAGCTCTCGATTTGATTATTTCCTGGCGTGTACGCCTCCTTAGTTACTTTGCTTCCTTTTTCTAGAGGTTTCAGGTGTTCTGATAATTCTCTAGTGTGGCTACTGTCCAGTTTCTTCATATGGACACTCAGTGCTATGAACTTTCCTCTTAGAACTGCTTTCAGGGAATCCCATAGGATTGGGTTTGTTGTGGCTTCATTTTCACTAGATTCTAGGAAGTCTTTTCTTTCTTTCTTTCTTTTTTTATTTGTTTGTTACTGTCTTTACCCAGGGGTGATGCAATTGAGCAGTGTTCAATTTCTGTGAGTTTGTTGGGTTTCTGCAATTTGTGTTGTTGAATTCTAATTTTGAAGCCATGGTCGTCTGATAAGATACAGGGGTTTATTCCATTTTTTTTGTTTCTGTTGAGGTTTGCTTTATTGCCAAGAATGTGGTCAATTTTAGAGAAGGTTCCATGTGGTACTGAGAAGAAGGTATATTCTTTTGTGTTTTGATGGAAAGTTCTATAGATTTCTGTTAAACACAATTGGGTCATAACTTCTGCTAGTTCCTTTGTTTCTTTGTTAAGGTTCTCTCTGGTGGTCCTGTCCAGTAGTGAGAATGTGTGTTGAAGTCTCCCACTATAAGTATGTGGGGTTTAATGTGTGATTTGAGTTTTAATAATGTTTCTTTTATGCATGTGAGTGCCTTTTTATGGCATATATGTTCAGAATTGAGAATTCATCCTTATAGATCTTTCCTGTGATGAATATGACATGTCCTTCTTCATCTCTTTTGATTAATTTTAGTTTGAAATCTCATTTGTTAGATATTAAGATAGCAACCCCTGCTTGCTTCTTAGGTCCATTTGATTGGAAAGGCTTTTACCAACCCTTAACTCTGAGGTAACATCTGTCTTTGAAGTTGAGGTGTGTTTCTTGAATGCAGCAGAAGGATGGATTCTGTCTGTGTCTTTTTATATGTGAGTTAAGACCATTGATATCAAGGAATGTTAATGACCATTGATTGTTGATTCTTGTTTGTTTTGGATTCATTTTTGGTGGTGATATTATGTGTGAGTTTTTCCCCTATTTCTGGCTTTTGAAAAACTGAGATTGTCTATTGCCTATGTTATTGTGAGTGTTGTTAACTTCCTTGGGTTGGAGTTTTCTTTCCAGAACTTTTTTTAGGGATCAATTTGTGGATATGTATTGTGTAAATCTGCTTTTGTACTGGAATACCTTTTTTCTCCATCTATAGTGATTGAGAGTTTTGCTGGGTATAGTAGTCTGGGCTGGCATCTTCCCGTCTTCTTCCAGTGGGTATAGCACTGATCTCATGGTGGCTACTTTTCTCTACTTCCAGGTTCCTTTAAGGGCTTCAGTGGCAGGAAGGGGCTTACAGCTGAGTGCCAGGGGTCTTTATGGGGGAGGTTGGTTAGAAGAGTCCCTAGGACTCACCTCTCTAATGGAGGGTGGAGGGGCAAGACTGGAATGGCTGCCAATGAGGCTGGAAGCTTTGTTCTGCCTCCAGATCCCTCTGCAGGGTTCGGTGGTGGCAAGGGTCTGGTTTTTGTGGATCAGGAGACTAGAAGAGGAGGAGGTGGGCTAAAAGAGCCAGGGGGAGGTGGGTTAGAAGAACCAGATATTGTATTGGCTTCCTTCTCATGCACATGGGCACATTTGCCCTTAAACACAAGTGTACATATACCACACAAACCTCCACACACATACACAAAAATAGGAAAATGATTTATTGAATTCCTACCACAATTTCTAAACTAGATATTAAAACTATAGTTAATACAAAAAATAAATACCTATAAAGTAGAAACACTGTACTTGAATAATTAAGGTGAAGTAGAAAGCTGAAGAAGCAAGAAATAAAATTTCTTATTAAATTACTCCTTGGTTAATAGGTTTAATGACAATAAGAGTTTTTTTCATATATCTTTCCCACTAAATAATGAACCCACATCTTAGCTTGAATTTATTTTTTGGTGTAACTTATGGAAATAAAATAATGCATTGTCTTATTAAATTTACTATGACTATGGTCTTATACCTGGGATTTGCTTCCCAATTTATTTTTGATTGGTTATTGATAATATATAGGAAAACCTCTTACTTTTACATTAATTTTGTATAATACGACTTGCCAAATTATTGGTTGTAACAGATTTTGGTAGCCTTTGAACTCTCTGTATATGAAAAATTAGAAATGTTATTCTTTCTTTCTAATTCAGATGCCCTTTATGATTCCTTCTTTCTTGCTTTCTCAGGCTGGGTGATAATGTAATGTAGAGCAGCAATGATGAAATGAACTCTTAACTTTGTTTTATACTTAGAGGGGAAAATTTTCTACTTCAATCATTGTGTATGATATTAGCTATGTCCTTTTCATATTTGTGACATTTTCCATAAATGAACTTTATTATTCTAAAATAACTTATTTCTACTCCTAACTTGTTGAGAGTGTCATCACTAAATCTTTTTTATTCCCAACATTTATTGAAATCTTCTCATGTTTGTTAGCCTTGATTCTAATAATGTGGGGAGTGCCATTGACTGATTTACATATGTTGAACCCTGATTATGTCCTTACACTCTGGAAATAAATTATATGTGGCTATGATGTGTTATCCTTTGATGTTTTCTGGGTGCACCTATGTTTACCAGGGTCATTAATCTGTGATTTTCTTTGTGAAGCTTCTGTGTTAGTTAATGGAACCCTTAGGAAATACACTTGGATATATTTCTCTTCTATTTTTCAGAAGAGATTAAGAATAATCACTGATAATCCATCATTAAGTGTTTCACAAAACTGATCTATGAAGCCACTCCATCCTGTGGTTTACTGTGTTGAGGATTTTTGATTATTGATTCACTCTGAACACACTATTTTTTTTTTGTTGTTCTGGTTTTCTTTTTCTTGTTGACTGAGTTGTATTTCTTAGAAATTTTCATTTTTCTGGATCTAATATTTGACATGTAATTATTTAGTATAATAGTGTCATTGTCATTTAAGGTCTGTGTTTATCAGTAAATTCATTGTAATACTCATTGTTTATTTCAGTTATAACTGTATTTATTCAATAGGTTGCCAGATTCTCAGGTAAATGACAAGAAATTTTGTTTCCAAGACAACTTGTGCACATTTTTATTGGTAGTATTTAGCTTGGCAATGAAGAGTAAGAACACTATAATCAATTGCTTTGTGTTATTCCAAATTTAATAGCTTAAAGAGAAATTTGAATCTGTCTTTTCCAGAAGTGTTTATGTATAAGTAGCTTGCTAGCTCATATTACCAAAATATTCTAATTTAGCAACATTTTTAAAAGATGGTGGGTGGTCATATTTGGATACATCACCTCTATAATTAAAGTTCTCACCTCCATGCCCAGACCAGCCAGATTCTGATTAATACATCAGTCCAGTTGTTTGAGGTTTATAAGCTCTATGCAAGAAGACTATGTCCTACAAATTAAGACAGCACTTAGAATACAGACTCTGAGTCCATCGTATATTTGATGATGATCTCATGAATTTCTTTAACTTTTTTGAGCCAATTTCTTTTATTGCAAAAAGTGGCAAAGTACAACCGGGGTCACATGTTTCTGTGAGGATAAAAATATGTTAATGTATCTCAAAATTATACAGCTGGAAAGTACAGCCCCTGGAGTCATACTATAATGTTTGACCCTGAGCTTCAACACTGACTTGAACACTGATTAACCTTGAGCAGTCTACTGAACCTCCTCATAGTAAAGTCCTTCTTATGAAACAGAAAGCATAGGTAAGTTTTATATCTCAGGGATACTAATGGGATCATTGACATGATTAAATGAGATTATGCATATCAGGTACTTATAACACTTACATAATAATTATTCAGTTGTTATAATACCTATTTTTAATTTTTGATGTTCTTCTTGAAAATAATCTTTCATTCAATATATTTTGGTCTTGGTTTCCCTCCCCCAATTCCATTTAGACCCACAATGTATCTTTACTCATACAACTTCATGTATTCTCTCTCTGTCTCTTCTCTCTCTCTCTCTCTGCCCCTCTCCTTTTTTTCTTTTTAAATTTAAATTTAAATTAGAAACAAGGTTATTTCACATGTCATTCCAGGTCCCTCTGCCTTTCCCTCCCCTCCTCCCCTGCCCTCCCACGAACCCCTCCAATAATCCCTCATTTCCCCACTATGAACATAGTGGAACAGACATCCTTGTTGTATGAATGGGCACCTTTGGATATATGTCTAAGAGTGGAGTTGCTGGGTCTTATGGTAGGTTTATTCCCATTTTTCTGAGGAATCTCCATACTGATTCCTAAAGTGTCTGTTCACACTCCCACCAGCAGTAGAGGGGTGTCCAACCTTTCACCACAGCCTCTCCAGCATAAATTATCGTTGGTGTTTTTTTTTTCAGCCATTCTGACAGGAGTGCGATGGTATCACAGAGTTGTTTTGATTTGCATTACCTGGATGACCAATGATGTGGAACACTTTCTCAAGTGCCTCTCAGCCATTTTAGACTTCTCTATTGAGAATTCTCTATTAAGTTCTATACCCAAGTTTTAATTGGATCCATTGGTGTTTTGGAGACTTGCTTCTTGAGTTCTTTATAAATTTTGAAGATCAGCCCTCTGTCAAATCTTTTCCCATTCTGTGGGATGCCTTTTTGTCTTGCTGACTGTGTCATTTGCCTTACAAAAGCTTCTCAGTTAAAGGAGATCCCATTTATTAATTGCTGACCTCACTGTCTGTGCTACTGGTGTTATGTTAAGGAAGCTGACTTCTGTAACAATTGGTTCAAGGGTACCACCCACTTTCTCTTCTAAGAGGTTCAGTGTGGCAGGATTTATGCTGAGGTCTTTGATCCATTTGCACTTAAGTTTTGCGCATGGCGATAGACATGGATCTATTTGCATTCTAGTACATGCTAACATCCAGTTATGCCAGCACCATTTGTTAAAGATGCTTTCTTTTTCCATTGTATATTTTTAGCTTCTTTGTCGAAGATCAGATGTTCATATGTGTGTCGGTTAATATCAGGGTGTTCAATTCGATTTTTGTGCCAATACCAAACTGTTTTCAGGAGTACAGCTATATAATAGAGCTTGAGATCAAGGATGGTGATGCTTCCAGATGTTGCTTTGTTGAGTAAGGTTGTTTTGCTTATCCTGGGTCTTTTGTTTTTCCATACAAAATTGATTATTGTTCTTTCAAGATCTGTGAAGAATTGTGCAGGTATTTTAATGGGATTGCATTGAATCTGTAGATTACTTTTGTCAGGATTGCCATTTTTATTACATTGATCTTGGGAGATCTTTCCATTTTCTGAGGGCTTCTTTAATTTCTTTCTTGAAAGACTCAAAGTTCTTGTGATACAGGTCTTTCACTTGTTTGGTTAGCATTACCCAAGGTATTTTATGTTGTTTCTGGCAATTGTAAAGGTTGATGTTTCTCTGATTTCTTTCTCAGATCTTTTATCATCTGTATATAGTAGGGCTCCTGATTTTCTTGAGTTGATCTTGTAGCCTGACACTTTGGTGAAGGTGTTAATCAGCTGTAAGAGTTCCCTGGTAGAGTTCTTTGGGTCATTTATGTAAACTATCATATCATCTGTAATAATGAAAGTTTGACCTCTTCCTTTCCAAGTTGTATTCGCTTGATTTCCTTTTGTTGTTGTATGGCTCTGGCTAAAACTTCAAGTAGAATATTGAAAAGGTATGGAAAGAGTGGGCAGCTTTGTCATGTTCCTGATTTTAGTGGAATTGCATTGAGTTTCTGTCCATTTAGTTTGATGTTGGCTGTTGGTTTGCTGTATGTAGCTTTTATTATGTTTAGGTATGTTCCTGTTTAGCTTTTATTATGTTTAGGTATGTTCCTGTTATTTCAGATATCTCCAAGACCTTTATCATGAAGGGGTGTTGGTTTTTGTCAAAGGGTTTTTCTGCATCTAGTGAGATGATCATGTGGTTTTTGTTTTTCAGCTTGTTTATATGGTAGATTACATTGATGAATTTTCATATGTTGTACCATCCCTGCCTCCCTCGGGTGAAACCTGCTTGATCGTGGTGAATGATTGCTTTGATGTGTTATTGAATCTGATTTGCCAGTATTTTATTGAGTATTTTTGCATCAATGTTCATGAGGGATATTGGTCTGAAGTTCTCTTTCTTGGTTGTGTCTTTGTGTGGCTTGGGGATCAAGGTTATTGAAACCCTGTAGAAAGAGTTTGGCAAAGACCCTTCTGCTTTTTTGCGTGGAATAATTTGAGAAGAATTGGTATCAGCTGCTCTTTGAATTTCTGGTAGAATTCTGCACCGAGGCCATCTGGAACTAGGTATTTTTTGGTTGGGAGACTTTTGATGAATGCTTTTCTTTCCATAGGGTTTATAGGTCTATTTAAATTGCTTATCTGTTCTTGATTTAATTTTGGCAAGTGATAGCTATCCAGAAAATTGTCCATTTCCTTTAAATTTTCAAATTTTGTGGAGTACAGGTTTTCAAATTATGACCTGATGATTCTATGAATTTCCTCAGAGTCAGTTGTTATGTTCCCATTTTCATTTCTGATTTTGTTAATTTGCATGTTCACACTCTGCTGTTTGGTAAGTTTGGACAAAGGTTTGTCTATCTTGTTGATTTTCTCAAAGATCCAACTCTTCGTTGCATTGATTCTTTGTATTGTTTTCCTAGTTTCTACTTTCTTGATTTCAGCCCTCAGTTTGATTCTTTCCTGGTATCTACTCCTCGTGGGTCAGTTTGCTTCTTTGTGTTGTAGAGCTTTCAGCTGTGCTGTTAATTCTCTAGTATAACTATTCTCCAGTTTCTTCATGTGGGCACTTAGTTCTATGAACTTCCCCCCGTAGCACTGCTTTCAAAGTATCCCATAGGTTTCTCATTCTCATTGTATTCTAGGAAGTCTTTAATTTCTTTTTTATTTCTGCTTTGACCCAGGCACGGTGCAATTGTGCATTATTCATTTTCCATGAATTTGTAGGATTTCTGCAATTTGGGTTATTGTTGAATTCTAATTTTAACGCATGGTGTTCTGATAAGATGCATGGAGTTATTCCAATTTTTTTGTAAATGCTGAGGTTTGATATGTTGCCAAGTATGTGGTTGATTTTTGAGCAGATTCTATGTGGTGGTGAGTAGAAAGTATATTCTTTTTTATGTGGATGGGGTGTTCTATAGATGTCTGTTAATCCCAATCGGGTCATAACTTCTATTAGACCCTTTGCTTCTTTGTTAAATTTCTGTCTGGTACTCCTTTCTAGTGGTGAGAGTGGGGTGTTGAAGTCTCCCACTATCAGTGTGTGGGGCTTTGTATGTGATATTAGTTTTTGTAATGTTTCTTTTATGAACAAATGCCTTTGTATTTGGGGCATAGATGTTCAGAACTGAAACTTCATCTTGGTGGATTTCTCCTGTGATGAGTATGTAATGACCTCCTTCATCTCATTTGATTGGTTTAGTTTTAAAGTCTAATTTGTTAGATATTAACCCCCGCTTGTTTCTTGGGTCCATTTGATTGGAAAATCTTTTCCCAACCTTTAACTCTCAGGTGATGTCTGTATTTGAGGTTGAGGTGTGTTTCTTTTATGAAGCAGAAGGATGGGTTCTGTATTGAATCCATTCTGTTAGCCTGTGTCTTTTTATGGGTGAGTTAAGCCCATTAATATTGAGGGATATTAATGACCATTGATTGCTCATTTTTCTTCGATTTGCAATGGTTGGTAGTGGTGGAATTATGTGTGGAATACCACACCTTTTTTCTTTTGGATGTTGGTAAAGTGGGATTATCTAATGCCTATATTTTTCTGGTTGTAGTTAACTTCCTTGGGTTGGAGTTTTCCTTCTAGAACTTTCTGTTGGGCTGGGTTAGTGGACATGTATTTCTTGAATCTAGTTTTGTCATAGAATATCTTGTTTTCTCCATCTATAATGATTGAGAGCTTTGCTGGGTATAGTAGTCTGGGCTGACATCCATGGTCTCTTAGTGTTGGTAGAATATCTATCCAGGACCTTCTGGCTTTCAGAGTTTCCATGGAGAAGTCAGGTGTAATTCTGATAGGTTTGCCTTTTCATCTTACTTGGCCTTTTTCCTTAGCTTTACTTAATATTCTTTCTTTATTCTGTATATTTGTGGTCATGATTATTTTGTAGCAAGGGGACTTTTCTTGTGGTCCACTATCTTTGGTGTTCTGTAAGCTTCTTGTATCTTCATTGGCATGTCTTTCTTTAGGTTGGAAAAGTTTTCTTCTATGATTTTGTTGAATTTTTTTCTGCCCCTTTGAGGTGGTTGTCTTCACCTTCTATTCGTATTATTCTTAGGTTTGGTTTTTTCATGGTGTCCCATATTTACTGGATGATTTTGTTAGGGATTTGTTAGATTTAAGATTTTCTTTGGTTGATGGAGCAATTTCTCCTAGTGTATCTTCACCATGTGAAAGTCTCTCTTCCATGTCTTGTATTCTGTTGGTAATGCTTGTATCTATAGTACCTGATGATTTGCCCAGCTTTTCTATTTCCAGGCTTCCTTCAGATTGTGTTTTTTTATTGTCTATTTCAGTTTTCAACCATTGCACTGTTTGAATTGTTTCTTGGAACTTTTGGTTTATCTTTTCATCCATTTTTGTTGCATTTTATGAATTTTTTGGTTTGTTTTTTCTTCCATTTCTTGCATTTTTTGGTTTGCTTTTTCTTCCACTTCTTTGCGGGATTTTCCTATATCGTCTTTTAGGGCCTCTATCATTTTCATGAAGTTGTTTTTAAGGTCATTCTCTTCTGATTCATTTGCTTTGGAAATTTGGAGTCTTGCTGGTGTGGAGTCTTTAGAATCTGGTGGTGTCATATTTGTTTTTCTGTTGCTGAGTGTGTTTTTGTATTGTCTCTTTCCCATCTCTTATTCTAGTGTGTGCAGAAAGAGCCCCTTACTGGTCTGGTGGTTAGGGGACCAGAGATCCCTTTCGGTGGGTACAAGCAAGTCCAATACTCTGGTACTTCTTCTCTTCCTGGTCCTAGTCCTTGTCCCATGGGTGGAGAAGGAGCCCAGGAATCTGGGGTGCACAGTCTCCCACCTGGTTCCCTGGTCCCTTTGGTGAAAGAGAAGATCTGGTATCTGGTGTGCATGGCTCCTGCTGAAATTGGAGGCTCTTTGGCAGTCCCCAGGCATTGGTCCTGCTGGTCCCCTGTTCCTGTTGGTGGAAGAGAAGACCTGTGATCTAGGGTGCTTGGTTCCCACGGGGATAGGAGGCTCTCTGGCAGTCAGTAAGCAGTTCCCAAGCATTGGAAGTCAGGCCTGAATGCTGGGCCTTGTTTACCTTGACCTGCTGGTCCGCTGGTCTCATTGGTGGAAGGGAAGACCTGGCATCTGGGGTGCATGGCTCCCACTGGAATGGGAAGCTCTGTGACAGTTTCCAGGCAATGCCCAGGCACTTGAATGCAGGCCTCTCCCCTCTCTCTTTCTCTAAAATTAAAACAAATGAACCACCCAAAACAAGAAATGTAAAACCCCACAATAACACAAAATTTGAAACTAAATAAAACACAAAACACCAGGAAATTAAAAAAACTAAGAAAAACAATGAGACAAAATGTATAAAAATATACCATTGAGTTTGTTTTATATTGGCCAACTCCACCTGAGCATGTGGCTTTCCCTGACAAGCAATTAATATATCCAGCAAGAGTACATTGGAGAAAATAGTGTTTTCCTTTGCCATAAAGTAACAATAGAAAATAGCTCCTTGGTTACGGGTGTGTGTCTATATCTACTTCCCCTCTCAATGTTAAAAGTATGCCTGGCTTAAACCTGTGCAGAGTACAGACCATGGGTGTGCTGCTGCAGTCTGTGATTTTATATACATATATATATATATATGTGTGTGTGTGTGTGTGTGTGTGTGTGTGTGTGTGTGTGATGTTTATGCCTAGAAGATACAGTTTTCATAGAGTCATCTGTTACCACTAACTCTTATAATCTTTCTGCATCCTCTTCTGCATAGATCCCTGAGCCTTGATGGAAGGGGTTTGATGAAGACATCCCATTTAGGACTGAGTGTACCAAAGTCTCTCACTCTCTGAAACTTGCTCACTTGTGGATCTCTGTTAGTTCTCATCTACTGCAAAAGCGACTTCTCAGCTGATGGCTGAACAAGGCACTGATCTATGGGTATAGCAGTATGTCATTACAATTTTTTTTGCTATGTTCCTTAGCATAGTATTGTATTAGGTTATTTTTTATAACTTCTGAACCATGTGATAAAATATTAAATACCATGTTAGCTTCATTATGGCTTTCTTCATGTAATGAATTATAAGAAGCCTTTGAGTTTGCCATCTTCACCAAGATGCAGCACTCTGCAGGGCATATTCAGCTTTCCCCAGAAGACTGTGTCACACAAAGCAGGGGCTCAGACACACTTGATAATCTTTGACTTTGCCATCTTCACCAAGATGCAGCACTCTGCAGGGCATATTCAGCTTTCCCCCAGCAGACTGCGTCACACAAAGCAGGGGCTCAGACACACTTGATAGAGTTATGAATGACTCAGCAATTGTAGGAAAAGAGTCAGAAGTGGAGAGCTACATGTCATTCAGTACATTTTGACACTCATTGCATAAGATTTATGAGCATTCAGCCTCTGTGCCACTGCCATAAGTGCAGTGCTTGCCCTGAAAATTACCACATAGTTGGAAAAAGAGCACAGAAACATGTCTTTCTGGCGTGAGAAAGCTCAAGAGTATTGTGTGTTATGCCTCATGCCTGTTGTCATCCAGAAGCTCTCTAAATAAAGGGCCACAAGAAGCATGTGCCTCTCTTCATTCTCATAAAAGTAAACCAAGCGTGGAAAGTTACGTCTCCCATTTCTGCTAGGCACACATTCTGTGCATAATGCTTCATAAGGCAATCAGCTCTCCAGAATTTAAATTCTCTATGCCTAAAATATTTGTTGACTTTTATAGCATTAGTGATTGTAAATTTCATTCAAACTCAAATTGTATTTAGTATTCTTCATTAACATGAATATTCAAGGACCAAATGCTTGTCCCCACCAAGGCATCTTTGCAGATTTAAGTCCTCAGTTATGTCTTGTGACACTTGGATTGAACCTCAAGTTTCTAGCTTGTCCTACAAATTCCAGACATGATGTACTCTAACTTCTATTCAGTTCCCCTCAGTGCACATCTTTCCAGCTGCCCTAGCCTCCCTGCTGTACCTCACAACTCATAGACACTCCCTGATGCGATCTGCCTACAAGGCTCAGGCCCCTGCAAGGATCATTTTTCCTTTCTTTCAGATTCTTACTCAAATGACACCTTTAAAATTTCTTCCCTAAACCCTTTATGTAAAATTGCTACCCAATTTACTTATTTAAAGTACTTTGACTTTATTTGTGAATCCCTTTTGTTCTGAATTTATGCATGGTGCATTTTCAAAATCTATGTGGGGTTTCTCAGCTTTACAGTGCATGCATGGTTTTCAGAGAGATCTTGAGGATGTAATAGTAAACAAACTAGATGCAGAACTTGTACTCAAAGACATGAATCTAGTAGCAAATACAGGGATGTTATCTTTATTGGTCATTATTTTGTACAAAATAAGGCAATTTTAGAAGGACAAATTTCACATATATTCTCTTATTTGCAGATTTTCAATTGACACACAAAGTCATCTTTATATCTGTGTAATATATATTTCTTGTCATATATATTTGACAATATGTGACATATATGTTTGTCATGCATTTGACATATATATGAAATATATATATATTTGACAACATAGGACAAGAAATGTATTTATACATTATATAGATTCATATACATTTATGTATGTTATATATACATATACATATATATGACTAGAAAGAAGAATTGACATTAGGAGATAAGGAAAATAAGCAGCAGGGATCAAGGAGAAAAGAGATAGGATAAATATGATAAAAATATGTAATACTCATGTACAAAAAATGATTTTATGAAGTCATCATCTTGTATGATGAATGAATTCAAATAAATAAAAATTATAGGAAACCAAATGATGGTTTGGTGTTCTAAATGTTGTTATGGTGAACAACAATTGTACATAGGCAAAAGGAATATATCTGGAGGTTAGGGAAGTTGGCCTTGAAAGTGATGACTAATTGACACTTCAGGGTGGGGTGGTAATCACTTGACTGAAAGAAAACAAGAAGAAAACTCCCATTCTTTTTTAAGAAAAAAACCAAGTTCAAATATCAGAGGAAGAAAAGGAACATGAGACTTCAGAAATCTAAAGAATGCTGGACCCTCATTGTGCATAGAATAGGTGGCTTTAATGGGGAACTAAAGAAGAGATATTGTGTAGTGTGGGAGGTGAGCAAGAGGGCAAACTATGAACAATTATGAAGACTGACATTGTTGCAGGAGCTGTGTGAAGTTTGAAAGATCTTGCTGAGATGTACTGGGATTTGTCCAGTCACGTGTTTGCAGGGTTGTTAGATTATTTTACATCCCTTTAATGACAGGCTGCTAACCAGGTTAGTGGATGTTATGCTCAATTAAAAATATGATACTGCAGCACTGGTACATATGAAGAACAATGGAGGCCAAGAATGGAGAGCAAGGCAAAACACCATTTGAACGATGGCTACTCCCACTGCTATGCCTCTGCATAAATATGGCGTATGAGTGAACTAGGAATGGAGACAGTACTACCATTTCCAGTGGCAATAACCAGAGTAGTCCATTTAGGTATGGTATTGAATGAAAGGTGAGTTAGGAAAGATGAGGAGTTCTGTTGTAACACAAGTACAAGGTTCCCCAAAGGAGATGAACTAAATTCTTCCTACTTTTATTACCAATTAGAAAATATTACATTACTTTTTATGCTGATGATATTATGGCTTTGTGCCTCAAATAAATCTCCCCTGGGTTTAACTCAAATCACCATGTGCTGAGTATTTTCTAATTTCTTCATGTTAAAGTTCTCAGGTGAATATTCAGGCTGTTGTAAAACTTTAGAAAGTTATGGTTTTACACATACATGTGCATGTGTGTACGTGTATATGCACACAAAGGCACACACTCGAGTAATTAAAAATTTTACCCATCTGAGATTCAAGAATTAATGAGATATGAGATCAATCCAGGCTAACTGGACTTTGCGCTGGAAAAATTTATCTCATAACACTTACTAGTACTATGTTCACTTACTAGTACTATGGCTATAATTAATACTATATGTTTACAAAACCTCATGTATTTTTAAAAGGTTTGTTATTATGAAAGTAATATATGGAGTTGTCACTACTTCACACATTCCATTCCAGTCTACTTTCTCAATAAACAGTATCTTAGCCACCATCTCTATCATTGTTATGAATATAAATCATTGAGTAAATATAGCAGGAAACAAATCTGTAAATATTTGGATGCTGTGGTATACACATGTTAGAAATGAGAAATCTGAGATTTACATATGTAAGTTTTAAAGGCAAATGTTGGCATTTGGCTTCTGGTTTAATATAATAATTGTCGTTACCCACCCATGTGAATAATGATGCAAAGAAGTATTGTATCTAATTATGTATGGAACTTTTCTGATTACAGAACCTTTTGCATATGTATATAATTATTTAATGCTACTTTGCAGTGCATCTTTGGAATTTGGAGTGAAAACAGTGTCTGCCACAGCCAGTTGTCATGAATAGTAAATGTATTTCTATACGGCGTGGCTCAGTACAGTGCTTGGCATTTATTGTGTGAGTTGATAGTAATCCCTATTATCATCACTGTAAATTTTCATATGAATGAAAAAGACTAGCAAATAACCTGTTCAAAATATGTCAACAAATTGTAGCAAAGTCAAGACATAAACCTGTTTCTGGTTAATCATAGAGTTCAGCAATCTTTACACAAATATTCACCTGAAAGTATCTGCTTCCTGAGGAATAAGTGACTTACATATGGCATTTGCCACTGGATGATGTTTTATTGACTTCCAGTTACTTTATGGAGTTATAAAATCATGCTAAATACATTTAAATATGTATGTATTTTGCTGTGAATTATGACTCCAAGTAGCATGGAACTCAATAAGTGACTGATGCTCAGTTAGCATACTTGCAAACTTATTAAAAATGTCCATTTGTGAATCTGTAATTTACAATGAAAGTTCACAAAGCTCTGAGCTTTGTGGAAAAGGGCAGACATCTGTCTTATAATAATTGGAATTCATAACACAATATAGTACAGTTGTCCTGCATCTGTTAAAGGCCAAAACTTATTATAGCAAATTATAAACTATAGGAATTGCCACTGAATAAAATAATCCCTCAATAATATGAAACATCAGTAGGAGAAAACTGATAGAGAAAGAGCAGCGGTGACAGATGGCAGAATTACACAAACCTGGGCTCATGCAATGTTTTGTGTTATTAGAAGTAATTATATTATTTTGGATTTTTATTCAGCAAATATTGCTTAATACGTGCTCCATGTTACAGAGTGTATTTTTTAATGGAGACATCAACACACTCAGAGAATCCATCTACATATTGTTTCCATTTTGGTGGACATCAATTTTTCCATTCACTTCACCTGGTTTTAGAATCTTCAGAATGGAACTGATGAAATTTACACATAGAAACTTAGGTTATTGTCTGAATGTTGGAATGCATGTGAACCAGAGGGACATTTGCTAGGTGCTAACAAAATATGCTTTGTGATTTCTTTTCTTTTTTTTTTTGTCTTTTTAAATCTAGTTTATTTTATTTGACATGATGACCTCAGGTCCATCCACTTTTCTGCAAACAACTTAATTTCTTTGTTCTTCACAGGGGAATAAAACTCCAATGTGTGTGTATACAACATTTCTTTATCCATGGACGGGCATGTAGACAAGTTCTTTTTATTTGTTCGTTTTGTTTTTGTTTTTACTTTTGGTTTTGTTTTTTGAGACAGGATTTCTCTGTGTGGCTTTGGAGGCTGTCCTAGAACTTGCTCTGTAGACCAGGCTGGTCTCGAACTCACAGAGATCCACCTGCCTCTGCCTCCCGAGTGCTGGGATTAAAGGTGTGTGCCACCAAGCCCGGTTTTGACAGGTTCTTTAGCTTGTTATTGTGAATAGAGTTGTGAAAATATGTGGCTATGTATCACTACTGTATATTGACTTTTGTATTTTGGGTTATACCCAGAAGTGCTGTACTTGGCTCATATGCAAGTCCTACATTCAGTTTTATGGAAAACCTCAATAATGATTTCCATAGTGGCAGAATTTGCATTTCCACCAACAGTGCATAAGGGCTCCTTTTCCACCACAGCCTCACCAGCATTTGTTGTTGTTTTTTTTAAAATTCTGTCCTTCAGTTATTATGAAGTGTGTGTGTGTGTGTGTGTGTGTGTGTGTGTGTGTGTGTGTGTGTGTGTGTAAGCCAGAAGAGGGTGTCAGATTCCCTGGGGCTGGAATCACAGACTTGTTAAGCTGCCATGTGAGTGCTGGGAAGCAAGCTAGGGTCCTTTACCTGCTGAGCCGTCTCTCCAGTCGCCAAACTACAACTTTTTTTGAAATGGGTATTAGTGTTTTTCTTCCTTTTTTAAAATTTAAGTGAGAAATGAGCTAGTTTCATATGTCAATCCCAGCTCTCTCTCCCTCCCATCCTCTCCTGCCCTCCCCACCAGGCCCCCCAGTACCCCACCCAATCTCCACTCCGATCCCCAGGGGTGTGAGGCCCTCCATGGAGGATCTCCAGAGTCTGTCATTTCATCCAGGGCAGGGCCTAGGCCCTCCCCTAAGAGTCCAGGGAGAGAGCATCCCTCTATGTGGGATGAGCACCCAAAGTCCATTTGTATGGGATAAATACTACCCAAGGCCCCATAGATTATCTGGGCCTCCTCACTGACAACAACATTCAAGGGGTCTGGATCACTCCCATGCTGTCCACTCAGCCATCAGTCTGGGGTCCAAAAGGTCCCTCTTGTTCAGGTCAGCTGTTAAACCAGCCCAGTCTTAACCCCCTTTGCTCATCAGTTCTCCCTTTCTGACACTGGATTCCAGTTGAGTTCAGTGTTTAGCTGTGGGAGTCTGCCTCTGCTTCCATCAGTCGCTGGATGAAGGTTCTGTTTCCCAGACTCTCTGGCAATGGGATTGTATGTTGGCACTTCCCTGATTCATGTCTAAAATCCATATATGAGTGAGTAAATACCATGTTTATTACCTCACTCAGGATGGTTTCTTCTAGTGCTGTCCATTTGCCTGCGAATTTCAAGATTCCATTGTTTTTTTCTGCTGAGTAGTACTCCATTGTGTAAATGTACTTTGTTTTCTCTATCCACTCTTCAGTTGAGGGGCATCTAGGTTGCTTCCAGGTTCTGGCTATTACAAATAATGCTGCTATGAACACAGAGGAACAGACAATCTTGTTTTATGAATGTGCATCTTTTGGGTATATGCCTAAGAGTGGAATTGCTGGGTCTTCTGGTAGACGGATCCCCATTTTCCTGAGGAATCTTCATACTGATTTCCAAAGTGGCTGTACAAGTCAGCACTCCCACCAGCAGTGTAGAAGTGTTCCTCTTTCTCCACGTCCTCTCCAGCACAAATTGTCACTGGAGTTTTTGATTTTAGCCACTCTGACAGGAGTGAGATGGTATCTCAGAGTTGTTTTGATTTGCATTTCCCTGATGACTAAGGATGTTGAGCACTTTCTTAAGTGTCTCTCAGCCATTTTAGACTCCTCTACTGAAAATTCTCTATTTAGTTCAGTGCCCCACTTTTTAATTGGGTCCTTTGGTGTTTTGGACACTTGTTTCTTTAGTTCTTTGTAAATTTTGGAGATCAGCCCTCTGTCAAATGTGGGGTTAGTGAGTATCTTTTCCCAATCTGTGGGTTGCCTTTTTGTCTTATTGATTGTGTCTTTTGCCTTACAGAAGCTTCTCAATTTCAGGAGGTCCCATTTATTAATTGTCAATCTTAGTGTCTGTGTTACTGGAGTTATGTTCAGGAAGCTGTCTCCTGTACCAATTTGTTCAAGGGTACCTCCCACTTTCTCTTCTAACAGGTTCAGTGTGGCTGGATTTATGTTGAGGTCTTTGATCCATTTGGACTTAAGTTTTGTGCATGGCGACAGACATGGATCTATCCACATTCTTCTACATGACAGCCTCCAGTTATGCCAGCATCATTTGTTGAAGATGCTTTCTTTTTTCCATTTTATAATTTCAGCTTCTTTGTCAAACATCAGGTGTTCATACATGTATGGGTTAATGTTGGGGTGTTCAATTGGATTCCATTGGTCCATCTGTCTATTTTTGTGCCAACACCAAGCTGTTTTCAGGACTATATCTCCAATTGGACCTTGGAACACTCAGTCCTAAATGGGCTGTCTCCATCAAATCCCTCCCCTCAGGGCTCAGGGAACCCTTGAACATGTCGCTGGCAGCGGCGGCTCCGGCAGGGTCCGTGATTTCTTTTCTAACATATAGGGAGGCACTGTCTCAACCAGTGGTTGCCAACCTACTAGGGCTGCAGCTCTTTTATAGTTTTTCATCTTGTGATGACCCCAACGATAAAATTATTTTGTTTCTTCATAGCTGTAATTTTCCTACCTTTACAAATTGTAATGTAAATATCTGATATGTAGAATGGTCTTAGGTGACCCCTGTTAAAGGGATTATTTCACAATGATCCATTTACTCAATGGGGTCATGGCCCACAGGATGAAAACCTTTGGTCTAAGATAATTCATAGGTTAATGGTTAGGACAAAATATATTTGTAACAGTGGTGTCACCAGATTATTTATATTTAGTAGCTGATAATTGTGAATTTTGCCAATGGTAAATGCCCTAGTGTGTGTTTTGTACATCTTGTCATTCAACCAGTCATAGGTAGCATCACCATTACAATTTGTTGGATGAGGAATCTCAAGGTAATGATGTGATTGAGAGAACTGTGAGTCTGTGGAGATGGTCCACTTTGACCTTGAGGAATTCCATCTTGTATGCGCATATCACTCCATTATAGTGACCAGAAAACACTTTGGAGGAGGTGACTTGAATAGAACTGCACAAAGGTGGTGGTATGTCATTCTGTCATTGTGGCAAGGGTTCCTTAAACAGAGTGTATTGGGGCTCTGGAATAATGAGATGTATTAGTCTTCTTGGGAGATGACACTGTAAAATGAGAGGTCTTGCTGAGGTACCAGGAATGGTTTTTCTAGCTAAAATCATATCTAATTCGATACATTTACAAAATATTTTTCACATCACTTAAGATTATGATGATTTAACTCTTTGTATAATATAATCATTGAGCTTGTAATTCTAGAAAGAAAAATATGGTATCAGATTTTCCATTTGCTTAAAAAAATTAGTAAAAGGAAGATGAGATGGACAATAAAGAATTACTCCAGGACCCAGAAATGTTTCAGAAACAATTCTTATTTAAGTGCAATTTCTGAAATAGAAGGCACTAGCATCATGAAAAGAATCAGCCAATGCTGTTTAAAAATAAGTCTGTTTATTTAGTATTTGATCCACTCCATTCTGTACCATTATATCAATAATATTCATTTTAGTATATATTTTGAGGTATGCTGTGTATTAGGATGTTGCATAAGGTATAATCATCTATATCTGTGTTTGTGTGTGTATATTGTGTGTGTAGCTATGTGTTTCTGTGTGGGTGTCTGTGTGTGTGTGTGTGTGTGAGAGAGAGAGAGAGAGAGAGAGAGAGAGAGAGAGAGAGAGAGAGAGAGAGAGAGAGTCTAGGAATACATAGTATATGTGCTTTTTATAGAAGGAACATCACTGAGCATAACACAAAAGCTGCTATCTTAGTACAATTTCAATTCTAGCATCTGGATTCACAACTTAATAGGATAAAAATGGAGATTTTACATGGAAACTGCATTAGAGAACAGCAATGGATGTATGTACAATGAATAACAAGGAATGTGAAATTAACTCCAAAGTTATAAACTGGTATGAACAGAATGACTTCCAGGAGAAGGGCCATACCTCAGAGGACCTGTATCACTGAGTAGACAGCTGAGTGAGCCCAAGATTTTAGAGCAGAGAAAGTGGCATATGCAATCATGATATAAAAGTCTGTACAAAGTCAGAGCAGGTGATCAAAGTCAAAGAACCAGGAGAGATACTAGCAGAAAAATGAAGAGAATAGAGAAAGCAAAAGTAATAAACTGAATATTGAAGAGCCTTGAAGGTCAACTCCAAAGAAGATATTTTAAATTGATTTAGAAGGCAATGTGGAGCCAATGGAGCAAGTGTGGCAGGAATTGGGCAGCTACTATCAAAAAACCTATCAAAATGTCCGGGCATGATTTGTTCTTAATAAAGCTCTGGGAGCCTCAGCTTGTTGCTCCATTGTCCTCGGAAGGGTCACAGATTTTGTTGGCCGGTAATTTTCCATTAGCTCCCTAATTACTGATCACTCACTCCAGGAGGCTTTTTCTAGAGAAGCACACACCTGACTATGAGAGAATTTGGCTCTTTACCAATGTTCATGAAAACCTTCTGCCTCCATTTCTACTCTCCTGTACTGGGGACCATGGTGTTTCTATACCATAAGCATGGTACTATGAAAGCTTTGGCATTTGGAATAGGTTTGTTACAAGCATCTTTAGATTCACTTTTGGCTCAGATTTAGTGTTTGTTTTAAGTTACAGAATCATGTGCTGTTGTAGATGTCTTTTGGCAATGATTCCTGAGGTTATAAAACTGTTTCAGTATCCTTTTTTAAAAAAGCTAAATAGATTCTTCCAAATTCTGATATTTTCTGGAAATCACATTCGTTTGTCCATTCACTATTGAAGGATTTGTGTTCCGTCCATTGTTTCTCTGTTTAGAAGGTGACCTTTGCTTAAAAAGCACTCAGACTTATAGAGAAGGCCCAGAACCCTAATGAAAGAAGTTCTACTGTGCAGCATGGTTGTGAGTACAAGCCTAGTAATCAGTCATAGCATGGCATTTGTTAGACATTTTGCAAGAGATGAAATCTCAGTTTGAAAAAAAAGAGTAAGAGGCAGGCATTCAGGGTGTTGTGGACTGAGTTTGGATATAGTGGAAGAGGTGACAAAATGGGCTCAATCAGAAGCATACTGACATAACCCTCAGGAAAAATCATGTTTGACTCTGAGGAGCTTGGGTTTCATCCATTTGGAGAGGAGAAGACACTGAGTCATGATGGGGTCCTATATGCTATGAATATATGTTTCTCTCACTGATTAATGAATAAATCTGTTTTGGCCAATGGACAGGCAGAGTGTAGTGAGGTAGGAACTATAGGTGGGCCTACCAGACTAGGAGAATCCGGGGAAGAGGAATGCAGAGAGTGAGTCACAAGAGAGACACCATGTAACTTCTGAGGAAGAAAGACACCCATGCATCACCAGTAATCTAAGAACACATAAGACCACATGGAGACACACAGATTGCTAGAAATAGGTTAATAATTAAGAGAGAGCTAGCCAATAAGAAGCCTGAGACATCAACCAAATAGTTTATAATTAATACAAGCCTCTGGGTGTTAATTTGGAACTAAACTGCTGTGGGACCAGGTGGGACAGAAACCTCTATCCAGAAATTTACATCTTCAGAGTTATCCCAACAGAGTATATAAGATTTAGAGTTGTCAGCACAATGGCAACTTTGTTTCCACTCTTTCTCTGATCCTTTAATCCATTCTGCACTCTCATCTGCAGCCAAAGCTGGATCTTTCACAGAACTCAAGCTTTAATCTCTGTGCATTCTGGTACCAGCTATTCTGCCACCAATCCTCAGTGTTCCCTATCACACAGCTTCTGTGCTCTTGCTGATTGTGGAGCCTGCCTGGGAGATCCCAAGCTGCTGATTGATTTGATTTCATTCCACTGTGGTGCATGCAATTTCATGGTTCCAAGTGAAAGAAATTTTCTGAAAATTCTCTAATCTCCCCAAATTACTTAGTGTTATATATTTATTCCTAGCTTCATTGGACTCTAAATAACCCAGTTTTAGGATAAAATGCTTGGCACATGAAATTCTGGTCATCAAGACTCAACAATTACCTTGATTGGCTCTTTTCAGATTGTTAGAAACTATCCAAAAAGAAAAAATATGTCAGATGAAAAAAGAGGAAAGAATGTTACAGAACTTTCTTGGCGCTCCATGCAGCTTTCTGCAAGCAAGGAGGGGCCTGGTTCTTCTTAGTGCAGAACAAAACTCCATGGAGGAGTAAAATAGCAAGATATACCCAAAGACAAAAGGACAGATAGTTATTTCAAGAAAATAGCACACATTTAAATGACATCTAAAAATTGTCATAACAGACAAGGAAGAGTTTACTTAAATATATTCCCCAAACGTACCATTGTTAATATTGCAAATGGCATACCTATGATACCTTCCTATGTATAAGCACTGATCTACATATATACATATATATGGATAGATAGATAGATAGATCCATTCTTTGCAGCTGTTTATTAATTTAATTTTATTCCTTCAAAATATTTTGAGAATTACAGAAAATATTAGATACTACCAAGAGTTCCTATATAGCTCATAACTAATTTCCCCATTAATAAAACCATGTCTTTAATGCACTTATCACAAACAATGAACTAATACTAATACATTTTAATTATCAATCTAGTAAAATCAGAGCTTTATTTATATTGACTTGATATTGGGCTTATTTGTTTGCTTAGTTATTACTATTAGTTTCAGAATCATACACAGGCTCTATTTTATTTCTTTGTAAGTGTCCTCTTTGGCTCCTTTTGACCGTAGTAGTTTCTCAAAAATAACAAACTTTCACAGTCTTGAGGAGTTTGAGTCAGATAAGATGTTTTGTACAAATTTTCTCAGTTTAAGTCCATTTGTTTATTGTTTTATTCATCTAGTTGATTTCGAAAAGGTAAAACATGGAGAGAAAACACCATTTTCATTTTCATTGCATTATATCCCGAGTTTATAGTTTCAACATTGTTTGCGCTTCGAATTTTATTTCTTAAATGAATATATAATATATATGTATGTATATCCATCAGTACTTTCTGTGCTGAGATAATTATGAGCTTGTATCAGTTTCTGCAACACTAATTCATTGCTAAATAGATTGCTATAGCCTCCTACTTTTGGTTAGAAATAACCTTCTACTCCAGTGACAAAAATAAATAAATAAACAAACCTAGTTCTTCCTCTTTGCATCAGTTCACTCAGACACTCAGCATTCAGGATGTGTTGGTCTAGATTCAGATCTATGAGATCTATGGGCAGATCTATAAAATCTCATGTGAACTCTGCCATCTGAGTCCATGTTCCCAAGTATAACCTAAAAAATTAAAAACTGTTCCCTCCTTAGCTATGAGAAGCAACTGTATCAACAACATTATAATTACAATCTTTCCTTCCAGTGTATCTCTTAAATGAGAATACACCTGAAATATAATCCCAATTTGCATGGCATGGTCTTTGTTTCTACTTAAGGTGAAAAGGGACTGTGTGGAAAGGTAGTTGGTGGGTTCTGATAAGAAAATGAAAGATGAATCTCACTGATGTATTTTGAATGAACTAATAAAGAAAAGCAACAAGACCATGATTAGTGAGGTCATCTAATTCCAGAAGGAAAAAAGAGTGAGAGAGAAAGAGAGATAACATGGACTCAGTTGGTAACAGTCAGTGGCTGAGAAGTGGTCATATTTTTAAAATGAAGCAAAGGCTTGTGGATTTATTGACTGTGGTATATGAGTGAACCAGTGAAGCCAAGAACTTTGTCCTTGGTTATTAGAAAGGCGAGAACACCAGTTGTGACCTAGCAAGACAGTAGGATAAACAGGTCCTCGACTTTGTGTTTATGAATGGTGGTAATCAAGAAATAACTTTTTGTATGTCACATTCAAAATATATCAGCAATTCAAATAAAAAATAACTAGTAATCAATAGAGGTCCAGAGATAGAGGAGGCAAAGCCCAAACTATTTTAAGTGTTTCTTTATTTTGTATTGCTTTTATGTGTATGCATGTATACATGTGTGTACCTACGTGTATAGTTTCTGCAGGGGTGGGGATGTGCTTATGTATGCTGATGTTTATGTAGACTCCAGTCCCACAGTGAGTATAGTTTCTCAGGTACTGTTCATCGTGGCTCTGAGACAAAGTTGCTCACTGACCTGAACTAACTGATTCATCTAGAGAAATCCAGGAGTCTTTTGTCTCTTCCCCTTTAGCCCTGGTATTATGAATGAATGTCATTACTCCTACCTTTTATCATGGATACTAAGGTTTGAATTTCCATCTTCCAAGAAATATTGAAAAGCATTTTGCTGACTGAGAGATTTTTCAAGCCCCCTATTAATTTTCTTTAGGTTTTATGTATATTTATATCACTGAGCACAGAAGAGGACCACAGGCTTGACAACCCATTTCCCTCTGTATCAGTGCACCGTTTGCACTTCGTGAGAATTCACCTGAGTTTCCTTCTAGTCTTTCCTTTGTGATGTGGACACTGAGAACAACCATTGCTCAGAAGCACATTCTGTGGTAACATGAAAGTGAGGTGGGGATATCGTAACTGAGGCATCTGGAGGTGATATCATCATGGCTCACCATTACTTTTAGATTTGCTCAGTTTCATTGAATTGCTTCTCTATTTTTAGTTATGTCATTGTATTGGATTCTTTTCCATTTTCTCTGTTAGTTGATCTCAGTGACACTAATCTTGCATATTCTATGTAATTTACAAACATATTTATCACTTCTCTAAAGTAGGTCTTGCTTTAGGTCATAATGGATAAATCATATTGGATAAATGACGATAATAGTTTTTTAAATTACCTATTTAATATTCATACTTGGTAAATTTGGTCATCCCATTTGACCTTTGTGGACTTAGAATCTCATTTGTAACATGGAGTTGATAGCACCTGCTTAAACCACTTATAATGTTATACAATTGTTATTTTTTTACATTTTTAGCATTAATCATTACAATGAAACCATTAACCCATGAACATGTCTTTAGGCTTGTTAAGATATTATGAGCTCTTAACAATCAAAAAGAAGAAATAGGTGCTGAGTTTTCTAATTGACAGGCCTCTACTAAAGGATACAGAGACATGAAGAACAAGTTGAAATATAAGAGGAACATCAGCAATTCACTTAACACAAATTATGTAAAGCTTAGACCTATATGATAGCTGTTATACTAGTCAAGTAGAAGATGCCCAATAAACATCAGTCAGATCAAGAGGTCTTTAAGTAGTTGCACTTCAAGTAAGTATACTTATACCAATTATTTATTTAACATGTTTATCTTATAAAAATTGCTTTCTATCAAGAGATGAGATTCATCAAGTCAAGAATAGCATACAGTGCTTGTTGTGCTTTTATCAGCAATTTCATATATTCTTTAGCTAGAATACTTTAACTGAAAATGTGGATACCTCAGAGGTATCTCACGTACAGAACAGAACTCATTTCTGGAGGATACAGATCTGTGTTGGAGAGACAGCTCAAGGGCAGGCAGGCAGCCAGGTCCTACAATAGAAATGACACCAAGAGAGGGTGAAGTTACAAGAATCAACAAGATTCGCTTTCCTATCCTGCCTAAGCATCATTCTGAACATCTGTGCCGTTGTTGTCAATTCTCTGGCTAGCAACATTCTCTGCTGCTGGATCCAAATTCTGCAAAACATCCACTTGCTGCTTCTGTAATTTTAGTTTAGGATTTTGTTGATGCTGTGGTTATGCACGCATTTGTATTCTTAGTTGCTTAGTTTGTTTGTTTTTGATATCTTCCCACATCCAAAATAAGTCATATATGAACTGATGTAGCACAGGCTACATTCCAAACTCCTAATGAATGGCTTATGATTGGCTCAGTTTGGGTTTGGCCACCATAGTAACATTGTAAATTTGGTTACCCAAAATGCACCATTAAAAGAAAGCATCGCCTACAGAGATTAAGAAGAAAGCTGCCAGAGGCAGAGGAACACAATGTATACCTGGAAAGGGTTTGCAGTGTCTCAAGGCCCTGTCCCTGCAAAGTAGAAATTTTAGGAATTACTTCTCTACATTCCCCTACAGAAGACAGATATCCTGAGTTTATTCAATTGGCACATTCTAAATGTGTTGACTATTAATAAGTGTGGAGCTACATGATGGAAAATGACAACTACTATCACATATATGATAAAATATCATATATATAATATATAACATAATATAGAATATATATGACAGTGATTGTCATATTTATTGTTATTCAGATTCTACAGTAATTAGACAAAATGTAACAAAATGTTATACTAGCCACAAATTTCAGCAATTTGGGGGTGCCTCAAAGATGTGCTGGGCCTTGAAGAACATCCCAAAGCTATTTGTTATGAATTCGTGAGAACCATACTACACTGTGGAAACAAATCTGAGTTGAAGTCTAAAAGATAGGCAACAGCTAACAATGGGGAAGGGGCAGGTCAGAAATATTCTCAGGTGAAAAAATGGAAGCTGTAAAAATAACAAGAATGTCCTAAATAGTACATACAGTGGCATATGTACAGAGCAGTTGATATAGGCAGGAGCTTGATCCTACAGTCACATGACAAGTTGAAAATTAATGTTCTCTATCCTAAGTACAATGAAGTGTTGCCTTCATGTGTTCAAATGAGACAATTAACATGGTCAAATACTGCTTTATCATAACATACTTGGAGCTATAGCATGCACAATGAATGAATGGAGAACAGGAGTAAGTGGGAAAATAAATCAGGGGTATTATACTGGCCCAGAAATAAATGGATGTTTTTCTAGAATGACGATGGAAATGGACAATAAGGGGCCATTATAGCAAGTCCTTATCCCTTCCCTATTACCACCGAACTGTGTGGTCCTGGTTCAATAAAATAGGCCAATGAAAGCCACTCAGACACAAGAGCAAGAATTGAGCTGGAACTAATCCAGATTGTGAAAGTTTTTGCTCAGGGAAAAGATTAAGATAGGACCTGATTTTATTAGTTACCACAATATAGGGTGAGTAGGAAGGCAAGTGCTATGACAGTATGATAGTCAGTAATAATGAATCAAGATAGAAAGAAAAATCATCTCCCAGGACAGAAAATGTCAAATTCAAATTCAAAAGAATTTTTTGAGCTTCCACAACATTTTCCCTTAGCTGTTTTATTTACTTTATTATGAAACATTATGTACAGATAGAGCCTCTTTATACAGGATGGACCTCTTTTTCTTTTCCTACTCAAGAGCACTTTCTTTTAAGCTTTTAAAGGAAAGGTGCAGATGAAAGACTAAGAAAATATTATTTGCCAACCCAAAAAGAACTCCAGAGAAGACGGATGCAGGAGCACATGCTGTATCTTTTATTTTGCAGCAATAGCCAAGGATTTTATCTCTGCAGGAGTCTGCTCAGAAAATCCTCTGATCCCTAATGAAAGCCATTCCACTCCTGAACCTGCTATCAGAGGAAAGATGGAGAGAGTAAAACTGCAGCCTCTGGGGACCAAGAGATGGTAATCCCAAATTCCCACAAATATTCACCCTTCTTTAGAAGGTGATGGTAAATGTCAATTGTATGGCCTGAGTCAAATGGCTTAGTTTCCTCATCCATAAAATGAAGAGTTAAAGAAGGCTCTTGTTTGGATTGTGTTAAAAATATAATGAGGTGAAATCATCCATTAATTTGATAGTGAAACTGTATTGATTATGTACTTGAATTGTGTGCTGACTAGTTTTACATCAGCTTAGCACAAGCTGGAAACATTACCTCCACGTGATCTTGCTGCAGGTTAACCTGTAGAACATTTTCTTGATTGATGATTGACATGAGAGGACCTAGCCCCTTGTATGTGGTACCACCCCTGGCCTGGTAGTCTGGAAGAAAGTGAGTGCTTTTTCCTTGTCTTGTGGTTACCTTGTTTTGTCCTGTTTGGCTGTCTCCTCTTGGAGATGAAATGGAAGGAGAGTGGATCTGGGGGAGGGGAGAGGTGTAGCAGATCTTGGAGGAGTAGGAGGAGGGGAAACTCTGGTCAGTATGCATTGTAAGAGAGATGAAGCTATTTTCAATAAAAAAAATTAGAAATTAAAAAGCCAGCTGAGTAAGTCATAAGGAGCAAGCCAATAAGGCGGACTCTTCCATGTCCTCTGTGTCAGCTCCTGCCTCCAGTTTCCTGTCTAGTTGAGTTCCTTGGGTGCCATCAGTGGAATGTCATTTAGCGTATGTAAGCCAAATAAACACTTTTCTCCCCAAGTTGCTTTTGGCCATGGTTTTTCACCACAGCAATGGGAATTCCAATTTCGTGGCCTGAAAAAGAATCGAGAAAGTTGGTATCGTAGAGATGAGTGTCTATCTTTAAGATGTAGAACCTGCACAAAGACACATTGTAAGTAGTTTATTTTGTTATGTGAACTAATGTCTTACTTTCTGTCTCAGAAAAAAGTAGGACTGAGAAATGTAATAGAATATTTTCCTATCACACATTGCTAGATGTGTTACAGACAGATGAGTAGTCTATAACAATGAATTCTATCCTTTGTAGTTCTACTCAGGGGTGATCCTGTGTCAAATCTGGCACAGTTCCTTGAAGGGATCAGAGGCAGCCACTTTCCAGAGTAGCTCTTTTAGAACATGTGCATTGCCATCTATTTATCATCTGGGCTTTCAACATCCTTGTCCTTCCTAATATACCTGTCTCCCTTCAATAAGATCATGGGAACAAAGGCTACTTTTTAAGATAGGTCTTCTTTTTTATCTCTCTGAACCGCATGTTCTGACACTACACATTGAGCCTTCTAGGAACTTTGGAAAAAATAAGTCTAATCTGTAGATCTTAAAACACCAAAATTTATTCAACACAAAGAACTGGGCCCCATGTTCCCAATTTCAGACTCAATTGGTGCCAGTAAGGACGTGAGAACAAGCATTTCAATCAAGTTCCCAGGATTTACTGATGCTGAGAACCTCTACAACACAATTTAAGGCTCTCTTGCTAGGAGCTTCCCAAGGAATCATCTCTCTTCCTCTATCACAGGGTAGGTCTTTGGTATTGGGCTGGCTAAATGACACTTGCCCTGTCTCTCAGATCTCATAGTCTTCCCTTCTCTGCATTCTCATCCTTTTTCTTTCAGTTTATTATTCCCAAATAAGTTTATTATTCCTGATGACTGAGCCTTACATGAGAAATAAGTAATGATCCAAGGAAGCCAAGACCATAGTCTACTTGTCACTATAAACCATAGTTTACCAAGTGTCATGTTACCAAGCCTTGGCCACTGTGTCTCTTACAGTGCCAGTCTCTGCCTGGCTACTCTCTTTATGCCATCCTATGCTGATGACTCTCCTGCCAACCAGACCTAGTACTCTAGTACTTGTTCTCTTTTGGGATGTTGCTAGTTCTGATAAAGGGCCTCCATTTTTGGGAGAACTTCTTACCCCACACTAAACCTCTCAGTGATATTTATGAAATATTTCAGTCAAACTAAAAGATTTTCTCCAAGCCAGTAATTATTGTCATTAACATTTAGATAAGTTGGCTGTCTCCTACACTTTATTATTTTGTGTTCCATTGCCTCATAATGGAACAAGATCAGAAGAGATGGCAAATTGCAGACCAAACGGTCTTTGTTAATGAATTTTACTGCTTTATGAAGATATTCATTCTATATTCTAGCTATCTAGCAACAGACACATTTCCACCACACCCTTTCCTCCACAGAATCCCTGTGATTCTCATTTACCATTATGCCAAGTCAAGGAAGGACTCAGTCCTGCCCTTTCCAATGAGAAGTGGCTGAATCGTGTGAGCCTCCAATTCGCGTTGTTTGCCAACATGTTACCCTGACTCTTACCTCTAAATTTAGACCAGAAATTTGGGAACACAGAGTTATCCAAACACTTGCTCTGCTTTCAAGCACTTGTTTCCTCTCTGTCTTCTCCAATACTAAGGGAAATTACTACGTGTGTACTACACATTAATAACCTTTTATTTGTCAACACAGGTATATAAACAATGATAAATAGTGTATCTCTATCAGAAAATCTAATCTCATGATGTTCAGGGATCCCTAGAATCATATAATATGAGCCCCAGTGATATATGTTTTATACATAGCAGGTTAAGAAAACAGAATAAACACAAGCCTGTGAAACAGAGAAAGTTATGCCATGTGGTTGTGGTTGCTGGGGGAGGAGGCAGGAAGGATTAGAATAAAAGCATCCAAAATTCCATGTATGCATCCCAAGATGATGCTTTTCTAATATACTGGGCACATGTCTCAGGTGTTTGTGAGGATAAAGTTGTGGATGTCTTAATTCCTAGGTGCTCACATGAAAATGGCTGAATCCCACCAAAAGCATAACTTACCTACAAGTAATTTTACACCAATTACATTTTAGTTTATTTCTTCTTTGTATTTTTATATAATTCAAATTTACAAAATGCATTTGTTTTTCTATTGCTGTTACTAAGTGCCTAATAAGAAACAACTTAAGGAAGGAAGGGGTGCTATAAATCATGGCAGGGAAGGCCCAGCAGTAAAAGCAAGAGACATAGTCCCATTAGACCTATATTCAGGAAGTAGGAAGTGAACAGGAAGTGAGGTCCCAGGCTATAAAACCTTAAGGGCCATTCCTAATAACTTACTTTGTACACAAGTGCTTCTCCCAAGGCACGACCTCCTAAAAGTTTCAAAGCCTTCCAAGACAATATCACCAACACTTGGGAGCATGTGTTCAAACACATGAGTTTCTACGGAGCTACAATACAAATACAGAGTATTTCACTATTAACATTTAGTGGTGTTTGCTTTAGAGATGTCTCTTTTCTCCCTACCTCTTTATTTCACCATTCACACACACACACACACACACACACACACACACACACACACATACACACACAGAGAGAGAGAGACTACTAAACAAATCGAAATAAGTTACAGAGTTGATAAAGCTATTAAGTCCCTTTTTAAAATTCCTTACTATCTACTGAAGTAAGCCACTATCTGTGAAAATAAAACTATTCTTAAAACTATTCTTTAACTTTATGGAAAATGTTTCTTGCCCCATGAATTCCCCCAAAGTAGCAACTAGCTATACATTGCTTTCTGGTGCCCCAGCCTCATCTGGTCTCCTCATCACCTTTCCTAAAAACAAGGATGTTGTAATATAACTCATGTCTGCAGGGATAATAGGACCAACACATAATTTGTCATCTATCCCAGGATACTGTTACTGAATGACTGTTAAACCCTACAGGCATTGTCCTTGATTAATGAGGAAGTATATTCACTCCCAGGGCAGTGTTTGCAGTCACACACTGGCAAGATCAAGCACTGGGTATGTGGGTTCAAGGTTTTGTCTAACATTGCTTAAATTGTGACTTTGGCCTCATTGTCCACCAAGGCCTAATTTGTCTGCACTGATATATTACTGCAAGCAATAAAAACAAGCAAAGTATTCTTGGTGAGGTGTTTCAAACTCTGTAAAATGATAAACAAATGTGAAGAAAGCTTTTCCATGGAGACTTGTGTACTAATGACCTATAACCTGGCTCTATCTTTGTCTAGGCTAATAAATTCAACAGGGATAGACACAGTTGCCAGGTTTTTGCCACTTCTTTGGAAATGCTTTGGCTGTCTCTTCACCTTCTCTGATCTCATTCCCCACATGACATGTTCTGCCTCATCCATTTCCCCATCCAACTATTCTTTAGTCACATCGCATTGTCATCACCTCCTCTAAGAAGCTCTCTCAGGTTTTTCTTCCACACAGACAAGACATCAATTTCTCCAAACACCTGTGAGACACACCCACCCGGTCTTCAATCACTTCTTACCTACAGCTATTTTTCTGATTGTGTTACCCGACACTTGGAAGTCAACAACACTCTTTAGCCATATTTGGATACTTTGGCCTTGCCACGGACCTACAGTTTTACATTGTCCTGAGACTCCACGTATCTCTCAGTTATTCTTTAGCTTACAGAACATAAATCAAACTTCAAATGTTCTAAAGAAGAAGAGTTGTATAAAATGAGGGATGCTCTCTCAGCCTGGACTCTTTGGAGATGGGCCTAGGCCCTGTCCTGAAAGAATTGACAGACTCTGGAGATTCCCCCATGGAGGGCCTCACACTCCCTGGGAAACAGAGTGAGGACTGGGTGGGGAGTTTTGGGTAGAGCTGGTAGAGGAGCAGGGATTGTCATGTGAAGCAAGTTTGTTTCTAATTTAAACAAAAAAAGAAAAGAGTTGTATGAGTTCACATAAACAAAATTAGAAGGTAACAAAGAAAGGCTAAGGCAGGATTGTTAAGTTTTCTGCTATTCTTAGGGAAAGGCCCATGAATGACCACAGGAGCAAGCAGTCAGGCACATATTTTGTTTGTTTGGTTTGATTTTTGTTTTTCTATTCACTTAGTAAACAAAGTACAAGGAACTTTTCTTTGAGCCAAGGATTATAGTCTAATCTTCCGTCAAGTTTGGCCAGGTTAGCTAAAATATAAACCATGGCAGTAACTCTTGCAAACTGAGTGTTAAAAGGGTAGAAATGAAGTTGTCATGGTCAATCAAAGCATCAGGAATTGTCTCATAGAATTTTGTATGATCAGGACATATCCTACTCTGCTCTGGCCAGTACAAGGGCCATTGCCAGGCATGGATGTTAATGCATTTAAGACCTGGAGGTGAAATTAGGAAGACAAAAATCTTTTACTTAATTTTAACACATTTATACTTAAACAACACATGTGTTGGTAATTAATTTATTGGGCAGAGCAGTAGAATGATTGAAGCCAGGGACAGGATCAGGTTCCTCTAAAACATGTGGACCATATAAGACAGAGGTAAAAACAGAGAGACTTTGGATCTTTCTGGGAAGGAAAGATTAGACAGATGGGTATTCTACAGCATCCCTGCTCATAGTGTGTGCACAGACCACAAAATATGCTTGAGCAGCAGGCATGTTGGAAAGCAGAGTCTGACCTCCGCAGTAACCCCATCCTTTAGGAGACTGAGGGAGGACAATCAAAAGTTTGAGTCCAGTCTGGTTAAAATGATGACACCCTATCTCATCAAGAAGGAGGATGAATAATGAAAAGTAAAGAATGAGAGAATTAAAGAAAGAGACTTGTAGACCTTATGTCAGATAATCATAATCGTCTATGTATTGTGTGTGTGTGTGTGTGTGTGTGTGTGTTTAGGTTTTTGAAACAGGATCTTGTTATGCAGCCAAGACTAGAAACTAACTATCACTGACTGCTTTGCTTTAAGCTCCCGAGTTCTAGGACTATAGGTATGGGTCATCATGAGTAAGTAGAGTCTGTCACAGAGAAAGCTCTTACTCCACTTCTCAACTAATGGGTTTGTAAAGATTTACACTTGGAAGCACCAAGATTCCCCAGATATTCCTGCTATGAAGCATCTAGTAGTGAGTGAGTCAGTGCAGTTTTCAGCTCTCTAAATCTGTTTCCCTATGTTTATGAAAGTAATAATAAACCGTACCTCATGACATTGCTGCAATTCTTGCAGTGAAGTAGGATAAGTGCTTAGCATAGTACACACCATTTCATTATGCTCATAAAGCCATGCTTTGCCTGACCCCCTATCTAGGGCAGTGAAACTTATTCATAGACATACCCACCCAAATACATAGTCGGCCTTTATACTTATTCAATGAGGTTTAAGCTCACAGACAGAAAACATTACTGATTGAGCAAATTATTAAATACCCATACCTCAGAATCTGACAAAGCATAGATATGGCAGTTTGAATGATAAAATATTTGAATGAGTAAATATAAGTGTTCACAATGTACTATCAAACTAGTATCTAATTTTCCTATTTTGGATTAAGCAAATTCTTCCATTGCTCCTCTTGCCTAGACATTCTCTCTTAGGAGAGAAACTAGGAAAGTTAAATATTGTTTAGTAAGGTCTTGCTGAGCTTTTGGTTTGCAAAGAATTACAGATGCCTCACCCCCTGGATGTATGCTGTGCTAGTTTGAATGTAATTCGCCCCCATAAGATGGCAGGCACTATTGGGAGATATGACCTTGTTGAAGAAGGTGTGTCACTGTCAGTGTAGGCTTTGAAGTCTCTTTCGCTTCAGCTATGTTTAGTGTGACAACCCACTTCTGTTGCCTTCTGATCAGGATGTTGCCAGCTCCAGGTCTGCCTGTACACCACCATAATGATAATGGACTCTGAAACTTTACGTCGCCACCTCAATTAAATGTTTTCCTTTATAAGTGTTCCCATGTTCATGGTGTCTCTTCACGGCAGTAGAAATACTCACTAAAACACGTGCCCTTACCTTAGGTGTTTTTGAAGGCATGTGTAAACAGAGAAGGAACATTCTTTTGGCAACAACTTGAGATGCTTGGCATGTGATACCTGCACATCACTCTACATCTCTGTCCCCAAGAGTTATGCAATGTTTCAGCATTTTAAGTGACAGCCCAAATCTGACCATGATCTCTGTGAATTTCCACCACAAGGCTTGATGCCCTCCTAGTACTTTCTTTGTTCCCTTCCTGGGAGACACATGAAATTGCACTTGGAATATCTGTGTCTTATACGTCCCTGTAAAGAGCTCTAAGTGTGTAACTGCTCTGAAGGGCCTATGGCTCAACAGTGAGATAGAGAACAAACACGTGTTTGTCCCCCCAACTGTGCAGAACAGCCACCTTGACCCCACCCTGGCTCCCTTTTGGGGAGCTAACAAGTGGGGACTAAGGATGCCTTACATGCTATCACTTTATCTATAATAAAAGTGATCAAATCAAACAAATCTGTTTAACAATGTGTATAACCTAAAAGTATCATATGTATAGGAATGACTTGATCATTCATTATTGTTCCTGACTGCCACCATTCCTTTCCTCAATATGCTTGTCTATTATATATGAAATGCCACACAAGGAAATGGCAAAAACCATAGTCCCTGACTTCCACAAATGGCACAAAGAAGGCTAACCAAACAATTAGGCAATAGGTCAATGCTTTCTGAAAAGGAAGCAACTGAACTTACCTAAGCTGAGTAGACATTCACCAGACAAATAAGAGCAGGGTGATGCCAGAGGGATTTTGAACCCCTGGATTCTTTTTGCATAACACACTCTTCTTGTTTTATTGGACAACAGACTGATGTGAAATTCAGGAAAATTGATCACTCTCCAGAAAGTCGCACAATATCCCAATATCTGAACTGGACTCTGCTAATGCCCAGTCTTGCCTTCAATACAGCATCCTGATCCTTTGACCCAGAAGCCAAGGGCCAACTTTACATTCCTTGTGGCTCTTTCTCTTCTAGCACCAAGCACATACAAGCAGAACTCCTCAGCCTGTTACAGATCCTTTGTCAACAGACTGTGTGTAATTTTCTATGAAGGAGAATTTTAAAAATTAGATCAGAGAGTTCTTGGCATATCCCCACCTGGCACCCATATTCACTCAGCTTCCCAGAAGGCTGGGAAGGAAAGGCTGAAGAAAATCTTAATTAAAAATCAAGTCAATGGGGCACTTGCTGAGAAACTAATAAGACATCAAATAAATTAGCCCTTTTCCCATTTTCTCCCTTTTTGCTGTTTTAGGCTCTCAATCCAACTTTTGAGTCATCTACAGGATGTATATACTTAACCACTGTTTTTTTTCATTTCCTGACTTCAAGAATGGCATTTTGAAAATTTCAACATTATGTATAATCATAATGTGCCATGACTATTAGAAAAGATAAGAAGAAACAATTACTGGACTTGAAATGCAAAATGAAAGGTCCAAGTCATTGTGCTAGAGATAACTAGGCTGTCCAATGTGTGACTGGGCCCAGAGCAGTGGTTCTATCCATGTCTATTAATTTTTGACATTAACGTTTATTGCCAAAGCATTCCTCTTAGGCTTATTTCCCACACCATTGTCCACTCCTTTTATCAGAGAATTAAATAAAACTGTTGGTGTAATAGATGGCTTGGCATCTTCTTTCAAAATCCAGGAGTTGATGGCATCAGCTGCCATTTGGATTATGAGGAGTGTGTCACAGTGCCCTGCACTATCCAACAATGAGAGATGCACTCTCACCATGAACTCTTGGGGGAGGGTCTAGGCCTTGTCCTGGATGAAATGACAGACTATGGACACCCTCATGGAGGGTCTCACTCTTCCTGGGGAAATGAGGGGATATTGGGGGAATTGGTGGGAGGGCACGGGAGGAGGGGAGGGAAGCAGAGAGGGACCTGGAATTGACATGTGAAGCAACCTTGTTTCTAATTTAAATTTAAAAATAAAAAAGTATATATAAAAAATTGAGTATTCAGAAAGCCCTCTTAGAGAAGGTGATGTTTAAGCAGTGTTCTGAACAGGAGGAGGCAGCAGTGTGAAGTACTGAGGCTAGATGATATATTTTAAATGGACCAGCAATACAAATTCCCCAAGGAATGCACTTAGGAGGAGGTCATGAATGGGAAGCTCAAATGGTATTAACAGAGCCCAGTGTGCAAGACTGAAGTTGCTTGTTTTATTTGTTTGGGTTTTGTATGAATTTACTATTTAATTTAAAATTATTTATATTAATTTTTAGTTTTACAAAATTTCATATAAGAGCAATGCATCTATATCATTGCCTCTCTTTGCTCCAGACTCACACTCAAATACATTCATAACTTATTATTATTATTATTATCATCATCATCATCATTATCATCAACAACATTACATATGGATGCCTATGTACACACACAAACACACACACACACACACACACACACACACAATCTAATGAGTCCATTTGGATAAGACCTTGTTGAATTTCTCCCAGGAACACTGATTTGCCAACTGTTGCTGTCATTCTGCTGATTTTATTCAGATAACCGTATTATTGAGATTTCATGAGTGCATTTTCCAATCCTGTAAATAGAATACAATCTAGTGATAGAACTCCTGGTACTCTGGCTCTTATAAACTTCTTTCCCCATTTTTATCAAAATTGCCTTAACCTTAGGAGTAGTCATGTTGTAGATAATATCTATGACACCACAGACATTTATATTCTACATTGTGAACCGTGGTAGATCTCTGTAATAGTTTTCATCCTTTGCAAAAGAAAGCTTCTCTGATAAGGAGTGAGAGCTATGTGTATCTGGGAATATAAGGATAAGTATTGAGAGTAAAGTTAAAAGTTAAAAGTTATTTTAGTTTAGGAAAATGGCAGTAGTAAGTTATCCTTTGATATCTATGACCTTCCACCCATGGATATTTTGTTATTGTTTCTGGTACCAAGTTTAAATTCCTTGATATCAAACAAGCTTTATGTCCCATTAAACAGCGGTTGGTTATCTCCACAATAAAAGTCCTACTGTTGCATCATTGCCAATAAATTTTCAGGCTAGTCATTTCTATTGATCTTAAGCTTTACAAGAAGGAAAAACTCCTGATTGTTCCACTCTTCCTTGACATCTTACACAGCAGATTCCAATACTATGAGAATCAAACCTCAAGGAAGAGGCTTCTAGGTCATTTTCAACTCAATTCCTCCAAGTCTTGTGTCTGAAGTAGTTGGTATCAACTGCACTAGTGTCTTAATTCAAGTTTGGAAGGCAATCAGAGGCAATGGCAATAGTGTATAATATTTTGAAAGATTATTGTATTTCTCTGACCAATAACTTGAGGGCAGTTTCCTAGGTCTGGTATGAACGTTTTGCTAATTCAAGGTTCTTACAGAAAACCCCAATTGTATTTTGAAAATTATACTCTATTTAATATATTTAGAGCTTGTCCCCTGGCCAGCATTACTGAATTTACAGAGAATGTCTAGAGAGCCTTGGCCTGAGAGGACAAACCTGAGAGTTAAGCTGGGAATGTCCAGGAGATAATATGTTGATCTTAAACCTGAGACCGACCTCATTGTCAATATAATTATCCCATTTATGTTAATAACAAGTAGAAGAATATCAGAAAACAAAGATAGATATGGTACAAAGAAAGATCTAACCTTCCAAATAACGTTTTGTTTCCATGTTACCTTTTTTGTCCACGTATTCCTATTTCCTCTGATTCATCCTACCAGATGCTATGCAATCTGAATTTAAGAGCTCTTATTTAAGTCCATGTCAGATGATGCCTAGATTCTGAATTACTTTGTGCCTGCATCTACTGACCCTTGACTTAAGGGTCAAGAAAGGAACCCTCTCTATCAGACAACCCTTCTCGAAGCTGACACAGCTGATGACTGGTCTCAGATGTGGATATCAGGTATTTTAACTCATCTTTCTTGAAAATAACAGTAATATAACAAAACACATTTACTTCTGATATGATCTCACAATGCCTTTACAGAGAATACTTAGAAATCCTTGGCTTAAGTGTACAAACAAGAGAGGTGAGCTGGGAATGTCCAAGTTGTAGCAACACATATGGCTTGTGCAGCTCAAATTTGCCTCCATCTTACTCTTGGAAATGATGTGTAGGAATCTGAGGGTATGGACTTAACAGTGAACACATAAATGTCTTTACTGGCAATCCTGCAGCCTGTCTGTCTGTCTTCTTTCTTCTCCTCATTTCTCCATAAATATCATTAGCTAATTGAAGATATATAAAGAGAGAACATCTTTGAAGAAGCACACACAGAAGTGTGGGGATCTTCGCTAGGGTGTCAAAGGATGCATTCTCTGATTATTAAACAGGGGGAAATACAATAAAAACATCTTTAACCAAGGGATAACCAGAGAAGAGACTCTAAGTGTGAAATGCCAAGATAAAAGTGTGAGACACACCAGCAGGACAGGAGGCTTCACCCATGGTGAGGAAGTTGTAGTTCAACTAGGAGGAAATGTAGAACAACTGACTCCTAGGCAACCCAGGCTCACTATGAGATACCACATGATCTACATCACATATAGACCTTCGCTTCTAATTTATATTAATGTGTATTTATGTGGGAGTCAATGTGGGTAGAGACAAGGAAACAAAAAGGGGGCCCATGAGGTGGGGAAAGTGGCTTTAAGGGGCTCATAGGGTTGTGGAAGGTAGCAGAACGCATGTGATACTAAAGTGGAAAAGGGAGTACTTTGGATGAGTGTGTATGAGGAGGACAAGTAGAAAAGGGAGTACTTTGGATGGGAGTGGATGAGGAGGACAAGAACAAGGCGATGGGAAAGAAGTAAGGCAGGGACCTGTCCAAACTAAGAATGTAAGAAACACCCATAAGGAAGTCTGTTATTTCGTATGCTAATAAAATTTTATTGACGTTTTAACAAACAGAATTTTGAGTGGCGATGTCTCATAGATAAAACATTCTTTTGACAAGTAATTCTGTCTAATACCTAAATTGTGAGGTTAAAACAGCCATTTAGGATTCTGTGTCATGGGAATGCCTGTTATCTGAACAAAGAGAGTCACACAGCAAATAGAAAAAGAAGAGAATGAAAGACGAATGTACTACCACAGTAAACTCTTCAACGTCTTTCATTTGCTTAACCTGAAAAATAAGGGCAAGAAAGCAGTGCAATGTATTTACAAACTTTCAGTCTTTACCACTGGATTGGCTTCTGTGGAGGTTCAACAGTGTGAAGAATGAGAAATGAGAAGTCATTAAACAGTGCAGAATCAGTAAGAAGATAAATATATTGATCCTAGTTTTGAAAAATCTATCTCTAGGTACATTAGTAGAAAGACTGCTTTTGTCTGTACTAGTTTTGGAACATTCTGGTAAACGTCTTATTGTATAGAGTATATAAATACTTCTAAAATGTTAATTATATCTTTCCTCTGCCAGATGTATATATTGGTCTGTTTTTACATTTTTAGAGACCCTCCAGGGACAATATTATCCCTTAAGAATTTTGAGGATAGCTGATAGTTTACTGGGACTAACATGCTAATATCTACCACACATTGGTTAGAGAAGAGATAAGCAATGAACACTCTCTTGGCTATTTGGCTGTGTTGACATGGTACATCATCACATTCTATCAGCAGCCATGTTTTGTTTCATGAATCTCTTTGTCCACTAATGGCCAAAATGACAAAGCCCTTGTGTTGAGTAAATGGTGGCTAAGAGGAAGAAAGCTAGAGAACCTATAGTACAAAGTATACAAAGGAGGAAAAGATGCCTGGTGAAATCAGACATGTAAGGAAAGCTTCCTGGTTGCCTCAAAGATCTTTGAAAAAAAAGAGACCCAGGGGTAAAAAACAGGAAACACTCCAGAATGACTAGATTATATGGAAGAAGTTTCAGGATGCGGCTCCTGTTCCATGGATCATTGTATGACCTGGAAGGGAGTGGCCAGTAGGTAAGGGCATTCAAAAAATGGCTATGTAACAAATTGTGAAGCCCAAGTTCATACACAATCAGTAAAATAGCAAATGCATTCTTTTACATGCCTACACAGTAATTTTAGGGCTCATGCACAAATATTATTCAATCAAATACAAGACACAGTGAAAGAGACTTAGTTTTGGCAGTGCAGCTAAGAAAATATTTGAAACAATTATTCCATGATTATTGGAGAAGAATTTGTGTGTGCAAATGTAAGTGTGGCTCATCTTGATGCAACACTGCTAATAATGGAAGTGAGAGGCAAAAGGGAGCCACTGGACTTCAAATACTTTTGACTTCTCTATCATGCCTAATTTACTATAAGAATGCTAAGGAGTATAATGTTCCCGGATGCTGGTTGGCTCCCAATTCACTCAATCTTCCTCATTTAAATCCCATGTGCACAACCCACCTTCTTGATTATCTCTTGACCCACGAAGCATTTGCAATAAATAGTATGGTCTCTGGTCAGTGGTTGTTGTTGTTATTGTCTTGTTTTGTTTTCCACATGGCTTGAATTCAAGGACTTAATGTGTCAATTATTCTAGCACAAACTTTCTCATCTCTAGGTTTTCTTTGTCTGACAATTTTCTATCTAACTTGTCTGCTAACATCTGGGTCTAAGCTACCTACCAACCCTTAGCAGAAGAGCCTAGTAGATGATGTTCTTGTAGTTAAAAGGAGAGTGTCTAAGACTTAAGTAATGCTGCAGTCTACACAATGCTTGAATATGGTTCACGCTCAAAATTTCTAAACATGATCATGGTTCTCAAGGACTCTCAGGGAAAGGCCCTGCCAGTCTGCATCCTTCCTCCCATTCCCCTCTCCACCATTTACCTTCCAATCTCACTGCCCACATATCTGATTCTCTTAGGCAGATACTTCCCTATGTTCAGGTACCTTATGAGACATCACTCTTCTTTGAAGATTTTCTTAACAAGGTAACCTTCCATGTTACTCTGTCTTTTACCAAAAACACGTATCACTTAGGTTCCATAGGCTTCATATCATTTTGTTTTATCTTTCTACCCTAATTCAAGCTTAAAGTAGTTCAAGTCTTAACACTGTATGAATAACTCTTAAAACAACAAACAGAAATAAGTCAAATCATGGTTGATGAATAAAGGCTGATAGTTTTCTGGTTCCAACTGTGATTATGTAATCATCTATGCATATAGGCTAGATTTATCTCAACCTGAGTATGATTAGGACAGCTGCTGCAAACAAGAAGTTTCTTCAAAGCAGGATGCAGAAATATTGATTTATAGGTATATGGGTAAGTATTTAGAATGCAGTTAAAAATTATACAGTTTTGGTAAACTGTCAACAGTCGGTTTTTCTCTGGTTTCCATGGCTTCCTCATTCATGGATGGTTAGCTATACTTAAAGTACCAGATATTAACTTGGTATCAAATGGGCCTTAAGCTCAATTAGACAATTGTTGGTTACCCCAAAGATGTAAATGTCACTGTAACACCTTTTAGAATGGCTTACTGTGGTGATCATTGCTGTGTTTCATAGGCATCCTAGAGAACAACTGATCAAGAAGTTCCCAGATCAAAATGATGTCTATAGCATAACTCTAACACCTAAGACTGAGGGTACATTGTGGAAGGACAGAAAGACTACAAAAACCAAAGTATCAGGAAATCTTCTGTGAGACCATGTCTTTTATGTAGGACAGGGATGTTGTACCAGATCTCAAGCAATATGGCAGTTTAAACAAGTCCTATAAAAATGATACCACCTGTAGACATGCCAATGCAGTAGGAGGAAATCTTACAATGTTCTAACTTTAGGAGAAAAACTACAGGTAACTAGTAACAGCTATAGGTAATTAATAATTACTATAGAGAGTTAATGAGGGACTGAAGATATCCAAAGTGTATTGTATACATGGACAAAGCTTAATAAAGGTACACATTAGTTTGTACAATTAATAAATACAAACAACAATGAAAAATTTATGTAGTAAGAAAGAAATTATTACAGCCTATACCAAATAAACAACTTCCCTGACCATCACATTTTAAAAATTACATAAAATTAATAAAGTAAATTTTTAAATAGAAAAAAAATGTTGCTATATCTAGATTTGAATTAGGATTTTTAATTCATCTTTGAAAAACTGTATTCACAACTACAGTTCTACATCTATTTTATAATTTTCAGACAAGGACTCCATTAGACTTAATAAAGGTCCAAACACCACTGTAATACCCATAATGTATCCTCAGAAATTAGCTGTTCAAGTTCATCCACTGCTAGTTTAGGTTCTTGATTTTGTCTCTTTCTTATAATTTATATACTCTTTTATTTCTTGTCTTCTGTTACCATGTAATAAATATGACAAATAGAATGTCTAGGAAAGTCAGCATAGTAAGACTTAATCTTAAGACTCTAATATTGGTGGAATTCCAACTCTGTAAATTAATGTTTTTGTGTTCATACACAAAAGAATCAATGTTTTGTTTTTGTTTTTGTTTTTCGAGGCATGGTTTCTCTGTATTGTTTTGGAGCTTGTCCTGGAACTCACTCAGTAGACCAGGATGGTCTCAAACTCAGAGATATGCCTGCCTCTGCCTCCCGAGTGCTGGGATTAAAGGCGTGTGACACCAACGCCCAGGAGAATCAATGTTCTTAATAACTCTTTCTTTGTGTAATGAGCATGAATAATACTAGAAGCTACTCAGAGTCTGATAGAATTAAAGACAAAATACACAAAATATCTAGCAAGGGCTTTGGGGCCCATTTAGGCTCCTATTCTTTTTTATGGTTCAAGAGTAAGTGACAGGCATATGGCCAGGATACAGACTCTGAAACCTCATCCTCTTGAGCCAAAGCCTATGTGTAAAATTCCAGCTTGATCCCAAGTGTCTCTTAATCTCTATTTGCTTCATTTTTTCTCTTCAATGAAAAGAAGGATGTGTGTGTGTGTGTGTAAGATTCTGTCCCACCCAGTCTCACAGCCTTTTAGTCCCAAATGAACACATAGAAACTTAAGTAATTATAAACTGTTTAGTCAATGGCTCGGGCTTCTTATTGGCTAGCTCTCTCTTAATTATTAACCTATATCTATTAATCTATGCATCTCAAAGTGGTCTCAGCTTACTGGAGAATGCCCAGTATCCTATCTTCCTGGTAGCTACATGGTGTCTCTCTGGTAACTCACTCTCTGCCTTCACCTTCCCAGAAATCTCCCACTGGTAGCCCACTCCTTGCTTCCTGCCTGTTCCAATCAACATTTTATTAAACCAATAAGAGAAACATATATTCTCAGCATACAGAAGGACATCCCCCATCATATATATCTTCTAGGGGCCAGAAATTGGTAAAGTCTAAATCTGTAGACATTTTGTGGATCTGAAGGGGAACAATAGTCTTCTTTATGTTGAAAGAGTGTTTTTAAAATACAAATTCACATTAATCTCATTATTCTGCCTGATGAGATCTACTCTACCTTGTCGGTCTCCTCCAAACACTCATCTCTTTTTGATTTTTCATTCTATTTCATCTATTTACTATCTTGTTGCAAAGTTATCTTTCTCCCCATAGTCAGTATTTCTTCCTTCTATTACTCACTGTAACTAGAAACTTTCATCTGGGTGAATAATTCTTTATCTGATAAAGCTAGGCTACAAATGCACTATTGGAAGCAATAGCAGAAGTTTGCTTTCTTCTTATCAAATTACACTTATTAAGATCTTGTGTGTGTGAACTGAACTCCTGGAACCCAGTGACAGAGATGGAGGAATGATGAGCAAAGGGGTCAAGACCGTACTGGTGAAACCCACAAAGACACCAAGACCAGACAAGTGGGAGCTCTTTAACCCCAGACTGAGGGCTGAGAGGCCAACAGGGGACTGAACCAGACTCCATGAATGTAGAATCAGTGAGGAGGCTTCAGATCTCTGGGGCTCTGGGTAGTAGATCAGTGTTTACCATGGCATAAGAATGAACTTTGAGAGCCCATTCCTCAAGGTGGGATGCTCTCTCAGCCTGGACACATGGGGAAGGGCCTAGGTACTGCCCTGGATGAAATGACAGACTCTGGAGATCCCTCAAAGAGGGATCATGGGGAATGATGTGGGGATTGGGTGAGGACTGGGAGGGGACTGGTAGAGGAAAAAGAGGGGAGGGGTGGGAAAGAGAGCTGGGATTGACATGTGAAGCATGCATGTTTCTAATTTAAATAAAAACATATATTGAGGGGAAAAAAGATCTTGTGTGTAGGTAGAGATGTCATATATCCTCAGCACCATGTGGGTGTATTTTTTAATTGAGATAGGTTCACACTGAACCTGAACTACACTGTTGCAATCAGCCTGGTTGCCCAGTAAAACCCCAAATCTACCTGTTCCAGCCTCAACTGCTGTAGTTACCGCCATGCACATCCATGTCCAGCTTTGTACATGTGATTCTGGTACTTAAATTTGAGTGCCCACGCTTACACAGCATGTGCTTTCACCCAACAAACTATTTCTACACTCCTGAAGCAGGTATATCTTGTATTCATTCACTTAGCTCACCTGTAAGTGACTTTTACTTCCAGTGCAACCTTACAAACTTTGTTCTGGTTACTTTCTTTTTTTTATTATTTTATTTTCCAGTTTAAATTTAGATAAGAAACAAGGTTGCTTCACAAGTCAGTTCCAGGTCCCTCTCCCTTTCCCTCCCCTCCTCCCGCACCCTCCCCCCAACCCCCCCCTTTATCCCCTCATTCCCCCAGGGAGGGTGAGGCCTTCCATGGGGGTGTCCATAGTCTGTCATTTCATATAGGGCAGGGCCTAGACCCTTCCCCAAGAGTTCAGGGTGAGAGTGCACCTCACATTGTTCTATGGGAGTCCAAAGTCCGTGTGTATACTTGGGATGGGTACTGATCTGCTGCCCAAGGCTCAATAGATTCCCTAGGCCTCCTTACTGACACCCAAATTCAGGGGGGTCTTGATCAGTCCCATGCTGGATTCCCAGGCTGATGCCTGGGATTCAAGAGTTAACCTTTGTCTGGTCAGCTGTTTCTGGGGGTTAAACCAGCCCAGTCTTAAGCCCTTTGATCATCAGTCCTCCCTCTCTGTTACTGGCTTTCTTGAGTTCAGCTCAGTACTTAACTGAGGGAGTCTGCCTCTTCTTCGATCAGCCACTAAATGAAGTTTCTGTTTCCCAGACCCTCTGGCCATAGGATTGTAGGCTGGCACTCCCCAGATCTATGTCTAAAATGCATATATGAGAGAGTACATGCCATGTTTCTCTTGTTGTGACTGGGTTACCTCACACAGGATGGTTTCTTCTAGTGTCATCCATTTGCCTGCGAATCTCATGATTCCATTGTTTTTTTAATGCTGAATAGTACTCCATTGTGTAAATGTACCACATTTTCTCTATCCACTCTTCGGTTGAGGGACATCTAGGTTGCTTCCAAGTTCTGGCTATTACAAATAAAGCTGCTATGAACATAGTGGAACAGACATCTTTGTTGTATGAATGGGCATCTTTTGGATATATGCCTCAGAGTGGAGTTGCTGGGTCTTGTGGTATGTTTATTCCCATTTTTCTGAGGAATCTCCATACTGATTTTCAAAGTGGCTGAACCAGTTGGCACTCCCACCAGCAATGGAGGAGTGTCCCCCTTTCACCACATCCTCTCCATGATAAATTGTCATTGGTGTTTTTGATTTTAGCCATTCTGCCAGGAGTGAGATGGTATCTCAGAGTTGTTTTGATTTGCATTTCCCGGATGGCTAAGGATGTTGAGCACTTTCTCAAGTGCCTCTCAGCCATTTTAGACTCCTCTATTGAAAACTCTCTATTTAGTTCTGCAGCCCACTTTTTAATTGGGTCCTTTGATGTTTTGGAGACTTGCTTCTTGAGTTCTTTGTAAATTTTGGAGATCAACCCTCTGTCAGATGTGGGATTAGTGAATATTTTTTCCCATTCTGTGGGCTGCCTTTTTGTCTTGCTGACTGTGTCCTTTGCCTTACAGAAGCTTCTCAGTTTCAGTAGGTCCCATTCGTGCCGGATCTCGTCTGGTTACTTTCTAACACTATGAGCAAAGGAAATTCGAGGAAGAAAGGGTTCAATTTGTTTTACAACTTTAGCTACCCACACCAGAGTTTCATCCACACTCCATTATGATGAAAGAACTCAGACAATAGCGATACTGAGCTTGAGGATCCTGAAGTACTGACTACCCTAGAAAAGGGATGTAGCCTTAGGAAAGGAAGCCAGTACCATGGAAAGGATCCACGAAGTGCCTGACAGTTGGAGGCTAGCTGTAAAATCCTTGTCAACAATGAGGAGTAGAGGTTACTTACTTCTGCAGTAAGAGTTTAATGGAATGTTATAGCCTCTTTCATGGACCCCATCCTCAGCATTCAGTCCATCATCTCCATTAGGGTGAAATTTGTCCTTAAAAAATCTTTTAATGCTTATAGAAAATATGACAAGGATGCCACATAAATGAGAACAAAGCTAAGAGGACTAAAGGGGGCCACATCTCCCATACAATAATCTTATCAGGGAAAACTCATTCTGTTCTTAAAGGTCAGTAAATGCCTTCAGTACACATGTTGCTGGTAAGACCACTGCCAGAATGAGAGTGAGGCTTGTTTTCATGGCAGAAAGTGAAATGGCTTTTGAGGGTTTGATTGGAACTGAGTGGTGCTGTGGCAGGATAAGCAGTGTACAATATACTGACTTATGGGCAGAAGGAACAACCCGTATGGCATTCTATAAGGATTCCATACTCAAGTTTCTTTTCAGAGTTGGAATGCTAAGTCAGATTTGTGAAGGTTCTATTCTTGACAGTCAGTTTATTATTCTGAATGTTTAAAAGTATAATTAAACTATAGCAGTCAAGGGATGTATGAGATTGTGGACTTGAATGAATTCTTTAAATTTAAGAATTTTAGAAAAGTGGTAGGTGGTAGTAGTATCACTGATGATATCTCCTGAATGTAGCATATAAAGCTACAAAATAAAGAATGTAATACAGTTAGATTTCAATAAAATGCACCACTAATTTAAAAAGGCATGACTTACAAAAATCTCTTCTTGGTATTTCTTATACAATGATCTTTGCCAAGCAAATTTACTTTGTTTTCTTCCTTGTTAAATGTTTTCAGAGTATCCTCAAGCCTTCAAGATAAATGTTAAGCTTTCCACCTGAGTAAAAGTCCCCTGGTCACATGCCTATCTGGTGTGTCTCCTATCCATGTACTATTCAAGCTACAAAGCTCAAATCTCTCCAAATGCATCTTTACTTTTCCTACTTTCTGTTCTGTTTCAAATGCCCAAGCACCTCCACAGGCCTTCACTCCATGTCTTCCTCGTCTGAACCTCCCTTGGTCCTCTGCACTGCCACACTGTCATAGCACATGCCTCACTTTGTTGTTTCTGTGTTTTCATCTTAACCAGGAAGTGTTCGTCTTGATGGAAGGTTCTGTGTTTAATTCATTTGTATCTACTGTGAGCTTGAACTATGTCCTTCAAAAACTTGCCTATGAATTATAAGCCTTTCTGCGCCGCATCCTAATTCAAGTCACATTTCTTTTAGCAAATAGTTAACCTTTCTGCATAACAGACACTAACTAAAAACTATAAAAATAAAATGATAGCTAGCCTAAAGAGTGCCAGGAGCAGAGAAAATACCCCCAAATCAATAACATTCGGTGGTATTATTTTTATCATAAGCTATTATCATTATCATTTGAGGAAGAAATTCTGTTCTATGAATATTCTCTGTCAACACTGAATGCCAAATGTCACTTTAAATATTTTTTGAATTTTTGAATGTAGCCAGGATTCAATGCGACAGATGTATGAGACACTAGTAGCTAGCTTGCTATGTGGCAAGCAATGTTCTAAGGACTTCAGGTAAGTTACCTAATTCTCACCAATCCTTTTGTTAGTGACCATTATAGCTCATTGTTTGATAGATAAGGAGACAAAGGCTCATAGAGTCTGCCTTATGATTTATACTCTGCTGCTTAGAGAATAGCTGGGCTTCAGAACCTTTTTCTTCACCCTTTACTGTTGTACTGTATTGTAATGTTAAAATCATAAAAGCATCTCAGATAAACACATGTAAGGAAGGCCTACATATTGTGTTCTTAATCCAGTGCTATTTAAACTTACCTGTTTCAATATTCATTTCAACCTTCCAAGATACCCCCTCCAGCAGCCACTAATACACTGAGTTGCTTCTGCTTTTAGTGTTCCCACATATAGACCATGAAGTTCAGATTATTCAGATACATGTGATGCTCAAACTTGACACTTATGCAGTAGTTTCTTTTTGTTTTGTAATTGATGCTTATTTTGTTGTTTGTTTTTCCTGTTGAGACATGGTATCAGCATGTAGTCTAGGTTGTTCTGGGACCTTGAATTTTCAATCTTCTTGCCTCAGCCTGCTGAGTGCTGGAGTTTCAGGTTTGTAATTTCCACATGTTGGACATATATAGATGAACACATTAAATCAGAGAGATGTCATGGTTTAGTGTCCACTTCACTGCCAAGCAAAACTTTTAGAGAGTTTCATATCTGAAATTCTAGAGCACACTATGTAAGGGAGATCCGGTGCAATGGTTAAGTCAGTTCATGATAGCAAAGGAGGTGAGTGTGGTAGAAATAAAAGTATGTGTAGTAATGATAGATAATGAGAAACACGAAGTGGAACCATATATGGTTTCACCATGACCCAGAGCTGATTGTGAGGTTAGCAGGCAGGTAGCAAGCATGGTACCATTGAGCCTCCTGTGATGCATTTTATGATGACTATTTGGAGCTAACAGAAGTTTCCAAGCATCCTGGGTTCCCTTAATAACCTATTATAGATTTGTCTTCCATTAATTCATACAGATTATAGTTTAAATGTTAACAAATTTAATGAGAAACTAGATGCCAAAGGAAACAAGATCATAGAAATGATTTGTCTATCCCTCTCCCTTAAAGATAAGTCAATTCTGACCAGAAAAATCATGTAACTTAGTCCACAATGTCAAATTAATGTAGTATACTTTACAAATAATATTTGCTGTAAAAAGTGAGATTTCTTCTTCATTATCCCAGAGTTAGGATACTTAATTTTCAAAGACGGTGCCTACCCTACTTTAGGAACAGTATAATTGAGTAATATTTCAAAAGTCCCGTGTAGAAAAAATATCCACTCTTGCATGTAAAAAAATCCATAATTTATGGAAAATAATTTTCCCCATCATGAACAGAAACTATTTCATAAAGGACCCATCCATTCATGAATGAATGACTGAATGAATGTCATTTTGGCTGCATGAATTCAGAGTGGCATTATCTGAGCCACCTTCTATTTCTACCACCATACTACAGAATGCAAACTTTAACCAGTGGTATGAAAAAGTAGATTTGTGCTTTTCCATAAGAATTTCAACTCTCTGTGCAGTCCAGAATGGAAAAGACTACTGTAATCCTAGCCCTTAGAAGGTGGCAGTTGGAAGATGAGCTATGTAGTAAATTTGAGACTATCCTGAGCTACATGAGGTGACATAAACTTTGACATCAGATCTACTGAGAACACAGCATAATTTTTAGAAATGTAAAGCACAAACACACACACACACACACATGCATGCATGCATACATGAAGAGCATTATAGTTAAATTGAATAACTATATACAAAATGAATTGCTTAAACTCTATAAATAACAAATGTCTAAAAAAGTTTTGATTTTAAACATAACACCTGATTGACCACAACAGTATAATGCCATCAATGATGCTTCTCTGAGTCTAGGATTAGAGAAAAGATTGCCAGTGAGTGGAGATAACTAGAGAAATCTGTATATCGATGATGAGTTAGAAAGTGGGATTACATTGCTATCTAATTCTTTAAATGCAATTGGTGCTGTGATTATACTGAGTTTTCCTTTTTAATAATTCTTTGATAATTTCATACAATGTGTTTAGAACATATAAACTTCTCTTCCCTAACTCCTTCCAGATGCACCCTTACCTCTCCACCTGCCACAATTCAGGCTTTTTTTTTTACATTTGTTTTAAACCCACTGAGTGCAGTTGGTGTTGCCCAATTATTTATGCCACAGAGTCCTGCCACTGAGTCTGATAGACATAACAGAGGTCACACTATTAAAGGGAAATGATTCTCCCTCTCCCAGCAGGTATCTCATGTCAAACAGCTCCCCAGCTAGGGGTACCAACCCCACTCTACCCCATCCATGCTGGGACTTTGTCCAGCTTGAGCTTTCATAGGTCTTGTGCTTGTTTAAAAGAAATAAGGACTGAAGTATTTAGAGGTAAAATGATCCCACAGGTGAAAGTACTCAATCTCACAAGACCATCTGCTCCGTTGCACCATTCACAAAACTAGGACCACTCAGACTGACTAGAAAGTAATGACTCTCTTTTGCCAGTTTACCAAAAGGTCTTTTATAACATGTATAAATGGCTTGCTTATATTTCTTTGTTTATTATGACAATTTTGAACAAGGATTAGTTAAGTGAAAAGGGTGACTAGGAACAGACATGGAGGGCAAGCGACAGCATCCATAGGTCATTTTTGGTGATTATATTATCTCAGGAGATTTCAGAAGCCCATTTGCATCTCTTCTTCACTTTCCAGAAGCCAAAGAATGGCTGGAGGACTGTGATCCTGCATCTTGTGTTTGGTATTCCTAGAAACAAGTCTCAATTATGGGACAATCTAGTCATAGCCACTCCCTGAGTGTCCATCAGTACAAACTCAGGTTTAGAAACTTAAAAGTGAGCTCCTGTAAAGGAGAAGTCAGTCATGTCCCTTAGGGTATTCCATACGTTTTAAGAGTCCATGCCAGGAAAAATCAGTGGCGAAGACAAAATGCACTTCTTAGGACACCACAGACTCCATTAGTGTCTAACATCATTTTGTGAATTAATCTCACCATATCTACAGGATTCTCTCTTCAAGAATGGGTCTTCCAACAGACATTTTCCCCCTTATTTTATTTATTTAAATTAGAAACAAGTATGCCTCCTACCAACCCACATCTCATCCACTTTCTGCTCCCCAGGGAGGGTGAGGCCATCCCCCATGTATCTTGGCTGAGAAAGTACCCCTCTATGTAGAATGGGCTCCCAAAGTCCATTTGTAGGCTAGGGCTAAAAAATGATCCACCGCCAGAGGTCCCATAGATTACCTAGGTCTCCTCACTGACACCCATGTTCAGGGGGTCTGGGTCAGTTCTATGCTGGTTTCCCAGCTAGCAGTCTGGGGTCCATGAGCTCCCCCTTGTTCAGGTCAGGTGTTTCTGTGGGTTTCTCCAGCCTGGTTTTGACCCTTTTGATCATCACTCCTCCTTTTTTGCAATTGGATTCCAAGAGTTCAGCTCAGTGTTTAGCTGTGGGTGTCTGCTTATGTTTCCATAAGCTACTGGATGAAGGCTCTAGGATGGCATATAAGGTAGTCATCAATTTCATTATTGGGGAAGAGCATTTAAGGTAGCCTCTCCACTACTGCTCAGATTGTTAGTTGGAGTCATCCTGGTAGATCTCTGGACATTTCCCTAGAGCCAGATCTCTTGAAACCTATAATGGCTCCCTCTATTATGATATCTCTTTTCTTGCTCTCCTCTGTTCTTCCCCTGACTCAATCTCCTTGCTCTCTCTTGACCTCCTCTCTGGTCCTCTTCTCCCCTTCTCTTTCTTCCAACTCCTACTCCCCTCCCCCATCCTTCCTATTAGATCAGGAGATCTTGTCCCTTTCCCCTTCTCCAGGGGATCATGTATGCCTCTCTTAGGGTCTTCCTTGTTTCTGAGCTTCTCTGGTGGTGTGGATTGTAGGGTGGTAATCCTTTGCTCTGTGTCTAAAATTCATATATGTATGAATAAAAACCATAACAACAATTTTGATGGTGGTAAAAACAGAAAAGACAATGGTGGACAAAGAAATTCCTTGCATTTTAGTGTAAGTTATGTGCTTTGTCTTTCTTTTAAAAATATCTTTATGCAGAAGAATGGGTGTCTACATGCTCATTTATACATGTGGCAGCCACTACAGCTGTAAAGGCAAGAGAAGCTTTCACCTTCACGTAAAAAAAGAGCTTCATTTCTGGTTCATCTGCAGAGTAACAGAAGTAAGACTTCTCAGAAATCCACACCAGTAACTAGAAGGATGATGATTGCAAGATTATAACAATGGCACTGAAGTATTTCTATGCTTTGAGTGAGGAGCATCCCCAATTCCCATTAAAGTCCCTTTTATTGGTTTGGCCAGGATGGGAATCTACTCTCGAATCAATCAACTATAGCTGGAAAGGCAGAGGTAAATTCTTAGTAATTTGTCATTGCTGTGTAATAAGGTTCGTTCATGAACAAAAAGTATTTAAGCCAAGCAAATGCTACATATAGCTATTGGCACAGCTCTTTTGATATTAAATAAAAATTGAGGAAGTGGATATGAGAAAATGTGTATATGATATATAATTATGGTAACAGCAAAAATAAAATCATACATGCTCTGCAAATAGCCTGTGTGAGAGAAGAGGAGTAGGTGAGTTTTCACATGGGAGTTAGTACCAATGAGTATAAAGTGATAGACTATAGTGGAATTGCTGATTATTTGAAAACCCTGACAATGATTGACTCAATTCATATCAGTATTATTTAATACTTGCAGGTGGCTTCCATTTGTCAAAAATTAATGGTGACAAAAAGTACTTTTATAGATCATGAGCTTCCAAAGATAGCTTTTATGTTACTTGCACAATTGGACACCCCACCTTGGCCCTGTTCAGCTTATTAGAGCTCATTCAGACATCTGAAAATCTCCTGGCAATTCTGCTTCACACCAAATGGAGCCACCGCTTTCAAATGGATCTCATTAGACTTCTTATAAAGCCACTACGTGCTAAAAAGAGTTTCCTTCTCAGACGGGTTCCTGCGTTCGAACTTATCAAGCCTCTATACAGTTCTATTCCTGATTAGCAATTTGTCCTCGTAAGAGCTTTAAAGAAATACCTTCTATCTTTGCAATTACATCCTTTTCCCATTTTTCCTTTATCGCCACATTCAAATGTATTTTACTCTTATCATGGATCTGTCACTCAGCATATATCAACTTCAAGAGTCCTGGACTATAGCTGTGACTGTCAGTAACATTTCAAGGAGGCAAAAAAAAAAAAAGAAAAGAAAGAGGAGAATGTCAGAATGAATACATCACATCTCAGTAAGCTCCCTAACTTGATAATAGCATTCCCATAAGTTCTTCTAAGTTATTTCCATCAGACAACCAAATGCCAGTCTATGCTTTTGTCTAGGGGAAGCAAAGAGATCTTCTTTGACTTTATGTTATCAAATACCAAGCCCAATCCATCCATATCATCATTTTCCTTTCATGGTCTAAAGCTTTTATTTAAGGCTCTTTCTTTCTGATCCCATTCCTCTAAAGCTCACATCTTCCTCACCATGTGTGTTCTGTCCTCACTATCTCTTCTTTTTCTTTTACTTACCCACCCCTCCCCACTCACTCTTTCACTATGGAAAACCTTGATCACTGTCTTTGCTGTGTGTTTTTGAAAGTTCAACTCATGCTCCTGGTTCCAAAAATCAAAGGTACTCTGCAGTTTATCAATAGCACCAGAGTCTGGCTCATAGGTGAAAAATCCCCAAATGGTGGCCTACTGGTAATTATATGCTGAAAGTTCAACCAGATAGGTAGATGGGCCAGTGAATAAGTGATATGCAAATACTGTTGAGCATTGCTTCACAACAAGAAACCTGTCTGAGAACCATGACAGTAGGTGATGTTGTCAGTTATAAATGTACCTTGATAGTATTGCCTGGTAATCTACACAGATGAATGGCATGTCATTATCCTGGATATTTTAGCCACTTGTAACATAGTGGAAGGAATCTGTGTATCTAAACATATTTAAATACAGAAAGAATAGAGTAAAAATACAGTGCAAAGAATGAAAAATGGTATTTCTGTGTAGGGTAATTTTCTCTGTGGGAGCCCACAGGATTGGAATTTGCTCTGAAAGATGAGGAGTGGTGAGGGCATGTGAAGGCCAAGGATGTTACTATAATCCACTCCTGGTACTTGTACATGCTGTGCAATGAGGCTCAATTAAATGTACCAGAAATAAAAGAAAATTCTTAAACTAGCATTAATTTACTACAAATTTCAACTTTATAATCTTTTTATTTTTAAAAACTTTTTGACATTTTTATGATTACAGAAGACATGGAAACTAAAACTAACTTGAGTCAAATTGAAAAAAAAAAGAAAGCAAAGAAATCATAAAATTTGGAACTTGATTTAAATTTCTTTAGTAGAAAAGGAATTTAACTTTTTTTCTCAAATAAAGTAGTATCCGCTTTTCTAAAACTTCAGACCAACTGACAGAAAGCAGCATTTTTTCTCAACAACCATTTTTAAAGGAAAGTTTAATCCATATTGAAAAATATCATTCTTGGTCCATTAATTAATAGTTTTGCTGCAACTTGCTACAGTGAATTTGAAGTCATAAAATCTTGGTAGCAATCCTCACTCTCCTGCTACTGCCTGCATGATTAAAACTGGGTTTCCTACAAGGATTAAATGATCAAATAATTATTGTAGGCCTGCTATATGACCTAAAAAATATTAACTTTCTGCTCTTTCCAGACCCATGGTGAGATGTTTCTCCATATTCCACATGATGAAATTAAAGCAGAAGTGAAAGAAAATTTGCATAAGGCCACCAAGCTACTAGTCTAGTTTCCTATGTAACTAATGCAAAGAATCAGGAAGTTGATGGCTTATAGCAAGAAAATATAATATCTCACAGTTCCAAGGCCAAAAGTTATCAGTTTCTACAGGCCTAGGTTCAGGTGCTAACAAGAGAACGCATATTTTCTTACCTGCTGGAGCTTTGAGAAGTTGTGTGATTTAGATAATAGTTTTACACACCCAAATACATAGCACCACCATCCATTCAGCTCTTCGAGAGTAGGACAGATGGCATCATGATAGTGACATGCCTTAGAAGGGCTTGAGACCAGGCTCACAGTTTCCATCAAAGTTTGCTATCTTGAAACTAACCAGTCCTTTGAAGACTATGTTAATCCTTTGCAAAGATGAATCCCTCATGACCTTGCATCTCCTTTGGATGTGGTGTTGCCTGAGAAAATAGCCTATGAGACTGGGACCTTACAGTGCAGATAACTGTCCTTAGCACTGGGAAAAGCTGGGGAAACTTACCGGCACCATTTTAAACCAGTCACATTCCTAGAGATAGCCTGCCCTGCCTTGTGGTGCTGGTTCTTCTACCTCTGACCTGATGGATATAAGGATTCTCTAAGTAAGCGTAAAGTCTGCCAAGGTGAGAGGAGCTAACAGTTTTGGTCTACACAAAATGCTACAAAACAGAATTTTCCTTCTTCCTACTGCAGGCAGTCATTGGCTATTTGCCAGCATATCACTAACTGGTGCTCTAAACAGTTCCCCAGACATCTGAGTTGATTCACTGATTTTTTTGTTTTGTTTTATTTTTGAGACAGGGTTTCTCTGTAGATTTGGAGCCTATCCTGGAATTCACTCTCTATACCAGGCTGGCCTCAAATTCACAGAGATCACCCTGACTCCACTTCCCAGTTTCTGGAATAAAAATCATAAGTCACCACCACCCGGCTTGACTCACATTTACTCTAGAAATAAAGTGATAAACAAATACCAGGCTCTCCCCAAATGCTAGACTTAGGACAGTAGATCAAGTGAAGCAATCTGTAGACAATTTTCCTACTGCATATTAACACAGAAGAAAAGAAAAAAACAGACCTAAGTGAAAAATGCAATGGTAACTCTGTGGTTCAGAAAGCATACTACATTGATGTATAAACCAAATGAAAGCTAGAGTGGATCTTGTAAATTCCACTAACTCAGCACATAATATTGAAAGGTTGACTAAGAAATTTATGGGTTTCATACCCATGTTATTGAGATAGAAAGAAAAGGACTTCAACAAATATAGTGAGAGGGAAGGGGGGTATACACTATTTGCTACACTACCAAGAAACAAATTCTAAACTCTGTTGATCAGGAAATAAGTTAGTTGTACTTTCATATTGATCAGCTGTCCATACATATAAACATATAGACATATATGATAAGCATAAAGCCCTCCTTTGCTTTCCTTTCTATAGATTTATGACCCATGTCTCAGAACACTCACTTTACTCTAGGCTTCCCAGCAAGTGTGTTTATGAGAAAAAAAGGAAAAGACAAACAGAAAGAAAAGTAAATATGTGTGTTTATATAATTATATGCATACATGTCTGTACACATATAAATTAAATATATATATGCAAAAGAGTATAGCAGAAGATAAAATGAAAAGATAAGAAATAATAAAAGGCTCAAAAATAGAGGTAGAGAGTGGAAGATCAGAAAGGAGGAATTAAAGAAAGGGAAGGAGACAAGAATAGAGGAAAAAATACATACTTTCTTTTCCCTTTCCCACTTAAATAGCTGCAACAGCAGACCAAACAAACATAAAAATTATCTAAAATGAGTAGCAATTTTCATCCCACGGACAGCAGCATCTTTATTCCATTCATATAGGTCTGTTTGCTACAAGCCAGCTAGAACAGTAGGTGCCTCCTTAAGTTCAGTGAGGGATTTATAGACCAGTACCAAATGTTTCAACATGTAAAGTGGATTAAGTTACTGGAGACTGAGAGAGAGTAAAAGATTAAGGGTTGAAGAAGGATGACTGGGTGTAAAAATATGGAAAAAAATCATTGCATGTCCTATCAATATTTGTAATGAGCATTCTTACTGCCATCCTGACCCCAGAGTCACCTCAGTCCTACATGGTGACTGACTGTGCCTCTGTTTCCCAGAATCCTCCAACTCTCCTAGTTCCACCTATCTTGCTTTCCTATTTGCCAACAGCATTTATTCATCAATCAATAAGGCAAACATATATACAGAAGACCATTCCCCATCATCTCCTCTTTTCTGTCTAAATAAAATGAAGGGTTTTAACTTTAACATAGTAAAATATATAACAAAACAGTTATCAAGCAAGAACTATAGTTACAATATTTAGTCCATTAACATTTAGCAAGCTTTAAAGAAAATATTCTATTATCTATCCTATCTGTGTGAGTCTAAATATATATATATAGCTTACCTTTTATCATAACTAAGGAATACTATAACTATAACTATCTGTCTTCAACTCCATCAAAGAACACAGAAAGTTAATATGCAATACCTAGAATTTACAGAGACTACTTGGTGTATGGACAGTCACCCAAAGTTCCTCTGTAACATTGGGGCAGCCATCTTCAACCCATAGGCCACAGTGTGTCTGGCAGACTTCTCAGCAAAGAGGGAAATTTTATACTGTCTGCCTGCATTGACAGTTTGTCATCCATTTGTGTGTGTGTGTGTGTGTGTGTGTGTGTGTGTGTGTGTGTGTGTCCTGCAGAATGTCTGGCAGAGTCTTCCATGAAGCACGAACCCTGCAGAACTTTCCATCTTTTTTTCAAGTTTAGCAGTCACTTTCCTGTGGGTCCAGCATGTCCAGTTTATACAGAAACAGTCAAACAGTCCAGACAAGAGCAGTTTCCTGCCCAAATGGCTAATCTTGCCATGTTGAAAGCAAACTCTATAATGAGTTTCTTAGATGCCCATCTTCCATTCAGATGAAATTGGTATGCCAGAAGTCATTGTGTCTCACTGTCATGAAAAACCATAAAACATTTAAATTCCATATTCTGTAAGTCTTTGAAAGTATTGAAGAATATCTATCTATCTCAAATACACTTCTGTATATCTAGAAAACCTAACTAACCTAAGTTCTGACTATAATAGGTGACTATATGAAACCTGTATTTAATTATGTATTTCATTTTAAAATATCAGTATAAACACAATACTTGTGTAAGAGGAGAAATATACATATCACAAAATTGACCTTAAATTTGAATCAATAAATGAAAATCCATACCAATACAAAGTATTCATTTCTATATCATATTCCCTTTTTCCCTTGAGGAGATTGACTGTGATCATTACCATTTATAACAACCCTGTATAAATGAAAGCAAACATTTATAAATAATATTTGGGAATATGGGCATTGTTCTCTCCAAACTACTTCCTGCTGTTAGAGGACACTGTCTTGGGTATCCTAAGAAGACCCAGAAATCCTGGCTATTGTTTCCTGTAGCTGTTTTGGGATGTTGTATCTCCTGGGCCACTGTTTCAGGGGGTCTTGCTTCATCAAACCATGTAAGTCTAGAAGGAATCCACAGTTTTTCATTTTCTGTGGAAACACAAGCACAAACTCTTTTTCCAAGTAAACTGCCCTTATATTTAAATTTAGAAGTCAAAATATTTTTAAAATACATACATGGCATTAATTTAGCAGCATTTATAATCTATTGTATTTTAGCAGTTGTTCCTTCCTAAGCAGTTGAACAACTGAAAGATAACACAATAACATACAGTATCCAGACTCTCTGTGTACTTTCCATCTTTATGTTGCTTTTTTATTACTCTTTATCTTTTAATTTTACATTTTACTTTTTTGAGACAGGGTTTCTCTATGTACTTTGGCTGCCCTTGAATTGCCTTTGTGCACCAGGCTGGCCTTGAAATCAAAGAGATCTGTTTGCCTCTGCCTCCTGAGTGCTGGGATTAAATATGTGTGCCACAACACCCAGCTACTCTCTTTCTTTCTTTTCTTTTTAAAGCACTACCCTGTTTCTTTTTCTCTCCCAAGTCTATGTATATTTTTAAACACACTATAAACCTTTTAGAGGTTTTACTTCAACTGAATCTGACTTACTGTAAATCTTTATGATTTTTTTGCCATGTCTTTTATCTGCCAAACAACATTGCTAAAATTAAAGTCACAGCTGTTTTAACTTCTATCTTTCCAAAATGGAGGATGTAAGTTTACCACCAGCACTAGGAGCTGTGCTCACCACCATGGCCTATGCTGCCATGTAGAATGCTACTGGCTTGGAGATGTGGTCACTGCCACTGCCAGCTGCTCATATACACCATTTTTGTTTGGTACTGGGGCCTCTTAAAAGAGCCCTGAAGCTTATTGCCACTTATGCTGAATCAGGAAGACTCCCTTAAGGGAGATGCATGAGTTTCTGCTTGTCTCTGGCAAAACAGAGCCCACCCGAGAAAAATGCTGCTACCAAGAAGCCATGCTTCTCTCTGTTTTTCTGTTTTTGAAAATCCCTTTATAAGCTTTTGTTAAGTGGTAATTGGTGTCCCAAGTCTTGGCACCATTATGTAACAAGCTTTCTTCATGTCAGCCTGGTCCCAGAGCTGCATCAACCCCAAATAACACACAGAGAATCTATTAGTTACAATGCTGTTGGCCCGTAACCAGGGCTTCTCATTGGCCAGTTCTGTCTTAAGTATTAACCCATGATTACAAACACACACACACACACACACACACACACACACACATATTTATATATATATATATATATATATATATATAATATATATATTATAAAGTCTAATTTTACTGAAGATGCCAGTCTTATGCGTCTTCTCTTCCCTGGATCACATGGCAATTCTTCACTCTTGACTACATTTCCTAGACTCCTCCTCAATTCCTAGTCCCACCTATCTTGCTTCCCCACTGGCAAACAGTGCTTTATCAACCAATAAAACAAACATATACTCAGAAGGACATCCCCCATCATCTCCTCTTTTCTGAATGGCCTCTGAGATCAGGTTAGCAGGAAGAATGCTTGTTACAAATAAGTAAAATCAATAAGCTGGTAGAAATAGATATTTAATATCCCCATAAAGAAGCACTGGATATGAGCTAAGCTAGCATGTACCAAGCCCTGAATTCCATCCTCATGAATGAAAAAATGATAATAAAACACAACCCACAAAAGTCCTTACTAGGCACCATCTTTGCCACAAAGGCCTCAGAGAACTGAGGGGTAGAAGGTCTCAGTTTGTGGTAGGGACTTGTTTGGGGCGGAGTAGCTTTCTCATTGCCAAATCCATCAAAGCCACTGGTGTTGCTTTGCTAATAAGCTGACCAGCAGAGTAGTCCTGATGTAGGCTTGATGAGGAGCAGGGTGAGGTTTTTGAAAATGACTTTGTGCCTTTGAGCTGGCAAACCCTCATCTAGAACCTAGAAGCCAAAGTAAATCACCTTTCCATGAAACAAAGCTATTCAAACTTAAGGAGGGATGCAGAGTGGAGCAGGGAGAGTGTCCTGTAGTTTTTGTTTATTTCAGAAGGATTATTTATTTTGTATTGCAGTAGCCATGAAATATTAGTTGTTTTGCATGTGTTTTCCTGAGAACACCAGAAGTTCTTATTCTTGGGGGACTGAGGAGGAGGAAAAAGTAGCAGAGAATATAGTTACTAGTGTTACTGAGTAGCAAGAGCATTGGTGATGGTAAAAGCTCAAATTACAATTACCATTATCAGAAACAATTATTTCAAACCTACTATGAGTAATAATCTGAGGGATGGTGCTAAAGAAAATGTAATGAAATTTATTGTGTGTACCGCAGAAAAGCTTCCTGGGAAGCCAGTGAAGCTTCCCAAAAGCTGATATGAGGAAGATATGCTACAGGAAATGAAAGAGAAAATAGAAAGCATGAGAAAAAACAGGGAAGGCAGGCACATGGTCCTACAGGCTGCGAATACAGAGCCCTGATGCTCTCTGTGGGATCATCATTGTACAAGAATGAGATGAGGACAAAGAGAACCTGGGGAATGCATGCTCTCTTTCTCTCTGTCTCTGTCTCTCTCTTTCTCACACTCTCTCTTTCTCTTTCTCTTTCTCTATTTCTCTCTCTCTCTCTCTCTCTCTCTCACACACACACACACACAGTGGAGAAAGAGAGGGGGAGATGGAGAAAGAAAAAGCACAATGTAGCACAAACTACCTGCAAGCTTGGAAATAGACAGAGGAAACCTTGCTAACTGACTGAGCTGGTATATCTAGCTTTCAAAATAGGGAAAATACTCTTGAAACCATGCAGTGAGCAGTATTGTATATACAGCTCTATTAAACTCATGCAATGCTCAACAAAAACCATGTTGGATAAAGACAGGGACAGGGGCAGGAGAGATAAACAAGAGCAAAAAAGGAAAATGCTGAGTGCAGGGCTTAGGAAATGGTTCAGTTGGTAAAGTGCTTGCTGTGCAAGCACAAAAAAAAATGAATTCTGATCCCAGCATCACATCTCAACTGGATATGGTGGTGGGAACCTGCCTTTTCAGAATAGGGAAGACAGAAAAAGAAATATCCCTGGGCTTGATGGCCAGCCAGTCTAGCCACACTGATGAGCTCTAAGTTCACTGAGTAACTGATTCTGTCCCAAAAACAAGACAGGAAGTGATGGAGGGAGACAACTGTCTTTAAGTTCTGGATTCTACAAGCCCATGCACAGACATGTGTTTGTAGACATATGTTCCGCTGACAAAATGTCATACATACATATACACATGCACACAGAAGAAAGGGAGAAACCTGATTTTCTTCAGTTTACCATGGGAGTAAATAATACAAGCAACTTTCCATCTACTTTTTATCACTTGATGTAGGAATAATTCAGTGTGTGGTTACAGGCTACTGTTATATCTCTTTAGACTGTGCTTAATTCTTAGGTTTAAATTAAAACAATTTTTCATTCCTCCCTCCTGTCTTCTTACTTAAAGGGATATTTCATTTGGCAGTGTTTAGAAGCTAGGACCTACCTTGTTGTTACATGTGTATTCAAGTCTCCCTGCTTTCTAATGCAAATCCTTCCACATAGTCTCACACACCGAGGCTGTTTCTGGATACATGGGTAATCCTCAGGATTAGTATGCTGATGGCTTCATAATACCTGCATGATTTAGCAATTTCCCCATTTACCTTATCATCCCTCTTTGCTCTGTTTTCTGAGCGGAAAAATTAAGATTTTAATACCAGTAAGTTCATTAAAAAAACAACTTTCTACTTGGCAAATTAAAAAAGAGATTTAAAAATCATTAAAGCATTAACATATTAGATACTAATTTTCTGAGCATTTAGGGGCAATTCAGTAAATACAATGCCAAGATGATTATGGTTGAATAATAGTGTATGCTGTGTAAGGTTCCATCCATGCTATCTTTGCCTTCATGGGCTTATTCATGCCCAAGCCAGGGTTCTGTAGAACTATGCAATGAGAATGGAGTAAATGGCTTCCTGGGATGAAAGACAGAAAAAGAAGCAGCAAGAACAAATGACAAGTTTGTCAATATGGAGTTGCAAAAGAGCATCTCAGCTTGCCAGAATGTGACCCATCCTCAAGGCTGAGTGACAAGAAGAGTCCTGCTCTACAGTCACTGGGATGTAACACTTCTAAACCCACTGCTAGAAATATTTGCCTTTATTTGCTGGATTTTTAGCTAAGTCCAAATAGACAGATACCATAGAAGGACTTCATACTCAAGTTGCAAGAGTGATGAAGGAAAAAACCCTCCATAGAATTTAACATTGTCTAACAATCTGTACAGGTTACTACCCTGGGAAGGAATAAGCTCTATTCTCTGGCTCTGGCATGTCCCAGTCTCTATCCTCTTCAAAAAAAAGAAGAAGAGAGAAAGAAAGAAAAGACCAATGATTTCCTGGCTCCCCTGTCTTTTCGATGTTTCTCACTTCTGCTGTCAGTGGGAACAATAGCAGTTGAGTCCTTGCTCATTCCTATAATTTTTGTTGCCATCTTATTTAATTTTGCTTTCAGAAAAACTTCCTTCTTATGACAATCTTGAAATCTTCATATACCAGACCATAGCAATGAGTTTAGGAACTCTGACTCCATCATCATCATGAGAAGGCACAGAAATAATGAGACCCTGGCATTGGTGCTGAGGGAGATGTGCTAACTAAACCCAGTGTGTCTGCTCTGATCTTACCTCACTTCCTGCACATGGTCTATAAGCAATGAGAATTAGATGAAGGAAGAAGTGCTGGCTTTCACTCATTCTCCAGTGTCTCTCCTACATACCTGACTGTGACTTGGGAATGGTAGAAGAGAAGTAATGCAAGTTACCACCCCAGAAGCAGTCCTTGCATTCATATTTTTTCTCTTTATTGAGGAATTAGGATTTAAACAATATACCTTTAATTTCAGGCCAATAATATCAGATAGGACAGAAAGAGTCATAGAAACAGGGACATAAAATGTGCAAATTGTTTCAGAAGATAGAGAATTTGGGAAACTTTTACTATTAAATTAATGGAACTCTGCAGGAGACAGGAGTCATTGGAACACAACGCTGAGATTGAAGATTATCTAGAGCAAAGATTCTCAACCTGTGGGTCTCAACCCCTTTGGGGTTGAACAACTCTTTTTTAGGGGTTATAGCAGATATATTATGATTCATAACAGTAGCAAAATTACAGGTATGAAGTAGCAGTTAAATAATTTTATGTTAGGGATTCGCCACAACATGAAGGAATGTAACAAAGGGTCACAGCATTAGGAAGGTTGAGAGTTAGGTGAACACAGATGATGGACCTGTCACTTTGGACAAGAAGCTTAGGAACCAAACCAAAGTAATTCCTATGAAAGAATTCAAGGAACAAGAGGTTATACTATAGCTGAAGCTCATTGATATTTTAATCATATAAGGTACATTTAATTTTTGCAATAGCCCATGGGAAGAGACCTTATTATTATCATGACTTATAAAATGAAGATATCAAGGTCACATTGCTAGTCACATGTCCAAATGAGACTATTTACTATTCAGACTCACATGGGCAGTTACCAATATGCAAGAAAAATCAACATTAATCAAGCAAAGACACCCAGATGCAACAGGGTCATAAAGGAAGCACCTTTACCACATGTCTGGAAGGATTATAAAAAGAAGGCCTTAGTTAGAAAGGGTGATTAACAGAGTGGTATAGGCAGACCCTAGTCAGGGAAGTGAGTGTGATCAAAACTGGCATGAATCAAGAAGGTAAAATGAAAAGTTTGAATGTCAGAACAACAATTGTGAGAATATTTATGGTATGATTGGGTGAAAGAGAGGCCTGGAGAAATATAAGATCCACCAAGAAGAGATCTGTATATCAAGTCACAAGATTTGGCCTCATTTCTGAACTTACTAAGTCAACAAATTTGGCCTTAATGGTGTTTGCCTTCCCTAAAGGTAAAGCTGGCTATGGTGTACGCATGGATAGAAGGGAGGAGATGGGACCTGCAGTTGTTCATAATTAGGAAGCTCTTACAGAATCCATAGAAGAGGTACTCAAGGTCAGTGGGATGGAGATGAGTGAATCCAATTTAACAGGCACTTGAGAAGTGAAATGGTCAGGATGCAGTAAGTGTTTCCATGGGTAGAGTGGAAGAAGGGATTAAGTTGATGAAAACTCATGATGTTAAGGCATCTAGCTGTGAATACAAGTAAGATGGAAGAGTCATTATCCATGCAAGGAAATTCCAATGATAATGGTGATAATCATCGCCTCTTAATGAGTCTCATTGCCTCTGGTCCTTCTCTGCTTCAGTTCATTCTTCATAGGGTCGAATTTAGCAGATTATTTTTAGTGATGCTACAGTTACTGGAAGAATCTAAATCTATTGTTTGCTTTAAGACTTTATGGGAAAGTAGGAAAGGGAAAAGACAAGATAAAAGAAAACCACACCAATTTCAAAAAAAGATATAAGCTTCATATTTCAAGATATGCTTTGCTTAGACTTGATGCTTCTTAGTAAAATTAATATAATTTTCAGGTTATTGGAACTTCACAATATTCTGAGAATGGTACTAGTGCATCTTTATTTTTATTTACTTATAATAATGATTTTAGCAATCAGGTTTTTTGCATAATTATCCCCATTTGTCAGATAAGAACTAAAGATGAGAGAGATCTAGCAACCAACAAAGGATATGTATCTAAAAACTGGCAACTCTGGAATTTTCTCAGGATGGTAGGCTGCAAAACCATCCTTCTTTTTCTGTATCATAACAAAATGCCTGTTTTGATGTACCTAAAAAACACATACACATGTACATTTGTCTTATCATTTATGTGATCAAATATTAGAAAAAGCAAGGAAATGGGGAATAAATTATTTTGTGGTTTCTGGGTATTCAGTCCACATTCCTTGACCCAGTTCAGCATACCAAGTCTTGGTGACAACATTGATGGAGGGACATCATTAACTTATAGCACATATGAAGAATAGCAGGATATAGGAAGGAACACAGGCCATCCCCCTATAACCAACTTCCTCCAATAGGGCACCATCTCCTATTTTCACAAAACTCTCAGTGATATCATCACACTCTGAATGCATCATGAGACCAATCCATTTATTATTCAGAAACCTTTTGATATAATCATCTGTGAAACATTTTCCCCAGGCTTCCATATGGAATTCCAAGGCTTTTATCAAATCAGTCAAGCCTACAATATTAACCTGAGAACATATACACTTAAATATTATATAATATTATTTGTAAATAATATGCAAGTCAGTCTTATTTTGTATTAGATGTATAAGTAGTGTGTTTTGAGAGTATAAGCAGAAGTTTATTTAGTATAACAAATCAACTACCCCAGAGAAAACGTTCAGTGGGCTGACCTGAAGAGAGTTATAGCAGTTCATTAGGGTCTGCATTATAGAATTTTGAGACCATTTTTAAAAGTCAAGTTTGCCCTCTTGGATCCCCTGGCTTGGGGACTGCAGCCAGGTCAACCCCCCCCCCGGAAGGATGACCAAACAACCAGGAGCCTGTAGAGAGAGCTGCTCCACTTTCACCCAAACCCAGGGCAGAGGGCAGAGGACAGAGACCAGAGAGTATTGGATTTACTTGCACCCACCAAAAGGCAACCCTGGTCGCCTACCCATCAGGAGAGGAAGAGACTTTTTCTACACCCACTGGAAAAAGTGATGGGTAAAAGGCAATATAAGAATACTCAGCAACAGAAAAACAAATATGACACCACCAGAGTCTAGAGATTATACACCAGTAAGACCTGAACACCCCAATGTGGATGAAGCAGAAGGGAATGACCTTAAAAACACCTTCATGAAAGTGATAGATGCCCTGAAAGAGGATGTGAGAATATCCCTTAAAGAAATGGAAGAAAAAACAAACCAAAAATTCCAAAAAATGGAAGAAAGGAAAGAAAACACGAAGCAAAAATTACAAGAAACAATTCAAACAATGCAAAGATTGAAAGCTGACATGGAGACAATAAAAAAAAAACACAGTGTCTGAAGGAATGCTGGAATTTGAAAAACTGGGGAAATGGACAAGTACTACAGACGTAAGTATAACCAACAGAATACAAGAGATGGAAGAGAGAATCTCAGGTGTAGAAGACATACTAGGAGAAATAGATTCATCAATCAAAGAAAATATGAAGGCCAACAAATCCATAATACAAAATATCCAGGAAATATGGGACACCATGAAAAGACCAAACCTAATAAAAATAGGTATAGAAGAAGATGAAGAAACTCAACTAAAGGGGCAGAAAACATATCCAACAAAATCATAGAAGAAAACTTTCCCAACCTAAAGAAAGACATGCCATTGAAGGTACAAGAAGCTTACAGAACACCAAATAGAGTGGATCAAAAAAAAAGTCCCCTTGCCACATAATAATCAAGACCCCAAACATACAAAATAAAGAAAGGATACTTAGAGCAGCTAAGGAAAAAGGTCAAATAACATATAAAGGCAAACCTATAAGAATTACACCTGATTTCTCCATGGAAACGCTGAAATCCAGAAGGTCCTGGATAGATATCCTATCAATACTAAGAGACCATGGATGCCAGCCAGGACTACTATACCCAGCAAAGATTTAAATCACTATATATGGAGAAAACAAGATATTCCATGACAAAAACAGATCTAAACAATACGTATCCACTAGCCCAGCCCTACAGAAAGTTCTAGAAGGAAAACTCCAGTCCAAAGACATTAACTACAACTAGAAAAACATAGGAAATAGATAATCCCATTTTACCAATACCCAAAAGAGAAAAGGGGTGGAAATCCACATACAATTCCACAAGAACAATCATTCCAAAACAAAGGAGAATGAGCAATCAAAGGTCATTAATATCCCTAATAGTAATGGTTTTAATTAGCCCATTAAAAGGCAAAGGCTGACAGAATGGATTTGAAGACAGAACCCATCCTTCTGCTGCATACAACAAACACACCTCAGCTTAAAAGACAGATATTACCTCAGAGTAAAAGGTTGGGGAAAGATTTTCCAATCAAATGGCCCCAAGAAACAAGCAGGGGTAGCAATCCTAATATCTAACAACTAGACTTTAAACTGAAACCAATCAAAAGAGATTAAGGAGGTCATTTCATATTCCTCACAGGAAAAATCCACCAAGATGAAGTCTAGATTATGAACATTTATGCCCCCAAATAAAAAGGCATCCACATTTGTAAAAGAAACATTACTAAAACTCAAACCACACATAAAACCTCACAAACTAATAGTGGGAGACTTCAACACCTCACTGTCACCACTAGACAGGACTACAAGACAGAAACTTAACAATGAAACAAAGGAACTAATAGAGGTTATGACCCAATTAGGTTTGACAGACATCCATAGAACATTCCATCCAAATATGAAAAAATATACCTTCTTTCAGTGCCACATGGAACCTTCTCAAAAATTGACCACATACTTGGCAACATACCAAACCTCAACAGGTACAAAAAATTTGGAATAACTCCATGTATCTTATCAGACCACCATGATTTAAAGTCAGAGTTCAACAACAACACAAACTGCAGGAACTCTACAAACTTGTGGAAATTGAATAATGTGCTATTGCACCATGCCTGGGTCAAAGGAGAAATAAAAAAAAAGAAATTAAAGACTTCCTAGAATTCGATGAGAATGAAGATACAACATTTCCAAACTTATAGGATACTTGGAAACAGTGCTAAGAGGAAAGTTCATAACAGTAAGTGCCACATGAAGAAACTGGAGAATAGTTACACTAGAGAACTAACAGCATAGCTGAAAACTCTAGAACACAAAGAAGCAAACTAATCCAGGATGAGTATATGCCAGGAAATAATCAAATTGAGGGCTGAAATCAATAAAGCAGAAACTAGGAAAACAATACAAAGAATCAATGTAACAAAGAGTTAGTTCTTTAAGAAAACCAACAAGATAGACAAACCTTTATCCAAACTCACCAAATGGCAGAATGTGAACATGTAAACTAACAAAATCAGAAATGAAAAGGGGGACATTACAACAGACACTGAGGAAACCAGAGAATCATCAGGTCATACTTTGAAAACCTGTACTCCACAAAATTTGAAAATTTAAAGGAAATGGAAGACTTCCTGGATAGATATCACCTAGCAAAATTAAATCAAGAACAGATAAGCAATTTAAATAGACCTATAACACCTATGGAAATAGAAACAGTCATCAAAAGTCTCCAAACCAAAAAAAGCCCAGGGCCAGATGACGTCAGTGCAGAATTCTACCAGAAATTCAAAGAACAGCTTATACCAATTCTCCTCAAAATATTCCAATCAATAGAAGCAGAAGGATCTATGCCAAACTCTTTTTATGAGGCTTCAATAACATTGATAACACAACTAAGAAAGAAAACTTCAGACCAATTTCCCTCATGAACATTCATGTAAAAATACTCAATAAAATACAAGAAAACATCAGAAAACTCATCCACCATGATCAAGTAGGTTTCATCCCAGGGATGCAGGGATGGTTCAACATATGAAAATCCATCAATGTAATCCTTCATATAAACAAGCTGAGGAACAAAATCATATGATCATCTCACTAGATGCTGAAAAAACCTTTGACAAAATCCAACACCCCTTCATGATAAAGGTCTTGGAGAGATCCGGGATAACAGGAACATACCTAAACATGATAAAAGCTATATACAGCAAACCAACAGCCAACATCAAACTAAATGGACACAAACTCAAGGTGATTCCTCTAAAATCAGGAACAAGACAAGGCTGTCCCCGCTCCCCATACCTCTTCAATATTGTACTTGAAATTCTAGCTAGAGCAATAAGAACAAAAGGAGATTAAGGGGATACAAATTGGAAAAGAAGAGGAAATTTTTCACTATTTGCACATGATATGATAGTTTACATAAGTGACCCAAAGAAGTCTACCAGAGAACTCTTACAGCTGATTAACACCTTCAGCAAAGTGGCAGGATACAAGATCAACTCAAGAAAACCAGTAGCCCTACTATATACAGATGATAAAAGGGCTGAGAAAGAAATCAGAGAAACATCACCCTTTACAATTGCCACACACAAGATAAAATACCTTGGGGTAACGCTAACCAAACAAATGAAAGACCTGTATCGCAAGAACTTTGAATCTTTAAAGAAAGAAATTAAAGAAGACACCAGAAAATGGAAAGATCTCCCATGATCTTGGATAGGTAGGATCAACGTAGTAAAATGACAATCCTGTCAAAAGCAATCTACAGGCTCAATGCAATCCCCATCAAAATCACAGCAAAATTCTTCACAGACCTTGAAAGAACAATTCTCAACTTTATATGGCAAAACAAAAGACCCAGGATAGCCAAAACTATCTTGCTCAACAAAGCAACATCTGGAAGCATCACCATTCCTGACTTCAAGCTCTAGTATAGAGCTGTAGTCCTGAAAGCAGGTTGGTATTGGCACAAAAAAAAGACAGGTAGACCAGTGGAATCGAATTGAACACTCTGATATTAATCCACAAACCTATTAACAGCTAATTTTCGACAAAGAAGCTAAAATTATACAATGGAAAAAGATAGTATCTTCAACAAATGGTGCTGGAATAACTGGACATTGGCATGTAGAAGACTGCAGATAGATCCAAATCTATCGCCACGCACAAAACTTAAGTCCAAATGGATCAAAGACCTCAACATAAATCCAGCCACACTGAACCTATTATAAGAGAAACTGGGAGGTACCCTGTAATGAATTGGTACAGGAGACATCTTCCTGAACATAACACCAGTAGCACAAACACTGAGATTAACAATTAATAATTGAGACCTCCTGAAACTGAGTAGCTTCTGTAAGGAAACGGACACAGTCAGCAAGACAAAAAGGCAACCCACCGATTGGGAAAAGATATTCACTAACCCCACATCTGACAGAGGGCTGATCTCCAAAATAAACAAAGAACTCAAGAAGCTATTCTCCAAAGCACCAAAGAACCCAATTAAAAAGGGGGTACTGACGCCTTTAATCCCAGCACTCGGGAGGCAGAGGCAGGCGGATCTCTGTGAGTTCGAGGCCACGCTGGACCGACAGCCTCCAAAACAATACAGAGAAACCCTGTCTCGTAAAAAAAAAAGTGGGGGACTGAACTAAATAGAGAATTCTCAATAAAGGAGGCTAAAATGGCTGAGAGACACAAGAGAAAGTGTTCAACATCCTTAGCCATCCGGGAAATGCAAATCAAAGCAATCCTGAGATATCATCTTACTCCTGTCAGAATGTCTAAAATCAAAAACACCAATGAAAGCTTATGTTGCAGAGGAGAAAGGGGAACAATAGTCCATTGCTGGTGGGAGTGCAAACTTGTACAGCCACTTTGGAAATCAGTATGGAGATTCCTCCAGAAAATGGGAATCAGTCTACCACACAACCCAGCAATTCCACTCTTAGGCATATACCCAAAAGATGCCCATTCATACAACAAGGATGTCTGTTCCACTATGTTCATAGAAGCATTATATGTAATAGATAGATTCTGGAAGCAACCTAGATGCCCCACAACTGAAAAGTGGATAGAGAAAAGGTGGTACATTTACACAATGGAGTACTACTCAGGGGAAAAACACAATGGAGTCTTGAAATTTGCAGGCAAATGGATGGCACTAGAAGAAACCATCCTGAGTGAGGTAACCCAGTCACAAAAAGAGAAGGATGGTATGTACTCACTCATATATGGATTTTAGACATGGATCAGGGGAGTGTCAGGCTACAATCCCAGGGCCAGTGAGTCTGGGAAACAGGGAGGTTCCCAAGAGATATGCATTACACCCCAGAGAAGTGGAAAGAGGTAAGATATCCTGAGCAGATTGGGAACATGGGAGGAGAAGAGAGGGAACCAGGAAAAAGTGAGGGGGATAAGAGGAGGGTAGAAGAAGACATGGGGAAGCAGGAAGGCTGAGTCGAGGTAAGAATAGAGGAGACCAGGATGAGAGATACAATAATATTTGGAGTCATTATAGCTTTGAGGAGAGAGCTGACACTAGAGAGATTCTCAGAGATGTACAAGGATAACACCAACTGGAAAATTAATTAATAGCAGTGAGACTACATTAATAGCCCCTACCTGATGATAAGGTTGGTGACTACCTTATGTGACATCCTAGAACCTTTATCTTGTGACTGATGGAAGCAGAGACAGATACTCACAGCTAAACACTGAACTGACCCCCTGGAACCCGGTAACAGAGTTGGAGGAGTGATGAGCAAGGTGGTCAAGCTGTGCTGGTGAAACCCACAAAGACAGCTGACTGGACAAGCAGGAGCTCTTGAACCCCACACTGATGACTAAGAGGCCAACAGGGGACTGATCCAGACTCCATGAATGTAGTGTCAGTGAGGAGGCCTCAGAAATCTCTGGGGCTTTGGGTAGTAGACTAGTGTTCACCATGGCATACAAATGAACTTTGGGAGGCCATTCCACATGCAGGGATGCTCTCTGAGCCTGGACCCATGGGGAATGGCCTAGGTCCTTCTCTAGATGAAATGACAGACTCTGGAGATCCGCCAAGGAAGGCCTTACCTTCCCTGGGGAAGGATGTGGGGATTGGGCTGTGGGGTGGGGCTGTGGGGATGGGGCTGGTGGAGGGAGAAATGTGGAGCCGGGATTGGACATTTGAAGCATGCATGTATCTAATTTAAATAAAAAACATATATTAAACAATTCAAGTTTGTATACAATGAGATAGATTTCATTATGACATTTTCATACTCATATATCATTACATGTTGTCTTTATCCATCACTCTTTCCTACTGCATCCTTCATATACCTTCCTCCTTTTCTTTTTCCTCCCTTCAAATAGCTTTCCTTCTGTTTTCATTTTTTATGTTATGTGAGTACCATTCCTCTCTTCTCTCCTTCCCTTTCCATCTGTATTGCCTCCTCCCCTCTTAAAGTCGTTTTCTGCCTTCAGCACCACACATACACAAACAATATAAAACAATGTTCTGCTTCTGTATATAAGACAAAATGTTTCTGTCTGTATGGAACTGGCTTACTTCACCAAAATAATAATAATTTTCAATTTCATCCATTTTTCTTCAAATGGTTAAGATAGGTTTTAAAAGTTATGTGTGTATATATATAAGTATATATATCTCCATTTTCTTTATTAATTCACCTATTAATAGACATCTAGTTTTTTATTTTCTTAGCTATAGTATAGCAATAAACATAGACATGCATACGTCCATATAATTAGTAGTTTGATAAATTACATACCTCAGTATGTTTTATTTCAAAATATAACACTAAAACTTTCAAATACTTACCACTGGAGACCATTCAAGAAGTATTGCTTTGTTATGCTACCTATACAATTGAATAAATAGTGGCCATTATCCCTGAATCCTAAAACATGAAGTTCTAAATGTAAATGATTAATTTTCTCTTTGTATATCTTTTCTTTGACAATTTAACATCTAATTTGAGAAGGCAGAAATATGAAGACTAAATAGTTTTCGTTTTATTTACTTAGGTTATTTTAAGCAAATTGGCAAACATCTTCAAGTTTTTGGTTTTTTATCATGTGAAAGAGAAATGATAGTACTGTTCACTACTCAGGAGGCTGCTGGGAAGATGAAAAGGTATAATATATGTAGTTCTCATCTAACAGTGTCTACACATAGTGTAAATTCATATTGCTGGGTATTGTTCATCAATATGAAGAAGAAAAGAACGTTAGTGTTGATTAGCTAGGTTCTACAAGAGTGCTCCAATAAATATTAAGAATATGAGATGGGGGCTTGAGGGATGGCTTAACAGATGGCTCCTTCAGTGGACTTGAGTACAGCCCTCACAACTTACATAAAGAATTCTGTTTGTAACTACAGTTCCAGAGGATCTATCTTAGTCACTGTTCTGTTGCTATGAAAAGATACCTTACAAGATAAAGCATTTAATTGGGGGCTTGTTTATAGTTTCAGAGACTCAATCTATTATTATTGTGAGAGTCAGCATGGCAGATATAGTGCTGGAGAAGTAGTTGAGAGCTACATCTTGATCCACAGGTAGAAAGAGAGAGCCTGGGTCTGGCATATCCATTTGAAACCTCAAAGCTTACCTTCAATGACACACTTCCTAGAATAAGGTCATGCCTCGTAATCCTTCTAACCCTTTCAAATAGTGTCACTCTCTTGTGTTTAAGCATTCAAGTAAATGAGTCTATGGAGGCCATCTTGTTCAAACCAACACCCTCTTCTGACCTCAGAAAATACTACATACCATGATGTATATACATATATGTAGACACTCACACACAAAATAAAGAAATAAATGTTTTAAAGGAATATGAAATAAACAGTTTGGGTAATTAGATATTAAACATTTATGAAAGAAGTAAGATAGTAGAAGAGAAATTCTGGGTGTTTAATATGCATGTCTGGTCAATGATGGAAATACAAGGAATACATAGACAATGTATTGATTGATAACAGAAGAGAAGAATGTATCCAGTGTAGGTTATATTAAGTTTTGGGTGCTAGAGAAAAAAATACTTTGGCATGTGAATATTTGAATTGGAAACTCAGTTAAGAGAAATTGTAATATGTTTGTCAATAAGAATGAATTATTGTGAGGAAGACTACATAGAGGAGGAAAATGTGTTCAATAATGATTAAAAGCAATTGCATGGCTGGAGGTGTATGTAGCAGAGTTGGTAGAGTTCTTGCTTATCATCCAGAAATTCCTGGGTTCAATCTTTAAAAACCCTGTAAGAGTGATTGGTGGCACATACTCCTAGTCACCACTGAGTCCAGAAGCTCACAGGTTCAGCATCATTATCAGCTACACAGTGAAACCATGTCCAGTGTGAGCAGTAGAAGTACCTGTATTTAAAAAACAGGGAGGGAAGACATAAAAAACAGATTAAGAGGACATATGGAAAGGCAATGGTGTCAGGGCAATGTAGGGGAAGAGTTAAGTAATTCAAGTAGGATGGGGCTGAAAAGACCTGAAAATTTATCCAATATTTGTTTAAACATTGTAACTATTCATGCAGAGAAAGAATAAATCAGTCATACTGAACATCTAATTTCAAACATAATATCTGAAACTAGTAGCTATTTAAAACTGTATTTCTTTTTTTTTATTTTCCAGTTTAAATTTAGATAAGAAACAAGGTTGCTTAACAAGTCAGTTCCAGGTCCCTCTCCCTTTCCCTCCCCTCCTCCCGTGCCCTCCCAACCCCCCCCCCCCGTTATCCCCTCATCCCCCCAGGGAGGGTGAGGCCCTAAACTGTATTTCTTATATATATATTGATATCACCATCTATGGATGAATCTGTGTTTGGATTACTCTCCTCCCCATTCTCTCTTATCTCCCTCCCACTCCTGCTAACCCCCCTGTTTCTCTCTACATTTCATTTTCATAGTCATGATTTTTTTGTTTTGTCTTATGTCCCAATGATTTTAATAAAGACCATCTGTATGACCATGTGTTTGGAACTATGCAACAGAGCCTGGTGAGCTCACCACCAAGTCCACAACTGGACATTATGCTTCTTCCTCTCCCATAATCTGTTAATTGCCAACAATTCAGCAGTAAATGGTGGGACACATGATATGCTTCCCCCATCCATATCTGAATTCTGGCTGGGCTCCTCTTGTGTAGGTTTAATGCCAGTAAACTCAGCTGCTGTGAGTTCACAAGTGCCATGGCCAAGGTATACTTAGACAAGGACAATTCATAGCTTTTTGTTATGTTTTTTCCCTCATTCCCTAATGATCCCTAATAATTAAACAGGGTAGAATTAAAGGTCTTGAATATGACTGGTCCCTAAAATTACTAATTACTATCACCTTCTTGTACAGCCATGGATCTCTGCATTCACCTCTATTCGCTGCAAATAAAGGCTTCTCTGACTTCAACTTAGAGTAGTCTTTGTCTGATTTGCAATAAACATGGATGTGCAAGTGTCTCTACAGAAGACTTCAAATCCATTGGACATATGTCCAGGAGTTGTATTGCTGGGTCATATGTAGTTCTAGTTCTAGTTCTTTGAGGCACCTCTGGATTATTTCAAAGTAGCTTCACTAGTTTACTTTACAACCAGTAGTATATACTGCTCCCCTTACCCCACAATCATAGCAGTATGTAACAAATGTATTTTGTAGACATGAAAAAGGAAGGAAAAGTTTATTTGTGTGTAAGGATGGAGCTGACTTACAGAGGTAGTAGAAAGGAAATATGCCTCAGTATTCTCTTCATAACTCATGGTCAACTCTGACAAGGTACAAGGACTGCTTGATTCTTCACACGATGACTGCATGTTTACCAGATGTATAAATACAACTGCCAAAGCCCTGACAATGGCCACAAACATGTTCTATTTTTCATTTAAAAAAACAAGAACTTTGCTAACTGCTAAATAGAAAATGTTGACAGTTAGATAAAAAAAAAAGACTTGGAATGGCAGCTCAGAAAAACATGACTGGTACTCTCCAAATGGTTTTGAGCTGAAGACACCTCAACACATGAGTTGACTGCATAAAGACAGGGTATTCTGTTAGGGACTGGTTTCCCCTGATGTCTGCTCTTACTACTATGTCTTTTCTAATCTTTAACTCAGACAAAACCCCTGTTTTCAGCTCAGCACTGACACCATAACACTGTGCTTTTTCTGCTTGGCCTATAGTCTCTTCAGTAATAGTTCTGAATATACCTTTCTCTTGAATCACTGACATGGTCCAATGCCCAGTTGTTACTTTCCTGACACTAACTTCTGTGGATGTTTCTCACTCAGTCTTCTAATTCCCTAATACATCAGAATGTGATATAGGTGTTTATTGTGTGCTGTGTGTGTGTGTATGTGTGTGTGTAAATGTATACAGAGAGAAATGTGAAAGCAATTATATACAAGCAAAGCAGCATGACTTCCATATAAATGACTGTTTAAAAACATTCAAGGGCTACAGCAATAGTTCAATCAGTAGAGTACTTGTTGCAAAAACCTGAGGACCAGAGTTCAGATTCCTGGCATCCACAAAGTAGAAAGACACTGGTGAAACACATGCAGAGGGATTCCAGGGACTTACTGGCCAGCTATGCTAGACTAATTAGTAAGCTATAGGATTCCTTAGACACTCTGTCTCAAAAACTGAGATATGTACCTATTGCAGAAGGCAATGTTGACCTCTATCCTATACACATGTGTGAATGCTTGTGTGTATGTATGCATGCATATACACCTACAAACAGATGTATACATGTGCAATACACATTTTGCATATTTATACATAGAATGTTTAACAAATACTTTTTATATGGACTAGTTTCCATTCAAGGCTAGGTACCTGCTGTCTCCTGTTTATTAGAGCTGAGGATGAATCCCACATCATAGGATACATATGGATCATGGGAAATTTGTAAGGCAGGACTCTATAAGACAAAAATCATCTGTATTGGATGTTCACTGCAGCCATACAGAAGCATATCTGAGCTAAAGCAATGCCTATTTTTATCATACATTCTTAAATTAGAAATAATGGGCTAAATATCAATTTTTAGGGTTGTATTGTCCCTTTCTGGAGCTTGGTTGTAAAGTTATTTGTCTTTTCAGGTTGTATCAGCTACTCATAGGCTGGATTGCTTTGGCTACCTTATTCCATCTTCAAAGTCAGTAATGTAGAGTTTGGTTCTTCTCCTGTTATAGCTTTCTTGGTAAATCACTATATCTGACTGCAGCCAGAAAATGTTGCCAGCTTTTAAGGACTCACCAATATTGTTAGATTTAACTCACAGAGACAAGGTTCATAACTTTAATCATAGATAAATGTTCTATTTTCTAGTAAGACTAAGTGATCATACATTTTGGGGAACTAGAGTTCAGGTCTTCGTGGAGTTCATTGTTCAGTCTTCTGTTAATGATGCCTTGTCATTTTTCTGTGTGTTCTCACTGGAAGTTATGTTTGAGGCTTACATTCAATTGAATGAGACATGAGTTTGTATCCCAAGAAAAGGACATGCCTCCGTTTGGCTACTCCCTCTCACAGGACAACTTTTCAATCAACCGTGTCAGTGTGAACGACAATCAGACTACTACTTTCAGGTGCCTGCTGTTTTGAAGATTTGTCTAATAAAGCCATCTGCCAAATGGTAGGGGAGCTAGGGAGTCAGTTGAAAACTGTACACTGTCAGTTCTGTTAAGAGCTCATTCAGATGCTGCCTCTCTCACTGGCCTTGGTGGAAGGACTAATGATCTCAGTGGGTGTATTATCCAAGACAATGAGTATGAAACGATAAAGTCATTTTCTAGCAGTTCTGCTTGTTGCCCTATTCCAACCAGCCAGTGTCTGTATAACTTGCGAAAATGCATAAGTAATTGGGTAGATGTCTTTTGGTGTCTGTGGAAGACTGATTCTAGGATCCCACACAGATACCAAATGCTTGGATGCTCAAGTGTGTTAAATAAATCACGGACTATTTTCAGACAACTTATGGATATCTGCCTATAAACTTTTAATTGTCTATAGACACTTAAAATACTTGTTTCAATATAAAGGTTACATAGATAGTCCTCAATCTATGACTTAGAGGATTATAACAAGATATGATGTATATGCTCTGTAATATATGTATATATATAATCTATATAGAAGCGATTTAATATTTTCATTTTGTGTATGTGTGTGTTTACATATGAGTGAGTTTTCAATCTCATCCCTCTGACTCCCTGCTTGAGGGGCTCCTAGCAGTTAGCCCATCTTTCCAAACCATAATTTCATCATCTACACAAAGTGTACAATTACGTCTTTTTCCAGGATTACTGTAAAGATAGATATGAAGTATAAGACACATCTGTCACACAACAGAAACTCAACTAATGTGAAATGTCAAAAATGCTCCCTGCTTCAAGGTTTGTTGCAAAGCTTATATAAATCAACCAGAAGTGCCTTTGACAGCTGTTGGGCCTTGCTAAATGCTGGCTCCCATTCTCACCTGGTAGACATTGTCAAGGAAGCAAGTAGGGACTCTCAGAGCAGCTGTGGATTGCAGCATAGGGAGCTTCTTGAGGCATCTGAGGTCTCCTGAATTCCCCAGGCTTCATCAAGTTGCCCATTGGAGACTGCAGGAGTGGAAGTCCCTGGAGCCCTCCCAGCTCCTCCTCCCTTGTGGAATTCTTGCATTCCAAGCAACCTGACTTATGCTCTGCAAAGTTTAGCAGAAACTCCTTTCTTCTGAATGCAAATATCTCCGTGCTCTGTTCCCATATTCGGCAAGGTACTTTTTATTCTTTATTTACTTTAATTTTCTTAATATGTTTAAGCTTGGAACTGAACAAAGCTAGGGATGTCCTTTTGTACTTCACTATGTTTGAAATGAGGATGGGATAAAAATGAATTTCTGTACTCTTAAGTTAACACATGCTTCAGTTATTCTGTGTACCCTTAGCCAGGGGCTGCTGGGTTCAAGGAAGCCTGCTTGTTATCTCCTAGCAGAAAAAGAGAAAACAGAAAAGACACCATGAGAGCTTCTAGAGTAGTCCTGTGCACTTTTTCTTTAGTTTGTTGTTTTATTTAATTCTCATGGGAACTCTCTGGATAGGCAGTTTTAATTAGCTTCTTTAATGTCATTTAGCCAGGAGAGAGAGTCAGAATTTTAAAAACAAGCCCTTTGTAGTTTGAGCACCCATGCTAAAACCATGATGAAGTTTCACCTCAAAATTGCCTAATTTTACAAATGAAGAAACTGAGTCCCAGACAAATTATGTCTTCAAGGTCATATTGCATAGCTGTCCACAGAACTGACATTTGTCTAGGCATTAGTTCCCTAAACCAAAGTAGTTCATTTTCCTTTTTACCTGTCTTTTTAATTTTGTAGCTATTGCTTTGTATAGGATACTATAAGTACTATAGGCACTAAACATTTCAGTGAAAGACAAGATAGTTAAAGGAAGGTACCCTGGACTTAACATGACCAAAGACTGGAGAAGAAAGTATAAACACATCAATCACCTAAATGGGGGTGAAAAAGATGTCAAGCACTAGGAGCCCTAGCAAATATGTCAACCAGCACTGGTATGACACATATAGTAATATAGCCAAGTGGCTGTGATGAACCTGACTGGTAGCTACAATGTGTTAGAGAATCAAACAGTGTGTTGGAAGTAGCTGGCATTGCAATTGGATTTTGCACACGGGTAGAAAGCTAATGTAACAGTTATGGAGGAGACAGAGAAATGTAAAGTATACCAGGGACCAGTAAGCAAAGCAAACACATGGAGCAGGGTGTCAAGGTAAGTGCAAAACCTGGGTTTCATCAGAAGCCCAGCAGAAATCCCTTGAGACAATAAAAGCAAATGGATTTTTTAAAATTAAAATACAATTACATGATGTCCTCCTTTTTTTTCCTTCCCCTTAGTCTCTTCCATGCTTCTTTTGCTCCCTCTCCAATTCAATGTTCAATTGTTATATATATTTACAAATACATAAATACAATCTGCTCTCTCTGTTTGGGGTTGTTTTCAGGGTTGACCACTGGGTATTGGGAAATCGATAAGGAAGCTCATCCCTGGGGTTGATTACTTCTTGCTCTAGCAGCATTTTTTAGTTGACTGAGGACCTTTGTCTAGGAGTGGAGCACCAAGTTAATAAATCTAGACTTTTGGTGTTGTCCTTTTCAGATCTTCTTTGGGCAGCCATATTGTTGGGGTTCCCATCGATTCTAGGAGATGCAAACAAAAGCTTTACCTTGTTCTTTGCTATATAGACATTCTTGGAAGTGAAAGGAAGCATAAGGGAGGCAATGTAATTGTTCTAATGACAAAGGGAAGTAGCTTAAAGTTAGATCAGAAATGAGAGGGTAGTGAACAGAAAAACAAATTGAAATTTATATTCCAGACACAGGAAACATGCTCTAGGATGGCAAGAATTTCAGTTTGTGTTCTGAATACCTCTGTGCTCAGCGTCTGGAACAATGATTTAAATATAGCAGACACTGATGGAGACTTGTTAATGGAATGAGAGTACTGTGAAAATGGAAGAAATAAAAAGTTTATAATCAAGAACAACTTGAAATTTGAATTAATCAACTATTTGTGTTATTTACTGGGAATTCTAGAGAAGTTGAGGATTCATGCAACAGTTGTTAGTCATAATATGACTTCTCAGATGCATCTTAGCCACTCAAGAAGAAATATTAACTAAGTAGTTAGCATATGAGGTTGATATTCAGGATAGACCTCCACTTAGGAGTCATTGTCTCATGGAGATTATGTAAATCTATAGGCTTCTATTGGATTGGAAGCACAAAAAATAGGTTAGAGAGGAAAATGATGCTTAGGAATGTTCACGAAGCTCTGTGTTTATAAGGGAAAGAGAGGAAAGGCTTAGAAGACTTGAAAGAGTTTGATCATAGGCTGTATATCAAATATCTAACAATCTACTACTCTGTAGATTCTCAATATAGTGATATTCAGGTCTAATTAGATTTTGCTCTATCTTTTCTCTAGTTCATTGGCTTTGGAGACAAATAAACTTGGGCCTGAATTTATGTCCTAATCCTTGTAAACTGGTGGCTATAGTTTTTCTTGGTCCCTACTTACCTTATAGCCCTTGGGTCCCACTACTCTGTAGATAGCCACAGATTTCAGATGTTTGGTTCCGCATTTCTTTAAGTACCTTCCCTAAATCAAGGAAGGATCCCTGTGTCCAGCCATGAGGAAGACTGGAAAGGCAGGAAACCATATGCATTGATTAGCATCCTTAAGAAGTGATACAGAATGAGACTCTAGATCTCTCATTTCTGGGGTGAGGAGGATTGGGGTGCAAGATCGGGGTATAACCGAAAGAAAGCATTTTTGATGTGGGATTGAGTTCAAGGGGTGGACTTTGGTGATAGCTGGCTTGATAAAGGTTTTTATAGTATACTGACTTGTATCTCTTCCACTCTTCTATGGGTATCCTCACTAGTTAATCTACTTATAGTCAACTCCTGTCTTACACTCTACTTTTGGTGAAGCCAATACATGGCAGAGAATTTGTAAGTTGCCTAAATTTTGCTTCTGCTTTGTTCTCTGCAAATCTAGCATGAGTGATGTATATGTGTCTACATATACACATATACATATATTTATATAATATATATCACAAACATATATTATAACCATAGACATATGGATGGATAGATAGATAAATAGATGATTGCATACATAGATGATAGATAGATAGATAGATAGATAGATAGATAGATAGATAGATAGATAGATAAATAGATGATAGATAGATGTTAAAAGGTCACTTCAATTTAAAAGGAATATGGTGAAGAAGGCATTTAGAAAAGTCCCGGGCATGAAGTGTCATTCATATTTAATACTGATACCTCCTTATAGACAGACAGAATGACAGATGAAGCAGGGAACCCTAGTCAGCAGTGTCTGGGAAGAAGAATTCACCTGTCATAAGAAACCTCTGAGCCTGTTGTAATTTCAGTAATGGGAGGTTGCATGGGATACACTCAGGTACTTGCAGGGTTATGGTAATTAAAAATTGCTTTACAGCAACAATAAATAATTGAATTTAATTATATTTAATAATGTTTTAAGTAGCTTATTAGGTAATTGTGGTGTTCGATGATAATACCAGGAACCTAAGAACTACAAGATGTATCTCTACCTGAAGCATCCAGAGACCACAAACAAGAGGAGCCTCACCAAGGACAGTAGCTATACAATTTTTTCCTAGGAAGGTCATTGTCCCTGGTGGAAAGCTGAAAAATTTACTTCCCTGAGGCAGGATTGTTTAAAAAATAAAAGTGTTGCTCAAGACTCATTCTGCCAATCAAATATCCAAAGGGAATCATAAACTTAGGCAAGGGTTTGGGGTTTCAGATATGTTTACAGGGCCCATAACTATTGTATAATGAGGCAATTTTATTTAAATCTCTTCAGCACTGGATCTAGACTTTTGCAAAGGCCAGTGTCACCCCCTTGGAAAGGTAGCAATGCTTCTCTTTTCTCTGTTTCTTTGGTTTTCTTTGTCACTGGGGCAATTTGCATGAAAATGGGTTTCTGATTACTCCCCTGTTTCTCAGGCTGGCTTGTTTCTTTCTTCAGAACTGAAAGTCATCCTGTGACAGGCCAGCTTTGGGCTTAGCTTGATAATTAAACATAAGTAAGGACTTGAAAGAGCTTGCTGCAATTAAGAGAATAACCTCTGCATTCTGGGATGAAGGAGTCAACCAGATCTGTAATCATGCTGTATAAAGTGTGACCGGGAGAACAAAGGAGAAGGTGATGCTGGGTGGACTACAATTGGAAGAAAGGCTGCACCATAGGGGGATCATTAAATTGTGGAACAACAATGTGACATAAGCAAGCTCTATTCCATGGACCCCAGACGTGTAGAGGGAAGGTACCCTTGGAGCTGTGTATTTTTCTAATGAGTCCCATTATTGGTCTGGAGAGAACTGTCCTTCCTCTCTCTGTCTCTCTCCACATCTGGATTTTTTTTTCATCTCAGCTCATCATATCTTATCTAGCAATGTGGGTCTTAAAGGTGAAATCTTCTGGCTATTGCTCATTGGCCAGGAATAATCACTGAACGTGTGCTCACAGCCAAGCACAGTGAGCACAGAGCTGAGTATATGAGATTACCTGTGAGGAGGCAAAGAGATGGAGAGCACAACAAGGTGACTATGAGAGTTTCCAAGCACCTGTTCATGCACCTGTTGACCAGCTACTCAGGAGACAGGCCCAGAGGATTGCTTGAGCCCGGTAGCTCAAGGTCCATTTGGGCAGCAAAATGAGAAGAAAGGGTAGGATATTCAAGTATCAGCAGGCCTGGAACCCCAGTACTCAAGAGACTGAAGCAGGAAGATATCAGGTTCAGGGCCAGCCCAGGCTACATAGAGAGTACTAGGCCAGCCTGTGCTATATATCCAAGTGATTGTTTAGAAAATCCAACCACAGAAATGAAACTTATGAATCCAATAATGGACACCTCTGCTTTTATGTTCTGTCTGTCATGGAGACTAGTCATTCTTTAGAGACCATGCTGAGCATTGTCTCTATTTCTTATAGGATTCCCTTGAAATTTCATTTACCTTCTGTGACTCTAATGACAAGTAGATATTATGCACATGTTATCATTCTTATGCATTATTTCTGAGATATCTGAAATGTTTTGACACGTTTTTTTCAGTCACAAGTACTGTATAACCACATCAGAGAGCAATTATGGTCTCCTTTAGGGATGAGGGTATTCAAGTATGTACTCATTACATGCGGTACAGAAGATAAAAGTCATGTTCCTTATACTGGGAGCACATTTGCCACATTAACTCATTACATACTTTAAATATGCTTACTCAGATCCAGGCACTGAGTTTCCTGGAGTACAGAAACTACACTCTCCTCAACTTGCTAGATAGCTTCACTTGACTTTCAGGTACTTCCTACCCCAAGCATCCAAGCCTGACTTCATCCTCCCAGCATGCCTCTCTAAATCCACCTCTCCTCTCTTGGGTCCATCTTTGATAGAATGAATTGCCATCCACAAAGCTAGCTGAGCTAGAGTCTAGGGGCTCATTTCTGTATCTTCCTCATTAACATACTCCTGTCCCAGGAAGGTCTCTAGACCAGATCTCAAACCCCATTTTCTCTGACTGCCTCACCCCTTATGACAGCTTCCACAAGAACACCATCACTGGTCTCCCTGACTCCAGTTTCTCTCTACTCTAGTATTGTATCTGGACTAGCCAAAGCATCATGGGGTCCATATGAATGCCTGTTTTACCATCTAGACTCCAAGTCACACAAGGGCCCAGGTGACATTTTTATCATCATGTGCCCTAGCACAGACTAATGTTGAGAAGGATCTGCTGGTTTTTTTTTTAGATTTTAGAATGGAACAGAAGGAAAGAAAAGAAATGCAAACATGACTATCCATTTCAAATCATGTATTTTCTATGAGAGTATTGGTAATTATTAGAGAAAAAATTCAGTTTCTCTGAAAAGGATAACAACACTGCTTACTACTTATAAAATAGTGAGATAAATGCTTTCCTCTATATAACATACACATACATTATATATAAATATGTGTGTGTGTATATATATATATGTGTGTGAATTTTTTGAACATGGGAGATAGGTAGGAAAGGAGGGATAGAGAAACTTTTCTGAGTATTTTGGAAACATACATGTGGTTAAAAGCATGATACATGCATGTATTTATGTCTTTTGCTTTGCTTTGCTTTTATTAAGGCACTGAGGTTAGATGTGATCATACCAGGGTTACCTCAAAGTCCTCATGGTTGGGAATCTCTGGCTCTTATCCCCAGAGCATGCGTCTGTGAGTAGTGATGCTAGGCTAACCCAACCAACAGTGAGATGACAAGAAAGGCCTGGGAGTGTCCAGATTTCCCCAGTTTCTCCTTTTCTGTGAGAGTTTCATTCAGAGGTCCAGCCTGGAAAGGAGAGGTAGTGTGGCTTTGTTATCTTATTGCATTGACATCTCCATCCAACATAACTTTTCAGCTGAAAGCCCTAGGAAAACTATCAGTAGTTGGCTGAATTTAACAGAATTGGCAAATCTCAGGATCAGAGGAGGAATATGAAAGAAATGTTACAAGACTGAAAGCAGAAGTCATGGCAAAGTCAAGCCAGGGTGCCACGCAGAGAAGTGAAATATGTGGCCCTCTGTTACACAGCAAGGAAATTAAATCCTGAGGCATGAAGTGCCCACTAGATTAAAATGTGCTTCTGTTAGTAGACTTAGAGAGGTTAAATTTACATTCATGTTGTGATTTTACTTTAAGATATAAACTTTGTTCTCAATACAAAACTACCTGTAGACTATCAACCCCTGTGTCAACATAATTCCGTTCAATAGGCCCACAAAATTAATACAGCAACTATTGTCCAATCTAGAAGACCTAGAAGCCTGCAGAAAATCTCCTGTGGTTAGGGGCTAATATCCAAAGGACTGAGGCTACAGAACAATGGCTAAGCCATCTGTAACAGGAAGAAACAGGAAAGACACCTGAGTAGCTATGCAGGGTGGGAGAGGTAGTTCTGAGGTCCTGGAGGTCTCTTACTAAGCAGTAGACTTTGGGCAGTGGAGCAGTCAAGTAGCTTCCTTTTCACAAAAACACCAGAGCCAATAGTTTGGGCTGATGTGGGGGTGATTTATTTTCAAGCCACACAGGGCTCCTGAAATGAGCACTCTCTCACACAGCTTGCGACATTTCCAGGATGCAGCTGCCTTCTCCTGTGCAGTTAGCAATATTGACCTTCAGATTGCAGAGGGTCAGACAATCATTTCCACGAAGAAAATGAAATGCAAACAAATACATAGCCTATAGAAGCTTTTGCTAGAGACAACTTTATTTACAATCAGATGTTCTGGCCTCAAGCCCTGGCTTCAATATTGTTATAAGGAAGTCACTGAAGGTCATTGAGGCTTAGTTGCCTCATCGATCAAATCTGTCAATAAAATACATGTGTACACATGGAAACATAATTAATGTTAGGAGAGAGGGTGTCATGGAGAAGTGATGCCACTAGACAGGTAGTGAAAGCAAAAGTGGATGTGTGGTGACAAAAAAATACATGTGTCAGTTACCTGCATCCAACTTATTCCATCCATCTCTGGAAATCTGTTCTCAGACCCATACTAGGCAATTTTCCCCGACTTTCTATACCACCCTACCAAGACTTAAAGTACACTAGAGAGTCTCATGTCTCTTGAAAGAATTTGTCAAACTTTTCCCTATAGTCTCATTGTTTTAACATAGTATCATTTAGACCCAGTCATTTGATGATTTTCTTGTTACAAATTTGTCTGTAGGTATGTATGTGTGTACGTACATGGGTGTGCGTGTGCCTACTTGTGCATGTGTGTTTCTGTGTGGCTCTAGAGGATCAGACATATGGCCCTGCTCACCCTACACAAGTGTTCTCCCACTGATCTCCTTATTATGTCTGGAGGAGCTAATCCTACTTAGTAATAATCCTGTAAAAACTCAACCCTGAAGTGAGAGACATGTGTGAAAGCCTGGCCCATCGTGAACTTTCTCCAGGGACAGAAAACTGCTAGGAGCAGCAGACACAAAAGAGGTCAGCATGCTGCCTCTGACTGAGATACCGAGTGCGACTAGGATATGTGGGATCAGGCCATCCATCACACAGGATGCTACTTTGGTCTGTCATCGCTCTACTACCAGGTTTTCAGCTGACCAGATGTAAACTAAAATTATCCCAAATGGATTGTTCTTAATTCCTGAAATTTTTAAGTTGAGTCCTTTAAAGCAACGGAGTGATTCCAGCACTTGTCATAATCTCTCACATAGGGATGCGTCTTTGCTTCCGAATTCAACTTAGCAAAGGATCAACTTAGCAACAATATCCCATAGGTTTCAGGTGTGTCCTTCATGCTGGCTTTCATCTGGCCTTCTAGAGAGCTGCAGTGTCACAGCTGTGGATAGGGCATGCTCCTGTTTCACATTCTCTTTCCATTTCTGTGGCCCCACATTTCTGTAATCTAGAAACTGGTGATTGATGGAGTGAGCAGGAAGGGATCCTCTGCTCCAGTTGACTGAGCTGCCCAGTGCTGGACCTGTTCCTGCAAACCAAGTCAGTCTTCTTTAGGAACTGCCATCCTATAGACACAAGGATTAGGAAGACCAGGGCAGGGCCTCAGGTTCCAAAGCCCCAAGCCTGTCTCTGTCACATGGATTTAGACATGTTTTTCTCTAGACAAATTTTTATGTTATTTGCTGTATTTTTTGTGTGCATGTTTAATTAAGATTGGAGGTAGGGGAGACAACATTAAATGTGCAGACTGGCAGGAATGTAAAGGTGATTCAATGATTCGAGGCTTGAAAAGCCCAGAGACCACCATCCTGTTTTGCATTTCCTCAATGGCATTCTTTTATAAAACTCTCAAATACATCCCCCATTGAACCCACAAAGGGATCATATCACCCAAACATATCTAGGATCACATCTGGGTATCTCTGTCACTCCTTGAAGTATACTGTATATATGGACTGTTTGCTATGTGAAACTTGAGCTGCCTCTTCTCTGTACATTAGATACTTGTTATATTATACGGTTTTGGTTTCTTTCAAGGCCTAGTTCAAGCCTCTTGATGGGCTTCATCTTGTCTATAAAATTGATTCCCCAACCTGGTGAAATCTCACTGTCATTTTTGATGTACTGAATGTTAGGTAGGGAGCCATGAGAGTCACAGAGCTTTATGACAACGGCCTCTGTGATTTGACTACTGTAGCTTCTTAGCCCACAGAACTGCTCTTTGTTCACTTCATTGGGCTGCCTTGGCCACAGGCTGCAGGTTACATGATGAGAACAATTTCATTGTTTCTGACTTTTTAAGAGTTGTTGCAAGATTTTGTTTCTTGGGGGGTTGGTTACATGTTAGCTGCTTGTTGTGGGTTTTTTTTCATAGTTTCCTGTGCTTTCAATTTCATAGTCCTCTTTTATCCTATTTGTCATTCCAACTAACTATCTGTGCAGTTATAAGCTGCTACTGTGTTTTATAAGTGTCCACCCTGTGCATTTTGCTATGAGACAGAAATGTACAATCATCAGCTGTCTTCATATCCCTCTGTTATATTTGACTCCTATGTTCACCCAATATTCCAAAACCTGATAAAACTTGTTGTTTACATAAGTGACACAAAAAAACTCTACCAGGGAACCCCTACAGCTGATAAATACCTTAAGCATAGTGTCAGGATACAAGATCAACTCAAGAAAATCAGTAGGCCTACTATGTACAGATGATAAAAATGCTGAGAAAAACATCGCCCTTTACAATAGCCACAAACAATATAAAATACCTTGGGGTAAGCTAACCAAACAAGTGAAAGATCCGTAAGCAAGAACTTTGAGTCTTTAAAGAAAGAAAATGCCAAAAAAAATGGAAAGATCTCCCATGATCTTGGACAGGTAGGATCAACAGAGTAAAAATGGCAATCTTACAGAAAGCAATATACAGATTTAATGCAATCCCCATTAAAATCCCAGCACAATTCTTCACACACTTTGAAAGAACAATTCTCAACTTCATATGGAAAATCAAAAGACCCAGGATAGCCAAAACAACCCTGTTCAACAAGGCAATATCCAGAGGCATCACCATCTCTGACTTCAAGCTGTATTATAGAGCTGTACTCCTAAAAACAGCTTGGTATTGACACAAAAATAGACAGATAGACCAATGGAATCGAATTGAACACCCAGACATTAACCCATACATGTATGAACACCTGATCTTTGACAAATAAGCTAAAATTATACAATGGAAAAAAGAAAGCATCTTCAACAAATGGTACTGGCATAACTGGAAGCTGATATGTAGAAGACTGCAGATAGATCCATGTCTATCACCATGCACAAAACTTATATCCAAATGGATCAAAGACCTCAACATGAATCCAGCCACACTGAACCTCTTAGAAGAGAAAGGAGGAGGTACCCTTAAACAAATTTGTACAGGAGACTACTTCCTCAACATAACTCCAGTAACAAAGACTCTAAGATCAATAATTAATAAATGGGGCCTCCGGAAACCGAGAAGCTTCTGTAAGGCAAAGGACAGAGTCAGCAAGACAAAAAAGCATCCCACAGATTGGGAAAAGATATTCACTAATCTGACATCTGACAGAGGGCTGATCTCCAAAATTTACAAAGAACTCAAGAAACAAGTCTCCAAAACACCAAAGGACCCAATTAAAAAGTGGAGTGCAGAACTGAATAGAGAATTCAGTAGAAGCATCTAAAATGGCTGAGAGACACTTAAGAAAGTACTTAACATCTGTAGCCATCTGGGAAATGCAAATCAAAACAACTCTGAGACACCATTTACTCCTGTTAGAATGGCTAAAATAAAAACTCCAACGATAGCTTATGCTAGAGAGGAGGTGGAAAGGTGAACACTCCTCCACTGCTGGTGGGAGTGCCAACAGCCTCTTTGGAAATCAGTATGAGATTCCTCAGGAAAATGGGACTCAGTCTACCACAAGACCCAGCAATTCCGCTCTTGGGCATAAACCCAAAAGACGCCCATTCATACAAGGATGTCTGTTCCACTATGTTCATAGCAGCATTATTTGTAATAGCCAGAACTTGGGAGCAACCTAGATGCCCCTCAACTGAAGAGTGGATAGAGAAAATGTGGTACATTTACACAATGGAGTACTATTCAGCAGAAAAAAAACCATTGGAATCTTGAAATGTTCAGGAAAATGGATGGCGCTGGAAGAAACCATCCTGAGTTAACCTAGTCACAAAAAGAGAAAGATGGTATGTACTCACTCATATATGGATTTTAGACATGAATCGGGTGAGTGCCAGCCTACAATCCCACTGCCAGAGAGTCTGGGAAACAGAACCTTAATCCAGAGAGTGATGGAAGCAGAGGCATACATCCACAGCTAAACATTGAACTGAACTCCTGGAATCCCGTATCAGAAAGGTATAACTAATGAGCAAAGGGGTTAAGACTGGGCTATTTTAACACACAGAAATAGCTGACCTGAACAAGGGGGAGCTCTTGGACCCCAGATTTATGGCTGTGTGGAAAGCATGGGACTGATCCAGACCCTCTGAATGTGAGTGTTAGTGAGGATGCCTATGGGACTTTGGGTAGTATTTATCCCTGGCATAAAAAATGGACTTTAGCTGCCCATTCCAAAATGAGGGATGCTCTCTCAGCTTTCCTTGGGGGAAGGCCTAGGCCCTGCCCTGGATGAAATGACAGACTCTGGAGATCCTCCATGGAGGGCCTCACCCTCTCTGGGGATTGGAGTGGAGATTGAGTGGGGGATGAGGGGCCTGGTGGGAAGGCGGGGGGGAGAGGGGGGAGAGAGCTGGGATTGACATGTGAAACAAGCTTGTTTCTAACTTAAATTAAAAAAGGAAGAAGAAAAAGAAGATAGAAGAGAGGGTGACTGGGGAGTTAGCTCAAACTGAATAATATGTATATTTGAAACATCTTAATGAAAAACATTGCATTGCATAACAAATATAGGGTAATTAAAAAGTCTATTTGATCTTCAATCAGGAATAGCAGCTTACCCCTATAATCTTGGGACTCATAGGATCATAAGTTCATGTTTAGCTTGGGAGAAAATGGAAGACTCTGTCTCAACACAAGATAAAAGAAGAACAAAACATTTGAGGCTTCATAAGTACTTCATAAATTCTAGGTGAATAAATGTTTAAGAAGAAGAAGAAAATATGGAGTCATCTCTTGTAATGATTACATACATTTCTGAATTCACGAATTCACTTAATTTATGGACTTACTTTTGTTTATTATTGTATATATTCAACAATAATCTATAAGATTTATATATTGGGTCCAATATTTTTCTAAGGTTAAAACCCTTAGCAACAGTAATATTTCAGAGTTGTATGATAGAAATTCCAGTCATGCCTTGTGGAGGTCCATCAAGCTTGAGTTTTGGGTAGTAGAGAGAAGAAAGTGTGGTGTCCTCGTCTGCTTCTCTATTGCCATGATAAGACACTGACATTAACAACTGGGGCTGGAAAGGGTTTACTTGGTTTACATATCCCACTCATGGTCCATCACTGAGGGAAATCAGAGCAGGAACTCAAGCAGGAGCAGGGGCAGAACCATGGAGGAAACTGCTGACTGGCTTGCTCCTGATGACCTGCTCATCTTGTTCATCATACTACCCAGTACCACATGTCCAGGGGAAGCACCACTCATAGTCTTATGAGCTCTCCTATAACAATCACTAACCAAGAAAATGTCCAACAGACTTCCCTACAGGCCCATCTTATGGAGGCAATTTTGAGTCAACACTGCCCCTTCACTGGTAATTCCTGAACATATTGTGAAGATGGTAGCAGGCTCAGTATATTACCCATGATGGGAAGGCATGCCTATCTGGGGACTTCAAAATCCTGTCTTGACAATACAATATCTGAAGGGTGAACACTAGAGCAAAGCAGAGGAAATTTCAGTTAAGCCCACCCCCACATCAAATTCAGTGTTCCATAACACTAAGGCGGGACACACTCCATCTTAGGGTCACCTCCTATCAGCTAAGTGCATGCCAGCAAATGTTAAGCAGCTGTATTATGTGCAGGGTGATTACAGAACTCAGTAGACAGTATCCTCAGCACTAAAAACAGTTCTTATCTGTTACCTTTGCATATAACTCTACTTAAAACAAATTCCTAAGTTTGCATTGTGGTATTTGATAACTGGAAGCAGCATCATATATTCAGGAACCATAGAGATTCTATCAGCAGGTGCTAGGTCAGACATAGGACTTATCTTTCAGAGAGTAACCAGTAAGAATGAAGATTAAAAAATGGCACTTTAATTAATAGGGGACACAGAATTTGGCAAGCCAATATATAAAAACAAATTTTAAAAGGTGTACATACTCTGAGAAATGTAATAAGAGGAGTCCTTAGATGACAATGAGTGAGAGGGAACGGGGATGGAGAGATGGCTCAGTGGTGAAGAAGGAACATTAGCTGCTCTCACAGACGATTCAAGTTTGATTCCTTGTACACACATGGCAACCCACAACTTTCTGTATCCCCCAGTGTTAGGAGACCCAACACCCTCTTCCAGCCTCCAGTGACATCAGGCACTCACATGCTATATAGAAATACATACAGGAAAAATAACCATATGTATAATAATAAATGAATATTTTTAGTTATAAGTATAGCAGGATCTGAATAAAGGCATAACAGCATGTTAAAATAATAGTTCATAGTGAACTTAAAGGGTATTTGTTGGCTTTCTATTACTGTAAAAAAATACCTGTGATAAATCAATTTATGAAGGTAAAAGAATATTGCTCACACAGGTCTTCGGGCTCCAGATTTTTCCTGTTACTTTGGGTCTGAGATGATAGACTACGGCAGAAGCTTGTGGTAAAAGAAGCCATTCCTGCTGTAAGTCACGGAACGGTGGGCCTTCCACTTGAAAGGCCTGCCCCAGTTCCTGGAAGACTCACACTAAAACCCCACATCATATAAGTTCTGCCATCTCCCAGCATAGGAACGTGGAACAAGTCTTTAACAAAGGAATCTCTGTGGAACATTCTAGGTCCAAATGACAGTGACAAGGATCTAGAAAAACTTAGAGGAAGGTGGTACCAGCATTGACTTCAGTACACAGGTGTGTGTAGAGTATAATCTCAAAAAAAAACCCAAAAGACATTAAGCAAAGCAGAAAAAACACACCACCTGTGAAGAGTGAATATCCAGCCTTGGAATAAGACATAGGAATAACCTCTTCTTAACCATAAAATGAGAGCTGCCACTGCAGCCATTGTCTCTTATGTATACACTTGTGTGTACTTTTCCTTGGAAAATTTATAAAAAGACATGCCTTATTTTTTCTGTTTTCCTTTCTTTCTTTTTTTCTGTTTTTCAAGACAAGTTTTGGGTGTAGCTTTGGAGGCTGTCCTGGAACTCACTCAGTAGACCAGGCTGACCTCAGAGGTCAGCCTGCTTCTACCCCTGACCCCTGCCACCCAATGCTGGAATTAAAGACATGCACCACTACCACCAGGCTCATGTCTCATTTTTTAATGGCACGTGTACATATCCAGCATACTCTTACTAATGCTGTGTCAATGGTCCTTCCGAAGCACACTTGACCTCTTCAGGTTACATTACTGGCTTTCTTAAGTATTAAATTGCTAGAGAACCACCACTGGTTAGGGTCAAATGATTTATCAGGATCAATAACTTTTACTGGCTAGATATAGTGCATTCTTTCTATTGAAAGGTCAGGCTCTGCCAACCAGCAGGAAATCCTCTAAGCTCAAATAAGGCATGTCCAGAGACAGCAAGATGTTAATTGCACTATCCAAGGGCCATCTTGAAAGGTCCTCATGGCTGTGTTTAAAATTACCACTAGATGGCACTGAGATTTCAAAATGGATTATTCTGGGAAGGGATAGGAAGTACTGTGGGTGCCATCTCCAGCCCCTTCTGGTCAGTGTGTACATTATGCATGCAGATGGACTCCTCTAACTGCTCGTCATTTTACATCCTGTCAGTGCTCCATATAAAAAATGGACCTAGTAATGGCAGTTATTTAGTGTTCTTGTAAGGATCATATTCAATAATGGATAGTAAGGTATTCTGTAAACTATAAACAATTGACTAGATGTTACTGTGCCTAATTGTTACGAATAAATGTAAATCAAATGAGTATAGAGTTATGAGAATGGAAGGTAGCTGATTGGATAAGCTTCATAGGTCAGTCAGTAGACTAATAAAGAACCACACCAATATTAAATGAGTCCCTAATTATCTATGTTGAAACCCCAAATGAAAATAAAGACAATAGAACATGGGAAAAAAGAGACAAACGAAAGAGTGAGAGAGAGAGGAAGGAACTTATGGGAACATGTCTAAGTTTCCCATTACTACCAAATCATGTGTCTTTATCTGATGTAGTCTTAGTTCTAGCTAAACTATTGATCTTCAATACCAGTTACCAGGCAAAGATCAAAATGAAGATTATTTGTTTATTTGAAATAAAATATATTGAAGACCTTATAGATTGCCCTAACCTCTGAACTCACTATGTGCATTTTAAATGATAAGTTTCCATTGAAATTCATATGAGGAAAATTATAAAGTATAGGCCTACTGTATTTTACTGGATTGTAAAGGATTATATAACATATTATGTATCTTGTTGAGTACCAAAACAATCAGAACACATTTTATTATCCACCCTAATATTAATACGCATTATGGAACATACAGATGTTTGTTTTTTCAGAGTGTGACTCTATTTCTTTTTTTTAAGTCTTTTTTTTACTTTTAAATTTAAATTATAAACAAGGTTGCTTCACATGTCAATCCCAGCTCCCTCTCCCTCTCCCTCCCCTCTTCCCACGCCCTCCCATTGACCCTCTCCCCCCTCCCCAAATCCCCACTCTTTTTGATATTTTTATTGTACCTCAACTCTTTATTAGAATAAGCAAGAAAATCAATAAATAAAAGCTGATAATGTATTTTCAATGTACTGAGTTACACTGATTTGTAAACTCAGTTTAACTTACTGTACATTTTGCTTTTTGTAAAGTAGTCTACTAGGCATGGAAAAAAGTTCACATAGCCAGAATCAGAGACCATTGTTGGCAAATAGGTAAAATACATTGCTGCATTGGTAATTTTAGCTGTTGTTGGGATGAAATACCTAACAAATGCTATGAAAGGAATGAAATTTTTGTTTGGTTTACAAGTCAAGACTTTCCAGATCTCTATCTTACCTATGCAGAACTGTTGTATAAGATGCAGGATCAGCTGGGTTCCTTGTCATATCATATATCCTTCTATGCAGGGCATCTTCTTGCAGAACAAACTGCTGCTTCTTAAACATCCCCAGGCTGTTTCTGGAGCTCCTCATGTGATCAAAACAATTGCAGCAAAACTCTAGAAAACTTTCTTTTCTGAATTTGCCTGGTGTGTTTGTGAAGTCCAAGCAGCCTTGGAATTCACTATGGAACTAACAAGAGCTCCAAAAGCCTGTTCCTTCCTGGTTGATGGGTTTAAAAGGTGTGTACTACCATGTCCAGCTTCTGGATTTACATCTTAATGAAATTCAACTTAATTTAATGTTGATCATTCAAATCTATTTCTTTACAAAAATGAATGTCAACTTGTACCTTACCAGACTGTTCCTCCATTTCAAGGTTAATTTCATAGTCTCTCTTGTCTACTTTTCATTTTTCTATAAATTCATCTTATTTTTAATTTTGTTTGTAGAAGTGTTGGGAAAAATGTTAATTTGGGTAAGCAGATTAAATGCTCCAGAAGAGATGATCATTTATTTATCCAACAGCGTCCTTTAAATATTTAAAATAATTATGCAAATCTCTGTAGCCTGTCAGTCTCATGGTAAGGAACCTTTATTACCAATTTTCCCAAATGTGGCAGAGTTTTGAAATAAAACATCCAGGCAATCTCAGGCACATTTCTCTTGGTCTCTATTCCTGTATGTGTTTTATTCTTTATTATTTGTTTATTGACTAATTTATTCTTTGATAGATTCAAACATACATGTATTATGCTCACGTCACATTCATCTCTCAGTCTTCTATTACACTTCTCCTACTGCGGCTACCAGCTCTTACTTCCTCTCACCAAGTGCCGAGCCTACTTTCCTGTCTTTTTCTCTATTTCCTGCTTTTGCTTTCTGTCTCCAAAGGTTTAGCCAGGACCAGGCTTCTGAGCATTTGTTGATGCTGCACATGGGATAACATTTTTTTAACTATATAGGGACCTGCCTTACTTAGGATTTCTATTGCTGTGAAGCAATTCTTATAAAGGAAAACATTTAATTTGGTGGCTTATAGTTTCAGAGGTTGAGTCCATTGTCATCATTGTGGGGCATGGTGGCAAGCAGGCTGACATGGTGTTGGAGAAGTAGCTGAGTGTGAGGAAAGAGCAATAATTTAATCAGGCAGGCAACAGAAAGTAATCTGAGACACTGGGCTTGGCTTGAGTATATATGAGACCTTAGAGTCTGCCCCTACAGTGACATATTTTCTCCAATAAGACCACACCTACTTCATCAATGCCACACTCCTAATAGTGAGTGCCATTCCCTTTGGGGGATATTTTCTTTCAAACTACTACAGAATCAGATCTAACCAAGGCGATCCTACATTCACCCAACAAATCATTATATGCCATCTATTGTGTACTGGGAACATCACTGAGCAGACCTCCTCCTCTGGAGTTTACAGCCTGAGAGAGAGAGAGAGAGAAGCAGGGAACCATCAAATAGGAATCTACGTGCTGAAGTGATTTTAGAGTATGAAATAGTGTAGAAAAGGTAATCCATCTTCTGGAATTCACCTTAAAACTGAGGCTGGGAGAAGGAAAAAAGAATTGAAATAAATGAAGAGAAATGGAATGAACAATAAGAAAAAAGAATCACCATATAGAATTATGGGAAACAAGTTAGTAAAAGGAATTGGGCAAGGACCTAGAGTGGTGATAACGATGTCGCTGATACTCATGGATATCATGCTAAGGGAAGGGAATTGCTGTGTGGTAATACACCCCCACATCCACAAACACACAAAGGCCTGGTTAAGCATGAACAACAAACTGAAGGAAGACTATCACAAAGGCATAAATCAGTAGGAGAGGAGAAAGGAGACTGGTTTGTGCCCCCATGTAAAAGAGCAGGGCTGTTTTAGAAGTCTCATAGCACATCCAAGTGACCAGAAGGCAGCAACTGCTATAGCTTCTTCCCCATATTCATTCAGCAGCTCACTCTTGCTTTGGGTTATATGACTATGGTAAATGTGAATAATCTGTGAACTGCATCCAGATAGTAATTTTTCTTCTTGTCTTTTTTGTTCTTTATGCTGAGTAATTACTAGATCATACAAAACAAGTTTGACCTCCCACACCTTGAAATTAACCTTCATCTGATCGTCCCTGGGTATATGTCCATGTTCTGATTCTCCTACCTCCACCAAGTTCAGCTACACACAGTTAACTCCTTTAATTTTGTCTCACCCAGTTAGTCCCATTTTCTTAATCATTTTTGTTCCTCCTCTCACAATTCCCTTGAAAATTGCTTTATCTCATGGTCAATTTATCACATAGTCATTTAGTTTTTACCAGGCACATAAACTCCTCGGGAAAACAGCACCGAGAAGCAGGTTTACACTCTCTCTAGTCCAGCTTTGCAGAGTATATTGTGTGATCTAGCCTAATAGATGACTTTATATGTGTACCTCAAAAACTGGGGTGAAATTAGCAGGTTGTCTGTATGGTAACATCCATGCCATCTTGACTGTCTAATTTGGATGGCATAAAGGGACAGATATAGGGAATAGTCTCTCTGCCATCACTCAGGCCTACCCAATATTCAGTACCTTAAAGTTAAAAAGGGCTCTGTACTTGATGTCACTCAGGATAGTAGATCTGGGGTTAAACTAACAGGGGACATACTCACAGCACTGTCCTCTCCCAGAACCGGGATTTGGTTACTGATTTAAGTGTTTCATGCCTTAGTTTCCTTATGTATGAAGAATAGATAGTGATCCTACCTATCAGGTAGGGCTATTATAAGGAAAAACTGACAAGTACTTTAAAGATAGCTTGGTAGGAGGTAAAGATCATTGAAACATTGGCTATATATATATATATATATATATATATATATATATATATGTATATTGTAAATAACTGCACAAGGCCAACATAGTATACACACACACACACACACACACACACATACACACATACACACACACACACACACATCTATGACATGTAAGTCAAGGAACCAACATAAAACTCTTAGAAGTTCACAAAGTATAGCCTTTTCTTTTTTATTTTTTTTTGAGAATTTATTTTTATTATTATTATTATTTTAATTTTAAATAGCTTGTTTCACATGTCAATCCCAGTTCCTTCTCCCTTCCTTCCTCCCGTACCTCCCCATCATCCCCCCAGCCTCCCACCCTATCTCCACTTCCTTCCAAAACGGGGATGTCTAGAGTCTGTCATTTCATTCAGGGCATGGTCCAGGCACTCCCCTAAGAGTCCAGGCTGAGAAAGCATCCCTCTTTGTGTTATGGACACATGAAGTCTGTTTGTATGCCAGGGATAAACACTGATCCACTGCCCAGGGCCCCATAGGTTGCCCAGGCCTCCTCACTGACTCTCACATTCAGGAGGTTTGGATCAGTCCCATGCTGGCCTCCCAGCTGTCAGTCTGGAGTCCAAGAGCTCTCCCAAAATCAGCTGTCTCTGCTGGTTTTGCCAGCCCATTCTTTGCCAATTTGTTCATCTCTCCTCTCTTTCTGTCACTGGTTTCCTTGGGTTCAGTTCAGTGTTTTACTGTGGGTGTTTGCCTGTGCTTCCATCAGTCACTGGATGAAGGCTCCAGGATGGTTATACACATCAAGTTCATTATCAAGAATGCGCAAGAGGTGGTCTCTCCACTATTGCTTAGCTTGCCAGTTGGTGTCATCCCTTTAGATCACTAGAGGTCTCACAGGTAGACCAATGGAACCAAATTCAAAACCCTGATTTTAACCCACACACCTATAAACAGTTGATTTTTGACAAAGAAGCTAAAACTATACAATGGAAAAAGGAAAGCATCTTCAACAAATGGTGCTGCCATAACTGGGTATTGGTATGCAGAAGACTGCAGATAGATCCATATTTATCACCTTGTATAAAACTTAAGATCAAATGGATTAAAGATCTCAACATAAATCCAACCACACTGAAACTCTTAGAAGAGAAAGTGGGAGATACTCTTCAATGAGTTGGCACAGGAGGCCACTTCCTAAACATAACACCAGTAGCACAGACACTGGGATCAACAATTAACAAATGGGACCTCCTGAAACTAAGAAGCTTCTGTAAGGCAAAGGACACAGTCAACAAGACAAAAAGGCAGTCCACGGAATGGGAAAAGATATTAATTAACCCCACATCTGACAGAGGGCTAATCTCCAAAATTTACAAAGAACTCAAGAAGTAAGTCTCCAAAACACCAAAGGATCCAATTAAAAGGTGGGGTACAGAACTAAAAAAGAATTCTCAATACAGGAGGCTTAAAAGGCCAAGAGACACTTAAGAAAGTGCTCAACATCCTTAGCCATCCGGGAAATGAAAATCAAAACAACTTTGAGATACCATCTTACTCCTGTCAGAATGGCTAAAATCAAAAACACCGAAGACAATTTATGCTGGAGAGGATGTGGAGTGAGGGGAACACTCCTACACTGCTGGTGGGAGTGCCAACTCGTACTGCCACTTTGGAAATCAGTATGGAGATTCCTCGGGAAAATGGGAATCAATCTACCACAAGACCCAGCAATTCCACTCTTAGGCATACATCTAAAAGAGGCAAATTCATACAACAAGGACATCTGCTCTACTATTTTCATAGCAGCATTGTTTGTAATAGCCAGAACCTGGAAGCAAACTAGATGCCCCTCAACTGAAGAGTGGATAGAGAAAATGTGGTACATTTACACAATGGAGTACTACTATTCAGTGGAAAAAAACAATGGAATCTTGAAATTGACAGGTAAATGGACAGCACTAGAAGAAACCATCCTAAGTGAGGAAACCCAGTCACAAAAAGACAAACATGGTATGTGCTCACTCATATATGGATTTTTGACATGGATCAGGATAGTGCCAGTCTGCACTTCCACTGACAGTGAGTCTGGGAAACAGGAAAGAACCTGAGATATGCATGGTACTCCAGAGAAGAGGAATGAGGCAAGATTTTCTGAAGAGATTGGGAACATGGCGAGGGCTGGGGAGAGTGGGAGCTTGGAAGAAGAGAGGGGGAGAAGAGGAAGAGAGAGTAGGTCGTGGGGGAATAGGAAAGTTGAGTGGGAGGTAGAATAGGGGGAAGAGGGAATCATAGGTTGTAAAACAGATCTGGTACCAGTGAGACCTCAAGAATAGCCTTTTCTAATTATGTTTGCTTTTATGAGTTAACCAAGTAGAAATAGATATTCTTATAAAACTAACTAAGAGAACTGAGCATGGCTTATACCTATAATCCCAGCATTCAGGAAAGTCAAGCAGACAGATAACCCTAAGCTCTTCGCTGCCCTGGGCTACAAAGCTGCATCTTTATCTTAAAAACAATAAGTAAGTGAATAAATAAATAGCAACATCAATAATAATTAAGAAATAAAACCATGGAAAGATTATAGTGGAGACAGTACTTTTCAAACATTTTCAGAGAACTGATGACTTCATGAAGCTTGAAGCAACAGAACAAAGATCACTAAGAAAAACAAGATTTGCATATTCAATTTGATACAATTAAAAACTTTATGTGCATTTGAAGATAACTAAAATAAAAAGGGAAGCAATTGGTTAAGAAAAAGTGCTTGCCCCTAATATACCCAAGAATATTGTAAACGTTAAACAGGATGAAATGGGGTAATTTATGTGACAATAAACACTCACTTGTAAACCAGGAAAGTACTTGTGTTGCTGAAAACAAGGCTGTAGTCTGCTGGGAAGCTTGTCTGTGTGTATCCAGCACTGACCCGGGCTGTAAAACAGCAAAATTCTGGTGTGCTTTACCACCCCTGATTCCATGGATTTGGAATAGCCAAAGCCTTCAGATCTCTCCAATGTGTATTGTTCTTCTCTGCCATACTCCTCAAAAAGTTGGGAGAACCTGCAGTTTTTCTTGAAAGTTGTCTTTAGACTCTTTCACCGCCAGGTGAGTCCTTCACTGTAGACTGACTTATTGTCTGTATTTCTGGGAGTTTAGGGACGTCACATTGTCACACAGTCTGCCTCTGCAAAGCTTTTGCCATCTTTGCCCTTCTCAAGCCAAACACTTTCCACCCCCTCCAGTCACACATGTTTTCATAGCTTACAAGGAGTCATGGGGCTTCATTCTCTAGAGTCTTGAAGCCTACAGTAAATCAGTTAACAGTGCCAATTTTTGAACAAAGGAGGCCCTCCTTCTGACCCTCATTCTTACATTAACTTCTGAGATGATTAAATTTCCTTAACATGATTATGCATGTTACTCTAGATCCTCACAAAAGTCTTACAAGGATGTTTGTTCTCATATTTGATGGGGGGAAAAGTGGAGACAGAGAGATGAAGCCTCTCCTGAAAATTGCACAAGAATGAATGGCTATGCAGTATTAACATAACCAAATCAGGATGTTTGTAAATGAATTGGAGAAAACACTTGTTACTCAAATGACTTGCATGATAAATCCTATCAAAGCTAACAAGATAACTCTTTGCTTCTCTCAGGTAATGACACTGCTTACCTTACCCATACTATTAGGATAGCAAGAGTAAATTTAGCATCTAGCGTAAATCGAGTGATGGCTGTGCACTAGACATTAGTGTGGGTGACCTGTGGATATTAATCCCACAACAGTCAGGAAAATTGACATTCTATGAGTAAGACACAAAATGAACATGAAAGCCTAGGCCTGAGAGGCCTGCAAGCTGCTAACTCTGCTTACAGTCTTGTTGTTAATACAAAAATACTTGTAACTGAAACCCTACAAAGTTCATACAAAAGCAACCTTTAGCTTTCCATTGCCTCAAACAAGGAGAAACATTTAAAAACAATGCTACCTGGTAGTGGTGAATCATGGTAAAGCTGACACCTATATATGCAAGTTCATGGAAATTGTGCCTTTCAGAGAGCCAAAAACAATTTTTAGCTTTTGACTTTATCTCCAAAGAAATTCTTATGCAGTGAATTTTAATATAGAATAAAAGGAACAAATAAACCATGAATGTACTGCCTTTTAAATGTCTGAGAAGCAAATAACTGTGGTATACCAGTCAATGGAATATAATTCAGTCATTAAAATTCCAATTATGGACTATGTGTTTACTTGGGAAGATGAGCACCTGTAGCATCCTGCAGGGTTTAGGCCCTGGAACCCTGGCTAGGGACAGTGATAAGATATCAAAAGAACAGTTACACTTACAGGAAAGTTGGCATTTAGTGAGAGTCTCCAAACTCAAGACAAGTAGGTACCTCAGCATGCTTACTAAATATAGCATAAGTGGACAGGTTAGCTTGCTTCAACAGGATGCTACTGTTCGCTGCAAACAGGAAGATGCAGTTACTAGTCTTTGCGTACCCTGACCAATTTTTGATACACACTCATACTCAGACTCAGAAAAGCTTTGGCATTTCTCCTGAACCTAGACCATATGGGTAATGGCTTTGCCAGTTTCCTATGGGTCTTAGAGTCCTCAACATGGCCATGTCCATGTCAACAGTACACTTTCACTCAGGGCTTTACATACTCAGGGCTTTCTCCATTTCCTTTGTCTTCCTCTTTCTTATTTCTTCGATGTCCGAGACAGATCTTCATGCTTAGGTAAGGGGATGCTAACCCCAATGCCAGACACCAGACTATAAGGATAATAATGAAGATCACAACAGCCAACAAAAACAAAAGGATGTTTTAATGGGTTAAATGGATTAAAGTCCTGAAGCTCACAGAGGATTGTTTTTGCAATAATAGCAGGTGAAACACTCTGGTCATAAGCCTTTTGCATTTTTAGTGCATGGGGATGTAATTGAACCACATCCTTACTAGCATCACTATGGGTCTAATAACCTTGGAAGTAAGTCCCACTTGATTCTCAGTTATCTGTTTTCATTTTAAGGACATGTGTGATAACAGTATTCTTTTTTGGCAAATAAAATCCTGTCTAAATTACAGGGCTATAACCCATCCTGAATAGCTGGAGAGAGTTCACTGGGACTCTAAGTGGTTAGAAGAGTATCCCCATAAACTTAAATCATTGGTGTAAATTGACATGAAGGAATATGACCTAAAAAGCCACTGAATGAAAAGGCAGTGGCCTGGGGACACTAGTTTAATAGGCTTTTTACCTGATCAGACTTCTCAGCATGAGTATAATTACCAGGTACCTCAGAAATATAACCACTGGGTTGTTTTCCAATCCCAGGTTCTTCACTGGACCCAAAGTGGCCATTCTCTACCTTCAGGGAAGATACAAACATACCCTTGACTCCATATTAGCCCAGGAGATGGGGCAAGCCATTTTCCAGTTATGACATCTTCCCATTGTCACTTGTGTTTCATTACCCTGTTCTCTGGTGAGCATATCTGTACAATTTTAAAAATTTAATATAAATAATAACCTGTGTGTGGTGGGGAATTCCCCCACTCCTTTGATTTTCTAATTGTTTGAGTCATCTGTGAGATTTTTTTTTCTGAAAATCGACCATCCTTATGGGTTGTAATGAATGTCCCTGTTATGAGTTATTTTCTTCTGGACATAAAAGTTTTTCAATCCACAAGAGGTATAGGCATTGTCCATCTCGAGGTGGTATGGACAGTTCATAACAGCAAATGCAGCTTTTTCAGGCATACAACAGGCACCACAATATCTTCCAACATAAGCTGCAGGGAGCCACACCCTGAAGGTCATTCCTTTTGTAAATGTAAGCACTTGGATGAACTTGTAAGTCCCCCTTTGCAAGTCTTATTAGCATTTTTAAAAGTTAATTGTCTTAAAGTGCCCTTTCTGTCTTGGAGTCAGTTACAAGATTCCCCATAGACTCAAAGAGCTAGCCACAAAGACTGGATACAACTCTTTCAGGCCTGGAGGAATCTCAGTTAATGAATGTAGGTAAATGGCAATTTTAATCATTTATTTATCTATATATTTTCTTTCACAGGTGTGACTGGGTTACTCAAGTTAGATTTTTCCCTAACAAGGTAGAATCCTAAGCTTTCCAAATATTTTCTTCCACATATGGTCAGCTCTGAGGGATGCTTTCAAGAGCCCCTTCTGCCCCACACAGCCAACCCGTGCCTAAAGGAGATCCTGCATAGCTGTCTCCACCCATACCAAACACACTGTGCTCCTGGGTCCAGTCTCCCCAGGACAGGACCAGAGAAAGGGGCAACTGACCCAGCCTTTGCGTTCCCACACAGCTTGGCCATCTAGGCAGCTGGCCCTGGTAGGCCCAGTTCTCCATTACTACAAGTTGACCACATATGGACTCCCAGAAGAATAGAGAGAGTCACAGCTCTCTTCCTGGCTGTGATGCTTTGTACCATACACTCTGCTACATGCCAATACTTGTATTATGTAGTAAAACCCACTGAATCGAGTACAATCAGTTCTCCCTGTCCACAGTCTCTGCATCCAGGGACCAACAAACCAATCCTGTGTTCAAGAATCTTTTCTAAAAATATTTGTGAACTGAATATTCATACTTACAAAATTGTATAGCATTTTAACTGCATTGAGTATTTGCAAAATCGGGAGATGAGTAAAATAAAATATGCAGAATCCAAATACAAATGCTAACCCTTCAGAGAGTAGGGCTATGGGCACTGCAGAGTCTTGTGTGGGCAGTAGTCTGAGAAAAAGTCTCCAAACCATTCCAAGGAGCCCACTGAATACATCTGTTGCTTTTGCTACTTAAATATAGACTTATGAACAATGAGGCAATATAGAATTATGATTTTAACTCAATTAGTGAAAGATAAATTTGAAAAATATTTTGACAGTTAATAAATATGGATATTCACAGAGCCCATTATAAAGATTATTGAGGCCATTCTGTGGTTGAAAAAAAGAAGTAACCTTTGGGAAAGTCCTGGTACCAGGTTCTCCAACAACAATAACCTTGTGAAAGCATGCTGTTTTGCAGGCTTTCTGATATGTCCATTTCACTCTTTCTTCAATTCTTCCCACAGTGCTTATTGCATAAGGTTACCTGGGAAAGCTGATGCTCCTAGTCCAAGTTAGCAAGAGCATCAGGTGTCCTGTAACTCAGGGTCTTATGGAGTGGGAGAATCTAGAATTGTGGAAAGAAATGTCTCTACACAAAATTGATCTTGTATAAACACTGCATGGTGTTTATTTGACTGGTTCCTGAATGGTTTTGTAAGTTGTTGTCTTATTGCTTATCTACTTCTGTATAACTGTGGCTTCCCTAAACGGTCCCTCGATTACCAGAGGCCTCCTCCTTTCACATTCTAAGGAAATCCAGGGCAGCCTTGAAACCCACCTGCAGCGCTGACCCTCTGCCCTATCCCAAACTGCTCAGACAAGGAATGGGAATGCTGCCTCTCACTGGCAGTGGCACTCTGAACACATTTGCATTATTACTAAGAGCAGAATTTCATTCTACAATGATAACCCTCATAGTCATGGCCAGTCATGAGAAGGTACATCCAATTTGATTGACCCTTGGCTGAATAGCATAAAGGGGAAACTGGAAGTCTATATGCTCACAAGAATTCAGAACATGAACCATTCTTTACATATCCTGGCTTCACAGCTTGCACAAATAATCATCACACAAGAATCTCATCAAGTACTGTTCAGTAATGTGCTTGTTGTTATCCCACATAAAAATATCCCACAGAAAATTATCTATGCCAATTCATATTAATTTGATTTATTCTTCTAAATAGCTCTACAGTTGTCTTGGAGCATAATTTAACTAATTTTCCTTTGATGAACATTGACTGCTATTCAGTTATATTCTGTTTTTCATTATTTTTAAACATTACCACAATGAACACTTATCTTTCTCATGTGGGGATGTTTATTGCAGTATTTTATGTGCTTTTGTGCACACATACATGCATACATTTTTGTTTGCTTTTTTCTAGAAACCGAATTGTTATGCCACTATATATGTACTCATTTTGTAGTGTGTCTCTCTGTGTGTGCATGTGTGTGTGTGTGTACATGCATGTGTCTGTGTGTGTGTGTGTGTGTGTGTGTTGGTGTTGTTACTGTTGGAGATTGATTAAATTTAGAGCCTTGCTTACAGTAGGTATATATGCATTGACATATATCCCTGGCCCACATTTTGTATGCTGACATAAAGCCGTGTTGCCAGAGTTTCCTGCTCCACCCATCTCTCTCCTGTCAGAATGGCTAAAATCAAAAACACCAATGACAATTTATGCTGGAGAGGATGTGGTAAAAGGGGAACACTCCTCCATTGATGGTGGGAGTGCCAACTTGTTCAGCCACTTTGGAAATCAGTATGGAGATTCCTCAGGAAAATGGGAATCAATCTACCACAAGACCCAGCAATTCCACTCTTAGGCATATACCCAAAATATTCCCATTCGTACAACAATGTCTGTGTCACTATGTTCATAGCAGCTTTATATGTAATAGCTAGGTCCTGGAAGCAACCTATATGCCCCACAACTGAAGAGTGGATAGAGAAAATGTGGTACATTTACACAATGGAGTACTACTCAGCGGAGAAAAACAATGGAATCTTGGAATTTGCAGCCAAACGGATGACACTAGAGGAAAACATCCTGAGTAGGTAACCCAGTCACAAAAAGACAAACATGGTATGTACTCACTCATATATGGGTTTTAGACATGGATCAGGGGAGTGTCATCCTACAATCCCAGTGCCACTGAGTCTGGGAAACAAGGAGGTTCCCAAGAGAGATGCATGATACCCTAGAAAAGTGGAATGAGGTAAGATCTCCTGCGCACATTGGGAACATCGGGTGAGGGGAGAGGGAACCAAGAAAAACAGAGGGGGATAAGAGGAGAGGAGAAGAAGGCATGGGGGAGCAGGAAGGTTGAGTCGAGGTAAGAACAGAGGAGAGCAGGAGGAGAGATACTATAATAGATCGAGTCATTATAGGCTTGAGGAGTGAGATGACTCTAGTTAGATCTCCAGAGATCTACAAGAATAACACTAACTGGCAAACTAAACAGTAGTGGGGAGACTACACTAATAGCCCCTCCTTGATAATAGGGTTGATGACTATCCTATATGCCATCCTAGAACCTTAATCCAGGGATTGATGGAAGCAGAGACTGATACCCATAGCTAAACACTGAACTTAACTCCTGGAACCTAGTGACAGAGATGGAGGAGTGATGAACCATGATAATGAAACCCACAAAGACAGCTGACCGGTTAAGGGGGAGCTCTTGAATCTCAGACTGATGGCTGAGAGGCCAACAGGAGACTGATTCAGACTCCATGAATGTAGTGCCAGGGAGGAGGCCACAGAAATCACTGGGACCTTGGGTAGTAGATCAGTGTTCACCATGATTTTTGAATGAGCTTTGGAAGCCCATTCCAAATAGAGGGATGCTCTCTCAGTGTGGACACATGGTGAAGTGCCTAGGTCCTGCCCAGGATGAATGACAGACTTTAGAGATCCCCCCCAAGGAGGGTCTCACCCTCCCTGGGGAATGAAGTGTGGGTAGGGTGGGGGGATGGGGGGATGGTGGAGGGACAAGGGAGGAGCGGTGGGAGAGGGAGCTGGGACTGACATGTGAAACATTCACGTTTCTAATTTAGATAAAAACATATATTGAGAAAAAAGCCGTGTTGACCACCAGAAAAGTTGCAGCTGTTGAAAGGCAAGGCTGTATTAAATCCCTGGCACCGTGACCCTTGTCAGTTTTGACTGTCTTCATAATGTTGTGCTTTCCTTTATTTGTCTGCCTGAGTATTATGCTGGTTTTATGTAAGACAATGACACATATTTATCATATTTGGATAACCAATTAACTTTTTAACATTTATACACACTTGACTAAAATAAACTATTTAGGTTCTGAAGCAGATACAAATATTTTAAATCATGGCAGATTATATGTCCTCTACAATGTATCTGTGGGGGCAGGTGTTATGAAGGGATGAATAGAAGCTTGGATTTGTGTTCTGTCCCTCAATCACTGTTTGCTGGAAGATGATGTATATAGCTGCATTTGCCTCAGTTTCTTCTCATTACAACAAGCTTCACTGATCTAGTAAGTTTCTTCTAACAGCATTAAATTAAAGGAACAATCCTGTACAATCTTGCTACTCTAATTAATATTTTCCCAAACAAGACACTTGGTATTGCCTGGCAGCTAATTATAAATGCAGGCTCCCAGGCTATCCCCACAAATAGCTAATCAGTCAAGAGCAGAATGCCAAGACCTCCAGGTGATTCTTTTTCCAGTTAACATTTGAGAAGCACAGGCATAACATTTGAAGCACAGCACCAAACGGAAAAGACAATCAAAGACCTAACCATGACAATGGCTGTGTTGATGAGATGTTTGTAGCATGTCTCCAATTTAATGAGCCACAGTTGTCATAAGTTTTATTTGCTATCCAGTGTCAGCTTTAAAAAAACATGTGAGCATCTGCAAAATGCTACACTTCTTTAATGTGCACAAATTCTGTTCTAGGGTAAGTGACATGCTGTGCAGGGGGATAAAAGGGATTTGTACTTGGCAATTGATCTGGAAGACATTCTTGCACAGGCTTTGGGAACCATAAAGGCTGTAGATAGAATCCTTGCTCTGGTGCACATTTGAAGCAGGGGCAGGTTCTAAGCAAATCACTTACTCTCTCCAAACACTACTCACTCCAGGTGGGTTTTCTGAAGCTATTAACTATTTAGCTGCATAGTGCCATGAACACTACTTTATTTCAAAGGTCGCGAATGAGACTCATCAATAGTATTTGTGACTCACAAAATCTTATTAACTAAACATACATTAACTTCCCAGTTTATTCAAGAGTTAATCTGAGAGAGTATAAGTGATGACTGAAGGCATTAATAAAAGCAATCTAATGTTATAGCCTAATTATATTTTTCTTTTCTATTTTTTCTCTGTCTATTTATAGATATATAAACATACCATGTGTGAGAGAGAGAGGTTCTGTGTATGAGGGTGTGTGTTTGTGTTATTCTTTCTACAATGATCCCCTGGTAGATCCCCTGGTATTTTTCTTTGTCAAGTGCCAGGTTTTATTGACTATCTTCAAGTAACTTGTGCATCTTGTCTTGTCCACACCCATTTCCCCTTCTTTGGGATGCATCCCTGAATCACATGGTGGTACTCAAGAGTCCTATGTGACACAGACACATAGCAAAACATGATCAAGCTGAGCAACTTCTCATCCTTACCCCCTTATTCTGGAAAAAGGATAATAATGGGGATAATAATAGTTAATATACTCATTTGTGTAAGATCCCAGGCATGGGACCAGACTCAACAGAAATAGTACTTTGCCTCTGTGTTCAGAGTCCTGGGTTCAATTCCTGGCACCAATATCAAAAGTTGGTATGAATTGTTCTAAGTAATTAACTTGAATCAACTCAGTTCAACTCAGTTAGGAAGAACTTACAGTTGTCTCCAATTCACAAATGAAAACCCTGAAGTCAGAGAATTATATCTTCTAAGGGTCATGTAGATGCTAAAATTAAGAATGAAACCCAAATCATCTTACAACAGAACTCATGCTATTACCTATTACCTATATACACATTTTTTTCCTTTTTGAACCTTAAACCTGTATCAAAAGGAAATCACCAGAATCATCAACATAAATGACCAAAAATACTCAGAGAAGTTGTGTACTTAACTTACCATGGGGTAGCATCCTGAAAAACCCATTTTAAGATGCAAATATCATCATTAAAAATGTCATTAATATGGATAGCCCTCTGGGCATCCTAAGTTAGGTCAAAGCTGCAGAGTGTTGGTTCTTTGAGATGATAGAAGCTACTACAAATCACTAGGACTACCCAGCACAAGAAAATAAAGTCACCACCCCAGAAAAGATGAAACTTCAAAACCTGGGGTATGATTATACTCCCTATGTGTTATGTTCATGCCACCATGATTTTATTTTAAAGTTCAGATCAGGAGCCATCTGTACATAATCTGCCTGAGCTCATGCACACTTTGTCAGTTACTAAACTAATGTTAAGTCCTGGTCTCCTGACTATTAGCTGGGTGGTTCGGGGAGGCATTTCGGGAGAAACAGCCATCAAGAAAGCCAGGAAGGAGTCTGCTAATATACCCAATGGGAGCCGTGTCCTGGATTTCTTGTGGGATTTGCTTCATCAGTCACAACTGGAGCATTCGTCTTCCTTTTTTTTTTTTTTTCCTTCCCAGCAAGTCCATTCTGCCACCCTTGGTTTGATCCTGCATCTGGAATCTGTGACTCTGAGTCTGGAATCCATGACTCTGAATCTGCTTCACAAAAGCAGATAATTCTGTCATTGTTTGCATTTCTCCTATTCAGTAGCTCCACCGCCTTTCTTGAAGGCTGACCCTTCCCCTGCACATCTGTCCACCGTGGCTGTTTAAGCGCTAGAAACCCAGCAGTGTGTCTGTTCTCACAGTGTGTGCTGAGCCTGGTAAGGCATCGCTTCTGCTTTCTAATTATGCAGCCAATTGTTTTTCCTCTTCTTTGTGAGAATCGGCTCTCCTCCCATTTTCCAGATCATGTACCTTGTAAATGTTTTCCATTTATCTTTCATTCGAGGCCCTCATTTGTTATCAGAGTGCCAACTGGCAGCATTTTGAAGCTCGGTGTTCAGTTTCAAATATTAGATGCTGCCTCTCTTTGCCACTCAAATCATGGTACATCAGTACTCATTTAAAATTAGTGGGACACGGTACTTTTAAATATACAAAGATCTTTACCCTTTCTGGTTTTGTGCTTGTTATATAGTAAGCAGGGAAGATATCCTCCACATTTTAAAAAAACAAAGCAATGAATGGGTCGTGGAGAACTCAGTCCTAAAGAGATACATCTTTACCACAACTCCTGCAACTAAGGCTCAGGGAACATCACAGAAGATGTTAAGATATTGATATCCAGAAGACCAGGAAGTCTGCTGTGTGGCTGCATCTCCTAGAAATGACTCCTGAACATGACCTGAAGAATGACAATATCAATACACATGCTAATGCAGGAGGAGGAAATCTCAAGGCTTCCCACAGAGAACTACAGACAACTAACCACTGCTGAGAAAGGGAGAATTAGTCTCTCCTGGAGACAAACTGCCCCACTGGTTTTCCAATATAAAGTAGTGAGTCCTGAAATCATATACACACAAACAACAAAAACAGTCTCAAGTTGTATTTCATATTTGTATGTGTGTGTATGCATATATATAGCTATCAGTAATAATAAAAAGGAAGCTATCAATTGAGAGGGGGATTATGGGCATATTGGGGATTGGAGGAATGCAGGGGAAGGAATGATATAATTACCTTTTAATTACAAAATATATTACAGTAAAAAGATAAAGGACTCAAAATTCAGAGACATTATATGGCAGAAAACACCCCCCAAAAACTGCTGTTCTTCCAGATTTCCTCCTTCGTCTTGAAATAATATAGAGGCTTTAAACAAGAAAGGGAGAATGGGCCCTGCCCTGGAATGTGTTTGATGCACCCAGTGTCACTCATTGAAAACAGATTATATTTTCCTCTCCTAACAACTATCACTGTATATATCCACTTTGCTACGACTGTGACTTTGTGTTCACTTCTGGACTGGCTGGTTTTATGTCAACTTGGCACAAGCTAGAGTCATCACAGAGTGGAGATTCTCAGTAACAATATGCCTCTGTAAGATCAGTATGAAGGCAAGCCTGGAGGGCATTTTCTTCTTTGGTGATTGGTGTAGGAGAGCAAGCCCATTGTGGACTGGTGGTCCTGGGTTCTGTAAGAAAGCAGACTGAGCAAGCTTTTAAGAGGAAGCTAATAAGCAGTATCCCTCCATGCCTTTGCATTAGCTCCTGCCTCCAGGTTCTTGCCCTGTCCCAGTTCCTGTCCTGACTTCCTTCAATGATAAGCAATGATGTGGACATATAAGCCAAAAATCCTTTCCCTTCATAAGTTGCTGTTTGGATTTTTCTCTGGTTTGAGTTTGTCTGCATGTACTCTCTTGTGCAAACTGTTGTCACTGTCCCTGTGAGTTCATACGTACATCAACCCTATTCTTAGTAGGGTTGTAGTTGGAAAGCACAAATCTGACCCCATTCTTTTTAATGACTTTTTTTTCTTAAGAGAGAGAAACCATAAATAGTTGAGTGGATAGGGAGAGGAGGGAGGGCCTGTGAAATGTGGGAGCATGGAAAAGAATATGATAAAAAGGAACTGTATGGAATTCTTACAAAATGAGTACTTTAAAAAGTCAAGAAATATTTTGCAGCTGGTGAAATAGTTCAGCCTGTAGAGTATTTGTCTTGAAATCATGAGTATCTACCTTTGAAACCCCAGTACCAATAGTAATAACAATAAACAGTAATGAAGCTAGGCATGGAACAGACATCTCTAACTGAAGCACTAGAAAGATAAGTAGATCCTAGGGACTTGCTGGCCAGACATTCTATCAATATAGTGAGCTCCAGATCCAGAAAGAGACTGTCTCAAATAAGGTAGAGAAATGACTGAAGAAGATATCCTGATATCAACCTCTAACCTCCACATTCAACCACATAACCTGTGTATCTGAACACACATGTAGCACATGCTCCTAATCCTAGTGCTGGGCAGGCAGATACAGAAGGATCTCTAAAGCTAAATACTCAGCCAATTTAGACTACTTGGGAAGTGACAGGCCAGTGAGAGGCCCCCTGTTTCTTTAAACAAGGTGGGTGGCATCTAAGGACATTGGAGGTTGTCTGCTGACCTCCACATGTACACATACAAATGTGTACACATGCAACCTTCATATGCACACAAGTTGCTCTGCACAAACACACACACACACACACAACCAAACAAAGAAACCACCAATGCCTAGAAATGAATTTATATGGTTCTTTTAGCTTCTTACTAAACATATTCCAAGCATATATAGTGACCAAATAGAAAAAAGGCGAATTAAATTATATTACTCACACTAGAAAAAACAATAATATTAGGGTAGCAAACATCTGAACAGTTGGCCTTGGCTCGGTGCTGGTAGACAAAAGTTTTCAGCAGAGAAGGGAGCAGACTTCCACAATGCTAACTGGTCCTATAGTTCTAAGGCTCAGTAGGAGGTTGGGTGAGATTACTTTGATGGTGCTCTGTGAATGATGAGCTGCATGTAGTCTACTGAATGAACACATTGATTTATTAGTCCAAGGAGGTATTACTGGGCTCTTTTGAATACTTTCCTTAAGCTATTCCATTATAGTTGCATTACTCCACAGGCCTCAAAGGTACTTTCGTGATCTAAAGGGAAGTGACAGAAGGCAGTCATCACAATGCCTCCCCCACAGGCTCAGTAAGAATTAACAAGAAAAACGTGAATTGGGACCACTGCTAGCAGCAGACACAGTGATGGGGAGAGCAGCCCTGAGTCCCGGGAGAAAATGGCTTGTGGAGCAGGAGGCAGAAGTCAGGCGAGTCCAACTGACTCCACCCTTTCTGGACCTCATGTCCATCTGTAGAACTAAAATAAGGGATCAGATTAAAGTAACCATAGGATTTTTGGCATCCAGACCAGTTCTTGGTGCAGAGTAGGTATTGGGGCCTTCATGGAATTGGATATGTGCTGACTATTCTTGAGCTGTTAATGTGGAATAGCAATGATTCTGTGAAAGTGTCCCCAAACTCCTAGGAAAAAAGGAAAATTTAGAGGCCTTTACCAGTGTTTTTAAACAGATAAGGAGGCAAGCATGCCTCTCAAATGACAGAGTACTAAACTCAGAAAGACTACAAGGCTCTGTCCTGAAGTCATAGCAAGAAAGTTGGAGAGTTCATGGCAGAGTCCTCAAAAAGGCAGGGTTTCTCTCAACAGTCAAGTTCATGTTTGAAAAGACCACAGCCTTGCACAGCAAATGTTTTTTTTGGAGTCTGAGAGTGTTGCCAGGCTAATTGTGAATGCCTAATAGTGGCCAATGATGCCTTTGGTTATATGTTCATCTTTAGCTATGCCCCACCTCTCTCTTACTCTCTCTTGCTCTGTTCCTCCAAGATTCTCTCTGCCTTTGGTATCTGCCTAGCTTTATTCACCACTGGATTCTTAACTGCTCTTAAGGAAAACAATATTTCCATTATGCCAGGGATGGTTATAAGAACAAACTAGTCCCTTAATAAATAGTTATGGAACCAGTGAACTAGAGAATAGCTACCATATAACAGCTAGTCTTTGGCCTTAGTCTCCCTGAAGCTCTCTCGGGGAGAGAAACTATCCTGAACACCATCCTGAACTAAGCTTACTGTAAAGAATCTTTGTTCCTATGAGGTATCAGCCAACTCACAAGGGAATCTCAAAACTAAGATGACTTTTGCTTTCAAAAATTAAGGTGTATGGTGATAGTAAGTGTTATGACTGGTTGTCCTATTTTTCTTGATTTATAAGATAGGGTAAAGTCCAGGGGTTAGATAGTTTAGTATCATAGAGGAGAACAGACAGGTTAAGGTATTACTCAAATACCTAAAACTCAAGTCTTTTTTTCTGTGTTATGTCTATGAGGCCAAATTTCTGCTATGCCTGCCTTTCTATGACCCAGATGTGGAGACTAATTAGAATCTTGTCAGATAAGGCTCAGGCTTGAATCTAACACCACCTGTTCTCTGAATATGCCTTGGGGTTCTATATCTGGCTCATGTTCTGGACCTCTGATTATGAGTTGAGACCAGGCCCAAGCTTCATCGTGGGAGCCTTGGTGGAATTCCAACAATACTAAGAGAAATACAGTGCTACTTTCATGAAGCATTACCTTGACGTCACCCTGGCTTAAGTCAGAAAGGCCCAGAGTTGGCCTCTAGACTTCTGACTCTTTGCCCAATGTCATTTCCATGGGTCCTCAGCACTAACTATCCCCAAGACAGCATAGATCTTCAGCAGGATGGGAGGGCACCTGCTCTGGAGAAAAACTGTCTTGATTCTTCATCCTGACTCCAGCATTCACTGCTTCTATAACCTTGAACAAATGACTCCATATCGCTGAGGCTCAGTTTCCTCTCCCATGTAATGAGAGAACTAATACCTATCACACTGAGTTTCTATGAGAATTAATCTGTGAATTAATTAACCTATCCTCCACCTTGTTCCAAAAAGGATTCAAGGTGGCTTACAAGGACATGATAGTATAATTTAAGAATAAGAGACAAAAGAAATAAGAACAAGGCAGGCAGAAAGGGGAGTCAGGCCATGGCAATGGCTAAGAATAGGTGACCTGTTTTTCCTAAACCTGTCGTGTTTCCAAGCCTAAAAAAGAAACTTTTGTTGCTTGCCATATTCATGAGGTTATAGAAAACCTATGACTGAAAGGAAAGCCAGTGTTTAACATATACGGTAGGTTTCAAATTCTCCATCTTAGATGTAAGATACAATTCTGTTAGTCCCAGGTTCCAGGTACTACTCTAGGTGATGTTGATCAGGGTAGCACAGACTAGCAGAATCCCTCCATCATGGAGGTGGTCATCTTTACAAGGAGGGCATAACAATAGAATGGAGTACATTAGGGAATGCATCTTTAACTAAAATGAAATAAAATATAACACACAATTAATTTATAACATCTGTGTTATTATCCTTTCTATGTATTGGGCATATATAGTATACAAATAGTCAAAAATGCCAACCAATATTCTGTTCATGGAGAGCAATGCTTAAGAAAATTATTGAGTAAGACACAGATAACACTATTGACAAGAGAAGGGTAGTGAATAGTGACCTAGAAAAGATGGACCAGGGAGACCTCTCTGAGACAGTGAACTTCAAGTCCAGATTTGAAGTGTGCCAAAGGAGAGGAACAATGAAGGGCTTTATGAGGCACAATAAGGGCAAATCAAAATGCTCACAGGAGCTTTGCAATGCCCTTCCTCTCTCCCCAGTATTATGATTGTCTTTTTCCACTAGAATAGTAGAAATTCAACTCGGACCAGGTTGGAGTAATGTATAAGACTTAGGTAGTTCAAAAACTCCAGAGATAAAATTAGAAAGGACAATGGACTCGGAAACTCTGCTATCAGTCACATTCTCACAGTTCTGCAGAGTGAAGGAGAGTAAGGTAGAAACATCCCCCTGCCTGCTCTTGTGCTAAAAAAAGGTGCCTAAACACAAGGTCACTGTGGACACTAGATGGGACATAATGTGATTAGATCACCTGAGTCATGTACCTACCTGAGTTATCTCCTGAGCAAAACCTGCCATTGCGAAGAGATAAAGAAAAGGGTGCTGGTATCACTGAAACCATAGCCATTGAAAGTGCTGCGTGGAGAAAACAGCCTTCCAAAGATGGACAATTCACAGACATCAAAAACAGAAACTCTATCTTTCTATGACATCAGAATCACTCATGTATTTGGATACAGCCTTGGATAATTCTGTTGTATTTTTCTGATTCCCAAAAGATGTTTTGTGTTTTCCCTTTTCTATACAAAGGGAATTTCCCTTTGCTACTGCCATGCACAACTAAAGATCTTGTATCTAAAATACTTTAGGCTTAGCATGCTGAGAGGTTTGCTGTCGTTTCCACCCTCCTTTTTTGACATTATAATTCTTTATTGGATTTCCAAATCTGGAAGGATAGGCCACAAATATACATACACATCATACAGTAGTGCATTCATTCGCTTATTCATGGTAAGTCTTTAAGATTACAATGACTGTAACTGATAAACACTACAAGATAAATTCACATACTACAGTGAAGGGAATTAGGTAAGATATTCTTGATGAAGTAGCTGTCAATCTGTGAGTTGTTGATAAATGTTCAAGGGATTCCTACAGTATGCTTATGTTTTTAAATTTATTTTTTACTTTTTAAAATTTATTTATTTATTTTTGGTTTTATGAGACAGGGTTTCTCTATATTTTTTCTTTTATCATTTTTTATTTTAATTTTAAATAGCTTGTTTTACATGTCAATCCCAGTTCCCTCTTCCTCTTCCTCCCCTCCTCCCACACACTCTCCCTTTCCCCCCCAGCCTCCCACCCTATTACCAATTCCTTCCACATAGGGGATATCTAGAGTCTGTCATTTCACTCTGGGTAGGGTCCAGGCACTCTCCTAAGAGTCCAGGCTGAGAGAGCATCCCTCTTTGTGCTATGGGCACACAATGACTGTTTGTATTCCAGGGATAGACACTGATCCACTGCTCAGGGCCCCATAGGTTGTCCAGGCCTTCTCGCTGACACTCACATTTGGGGGGTCCAGATCAGTCCCACGCTGGCCTCCCTGCTGTTGGTCTGGGTGCTTATTTTAATCAATTCTTGGTTGTGCCTTTAAGCATTGCTGCATTAGTGCACATACTTTAGTCTAAGTTTAAAGTGGTGTGGTGATATGTTGCTTGTACAAATAAAGCCTGTCTGAAGGTCAGAGAAAGGAACTTGCCATTAGCTAACCACAGAGGTTTGGATGTCTGTACAGACAGACAGAAAGTGAGGTACTTGGGTGGAAACAGTATATAAGCAAGGAGAAACAGGAACTCACTCTCTTGTCTGCTGAGACTCTAAGGAAGTAAGGTTGCTGTGGCTTGCTCCTCTTCTCTGATCTCTCAGCATTTCCCTCAATATCTGACTCTGGGTTTTTATTACTTAGACCAATTAATAACTCCATTTACATGCTGGTGAGATTCTCAGAACACTTTCAATTTCTTAAGTTTGTCTTTGAGATGCTCCATTATTGTGTCTTCTCACTGTGGTTGAAGGGAATCCACTGTTACCTTGGTGGGCTTTTATACAGAGGTAGTCTAATGACTTCAGGTCTTATGAACTCTAGAGTATTGTATATTTCCTGCCCAAACCTTTGTATACAATGGATTTGTCTCCAGCAGAAATCACTCTTCTATTTCACAACTGGGAAAACCAGCCACGTCTTATGAATATAGTAACTCAATGCAAAGTCAGCAATGATGGTGTTTATTTTGCTCAGCATTAATCAGGGGTGTTTGTTGTTGAATCTATCATCTGTTTCCTTACTACCTAAACATCTTTGTAATACCCAATCCCCAGCCTTGAATGCTGAGCCTCCAATGCTATCACCATTTCTCATTATTAAAAATTTGCCCTTTAGTCACTACAACCTCCTATGAAAGTCTTACCTGTACTAGGAGACTTTGCCAGTTCTCCCATCCAAAAACAAGCAGCTGTCTCTGGACTCCCAATGCTCTTGATTTAAATTTTGCCGTCATACTAACTTTTACTTTGGATGCCTTTTTGTTTGACACATATCTCATGCTCTTTAATTAACTAGACACATGCCTTCTCATTAATTAGAAAGCTAGACTCATTCCTTCAATATTTTCCTTCCCAACCAGAAACCAACAGGACTTCTTGCAATTATGAGGAATTTAGAAACTAGCACTTGACTGAAACAGTAATAGATGCAAAAGACAGTGGATAGTGGAGTGGCATCATTTTAGTGCTATCTTTATTACTTCTGTTAACATGTATAGATGATCTCCTTTAGGCAAATAAGTTTGAGGGGTGATAATTATTTTAGTGTCAGATGTCATATCCTCCATATCTTGGTCCTAGAAACCTGACAGGGACAGCAAGGGAATGAATGAGGAAAGGACAGAGGCATAGACACATGTACAGAAAAGCTAGGGTCAGGTGAGCTGTGCTTTCTCTGATAGAGAATACCTACTACAAAGCAATTCTGAATGTCAGTGCCTTTATTATGTACAACAAAGGGTGTGGTTGGGGGAGTTAGCCTCATAGGAGGTCTCTATAAGTGAGTAGTATCAGGCTGTAAATATCCAGGAAGAGGAAGCTGCAGTTGCTCTGCTCAGTCATTCATAAATACATACTATCATCATCCACTCTTGCCAGCAGAAGGTTTTGGCAATAGCAAGCCCAACCCATCTAAGCAAGTTATCGGTGTTTTGCATGTCTATACCAACATTCACTCAGGACTTCCATCCACACTTTATACCTTCACTCAGGACATCTTCAACTCTACATGTCAGATGAGAAACGTGTTTATAGACCATATAAATTTATTAAAACAGCTCCTACTTATTTTATCTATACAAATACATGGGGGTTGATTTGGAATAAATCTTTAATAACCCTCCCATGAAGGTTTCTAAAATATTGAATCTAATTATTCATTCTTAATAATCTTCATAGTAAACTCAGTTTTATGTGTGCATTTTTACAATGTGTATGCATGTACAAATGTATGTACATGCATACATGCATGTGTGTGAATGGGTACATGTGTGCCATTACATGTGCTATAGCTAAAGAACAACCTCAATGTCAGTCAGTCCTTCAGTCATTCTTTGTTTGAGACAGGGTCTCCTTGTGGTGCACTGCTCTATCAGACAACCTGGGCGACCCATGAACTTCTACATATCCTTCTACCTCTGACTCTCATCTTGCCATAGGAGGTCTGTGATTACAGATACACTATGATGCCCAGATTTATATGATTTCTGGTCTTGTATGTCAAGCATTTTACCTACTGTGCCATCTTTCCAAATCATGATTTCATTTCAACAGTTTTACAGTAAACTCAATTTAAGTGCAGTTTGTACACATGTAGAGGTAGGAGACCCAAGCTTTGCAGGCTCTGATACAACCACAGAGGAGTTTGAAAATATAGGTTCACTCTATTTACGTGAGTTTCTACTTTTAATGCAGGCCTGTGTGATTGGCATTGGGTTGGAAGAATTGCTGGCTGATTTGAATTGTATTTTTTCACGTGTTGCCTTTGTTGTTGTGGTTGTTCTGTTTGTACTCGGCTAATTACTACCTTGTCCAAGAATGCACGCTCAGGAGACACTACTTCAAAACATGTTTCATTCCTAAACAATCCTTGAAAAAGAGAGGGAGAAAGCTTTTGTGTGTTTAATAGGTAAGAAAATTGACTTTTCAAATCCTAAGTCAATTGAAAAAAATAAATGAGTGAATAAATAAATAAGCAATATGTAGAATGACAAATATAAAGGCTGCATAAACATTGAAATATATGTCTAATCTCACACAACAGCAAAGTAGACAAGGAAAATCCAAACCCTCTTGGACTCCTGGGAACACTGATTCAACCACACTACCTGGAATATTTAACATACGTGAAATATAGGAAACAAGACCCTCCTAGATGAGCAGCAGCAAGCATCATTTAATACAGTAGAAAAACATGTGTCAGCCATTCTCCATAGTCTATTCCCCCAGTTCTGCGTGGCACTATAAGGAGTAAACTTCCAGCTGTACGTGTCTCTCCAGAGAGGAAAGAGAAAATCAAAAACATATCCAACATATAGACTTCAGGGTGGGGTTGCTAGATAGTTACAGTTTTATTAATATAAAATAAGAAAATTCTACAGACCTGTTTATAGCAATGTGCATAGAGTTAGCATCTTACAATATATTTGAAATTTTGAGAAGATAAAATTCATGTGTTTTTACTAGAATTACAAAAAATATATAAGTTCACAGGGCTGGGGAGATTACTTGGCAGGTAAGAGCATATACTGCTTTTGCAGATGATCCAAATTCAGTTCCTAGAAGCCAGGTTGGGAAGCTCACAACTACCTGTACTTCCAGCTCCAGTGAATCTCATCTCCCTAGTCTCTGTGAGCAACCACCCTCATATGCACATAACTACACACAAAATTAAAAGCAATAAAAATAAATATATTAAAATGTGTGCTATACTGTTTGCAGTCAGGGAAATATCAATTAAGACCATGCAGAGGTGTTAATTGATACATAAAGTATTAGTAACAGTTAAGAAATCTGGTATAGCAAGAATGGGAGTAGGTAGGGTTCAACAGAATATATGCTGTTGTGAGACACTACAATGGTATAACTATTTTCAACACAATTTGATAGCACTTCATAAAGAAATTTTGTATTTCATAGAAGTCAGCAACTCAAAGTCTAAATATATACATTTGCCAATAGGCACCAAAACACATGTACCACAAAGAAGTTGTAAGCTGTGTTGCTAATAATAGAAGACAAAACAACTTATCTGTTTATCAGCAAGAGCATTATTTTATAAATTGTATTTTCTTCACACAATGAGAAATCAGCAGACAAAACAAGACATTTTCAGCTACTATAATAAAATAAGTGCATCAAGAACACATTTAATATTTCTTCCTGAATTACATTTTATATGGCTTAGACAAGCAAACAGCAGATGTTTACACATACGATAGCATATATTTTCTTTTTTTCATTTTTAAATTAAATGCAATGATATAATTTCCCCCTTCTATTTTCCTCCCTCCAACCCTTCACATCTCTCCTATTGCTCTCTCTCTCAAATACATGACTTTTTTTCTTTAATTGTTACACACACACACACACGCACGCACGCACACACTGCCCAGTATATTCAGTGTTGCATGCATGTATATAAATGCAAATAAATTCAAAGATGATTAATTGACACTGAATAAACAATTAGTGTGCTCATCCCTGGGGAAGATTATTTGTGTTCCCCTCAACTTCCCTTAGGTACCTGTAGGTCTTTGTCTGTAGGTGGGACTGATGAGAACTTTCCCCTTCCATATTGTCATGTCTTTGGTGTTATGCATGCTCGGGTCTTGATCAGACTGCCATATTGCTGAGGTGTACGAGTGAAACTCCCCTCTCATTTCTAGAAGACTCAATCTCACAGCAGATTTTGTGATTAGTTCTCTAGCTCTTAGAATGTTTCCATTCTGTGTTATGAGTTGGACCTGGGTACTCCATCATGGGTATCTAGTCTGCTTCAATGAAAAATTTCTTGGATAATCTATATATTCGAAAAATGGAGCATTGAAATTACCTAATTACCTATTAATATTAAAGGGTTGATATTAATCTACATCTTTAATTCCATAAGCAAGATTTTTGTGAAATTGGATACATCAGAGACTAGTGCATATATGTTTAGGACTGCAATATCTTCTTTTTGCCCATTGTATTGAAAAGAGGTTTTTTCTCACATAATATATCTTAATTACTTTTTACTCTCCATATACTCCTTCTAGTTCCCCCCCACTCTCACATCCAGATCTATCCCCTTTCATAGAAAATAAACAGGCTTCAAGAGGATAATAATAAAATGAAATGAAATAAGATAAAACAAAAATTAGCACATAAGACTATGACAATACAGACATACAGAAAGAAAAGAGTCCAAGAAAAGGCACACACACACACACACAGCCACACACACACACACACACCAGTTATAGACACAGATAACTAGTCATTTGCCCACTAAGAATTACTTACAAAAGTAGGGAGTAATCTTTACCTCTAAGAGTGGTGCTATAAAGACTAGAGTGACTTAAATGTAGTTGAATACTATTTCCTAAACAGGGGGTATATTCATTAGCATATATTACTTTAAGACATACATTTATTTTATTTGTGCGTTATTATTTCCATGAGTGAGAAGACTCTCTCTCTCTCTCTCTGTGTATGTGTGTGTGTGTGTGTGTGTGTGTGTGGTTGTGTAGATGTGTAGGGAGCACATTTTCATCAAGGAGAAGAGTGACAGTGCTAGGTAATGATTGGTTCAGCCTATGATTGAAGAAGACAGTGTGAGATGCTTTCCAAAACATAAGAAAGAGAAATTAATACTCAGCATCTTTCTCTGAATATAACTTTGGCTTCGCTGAGGACAATATGCAGAAGCATGGAGGCTATTCTAATATTTTGGTTGGGAAATGGTGGTTAGAGACACCTGCTGAATGTGCCGATATATGAGACCAAGGAGAAGAAGTTTTTTTTTGGTTTGAAAAATTAAAGATATTCTGGTACTGATGAGATGAAGATCTAGGAGAATCAATAATTAGATTTTTTTCAAACTATTTCTAGAAATATGTGAAATATATGAGTCTACAGTTAAATTAAACAATTGATTATCTACATTTTAAGCATCCATAAGGGTAACTGGCCAAGGATTTGAAGTATGGATATATTCTTCCAATTGATGAAGTCTAGGGAGTAAATAAATAGTGGTAGAGTCCACCCTTTTCTCATGAGCTAATTATCCAATCTATATGTCCAGTCTATGTGGGTCTATGGGGCATTGTGGGGAAAAACACTAGAATTATAGTTGGAGAAGAGGGATCTAATATCAGCACCCATTCTGCACTTGTCCCAATTATCATTTAATGGCATTCATAAATTAACTGAATTTTCTTCTGTCTTAGAATTCTCAATTAAAATCAGCCAGGGGACCTTTGAAACTAGTATAATATAACATTTTTTATTTGATATTTCACATGAACTGTTACAGTCTTCTACAAAAGCAAATAATGCTTTTATAACTCTTTTATTGATAAAGAAATCAAGTCAGTGAGTTTAGTTGCTGTAATGAAGCTATATAATTAGATTTGGTCCCCTGATTTCTGTAAGTGACTCTAAAAGTTGGCTTCCTGGACAAACAACATCAACATCACCCAAAAAAGTGATGGAAATGAAAATCTCTTGTCTTTACCAAGACCTACTGAAAAAAATAGCATATTCAGGGCTCTCATGCTTATAAAGTTCCCAGAAGATTATGAGAGGCAAGTGAGAGGACTCTTCCAGGAGATTTACAAAGCATAATAATCTTGCCTCTTCACTCTTTTCTCTGTGATTTACCCTGGTGGAATGGCAATATTGGAAAAGTGAAATGCCATTAGAATGGATATCAGGTAGAAGAAAGAGCAAAATCACCAGGTAGCTGTGTTAATGACTAGCTACTAAAAATATGCAGCATCAATGACTTGTCAATAATAACAATTACTTTATTTTCTTTAAGTTGCTCTTGACTTCTTTTTCCTATGTAAATGGTAATTGTGAAATTGAATTCCCATGGGAATGATTGAGAAAGTAGTGGTGAAGAAATTGTTTTCTGTGGAAAAATTATCTACCTACATACTATAAACATGGCTCTGGGGTGTATCATTCTGTGAGATTTCTGTATTCCCTCAGAGAGTTCCATTCCAGACTCTCCCAAAACGAACGTTGCCTTTTCTTCACACATTTCAGTTGAGTTCTTTGCCAATAGTAAGCCCACAGAAGAGTGTGTAAAGAGTAAATTAATATTTAACCAATAAAAATGACTGGAAGATCTAGGCGGTAGTGGTGTATGCCTTTAATCCCAGCACTTGGGCGGCAGAGGCAGGCAGACCTCTGTGTGATCGAGATCAGCCTGGTCTACAAGAGCTAGTTCCAGGACAGCCTCCAAAGTCACAGAGAAACCTTGTCTTGAAAAAAAACTGGGAGAGGGGAGTCCAAAAATTCTTTTAGTCATGGAGGGTTCATCCCAAGTCATCACTTCCTTACCATCATTCCAAGGTCCTTCTACATTAATATGTCTATTTTCTTTTTGGGTTATGACCACCTTCCTGGGCATTTCTACATATATAAGAGGTACCAATACTTAGCTCCTACTTTATTCTAAATTTCTAATTTTGCAGCAATACACAATTTGTAAAAATACAAATATATATCTTCATGGATGGTTCACACCTTTTAAGCCTCTAGATTCCAACGACCTTTGAGCTACTATGTGGCTGTCCTCTGGGCATGGTTATTCCTAGGACTTGTTTATTCTATTATACCCACTCCAGATGTTGTACTCTCTGCCCCCTCCCTAGGCTTTTTAGTTCTTTATGCTGAGTGGTTCACACTATCTACTCCCATGAAACCCTTGACAGTCCAGGGCTTTGTAACCAGTTAACTCCTCTACCTGGCTGACTTCATGTATTCTTTATGGTGCCTAAGATTCATCTGACATAAGTCTTTTGTATCTTACAAAGAAGATGGCATTTAATGAAATTTTAAGTGGTGACATCAGTAGTAGAACATGCTAGATAGGCTGGAACATGGGCAGGTGTATTACTCATTGTTGTGACAAAAATAGTTCAGAAAAAGCAACACAGGGGAGGAAAGGGTGATGTAGATCATGGCTTGAGAGTAGTCATCTTAGAGGTGGCTAGTACATTGTATGAATTGTCTGGAATTGGAGGGAGATAGATACTGATGTTTAGTTCATCTCTTCCTTTCTGCTCAATAGGAGACATCAGCTCATGGGATGGTGCCATCCACATTCAGCAAAGGTTTTTCTTCAGTCAAGTCTCTACAAAATTTTACTCAAAGGTTTTCCCAGAGGGATGTGTCCTAGATGATTCTGAACCATATCAAGTTGACAAGATTAACCACCACAACAGAAAAGCTAAAAACAAACAGATAAAAAGATGCCTAGGCATACATGTACTTGCAGCACTTAGGAGGCAAAGGCAAGAGGGTCAGGAGTACAAGGCTAGTCTTAGCTACATCGGCAGTTTGGGCCTAGCTGGGCTACATGAGAACCTGTCGCAGAAATAAATAAATAAATAAATAAACAAACAAATAAATAAAAAGTTTAGGGAAGGTAGTGAAACAGCAATTAACTATGGGTTCTCTTTCTCTGTTCCACAGTTTTATGTCTCTGTGACCAAATTACCTGAAAGAAACAATTCTAGGAAAGATTATTTGAGTTTGCCATTTTAGTTCATTGTGGCAAGGAATGCATGGTGGAGCATCTCTAGCTTAGTCACAGAATCATGAAGTAGTAGCTATTCTTCTGGTGACATATAGGAAACAGAAACTATGGAATCATGGGTGGATATAACATTTCAAAACTTCCCCCTATTCATCTACTTTTTACAGCCAGACCTACCTCCTCACAGCTCCACAGCTTCCCCCAATCCAGCCACGTGCTAGAAAACAAGCATTCAAAACACACACCTGGATGACATTTTGCATTCTAATACTGAAAATAGTAAGATTTCTTACATTTTGTTTTGTTTTTGAGACAGGTCTCACTCTGTAGTTCAGGCTGGGCTCAAATTCACAATCCTCTTGCCTTAGCCTCCTCAGAACTGGAATTACACATGTGTATCACCATGCCAAGATAATTATTTATTTTGTCCCTCATTATATGAGTGCTTTCTCAAATATGACTGACTTTCCCCTAATTTAGTCAATCATAAAAGCGTGAAAAGAATAAAATGGAGATTGTGTAGAGCTTCATGCAAAAGAGTATCCTAAGAAATCAGGTCAGAAGCAAACTTTGTATATAGAAATGCTTCAAAAAATGGGGAGGTGCAAATGAAAAGAGCTAGTTTGAGAGGCCAAAAAATCCAGTATCATTATCAGTAAACAATGTGATCATGAGCTAAATATCTTGGCAAGTGTTTTTTAGACTTTCTTGCATATGACATAGAATTCACAGAAGATCACCCTACTATGGTCTATGGTCCAGAAAAGTCACAGGGCCTTCCTATATCCAAAAGTAGAGATCTATAATAGAACAGGAACACTGTAAACCATGGTTTACAGTATTCATTCAGAAGATGGGCAGCCTTAGATAAACTTAGAAATCAATGAGTCCTAGTGTGAAATGCTTTTTCTTTTAAATTTTAAAATGAAAACAGGTTGCAAATTCAGATTAAGATTGAGCAACTTGGTGTGGTTCTACAGCAGCCATGGAGGACATTCAGCCCATTGGAATTCCAATCTGCAGTGAGGTGTCTTTTAGAGTTAAGGGATAGTAAAATATAGTTCACACCATCTGGTCTTTGAAAACCCTCTGAACCCACTATGTGACTTCTGAGGGGCTCATATATATTGTTGTTGTCAAAACCAGTCTCTCCTCAATGCCTCCATTCTCCTGTCCTGGTCATTCTATCCCTTCTGATTAGATGCTTCATGTCACTGCATAGGTACTGTCAGCACTGTCTCCAGTGACTTGATACTGGAGTTGGTCATCTTGGAACAAACTTGGTTCTTGCTCATCAAAAGATTTGACTCAGTCAAACTAAAATTTGATTATTATATAAGGATAGTTTTCCGATTTTTGTTTTCTTTTTATTTTGGCATGAAATTTTTGTTGGAAAAATAAATAGATTTAAAATATGAACACCATTGATGAATTAGAATCTGGTCTCACTGGACATTTTTGTCAAATACTACTTAAAGAAAGGGATCATATTTTTGTGCCATGTTTCCCAGAAAGGTTCTTTCTCTTTACTCAAGCATGGAGTGAGTACAAACAAGAATCTCCTGTCCTACTCTACTGTAGTGATAGGGATGGAGAAATGTCCAATAGCTGAGGCAGTAGTAAAGATAATTGGGATGAGAAATCAGGAAATCTGGTCTCATTATTAATCTGTCTAACTATTGATTATATGACCATGATTACAACTTCTAAGTTTTCAAGGACATTTTCTACAGACATTGATATGCCTGATAATCTAATACAGATACAGCAAGGATCTTCTGACGACCTTAATTAAGTGTCTCAACTGGGCAAGACCCTACATTGTTAACCATCAGTAGTTGTTGCTGGTTCATGTACCTACTTAAAAGTGTAGTTCTAAATCATTTGGGATGGGAATAGCAGAAAGTATTCATCTTGCTACTTCAAATGGCATTTATCATTGTTCTTTTGCTCTTGGAAGGTTGGGTTGGTGGATGGGAAATACCTAAGAAAGAAATTAGCAAACATCTTCAACTGAGTTCTCAGTAGTACATATGAGGAAAAAAGCAAAGTAGTTCAGAAGAACTGAGAAAGAATTGTTAAAGCCACTAACTAGAAGAAACTACATAGACATATTATTTTTAAGCAGGATACAGTGTTGATTAGATCAAGAATATTGAGAGGTAATGAACTCATATAACTCTGCATGGGATGTTACAGTATCTCACACTATTTTTAGAATTACTTCCAGTCACTTTGTTATATGCCATTACTTACAGCTTTTTTTGATATAGTCACTCTGTTAGGAATCCAAGACAACTTGATTGACAGCAGTTCCTAAAGTGAGGAGTGAAAGGTGAGTATTTCTTTCAAGAAGCTTACAGGACAGAAGCATGCTCTCATGCACAGCTATACTCTGAGAAAGAAGAAGAGCTGCAACAAAAGAGGAGAGCTACAAGGATTTCTTTAAGGTATAAACTCTGGAGTGAGCTTCAAGTCTGGTCAGGGTCAGGAAGAAAGAGCCTTAAAGAAAATGGAACAGCAAAAGCAAGGGTTATTCTCATTTTAAAGACATGAAATCAGCATTATAATTGCAAAACTTGCAAATATCACAGTCATTGAATGACATGGCAGAATCTGAAACAAAATTGCTGATACCAAAGCCCAATGTCTTGTGTTTCCAACCTTCCTGAAATCAGATGATCATAGAGGCAGTAATAACAGGGAATCCTCACAAAACCACACTCCAGTGAATACCCTTCTCCTGTGCACACATTGCATCATTCTGGCTTCACCATAGCCCTGTTTCACAGGGAGGAAACACATTGGTAGGTTAAGTAATTTGCCTTGGTTATACAGCTGGTAAGGATTTGAACCACAGCATCCCTGATCCCGCCTGTGTTTTGAAATACAGTTAAAGACAGGAGAACTGAGAGATGATGAGAGAGATGGCTATCTTCTAGATGAGCCAGTATCTTCCATGAGAGAGAACCTGAGAACTGGAGCCAAGCACTCTGGCTTCCTTTGTGTCATTAGTCTATCTTGGATCATGAATATGACCCTTTTTTCCTCATCTGCCTCACTCTTAAACCAGGGGAGAAAAATAAATCCCTAAGCTAAAAAACAAACTGTAATTAGGATCCTTATCTCTGGAATTCAGAACAAAAAAATTAAAAAGAAAAGTTGAAAGGATTCCTTTGAAATGTAAAGGCAACTATTTCAGATTACGAAAAGTATGCTAATTAAAAATGATTGATATGTTATTTTGCTAGTGACTCTTGTTACCTTGTTTCAGTTTTATTCATTTCTTGTTGACTAATGAGCACACTGAAACGAAGAGATGGGTTTAGATTGCATTTTAATTTTCTTTAGGATTTCCTGTGTGTTTATATTTTACATTAGTTGTTAAGCAACCCCTCAAGTTTACCACTATGTTCTGATTAATTTGAAACTAAAAAGACAAAGGAAAGAAAGGAACTTCTAATCTGGCTGAGACACAGGGCCTTGTTTGTTGGTGCGTGTTGACTGCTTAAATTAATGGAAATTTTCTTCCCTTAATAATAAACAATTATCATCAAGGAAGCAGAATTATCCCTGGCCAAGTTTAATCACTGATGGATGGTGGGAAAAGTCTTCAGAACTAAAAGCCTTTCCTGTTTCATTTTATTGTTTTCAATTACCAAAACAGGACTGAATCTAAATGCTGGGCCCTGTTCTACCTTGGTTACTTGTTAGGTATTTGAGTTTAGCCTTCAGACCTGGCATCTCAGAGCCTCCAGAGGATTTGTTACATGGAATGGAATTTTGTGTTGCTTTTAGATCCCTGAGAGACAATGTGGAGTGTGCATTTAGAAATGTAACGTGGAACTAGAAAGTGGATCAGCAGTTAAAGCAATTGACCCAACAAGCATGAAGATCTGAGTCTGGTTCTCCATAAATCTAAGTAAAATGCTATGTGGGTGTGGCAGTATGCTTGTAATCCAAGCCTTGTAAAGTGAAGATGAAGAATTCATCCACAGAGCTCAATAGCCAGCAAGATATGGAGAGCAGTGCATTTGTCTGAGTATCTCTGCCTCAGTGAATAGGGTAAAGGATTGCAACAGATCAATGCCAACATCAACCTCAGGTCTCCACATGTACATGGATACATGTGAGTGCATACCTACATATTGTGTGTCCATACAAACAAAAGCATGTTTACAAATACACATGTACACCACACATGAAAATCAAAAAATATAGATCAACCAATCACAAAACAAAAATGTAATGCATACACACACACACACACACACACACACACACACACACACACACACACATACACAGGAAGAGGGGCTCGTAAACTCATAGAAAAATAATCAAGGACTATAAAAAGGAGTTCACATTCACTTTCTGTGCCAACCAAAGAGGAAAACACTAGTAGCAAGGATGTTCAATTTCTGATATTATGATACAGTATTGTCATTCTTGATGGGCCATATGTGGCCTGCAAACCTCAGATTGGCATGCTTGCTTGTAGAAGTCCAGAGTTTAACAATGAACCAGTATAAGCCAGAAGAGCTTGAAACAATACACTCCAAGTGCTAAAAGTCCCTGACTACTGTACCCAACAATACTATCTATTACACTTGAAAGATGAAGAAAAATGACTCATTGACATTTTTTATGAACTGTGTTCCTAGGGCTAGAGAGATGGGTTCGTGGTTAAAAGCATTGGTTACTCTTGTAGAAAACTCAGCTCTGGTTCCCAGAATATTCATGACAGCCCATAAGCATTCATATCTTCAGCTCCAGGGGATCCAACATCTGGCCTTCACAGGTACCAGGTACATATGTGGTATGTATATATACACTCAGATAAGCGTTCATCACATAAAATAAAAACAAATCCATTTTTCTCTTCATTTTTTTAAATTTAAGTGACAAACAAGTTTGTTTCACATGTCAATCCCAGCTCCCTCTCCCTCCCCTCCTCCACATCTCTCCCCACCAGGCCCCACAGTCCCCCACCCAATCTACACTCTGATCCCCACGGACGGTGAGGACCTCCATAGTGGATCTCCAGAGTCTGTCATGTCATACAGGGTAGGGTCTAGGCCCTCCTTCAAGAGCTCAGGCTGAGAGAGCATCTCTCATTGTGGGATGGGCAATCAAAGTCTATTTGTACACCAGGGATAAATACTACCTAAGGCCCCATAGATTACCTAGGGCTCCTCACTGACACTCACATTCAGGTCATCTAGGTCAGTCCCATGCTTTCCACACAGCCATCAATCTGGGGTCCAAGAGCTCCCCCTTGTTCAGGTCAGCTGTTTCTTTGGGTTAAACCAGCCCAGACTTAACTTGTTTTCCCATCATTTCTCCCTTTCTGAGACTAGATTTCAGGAGTTCAGTTCAATGTTTATCTGTGGGTATCTGCCTCTGCTTTCATCAGTCACTGGATATAGGTTCTGTTTCCCAGGCTCTCTGGCAATGGGATTGTAGGCTGGCACTTCCCTGATTCATGCCTAAAATCCATAAATGAGTGAGTACATACCATGTTTCTCTTTTTGTGACTGGATTACCCCACTCGTGATGGTTTCTTCAAGCGCCATTCATTTACCTACAAATTTCAAGATTCCATTGTTTTTTTCTGCTGAATAGTACTCCATTGTGCAAATGTACAACATTTTCTCTATCCACTATTCACTTGAGGGGCATCTAGGTTGCTTCCAGTTTCTGGCTATTACAAATAATGCTTCTATGAACATAGTGGGGCAGGCATCCATTTTTTAAAATATTATTTTCTTTGGGATGGAGAAATAGTGGTTAAGATTAGTAACTAATTTCCCAAAGAACCAAGGTTCTAATCCTAGCAACCACATGGAGACTCACAACTTAATGTAACTCAAGTTCCTAGGGATCCAACACCTCATTTAGCCTCTGACAATATCAGGCATAAAAGGGGTACATAGTACAGGGAAGAATAGAGGAGATGAAGGATGAGAGATACCATAATAGAAGGAGCCATTATAGGTTTGAAGAAAGATCTGGTATTAGTGAGATGTCCAGAGGCCAACAAGGATGACACCAGCTGCCAATCTAATCAATAGTGGAGAAGCTGCCTTAAATGCCCTTCCCTGATAATGTGATTGATGCCACCTACAGCCTTCATCCAGTGGCTGAAAGAAGCAGAGGCAGATACCAACAGCTAAACACTGAACTGAACTCCTGGAACCCAGCTGCAGAGAGGGACGAGTGATGAGCAAGGGCTAATGACTTGGGGGAAACCCACAGAAACAGCTGATCTGAACAAGGGGGAGCTCATAGACCCCAGACTGATAGGTGAGAGGCCAGCAAGGGACTTATCCAGACCCCCTGAACATGGGTGTAAGTGAGGAGGCCTCAGCATCCTTTGGGGCCTCAGGCAATATATCAGCATTTATTCCTGCCATCCAGAAGGACTTTTGGAGCCCATTCCACATGGAGGGATGCTGTCTCTTCCTGGACACATGGAGAAGGGCCTAAGACCTGCCCCCAGATCATATGATAGACTTTTGAGATCCCCCATGAAGGGCCTCACCCTCCTTGGAGAGTGGAGTGGGGGTTGGAGGGGGGTTTAGAGGAGAGTTGAAGGGGAGGGTGGGAGACAAGGGGAGGGAGAGGGAGCTGGGTTTGACATGTGAAGCAAATTTGTTTCTAATTTAAATTAAATTAAAATTTAAAAAGGGGGTACATAGGCATACATGCACAAATAACACTCACATACATAAAATTAGATTTTTATTGATTAGACAGCTTAAGTATTAGCAATTTATTGATGTATACAAGCAACTCAGTTTTCTGTTTTTCAAAACATTTATTGATCCCCCCATCTTTCATTGATTGGGTTTCTCTGATATATGTCTGAGATTCTCAGCATGTTCCTAACAGCACAGGATAAGTCAAGGCTTTCGCATCTTCAGTCCTGTGCCTACCACATATTCTTAGCACTCAGCCCCACACAGCTTCTTCACTATAGCTTGCTTTGATCTTAGACAAGTTGTCAACCATACATCACCTCACTCAAGTCCACCAACAGTCTTCACACTCCTGATATTCAGCCCTAAGCACATTCCTTTTCTCTAGCGTTTTGCCATTCAGTTATCAACCACAGCACAAACTCAGATATAATCTTTGCTCCTTAGCAATGCTAGTTATACTCTACTGTTCTTAGCTGAAGTCCAAAAGATTTCTCTAAGCAGAGAATTTGGGCAGACGCCTGACTCCTGTTGACTATGTGAACACTACCAAGGACCAACACTCTGCTGCTTACTGTCCATTGTCCTTAAAACAGTTTTCTCATATATTGTGTCAAGTTTCACATGTTTTTCGTATATTTGTTTCTATTTCTTTTTCAATGGTTGGGAAAGTTCAGTACCAGCTAGACTCTCCTGTCCAGACAAAAGAACTTCTGTCCTTCTAAGAACTGAGAGATTTAGGTTCATAGAACTAAGAGATTTTGATGCTGCAGTGTCTGTCCTATGCTTCATTGATTTATTTGCCTAATTGGTATTAACATTAGGATATGGAGTAAGGGGAATGCCCCTCTATTTTTTGGTGGGAGTACATGCTTGTACAGCAACTGTGGAAATCAGTTTGGCGATTTCTTAGAAAATTAGGAATCAACCTACCTCAAGACTCTGCAATACCACTTTTGGGCATATACTCAAAGAAGGCACACTCACACCACAAGGACAATTGCTCAATTATGTTCATAGCAACATTATTCATGCTATCCAGATCGTGGGAACAACCTAAATGCCATTCAACCAAAGAATGGATAAAGAAAATGACATATATTTCCACAATGGAGTACTACCCAGCAGTACTAAATGGACAGAACTAGTAAACACCATGCTGGGTGATGTAACCCAGACCCAGAAAGACAAACATAGCATGTATTCACTCATATGTGGATACCAGACATAAAGCAAAAGATACCCAACCTACAAACCACAACCACAGAGAAGTTAGAACCCTCTTCCAGAAACAGATGGAAGCAGATGCAGAAATCTACAACTAACCATTGGGCCAAGGTCCTGGGCAATCGAAGTGAGATAGGAGCAACAACATGACAAAGAAGTCAAGACTATGATGGGGAAAACCACAGAATCAGCTGACCCAAAAGATCACTGACTCTGGTTTGACAAATGGGGAACCTGCATAAGACCAAACTAGACTCTCCTTTTTTTTTTTTTTTGGTTTTACAAGACAGGGTTTCTCTGTATTGTTTTGGAGGCTGTCGGTCCAGCCCAGCCTCGAACTCACAGAGATCTGCCTGCCTCTGCCTCCCCATTAAAGGCGTGCATCACCACCGCCCGGCTAGACCTACCTTAATATAGGTAACAATGATGCATTTGGGGCCATATATGAGGCCGCTGGCAGTGGATACAAGATCTAAGTCTAAAGCACAAACTGACTTTGTGGAGTTCATTTTAAATGGAGAGATACAATGCTCAGCCTAGATACAGGGGCAGAGGGAAGAGGAGCCTTGGTCCTGCCTCAAGATAATGATGAGACAGACTAAATAGACTTCCTAGGGGGAGGCCTTACCCTCTCCAAGGAGCAAATGTGAGGTGGAATGTAGGGAGCAGGAGGAAAGGAAGGAGGAGGAACTGAAATTGCAATGTAAAAACTGAATTAATACATTTTAGAAAATATGAAAAATGAATAAATGAGTTCAGAGCAATGTTTTGTAGAGCCCAGAGCTAGCAAAACAAAATTTATTTTATAATAACATTCATAAGCCAAAAATGGAGGTCTCTTGACTCTGCCTACCTGCTCATATCTTGAAGCAGAGTAGCAAGTAGTCAAGGCTGAGATTGTTCTGACCCAGGAGGCTGCCAGTGAACTCATGTCTTCATATCCATTCTGAAACATGGTACTGAAACAGATTGTGATCTTTTATTAGCTCTAACTTTTATGAATAATTTTATTTAGGCAACATGGTAATTCTAAACATTTGGGAACCATCTTAGTTTGGGTTTCTATTGCTATCAAGAGATACCATGATCCTGTCTTATAAAGGAAGACATTTAATTGAGACTGGCTTATGTTTCAGAGGTTTAGTCTACTATTGTTATGGTAGGAAGCATGGCAGGAAACATGGTAGCATTCAGGCAAACATGGTGCTGGAGAAGAAGCTGAGAGTTGTACATCTTGACCCACAGACAGCAGAAGGAGTCTATGTGCCACACTGTGTATAGTTTGAGTATATGAGAACTCAGTGTTCACCCCACAGTGATACACTTCCTACACACTTTCTCCAACAAGGCTACACCTCCTAATAGTGCTACTCCTTATGGGCCAAGCATTCAAACATATGAGTTTATGGGGACCATACCCATTCAAACCACCACAGGAACTGACCGTATTTTGTCTCAGTGTATGAAGAAAACTAAACCACACTCAGAAAGTATTCCGTGTTTCTATTCACACAGACTCTAGGAGATAGAGATGACAGGAAAGAACAAGGGATTCAGGGATGTGTACAAAAGGACAGAAATAAAAGCAGTTGAACGGGGGAGACATGACTATAAAATTCTGTGATATGTGTATGTAAAAATGCCACCATGAAACCTGTTATTTATACAATTACTGTATAATGGTGAAGTTATCTATTAAAATGTTCTTTGACATATCAAAAAAATTGTTTCCTGCCTTTTATAATGTGTTTTGGTGTTTTCCCTGCCTAATTATCATTTTTTCAATATTTGTGTGTTAGCATGACCTTTTTATGATTGAATGACTTCAACTGAGTCTCAAGTGCCGGCAATATCGTACTTTTAAAATTAAATTACATTGTAAAATGATGAGTGGATCACATCACAAAAAGCAGCAGGGTGGGAAAGGGGTCATCACATCTGTCAGAAGCTCACAACTATTGCTGTTATAAGCAAGAATCAGAGACCTGAAGAAAAAATGTCAGGACACAGATATCATGTGAATTGTTACTGTGCAGATACTGGATTCAGGATAACAGTTTGTAATTCACATCATTTAACATTGAACAAATTCAGATAAGGAAGAAACTGATGTTTCTGCCTTAGAGGGAAAGCATGCTCACACAATTCAGTATGGAGTTTTTAGAGCTTTCTGATTTACCAGCTCCTGTCATTCATTGATTTCGTTTGGTTTTGTTTTAATGACAAAGATGACATCTATTTACTTATCTTTCTATGTTCATTCAGTATCAGCATATATTTAGATACAGCTTACAAATTGAAAATACTCCACAATTCCTAACTTATATCCCCATATCCCTGCTATTGTTAACAACCATGGACTTTTCAAATTTATTTATGCCCGTGCTGAACATTGCTCATTGGCAGCAACAAATCTTAGGTTACTTTCTTTTCCATAACCTATTTCTTTTTTTAATATCATTTTTTATTTTAATTTTAAATAGCTTGTTTTACATGTCAAACAACCTATTTCTTTTTTTCATTGCTTTGTAATGAACATTAAAGGTCTTCATGGAATCATAACTTTTTCCTGGGTGTGGTATCATTTGCCTTTAGTTCCAACAATTGGGAGACAGATGCAGATGGATTTCTGTGAGTTTGAGAATAACCTAGTTCATATAATGAGTTCCAGGTGAGCTGTGGTTATATAGTGAGACCATAACTCAAAAACAAACCAGAAAGACAATAGAAATTTTTGATGTCAAATTTTTGCAAAGAGCTGGAATACATAAAAACTTTCCTTGTGACTATAATACTTGAAGAACAACTGAAAGCAAACATTGCACTGAGACTCATAAGAGTCAAATGTTCATGTTGTTCTGAAATACCTGTTTCTTGGAGGTCAGGTGTTTTTGGAAATATAAGCTTATGTTCTTTGACTTTCCCTGGGCCTGTTTCCTGTAGCCTGTCTTGTTGACTTAGGTATCTCTACATCCATTTACTACACAGATCTGTAATCACATTCTTAATCTAAGCCTTGCTGTGTTATCTGCCCATTTATTTAACAGCAAACAGATCCCTGATACCTTCTCTTGGAATATACTGCTTCAGGTTGCTTAAGCTTCTCCTTCCCATGGCATTATCTTTCTTAGTTTTGGTCTTTCTGCAATTGTATCATAACCTGTGTGGACATCTTCTCTGTACATTCTTCAACAGAAATATTACCTTTGGTCTCTTCATCTGCACAACAGAAAGGTATGCCCAGGTACACCATTCCTGTACATATTGAGTGTTCATTTGCCTGTCTTCTCTAGAGGGAAAGGAGGAGCTATCCACAGTTATCTAATGAGTCAAGACCATAAAAAGAAGGGGCTAAGAACCAGTTACCTAACCATGTATAGCTTTGCTTTCCTTTTCCTTTTAAGGTTAAGGTGCAAAATAGAATTGATTCCCCTCCTTCCTTGCTTCTGGAGATGAAAGATAGCAACAGCTGATTCATGTCTCGCAGTTCTCCTAAACTAAATCTGAGTGAAGGACAGAGTTACATGATGAAGAAAACTTTGCTAAAGGCTGCCTATGTTTCAAAACAAGAATGAGCAGGGCACTCCAAAGTAATGTTACTTTACAAAATCTGTTAGTGTTGGTTCTGGTATCACTTGATAGACATGTGCCAGTGAAGCCTTTCTAACATTTAACCATTATTAATTCAAGAGGGAGAGAAAAGGGAGGGGATAATGGGAATACATATTCATAATTGTTTCCATAGCCCACAAAGCCATCAGAATCACCTAGCTTTAGTCTGGAAAAAATGTGGTACTTCTATCTCCAGGGAAAATGGTGTTGTTTGTAACAAATTATATCTCAGCTCTACCAAGGCTGATGTTTTACTTCCATGACTTCTTAAGAGTTAAAGCAAAAGAAAATTCTTATAAATTCAGTCTCTGTTGTGTGTACTCTCCTGGCACCTTTCTGTGCATTAGTTATTGATCTTTGTGTGGATAATCTTTCATTTATCAAACTTGGGAAACGATGCCTGTGAGGAGTTCAATAACTAACTGGCTTAAGATGCTGAGGTCATGTAGGAACCACTTAATGTAATAATCAGGCAAGCGGCTCTGGCTAGTACTCTAGAGATACTCAAAGTGTGGTCTGTATCTGGGAGGATGTGTATCATGCAGAAGCTGGTCAGAAATGCAGATGTTCAGGATCGACACTGAATCAAAATGTCAGATTATTTATGTGTTTGCTAAAGTTTGAGAAACCCTGAAAATCAAGGTCAATTATAGAAAGGGATCAGAAATAGCTTTCAAACTGTGTGACAGGAGCAGATTCCCAAAGCTCTTGGTCATGCCTCAGCAGACACATAGGTGGAGTGTATCTTTGGGACTTGGGGACTTGTATTGAACAGTGTCATGCAGACACATGAGTTTCCTGACTCATTGTAAATGTCTGCTGAATGCTGACTCATTGACACATGAGGGGTAGTGTGGATTTTAAAGGCAGATTAGGATTTGTTTTGGTTTGATTTAAATCCAATCTTTCATCATACCACATGGCCTTCTAAAGCAGTCATTCCTTACCCTGGGAATTATTCGCTTTTCATGCATGAGTTACGAATTTAACAAAGACAACTTCAGTCACCAGTAATTTAAGGTCAGCTTTACTGGTCTTCCCCACTGGTGAGTTTCTCTGTGGATCAGGTTGTTTTAAGACTCAGATTTGGAGTCTATTCCCTTTTCTCTGAGGCAAAAACAACTTCTGTAATTATCATTGAGAACTGGGGAATGGAAGGTGCTTTTGCTTAGGTTCTGGATCCATAGTAACCCCCACAAACATAGCTAGACATACGAGGAACACTTGGCAGCATCAGTCAGATCAGATTGTTCTCTCAATATTGTGAGGCAGGAGTGATGGCCCTGGTCAATACATGCTAAACCTCTAAACATGGTGGTCATGGCAAAGCACACATTTTCTCTTCACTGTGCTTCCTGTGTTCATTCTTAGTCAATGGGCTGTGAACTCAAAACAGGCTAATATTAAAGAACTGAAGATTTCCTGAAGAAAAATAAGATGTGGTTTGGGAACAAAAGACTTTGATTCTTGAGTGGAAGCAGCAACCATTATTTGTTGAGTCTGAACCACACACTCCTTTGACTCCATGAAGTGCATTACTTACTTATCCTTGAAAATTCTTTCCTCATTTGAATTTGAACTTCAACATCCTATAAAATTGACAAGGATGTTAACAAATAGGACATAGGAAACAACCCCTGGTCCTTTTGTTTTGCTTTACTTATCACACAAGCTTGAAATATCCCATGAAATTATGTGTATTGAAGACTTGGAGCTGATTTATTCAGCTGGTATTTACATAGTCATATGTAGAGTTAAAATCTACCATGGTAAGGAAAATAGCACTGTTTCTCACTGAGGGTTGGTCCTAGGTCTGCCATTTATCAGGACTATGATAAGATATTTTTCCTGCAACAAATCCACCTGGCAGTGGTTCTTCACACATTAGCCGCATGGCTCTTTCAGTGCTTTCAGAGGCATGGGTCTGGATGCTCCTCTTTCCTGATACTTAACCCTTATTTATGATCAGTTCAAACCAAGGTCACGGCTCACATATTTGTAGTGAGATTTAAATTTATTTTGATTTAGCCTCAAAGTCCATCTTCTTTCTGTAAGTGACATTAGCTATTAGGACTTTTAAGTTTTAGCAGGGACATACATCACCAGATTTTTTTGTTTGTTTGTTTCAGTGTGGATCCAGAATATTTGCATTTCTGTTCTGCTCCCAAGTGATACAGATCCTCCTAGTATGTGGACCATATTTTGAGCAGGAAGTCTATGGTGCAATAATTCTGGGCTTAAACTTCATGACCAATAATTTATAGTCACATTTTCATAAATTAAAATTTATGAGTAGATTTCTCCTTAATAATGCACAAGAAACGGGAAATGAGTGGCAGATTCAATGGAATAAGACACATATGAGCTTAAGTAAGTGTTTGTCCTGGAGCCTAGTCTCCTTGCCCATAAAAGGAGTACCCTGTCCACTTCTTCATTGCCATGAGAGTCCATGCCTATACTAAGATTGCCCTCAAACTTTCGGTGATCTGCCTATGCCCAGATTCTCATCTCTTGTGAGAGCTCTTTCAATAGGAATTATTAGTGACCATAACAACTGACAAGTGGCTTTGATGCTCAGAGTCTCTGCTTAAGTGTTAAAAATTTCAGAGTCCAACTCTTTGGGAGAAGCCAGGTTTTCAAAAGCCACTGGCAACCAATGTCTCATTTTCAATGACATATCTCTGGTGTATGTCTGCCTCTGTTGCATACATTCTTATTTCATCTTTCCCCATGATATGGCTCGATGTTGGCATTGCTGGTTTGTGGGACTAAGCTTTCATGAGGATTATGTCCTGGTGGTCAGTTAAGTAGAAATATAATGGAGGGGAGAGTGTAAACAATAAAGGAACAAGAGAGAAAGGAAAGACAAGGCAACACCATCTCAGTTTCAAGAAGATAGAATGAAATCAGACACAACATCTAGTTGTAGTTAGATTTCAATAAATGATAATTCCTCCACTAGCCTGCCCATATCCTCCTTTCCCTCTACCTTCAAATTTTTATCTAATTTTTCATTCTAAGCCCACATTTACTTGAATTACCTCTGTCAAACATGTATGGTTTGAAAGAAAAAGTATTGACTCAGAACCCCGAAGGCCAAGCTGTCAGAACAAAGGAGATTTATTTGTCTGAGAGGGATAGAGGGCAGGGAATAAGAATCAACGACAGAACATAGAGGAGAAGGGAGAAGAGGAAGGGAATAAGGGGGATAAAGGACTGCCTCTGGATAGAGAGGTGACAGAGTTGGCCCACAGGAAAATGGTAGTTTCTAAAGGTACAGGGGGAAATACCATCTTAGGATGAGATGTTTAATTTTAATTTAGCATATAAATTGGGTGAGCCAAAGGGCACTTTTGATAGCTGGATTCCAATGCTTGGATAGCTGGACCTTGGCAGTCAGCCTCATGAGGAGGCAGTGGACAACAAGGGGAGAGACCTTGGTGGCCAAGTTTATTAATCTAATACAATAGTATTTTAGCAAGAGAGGGGGATGGGAGAGAAGGGCAAGGCCTGCCAGAGCCATGTTTGCCAGGCCCTGACTGACTAGAGTCCTTTCATGGGTACATATAGATGTATGAAATAAATGAATAGATGAATAACAATAGACTTGTAATTAATACAAGTATTTTTACACTTTTCAGTGCTATGTTTCTACCTTTTCAAATCTCTTAATTTGGTCTCATGATGTTCATATACTACTTTTAGCCTTTTTGATAGATACATTTGCTTCTATCATTTGTTCTTGTACTCTTACAACTTATTAGTATGGCTGAAAACTTCTCACGGGCCAAAGATCATTCTGACTCTCTCTGAGCCAGCTATAGTGTTCGTTGAGGTAATAGACAGTAGAAAGAAGGGAAGAAAGAGTAGAGGGAGAAAATGGAAGAGGCTTGAAAATGTTCATCCCTTTACATATTAAGGATGGCCTATCCTGTCTGGCATTCAGGAAGGGGTCAGTACATATTCACCAAACATGTAACTATCACAAACACATGGGAAGATTCTCGAATGCAGAATAAACAACAAGAAACATTTTCTTCTAGGGCTTGCTAAGCTAAAACCAATGGTATCTAGAGAAAGTAGGAAGACAGAAGTCAAGTTTATTCCAGCCAAAGATGTCAAGCTGTCAAGTTAGAGTCTGTCCTGCCTCTGCAGGATAGTGGTTACTAGGGCAACAACAGTGCCAAGGCTTTGCATTCGTCTGTTTTTCCATTGATAATTGCTAATGTGAACAGTGCTGCCTTGCACTTTACACCTGCCTGGCTTGTAAGTCTCCTTTAATTGGATGTGCCAAGATTGAGGAAAAAGTAATCTGCCCTTTCAGGACTACTGACAGGGAGATGAAGTGTTGTTTGGGCCTTTATTGTTACAATTTTGCTGACAAAATTACTATGAACTGTCTTCTCAGAATGCATAGCCTGCCTTTGTTGACAGAACTCTAGCATTTATCTTCTTGGGGTAGTATATTAAGTCAGAAGAAACTGATGAAATGTTGGCAGCAGCTTGGTGAAAATTCACTCCGCTTTATTATCTCACTTTGTTTTATGTTTTGTGGGTTTCAGAAACAGGGAGAAATATGGGATTGTTAGGAGTTTGATCTTGAAGACATGAGGAGTGTGGAGGAGTGGAGGAGGCAAAGAGATAGTAATCTACACTGCACACGGTATTATATTCAGATGGCCTATCTGTGACTCCTGGTCTTCATCTTCCCAGCAAACGTATCAGGTGTGTTTGTATCTTCAAGCAGGAGATATAAAATCACTCTGATGGTGAACTCATTGGCTTCAGTTATCAGAGTGAAATGAAGATGTGCTACTAGCATTGAATTTAGGTCTTCCTGATGATAAAAATATGGTCCTTCCTCTGTTCCAAGCTCCCTATGGGAACTCAAACAAATGACTTTCCTCCCAACTTCATCTTCCCCTTGTGATTCTCTCTCTCTCTCTCTCTCTCTCTCTCTCTCTCTCTCTCTCTCTCTCTCTCTCTCTCTCTCTCTCTCTCTGATATTAGAAGGCATCTCAGAGTGTTCTATTCCCTTCATGTGACAGTTAATCTAGTTTTTAAAAAATTAGTTTCCATTCAGAAAACATTCAGCAAGTAGCCAGTTTCAGTGGTAAGTGCTAAAAAGACAAATAGAGAATCTAGTTTGTTGTGTTCAAACACCACATGTCAAGGGCATTCTAGAAAGTGAGATCATGATGAAATAAACATTCCTCAGAAAGAGGCAGTTTAAGGACAAAGACTGTAGTTGTGTGCACTTTTGAACACCAAGAAGGAGGAAAGTTAATAGAGGGTACTAAATGGTTCTGAGAGTCAAGGATTGACATATTTTGCTGGAAACCATTCCTGTTAAGCCTCAGAAGAGTGTACTACAAGTAGAGAAATACAGAATATTTGATATTTCAACAATAAGGGGCATATTAGAGACCTATGAAAGAGGCTTGTAACATATATATATGTGTGTGTGTGTGTGTGTGTGTGTGTGTGTGGTGTAGACATAGACCAGAGAAGCAACAGCAGCAAATCTTTATTTCCATTCTTCATGGCAAGGGTAGCAAAACTTTGCTGTAATAACCAGAGATAAAACATTCCAGATTTTATGCATCTTTATATGTTACTGCTGCCTTTTCTCTTCTTCTACTTCTTCCTTTCTTTTTCTTTCTCTATCTCGTAATGATATACTATTTCCCGATGCATGTAACAAAAACAGCTACAATCTTTATTTGGTTCCTAGTCTACAATCTGCCAAATCCTTCTTTATATCATGTTCTACAAGTCACCACTCTCTTTGATGAGTAGATACGTTTTATTACAATCTCTTAATTAAGGTCAATATATATTATACCATTAATCAGTAAAAATACCTACTGATGAAGTATAAAGGACTGGTACCTGCTCCAAAAGATATGACAGACTTTGAGGATCCCTCATGGAAGACCTCACCCTCTCTGGGGAGCAGAAAGGGCATGGGATAGGGGATTGGTGTGGGAAGCAGGGGAGGAGGAGAGAGAGAGGGAACTGGGATTGACATGCAAAACAAACTTGTTTCTAATTTGAATAAAAATTCTGAAAAAAAATCTCTAGTGAATTGTATATGACATAGTATAGCTATAAATCACCTGCCTAGCTGGAAAATTCCTAAAAATGTCATGCAGCCTATATATATTAGTCAGAGTTGTGTTTTATTATTACTTGTTTTAAAAAATTGAATTAGATGTGAAGCTATTGACCCACAAGACAGTCAGCATATTCCCACTCACACCACCTCCAGATGGGTCTTCTCATCCTGCACAAGCAAGATTGCAGCGCCATAAGTGAGAAGTAGCTCATCGTTTGCTTTTCTTCCGGTTTACTGTTTTAACACTCTAAGCCAGCTGATAAGGTCATGTTGAATCTTGGTGTTATCATCTACCACATTATCCTTGAAACTATTTTGCCCAAAGATGTTGGAATGGCTACTACTGGGCCTTATCATTTAGCCACCAACTTCCACTGTGCCCTTCCAGAGTCTTGGACTAGGGAAGGGAATCAATACTCTCACTGCATTATTGAACAGCTCTAATTGCTGGGGAAAAATCGGATAAATGAAAGGAGCAAACACATGTTCACAAGCTACCAGCAATTAGTGTATGTAACCTTATTCTTCAGACATTTAAGAATAGTGTATAGTCTTGTATTTGCTTTACAAAATGGAAAAATTAATGAAAAAATATATATGTATCCTTGAATCTTAATTTTATATATGTATACACTTAATTTTATAATATATAAAATACATAATGTTATAATAATATACTTAATTTTATATATACACCTCCTTGCCTGGTAGGAAGTATAGTTAAATCTGTAGCCCCTCTGACCGTACATGCCCATGATATGTCCTCAGTTCCAGTTACCTCTTTAGACCCAAACTTCTTTCTGACATTGAGCCAAGGATCTTCCTATGTGTTTCATTCACTCATCTACAGGAATAGCACAGGAAAGGCTTGCTCCTTCTACTCTGTCCTCAGCTGTGTGGAGACAGTGTTCCCTTCATCACAGTCATGATATATTCCTGTGTCCTCTCAACGTGGACAGCTTCCCTTCCTCGTGATCATCACTGTACATTGATCAAGACCCACTTTGTCTTTTTCCTACAGACAGTATCCATATTTTAGTATGGGACTTTACTTTTCACTGAAAACATTGATGAATAACCATTCATGCTTTTGCTCCTTAAGTCCAGGGCCTGCGTGAAAAGGTATCACACTTGTTACCTTATTTCATCATCATAATTCCCTGTGAGTTAAACACTGTTCTGGTTATCTATATTTTAAAAGTAGGGAAACATACTCTAGCAAGAGCTTGGTAAATTAGCATAAAATCACACAAATGTGAGAGGAGAGCTGGCATTTGAACTGAGTGGTTCCTACTTCAAGCTCCCCACCATGCTGCTCATAAAGTAGCCAGATGTTTCAGTAGTGGAAGTTTAAGACCCGGCTCTCCTTTTTTATTATTTAAATTTATTCACTTATTTTACATCCTGACCACAGTTTCCCCTAACTCCTGTCCTCCTATTCTCTCTACCTTCCTCCTCTCTGCCCTTTCCTCTATCTATTACAGGCTCTTCTGCTAAACTCAGTTCCAACTGTCTCCTTTTGTCAAACACTTAAAAACACTCTCCACAATGCTCTGTTCTTTCAGAATTTATCTTATCTCCCCCAAGAAGGATAATTTAGACCAATAACAGGAAGAAGAAAAAAAATGGTCTTATTTGACTCTGTTTCTCCATATATATAATGGGAAACAAGCAACACATTGAACAGGCCTATCTTGAAATAGTCTTGATTGTTAAACCAGTGTCCTAAGTCACAGCTGAGTAGGTCAGTCCTAAGCATCAAGCTTCTGTTTTTCTCCTTCTTCCTAAAAGCATTTGCTTTAAATATCTAGAAACAAACAGTCAGGATCATGAATGTATGCCAGTACTCAGTCACCTATCATTAACTGCTTAGCAGGTATAGCATTTGGTTTCTACACTGAAGGAACAAAGAGAATACTGATGTGTTTATGAAGGTGAAGGATAAGGAGCAGGTAGTACAGTAGGATCCCAGAAGTCATGTTTCCCAGAGTGAAGAATTATATGAATGTTGTAGAATGAATGGGAATCATTCAGACACCAGGGAGGGAAAGGGGGCCTTTTATCCACAGTCTGTACTAGTATATGAGAAAAGTGTGGAGAACACAAGTGTTGGTTTGTTTAACAATATTGTTAGTTTTCCGCTTCTAGGAAACTATACTACCTGTAGTTGCCTTTGCTGTACTAATTCTTCTGTAATAGCCAAGCAACACAATGAAAACTAACATTAGTACATCTTCAAAAATCATCCTAAAATATTTGGGTGCTTTCTTTTTCCCTCATTGTTTTCTAATCATTACTAATGGTATTCTATCAAACTTTGTTTATTATTGTGAATTCACTAATCTTAAAAAGTTCAATATTTCTGCTTTGGTGTTTGCTTTCACACATCTTTCTTCAGTGGCTATTATTTTTATATTTGGGTGTTGAATTTTAAAACTTTTTTACAGAATATACATGCGGAGAACGTTCATAAAGTATACTTCTATGTGGACTTCAAATAGAAGGCTTTGATTCAAATCTTGAAACTCTAGATATTATTGTTATCATCATCCAATATTTAATTGCTCTAGTTTTTGTTTATTTTGTTTTTCTTCTTGAGTGGGAATTAACTACTTCATGTTAATTGTCATTAGCATGACAATTTTATATATACATATATATCCTAGTCATTGAACTCAATTTCAATCTACTAAAGTTGACAAGTGTTATTAATAGATACTACAAACATACATTTAAATACATATACTTATTTTGAATTGGTTTTATTCTGAGCCAAGAACAAAGGCATTGTTTTCTTTAATTCAACCTTTGTATGTTCATTGTTCGATAAATTTTCCACAAAACTTTACAATGAAGCAGATGCAATTCACTCATTCCATTTGTCAAATATATTTTTTGACACTGTCCTATGTACCTAAGCAGCTAATGATCTTAAAAGGGAAGCATCCGTACAAGCATAATATGTTGATTTGTATGGTATGATAACAACTATTTCTGGACAAGGGCCACATGAACTTTTGTAGGATTCAAACCCCCAATAGTCTACCCTAACTTTTTTCCCTCTTCTTCTGGTTGTGTGATCCTGGTCTTAGCTCCTTCATGTGCTCACCTTCTATTTTGTTGTCAGGTTGCTTCCTTCCTATCCTTTACTTCTTCTTAAATGTCATCCTACAAGAGAAGGAATGCCATCCATTGGCCTGTTTTCCCTCAGTTTCCTGTCTTCAGCACCTTCATCAGTTCCTGCATGACACATGCAGAGTTCTTGCTGATATAGACCTCCTTTGAACCTTGAGCTAGAAAAAAACAAGTTGGGTTGTTTTCAACAGTGTCCACACAACCTCTGCATGTGCATGTGCCATATGAGAGATGCTTTATGTACTAAGTGTTTGATGAATAAAAGTCAAAGGTAATAGATAGTGGGGCTGCAACTCAACTAGAGTTAGGATTCAATATAAGGGAAAGAAATAATTAGTGGTTTGGTATTACAATTTGTACACAAGCATACAAGTCTTGAAAAGATTCAGATTCAAATTCTAATCCCAGGTGTTTACCAGCACCACAATTATTTGTAAAGTGGAGACAATAGCATGATGCTATAGAGTTGTGAGGAATGGACTGAAGATATGTGAGCCATGTGGATAAATGGAGAGCTAGCATGTTACCTGTTCGCTCTTCTGTAGTAAGAGGATTTGTGCCTGAGCAGTCTGGGACCACTTCAGCACAGCAGCTCCCCACATCTCAGCTAAAGAGTGAGAGGCAGTGGTGTGACCTAGAGCACCGGGATGCTGGGAGGAAAATTGAATTGTTGTAAAGTCTTTGAAACTACAAAGTGCCTACAGCAAGTTTTTGTTGGTCAAAGATTTACAATTTCTTCTTCACAGTATCAGGATGATGTAGAAATAATAGGTGATCTTTATATCAGACACCAGCCTAAATGTTCTATGGATAACTCACAGAAACCTAAAAAGTCTATGAGCTATTTATTCCCTGACTTTACAAAGGAGGAAACTGAGGCACAGAATGTCAAAAACTTCCTTCCATGTCTCAGAGTTTGTACTTGATACAAGGTGACTCTTTGAGCCAAACTTTAAGGCAACAAAATCCATTCCTACTCAGGATATCACATAGCCTGTGTGTAGTGAGCCCTGTGCATTTTTAATGGAAAACGTAGATTCAAATTTTACTCCATTGTTCCCTAGTTACATGGACCTGAGCAAATGTGTAGTCATTCTGAGCCTGTTTCATCACTTAAAAGATGGAAACACAATGATATCTAGTTTGAAGGGACTGTGACATTCCAATGAATTGGCGTGTGTTGGGTGCCAGACTTGTAGTTGGTGTTTGATAAAGTGTAACAAATGTGATTTCTCTCAGTGACACTAGCTGATCCACTAGCTGATCTTGACAGGATGGAGATTTTACAAGACTTGATGGCTTTTAATTGAGAAATATGCATCCATGACAGGTAATCAATATGCTCATTTGGCAGCCAGGTTCTAGATGAAATAAAGCTAAATGATGGCGTAATTGAAATATACAAATAAATACCCTGCAGAAGCCAAATACACTTGCCAGCCTGCTCCATCACAACCACAGGGCTGGTTTTATGTTTTGGAATGTGTCCCCAAGATATTTTTTTCTCCGTGAATCTGAGAACAACGAAACAGATGTGGCATCTTTCCTGCTTTGCCCCTCCCTTTTTCTGCTCTCTCCTTGCATCTCAGTTTTCCTCTGAGGAAGAAGCAGGAGCGTAGGATGTCAGACTGACTTCAAACATGCAGGACACTATATGTGGATCTCAGTGACAAATAGGGTCCCTGAAATGCACTCTGTTTTCTCTTTCTTACAGTCACAGTGAATGACAATGTCTAGTGCCTTTAACAGGGAGACAGACCCAAAAAGCAGACTATCAACAGGCTCTGGCAAATCTTTGTCAAACGTCTTTCTCTTCTCTCATATTAAAGTCTGTGGAATACTAAATGAGCAGCAGGATGACTTTCTGGCTAATAATCACAGACAGGAACCTTCGCTGTTCCGGTATTCACAACTATTGCTATGTCATGGGACAACAGCTGACTCATGAAAACTTTAGTTGATCTTAGTTAAAAACATAGATTCCTTGCTCATAAGATCTGTGACTTTGGGGAAGAACTCTCAGTCTTGGTGTTTTGAATTCCACACCTGCCCACAGAAGATGTCCACTGCACGTCTATTTGGGTTACTGGGAGGAATGGAATTCATGCAAACTTCTGACTCTATTGGTTCATACACAATAAGCTCACACTAGAGATTAGTTTTACTATTATAAGTATAAATTTCAGTCAGTCTTCTTTTTCACTTTTTTATTACTTTAATGTTAAATAGCTTGCTTCACATGTCAATACCATTTGCCTCTCCCTCCCCTCCTCCCTCCCCTCCTCCCTCACTCCCCCATCATCCCCTCCAGCCTCCTACCTTATCCCCACTTCTTTCCACATAGGGGATATCCAGAGTCTGTCATTTCACTCAGGGCAGGGTCAGGCACTCCCCGAAGAGTCCAGGCTGAGAGATCATCCCTCTTTGCGTTATGGACACAGGAATCCCATTTGTATGCCAGGGATAAACACTAATCTGCTGCCCAGGGCCCCATAGGTTGCCCAGGCCTCCTCACAGACTCTCACATTCAGGGGGTCTGGATCAGTCCCATGCTGGCCTCCCAGCTGTCAGTCTGGGATCAAAGAGCTCCCCCTTGTTCAGATCAGCTGTCTCTGCTGGTTTTGCCAGCCCCTTCTTTGCCAATTTGCTCACCGTTCCTCTCTCTCTGTCACTGGTTTCCGTGGGTTCATTTCAGTGTTTAACTGTGGGTGTTTGCCTCTGCTTCCATCAGTCACTGGATGAAGGCTCCAGGATAATTATAGACATTATAGTTCATTATTAGGAATGGGCATTTAAGGTGGTCTCTCCACTATTGCTTAGCTTGCCAGTTGGGGTCATCCCTTTAGATCACTAGAGGTCTCACTGGTACCAGATCTCTCTTCTAACCTATGGATCCCTCTATTATGGTATTTCTCATCCTGTTCTCCCCCTGTTATACTCCCACTCAACCTTCCTATTTCCCCATGACCTATTCTCTCTTCCTCTTCTCCCCCTCTCTTCTTCCCGGCTCCCACTCCCCCCCCTCAGTCAGTCTTCTTATAAGTGGACTTCATTTGAGTCAATCAGTTTTCTATATGATATTTTCTGGTAGGACAAGCAAGGGCTTTAGAGACACATGGATGCAGTATTAGGATTTTTCTTTGTCCTTCTGCTGTAGGGCCTTAGGCATAGCACACCTCTCTTGATTTTTAGTGTCCTCATTTGTCAGCTCTTTAAAGAATGTGCATAAATGTCTCCCCCTGGAAGGGTCTAGGCCCTGCCCTATATGAAATGACAGACTATGGACACCCCCATGGAGGGCCTCACTCTCCCTGGGGGAATGAGGGGATAACGGGGGGGGTTGGGGGGAGGGCACAGGAGGAGGGGAGGGAATGGGAGAGGGACCTGTAACTGACTTGTGAAGCAGCCTCGTTTCTTATCTAAATTTAAACTGGAAAATAAAATATATATATATATAAAAAAGAGATAAGTTCCATGGAAATTACTGAGAATAAACTTTATTGAGTAAATTTAAAAAAAAATGTCTCACCCTGGAAATCTGAACTTTTAGTTCTAGATAAAGAAAAGCACTTTATATATGGAGTTGTCGCTAGCTGTTCTGTGTCCATGAATGTCTCATAGGAGCGTGTTCTAAAACTGCTCCCCAAAGAGTCAGGTATAGGAATGGTTAACTGGAAAAGGCTTTCAGTATAATTCAAGACACTCATTTCACAGAGAAAATATACAGCGTTGAAATAAATTAAGAGACTGTGCCCAGAGAACATTGCTAACGAATTAAAAGAAATGTCTGAACTCTAGAGGAGGGCCCCACTCTCCTGCAGTAATCCATAGTCTATCCTGTCTAAAGAAAAATAAAGATAACAAAATAAGTAAAACAGTAAAACAAATGTTTAAAAATTGAAGTGGAAGGAAAGGAGGAAGGAAGCAGGAAGAGAGGGAGAAATGAGGAAAATAGGTGGAAGAAGGAAGAGGAGAAGGAAGGAAGGAAAGAAGGAAAGATATGAGGGATAGGAATGAAGATGACAGGATGGGGGATATAGAAAAACTGGAATGGATTATGAGGCCTCCACGAAGCCCTTGACAGTCCTTTGCTGTAGAGGACTGTGATGAACACACAGAACACCAGGCGCCAAGGACTTGCTTACCCGCTCTGCCACCTAGGGGCTGTGCAGTCAGACAAAAGGTTCTTTACTTCTCCATCTCTTAATCTGCCAGTAGAGCCATTATGAAATGTTACTGTGAGGATGAAAGAAATGATTGGTGTCACATTACAGACATGGATACTAGTGCATGTACCAAACACGTAGAAGAAGTTCAATGCATTTAGGCATTTTTTATTCAATATGATATCATCATATTTCTCCAACTTTCAAATCAGTGGGCTTGAAGCCACTGAAGATTTTTGATTTGTTGATTTGTGTTTGGTTTTGTTTTTTCTCAGTTAGTTATCATAGGGATGTCACTGATGAGATGTTGAGAGATTTGCAAATGAATGAAGAGATGGAGGGGAAGCATAGAGGAAATCATCAGGAATATGTGTGCAGTGTTTGCTATGAACAGAGCGCTACATGGAGTGCTCTTTGCATAGGTTTAATGTTTATCATAAACCAAAGGTTTATGGTGTGTTTAGCCACTATTACCTCCATTTCACAGACAAGGAAAAGGAAACTTTGGATAGTAATTTTACTGAAACATTTTCAAGATTTAGATTATTTATGTTTTCAGATGTGTGTGTATTTGTGAGTGTGTGAGAATGAGTATATGTATGGCTATGTGGTCATATGTGTGTATATATGCTTATGTGAGAGTGTATGTGTGTGAGTGCGTGTTTGTGTGAATGTGTGTACATTTGCACATAAATACATGGAAGCTAGAAGAGAATTCAGGTTGTTTTCCTCTACCTATTATTTTGAGACAGGAGGTCACCTTGAACTTTTGTTTTCTTGGCTAGGCTGGAAGCCAGCAAACCTAAGTGATTTATTTATTTTTTCCTCCACCGAATTGGAGTTCTAGGGTTTTGCTTGGTTGCCTGAGTTGTTACATATGTTCTGGAATCTGAAATCTTGCCTTCATGATTTAACAGCAAACACATTTAACTGCCAAGCCATGTCTCCAGACCCTTGACCAAATCATTTTTGGCTTGAATCTTTTATCTTGCTCCATGTAAACTCCATCCCCTGTTGCAATCCATTCAATTTCCAAACTGATCATTCCTTGTATATCCTTAGAAGGAGAGTAGATGAAGATGGAAAATGACTCCTTTTCTTGGTTTCAGGCAAGAAAAAGAGCCCTTTTCCATCCCCCATTCCCTTCTATAGATATAAATCAGCAGATCTAAAAGCAGATGTCTTTACTTTTGTGTTCTCAGGGTAAACAGCTTCATATGAAACAGCTGGATGATATTGCTCTTCTTAGACATCGATGGACTTGTCTAACTAAGGTAAAATATATGTGTCTTTACAATTAAAATTCCTACCACTTTTTCTATGCTTTTGGTTTTCAAGATTGTGTTTGTCTGTAAGATGGGAGGGAAGCAGCAGTAGATTGCAGTGGTTATCCTTTTCTGTATTGTCCTGAGTAAAATCCTGTAGGTTGGAATGTGACTTTCTCTCTGTGTCTCTCACAGTGAACTCTGTCCAAGTGTGAAGAGGTGACTGATATTAAATGTGCCAATCTGCTGGGCTTGAGTAAATTGGTTTTCCTTCCTAGGAAGCACTTTCTTAACCTAAGGCAAAAATACTGTCATTTACTTGTTTTCTCTGAATTTTTCTCTATAAAAAATCAAATCATGTCAGAATTTTTCTTTCACAGTAACGTATGAATTTTCTCATTTTCAAACTACTTCTCTTAAAAATATGGGGATGTTTCTTACTTGGTCTTCTATGTGAACCTACTAATGACCAAATTAATGAAAAAATAGCCAGTGATGGTAATGGAAAGTCTTCAATGGCCAGCCTCCAGCTATGATGTGGTTTTTATATAGGTTTGGATACTTGCTCTGGTTTTCAATTGTATTTATACCCAGCAATATACTCATATTTTCTGCTAGTTAAACTCTCACCTAGTTCAGCTTTGGGGATTAAGTGTGTCCTTTGTTGCTGAGGCTGTAAAAGATCATGGTGTTTTGTGGGTTCCAGGTGTCCTGTGCAACCAGCACTCAGGGTCATAGTTTCCATATGTGACTCTAACACATGGCTCTTTTCTTACTGTTTATTCTGTTTCCTAAAATCTCTTTCTGGGTCATTTCATTCAGAACTCAATCATAAACAAATGCATGTGGCCTTGCTTGCCTGGCAGAGGTAAGGCTCAGAGTGGGATGGCCCATGGGTACCCTAAACAGTCATCAAGAATGCAATGAACTGTGCATGATGCCCACCGAGTATCTCTCCCTTCTGGGGAACCTGTCTCCAGGAAAAGTCAAATGGGTAACCCGATACATAGAATACAGATCATACAGCTCAAGGTCCTTCACAATTACATTACCAGGTCTATAAAAAGGACAGCTGAATAAAAACACTCACTGAGCATCTGTCCTATGCTTTAGATGAAGAGCAAAGTGTCAGAGTAGTGTTTTTGAACTGGAGTAGCCAGTTTTTAGGAGGAAGAAGCCAAGATACAAATTAGAACCCATAAACTGATTGCATAGATTCAGTTCTCTACCCAACGCCCAACAAAAACTTTACAGTAAAATTCAGGACTGGATTCAAAGATGTAGTTCCCCCAGGAAACTAAGACAAGATCAAAGGTTCAGAGACAAGTCTTCTCTGAGTACCCAAAGCCACAAGGGTCCAAACTCAAGTTTCAGTTCCGCAGAGTTACCCTGGTGCCGTGAAAACTAGATCCTGAATAGAAACTGCCAGTCACAGAGAAAATATATGACATTACTTAAGAAAGAAACCTGGAGGCAGGGCCAAAGCTCAGATATCACAATACTAATGTTTATGGATCCCTTGCCATGTTCCAGGAGCTGCTCACCATTTATACATATGGGTTAATATAGATAAGGTGCTGATGTCAAGCTGTCTTGTGGATAAAAAAGCTGGTGTGCAAAGTATTCAATAAATTCATGTTTGCATAGTTAGGAACTTAGGAAGCAAAAATTTGAACAGGCAATATGGTTCAACAGTATGCTTCCCCATGACCTCACTGAAGCACCTCTACACTTTCAAAAGATCTGGTTTGACTTGGTTTTCAACAAATGAGGAAAATCTAAGATTATGCCCATCTACTCCAATCACATCTTGAGTCTATTTCTCTGTGCTGCATGTGTGATCTATATGTGTCAGGTGGGTTTAAACACAGAGCAATTGGTTAGGAAAAGCTTGAAGAGTGGGAATCAGCAGGAAATCAGATTTGTCAGGCATTACAGATACAAGTGGGTGAGGTTACACTCTCTGAAGAGACCTACCTTATTTGAATGTTCTTCCCTTTGTTTATCTATAGGTGGGGTATATATGTTTGTGTGTGTGTGTTCTTATACATATATATGCACAAACACATGCATATCAGTGCTAGCATACACATCCAAGAGTAATGCACAGTTGGTTCAGGAAGTAGCTGAGCTGCATCTGTTTCATGATGGCCACCATTAGGGGATTCATCTGCTCCAAGAAGTCAGACTCCAGGGTCCCACTGCCAAAAGATACAAACCTTGATTGAATCACCTCTGACTTGGTACCAGGTACTTTCAGGCTTCAGTTTCTTTTATTGGCTCTACACTTACACAGGGTTGATAAGCTATTCTTACTTCACTCCAAGGAAACAAGAGGCACCACAAAATTTTCCTTCTGGCTCTACTTTCAAGAAAGAGTTCCCAACACCTAGAATGCTATATGCAGGGCTTTGACATTTCTGGTCTATTTAAAACAAGTCTGTGGATATTGTAGTTTGCAAACAAAACCTTAAAATAAGACTTGGGAAATAAAACCATGTTACTATTTCCTTACCACCATCTACCACTTTTATAAGTAAGGGATGGTAGATTTTTCCCTCACTCTTCCACAGTAGATTTCCTCCAGCCAGAATGCTAGTAGGCATCCTCTTTATCCAAGAATCATCAGGAAAGTACTGGCTGACAGGCACCGTTATTGCTTCTGATCCCATTGGTCACATCATGTAACATCTTTACTCCTAGCCTAACATGATGAATGAAGGTTGACAAGGCATAGCAAGGATACGGTACTGCTTTCCCTGGGATGGCTTAAGTTCCTGCCTCCCTACCAGCACCCAGAGCCTGCACACCGTTCAAATTTAGGGCATATTTATTGGTTAAAATAGGTGTAAGCATAATAGCCTATTACTAAATGCCCAGGTTATATTATGTGACATACCTATAGTCATTCCTGCCTTTTGGGTAAAAGGAGGTTAATGATCTAAGTTATGACAAGAGAAAAATGTTTAAATGACAGGGGTTATGGTGATTCCCAGGCAAGATTCATAATTTCATCAATAAAATCCATCAATAAAGTGCTATACACAGCCAAGAGAATGCCAATGACATTAGTATCACATCTCAATTAAAAATAAAGGGAATGAAAAATTTCGTTCTATTTATCATCTCTTGTCCTGGAGAAGCTGTGTTTGATCACTTGCTGCCTTTATTGTAACAAATGGAATCTAAGAGAAGTTCAATTTTCTGACTCAGTCCTGGATGGAAACAGTAAAGTGAGTTCTCATTTTAGTAGTTAAATTATATTCCATAGTGCTCCATGATATCCTGTGCTAGATTTGACAGTGAAAGCCGCAGATCCTACTCTTGATCCCCAAATGTTCAGTCTAGGTAAGTATTTAGAAAGAAAAGCCAGGTACAGTGATACACATCTGTAACTTCAGCACTGAGAGTATGGAGAAAGGTAAATCACGAGAAGTCAATGTCCAGCCAGTCTAGCTCCACATTCAGCGAGAGACTCTGCCTAAAATAGTAAGGTAGAAAGCTATAGAAGAAAGACTCTGTCAGTCTCTGGTCTCCACATGTTTGCAGGTCTGTCTGTGTACACACAGACACATATGACCATGACTTTGCTCGCGTGCACACACACACACACATGCATATATTATACATACACACAGAGACACACACATACACAAATTAGTTGCCTGATGCATTAAGACAAAGCAGGCAATTAATGAAGTCATATTTCACTTTTATCTGCTCATTTGGGAAGTGAAGATTGAACCTAAGTTCTTACACATACTGAGCATGTATCATTTGCCCAGCTAAACACAGCCTCCCAATTACACACACACACACACACACACACACACAACACACACACACACATACACACACACACACACACACACATGCACACAGACTTTTTCTCCTTTTAGCCTCAGGAGTTAGAGTGAAGGTAGGAGTTATATGCTGTCTCTCAGTGGAAGCTGGATGCAGGTGCAACCCTTACCAGCTGATAGAAAATCAGGTTATAAACTCTATTTGTTTTCTAGTGTCTCCACGATGTGACTTTAGGAGGTGATGGTTGCAGTTATTGGAGACATTTGTCCCAATGATATTCATAAATATACTTGGTTAGGCAGTTATGTCGAATCCATCAGGTCTCCACTCCATCTCTGAAAGCAGGCTGCCTTTCAGCTGTTTTATTTCTCTCACACAGATAGGACTATGCTGTCAGAAATGGGAACTCGGGCATGAGACATGAAATGTTAAATCTGTCTGTAGAATATTTGTGTAAGCAGAAAGGGCAAGAGGGGGCTGTGGGGTCCCTAGGGGAATTCCACTTCTGCAAGATAGTGTTTGTATTTGAGCTGGCAGAGGTGGAGAGGTGCCATCCAGCAAGTGAGAATGGAGGTTAATTGCTGGCGAGCACTCTTTCCTTGTGGGATGGGGATTTGTGGTTTAGGCTATAAGGGATGGTAGGTTTGTTCTTCCTGGGAACTAACAAGGGTAGGTCTGATATTCTACCTATGTGATTCTAAGCTCTCCAGGGCTCAGTTACTTTGTCTGTTACATGAACATAATCCTACTCAAATTTATTCCAAGAAAAAGTGAAACAACTTGACCTGTTCTGGTTTAGCTTAGTTATTAATCTATGACAGCTCCAGAGGTTGGCAGTTCACTTCTGCTCTTCTGCAGATCAAAGGTTGTGTATAAATGATGACTAGTGTAGACAGTCTCAGAAGAAGCCTACCATACTTTGTGAAGGCATACTCTAACATGCACATGAGTTCCTGGGGAATGGTGTTGTAATTTATATTATTTTCAAAAGGTCTTATAGAGAGTCTGGAGTGTAGCTACCAGAGACATAGAGCTTGCCCATCAGTGGACCATACTTTAGATAGGGATGGATGATACATGAGGCAAAGTGCAGCATATAGCCTCATCGAAACAGTAGGCTGCATCCAAGGGACAAATTAGACAAGCCAGATACAAGGTTGTCATATTGCTGAGAGAAAGGATATTCTAGTCCATGTTTGTGACATGTGTGTGAACATTATCAACTTATGATGATCTTGAAGCAGGAAGACCCTATAACTATGCCAACTGTGATATCTCCATCAACTCCCAACTTCCTGTGAATCATAGTTCAAGTTCTTCAGCACAGTTGCTGTGGTCCTCATGCTCACACTGCTGTCTGACCTTTGCCTAGGCTGGCAAGGTCCTTGGCTCTCTTCTGACTGCTCCACCTGCCTAACTTTGGCACACCTTTCAAATTTCTTTTTAACCGGAACATCTTTGTGAAAGGCACACATTTGTTGATTTCACATATTGAAATCACTGGCCATATTTCTACAGATTGAAAAGGTGCAGCTCTATGTATTCAACTCCAGGAAACTTTGAAAGCTGGTTCTTTGCTTGTTCATTTTTTTTTTCATCTTGAGACCTAGCACAGAACTAAACTGTAGCAACCACACAATAAATTGTAGATAAATGGTCTGAGGAGTGATAGAGGAAATTGGGGGAGGAATGTGTGATGCTCATAGATGTTCTGGAAAAGGGGAACAGAGATAAAGACTTTTAAACGTTGTCTATAAAAGAGACCACCTAGGGACTTTATCTAAAACCATAGGCTTCTTCTATAAAATCAGCTTTCTAGTTTCTTCATATAACTGACAACATTATGAAGTATTTGCTTATATGTGAATGATTTACTTCACTTAACTCAGTGGCCTCTGGGTTCATCTACGTAATAGTTGATGGCAGAATTTTAACATTTTTATTATTGTGTAGTATTTCATTTTGTTTGTATGTCATATTGTCTTTATGCAATCATGTGTTAATGGGAATTTCACTTAATTCCATGGCTTGTTTATTATGAACAGTGTTGTGTTAAACATAGGAGGGTAGGTATCTCTTTCATATAATCATTTTATTAAATTTGTGGAATTAGCTTTGATCTCATAGAAATTGGTTACAGAATAGAGGAGGCTAAGAAGGAAGAGTTGGGGAATAATGAGAGCTAGCTCAATTGATGTAAAAATAATAATTAGTTAAGAGAAATTAAGTTCTGCTTTACTATTACATGGTAGAGTGACTGAAGTGATAACTAACATAATATTGTACATAATGCCTTAAAATAGATAGAAAAGAGGATTGTAAATGTTTCACAACTGACAAGTGTTTGTGGTAATAGATATGCTAATTTCCTTAATTTGTTCATTGCACAATGTACACAGGAAGAGAAACAGCATAGCATAACTCATAACTCATAAAGTTGTGTGATTAATATGTGTCAATTTACAAGATTAATTAATTACTAATTAATTAAAGGGGCTATGGAGGAGACAAGAGTAAATTTGTCAGCCAACTAGGAAATGTGCTCTGAAGGGCATCCTAGGTCAAGAGGGATCCCAGTCTGGATTAAAAGATTCCTGAAGCAGGAGAGTCTATGGCATGTTGGTGTTCTTTAGTGGCTGCTTGAGGAGTCAACTGCGAACATTCAGGTTCCATACAGAAATAACCTTCCTTTACCTTTTCCAGATCCAACCCCATCTATAGGGGGAAAAGGCCAATGCTGAGTTACTCATATCCTCTTGACATCTTGAGGGAGAAGTAAATCTGAGTTCTTTTTAGTTGTCTAAAACTCAAATAAAAAGAAATTGGGGAAAGGATGTAGCTGCTTCATCCCTTGTATGGCCACCTTCCCAGACCAAGGCTGATGAACCAATGTAGTGATGTGAGAGACCTACAGACAGTATCAGTCTTCTCTTTGCACTTACAGCTTCTTTTTTTTTTTTTTTTTGGTTTTTGGTTTTTATGAGACAGGGTTTCTCTGTATTGTTTTGTAGGCTATCGGTCCAGCCCAGCCTCGAACTCACAGAGATCCGCCTGCCTCTGCCTCCCGAGTGCTGGGACTAAAGGCGTGCGCCACCACCGCTCAGCACACTTACAGCTTCTTATATTAAACATCTTCTCAGTTCTCACCAATACTGATTCCAAAATGATCTTGTTGTCTAACCATGTCATCTGCGCATAACAGAGATTTATAAAAGTTATAAGGCCTATTTATTTCCTCATGCAGAATTTGGAATGTTCACAGGAGGGTATATCCACATCTTTTTTTTCCTTTTTTTAATTTATTTATTTTTAAGTTTAAATTTAGATTAGAAACAAGGTTGTTTCACAAGTCAGTTCCAGATCCCTCTACGTTTCCCTCCCCTCCTACCGTGCCCTCCCCGCAACCCCCCCATTATCCCCTCATTTCCCCAGAGAGGGTGAGGCCCTCCATGGGGGTGTCCATAGTCTGTCATTTCATACAGGGCAGGGCCTAGACCCTCCCCCCTCCCCGTAGAGTTCAGGGTGAGAGTGCATCTCACACTGTTGGATGGAAGTCCAAAGTCCATGTGTATACTCGGGATAAATACTGATCAACTACCAAAGGCTCAATAGATTACCTAGGCCTCCTCACTGACACCCCCATTCAGGGGGTCTTGATCAGTACCATGCTGGATTCCCAGGCATCAGCCTCGGATCCAAGAGTTAACCCTTGTCAGGTCAGCTGTTACTGGGGGTTAAACAAGACCAGTCTTAATCCCTTTGGTCATCAGTCCTCCCTCTCTGTTACTGGCTTTCTTGAGTTCAGCTCAGTGCTTAGCCGTGGGAGTCTGCCTCTTCTTCCATCAGCCACCGAATGAAGGTTCTGTTTCCTAGACTCTCTGGCCATGGGATTGTAGGCTAGCACTCCACAGATTTATGTCTAAAATCCATATATGAAAGAGTACATGCCATATTTCTCTTTTTGTGACTATGTTACCTCACTCAGGATGTTTTCTTCTAGTGTCATCCATTTGCCTGCAAATCTCAGGATTCCATTGTTTTTTTTCTGCTGAATAGTACTTCATTGTGTAAATGTACCACATTTTCTCTATCCACTCTTCGGTTGAGGGGCACCTAGGTTGCTTCCAAGTTCTGGTTATTACAAATAATGCTGCTATGAACACAGTGGAACAGACATCCTTGTTGTATGAATGGGCATCTTTTGGATATATGCCTAAGAGTGGAGTTGCTGGGTCTTGTGGTAGGTTTATTCCCATTTTTCTGAGGTATCTCCATACTGATTTCCAAAGTGTCTGAACAAGTTGGCACTCCCACCAGCAATGGAGGAGTGTTCCCCTTTTACCATCCTCTCCAGCATAAATTGTCTTCGGTGTTTTTTATTTTAGCCATTCTGACAGGAGTGAGATGGTATCTCAGAGTTGTCTTGATTTGCATTTCTGGATGGCTAAGGATGTTGAGCACTTTCTCAAGTGCCTCTCAGACATTTTAGACTCCTCTACTGAAAATTCTCTATTTAGTTCTGCAGCCCACTTTTTAATTGGATCCTTTGGTGTTTTGGAGACTTGCATCTTGAGTTCTTTGTAAATTTTGAAGATCAACCCTCTGTCAGATGTGGGGTTAGTGAATATTTTTTCCCATTCTGTGGGCTGCCTTTTTGTCTTGCTGACTGTGTCCTTTGCCTTACAGAAGCTTCTCAGTTTCAGGAGGTCCCATTTATTAATTGTTGATCTCACTGTCTGTGCTACTGGTATTATGTTTAGGAAGCTGTCTCCTGTACCAATTATCCACATCTTACAAAAAAAAAAAAACGCTTAAAAAATCTTCATCAAGATCTGGGGACAAAGCCATCATCAAATAGTAGTATTTGAAAAGTAGTGAAAACATTCATGCTAAGTAGCTTTGCATCAATTCTGATTAGTATTTGCATCAAATGATGGATGTGGAAAATTTTCCTTTCATAATTATGTGGACTTCAGAATTGTCAATGAGGCTGATAGAAATGTGTACATGTGTGCGTGCATGCATGCATGTGTGTGTGTGTGTGTGTGTGTGTGTGTTGACATTACTTTATCTGACTTGAAGTAGCTAGACCCAGTTGGCTAATATTAAACAATTGTGAACACAGTAAACAGACTTATTTTATCTCAAATTTAGGTATCGGTAGCTAGTCTCACTTTCTAGAAGCTTAAAATAAGATTGTTTATCATTTTAAGGCATGGTTATTTTACTCTCCAAAAATGAATGTTATTAAATATTATCAAATATTTTAGGAGCTATGAAAAATAGCCTTCTTCTTTAACCGTTGGTGAACTGATAAGCTTGTATTACATCATACAGTTGCCTCCTATTGAAACAGAATGTGTTCCTCTTGGATTATTTAATCAGTAAGATTGCATTTGTAAGTATTTTTTAATGTAGTTAATTTAAAACATTGAACACAGATGCATGGTTTGAACCGTTTTCTTGTTTGATTTTGTTCTTTCTGCATAATATTTTATCACCTTGGGGAATCAGAACCAAATCTTCCTTGTGGAACAAATTAGAGGGTTCTGCCTTTTTCAGTCTCCAGAACACATTATAATGAATGTGTTTATGTGGTGCTTCTTGAATGCATGAATTAAATCACTGTTAAATCTCCCAGGATCTAATGTGTTTTGGACAGCCAATTCGTAAAGACTTATCTGTGATTCTCAGTTATTGGTCTCTTCTGCTTTTCTATTCCTTCTGCCACATTTTCAACTTGATTATCCTTTATTAGGTTGAGAAGATTAGAAACTGAAGAAGATGTTTTCACCCTTCCCAGCTGTGACTGCACATGTCTTTGCATTATTGAATTTATGAGACTTTTTATTTGCTCTTTTAATTTTCTTTTTTTTTTAAACTTGGGACCTCATTACAAGAGATTTCATTTGGACCCAAATGCTTAGTAACTTATTTTTCAATGTTTATATTTTGAAGTATAACTACATTCCTTGAAAATCATAATATGAAATAACATGAGAAGTCATTTTTTCAATCTACTGGGAATACAAATGGGGAAAACAAGGACTGGTAAAATATTTTTTAGAAGTTATGTTCTCAAGAACAAGCTAAACTCAGGCTACATGGATACAGTTGTTAGCTACATGGTTGGATACAGACACTAGCTGATCGAGTGTTCAGCAATCTGTCATCAAATCGATATATTTTTTCCAAGTTAGAAGACTGTACAAGGAATGGAAGAACCACATCTCAGATACTTTGCCAGCAGGCTAAATTCTTCCATCACCCGGTCCCTGCTCTTACTCATTAAGAACAATTGCTTTAGAACCTACTGAAGATACTGCCCATTCATTTGAATATTCCTTTGAAAATCACTAAAATATCACACAATAATGCTTTGCTCTGAAGGCATGAGCACTGCTGTCTGGCTAGATAGAGACAGTTGCACAGGTGTAGGCATTGACTGTTTATACAGCAGTAGATATTTAGTGTCTTTTGTTCTATAGACCAAGAAACCCCGTACATTGTGGTTAAAACAAATGTGGCTCCCTACACTTCCCTAGACTAAGGCACTTTACTCTGTGCATGCCCACGTTTCAAGAACTATTCAGTGAGTTCATCTGATTTTCTTCCTCTAAGAGCTGGACTTCATAAAACTTCTATTGTTTTCATAGCATCCACTTGAGACCTGATTAAAGAACTTTTGTTTTTAAGTTTTCCTGTGCAGTGCAAATCACTTTGCCTGTTCCTTCATGCATAACGAATGTACACACCATAATTAAATGCACAAAGCTAAGAACAAGAATGCCAGGAATAGAGGTGCTGATCTGCCCCCAGGGGTCTGGGCTGGCAGGCAGGCCAAGGCTGGAAGGGCAGAGTGATTATCTGAAGAATATAAGAGCCAAGAAACAAGCGGAGTGTGGGGAAGGCCCCCTGAGAAACTAAAAAGACTGACAGTTTTAAAAGTTGAATTTTTCACTAGTTTTAACTGCTTAATCTGGAGTAGGAAATGGGAGACAACACAATGACGTCAAGATCTACACACAGAGTCAGCAGCCAACCAACAAACATCAAAGCCGGAAAACCATAAAAGGTAGATGAGACTGGGAAAGGAAGAGAGGCTTCAAGGAGAGGTTGAGGCCAGCAGATCACATGGGGTAGGAAAGGAGAAGGGAACATTTTCAGAGATAGGGATACAGAAGAGAAAGGAAGCAGACAGGACTATGATGGTAATTTATCTCTCCTATTTGCTTTTGCATCCTCTAGAGATGAATGCCCTGGACCCAACCATTCCTGAGTTATCCTTCACTTTTCACCAATGATAAATGGAGATTTCTCTATTAGGCTTAATCTGTCAGAGTAGCTGCATGTGTGAATTAAAAGTCACATACATAGCACAGAACTCTGCACTTGCTTTCTCAGAACACTGGTCACATAATTTCTATTACGTGGGGCATCATTACTGCTTATCATATTTACCTGAGCACTGGAGAATCTACCTGACACGTACAGGAAGGCATATTAAACATCTGTTACTGCTTTCACATAGGGCTCACCTTAATTAGAAAGCTAAAATTTAAAAGAAACAGGCAAGGGCTTGAGATTGTTCAGTGGTTAATCACACTGCCTGCTCTTCCAGAGGATCTGAGTTCAATTCTCAGCACCCACATTGAGGCTCATATTCATCTGTAACTTCACAGTTCCAGGGCAGTCAGTGCCCTCTTCTAGCCTTTCCAAAACCTAACCATGCAAGTGGTACAGACATACATGAAGGCAAAATCCATACACATTAAATAAAAATGAATTTTTAAAAGAGATGTGTACATACTCCACATGTGCAAAGGGACAAAAAGACGTTGAGGCTAGAAGAAGCAGAAGTGACATTTGAAAGGGACCTGGAGGACAAATGAGAGTCCACCCAAGGCATCCATGCTGAACTCTTCTGAAAAGAATGATTCTAAGGCCTTTTGGAAAATCTCACCAACCTCACAGCTGACAGGGAGAAAATGGCATCTCAGATCAGTCCCTTTAGGTTCACCTACTATAGTAAAATCATAATGTGGCTTCTAACACAATCTGCCCACTTCAGTGGTTCACAGATCTTAAGGACTTATGGACACCTTGCAGAAAATAGTATAACTTTTTTTTCAAAGAAATGTGCTCATACAAAAATATGCATCCAATTTCAGTTTTGTGGCTTAGAATGAAGATCACCTACCAATCACAAAGCACAAATGATTTAGTCTATGTATTCGTAGGAACCAGGACCCCCAGAATTCAACCCACAGTCAGAAATTATTGTCTGAAAATATATAAACAAACAACAAAAACCAAACCGCGACCTATTAGACAGTTTTACAAACTCAATTTTCTGTCAATACACTAACAATCCAATGTTCTGATTCACTAGGTGAAGCTTGTAAGGAAAACAGAACCTTGAGCTTGACTTGAGTTTCTGAGTGAGCTGCTCTAATGATAGCAGCAGCCTCTAGCTCCACAGTCCTCCCTCAGGCACCCTCTACCTGTAGAGCACATCCTGTATTTCCTCTCCAGCACTGCACAAGACATGCCTTCCAGCCAGAGCTATTGAATCAATCAATCAAATTTTATTTTTATTGCACTATACTGGAAAATCCACTTATACTCCTTTCCAGTAACCCTGAAGAGAGAAATAATCTATAGCACCCAATTAAGAATAAAACATACATCTTCTTGATGATGTCTGAATGGTGGTGGATCCAATGGTCATTAGCTCTTGAAGTTATTCAACATTAAAACTGAGGCGAAGTTTCATTACAACCACTCAAAAAAGGAGAGAGAAACCATTTGAACATAGGATTCTCAGATGGCCCTGTGTCTGTGTCCAGAAGCAATAATAATAATGTACACTTATTGAGTGCTTTCCTTTCTAAGAGTTCAAAGAGCTGCTCCCTGTAATGTTAATTCACCTCTACCACAGCCATCTGATTCATAGCTTTTCCAGAGCACATGCTGGAATGAAAAAGATTGCTCGGGCTTTCAGCGGTGCTCTTGACTGTGTAAATCGCTGAGAGTGTACATTTCCTGCCATAGAGGAGACAGGTAGAAAATCTGAAACTGAGGGTAGGGCAGATGCTGGGTGTTGATGTCAAATGAGAATAGAATATGGGAAAAGAGAATTCTTCCACAGCATGTTCACCTAGGGAAGACTCATAGAAGGTGGGGGTGCACTCTGTGAGCAAACCCTGCCTCAAGATGGCGCAATCAGCCCTATAATTATACAAACTGTCTTTTGGGTAATCAAAATTGCAGGACATGGACTTGGCCTGATCTTATTCCAAATCATGAGATGCAAATTGAATTGAAGCAAGAAAGCATATCTCTGGATTCACATTAAAAGAAAGCATAGCCCTTTGAGTGATGTTTTGCTTATGAGGCATCTACCTATTATTTAAATATGAGAACCCAACACCAAACAAACTTAAAACACTGAAACAGTGAAGGATCCTTTGATTGTTTGGTTGATAGATAATCAAAATAAGTTATATCTTTATTCTTTATTTCCATTTCCTTCAAACAATTAGCCTCTTTCTCTCTGTGTCTCTGCCCCGCCCCCCAACTCTCTTCCTATAGTCTTTCTGCTTGCTTCCATTTTTTCTTTCTTATTTCATGTTATGGGTGTTTTTTATGCATGTATGTCTGTGTGTCACTTGCATGCCTAGTATCTGTGGAGGCCAAAAGAGGGCATAAAGACTAGAGGTACAGATGTTTGTGAACCTTTGTGTCTTTCAATATGTGATTTATGCCACCTAGGGTTATTTTGCTTGCCTACATGTATACATGCACACACTTACAAAAATGCACACACACACACACACACACACACACACACACACACACACTTTTCTGGCCAATTCCTGTCCTATCATATGATAAATTCAAGCTTCTGATGAAGGATTCCCTGAATCCTTCAATTAAACTGATTTATGTACTGTATTCCTACAGTATCACAAAAGCTTTTTCTTTTAAGATCCTGAAGCATTATATATAGTCCATTCTAAATGAGACTATAAATTCTGCTTATTACATACTGATAACTGCTAGTCACTCCTCTATCCATATCATGTAAGAAATAATCTGGAATATCCAGGCTTAACAATACCAATACAATATTTAGCTAACAGGCTTTGGGCATTTACATGTGCCAGGTAGTATGCTAAACACTTTGCATGAATATGATTATATAATCTTAATTTACAACTGTCTTCAGAGAAGAAAAACTTGAGACCACTATTTGAATCCCCCTTTCTAAACAAACCCTGGAAATACAGTTCCAGTACAAGTAGATAATAAGTAGATGATCCCAGGAAGTATTCCTTGAGGAAAAGCAAAGCTAACCAGAAAAGAGGAAAAGACCGACCAGGGAACCATGCATTTCCCAGATAGATACTACTATAGGCAAGAAAGATCTGTTCCTGCTGGGACTCTTATGTTCAAATGTCTTAGAGCTATCTCCTCAGAGATACAGGGTTAGGGTCAGCTGCAGGTAACTTTCAGGGGTCTTATTCACAAGTCCTTGTGGCCTTCTATGTGCATGCAGGCAGAGCCACCACAGATCTCTGGGAAAACACCGAGCAAGCAGAAGGCAAGTGGCATACACCTCAGTGGCAAGGCGTCAGGATGCACACACTTCAGGTTCCATTTCAGTTGAGGCTACACTAGGATGCGAGTATGCTTCTGTATGGTTTGACCCAAAAATAAGTTCTTCAATGAAAATGTTAGATGTGTCTATTAAGTAAGTGACTAGAAACAAGAAGAAGGAACCAGATGAAGAAAGAAAGGCTATGAATATTTTTTCATTAGAGACAAGACTGAGTCTGAGGAAGCTTTTCTGTCCGCGGAAGAGTGTGCTTTTCTGATACCTATAGCTCTCATACTTTCTGACTTCAGTCCCTCCTCTTGGGGTTCACTGTACTACACTGTCAGTTTTCTCTCTTTATGCTTCCTCTGGCAAGGGGAGCCTTCTGCTTTGGCTCTCTATACTCTCTTAATATCAGATAACAATATTTGACTGAAGTCAAGATTTGACTTATCCTAGGAGCTACCCAGCTTCTATGATGGTCATCTAGATGTTCATAGCTCTCATACATTGATTTTATTGGCCCAAAGTTCACACTACTAAGGTTAGAACTAACACTTTCCAGAAAGTTCTGTATCCTACTCCATTTGCTGCTTTGACCCTCTCTTATTATATACCATAATGTTTGGATGGAAGCTTCAAAACTAACGGAACCCAGCATATATTCAGTAGTTTTCATTGATAAGGAAATGATGCACTTCTAATGCAGGAGCAGTGCCTTGAGAAGACACGTGTCACTTCAGATCTTTTCCATCACGGGCACTGATGTCCTGCAGGTCCTTGCCTCAGCATACTACTTAAGCAATACTTGACTTCTATGTGAAATAAAACCTCAATTCAGTTTATTAAATATTTGTTGAGCACCTACTGTGTGTCAGACATAAAATAGTGATACAAACAAAAGGGAGGTATGTTTATCTAAAGTCTAACAGGAGAAATAGACCAAAAAGTAAAAGGCCATGCCAGTATCTGGTCATATATCATTATCAGATTTAAGCAAAAATTGCTAGAGAAACAGCTTGTACAAGATAAAACAGATAGCCTAAAGGAAGGAGAGGTCAGAAAGATTGCACAAGGACATGATGTTTGTGGTACTATGTTGAAAAATAATCTGACCACTGAAAAAGTTAGAGCTGTAAGCATCAATATTTCATTTAGTTAGAAAGTGAGAGTTTCATTTGATTTAAACAAAAGTTAGAAGGCAGTCATGTTGGTCCTTCTCAATTCAACTCTGTCCCCCAGAGTATCAGATCAGTTCTACACAACAGAACACCCACTTTAGTGAACTGCCTTTGTGATGTGGGCTTTGCTGAAGCAGTTTTGCCTACTGCAGTTTTAATCTGAGACCTGGTAAGTAGAATTGGCCCAACAAAGAGCCCTATAAAGAAGGCGAGAAGAACATAGTGGAACAGACATCCTTGTTTTATGAAAGGGCATCTTTTGGATATATGCCTAAGAGTGGAGTTGCTGGGTCTTGTGGTAGGTTTATTCCCATTTTTCTGAGGAATCTCCATACTGATTTCCAAAGTGGCTGAACAAGTTGGCACTTCCACCAGCAATGGAGGAGTGTTCCCCTTTCACCACATCCTCTCCAGCATAAATTGTCTTTGGTGTTTTTGATTTTAGCCATTCTGACAGGAGTGATAAGGTATCTCAGAGTTGTTTTGATTTGCATTTCCCGGATGGCTTAGGATGTTGAGCACTTTCTCAAGTGCCTCTCAGACATTTTAGACTCCTCTATTGAAAATTCTCTATTTAGTTCTGCAGCCCACTTTTTAATTGGATCCTTTGGTGTTTTGGAGACTTGCTTCTTGAGTTCTTTGTAAATTTTGAAGATCAACCCTCTGTCAGATGTGGGGTTAGTGAATATTTTTTCCATTCTGTGGGCTGCCTTTTTGTCTTGCTGACTGTGTCCTTTGCCTTACAGAAGCTTCTCAGTTTCAGTAGGTCCCATTTATTAATTGTTGATCTCACTGTCTGTGCTAGTGGTGTTATATTCAGGAAGCTGTCACCTGTACCAATTCGTTCAAGGGTACCACCCACTTTCTCTTCTAAGAGGTTCAGTGTGGCTGGATTTATGTTGAGGTCTTTGATCCATTTGGACTTATGTTTTGTGCATGGCAATAAACATGGATTGATCCGCATTATTTGTAATAGCCAGAACTTGGAAGCAACTGAGATGTCTCTCAACCGAAGGGAAAATGTGGTACATTTGCACAATGGAGTACTATTCAGCAGAAAAAAAAACAACGGATATTGAGATTTGCAGGCAAATGGATGACACTAGAAGAAACCATCCTGAGTGAGGTAACGCAGTCACAAAAAGAAAAACATGGCATGTACTCTCTCATATATGGATTTTAGACATAGATCTGGGGAGTGCCAGCCTACAATCCCATGGTCAGAGAGTCTGGGAAACAGAAACTTCATTCAGTGGCTGATAGAAGAAGAGGCAAACTCCCACGGTTAAGTACTGAGCTGAACTCAAGAAAGCCAGTGACAGAGAGGGAGGACTGATGACCAAAGGGATTAAGACTGGGCTGGTTTAGCCCCCAGAAACAGCTGACCTGACAAGGGTTAACTCTTGAATCCCAGGCTGATGCCTGGGAATCCAGCATGGGACTGATGAAGACCCCCTGAATGGGGGTGTCAGTGAGGAGACCTAGGTAATCTATTGAGCCTTGGGCAGTAGATCAGTATTCATCCAGAGTATACACATGGACTTTGGACTCCCATCCAACAATGTGAGTGCACTCTCACCCTGAACTCTTGGGGGAGGGTCTAGGCCCTGCCCTGTATGAAATGACAGACTATGGACACCCCCATGGAGGGCCTCACCCTCCCTGGGGAAATGAAGGGATAATGGGGGGGGGTTGGGGGAGGGCATGGGAGGAGGGGAGGGAAAGGGAGAGGGACCTGGAACTGACTTGTGAAGCATCCTTGTTTCTAATCTAAATTAAAACTGAAAAATAAGTAAATAAAAAAATCAGAAAAAAAGGCGAGAAGAGGCTGACCGTATGTCTGAGTTCATTAACACACCTGCCCATGACCTGATAACTTCAGTTCAACCCTGAAGACGCACCTTGAAAGGAAAGAACGAACCCACACAAGTTGTGTGAACACACACACACACACAGACACACACACACACAGACACACACACACTTAGGAGAAGAAGGGAAAAGAGTAAGAGAAGGAATATACGTTGTGCTAACTTTGACGCTTGGATTTCACACATTCTATATGGGGGGGCGTGGAATGGCCAAGGCTGTAATGTAGAAAGAAAAAATGTGATAGCATGAAGGTAGATAATGCATAGATGGTAAGATGGATAGCATTAACTTAGACAATGCATGGAAGATAAGACACAGGACAGAACCAAGTGAACATGTGTTTGGAAACACTCTAGCTAAGAGGTGATGACACTAATTTAGGAGTGGTTTTGTGGTTCTGCTGAAGAAGGGCTGGATCTAGATATAATGAAGACATACAGTCAGCAGAGCTCAATGCGGTGCTGTATTCTGGGAAACAGTAATAACATATGCCTGTAGGGTTGTTGCAAGGGTTGTTATTATGAAATGTGTTTTAAATTGTACTGAGTAGTGCAAATATTAATTATGAGTGTTAGTTTGACTAGATCATAGTTCTCTTCATTCCTCATCAGTGCTCTTGTCACAAGCCCCTCCTATGATTCATTGTAAACCGAGCTGTTCCTTAATTGGATTTGCTGAAAGCAATAGAGAATGCCATTTGGCTAGTTCTTCTCTAGGGAATGTTGATATTCAAATCTCCAGGTCATTATTTAGAATCCTTATTTCCAACATGGGAAATTTAAAATTGGATCACACGCTAATCTCTAAAGCAAGCTCTCCTTTGCCTCCAGGATGAGCAAATATTTAAACTGGAGGAAAAGGATCTTTCCTGAAACCCACACATGCATCCCCAAGAGATTCATAGGAATCCTGATGTCTGTCCTGTGTTATTAATAGTGAGGATGGTGATGAGGAAGATGATGGAAATATGAGCCTCCTTCACATTGCATCTATCACATTTTAACACATATTGTGCGTAAGTGAATATCCCTGAGAACTCTTCATGTTAATTACCTCTTTTAGGCATAGTAATGTACAGAATAATCAGATTTTTTTTCAGTTCAGAAAGCTGAAGCACAAAAGCTTGAAGCAGCTATAACCTGTCACCTAAATAAGAACATACTAAACAGACATTTGGTTACAACCCATTTGACCTGGCTCCAAATCTCATGCTGCCTACTTGCAGGCAGAAGAATCAACATCCCAGCATTGCATCCCTGCTGACCCCCAGGCATCACTGAGACCAGAGCCTTATTCTCAGACAGAAAGTGTGTTCTCTGTGCGCTGTGGCTGTGTTTACATCAGAGTGGATTTCCCTGACTAGAGCCATCAATACATTGACACAACTCTAAGCCGAGAAAGTGATGGGTCCTTAGACAAGACAAACAGAATGTCACTGTCTGTCACTCTCAGAAACATGAGCTTGATTTGTCAGGCTAGCCAGGCTTTTGGGAGACTGGAGTGTCTTTCTAACTTCTTGTGAATGTAGACCTTAGAAAGAGCAATCTGATAAGAGACTTGGAAGCAAGAATCAAGGCATTTAATTATGAACCAATATCCATGCACTGTTAGTGCTTCTAAAGCCTGAATGGATTGATGGCAGAATGAAGGAGTTTTCTCTTGAAGTTTATAACTCTACATCTCTGCTTTAGAAGCAGTTTATTTGATATTGCTGTGTCTGATTCCTTTTTCTATCCCTTTCCTTCCTTCTACTGTATGGTGAAGCCTCTGCAGTCATTACATAATTTCTTGTGCTGAGTATAAGGAAGAAGGGTACTCTGAGAGTGGATAACACTCATGGGTATCTAGGTAAGAGCAAAGGGATTTCATACTGATTATCCCCTGCAATTCAAAAGCTCATCTGCCATTTCAACACACAATAACCCCATCAACTGATCAGCTTTCTGGTCTAGGCCATGATATATTCTTTCCTTGTGATATGAGCCATACTTAGGCATGAATACATTCTTCCACAGTCTTCTTTCTATCCTCCAGTCTGTGTCATGTGCATGTAGCATACATACAAGCAGTCACCCAATGGAAAAGAAATCCCAAATAATCTTGTGTCTCTGGTGAGTTTCTCTTGCAGGAAATTTTAAAGGTTTTGTGTGCTAAACGGGGTTTAATAAAGTAATCATATTAACTAAAAGCATTTACAACATCAAGGGAACAGTCCAGCCTGGGTCAAAGATGAAAGACATCATTTAGTGCCTTTCTTTCTGAACTTAGTTGAGGCACGTGCATGTGCACAGATTTGTAAGACTAAGGGATGAAAGGATTTGAGAAATATGGAGAGGATCAGAAGGTCCTGGGTCCCGTATCTCAGTTATTTTCTCAATAGCTCCCAACATTCTATCCATTTTCCAAAGGTAAGAATATATTTGGCTTTTGTTCCTCAAAGATGTCTTTGATTTACTTAAAACTACCATGAAATATGAAATACATTAGGCTCTAGCATAAAACACAATACTATACTTAAGGAGACACTAATGCACATAACCAGGGCTAATAGGTACTGAGTATTTGCTGTGGACAAGGTTCTATAAGATGAACTGCTACATGACTTGGTTACTTTTGCAACTGAGGATTTTGACATCATCATTGTCCTCATCCTAGATCAGGAAACTGTTCACTGAGGAGGAGGAGCCTGATAAAAAAGATTCAAGAAGCTTGGATTTAAACAAGTATTTTGACTCCACTAACCATGTCATTGTCCATTCTTTGCGACACTTGGTCTATAGAATCCAGCCATTCACCAAACTTTCACCCTTCTATCTCTGAGAGGTATGGTGAGCCAAGTGCGTTTTCAAACAAATACCCTATGTTCTTGAGACAGAGTGCATCTCTCAGTGCTCATGACTGCAAGGGGTGAATGTGCCAGAACAATGTGGGAGAGCTCACCCTGGTGGTGAGGACAAGGGAAGGTCCATCTTCTGCTTTCCATCACCTTCCTGTGTTCTCTTTAATTGCAAGGCCTGTTATAGAGAAGTGGAGGTAGCCGGATAAGACTTAGTCTTCTGATGGGAAGAAATTTGCATGCACAGCAATACTTGCCAGCAGCAGCAAAACCTCTGACGATAGAGGCCAATTGACCTGAGACAGGGAAACCCAAGGGGCTACTTCCTACTGTCCGGTGCTGAGCTGCTGGAGTTTTGCCATTTCTTCTTAACTCATTCTATTAATTAACATGTAAAGAATTGGCAATTCTGTCAGCTCAGGCCAAGTCTTCTGCACCTTCCTCTTGGCACACTGGGGTATGAACTTGAGAAAACTGCCATCAAAAGTTCAAAATGCTAAAACGAGAAGCGTTAGTGGGTGCAACCACCGTGTGCACTTACCAGGATCAATTTTCCACTTAGACAGCTTTTGCCCAGTTGTGCTAACTACTAACCAATCTATACTCCCTAATGGATTAAAGCGGAAAGGTCAGGAATCATAAAATCATCCATTTCCCACTCATTAATATTCAAGTGTGGATTTCTGGCCTGCTCCAGGCTCCACCACCGTGAGGATTTATTTATAACCAGGTTACAAGGAGACCAATAGCCCATGGAAACATGGATTTGTGTGTATTTTCCAAACTATGACTCAATCAATGAAAACATTCACAAAGACATGATACTTGATGGTTGGTTGGCAAGGCAAACAGGGTAAGGAGAAAGGGGGTGAGGAATGAAAGGAGCAAGACACTCAACAAAGTCTCAGTTTAATGAAATGCAACACAAAATAAAAAACAAACAAAATTCAAAATGATTCAGTAAGTCAGATGTCATATTTAATGCAATATTCTCAAAGATTGAATAAATAAAAAATGTGTGATAAAATATCAAAATTCTAAATGAAGGCAAAAACTGGTTAAGGACCACCTCTAAGGAAGACATGGGCACTTACATGTTGGGAATATTAGGGGATTTTGAGGAAAACAGGAAGTCCAGACCTAAAGCCAGAGCTCTGGGAATCATTTGTTTCCTACTTATTGCTAGCCTTGGTTTCAGATTCCTCATCACTGTCCTCAAATCACTAATCATTTTAAGGACTAAACACATACAGAGAAGAGTTATCAATATATTTAAACTGTTTAGGACAGCTTCGTTTTCATCAAATTCATAATATAATATTCAGAAAAAATTACAGGTGAGGACAAAGTAGGAACTACCAAAAATGGATTCCAGGCACTTTGCTAAAGCATTCATGTTTGGAACAGGAGCAACTAGAAATATCAGATACAGATACATTGTGATAGATGCTCTCTGAACCCAGACTTGAATGCAAAGGATATCATCTAGGGCAAGAAGCATCAAACAATTATTGTGTGGCAGGTGTTTTCACTATGTAAGCAAATGCTACCTGCCTCCACAATGTATATGCAGGGTATGTTGGAAGTGGGAGGCAATTTGTCCATGTTACAAATGAATAAACAAATATTCGGGAGGTTGACTGATAAGATACAGCCAATAGGACATAAATAAGCTAGATGCAGACACCCCATAGTCTGCTTTACCCATGCTCATTTTGTAATATGTAAGAAATGGAAACCTCAAAGGGGTCAAATGCTTACACAAAGAGAGAACCCTGTGAGAATATTGAAAAGGAAAAGATTAGAAGGATAAACTCAGCATAAAATTCTATCACTTTAACCTGCCTGCACAAAAACAACCAATATACTGTCTATGTCATATGACTTTAAAATATGAGGGACACCAATAAAAGCTGGGATTTGACTGGAGAAACTTAACAAATGATAAAAACTTAGAAGAAACTCACAGAGACATAGACTTAGAATGAGTTAAGCCAAAGGGGCTGGGGAGATGGTTCAGTTGAGAAAATACTTGTAGAATCACAAAAAGTCAGATCACCAGCACCCACATTAAGAAAGAAGAATAAAAAAGTTAGGTGCAGCAATGGACCTATAATCTCAGAGTTGGCAAGGAAGGGTTAGGGAGAATCCCTGTGGGTTGCTGGCTAGTCTGCTGAGATGAATGAGGGATGGTGTCTCAAAAAATAAGTAAGAGTGTAATTTGTCCCTTGTCCCTCTTTCTCCGTCTGTATTGAATTTCATCACTCACATTGAAGCTCCCCCCAACGGTTTTTTGATAAAGCCTCAAAGATTCCTTTTTTCCTATACTTACCTAAGATGACATACAAGCACATATAAACAACGTTGAACCATTTGGGCTGGTAGTACTCCTCACAAGAACTCTAAATTAACAGAAACCTGAGTGCCATGCATGAGAAATCCTTCGTTTTGAATTGTTGGTCAGGATAGTCCTAATGACTCCCTAAACTATGTATGCTATTGCTGTTGTCTGTCATCATAAGTTGAAAGGAAGCCTCTACTGCTGAAGACACCTCACACATAGGACACAGGACTCAGATGACTCAAGCTGGTTCAAACATGAAAGCAGTATAGCTTTTATGGTACTAGAAGACACCACACAAGATGCTAATGAAGTAAACTCAACTGTGATACCTACAGACCACAACAATGATAGCAGCATGGCAATGTCTCAGAAAATTTGCACGCACAGGTTGATAGTAGCTGTTTAGTTGGATGTAAGTTCCACTTTACAGGAGGGAAATTTTGCCTGGTACTAGAAACCTAGCCAACCTCCCCAGGTTAGTAAGGTTATGATTCTTAGAAAAGAGTCTAATCCCACTATTTTGCTAGACCAGCATAATTCCTAACTACATTGTTAATGTTCTTCTTATATCCACAGATAAGAGTAACTAACATCCCTCTTGAAAAGATCGTCTCATTACAGCAAATGGAGATAATCACAGAAACCACAACTGGACACCACAGAGGTCAACAGTTTGACCCCTCAAACTTAGCACCAAAAGATACTTTACATCTATATCTACATCATGGTTCCATTGGGTGAACATCAAAGAAAAGGGATAGAAAAAATTGTAAGAGGCAGAATACCAGAAAGTCTTCTATGTCACAGTCTTCCCTAGAAATAGCTGCATAAGCAAGGCCCCAACAATGGCAATATCAGTAAAAATGTTAGTGCATAAGAGGGAACATCTCCCAGAGTTCCAACCCTAGAAAAAGAACTACAGGGAACTAATGACTGCTGAGTGTGGAAGAACTAGCCCCTAATTGGTTATCCAATATAATGTGGTCAGCCCTGAAAGCATATATGCACAAACAACAAAAACAGATGCAGCAGATTATATTTATATATTTGTGCATATATATAAATACATGTGTATGTATTCTATAATAACTAGAAAATCAAAGAAAAAAGAGTCTATCAATCTAAGAGTTGGGGGGGCAGGGAAAGAATTGGAAGGAAGAAACTTGGAAGGGGCTAGGAGTCAGAAAGGCAAGGTGGAAAGAAATATAATTACATTTTAATTGAAATATGTAAAAATGGACAAAAAAGTTGTTCAGTGATTAAAGACAGCTAATGTTAATGTTCTGTCCCTACAGATAAGTACACATTGATGTATATGTACAACACTCTCACAGACATGAACATATACACACAGAGAAAACATATCTAAAATAGAAACACAGATGAATAAAATCTCACAAGTTGTTCTTATGCAAGGGTCGAGTGAGACAGTGTGCAACAAATAACTCAGATATAGTGATTATTGTTATTACGTTTATTTGAGATCAGTCAGAACTGTATCTCAATTCTATATAAACCATTCAAAATTTATCATTTTAAGTTTTATACTAAATGTCAAGATATCTGTAGCCTGGCTGGGTGTCTTAAACATGAAGATGCTTGGAAATCAATAGGGATAGTTGATGTGTTGGAACAGGAAAAGCATTGTTGTTTCATGTGAAGTTTACAATAGTTGCTTCTGACTACTAAACTACATGGTAGCTGAAGTCATACTGACAAAGAATATAAATATCAAAAACATTTTTAGAAAATGATTAGAAAAAAAAGATACGGAATTTCAAACCTCAGCCATGTTTGTGAGCAACCAAAGGAGTCCAAAGTGGGGATAGACCTTTCTGTGAGCAGAGACACTAATGAGTCTTTGACAAGATGGGAAGCAAGCAGTATAAAAACTCTATTTGATTCAATGTCACCTCTAAGCTCACAGCATCACAGCCACTGCCCAAGGCTATCTGTGTGCATCACACACCTGGATTCTGCCAAACATATGGATGGCTGACCACATGTTGTAGCTTTTACAATTCTACCCAAACATGTGGGATCAATATCAGAAAATAGGGGGCAGGATAATGTTCAAGGAAGCTGTCAGACTGAATGTCTATAATTGAAGTTTGCAAAAGCAACACCCGGATCTGTTATGTGACAGAAGAACTGAGAGAAGGAAATTGCCTGTGAGCCAATAAGGAAGGCAGGTGTGATTGTGATTATGAGTGATTTTCGTCCCTCTAATTGTTGTCAGGAGACCTGTGAGACATCAGAGCCATGGGAGGGAATGACTGACATCTCACTGATGAGTTTCTGGAGCCATGTGTCAGGAAGACCCCGCCAGAGCTAATTCATTTCTGGATCGAGTGATACCTCATGTCTGGAACATAAGAGAATAAGCAATTGTTCAGCCATTTGATGTGATGTGCAGGATCAGACATACATAGTATTAGCAGGAATGCAAACTCAGTTACTGGGGAGACAGCAACCTTAATAAATAATACATCAGAGTCATCCAGAACAACATGCAAAACATTTTAAGCAATCCACAAAAAGATTAAGAATTAATAAGCATGCCAGGCAGTGGTGCACGCCTTTAATCCCAGCACTCAGAAGACAGAGGCAGATCTCTGTGAGTTCGAGGCCAGCCTGGTCTACAGAGCGAGTTCCAGGATAAGCTCCAAAACAATACAGAGAAACCCTGTCTCTAAAAACCAAAAAAAAAAAAAAAAAAAAGAATAAGCATAAGCAAGTCTGGTAGCAGCCAAACTGGACAGGCAGCAATGTTCCCAAAGCATCTGGCTGTGTACTCTCCTGGACTAGAACTCATGCACATTGGGACCAGCAGCCAGAGACTGCGGGGCAGAAAAAGTCTGAAATGATGATTGCAGGCCTGGCAAACAATCAGGCTATAGGACAGGGCAGCCCAGATTCTCAAAGGGTTAAGTTGTCTTTGGCATACTTCATGCTTAACATAAACAAAGAGCTGTGTAGTAATCCCTTGGGGGACTATCTGAAATGAACCACAGTTCCCACTATACCCTCTTTAGAATGCTAGCTACCTTTATTAATTTAGTGTGCACAGAGTGTGTTGTTGCATGTGGTGTACGTATGCACATCTAACCTGTAGGGCTACATGCTTGTGTGTCTGGAGGCCAGAGATCAACACTGGGTGTCTTTCTTTAATTGTTCTATACCTTTATTCTTGAGACAGGGTCCTTCACCAAGCCTGAAGCTCTTCTGTTTTTCTAGGCTAGCTAGTCAATGATGTTCAAGTTCTCTTTGTCTTTGTCTTGCCCCCAACACTGCCTTCACAGGTATAGCTGCCAGGCTCAGCTTCGTATGTGTGTTCAGATCTGACTTTGTGTGGTAGATACATTACCAACTATTACTTTTCTCAGCTCAACAGTTACCCTTATTATAACATGACAAGGATACTCAAAGAATTTCATCTTGCAAACCCCAACTCTCACTCTCAGATGAGGGATCTGATTAATACATTTATCCAAGTATGTATGTCTTTGCTGCTCTCTGTCTTTGCTGCTCAGAAACTCCTTAGTGTACCGATACATGCATTCTGGAATTTACAGCCTAGTTCACAGAGAGCTTTAAATCTACATTCTACATAGTACACACTCATTGCCATTGTTTTCCAAAACCTATGGACTTTACAAAGATAAAATATTTGCTCTAATGTTTTGAGTCTTTTATTATTTTTGTTGCTGCTGTTATGTTTTTGAGCTGGCAGTCATTATATTGGGAGCTGAAGAAAACTTTTGTTGTTATTGAGGTCAGGTTTCACTTATAGCCCAAGCTGGTCTTGAACTTGTAATCTTCCTGAGTGCTGGGTTGTAGGTCTATGCTGTCATGCTTGACTCCAAAGACTGCAAATGGTTCCACATAAACTGAGATCCTGGAATCACTGTGTAGGGTTACCAGTAATAGGTCATGCAGATTATTTGGAGGAGAAGTAGGATTTTGCACAAAGAACTCCAGGCTTTTCCAAAGGCTGTAGATGAATAGAAAGGATCTCTGGAAGCCCAGTTCCTGGCTTCCTGTATCCAATTACTTTCTACAACAGGTTATTTCAGATGGGGACATTCTCTAGATTGTATGTATCATGTTATCAATGAAGTCTTAAAGGGTAGGTCCACTGCTATTTTGATTTGACATACCACTCTGCTGGTATGTAGAACGGAAATTGTGATGTAAATTGTAGTGTTTGCACATTCCTTGAACTATGCTACTTCAAGGTTCACTTCATCTGTGTGGGCTGGGAGACATTGTTCCTGTGAAAAGGGTTAGACTTTGCAAGGCCACAGCTTTTGTGTACTGTGCACTCCACAGCCACAATCTATGGTCCATAACAAAGGCATTGGCAGTCCAATGACTTAAAGCTGGACCTGAAAGAATTGAGGATTTCTGTCTCACTCACTATAACCTTTAGCACTGTTGTTTTGTAGTGATTGCTTTCTCTAATTATATTAAAAAATTGGGAGTGTAGGAGTGAAAAGTACTCTAGACGCTTCAACAAGAAGTGCCCTTGAAGTGCTGAGTTTTAATTTCCTCTGGTCTCTGTGGCTGTGAGTCAAGGAGAAAGCTACATGGGATGATAACAGGACCTCCGGGAAGTCTGAAGGTCTGTTTCCTACCCAGAAGGAAAGTCACTAATGTTTTTCTTCCTTTTTGTCTCTAAAATGTGTGGAACTCTCATTGACCTTATAGATGGTAATCTTAAAACTCCTAGCCAAAAGATGCTGAGCCTTCTTTGGATACGTAATAGACTGTGTGTGTGTGTGTGTGTGTGTGTGTGTGTGTGTGTGTGTGTGTGTGTGTGTGTGTGTGTGCTCACGTCTGCTAGTTCATACACCTGTGTGCTTGTAGCGGCCAGATGAGGATGTTAGCTGTCCTCCTGTATCACTTTTTACTTATTCCTTTGAGACAGGGTCTCTTATGAAACCTGAAACTAGGCTATTATCCAGCAAGCTCCAGTCATCTTCCCATCTCTGCTTTACCCTAAACACTCCACACACAATACTGTGATTATTGGCCACTTGGGGCTACTTCCAGATTTTTATGTAATTGCTGGAGATTCAAACTCAGGTCTCTGTGCTTATACAATAATCACGCTTACTCACTGAGCTGTCTCCCATGGCCTTTGTAGAAGTTTTAAAGCTAAAAAAAATAAAGCCTTCCAGGAGCATGAATCCAATAAGAAGAAAGAGGATACACAAGGAATCCAGATAAAAGGACAGAAGGGTAAATGATGGATTAGAGGCACAAAAACCAGACCTAATTAAAGTATTACAAGAGACATGAGGCAAGAAAGGATGAAAGTAGACACAAATTCCACATTAACTATTTACACACAGCATTTCATTTAGTCCTATAACAACTGTCCTGTTTCTGAGCTAAATGATCATCCACTCAAGTAATTTTGATTAAAAACTGAGGTCATGGTTTCCCGTGGATACAGTTGGAATTGGAATTCTTCTCAGCTAGACTTCAGAGTAGTTGTACCCACTACATTCAGGATTTCTTGAAGTTGCCCCCACAAACCATGCACTCTGGACCTTCCTGGGGTGCTTGTAAAAAGGAAAGAAATGACCAATTTTACATATCAAGCTTGAAAAATCCAATGTTTCAAAGCTTGAGTCAGAAGACTTGCATAAAACAAGCCCCTGTACATGGATCTGGATGAGAAGGGTCCTTTGCTCTGCAGAGTGTCTCATCCTGGTTGAAGAAACTCAACCCTGTATTATTTATTCCAACACTCCATGGTCCCTACCACACAATCAAAGGGACACAAGTTCACTCTGCCAAACTCAAACCTAATTATAAGCTATTATTTTTATGAATTAACGAAAATCATGAAAGCTACATCAGTAAAAATAAAAAAGAAGGTCATGTATGTGTATCTGGAGATTGGGAGGCATACCTTATTTTGCTCTTAACCTTATTCCTCTCTGATTTCCCCAAATGAAAAGAAACCTGAACCTTCAATAATGGGCATTCAGTAAAGCCAAGTAGAATGAGAGAATGACTTTACCACATGGATCTTTTTCATCTGAACATCTAAGCTGAAAAGATAACCACTGATGTTTTCCTGCAAAATATAGTTCTCCATGGGAAAATGAAAGCCAATCACGGCAAATGTTTCCACTTCAGTCAGAATGAGTACGAGCATGGGTATGGGGCTTTGTTTGATAATAAATGCACTTTACCTCGTGCCTGCTTCTGGTGATCCCTTGCTGGGTGGTGATCTTTAATTAGGAGATGTCAGACGCTGAGTTTGCAGCAGTGACTCCTGATACTCTATGGTTCTCCGCTTGAGATAAGAAAAGCCATGGTTCCCAACTGTGAAGTTCCAAAATCTTTTGCCTCTGGCTCCTACATGGGAGAAGATACAAGCTGTGATCTTGATTTTTTTTCAAAAGGGGGAACATTTAAAAATGTTAACCTTTTACTGTCTTGTAATGCACGGCTTCCTCATAATCTTCAGCAGTATCTAGTGACATTCACCTTTGCTATCTGAATGTTCTGGCTTGGGTATCTCATTGTATCTTGAGAGCATCTTATCTGAAGCTGAACACATGACAATCATTTCTTTTTATTTTCTATCTTTATATTCATCATCCATCCTGCTATCCCAGCAAGAAACCATCACCTTTCACCTCCATGTCTTACAGGTCACCTGGTTTTCTCCAGTCCATCACATGCTTTTTCCATATTGCTGTCACCTGTGAGCCTTCCTATCATTTTACCTTTCTAACTAGATTTCTGGGTTTCCTGTGCTAGCTCTATGCTCCAACATGCTGTTTACAACACATATCTGAGTTATTCCACACATTTAGTTTAGAATCTTCAGCTGAGATGACAAATTGTGTCATCCATTTTGAATGTGTATATAGCCTTTCAAGACTGGTTTTTTCATGCATTATATCTTGTCTCTGAAATGCCCTTCCTCCATTTTGCCCATACAGTTTCTCTTCGACCTTAAACATCAGCCTTACCATTATCATCTAAAGTCACTCTTGATTCTAGCTGGTCATTTCATCATTAGCAGGGAGCCCCACTCTGGCCTGTCCCATCTCTCCTCATTTTGAGTCATCAATAGTGACCCTTACATGTTGACTCATGCATCACTTCCAAATACACTGAGATTTCCTTCAGGGAAGGTGAATCTTTCACTCTTTCCTTTCTCTTTTTGATTGGCTATCTTTATGCTACACATGCAATTTTGGTAATCAAGTATTATTGGCTACAGAAAAGAACATTTGCAAGAACCACATACTTACAGAAAATACCATTGTAAGAGAGATTTCTTTCTTCAGAGAGAGGGGGGTGAGTATTCTGTATGTATGTCTGCCTGCAGGCCAGAAGAGGGTACCAGATCTCATTACAGGTGGTTCTGAGCCACCATATGGTTGCTGGGAATTGAACTCAGGACCTCTGGAAGAACAGCCACTTAACCACTGAGCCATTTCTCTGGCCTGATTTCTTCATTCTCAAACCAGGTGCCCATATTGCTTTTATCGTTGAGGTGCCATTTATGACTAATATAAGCCATGGGACGACATTAATGCCTAAGCTGATGTTTATTGCACCTCAAGTGTTATCTTAAACTGATGTTTTAGCTTCCCAAGCCCAGTCTAGGCACACAGGAAACCTATAGTAAGAATGCATTATAGACTGGAGAGATGGCTCAGTGGGTAAAGGCTCTTAATAACAAGCTTGACAATTTGTGTTTTCTATCCAGGACCCTCATGGTAGAGATTACTAACTCTCACAATTGTCCTCTAACTTCCACACACACACACACACACACACACACACACACCAAACGTGATTTTAAAATGTAAATAATATGTCATGCTATGCTCTAAAGAAATAATTGACTATTAAATGGAGCAACCAACTGCTTCCTACAGACCTTCCACCTCTGCACTAGATAGGCATGTAAGACCAAAGAAATGAGATACTACCACTTAATATTCTGTGGAGAATATTGGACTACCCATCTAGTTTTCACAGTTGCTGGTATGAGACAGAGGAAAATGGGTACACTATGTATCTGACACCTGTCACAGTCTAGAGCTGTCTTGCATGGACAGTGCAGGAGACTTCTCACCAGAGAAGGAAGCTGAGGACAATGGAGTGATTACTGCAACCCTTCTGCAAGGTCCTGTTTACTTATTTCTGCAAGATTTGCTTTTCAGAAAAAGTCTAAAAATGTTTGTGTCTACATGTTCTCACGAAAGGAGACAAGAAAAACAAAGCTTTTATTAGATCACCAATGGTTAAGGCACTGCAAAAGCAACCTTAAAAACGGCTGCACAGTGGCCTGTTTCCAAGTAATGAAAGGCCCTACAAACACTGCTTATGCAACTGAGGACTCATTCCCAGAGTTTTGTCCTAGGGAAATTTTAATAAAGTATTTACAATAGCAACTGGTTTTTCTCACTTTATATGTATACTACAAAACAATTACCAATCTGATGAAAGGTGTTACCACAGCAATAGCATGGCAGATAATTCATTCTCACTTCTGTTCCATACCCAAGATTCTTCATTTTCAGTAATTAGTGTCAATTAATGCTTCTAGGTTATATATAGTGGTAGTATAAGTTCTGATCTCCATATTTCTTTTCTCTACTTTTTCCTCTGTGTTACAGCCATGACTGCAAGTAAGACCGACTCTGAAAAAACAATGCATTTTTCAGCCAAGAAATCACTCTGAGAGCAACAATGTTTGTAGAATTCCTGGCCATTTAGCATTGTCTGTCTGCGCTTGAGTTATTTTTCTAGATTTTAGTAGCTATTTCCAATAGGTCTGAGGAGCGGCTGCAGAGACTCCCATCTTCTGAAAGAATGAATCATAAGTCCTAGTTCAGTTCTCAAGATGCTTAACTCTCTTTTCACCTTCTAACAGCTACACCTCAGCTCAGCCTGGTCACCCAGGCACTAGCCTCTTTTAGTTCAGTGTTTCTGGTTCATGGAGAAGACTCTCTCATGTTCTTTATGTCCATCTGTTTGTTCTTCCTTGAGATCTAACTTAAGTACCTTCATCACTGAGTCACTTCCCAGCCCTGTTTCAGGCCGAATTTGTTGTTTTCACTTCTTCCATACTTCCAATGGCTTGTCGTTGAGAGCCCATTGTTAAATATCAAGAACTTTGCCAGCTGACATTTTAAAAATATTTTGTAAATTTTTATGTTCATGCTCATGTGTGTACTGTGCAGGGTAGGATGAGGGCATGCATACCTGAGTGCAAATGTTGATGGATTCCAGAAGACCTTAGGTCTATTGGAGCTAGAGTTGCAAGGGATTGGCAGCCACTGATCATGGATGCTGAAAACTGAACTCAGGTCCTCTACTAGAGAAGTAAGTGCTCTTAAACACTGAGCCATCTCTCCAAAACCTGCACGCTGACTTTTGTTACCTCATACAAATAAAAAAAGAGAGAAAGGAAGGAAGGAGAGAGAGAGAAGGAAGGGGAGAGGAGAGGAGGAGGAGATGGGAGGGGAGGGGAAGGGAGAGGAGGAGAATAAATAGGCTTATTATATTTTGTGGTATACAGCTGTAATCATAGCTCTAGGCAGATGAAGAAGATAGATCCTTAGTGCCCCTGGCTAGCTAGTCTACCCTACTTGGTAAGAGATGCTGTCTCAGTAACAACACCACCAACAAAATGATGACACCTGCAGAATGAGGTCTATGGTTGTCTTCTGATTTCTATGCACATACTCATATTTTCCTACACGTATATGTGGACCAACACACACACACACACACACCAAATAAACAAACAAATAAATAAATAGAATTTTTGAGAACCTTTGAATACTTTGAAACTATCTGCAGTGGAAATACTCACACCACAGTAACTGGCAAGTCGAACCTTTTGCTCTGGAGATGTAGCTTGTAGATTCCCACCACACCACCACCATATATATCCTTCAGCATATGGCCTGGTTTACCTGCTTCTCAAGAAAAGAACTGATCTTTCTTGGCAGCTGTGGGATCACTGGGGGTTGGGTCGGTGCTTCAGTGTTTCTTTTAGAATCTAGGAAGAATGGAATCCAGCAAGTGATACGTAAATAAATGTTGAAATCAACTGTGTTGCTTTGCTAAACATTCACTAAGTTGTATTTGGAATTAAGTTGTGATGTTTTGTTCTTAGCCCTGATGGTCTTCAATCTCATTTCCAAAGATAACATTATTTTTATAACATTCATTTTTATTAACATTCTTAAATATTATAACATAATTGTTTTTTTCAGTAGGGTAGTGATGTTGATTAGAACAAAAATTGGATAAGTATATCTTTCTTTATTATAAATAGATATTATTACCCTCCTGTCTTTACTTCCTATAGAATTGCTTAATAAAAATATCCAAGGAGTGCCTCAGGAAGGCATAATATGATTTTAATATACTTTGCTTCAGAGAACCTCTGACGGTTAATTATAAAACTTTCATCTTTGAAGTGAAATTAGAAATAAAGGAACTTATTAACTAAAGAATTTAGGGGCAGTAATCAGACAGCTTCCTTGTGAACACTCTATATAATCAATCCTGAGAGAATCAAACAATTATATTTTATCAAAACCAGAGAAATGAGCGCCAGTAGGGGACGCCAATTGGCTTTTGGGCATTTCTTACGAAACAATTATAGGAAATGATCAATTCAGTCTTAATCACAGTCATTCTGTGAAATGAGCCCCCCCCCAAGAAAAAAGAGTCATTAACAAACCTCCAGAGTGAGAATAACAGTGGGTGGATTATGAGACTACAACTCTGAATTTCAAAATATAGGTCCACTCTCTCAGTCAGAAGAGACAATCAAAGAATATAAGAGCCACACATCTACATGTTCATTGGCTTGTCCACACATTCTTCCTAGTCTCCATTGGGAGTTTACTGTGAAAAGTGAGAAAAAATGCACTAAAAAGTCAGACACCCACAGCTAAACAGTGAACTGAACTCTTGGAACCCAGTTGCAGAGAGCGGGGAGTGACGTGCAAAGGGGTCAAAACCAGGCTGGTGAAATCCTCAGAAACAGCTGACCTGAACAATGGGGAGCTCATGGCCCCCAGACTGATGGCTGAGAGGTCAGCATGGGACTGATCCAGACACCCTAAATTTTGGTGTCAGTGATGAGGCCTTGGCAATCTATGGGGCCTGGGGTAGTAGATCAGTATTCATTCCTGGCATATGAATGGACTTTGGGAGCCCATTCCACATGGAGGGATGCTCTCTCATCCTGGACACATGGAGGGCCTAGACCCTGCCCTGGATGAAATGACAGATTCTGGAAATCCCCCAAGGAGAGCCTCATCCTCCCTGGGGAGCTAAGTGAGGATTGGGTGGGGAGTTGATGGGGCTGGAAAGGGGCAAGGGAGGAGGGGAGGGAGAGGGAGCTAGGATTGGTATGTGAAACAAGCTTGTTTCTAATTTAAATTTAAAAATTCTAAAAAAAGAATGCAGTGAATTTAGACAGGTATGAGCCATTGTTACATGCTGAGTACTTATCTGTACAACTAATGTCCCCTTGGTGAATTTTATTTTTCATCTGTAAAGGAAATTAATGTTAACTTCATAAAGTCACATGGGTGGTGGGATGATATACTTAATATGAAGGGCAGATCTTCATAATTATTCTTTTCTTGTCCCCCTCCTGCTGTCATTCATGAACAGATGTCATCAGTGAACATTCTGATAGTAAAATTACTACACCAACTCTTAACCACAGACTCTAATTCTCACTCTTGAGTCTTTATACATCACTCTTCTTGTTAAGTGTCTCTAAAGTATCCTGTAAAGTATTCTCTTGAGAGAGTTGCTGTATGGACAGCACAAAGTAGAATCAATGTATAAAAAAAAAGATGAAATTGGAAACAAATAGGAGTGAAATGAATCTGGGAGGAGTTTGGGGGAGGAAAGGGGCCAAATATCAACAAAATACAATGAAAAGACGCTTTCCTCTCTTTAAGACATTTTAAATCTCCTTTCAAAAATCAGCCATAGAAATATGAAATGAATAGAAGACAACATAAAATAAAGAAACAAATGATAGGACAGGCAAATATGTCTAATGCCAGGTCTGCTATTGACTCGCTGTGTGGACTGAGCAGGTCTCTCAACTCATTAAGAAGTGAATAAAAACATGCAAGGACAGCCCTACAGTTACCCATAGAGTGACCAGGGAGAGAGGAGCATGGCCAAAGACCTAGGACATATCGGTGATGTCAATCCAGGCTGCTGTGCTGACTTTCCATAGGACTTGGACAAACAGAAGTACTTATTATTAGTACTAAAGTAATTTAGACTCTGTAAAGTGACATTAAAATATTAGCACACAGGAGAGCATGAGGCATTTGTTTCCTATGAGCAGAATAAAACAATGTTGCTTTGTTCCCCTTTGTGACTAACACATAGTAGTTCTCCAATAAATATATGATAGGTGGAAGTATAGTGAGATCTGGATACCCAAAGCAGTGAGAGTCAATGGATGTTAGGGTGGCTTCAGAAGACTTTAACAATTTGATAAAGCAACAGTCAGCTTCAGCATAGAAAGTCTCAGAAAGGGAAGAAGCAGTGATGGGGTGGGGGTAGGGGTGGGAATTCCAGTAAACACAATTCAGACTGAACAGATATTGATATAATTATATTATAATAGCAGCTATTTAAGGGACATGGGGAAAAGCTAAGCAGTGTGGTCTATACTTCAAAAACCATTTAAGAAATCCTTACCTAAACTTGGCAGATCGATAGCCTCATTTTTATTTTCCATCTTAAGTAAAAGAAAGGTAATTGACTTGCCACAGTCACAGAAAAACTGGATGAAAATTTAGACCTGTGCCATTGGACTCAAGCTAAAATGAACAGTGTGAGAGCTGCATATGATTTGAACTGGCTGAACTCACCCTTCCAAATGTGATGTTTGTCTCTTAACACAATATCTTTAGATATGAAATTATCCTATCCTGGTCTCCTCTGTAAAGACATATTCGACAATTAAAATCCTGACTTTATCTCAGGGAATGGCTCCAATATCTTTCAGATGTATAACCCAAGAGCCTTAGAATTATTCATGTTGCCTCTCTGTTCCTCATCCCTGTTGCTTGTAGCAAAGTGCTCCAAAGTCCTGTGTTTTTTCAAGGTAACCATTTATCACTTAACTGACTCCAAGGACTAGTGCTGTAATTCCAGGCTCAGCTGGGTGACTCTTGCTTGGGCTCATTCACATGTTTGGCATCCCTCTGGTTGTGAGCTAGTGTGGGATGGTTTTTACTTGATTGATTGCTGTGATGTAGCTCCATGAGGACATATGTAAGCTCCTCTTACATAAAAGGAGAAATCATACCTGATTTGTCTTTGTGTCCGCCCACTCTACCTCCATATCTACCTATAAACATTTAGAGATTTAACAGTGGAGATGAATATGTGAAACAACTGAAACCTTTTATTAAAACAGTAGAGTACTTCCTACCTCATTCCCAAGTTTCTCATCTTAACCTGTATTGGCAAGAACTTCCCCAAATGCAAATATAATCAGGCCTTGTGCTAATCTAGATACCCAATGGATCTTTATTGGAAAGAAAAAGCCAATAAACCTACAGCCCTCCCTATTATCTCTGAAGTAGGATTTCTCCTTGGCCTTGAACATGGCTTTAAGCTAGAGAACTAAGCTAAAGAACACTAGGGATCTGCCTGTCTCTGCTTCCTCAACGCTGGAATCACTAGTGCCTTTCACCACATCTGTATTTCAACATCTCACAAGCTGCCTCAGGCTGTGTGGGCTCTTCTTCCTTTGGATTCAGGGGCGTCCTCTGTAATCTGCCATGGAACTCTCCATCACTTACTGCTCCATGATACCTTATGGTGTATGTTCTCCGATCTTCCCACTTTCCAAGGGGGTACCTCAAAAGAATGAAAGTTTCTGCCTATTGTGTGGAAAGATGTTTGAATGTGGCAGATAATCACACCTATCAGCACATCATCAATCTCAATACTTGTCAAATGCATCAGATGGTAAATGGATAAAGGGATAGATTGGGAAGGATCAAGCATATTCACACGTGTGTTTAGGAGAAGCACAGAGATAGTTAGCGCCAATTAACTTTGAGAGCTCAAGGGATATAAAACAGATTTCTACTTTATGATTTAGAAGTACAGCTAAACTGTTCGAGTCTGACTCAGATAGAGAATTCAGACTACCTGCTGTGTAAGTGTTCATTTGTGTAGGTGCTATTGATAGAAAAGGCGGGAGAGCATACACCTGCTGATTGACCCAGGAATGCGATTCTAGGTTCAGGACCTGAGCTACCTTGGCTCGCAGCCCAAGTCTGTTGCTTGTTTGCTCACTGACCTTGGTCACTCTTCTTTATCTGATGGTCCTGCTCTGTGAACTAAACACAACAGAGGAAACATTTGTGGGATTAAATTGAAAGACCCCTACCCAGGACCCCCTAGGAAAAGAAAAGCAAGGCCAGGCCGTTGCCTAATGAAAGAAACCCAGACCAGGTGTCTCACCCTCAAAACAGGATGTCTGTGATCACTATAGCAGTCATGGGACCCGGATAATAATTGCTGAAGCATGCTGGGAACTTTCATATGACAATACTAGAAAACCTAGTCCTTGGCAACTACCCTGGCCCCCAATTGTGTCTGATCACTATAGCAATCATGGGACCCGGATAATAATTACTGAAACGTGCTGGGAACTTTCATATGACAATACCAGGACACCTAGTCCTTGGCAACTACCCTTGCCCCCAGTTGTGTCTATGATCACCATAGTAGTCATGGGACCAGGATAATAATTGCTGAAGTATGCCTGGGTCTTTCATAAAGTAATACCAGGAAACTTAGTCCGTGGGAACTACCCCTGCCCCCAAGATGAGCCAATGAAATGCCTGTTACTTATGTAACCATTAAAACTCTATAAATATTGTACTCCCTAAAAGCCCGGTATGCTCTGCACCTGAGTTGCAGTAGCATCCGCAGGCACCTGTGTACTCAATAAATCACCTCTTGCATTTGCAGCCAGTGGTCTGGCCCCGGTTCTTGGGCAGAGGGTTCGGTTCAGTGCCCGGCGCTTTGATGCCGAGGTTTTTCAAAATAACATAATAGTTTGTCACTAGGCACCTTGGTAGCTTATTGTTCATATTCACTACCCCTTATTTTCCCTTCTTCAAGAGAAACTAGGATATCTTAGGTTCATCTTAGGCACAGGAATAAAATCTTCCCTTTTCCCAGTGGGCAAGAACACTTCACCTCGATAGACCAAGTTCAATGACTGCCTCTTCCCACCACTTCTCTTGTCAAATGAATTTGTGTCAGGATCTCCTAGTTTGCATTTCCATTTCATTGTACTTTTAAAGAGAACCTTTTAGATGAATCAGGAGAAAAAGTTTAAAAAGAGGGCTCAACATCTATTCTGTTAGAAAGAGAAAGAAAACCTTTTAATTCTCTTTTCTGCCTCTCAGCTGATTCAGCAATTGCCACCTTCTTCATCCCAACTCCATTTTTCCCCTTTATTCTAGGCACTGTTCTCATTATCTCCAACATATCTCAGTCAGCAACTTTATCCTCCTTTTACATAAGGACAGCCCTTTTAATCCCTTTTACCACTGATGACTTGCTGCCAATTTGAGTAAGGTCAGTTGCCCTAATGGGCTCTGAGATGTCAGAACAAGGCCTGCAGTGGTTCTGCAGCTCTGTCAGCACAGGACAGGGATGGGACTGCCTATCCAGAGGCTCCCATTGCCTGGAGTCAGTAACAACCTGCCCACCCTATATGAAGTTCCTACCAGTCTGTGCAAGCACAATAGTCTAGCTGTTCAAGCTATCTGTGAACTATTGGAAAATGATTGCCACCTGCCTGCTCTGACCATCAGAGCCATGGGCTCTGGAATTAACTGTTCTCAGCCCACCAGGCTTAACTGAGACCCTGACTCAAGCCGAGGAATCAGAGCATACACAACCAGTCTGGGTAAATTGAAATTTGTAACTAACTTGTGTTTGTGGGCTTGGGCAAGAGAATTTGAGCATTCTAGGACTTAGTCTTACACACACACACACACACAGTAAATATAAGGAACCATAACTCATCATGGTGATAGAATTAAAAATGAAGTGGAGGCACTTGAGAGATAGCTTAGTCAGTAAAGTGTTTGCCACAGAAATGGAAAGACTTGAGTTTGGATAACCAGCATCCTTATAAAAAATCATGTGTGGCAACTTATAACTATTGTTCCAGCACGGGGGCTGGGCGGAGCAGAGACCGGAGGATACTTGTCTTGGCTAAGCATCTAGCTCCATATAGTATGAGTCACCCTGCCTCAAAACAATGAAGTAGAGTGTTACTGAAGAAGACACTAGGTCTCTGGTCTCTGCATGTATGTATGGAACACACAAACACATATATACACATACAAATGTAAGAGAGCTAGAAGTTGGACCACGGAGGGAGACAAGGGGCAAGAGGGGAGAGAGAGAGGAGAGGGAAAGGTAATGGGAGTGAGAGAGAATAGTAAGCAGAGTTTCTAATACCTTGTGTCTACTAATTAATGTTCATGGCCACCAGTTCAACTTCCCACATCCTCACACTCTGTTCTGCTCCCTTGTCTTCTGCTCTTCAGTCATTGTCTTAACCTCAACAGAACTTCTCAAACTTGTATCGTGTCACGTCACCTTGTTGTCTATTGCTTTAGGAAGAAAATCCCTATCCATCTGCCTCAACTCTAATAGCCAAGTCCCATGGGTCATTGCGGCTCAGAGCTAGAGCTGGTCCACCTGTTTCTGCATCCAGGAAAACTGTGTGAGTAAAAAGACCTAGTTAGAGACCCCCTTTGGATTGGGCCATGTCTAACATTTCTCCTGTTTGCTAGGCTGCCTGCAGTATTGGAGTCCCAGCTCCCAGAAGTGGGTTGAAACTGAGATTCTTGATCAGTATTTGGCACAGCAGACACTATGCTTGATCACATAGTGAATGGAATCCAAGGAATAACATGGAACTTTTGAGAAGTTGCTTGGAAAGTAACTGAGGATCTTGAAGCCACAGTGGAAATAAACTGAATCTCAGAGTAGAAAAATGACATCTGTTTAATTCTTACTATGGGTCAGGATTGCTGAAGATGTGTTGCTTGCACTGCTCAGTTCTTAGAAGTTTGTCACAACATTTCCACCCCTTTTTATGAATGGAGAATTGAGGCACGGATCATTTGAGATGCACTTACTCCAGGGTTCAGAGTTAGTAATCTGGAGGCAGAAATCCATCACAGGCTGTCCCATCTCTCACAGCATACCACACCACAGCCTATGCTGCACACTTCTCAGTAGAAAAGGCACTCCCTTCCCATGTTTTCTTGGAGTTCTGACTAAGGATGGATGGATGGATGGATGGATGGATGGATGGATGGATGGATGGACAGACAGATATTTTCTTGTGCTAAGTGACAACTTTTAAAGAAAGCTTTTACCTAATGTAAAATGAAAACATTTCTTATGAGAAATACTTAATCCATATACACATTTATATTTCAAAGTCCCCAATTCATGAGGATTTCTCTAGGCTGTTTTTGTCAGGATGTGAAAAATAGCTCCCTATGAATTTTTTGATGTGAGTTAATATAGTGATAAGCACCATAAAGTCCCTTGGAATAACACATCATTAATTTACCTCAGAAAATAAGACTTCAGTGGCAAATAAACCTCATAGGGGCTCTGTGTTTAAAACAGCTTGGCGAGCAATGGCTATTCGAATTGATTCAAATTAAAGGTAAAAATGGCACAGCAAGTGTAACAAATAATTATTTTACACTGCTGAACAACACGTGTTCCGTTTCCTGGAGGGCTCTTGACTAAGTTTGAGGGGAAAATGAATTATTACGAATGCCCTACACTAATGGGAAGAGATATCACATTCTGGGAAGAATGTTTGATTCATAGGAGACCTAATTTAGATCTTTGCCTTGACAATAATTAACTGTTTGACCTTGGAAAAGTAGCTTTCCCTCTCAAGACGCTGGCATCCTAATCCTTAAAATGAGAGAATTGAATTCTAAGAACTCAATGGCCCCAACTAAACCTAATCTAGAATCCCAAACATTTTATGTCACAGCAATTGAAAATAAGACTGTGTTCTCCTAAGAATATGGTTTTGTGTGTGTGTGTGTGTGTGTGTGTGAGAGAGAGAGAGAGACAGAGAGACAGAGAGACAGAGAGAGAGAGACAGAGACAGAGAGAGACAGAGACAGGGACACAGAGAGAGAAGAAAGGGGGAGAGAGAAAGAGAAGAGAGAGAGGAGAGAAAGTTTGTGTATGAGAGAGAGACAGAGAGAAGGAGAGACAGAGAGGCAGAGACAGAGTTAGGGAGACTGAGAGAAAAAGTGAAGGGAGGAGGGAAGAGAAAGAGAAGAGAGGGGAGAGAGAAAGTGTGTGTATGTCTGTGACTGTGTGTTTTCATATGGGGGAAATTTGTACATGCAGATGTACCTGTGTGTACACATGTGAGTGATGAGTGAATGTTTGTGCCCAGGCTTGTGTAATGCAGAGCTCCATCTCAGGTATTGGTCCTCAGCCATGGTACACCTTGGCTTTTGAGACAGACTCTCTTACTGGCATGGCTTCTCCAGTGAGGTCTGCTTCCCATCTCTGCCTCCCCAATGCTAAGATTACAAGTTCATACCACCATACCAGCTCCCTTGCACACACACACACACACACACACACACACACACACACACACACACACACACACACACATCCCCCCTCTCCTTCCAGTCCCTCCCTTTCACAGTCCCACTCCACATCCATTGCTTCTCCTTCAGAAAATGGGAGGCCTCCCAGGGATACCAACCAAACATGGCAGATCAAGTTACAAAAAAAGGCTTATGCTCCTCCCCTCATATTATGTCTAGACAAGGCAACCCAGTAGGAGGAAAGAGGTCCCAAAACTAATCAAGGAGTCAGAAACAGTTCCCACTCCCACTGTTAGGAGTCCCACAGGAAGACCAGGGACTAGAAAAAATAATCCTGAGAGAGACAACACAGACCCAGAAAGAAAAGCATGGTATGTACTTGCTTATAGATAGGCATTATCTGTAAAGGATAACCATGATACAATCCACAGACCCAGAGAGGCTAGGTAACAAGGAAGGATTAAAAGGGGATGCATGAATCCCTCTGGGAAGGGGAAATATAGTTATTTCAGGTGGACTGGGGGTGGGTGGTGATGGCAACGGAGGAATCAGGTTGTGGGAAAGATAGAAGGAGAGTGTACTGGGGGACACAACTGGAATGGGGGGCATTTCAGGGGCAAAGTATAGGCCATACTAGCTTTTAGATATGGCTTTGGGGAACTGAAAGCATGTCCTCATGCCTTCAAGGCAAGCACTTTAATGAGTGACTTATCAGTCCAGCCCAAGACTGTGGTTCTCTAGACTGAAAGACAAAGAACACAAGCACCAACATGCTAATGATCATTTATTAACTTTAAACTGACCTGGCCTTGAGTCCATTTTCTGCCACTCACTGTTCGCACGGCTTTCTCATCTTTAAGTGTGTATACAATGTTTTCCTCTGCAACTTGTATTCAGGACCATTCAATGAGATAAAATAAACAAGGCTCTAAATCCATGTAGGAAATATATCACACAAAAGAACCTATTTTAAAGATGAACCACTCACATGCATGTACCTTAAGTAGGACTAGAGTTGTGTGGTAGCAAGGAGGAGGCAATGAAAAGCTGAAGTAGCTCTAACATGGTTGTCTGAGGGTCCCACCAGTCCTTTCCCAGAACTAAAACTTGTGTGCAAGCTTTAGAGGGGTGAGCCAAGGACAAGTATCCTTGATGAAGTCAGTGAAGAGGTCTAGGGCTGCATTCCTAGGCTTGTGTGCAAAACTGTGGAAGGAACAGGATTTCTCAGGCATTGGTTCTTGGACCTCGCTACATGTGGGAGCCACCTGGAGAATTTTAAAAAGTGTGCTGTTTCAGCATTGTCCTCGAGTTCCTCTATTGTGGGCTCCACATTCAGTCTGAATATGCACATTATTTAGTCTATGTATGTTCTGCATCCTGCCAAGGTTGTGAGCTACTGACTTAGGGAGAAATTGTAGTTAGAGTGATTCTAGGGATGAGCTACAAGTGTCCAGAATCCACCAAACAAAGATTAACCAGAAAAGAATAGAATTTGAGAGGAAACAGTGGGCAACAGTGAAGAAATTATATTCAATAAATACATCCAGAGACATAACCAAGAAATGTGAATGTATAAAGTCTTGCTTGGGGTAACAATGAAAGTTCTTATGGAATAGATAATCAGAACCATGCTTTAAATTCAGTTTCTTCTTTCCTATAAAGCTTAGCATGCAAGCCAGCGTGTATGTGATTGTGGATTTATTAGGTTAGTACTTAACTGATAATTTTGCATTTGAAATCTGTTTCTAGAATAGGTCAAATTTCAGAGGAAAGTACACCCACCATCATCCATAGCTCCTGAATTTATTGATGATGAATTGTTCACTTGAAAATATTTGTGGTGTTAACATTGGACTCGAGTTACTGAGCTGATACTCAGATCTGCTACCTAAAGCCATTGCTGGAAAACAACTTCAGGGTTTACAGAGAGCAGAATACAAAGGGCATCCCCTGCAGGGAGCTGTGAGCAGGCTGATAACATGCACATTGCAGGAGTTTTCACTAAATGGTGCTAGGAATGAATTGGGGAAGGAAGAGAGAGGGGTCTGTCACACTCCTATACTCCAAAACCTTCTGAATAGTGAGCTTTCATATTTCTATCTGATAGAATATTAAAAATGCAAGACTCCAGGTTCCTTGAATACACATGTGGTGAGCCAGATCTCATGCTGAGTTCATAGGTGACTTTACTTAAATATAGGCCCCTGGCATACCTATGAAATTCAACAGCGAGAATAAAAGGTTAGCTCTAACACAGTATGCAATAGCCAGTTCCAAGTTACTTACTATTTACTGAATCACTGAACTGTTCCATGAAAAGCATTGTTCCAGAGCTGTAGAGTAGCATACACAAACATCACCTGTGTACGGGGGCCTCCTTGTCTGTGCTTATTAACATTACACACATAGGTTTGAATTAAATATTTATTGGCTTAGATAGCAGACATAGGTTTAAGGTCTTGCTGTACTGCATTCTATGACACCCAGAAAATTGCTTCACCTCCTTATTTATTTTCCACAAGTATTTGAGGTGATACAACATGGCTTGTGCAGAGTTTCCTGGAGTTTTAGGGTTGAGCATGCAGAAGTACTCCTGTGAACAGGCAGTCAGCAAACAGGACTGGGAACAATCTGTAATGATGAAGTAAAATTAGAGCACAGGACAGGAAGATTCAGGCTGGTGTGACGATGATGTTCTCTGGCTGTGGACTGAGAGGTCCAGCTAGAGGCTAGGACTGAATGCTCCTGCAAGAGATGCTGAAATGCCTCACCATAGCTACCTTCCCATAGATAAATCCCCCCATCTTTCTCTCTCTGTCTCTCTCTCTCTCTCTGTCTCTGTCTCTGTCTCTCTCTCTCTCCTCTCTCTCATAGACACAAACACACACTCACAAACATACTCACAAACACACATAACTTTTGAAAATAAATAGGAAAATAATAACTAATCAGATTTTTGTACAATTTGTGTGTAATGTCTACATCAAGTAGTAAAAATATGAAAAAGCTACAGAGAAAAAGCTCAAGAAACAATTAAATTGAATAGGAATACTGAAAATATCCACTTAATGCAAAAGCACAGTGGGAAGAAAGAACAAAGAGATTTTTTTAAAAGACTGTACATATTAGGAAAAAAAGGATAAAATGACAGACTGAATATAACATATTAAACTGTAGAAAGATAGATTGATTATTCAGTTCAAAAGGGAGATTGTTAGATGGGATTCTAAAACCAGCAAGATCCAACTATTCCATGTCTGTAACAGATAATTTTCTAAACACAATGACACAAACAGAATGAAAATCAAAAGATCAAAAGAGAATGCATTACATCAGCAGGAAACATAAGAAAGCCATGGCGACTGCATTGACATGAGACAAAGTAGACTGCAGGTCACTGATCACTAGTCTAAGACAGACACCCAGAATGATAGAGAGTCAACGAGCCAGGAAAATATAAACTGATGAATATGAATGCCTATCAAAACATATCACCTGAAACTTATGTAATGGGTGACACTAACAGATCCACAATTGTGTCAGGAAGGTTTGTGTGGATATGTGTGGTGTATATACATGTATGTTTGTGTGTACACACCCATGTGCATACATGGAGGCCCAAGGAGGACATAAGGAGTCCAGCTCTGTCACTCTCTCTCCCATTCCCTTCTCAACAATTGATAGAATAATTGGATGAAAAATGAATTAATCCCTCTAACTAAATTATCATTTACAGAGCAGTCTAGTTATCACTCCACTAACACATGGCCCTGAAAAATTCCACTTATTTCCTGGCTTCATGATGTTCCTACCTTTCCTGATAACTTTACATCCAGCATGCTTCTAAAAGAATTAGGTACCCATTTTTTTCAGTTTAAAGTCACCTCCAAATGCCTTATGGTCCATTTGTAGAATGAGCGGGGGACTATTGTATGTATTTGTCATGGCATGCTTAGATCCTTCCTCCTGAAGGTCATGCCTGTCATTTAGCAGGTAGAGCCTGGGGCTGAGAAACTGAGGACATCTGAAAACTTGGAAAACTATTGTGACTTTCTATTGGTTAAGGTGACCTCAGACTTTTGGGCATTCATCCTGCCTGCATATGGGAAGCAATGTTCTTGTTGGTGGTCCAGCTATTTTTCACTTAGGAACTGTATTTTATTATTAATTTCTATACCATTTGCATATGAGACTGCCTTGGATGCTACGCTCCCTTGCTTCCTCCTTACAGTGAATGCCCATTTACTTGTGGGAATAAAAAGCTGATGCCTGGTCTCTGCTGTTCAGTGGTATTTTTGATGGCAGTTCCCACCAGGAAGTTCACTACTATGACCACATCCAGTATCTATTGACCTCACTTTCAGAGAGCAGTTCTCACTGACCTTCTCAAAAATTCTAGCATCTCTGTAACCAGGATGCCTCTCTTCATCCTGCACATGAAGCCTCCTCCGGATGCTCTTACAGGGTATCACTAGATAGCTGGTGATCGGATCTTATCTTCCAGCCTTCCCACTCTTCTATCTCCTCATGCACATTTTCCATAGTTGTCCCAGGAACTGGATTCTGTATGCCCTATGTAAGTGAGTGCTCAACTCTGGAGAAGTCATGTAGTCTCAGTGGCATAGCTAGTCTTGGCTTCACAGGAAGGCAGCCTCTTTCATCGTGCTTCAAAATTGCACATTTTTATTTTATATAGGTTGAGTTTTATTTATGGTCTTATTGTTTGGTTGGCTGGTTAATTTGAATTGAGTGAACTGGTCTGAGAATTTGTGGGTTTTATCTCTATAAATTTTCTAACTGACCAACTTTTTCAGAGGGATAGTGACAGTTTAGAAATATTCACAGACTCAAAGAGAAATGAGCAGTTGGCTGCAAGACCTGTTATTATATGTTGTGCTATGATTTTTTTTGTTTATTTGTTTAAGGTTTGAAATGCATATTGAAGTCCATATACAGAAACATAAAGACTTCCATTTTCTCAGAAACTGGTAATGTCTCTGGCTTTCTCTGAGGAGCTGAATTCCATGACTAGAGTCTGACTCTACTGTGTATGTGCTGTGTGCCAATGAATGCTAGCCTCTGGGTCTCTACATCTAACTGAAAGTCAAGTATAACCCTGGGCCAAAGCTCACTGATAGCTCTTGAGACTAGAAGTGGAGCCAAACCGCATGCCATTGCAGGTGTATGGTTTAGGACGTCACTGCAGTATCTACTTGCGGCTATAATCTCACATAAATTGGATCTGTTAGTCACATGTTCACTTGACCACGTCTGGGCCCATGTGCCTGCAATGGGGCAGAGGTGTGAGAATATCTAATTTGTGTAACTATGGCAGGATCCTCAGCCTTTGGACAGTTGTTATTTTCAAGATAATTCTCTGTTGACACTTTTCTGTCAACATATAGAAAGCATAACAGCAGGGCCTACAAGGTGACTCAAAAGGTAAAAGAGGAAACTTCAGAGTCAATAATTTGCAATCATTCATCAGAACTCATACACTGGAAAGAGAGAATTGATCCTCAAGACTCTCTTCTGAGTTCCAAATGTGCACTGTCAAGTTCCACATGCACACAAACAAATACACCTACACAGAAATACACACACAAACATACACACATACACATATACACACGTACATATACATAAATATATGCTTACACACAGGCATTCACACATATACACACAGGCATATATACAACACATACACACATACATACATGAATATAAATACGCACATACACACATACATACATGAATATAAATACACACATACACATACATACACAAATATAAATACATACATATACACATACATACATAAATATAAATGCACACTTATACACATACATACACAAACATATATACACAAACACACACACAAATGACTGAATTTTAAGTCAGGTAAAGCAGAAGTGCTGTATGACTTATACAATTTGTAGTAAGGAGGCTGTGGGAAGCTGTCTTTGTGGAGCTGCAATCACAACCATCTGACTTGGCCACAGTTCGTACCTGAGAGGAGGAGTGTGGATTAAGAAAGGATAGCTAAAGACATTAAAGGAAAAGTACCAAGACACAGGATAGATGTCAGAAGGGTAATTCAGTCAATACTGAATGCCGCGAGTTTATTTTTTACCATTCTTAAATACCTTAACCAAAAAGGGGAACATGGTATCCTGTATAAGGAAAATATAGACTTTTCCTCCTCAATTCTCCAAGGATTCAGTAACCACACCTTATATTTAATTTCTCCTTATCTGCCCTTGAAGGTCAAGAGTAACCACACCTCAAAACAAGTCTGTTGTTATTTAGATAAGACACCCAAGGCCAAGATCAAACATCCAACTATAGCCACGCCTTTGACCTTCAGGTATTGTGACTTACTAAGAACAGTTTTGAATACTCTGCCCTTTAGTCAATAAGGAGTGGAGCCATCTTTATGGGCCCCGAAAGTAGGTAATATATATTGTCTAATATATTAGAAGATAAACTTTTTTTAATTCATATGATAAGGAAATTTTGAACACTATAATTTCCGAACAGTGGAGGGCTGAGAAGTTAGCTCAGTTGGTGAAGTTCTTGCCTTGCAAGCTTGAGGACATGAGTTTGAGCCTTAGAACCCATGCCACATAAATAAATAAACAAACAAATAACAAAAATGGAGATGATGATGCACTTGCTGAAGACCGACAGAATTCCAGGGTTGCCTGGCCAGCCAGTCTAGTATACATGGCGAGTTCCATGCCAGTGAGAGACCTTGTCTCAAAAGAAGGTGTGGAGTAACTGAAGAACAATGCTAGATACTGTCTCCTGATCTCTTCATTGACTGTGCACATAAACACAAACACACCTATGCGAACATGTGCACTTGACTTATAAGAATCCAAACACACCTTCAGAGAAAGAATACTATTTTTCTCTAGTGACTAAGTCACCTGTCTACTGGGTCCTCCACCTTTATTTTTTATCAAATACCAGTGTCTCTGAATAAAGCAAGCAAATGTAAATACTTATTGGTTGATGTCCAGAAAATAGAAGCTATAGTGAAGACTTGCCTAGTAGAGTCCAGGTGAGATGAAGCCTGTTAATGAGCACTGGAAAGAAATACTGGGCAGCAGCTTTCATTACAGTCTCAGTCGGTACCTGTTTGAGTATGTACCAGATACTCAAGAGGCACAGGCCTCACTTTCTCCAACTATTAAAAGAGGAGATGGACTTGAAGTTCCTAAGTACAGAAGCATAGATTACCCCATGGAATCAAAGGAGAAAGGTTTAAAAGAAGGATGCAGAAAACGATTCCAAACTCCTTCCTTTAACGAAGGATCCTCAAACCCAAAGCACAGAAATGACATACTCGTTGGAGCCCAGAAACCCACCCATTCTTCTGGGACACCTTTCAGTTTTCAGCTCAGATGTCAGCCTGCTGTGGCAACCTTGGAAAAGGTGACAGAGACAGCATCCTGATTGAGGGGAAGCTGTACTCAGCAGGGACTAGCACATCACAAAAGCAGTGTCTCACCTTTTCTCCGAATACCTGGCACACACCTCCACTCCTGGCACCTAAAAGTTTAGAACAGCATCCGTAGTCCTTAGGAAGACATTTGTCTTCCTGAAAGGATGCTTGCTTGAAGGAGCTGCTTTAACATTCGCTATTGGGTTAAGAAATGATAAGCCCATGCCAGTCAGCATCCTCTTGATAGTAATTATCTGAAACCTGGAAAGTACTTGTTGTTCCATCTACATGGGAAAGAACAATATTTACCAAGTTATTATTGAATAGGAGTGCTCTGTCTTCTGACTCCCCCTGCCAACAAGCATTTCACAAATGGAAGTAGGTAATTATCTTATTCACACCTATTCAGTGAGTATTTTGCAATAGCTCTCAGAGACAAGGAGGAAACACTTGTGGGATGACAAGTTGTAGAATGCTCCAGGCTTTACTGGGAAGAACACCTCTGCAGCTCCAGACAAATGTTTAGGTGAGGAAAGACAGCTTAAAGAGATAGATGTGAACAAGAACTTGGGCGATCATTCCATTCTCTGTTGCAAAGCTCAGGAATGTGGGACAGTGAAAAGGGTGTTTTCAGAGCCAGGGCAACACTGGCTCCTAACTTTCCCACATTGAGATGTAGTTACTTTTGGGAGAGACATGGTAGAAGGAATTCAGTAATGACTCTCCCAGCAGGTGTGTTTATGAAGGAGTAGTGTTCCTTCGATAAAATTGTCACACACTGGAAGCCCACGAAAAGCCCTCTTGTGCCTCAGAATTAGTTCTTCATACAGACTGACCAGCCTTTGCCTCCAGTGAGCATTAACACACAGACAACATAGAATTTACCTTACTGACATTTCCAACTCTTTTGTCTCAGTCTCCTCTGAATTATGAAGCTTGTAAGTAAAGGCTCAGCACTGGGGGTCACCTCAGGGAAAGTACTTGCACGTCAGAGCAATGAATGGTATCTAGGAGTTCTTGAGGCACTTATGTTGTAAGAGGCTGGCTTAGAGTATCGGGCCCATACTCAGAGCTCTATAAAGTACTTTTTTAATCAAATGAATAGTTTTCTGCCAGGTGGGCTAGCTCTACCTGTATTCATCAAAGAATGTGGGTGTCAGTTAGGAGGCCTAGGCAATCTATGGGGCCTTGGGTAGTAGATGAGTATTTATCCCTGACATACAAATGGACCTTGGGTGCCCATTCAACAATGAGAGATGCTCTCTCAGCCTGGAATTCTGGGGGAGGGCCTAGGCCCTGCCCTGGATGAAAAGACAGACTATGGACACCCCTCATGGAGGGCCTCACCCTCCCTCAGGGAAGGAGTGGGGGATTGAGGGAGGGAGGGAGGGAGGGAGGGAGGGAGGGAGAGGGTAGAAGGGGTTGGTGGGAGGGCACGGGAGGAGGGGAAGGAGGAGGAGAGGGAGCTGGGATTGACATGTGAAGCAACCTTGTTTCTAATTTAAATGTAAAAATAAAAAAAGACTTAAAAAATCATCAGAATTGGATAGGTGATGACCTGCGTTCTGTGTCATTTCCTCTTGTTCCTGCCTTTAGCTTATAAACCACTTTTATGCTGCAGTCTTACTAAGACTTAAAACACCTAATGGAAGTTAAAAAAAATAGAGTTCTGAAGTATTGGTTATTGTATTTGACTATGCACAAGATGGGACTGGGTACCACACACCCCAATCCCATGACTAAGGCCCTGAGTCCTGAGGGTCAAGTGGCTTTCTCCCAGGGACCTGGGGTATAAACTGCAGTGTTAGGGACAAGCTGCCGTGCTGAGGAACAGGCTGCACTGTCTGCATCCAAGGGGCCAGGGATTTCTGACTCACACCTAAAACCACAACACTTTGGAAGAGGAGACAAGGGGATTTATAGGAAATCCAGGCCAGCCTGAGCAATATGAGTCCCAGGATAGCCTGGGCTACAGAGTGACACTATACTTGTATTTTAGCCTAGTCTTCCTTGGCTTAGAGTTTGCGTGCGGTCTATTAACTGCAACAGAATCCACATAGCTAAGTCTAGGGCACCAGCCCAGGACCTTTCTTAAGCAGGAGGCCCAAATAAAGTCAACAGTACCCATGGTCCAGAGGTGGGGAAACTTGGACTTCTGAATGTATAATTTTTAACACGTGTGAGGAAACTTATCTTCTAAATCTATAAAGTCAAACAATTAAAAAAAATCTTCATTTTGACAATCTTAGAAATTACAATGATTGCCAGAGTGACCATGAACTAGAAAATACATTTAAACATATACATCTGAAGCTATAGATTTAAATGAAGCTTGCAGCTTACCACCATAAAAATGTATCATTTCTGGAACCAGAGCTGTGTTTCAGTAGGCATAGTGCTCTCTCACATTTATGAGATCTCGGGTTCAGTTCCTAGCACTGTATTCACTTGCCATGGTGGTGGATATGCCTTTAGTTCTAGCACATACTTGAAAGGTAGAGGCCAGAGGATCCAAATCCAAGACTACTTTTGGCTACACAGAGTTATCACTGCGATGTATGAGATCTTCCTCAAAGCAAAACAAAACAAAATAAAATGACCTCTATCATTGCATGAGGACCTGCTGCAATCCAAAAGTACTTTATACCAGCAATATGATCTCACTCTCATAGCAGAGATGAGCATAGACTCATTTATAAATGAGGAATGATAATAACCGGCTTAGTGACTTGACAGTTATCCTCTTTGCTAGTGGGTTGTAATTCCTTCTCTGTGCTGTCTGAAGCACATTGTCATCTCGTTTTCATGTTCTGATAAAAGACAGTGAGGGACATGAGTCTGTGCTGGATACCTTAACTGCTGTAGCTTAGCCTTCCTCCTGAGTGCAGATATGGTAAAACTTCAAAACTAGGCTAGCGGATAAAATGGTCACTGTCCTTCAAATTTGGTGCTTCTTGATTGAAATGGTAAGAAAAATAGTTCCCAATCCACTGGGATCCACACTGCTCAGAGACTTCAGTGGGCACAGCTACAGCTATGGAGGAGATAAGGGGCTAGTGGCACAAAAAATTAGGTGCTGTTACACTTCTGTGGTGTATAAGGAAGTCCTCCACAACAAGGAGTTGCCTATCCCATGTTGGGGATGAAAGTCTGTCCTCTAGTCTGATGCTGGCCCAGGTACCTAGAAGGAATGAAATGATGTGAACTGTTCTTAGTTCAAATACTGTCCTGAGAATACTATGCAGTTGCTGTATTTATTGATATCATCTTGGTCTATCTGTGTAAGACTTGGGGGGGGCCAACATGAGTATGGTGGTTTGAATGAGAACCGTTCCCTGTAGTATCAAACATTTGAATTGGTTCCCAGTTGGTGGAGCTGTATGTAGAGTTTATAGAGAGAAGCCTTGTTTGGAGGATGTCTGTAGGAGTGGGCATTTGAGTGTTTAAAAGTGTCAATATGCTTCCATTTCTCTCTGTGTTTGATTCTTGCTGCTAAAGAAGTGATAACTCGGCTTCCTGCTCCTCCTGCCATGCCTGTCCCATGTTACAATGATTGCCTTGTATTGCAGTACCTGCGTCATGCTGCCATGCCTGCCCCATGTTATAATGATGCTTGTCTCCTGCTGAAATACCTGCCTTATGCTGCCATGCCTACCTACCATAGTGGACTCCAATCCTTTTGGAACTGTTAGCCCAAATGAACTCCTTCCTTAAATTGGCTTTGGTCATTATGTCTTGTCACGGCAACAGATGAATAAACAACCCAATGACACATGTCTCTGTGGACAGCATTTACAACACAAGATAGGTCGTGTCAATGTCAATGAGAGTAGGAGCTGAGAATATATTTGGTGACAAAGAATATACAATGTGGAGAGTGAAAACTAGTGATCTCCTTCTTGTACCAGAACACAGAAACCATATAGCCCTTCCCATTTCCTATTATGAGAGCATCCACTGTGCATGCTCTGACTACACTCTATTAAGTACCACACAGTCTGTCCAGAATTCTTTGTGTCCTGAAAATTTCTGAGCAACTTCCCTAATCCAAATGATTTTGTTGAGCCTAAGTGGTGCTCCATGGCTGTCCTAGCCACTTAGCTGCTTCCTGGGGATCTTATCATTAATAAGCCAGGACTGAATCTATTTCTTCAGGTGCTTCTGATTGCTATGGACTAAGAACCTCAAGAGCAAGGGCCTTAAATAGTTGAGTTCCCTCTGATAAAATGTCAAAGGTATCTATCTGTCTGAGAGTAAAGGTGTTCCAGAGTCAAACAGAATGAGGAAGAAGGGAACCAGTTGCAGTTCTTGAGACAGACTGACAAAGGACAATCTACAGTTTGGAGACTCAGGAAAAATTCAAGTGGGATGTACTGAGAGTGCTGGTCCTTATCTTCAAAGTGAATACAGCATCCCCAAAGAGTAAACCATGTGAACACCTAGGACACTGAGGCTATGAAGACATCATCCAGGAAAAGGTGAGGTCAGCAGAAACATAGGCCTCTGGATGGGTTTCAAATCGGAGTCTGAAGCTTTAGTGTTGTAAGCCTCTAGGGAGGCAGAGGCTAGCAGATCTCTGTCAGTTCAAGGCTAACCTTGTCTACACACCTAGTAGAACAGCCAGGGCTACAGAGAGAAAACCTATCTCAAAACCACAAAAAAGAAACAAACAAAAAACCTCAGAGTCTTGTGGCTGAGCTACAGCAAGAAATGAGATGACCCAGCATCTAGAATTAGAGAGAAAGGTTTTCTGAGATGGAGCCAAACAGGTAGAAGTATATGAGTTGGGAAAGAAAGCCAGCAAAGGTCATGCATAACCCATGTCCATCATTCTAAGCCCTTTGCATAATGTCAGGTAGTAGAATTATACTCCTTCTCATATAATTGGGAGCCTTAGTGAAATCACTTGGCTATGAGTTTCATGTGTGCGGGGACCAGACCATGTCAGCTTTGGCCACTGATATTCACAGAGCCTAGAATGTGGCAGTTGCATGAAGAGGGGACATGGAGAATTCTTGGTGACTGACTTGAGTAAAGTCATCCTGCTAGAAAGTGACAAATGACAGGAAGGTGCATCCCAGCTCCCATCAAGCTGGATACAGTTCTTCCAGTATAAACTTGTTTCTCAAGCTGAAGCCCCACCACAAGTCACCAGGAGCAAGCAAAATAGAAGCCTCATTTCTCCTGCTCTGCAAGCAGGAAAGGCTCGATAGTTCTCCTTTGCCATTTCTATAGCAATTCTGGGACTTTAGCACAACTCTCAGCCCCAAACAAATGGAAAGCATCATTGAAAGAAGCCTTTCTTTTACATTAAAATTGTTTTGAGTCAAACTAATGAAAGGCTGCAAGATGAAGGTGAATTTTAAACTGCTCATAGATTTCAAGTTGACTCATGCCAATTCTGGACTTCATAAAATTACTTTGGAAGCAAATTCTTAATAATGTTCTATGCTATCTTTTTAAGGAATCAGATAATAGTCTCAAGGAATGTAGTGGCCAATTGTTATGTAAACTTTATGGTTATGAACATGAATGTTTGGGTTTTCAACATAATTTAATTAAAATGTATTTTGTGAGTAGACTTTATGTTTAGGGCTAAATACAGGAAGACAGTAAGGGACAGGATCTTATGGCATCCATTGTCTCAGAACTCTTGCCCTGCAGGGTATTCCTAGCAAAAACAGAGAGAACTAACAGCACCAGGAACCCAGGAGCAAAATGAGGGCATAAGCTTCTGGATACAGGGGAGGTTACAGGATTGATAACAATTAAGTGTACCAACAGAGCTTCTCATTGCCACAGTCTTTGCCAGTTTGCCTAAGCAGTTCTAAGCTATACTCCTGCTGTAGTTTGAATCTTACACACTCCTTAAAATTTTATGTGTTAAAGACTTAGGCTCCAGATATGTGTTATTGAGAGGTAGTGAAAAATAAGAGGTAGGGCCCATACAGAGGTCATTAAGTTCTCAGATGATAAAAGACATGCCCTTGAGGAGATAATAGGACCCTTGTCCATCTTTATCCCTTTTCTCTTTCTGATCATGAAGGACACTGCTTTCCTTTACACACAGTACTGCAATGATATACTGCCTCATCACAAACCCCAACGCAATGGATCCAAACCATCATGCACTGAAAAGACCAAAGCCACCAAAAGTGTAAGTCAAAGCAAACCTTTTGTCTTTGTAAGTTAATTAACATGGGCAGTTTGTTATAGTAACCAAGAACGTTTGTTTAATAACCGCGGTTGAGCAAGCTTAGTAATTATGGTTTAAGTGCTGTTGCTATTCTTTTAGTGGGAAGTGCCACTGTTATTCAGAACTGTGCAGGCATGCCTGAGAGAGTGGGGACACTTAATCATCCTCCTGCTTTATGTTCCATGCTATATTCAGAAGGCTAAAACAAGGTTGCCTCAGTGTCCTTAGAGACCAGACCACTTATGAAGTTCTTACTAACAAATCTCTTTTTGTTTTGTTTATTACAGCTTAACATAGCCATTGAAAGAACAAACATTAGAATCCAATTTCATACCATTGCATCCTAAGATGTTTTACTACTTAATTATGTGACTGATGCAACAAAGGAAGCAACACCACCCTCACACTGAAATCCAGTTTAGATGAACTCTCTCTCTCTCTCTCTCTCTCTCTCTCTCTCTCTCTCTCTCTCTCTCTCTCTCTCTCTCTCCTCTCTCCCTCTCTCCTTTTATTTTCTTTTTGTATCTACAGTATTGCTCTCAGAATCAGACATAGGGAATTGAGAACCATAGAGATAAAATTTATTGAGTGAATGGATGATTTATTGGATCTTTATAAGAACTGCAGAAGGTAGCTCTCATTTCATCATTTTCTGTGTCAAGGAAACGAGCTCAGGTGGACTCAGAAACACAACTGAGTTACACAGTTAGTAGTCACATTCAGCAATGCTAAAATCACTCCAAACGATGTTAAATCTACTTCAGTCTAAAGAAAAATGTATTAAGTTATTTTTAAAAATTTGTATAGAAGACTCCCTCTAATGTCACACTATTCTCACCAGGATTAAATTTTACCATAAAACTTAGAATCTCTGAACACACAAAGAACACTGAGAGTCAACATAAGACCTGAGACCACACACAGAGTAACACAGCACAATATTAATAAAGAAATCAAATGGACTCAGAGGTTTGGGACAACTTATAATATAACCACTTTTAATTCTACCATCAAAAAATGTCTGCTACAATGAATTTTTATGTTACCATTTTTTATTTAAATTAGAAACAAACTTCCTTTACATGTCAATCCCAGCTCCCTCTCCTTCTCCTCCTTCCCTGCCACCCCACCAGGACCCACAGTCCCCCACCCAGTTCCCACTCCATTCCCTAGGGAGGGTGAGGCCCTCCATGGGGGATATCCAGAACCTGTCCTTTCATTCAGGGCAGGGCCTAGACCCTCCCTCAAGAGTCCAGGCTGAAAGAGCATCCCTCATTGTGAGATGGGCACCCAAAGTCCATTTGCTACAATGAATTTTATGCCTATGGAATAAATTCAGCTAAAAGTGAAGCCAGAGCAAACCAAAACCTAATACATCATCAGTGAGAGCTGGTTCTCAAGCCACTGGGTCACATTTACATAAGTGGGGCAGCTAATGTCAGGAAGAGTCAAATCCCATCTTAGCTCTATGTCATCCAAGGAAACATATGTTGTTCACAGTTCATAAATGCAGCTGGATGCTCATCAAGAAAAGACAATGTCACAGCCAAGAACCTAGCAGAGAGTAGGATGGGACAAGCAGACAGAAATCTAGATGTTCACAGGTAATGCCAACAAGTCTCCCTCAGCTCACCCCCATTTACCCAAGTGGAGTATGTGACATATTTGGAGAATATTGTAAGATACAAGCTACAGTACACCCAACAGTAAAACCACTGAACTTTCAGATGTTACTTTATTGTTGATAGAATTAATATGAACAGTGCATTATTGTTTCCGCTGTATAAAACATAGAGCTAAATCTCAGCCAGCGGTCACACAATATATACTCAAAGAAACAAGAATGTAGGCCCTACATTGCATGAAACTCAAGAGGTCGAGTTTCTGGAGTACTCTCGCTCCCCAAAGAAAGCTCAACATTTCCCAGGTGTGTAAAAAGGCTGGCCTGGACATCACTGTGGTGTTTGTCTCAGTTTCTGTCCTTCCACTCTGTTCCTCTCTTTTTCATCACCCCTCCCCGCAGGGAAGCTTTTTTCAGTATTCCAAAGATAGTGTCTCACTTTCCATAACTAGAAAAAGAAAACAACCTGAATTGGAGTGAGTGAAGCAACTTAAATGCAGGCCTATTATACACATGCTTTTTAAAATGAGGTATTGATGTTATGTTAATATGTTGTTTCTCATAATGATTTGATGATAGTACTGATTCAAGTTGCCTTCCTGTTGAGGACTTGGCCTATCAATCAACTGAAGGGCCACCATTTTTGAAGTCTGTCACTTTTCTGAAGCAGAATGAAATGTTTAAAATCAAAAGTTTATATCAGAAAAAAAAGAAAACAGAAATCACAAGGCCTGGATCTGAATTATAGTCTATATCTTGAAGAGTTCTTTGTATTAAGACCAAACAAGAAAAGATTTGTAAATTATAAAATAAACAGTATCTTGATACTTTCACCTTGTTACTGTGACAAAATACTGACAAAAACTACTTTAGGGAAGAAAGGTTTTAGATCACTTTATATTTCCAGGTCATAACCCTCCACTGAGGAGAGCCAGGACAGGAACTCAAGCAGAAACTTGAAGCAGAAACCATACAGAAATGTTGCCTCCTGACCCTCTTCACAGACCCATGGTCAGCTAAATTCTTATACCATCCAGGATCATATGTCCATGGAACCATACTGCCCATCATGAGCTGCACTCTCCAGTTAGCTGTCAACTAATAATCAATATAATCCCCCCACAGACATGACCACAGGCAAATCTAATCCGTAAATCTCTCAATCGATACCCCCATCTCTGAGACCTCAAATTGACAGTGAAAGTCAGCTAGGGCAAACATTTATGGAGTGATTTTTAAAACCTTTTGATATAGGTGTATATGTATGTTCCTGCTTGCCTGCATGCTTACCACATATATACAAGTGCCCACCGAGGTTAAAAGAGGGCATCAGATACTTGGAGGCAGAGTTACAGGCACTGTAAGCCTACCAGTGTGGGACCTGGGAAGCAAACCCAGGTCCTCTCTTGACTGTGGCCCAGCTCTCCAGTGTCTGAAGTGATTTTCCCCAAGTTGTGGCCACTAATTAAAACAATCCTCACTATATAAATCAACTAGCCTCCTCTCTGGTAAAGGTTAGTGTTTTCTAAATCTTGAGATTTGAGTTAACTAGTGATACAATTTAACTTACATTTTGAATAGTCCTTTATTGATTCAGTCAAAAATCCAAGTTACAAAATCCAGAGTTGTATTATTACCAGGTTAACAGTAAACTCAACATAAACCTAGTTCACTGGATGGAAGCAAACCTTGAATCATAGTATATTACATGTTTAGAGTTTTCCTGTTCTCTTGAGTAAGGTTCAGTTTGAGTGGACAACTAGGTAGAACTGAAATAATAGCAAAGAAATGGCAGAGAGAAAGGACACAGAATAGGGTTACGGTAATAAAGTCTTGCTTGTAGGGAATTGTTCATGGATAAGATGGCAATAGTGCTTGAAGTATGAACTACAGCGAGACTGAGATGGAGATAGATGGGACAAAAATAGGAAAGGAAAAAGCAAAAAGACCCCAAATAACCAAAACAACCCCAAGAAAACAAATACAAGCATTCCTGGATCTATCACTACCCCTGCTTTCAAGCTGTATCACAGAGGTACAGTAATAAAAACAGCATGACATGGGCATAAAAACAGGAATACTGGTCAATGGAAGAGAATTAAGGATGCATATATAAACCCACACCCTCCAGCCACCTGATTTTTGAGAAAGAGACCAATAATATATACCAGAGAAAAAATTGTATCTTCTTCAATGATACTAGTCAAACTGGACAGCTACATGAAGAAGGATGAAATGTGATCCTTCCCTATCAGTCTGTATACTTCTAGTTGATCAAGGCCCTCAGCAGATACCTGATAATCTGAATCTAACAGAGAAGACAGAAAAGGAAAAATAGATAAGAATATGCTCAAAGATAGGAGAGCAGACAGCCCTCCCACCAAATGTGAGGTGAGACTAGTAACTTCAAAAGCTAAGCAAAGGCCTGCAGTCTCTCTGACACCGTGGAATTGGTATCACAGCCTTTCCTCCTATCAGCTCAATATGGAAACAAACATTCTAACGCATATTATTCCCTGACAGCCAACTTGGATATTTTACTGTCTGGGAACTGTTTATTCATACAATTGTCATATTAAAATATATGTCACTGGATCTTGGTGGTACATGCCTTTAATCCCAGGCAGAGGCAGGCAGGTCTCTGTGAGTTTCAAGCCAGCCTGTTCTACAGAGTGAGTTCCAGGACAGGCTCCAAAGCCGTACATAGAAACCCTGTCTCGAAAAACCAAAAGAAAAATGTATATAAGTCAATATATATTTAAGAGAACTGTTTAAAATGGGATGGATGGGATTGCGTAGCAAGCTGTGCTGATAACAGCTAAGACATTGTAATCCTTGAGCCTAGAAGAAGGATGAATTCTGTGATGAGGAAGGAAACAGTACGATAGGCGTGGGTTTCTCAACTCAAAGATCTGTATAAGACCATCAGAGAAGGGAGTAAGAGCAAAGTAGCACAACCTGTTCCCCTCCCCTTCGCACTCTCTTCCTATGTCTCCATAAGACAAACTGGTCAGAAACCATGGTACACAAAAACTGTTGCTGTAATTGACAAAGATACATCCAGATTTGGAACACAGACTGGGATAGGGAGGGGTGGAGAATGAATCTTCACTGGGAAACACAAAATATCCATTACAGGCTTTGATGCAGGACACAAAAATAGCACTGCCCACCCCTCAGAAGAAACAACAGAGGATGTAAGAAATGCAAACCACAGGAGAGTTTCTAAAACTAAAACTACTGTAGGAAACCACTTCTACTTATTCTTCTCCCATCAGAATTTCCATGAACAATCCTGTTCTTTCAGGGCCCCAGGAGGTAGGGATCTGTCTATGAACTCATTATCTGCTTGGGACAAATGACCTGTGAGAAGCCAACTGTACTTCATGAGGCCCCAAAGTCCTGCCTTCAACTGGACCTTCATTCCAAGCTCTAGAACACCCAGCTCCCTAAACACAGTTTGATCTGTCCGTTCTCCTGTGCATTTGAATTGTAACTGGTTTGGACAGCAGCCTATGTTCATTATGTCTAGAAACTCTTCATGTCAGTTAATTTGATTAATATCAGAGAAAACTCAATTAGGCTTGTCAGCTTCTTGCATAGGGCATTTAATATCTATGAAAATGATGTCACCTCCATCAGCCCAAGGCATCATTTTCAGCTTCTTCCAGAAATCAACTCTAGAAACAAGTGGTATAAAAAAATGTAACACCATCATTCTTTTAAAAAAGGCTTTATGTTAATCTGTTCCCTATTCTCACTTTCCCAAAGAACCACACTTGAAAGTAGAATATACAAGGCTAAAGGTTAATTTGCCAAACAGTAAGAAAAGGAGAACCAGGAGAGAAAATCTTCATAGGTATGGAGAATAATTAATTTAATGGGCTTACTATGGCTCCACTACACAATTTTCTTGTGAAAATATAGATATGGGGACTGGGGAGATGCTTCAGTTGGCAAAGTACCTACTGTGCAATTATGAAGATCTGAATTTGGATCCCTAGAGCCCACACAAGAAGCTGGATACTGAAGGGTAGAGAGTGGGCAAAGATCAGACACAGGTAGCCTCACCCAAAATATGAGCTATGGTTCAGTGAGAGACCCTGTCTCAAAATAACAAAGGAGGACACTCAAGGAAAGAAACTGTCAATAATCTTCTGGCCTCCACATGGATGTTCATACTCACCTGAATGTAGATATGCACACATTCAAATTAGCATGTACGCATAACACACAAACACACGTTCAACACAACACACATAAAATGTGGATAGGAATAACACTTACACACTGTGTTTATTCATTAATATTTTTAATTGTTAACAAAATTATAAAACTACTTACTAGTGGTACATTATCCTATTAGAAATGAGAAAGCTATAAATTAAATTCCTGTGAGGTGTATAGCAAAGGTCAAAGTGTGGCTGTACACTTTCAAAGCAGTATAAGTTTAGAGATGTTTATATTCAGTAGCTTTATTTTGCTGTCTTAATTCTTGTGTCTTCTCCTTGGTGTACATGGAAATTGAAATGGAAATTGGTGTATTGTTGGAAATTGAATCTACATCAGATTCATTTGAAATTTTTATTATAATACATTTAAATCTTCATACAGTGTCAGCAACAAAACTTTGGAGTCTCTATTTTGAAACTTAGGTATCAGAAATTTTAGTAAAATATGGATATTGATGAGACGGCTCAGCGAGTAAAAGCACTTTTTGCCAAGTCTTACAACTTGAATTCTATTTCCAGAATTCACATGGTAGAAGAAATGAATTGACTCCTACAAGTTATCCGCTGACCTCCAAATGACTGTCATACTACCCACTAGCTTCCCCACACCTACTGCACAAAATAAATAAATATTTAAAATGTAATATACCAGAGTATCCTCAAATATTCCATTCATATTCCACACTTTTTTGTTACCATTGTGTGTATGAGGTGTGTGTGTGTGTGTGTGTGTGTGTTTAGGCTGTGTTCCACCTGCACTTGTGGAAGTCAGAGACCATCCTAACTTTTACCTGTTGATTCAACCTAGTGACCCAACTTGTAGGCATTTCATTTTCAAAGGCTCTTCTTTGAGCTCATTTCTATTTCATCCTTTCCAGGCACATGTCTAAGACCTATTTGAAGTCCCCCAACTTCTGCAAAGCCTCTTCTACAGTATCCAATCACACCACTTTCTGTATTTTGTATACCTTTATGATAACTGCTGCCACAGTGAGCTGTACTTTTCCTCCCATCAACGCAGTCTATGGATTACCTTGTGGAAGCCCTAATGCTGATCCCAGTTCTAGCTCAGTGGATGCTCTCTGATAGAGATGGACACAGCATCCTGAGTACTTTTATGTCATCTGTCACTTCCTTGACTTTCCTATCCATGAGCAATGTCTGTGAAAGAAATATAGATGATGTGTTTCAGCCAAGTTTGACAGTACATTACAAAAACCAATAAAAACAAAATCAAAAACAAAGTCATCCTAATTTTGCTAACATCTGCAAGAGACAGAAGCTGACATTTAATTCTAACAACTTCCTTTCTCACTATCTGATACTGACATTCACTCCAGACTTTGCTGTATACCTCCATTTCCCAAAGATGCTGTCCACTTGAGGTCATCTCTTCTCTCTCTCCCCTCAAATGTAAACAATCACTTATCTGTCTTTCATGCCTTTTCTTTTTTCTTTCCAATAATGTCATACCTTTGTGGTTGGTCTTTTATGTTTGGTTCTGAGACTTTGTCCAAAGAAACAATTTTCCACTGGTCTATTTCCTCACTAATAGGTATCTCAGAGTTCTTTTGCATTTTTTAATTAAAAAAATAAATGTCAGAATAGGATAAAATATGTGGTATGTTAAATGTTTAATTTTTTTTTTGTTTTTACGAGACAGGGTTTCTCTGTGTTGTTTTGGAGGCTGTCGGTCCAACCCGGCCTCAAACTCACAGAGATCCTCCTGCGTCTGCCTCCTGAGTGCTGGAATTAAAGGCGTGTGCTGCCACTGCCCGGCAAATGTTTAAATTTTTAACTGAACCCAAATAAGGCAAAAATGCAATTGTACTGAGGGTCTGCAAACATCCTCCTTTACCATCCTCTATTGGCCATACATAGCAGGAGTAGCAGGAGTGTTTTCCATGCTGAGTGCCATTTGCTAGCATGCATTCATGAACACCGTATGAAAATGTCTGACCTTGTTTCAAGTGAATACCAAAAATGCTTTCTTTGGGGAATCCTTTGTAAAGGAAATTTCCTATTTACACAATTCTATCACTGCTGCAAACAAAAAACACAAAGAAAAATGCATGCAGAAATAGTTTGTGTCAAGACTGCCTTCAAATCCTTTCTACTATATTTCTTAATTTGTGACCCGAGACTGACATCAAGCATTCACTTCCAAAAGCAGGCTCTTGTTTTGGAAAGATGGAGCTACATATCCCTTCTTTGTGGACTGCTGTTTCTCATACAGGGACTTTGGAGAGAGCAGTGACAGGAAGGCCTTGTACACCAAGTCAGTAAAAACCTTCATGTCATAGGGAACTCCCAAGCTAGGTAGCTTATTTCCAGTGACAAACAAGCTACTTCCTTGCAGTATGACTTCAGATAAAGTAACAGTCTTTCTGAGACTTGCTTTTCTTATCTCTTGAATGAACATTATAAAGGAATGGCTTTCATAGGGCTGCTTGAAAGTACAGAAAATACAACGTGTTAGTTTGCAAAACTAGTGCCTATATAGATTGATGGTTAAACATGTGTACACAAGTGTGTGTGTGAAGCAATTTGTGTGTCAGTCCTTCCACACAAACCTGGAACACTTGGAAGAGATGAAGAAAAAGGATAAAGCAAGAGCAGAGAGGGATTTGGCAATCCCTTTTTGGCAGTGATTAGCCTGACAATGGCCCAGTATTGGAGCATGACAGACACTGTAAAAGTTTTCAAAAAGACAGTGGTGAATTCACCTGTATCTTTCTAGTTCAGCAATATGACAGCATCTGGAAATACTGTCTAAGATGCAGTACATGCTCAGGAAAGATATAATGAGTGTATGTACGATTGCCAACCTGACATTGAATATACAGTATGTCTTCAGTGAAAGTTTGCTATCTCTAAGAATATTAATATTTACCAAGCCTTTGGTATGAGACATTCAATCATCTATCTATATATGTAATCTTCTTTAGTTTTCACATTCACACTGTAAAGTAGGTAGCTTTGTTTCCCATTTTGATGGCAAAAATATGAGACACATTTCCACATTCACAGGGCTTAACCCTGGAAATTGGAGTGAGTCCAGGCTATGAGTATAGTCACCAACACCCATGAAATATCGACTTTAGAGTGCTGCCTCTTCTTTCACTACAGGTCTGAAGCTTAATATACACTGGTGGGAAAGTCATGTGTCTGAGTTAGGGTCTCTATTGCTGTGAAGAGACACCATGACCAGGGCAACTCTTATAAGGAAAACATTTAGTGGGGCTGGCTTACAGTTTCAGAGGTTTAGTCCATTATCATCATGGGTCAACATGGTGGTGTGCAGGCAGACATGGAGCTAGAGAGGGAGTTGAGAGTCCTACATCTTGACCCACAGTCCATACAAAGTGAAATGACACTGGGCGTGGCTTGAGCAGAAATGAGACCTCAAATCCCACCTCTACAGTGACACATTTTCTTTAACAAAGTTACACCTCCTAGTAGTGCCACTCCATGTGAGTTTATGGGCATCAATTACATTCAAACTACCACACCATGCATTTAGAATAGGAATAAGGATCAGTTTGTTCACCTGCAATTAGGGACTATATACTTATCCTGCTATCACAAAGAATTGTTTTGCATGTCATTTACACTTAAGTGAGTAGCCATGTAGTACATTATATTTTACTTTCTCTATACTGTAATATAACTGAAAGAACATTGTCTTGGGAGTTCACAGGCCTACATTCAAATGTCCCTTCCTATTAGTTTTATGGCCTTAGGCAAGCCATTCTGCCTTACCTTTCTCATCTATAAAATAAGAAAAATTATACTGACTTTGGGGTTATAATAATCATAAATGAGATTAAAGCATATTATAAAACAAAAAATCATGTCTGAGTACATGGAATTAGGCAAAGACTAGATAAAGGCTGTCTCTTTTTACGTAGCACAGTTTGCATGCTCAGTTCAAATAACCAATCTAAAGATGTGACAAGACTGTGATTAAAATTTCTTGAGTATCTACTATGTTCTATGTTCATAGAAAAATAATTAAGAGTATAACTTCTTTATGCCTGTGTTCCATGGTCCTTCAAATAAAACTTTATTGATATTTTATTGATATATAAAAAGGTATAAATGTTAAGCATATACATTTCAATGAGTTTAGAGGTATGCACTAATAGCCATTACCACTATCAGGGCCAAAAAACACACCCATGTTTCTCAATTATTTTCTTATATGCATTATTATTATTATTTTTATTTTTATTATTATGTTCCTTTGTATGTGTGATAAGAGAACTTAATATAAGAATTATACTCTTAGTTTGGCATAGCAGCATGTACCTGTAATCCAAGTGGGAACTGAGGCAGGAGAATTGTTATTTTGAGGACATCCAGGACCACAAAATGAGATCTTATTTTGGAACAACATAGAGAGAGATGGATATCTCAGAATTCATCACTAGGTTCCAGCTCTTTTTGTTTTAAAGGGTATTATGAATTTATGTATACGGATGTTTTGCCTGTATGTCTATATCTTAACCGTGTGTGTGCCTGTTGTCTGTAGAGGTCAGAAGAGGATGCGGAATTCCCTGGAATGAGTTAGAGATGGTTGTAAGCCACCGTTAGAATACTAGCAACTGAACTTGGCCCTCAGAAAGAGAAGCAAGTGATCACAGCAAAGTCTCTTAACCATCTCTTTAGCTCTTTTGGCTCCAGCTATTAAAATGATCTACCTATTCTCCATTAGGAAGCATGCCTCCTGTGTATAGAACTGTGGGAGCATGCACAAATCATAACCACAACTCACTAGGTACTATGATGTAGGGTAGGTATCCAGAACATACAAAATATCAGAAATTTCAACCACTGACTCCCAGCCAAGTACTAACCAGGCTTGACCCTGCTTACCTTCTGAGATCAGACAAGAAACAAACTAGCAAAAAATTGTTCCTCAACTACTGACTCTCAACTTCGCCCTCTTTGCATCCCTGGCAACCAACATTCTGATCTCTGAAATTAACTATTTTAGCTTTATCAAAGTTTTGGGAGGATACAATAGTCATTATTCCCTGTCTGCCTAGAGATTCACCCAGGTTGACATTGTAGGACTTCCTTCTTTCTAGTTACTTTGGCTGCATGCACCTTGGCTTCTTTATCTATTGCCCACCAGAATCAGTGAATCAGTGGGATACAGGATGCATCATGTTTCAGTTACTGTGCACAATGTTGCAATAACTATTGGCAAACAGCTACCACTCTAATTGCCCAGAAGTGTACCCAGAAGTGAGGCTGACAAAACATGGTTGTTCCAGGCTTACATATTTTTTTGAGGATCCATCATACTATTTTCTGTAAAAAAAAGAAAAGAACCGATTGGTTTTCCAAACAACATTGTGAACATTTCCTTTTTGTTCACATTCTCTCCAAACAGTGGTATCTAATGAAAGCTATTTCACCTTTGTAGATTTGCTTTGTTTTTCACAAGTTATTAGTAATGTTGAGCATTTCTTCAAATACGTTTTTTGTCATTTGTTTGACTTTGCCTTTTAAATAAGAAATCTCCATTTCAATCTCTTAACCATTTAAATTCATTTATTCATTTAATATTATTTTTCTATCAAGCTGATGAGTTCCTTGTGCATTTGGAATTTTAAGCCATCCATATAGGAAATGAAGGCCGACAAATAATGTAGCAAGGTTCATGTTTATGCACTGATATAATTGATACTGTCCAAGTGACAGTACATACTCAAAGTCATTGAGATAGAGCCAGTGTATCTACAGCTTCAGTTTGATAGAAATGCTGAAATTAGCCAAAGTATGTTTGCACAGGAAGACCAATGAGGAGGCATTTTTGAGGCATGCTGCTTAATTTCAAAACAGACTACATAGGTGTCAGATCAGAAAAACATCGACTAGCAGAAACATAGGCACAAAAATACTAATAAGACACACACAGCGATCAGTTTTCAAAAAGGTTGTCAATAATGCATGATGGAGAAAGTCTAGTCTGGGTTGGGGACAAGATATAATAACTAAAGAACAAGAAATAAATTCAAAAAGTAAACAAATGGATTACATCAAATTAAAGGATTTCTACATAGTGAAGGAAACACTCAACAAGATCAAGAGGAAATCTACAAAATGGTAGAATGTTTTTGTACACAGGATAAGGGTACCACACATGAACTCCTTTCAGAATCTTCATCTTTACTCTTTTCATACAGCACACACACTTTTATCTAACATAAGTAGTCCATTGTTTTCTGCCTCATCGTCTCTAAAAGTTAGCATGCACTTGCAGACTTTGTTTTAATGAATATTTATGGTATAATTTACACCAATGTGAGTCACACAATGACTCCTTTTTGCATTGTTAAAATCTGGAATTTTGTGTATGGAGGATAGGATTAATGTCCGTTTTCCCAGGTTACCATTATGAAAACACATGATATAGAGTTTAGTGGAGTGGGACTCCTGAGCCCGATTCACACAACATAGAAACCTTTTCTCACTTCACCTAAAGGAAGAGTTCAATGATATCAAGTCGGAGGGAGTCCTGTAATACTCTCTCTCACACACACACACCACTGTCTATCCTTGGTGGTTCCATGGAGAAAAATATGCATTCTTTATTAACTCATTGAGTGGTTTTCAAGGGTGGTTATTGTACCCCAAGGAAGGTTAGTGATGCTGGGATGTCTGGAATCATTTTAGACTGTTAACAACTGAAAAAAGTCTTCTGGCATGACTCTATAAAGTCCACTAATGATACCAAATGCTTACTTTGCACACACATATTGTCTATAACAAAGTACCTTCCCATTCTATATCCTAATTACAGAGAAATTGAAAAATTCTGTTGTGAAAAATTATTATTATCAATAATGCTGTTTCTGAGGATATGTGTAGTCTACTCCTGTACAAAAGTAGTCTCTAGACCTCCACCAGTTTATCTTCTGGCCTCCAGGAACTGCAGACCAAAGTTGACTGCCAGGGATGTGTATAAGCCTAAGTTTGAAAGCAAGTAGCACCATAATTTATGAATGTGACCTTGGATAAGGTACTATAGTCTTCTGATCCTGTTTTCTTACATGCAAAATTATTTAAATGATTTAAAAAATTTAACCACAAGACCTACTTTCTATATAACTTTTCCTTGCAAGAGGATATCATACCACAGGGACCACTGCAGTGAATCACATATCCTCACCTAGGAATAGGAAATGACAAATATAAGGACTGATTCAAGTTTGAATTTTTATGACTTGGACTTCATTAACATAGCCTCCAAAAACCTGTCCACTTTCTCACTGACCTCAGCCATTAATTCCTTCAACAAACTGTTGATAGTCATATCATTAGCAACTGCCTTGATGGTTTAATTAAAATTTGAACACACGATCCAATTTAAGCCACCTGTTATGTTGTATTTCCACTCATATTTTAAAGGCACAAAATGTTCATTTTTTAGTTGTTGGCTGTGTCTACTGTGGTTAAAATGCAAAGCACAGAAAAGCAGTGATAGTGGAGTCCAGCCAATGTCCACTAATCTGGTTTCATGGCATGTGTCATGGCATGGATATAGCTTCCACAAACCTAAGACTAATTTTGGAAAGGGGTTCTAAATTGCAATAAGGGCTACAAAGTCTCTAGTTGAAGGGTTTACTGTCCATAATGTATGGCCAAGTCATATTATTATTTAGCCTCTTTTTGTGTTCCTTCTAACTAACAGTTAGGTATTGAGATGAAAGACTCTTTGTCTTTAGTTTCTATTACTTGTAAAGATCATTGAGCTTACCCTGGAGCAGTGGATCATTCTCGCATGTGAAGGTATGTGTCATCTGTGTGGTCACTGTCTAATGGTCTTCATGGTGTGATGTGTAAGCATTATTGAAAATTGAAACTTCAAACTGTCACATGATACAACAGTATTTGGTAAGAAAGCATTTGGAAGTGACAAGGAGGTTTGACTCATTACAGATGTTCCTCCATTGACTTATGCTCAGCTGATGAATGTGTGAAAAACAACTGGTCTCTGCATGTTTCCCTCTCTCATGCTTCACTGAGAACACTCTGGAGACAGGAATTGATTTTAGGATATCATAGGGTACCCAAAGGTCCATTACCCTACCTGGCGTAAAAGAGACATTCAATTTTTGAATGAAGGATTAGTTTATGTGTTTCTGTTAGAACTGATGTCACTATGGACTCTTGAACTTATTCCCTAGTTGCTGGACTTGTAATTATCCAAATGCTTACAAGAAGTGTTTTGTATAATGAGTGACCTGATCCTCTTGCCTTAACATGAACAATTCTGTGAAGGGTCATCCCAGCATCAGATCAGTTAGTGGTGTGGTTGAAGCCTTTTCTGCTACACAGAGCAGCCTCTCTGTTCTCTCTTTAGTGTTTTCTTTCTTTTTCATAAGTATTGATCCCAAGGATATTCCGTCAAATAACCCCTGCCAGGTGATTTCTCAGAGTTTCCATTCTAGGAACTTCACAGACAATTGGACAAGAGCCAGTTCAGCAATGCAAATGAGCATGCATTGATTACCTCCTGTGTCAGTCACTTTCAATTCCCTATCTTGCTGAATTCTAGAAACTCCCTATGGTGTTAGATACTACTGTTTTTATTTCACAAGGAAGAAATCTGTGCAGAGAAACATTATCGATTTTGTCAAAGGCCACAGATTTGAAAGGGGTTACATCTTAGAATATAAAATTCTAAGCATAAAACACCAAGTTCTTTGATTGTTAATGCCAATCATGTTGAAAGATGGCACTTTCCTCCAATAGAACATAAGGGACACCTGGAAGTCACTCAATAACATTTCATATCCTTAAGATAATGTATGACATTAGTCCAGATGAATAAACTCCTCCCAACAGAATTATGTAAGGTTCCTGACAAGTGTACATGACCAAACAGAATCTCAGAATCTGTTTACCAAGAGAAAATAACTACTTTAGTGACTTCAGAGGTTTGCTCAGTCATCCAACATGTGACTGTTTCTGACTGTGAACATGTCCAATCTGTCAGTTAAAATTCTAAGCAGCAGGCATGAAGTTTGCAATGAAATGAATAAGGCCTTATCCCTCATTGGGGTTTAAAGTCTAGTGATGTAACATCACCAAAATTATTAATGGTAATTAAAGAGTGTGATACATGCTGTGAAAGACAAGAAAAGGAAAGACTGCATTATGTGAGATAATAACTGAGGGTGACAGGTAACTCTTTTGTCAGGATGGTCAAGGATGGCCTCTCTTGTGAGAGTAAATTTGAGAGAAATTTGGAGGGGTGAGGGACAACTCGTTTCATGTGAGTCTAGAGAAAAAGTTCCAGGCATAGCCTCCAGGAAGTGCACATACCTGAGAAGAGGAAGTGATTGGACATGGCCACAGGAAATGCACCCACCTGAGGAGAGGAAGGAATGGGACATGCCTCCAGGAAGTGCACACACCTGGGAAGAGGAAGAGATAGGACATGGCCAAAAGAAGTGCACACACCTGAGGAGAGGGAGGAATGGGACATGGCCACAGAAAGTACACATACCTGAAAAGAGGAAGGAATGGGACATGGCCACAGGAAGTGCACACACCTGGGAAGAGGAAGGAAGGGGGCATGGCCACAGGAAGTGCACACACCTGGGAAGAGGAAGGAAGGGGGCATGGCCACAGGAAGTGCACACACTTGGGAAGAGGAAGGAATGGGACATGGCCACAGGAAGTGGACACACCTGGGAAGAGGAAGGAATGGGACATGCCTCTACAGAGCTTCCTCCATTCCTCTCCTCTGAGCACACTTCTTTACTAATCTCTCACTTCACTACTGTGTACAGTATTTACATGACTATGAGACCTGTGATCATCTCTGTGACTACCACTCCCATATTAAACTAATTAAAATACTATCTTTAGAAGTCTATCAAGTAGGCACATGGAAAATACACATTTCTAAACTGATATCTTATACAGACCTTCCAAAACATCTCCCTGTGATATTTCTTACCTGAAAATCTTCTATTCCCATGCAGCCTGTGTAGAACTATTCTCATCTCCCCCTTTCCCAGATTCCACATCCAAACCACTAGTAACTCTTGTTTGTTCTAATTTCAAAACATATGCCTAAATCAGTTATTTCTTTCCAGGCATACTGCTTTCTCTAATAAAGACCCACTATTTCTTGCATACACTGTGCTGAGTATTTCCTGATACACTCACCACTACGTTTGAACACATCATATCCAGGGAATTGCCTAAATCCATGGTTTCTCTGACCCAAATCTCCAAGGTTTGTCTGCCTTTTTCACCAAAAGCATAAATTCCTTGCAGAAGCCTCTCCCACACTGAGTATCTTGTTATTTTTTAAAACACACAACTCTCATGTTGGATACCTGATCTTTGTCTCTATTTTTCTCATCTTGTCATCTGTAAGTATTTGCTCCCACCTTCTTGTCATTCAAATCTGTGATCCAATATCACCTTTTGCACATGGCATTTGCCATACTGTATCTTCTGAACTGTAGTATTCAATTCACTATTTTTTCTCTAGCTCATTCATCCATAACAGTTATCCCGTCTAGCACTGTATATTTAGTAGCTATTTCTCCAACTAGCATATGACCTTCTGTAGCAGGGGTTTATTTGTCAGCCACTGTTAGACAGTGACATATATGTAAGAGTTGCTTAGTTATGTGCTAAATAAATCAGACGACACAAAGGATGACACTGTAGCTGAGCTCTCACCTGCTCAGGTAAGAGTGGACTAAGGCAGCAGACAGTGGCATATTATGCTGCTACTATGTGTTAATCATGCTATGAAACTTGAGTTTTATTCTAAAGGTCACTAGGAAAACCCTGGAAGAGTTTCATGTGTCACAGTGATAAGATATAAATTATGTTTGGGGAAATATTAGCTACCTTGTAATAAAATAAAGTAAATCAGCTATATTGTTAATGGAAGATGGAGGGGGATGAAACTAGAAGTAGGGAAAAGACTAGGACAGTCTTAAAGGAATTCAGGTCTTAAGTGAGGAAAGCATGGCCACATTAGAGGCCATGAAGGATAACAAGGCTTGAACAGGCTAAGGACCTTTAACAGAGACAATAGGCTATGATATTGTACTGAGATCTAGAAGGAGAGGGAAAGAAAATAAGAATCACCCATTAGCATTTGGCATGAATAGCCTGGAACATTACAATGTTGCTTATCAAATAAAGATTAGAGAACAAACATATGGTGTAGGAGGATGTCAAACACTTTTTTTTACATCTTGGGTTTTCGGTGACTGATAATTTCAATAAAGATGGTCCAGAGACCCTAACCATTCAAATCTGGAGGAGAAAGAGATATAGGATGCAGTTACATGTTTGTGATACTGAAGCCTATGGACAGACAGTACAGACACTCCACAGGAGATATAGACCAAAGGACATAATTCAGAAGGAGGGCTTAATAGCCACCGAGACTGAGAAATCAGTCATAGTAACTATCCAGACAAGCATACTGGAGGAATATGTAAGGAGATATGAAAGATGACAGCAATCCAAGTATAAAATTTGCAATACAAAGCAGGCAAGCCAAGGTCTATATTAACAAATAAGAAATTAGAGCTATAAATAGAGGGAAATAGTATGGAAAGAATGTGGATAGTTGAGGGAAAAAACGTATACATAGAAGACTGGATTTCCCAATAAGTGCAAGAAATATTAGAGTAATGATAGCGAAGCACATGAGTAAAGGTTGGGGACTTGGCTTGGTACTTGCTTTGTAAGAAGGACCTGGGTTTTATCCCCAAAACCCAGGGGAAAATGCTAGACATGCTAGCATATACTTGTAATATTAGCTCCTAGAATACTATCTTTGGGTCTTACTAGAAAACTCTAACCTAGTTGGTGAAGGTCAGACTGCTAGAAAACCCTGTCTCAAAAAGTGATGGTTGTATGACTGTTCTCTGGCATCTATTGACACATCTACATGCTAATGAACATGTACAAAAAACACAGATACATACATGAATTCACATACTCTCTCTTCCTCTCTGTGTGTACACACCTACATACTAATGAACATTCACACACAAACACAGACATATGTGAATAAACATACTGTGTGCATGTGTATGTCTCTTTCTCTCTCTTACACACACACACACACACACACACACACACACACACACACTATGACCCTATATTTAAAGTCAAAAGCCATTGATAGCATGTCTTCATGCTTGTTCCTATTCTATGTTGGTAGGCTCACTCAGCTTTACTCTACTTACATGTCTTTGTTAATCAATGCCTATGAAGGTCTGCATCTGTAGGACTTTCTAAATGCTTAATACTTTGTACTTACAACTATTAAAAATATATTCCATCCTTTTCTCTAGCATAGTGTTCCTTTCTCCAACGTGTCATGATCTAAATGTTCATCCTGTAAACACATATGTCAAGCACTTTTCACTAAAGACCAGTGTAGATATCTTAGGAAGAACCATGTTGACTGAGGCTCACTGGCAATGGTCTTCCATTATACAATATCAAATGACTTCCTGTGTAATTCCACTTATTATCATTTGCCCCCACCTCCAGGACAGGCTCTTGACTCCTTCTTGTCTACATTAGTAGATAGAACCTGGCTCAGAAGCAACTGAGTGGGTATTAAATAAATAGCTGTTGAGTCCAGAAACTACCTGTGCTTTGGGCATATACCTTCCTTCCATATTCATCAGAAGAACACAAACTCAAATTTTGGGACTCACAGAACGTATGGGTTATAAATTTAAAATCATATATTTTATAAAAAGAAAATGTTGTAGGCCTACACTTTTGTTTTCCATGTTTACTTTGTGTAATCTAAAACATGTAATTATTTATAAAGTGTCTATATTTTGACACGATTTTCCTCTGTAAAATTGTATATTCATTGAATGTTAACCATAACCTAGCTGCTGTGATGCCACCCTATATATTTATTTAGGGTTTTATTTTTTAATGGAACAATAAAAATATTTTTTCTTGAAGGATGCCATTGTTTAGTCATTCTTTTTGGCATGAAATACAGCACAGTTATATGTAGTACACAAAGTAGGCACGCTCAGACCCTAGATTTCTAAGAGATTGCTATGGCTTAGTCAAATGCTCCTGGAGAGGCATGTATTCAAGGTTTCACCCTAAGCTTTTGAAACTGCTGGGAGATGCTGGATCTTGTAAGAGGTGATACTAAGTAGAAATACGTTGATCCACTCAAGATGTACACTGAGGGGAATATTGAAACCCCAACCCCTTCCTGTCTCTCTTTTGCAGTTATGTATGTGATGAATAGCTTCTTCTGCCATGCATTCTCACTCCATGTATGTGATGAATAGCTACTTTTGCCATGCATTCCCACTTCAATATGCTGCTTTACTTTGGGAATAAAGGCAACAGGGTCAACTGATTATAAAAGAAAAATCTCCAAAACTCTGAGCCAAAATAAATCTTTACTATTTTTTAAGTTTATTGTCTTGGATATTTTTTGGTGTCTTTTTTAATATCATTTTTTATTTTAATTTTAAATAGCTTGTTTTACATGTCAATCCCAGTTCCCTCTCCCTCCCCTCATCCCGCACTCCCCTTCCCCCCCCAGCCTCCCACCCTGTTGCCAATTCCTTCCACATAGGGGATATCTAGAGTCTGTCATTTCACTCCGGGTAGGGTCCAGGCATTCCCCTAAGAGTCCCACACAGGAAAGACATCAGCTCTTCCCAGCCCCAAACTCCAGCGAGTCCAGCTTCAGGTGGTGAGATTCGGTCTCCGGCTGGGATCCCTGCCCGACATCCATCCCCTTGATCTTCAGGGCCGCTCCTGGCATCCAGAAGACCCGCCCACACAGGAAAGACATCAGCTCTTCCAAGCCCCAAACCCCAGCGAATCCAGCTTCAGGAAAGACATCAGCTCTTCCAAGCCCCAAACCCCAGCTACTCCAGCTTCAGCTTTAGGAAGGAAGGAGACCAGTGGAGACGGAAAGACCCCACCAGCATCCACTGGAAGAGGAGATGGGAAGAAGACAGAATAAGAGCTCATTCAGCAATAGAAAGACCAACATGACCCCACCAGAATCTAGGGATCCAACACCAGCAAGACCTGAAAAGGACTACATAGACGAAGGAGAGGAGACAGACCTTAAAAATTATTTCATGAAGATGATGGAGACCCTCAAAGAAGAAACGAGGAAATCCCTTAAAGAAATTGAAGAAAAAACAAACAAAAAAAAATCCATGAAATGGGGGAAAAATTCAAGAAATAAACAAATCTCTCAAAGAATCTAAAGAGCACCAAGAAAAAACAACCAAAAAATGAAGGAAACAACTCAAACAGTTGAAGGATTGAAAGCTGAAATAGAAGCGATAAAGAAAACACAGAATGAAGGGAGGCTGGAAATAGAAAAGCTGGGTAAACGATCAGGAACTACAGATGCAAGTATCACCAATAGAATACAAGAGATAGAAGAGAGAATCTCAGGTGTTGAAGACTCATTAGAGGATATAGAGTCGTCAGCCAAAGAAAATCTCAAAACCAACAAATCCTTAACACAAAATATCCAGGAAATATGGGACACCATGAAGAAGCCAAACCTGAGAATGTCTTGGATATTTTAACTGTAACAGAAAGACAGCTTGCATGGCGATGAAAGGGGAGTCTCTCCCAGTTTGATGCAAGGGGAGGAGTGTGGTCCTACTTCAGTCTGATGTGCCAAGCTCTAATCAAGCCCTTTCTGAATGGAGACTGAGGAGGAGTGAGTGAGGAGGGGAGTAGATTGGCATTAGGAGGAGGAAACGGGAGGAAAAGAGGTGTGGGGGAGAAAAACTGTGGTCAGTATGTAAATTAAATGAAAATGTTAATAAAATAAAATAAGCCTCTGTAAGTGTGTGTGCCAATTATAGTTATTTAATGATATTCCTAAGTATATGAATTCTTCAGGTCCTGGGATCTGCACATGATTATGTGATGGTGGTGGTGATAGTAGAGGTGTGTTTGTGTTTATTTGTATGTAGGAGGCAGAAAAGTTCCAAATCAAAAAGATCAGAGAATATTATCAGAACTGAAGAAATGAACAAGAAAGCAGACTGATTAAATGTCCTGCCATTATGACTAACCCTGCAATTAATATGGAGGGTACATGTATTTCCTCAGCCTACTAATTTCACTTTAATTGAATATACATATTTTATGTTGTTATAAATAATATTTGTTTCATTTCTTTCGAAAAGTTTATTGCTAGTACATAGGAATGATAGCCATTTTGTATAAAGATTTTATGCACTGCAATGTTACTGAAAACTTTAGTTATTTCTTATATGAAGTATTGGTAGTTTTCCAAATATTTAGTCATGTTATCTGTCAGGAGATATAATATACCCTTTGCTTACCACTTTGCTTTTTCTTATATAACTACAATGGTTGGTGTTATATTAAAGTGTTTGTTAGGAGATGAATAAGCAAACTATGTTACGTAGATATAGTATCATATTTGAAGCTATGAACTTGATTCATACAACTGCTTTCATTGTGTCCCATAAGTTGGGCATGTTGTTTTCACTTTCATTCAATACCAAAAGCTTTTAATTTCTTTCTTGACCTGTTTTATTCAGTAGTGAATTGTTTAGTTTCCATGGGATTGTTAGCTTTCTGTTGTTTTGGTTGTTATTGGCATCCAATTTTAAATCATATCAGTTTTCTTGAATCGGTTGAGACTTTCCATGTACTCTAGTATATGGTCACTTTTGTAGAAAGTTCTGTGAGGTGATGAGAATATAATTCTCTGCTGTGTGGATGAATTATTCTGTAAATATCTGTTAGACCCATTTAGTTTATGCCATCATTTAGCTTTATCTCTGTAACACTAATATTAAAAACCCAGAGACAGATATTGGGGTTCAAGCTGAAGTTCAGGAAAGCAAAACAGCCAACCACCAGATATCTCTAAATATGATTAAGGACCTTAAAAAGGATAGAATAATTCCATCAATTTTATCGATGAAAATATGAACAGTGGAATGAAATGAAGAAAACTTATAAATACATGATAGTGAAAATAGAATCAATAAACTACACAACGAAAATCCAAACTCTGAGAAAGTTGGAAATAAAACGTTTATTCAAAGAAAATGTTAAAGCTAAAAGAAACCAGATATAAAACACACAGGAATCCTGGGACACTATGAAAAGAAAAAAATCCTACAAATAATAGAAATAGAGAACGGTGAAGAAACCCAGGTCAAAGGCAGAGAACATATTTCCAAGAAATTCAGAGAAGAAAATAACATAAAGAGGGAATTGCCAATCAAGGTAAAGAATTCAAACAATCAAATAGATTGGGTCAGAAAAGAAAGTTCCCACAACACAAAATAACCAAAAATAAATGTACAGAACAAAGAAAGAATACTAAAAACTACAATGGAAAAAGACCAAGTAACATGAAGGCAGATCCATTAGAGGCTTCATACTTAGAATAGTTATTTTGAAGTTCTTGTCTTTTAATTCAGCTATATTGCATTTTCCAGGGCCTACTGCAATAGGTTGCCAGACTCTAAAGGAGATATATTGTCATGGTTGCAATTGATTGTGCTGTATAAGCATCCAAGTTTGGGATGATTATAATTCTATGTAATAGGTATCTGGTTTTATCTTTGTTGGGTGGTTTTTATAGTCCTTTGTTTCTCTTGCCCTCTCTGGATCTTAGGAGCACATGGTAGCTTCAGGTTATTTGCTAGGGAGTGCTTCTGAGTTCTTGCCAGATGTAGTTTCTGGGTACACTAGGTAGAAATTGTTTCTGGGTACTAGAACCTGAAAATCAGGAATGGAGATGTGCTAGAAGGACAGGAGATAAGGGGGGTCATGGGATGGAGGAATACTGATTCTCCCATGAGAATCTGGGAAGTCTACAGGGAATGGAAGAAGAGACTGAAGACAGGCCCCTGCAAATGGTCTGCTCTATGGTTGAACAATTAGAATGGGGGTCAGGAAGGAGCATGAAGATTGCCTACCTGATTCCCTGGCTGGCATGGCCAGTGGGATTCCAGAGAGTAACTGCCTTGGGTATTAGGAGTAAAACAAAGGGATGGCATAAGTAAGGAAGCTTTATATGTATTCAAAACATATTTTATATTTATATTATAGAAACTTATGCAAAACATACTATTTTAGAGTTTGATTATAAAATATTCAATAAAATAAGGTGATATTTTATATCTTGAATATAAAATATTCAATAAAATGTAACATTTTATATTTTATTTTTATTTCATTATTTTTTATTACTTTTTTTAGAAAAGAGCCTGCTTTACATGTCAATCCCAGCTCCCTCTCTCTCCTCTTCTCACACACCCACCCACCATCCTCCCCAGCATCCCACCCTATCCCCACTTCCTTCCACATAGGGGATATCCAGAGTGTGTCATTTCGCTCAGGGCAGGGTCCAGGCACTCCCCCAAGAGTCCAGGCTGAGAGATCATCCCTCTTTGTTTTATGGACACACAAAATCCATTTTTATGCGAGGGATAAATAAGGATCTACTGCCCAGTGCCCCATAGGCTACCCAGGCTTCCTCAGTGACTCTCACATTCAGGGAGTCTCAATTAGTCCATGCTGGCCTCCCAGATGTCAGTCTGAGGTCCAAGTGCTCCCCTTTGTTCAGGTCAGCTGTCTCTGCTGTTTTCACCAGCCCATTCTTGGGCCATTTACTCATCACTCCTCTCTCTCTGTCACTGGGTCCCAGGGGTTCAGTTCAGGGTTTAGCTGTGGGTGTTTGCCTCTGCTTCCAACAGTCACTGGATGAAGGTTCTAGAATAGCATATAAGGTAGTCATCAAGTTCATTATCAGGAATGGACATTTAAGGTAGTCTCTCCACTATTGCTTAGCTAGCCAGTTGGTGTCATCCTTGTAGATCGCTAGAGATCTCACTGGTGCCAGATTTCTCTTCAAACCTATGACTCCCTCTATTATGGTATTTCTCATCCCCCTATTCTTCCCCCAACTCAACCTTCCTGCTCTCCCATGACCTATTCTCTCCTCCTCTTCTCCCACTCTCTTCTTCCCAGCTTCCACTCCCTGCAACCCGCTGTCGTGCTCCCAATCGGTTGAGGAGATCCAGCCTCATTCCTCTTATCTTGGGTACCATGCATATCTCTCTTAGGTTCTTTCCTGTTTGCCAGACTCTGTCAGAGGAATTGCAGACTGGCACTACCCTGATCATGTCTAAAATCCATATATGAGTGAGTATATACCATGTTTGTCTTTTTGTGACTGGGTTACATCACTCATGACAGTTCCTTCTAGTGCCAAACATTTGCCCGCAAATTTCAAGATTCCATTGTTTTTTTCTACAGAGTAGTACTCCATTGTGTAAATGTACCACATTTTCTTCATGCACTCTTCAGTTGAGGGGCATCTAGGTTGTTTCCAGGTTCTGGCTATTACAAATAATGCTGTTGTGAACATAGTGGAACAGATGTCCTTGTTGTATGAATTTGCATATTTTGGATATATGCCTGGGTTTTTGTGGTAGATTGATTCCCATTTTCCGGAGGAATCCCTGTAATGATTTCCAAAGTGGGTGTACGAGTTGGCACTCCCACTAGCAGTGAAGGAGTGTTCCCTGCTCTCCACATCCTCTCCAGCATAAATTATCGTTGGTGTTTTTGATTTTAGACATTCTGACAGGGGTGAGATGGTATTTTAGAGTTGTTTTGATTTGCATTTCCCTGATGGCTAAGGATGTTGAACACTATTCAAATATTTAAAATTCTCATTTAGTTCTGTACCCCACTTTATAATTGCATCCTTTGGTGTTTTGGAGACTTGCTTCTTGAGTTCTTTGTAAATTTTGGAGACTAGCCCTCTGTCAGATGTGGGATTAGTGAATAGCTTTTCCCATTCTATGGACTTCCTTTTTAGTCTTGTTGACTGTGTCCTTTGCCTTACAGAAGCTTCTTAGTTTCAGGAGGTCCCATTTGTTAATGGTCTATCTCAGTGTCTGTGCTACTTGAGTTATGTTCAGGAAGCGGTCTCCTGTAACAATTCGTTGAAGAGTATCTCACACTTTCTCTTCTAAGAGTTTCAGTGTGCCTGGATTTATGTTGAGGTCTTTGATCCATTTGGACTTAAGTTTTGTGCAAGGCAATAGACATGTATCTATCTTCAGTCTTCTGTATGCCAATATCGAGTTATGCCAGCACCATTTGTTGAAGATGCTTTGTTTTTTCCATTGTATAATTTTAGCTTCTTTGTCCAATATCAAGTGTTCATAGGTGTGTGGGTTAAAATCAGGGTTTTCTATTCGATTCCACTGGTCTACCTGTCTATTTTTAAGCGAATACCAAGCTGTTTTCAGGATTATAGCTCTGTAATAGAGCTTGAAGACAGGGATGGTGATGCCTCCTGAAGTTCTCTTATTGTATAGGGTTGTTTTGGCTAACCTGGGTCTTTTTTTCCATGTAAAGTTGATTATTGTTCTTTCAAGGTCTGTGAAGAATTGTGCCAGCATTTTGATAAGGATTGCATTGAATCTGTAGATTGCTTTTAGAAAGGTTGCCATTTTTACTATGTTGGTCTTACCAATCCAAGAGCATGGGAGATCTTTGCATTTTCTGGTATCCTCTTTGATTTCTTTCTTTAGAGACCCAAAGTTCTTGATATACAGGTATTTCATTTCCTTGTTTATCGTTATCCCCAGATATTTGATGCTGTTTATGGCTATTGTAAAGGGTGATGTTTCTCTGCTTTTTTTCTCAGCCACTTTATCATCTGTATATAACAGGGCTACCAATTTTTTTGAGTTTACCTTGTATCCTGCCACTTTGCTGAAGGTGTTTGTCAGCTCTAGTAGTTCCCTGGTAGAGTTTTTCAGGTCACTTATGTAAAGTATCATATCATTTGCAAATAGTAAAAGCTTGACTTCTTTTCCTATTTGTATCCTCCTTGACCTCCTTTTGTTGTCTTATTGCTCTAGCTAGAACTTCAAGTACAATATTGATGAGATATGGAAAGAGTGAAAAGCCTTGTCTTGTTCCTGATTTTAGAGGAATTACATTGAGTTTCTATCCATTTAGTTTGATATTAGCTGTTGGTTTACTGTATATTGCTTTTATTATGTTCAGGTTTGTTCCTGTTATCCCTGGTGTTTCTAGGACCTTTATCATGAAGGGGTGTTGTCTTTTGTCAAAGGCTTTTTTAGCATCTAGTTAATGATGTTGGGTTTTTCCTTTGCAATTTGTTTATATGGTGGATTACATTGATAGATTTTTGTATGTTGAACCATCCCTGCATCCCTGGTATGAAGTTTACTTGATCATGGTGAATGATTTTTCTGAGGTGTTCTTGGATCTGATTTGCTAGTATTTTATTCAGTATTTTTACATCGATGTTCATGAGGGAAATTGGTCTGTAGCTCTCTTCCTTAGTTGTGTCTTTGTGTGGCTTGGGTACCAAGGTAATTGTAGCCTCATAAAAAGAGCTTGGCAGTGAACCTCCTGCTTCTATTGTATGGAACACTTTCAAGAGTATTGAAATTAGCTCTTCTTTGAAATTCTGGTAGAAGTCTGCACTTAAGCCATCTGGGCCTGGGCTTTTTTTGGTTGGGAGACTTTTGATGACTGCTTCTATTTCATTAAGGGTTATAGGTCTGTTTAGATTGTTTACCTGTTCTTGATTTAGTTTTTGGCAAGTGATATCTATCCAGGAAATTGTCCATTTCCTTTAAATTTTTGAATTTTGGAGAGTACAGATTTTCAAAGTATGCCCTGATGATTCTCTGGATTTCCTCAGTGTCCATTGTTATGTCCCCCTTTTCATTTCTTATTTTGTTAATTAGCATGTTCTCTCTCTTTCTTTTGGTTAGTTTGGACAGAGGTTTGTCTATTTTGTTGATTTTTTCAAAGAACTAACTCTTTGTTTCATGGATTCTTCTCAATGTTTTCCTGATTTCTACTTGATTTATTTCAGCCCTCAATTTGATTATTTCCTGGTTTCTGCTCCTCCTGAGTCAGTTTGCTTTTTTTTCTAGAACATTCAGCTGTGCTATTAATTCTCTAGTGTGACTGTTCTCCAGTTTCTTCATGTGGGCACTTAGTGCTATGAACTTTCCTCTCAGCACTGCTTTCAGAGTGTCCCATAAATTTGGGTATGTTGTATCTTCATTCTCATTGAATTCCAGGAAGTCTTTAATTTCTTTTTATTTCTTCCTTTACCCAGTGATGATGCAATTGTGCATTGTTCAATTTCCATGAGTTTGTAGGGTTTCTGCAGTTGTGTTATTGTTGAATTCTAATTTTAATGCATTGTGGTTTGATAAGATAAAGGGGGTTATTCCAAATATTTTGCATCTGTGGAGGTTTGGTATGTTTCTGATTACGTGGTTGATTTTAGAGAAGGTTCCATGTGGCACCGAGAAAAAGATATATCCCTTTGTGTTTGGGTGGAATGTTCTATAGATGTATGCTAAACCCAGTTGCATCACAACTTCTATTAGTTATTTTATTTCTTTGTTAAGTTTCTGTCTGGAAGTACTGTCTGGTGTTGACAGAAGAGTGTTGAAGTCTCCTACTACTAGTGTGTGAGCTTTTATGTGAGATTTGAGCTTTAGTAATGTTTCTTTCACGAATGTGGTTGCCTTTGTATTTGGGGCACAGACGTTCAGAATTGAGACTTCATCTTGATGGACGTTTCCTTTTTTTTTTTTTTTGGTTTTTTATGAGACAGGGTTTCTCTGTATTGTTTTGGAGGGCTGTCGGTCCATCCCGGCCTCGAACTCACAGAGATCTGCCTGCCTCTGCCTCCCGAGTGCTGGGATTAAAGGAGTTTTCCTTTCATGAATATAAAATGTCCTTCTTTATCACTTCTGATTGATTTTAATTTGAAGTCTAATTTTTTAGATATTAGGATTGCTACACCAGCTTGTTTCTTGGGTCCATTTGATTGGAAAATCTCTTCTCAACCCTTTACTCTGAGGTAAAATCTGTTTTTGACGTAGAGATGTGCTTCTTGTAGGCAGCAGAAGGATGGGTTCTGTTTTCATATCCATTCTGCTAGTCTGTGTCTTTTTATAGGCAAGTTGATACCATTGACATTGAGGGATATTAATGACCATTGATTGTTATTGTGTGTAGTTTCTCCTCCCTTTTTCTTTTGGTGTTTGGTAAAGTGGGATTATCTATTGCCTATGTCTTTGTGAGTATTGTTATCTTCGTTGGGTCTAAGTTTTCCTTCCAGCACTTTCTGTAGGGATGGATTCATGGATATATATTGTTTAAATCTGGCTTTGTCATGGAATATTTTTTCTCCATCTATGGTAATTTATGGTAATTGAAATCTTTGCTGGATATAGTAGTCTCTGCTGGCATCCTTGTTCCCTTAGCGTTTGTAGGACATCTGTCCAGGATCTTCTGGCTTTCATAGTTTCCATTGAGAAGTCGGGTGTAATTCAGATAGGTCTGCCTTTATAAGTTACTTGACCGTTTTCTTTAGCTGCTCTTAATATTTTATCTTTATTCTGTAGGTTTGATGTTTTGATTATTATGTGGCGAGGGGGACTTCTTTTTCTGGTCCAGCCTATTTGGTGTTTTGTAAGATTCTTGTATTTTCATAGGCATATCCTTCTTTAGATTAGGGAAGTTTTTTTCTATGATTTTGTTGAATATGTTTCTGTACCTTTGAGCTGCATTTCTTTGTATTCTTCTATACCTATTATTCTCAGGTTTAGCTTCTTCACAGTGTCCCATATTTCCTTGATATTTTGTGTTAGAGATTTTTTGGAGTTGAGATTTTCTTTGGTTGATGACTGTATTTCCTCTCATAAATCTTCAACTCCTGAGATCCTCTCTTCTATCTCTTGTATTCTATTGGTCATGCTTGCATCTGTAGTTCTTGATCATCTACCCAGCTCTTCTATTTCTAGCATCCTCTCATTCTGTGTTTTCTTTATTGCTTCTATTTCAGATTTCAATCCTTCAACTATTTGAGTTGTTTCCTTCATTTGTTTGGTTGTTTTTTCTTGATACTCTTTAGATTCTTTAAGACATTTGTTTATTTCTTGAATATTTTGGGTTGTCTTTTCCTCCATTTCATGTAATTTTTGTTTGTTTTTTCTTCTATTTCTTTAAGGAATTCCCTCATTTCCTCTTTGAGGGTCTCTATCATCTTCATAAAATAATTTTCAAGGTCTGTCTCTTCTGCTTCATCTATGTTGTGATTTTCAGGTCTTGCTGACGTGGGGTCTCTAGATTCTGGTGGACTCATGTTGGTCTTTCTAATTGCTGAGTGAGTTCTTATTCTGTCTTCTTCCCATCTCTTTTTCCAGTGCGTGCAATTAGGGTCTTTCTGTCTCCACTGGCATCCTTTCCTGAAGCTGGGCACGCGGAGGGGAGGTCTGGAGGAGCTGACTTCTTTCCTGTGTGGGCAGGTCCTCTCAATGCCAGGAGAGGGATCCCAGAAGATTGAGGGAGTGGGTAATGAGCAGGGGAGGGGTCCCAGGAAATCCCAAGCTCACCTGAAGCTGGACATGCTGGAGCTAACATTTTATATTTTGAATATTATTTTTCTTTTGAAAAGAAGGGAATTCTGTCATTACAAAATTATAGGTGAAATCATAATATATTATGATGAGTAAAATAAGACAGACACAGAAAGACAAATCATTAAATTTCTCATGGTCTCACTTATATATAGTATTTAAAATATTTGAGCACATAGGAGCAGATAGTAAAATGGCAGTTTCAAGGTTTTGATAGTGGGGGGGTATTGTACAAAGGAAGAAAAGTCTCTACCAATTAATATGAATGTGTTCTGGGAATCTACTGAACAATACAGTGAATTAGTTGAAGTTTTATTACTGAAAATTTCTAGGAGAGTAGATTTTAAATACCCTCATCACATCATTAAAGTGATAACTATAGAAGTAGAGAAATATCCTGGTTTTGTGTGCATGTGTGTGTGTGTGTGTGTGTGTGTGTGTGTGTGTGTGTATGTGGAGAGAGAGAGAGAGATCTTATGCCAAAAAATACACATCTTTTCTTGTGAATTACACCTTAACAAAATTGTAGCAAAGAAAAGTTCAGTGGAGAAATAATAAAAAAGCCAAGACTTAAAATATTACAGGGAGGAAACTCGGTTTGAACAGTGTTACTAAGTTGTTTTCCCATCATTGCTCTTGGTGGCATCTTGGAAATAAACCATGTATTTAAAGAGATGGAGGAAGAAAAAGAATCCTATTGCTTATGACATTTATGAAAATTAAGAAAAAAAGAAGTACTTGCACGAAGTCTACATGAGTGAGAACTTGTGGTGTTCAATCAGTAGTTTAGGCATGTCAATCTATTGAGCATAATTTTTCTGTTATGATCATAAGAATTACTCTTCCAAATGTTGTTGTGAGACCACTACTGGTGTAAGAATCAATAAACTGTGTTCCCCAAATAACAATGTTTACTAGCTACCCAGCATATATTGGTTTTAGTGTTAGCTCAGGACATCATATAGAGCTAAAGAAATGTCCCCCATCCACTGATTTCCATGATTTGTTGAACACATATAGCTCTCAGTCTGCTCAACTTACCCACAAAGAGAAGCAAACCTATTGGTTTTACACTTGTCCTACCTAGTAGAACATTGAAAATTAGATGTCTTCTCTAAGGTGTTGATAATGATATAATTTGAGTGCAATTCTGAGCAATAGAAGTGCTGTAGATTATGTATCAGAAGGAGCTGTGTCTTAAGAGACTAGCAAAAAGGCCTATGTATTTTGATAAGAAAAAGTTTAGGCATAGGACTGGCATGTTTTGGGCTTTCAATAAGTGCCAGTTGAGTTGCCCTTGTTTTGTTTGTTCCATTGACTGGTTTGTTTTTTCTTTTAAATCAGTGAAGGCAGACACCTTATTCAAAACTGAGGAGAAGAGAACACGAACATTCATACACATACAGAAAGAATGAGAAAATAGATAAGTTTTTTTTTAACATGAACTGTTTTATTCAAGTGGATATCTTGGCCCAACCCCACTACAGAGGACGGCAAAAGACAGGGACAGATCTCCTTCAGACAAGATTAACTGTCAGTCATTTTCCTGTTAGTGGCTGAAGGGCAAAGGAAGTGCAATAGTTTTGATCCCACTGATTAAATCAAGAGAGTATAGGTTTGAAGGGCAAGGATGGAAGATTAAGTTAAATCACAGAAATTCAACCAGAGGAAATAACAATTAAGCTGATCAGACTGTCTCCCACAGGAGAAAGGAAACATTTTTAGAGTGCTACCTTGTCACTGGCGTTAACAACCCAATTTTGTAAGTCCAATCTGATTCATTCATCCAACAGATATTTATTAAATACCCACTGTGTTGCAGAAACTGTTGTGAGCAGGGAGGATACAGCCAGGAGCAGTCAGGCAAAGTGTCTATCTTCATGAAGCCCATAATACAGTCCAGGGAAAAGACATTAAATAAACACATACATAAAGTGTCAGTTGTGATGAGTGTAAGGGAAACTAAACTCACACGCCGCAGTCCCACTACATTATTATGTCACAATACATTGGCCAAGCAAGTTATTAAAGCCAGAAAAGATTAAAAGAGAGGAGAACAGAATTAGACGGCACCTTTAAAAGGAGGGTTTGCAAGAGGAAGGCTCATCTTCAGAGGTTATGAACTGAGGCCACTAAGAACGGACAACTGATCTAAAGGAATCTGACTGTAGGTTATACAACCAACTGGAAGGGCAGGCACAGGTGTGAAATGGCAAGGGCAATTAGCCATAGATAGTCTAAATCCAATCCCAGTTTCTTGGACATTTGGATTCTCTTTAGCAGACTTGTGGGGAAAATTAACATGACAGATATCATGTCACTCAAGCATACATATTGCTTCATCCAGGAGCAGTAAAACATACCTGTAATCTGGGCACTTTGAATGCAAATGCAACAGGATCAGGAATGTAAGTTACAAGCCCATACAGGCTAAATATATATAGTTGATTTTTCCATGGGATAGAAAGAGTTATAGAAACTTACCAACACTTGTGGCCTATGTCTCCAGGGACATTTATTTGTGGAAATAACATGCAAAATATATTTTAATCAAATATTCAGTTTCTTAATGTTCATTGTAAAACATTGACCAATACAAGCAGAGGAAATAAAATTAAGTTACACAGTCTTTATCTTGGAAAGAATTATGTTCAAGATACAAAATTCTTTCCAGGCTATGGCCTTTTGAAAACAAGACTTCAAACTGAACCAATTTATTGGGGGTGGGTATTAGGTGCATATAGCAAAATGAGGAAGAACATGGATGGAGGCTTAGCTCTGCTGTGAAAGAGTGCAAGACTGAAGTTTCCAGAGCTTTTCTCTTCACAGGCCACTCTTACCCAGCTCTCTGTAGCTCACCTTCACATCTCAAATATGTGAGGGGTGAGCAGTACCTGGGGATTCTGGCCATCCATTCAGGTCACCATCACATTAAAAAAACTCACCTTTCCACCTTCAAAGTCCCTGGGATGTCCTAGTGTAAGCTTAATCACCTATGCACACTTGAGTGAAGTTGTTAAAAGTTCAAAGATTTACGATTTTCACTATAACTCCATGGTTTTAACTTTGGAAAGCATGTTTTTGCAGAAAGGAAGATGCAGCTAATAGACAGTGGGTATATAACTGAAGCATATGTGGATATAGATAGTGGGATAGGTAATGCCAACATAAATAATACCCAGTCTTGCCCTTGACCAAGCCTTATGCTTGCAAAGACTCAAAAAGACCAAAGCCAAAAATGCAGACTTATTGACTATACATTTCTACACCATTGAATACCAGTGTCAATAAAAATTTTTAAATGTAATATAAGCCTTCTTTTCAAAAGGCAGCTGCCTGGAAAGAATTCCGTTGAATAGATGTGGAGATTCAAAACATAGAACTCTCATTATCCTGATTATATTAGGCTGGCTTTTGTGGGCAGCAAGAGCAGTTCCAATACATGACAGCTGTCTGACCTTTTTCATGCACGGCAGCCTGCAGTTTCTTCAGAGCTCATTTCCGTTCTAAATGCAAAGACAGCCCTGACTATAACCCAAAGAAGAATAAGGAAGAGACAAAACTGACTCTCAGCCTTCCCTGATCCTCCATAGGAAATGGGTGGGTGAAGCTGGTCATGAGACAGAACTGGAAGGCCAAATCACTGGCTCTCTATGTAGGACCTGCCAAAATTCTTTTTGCCAAAGGGGGAACAAATGCTCAACTTCTTCAATCAAGTTGGTCATCTTCTAGGAGGAAGGCTCGTGTCCAGAAGCTGGGTAATCTTAGAAGGGACTGTTCCTCTAAAATAGGTGCCCAAGTCTGAAAGAAGCAACAATCATGCATAAAGCCACAACCATGGTGGACAGCATTCTCTTTACAAGACTTAAATCATGTCTACCAGTTAAAGCCAACTCACATGCTTTCTTGGGAACAAAGACTTCCTGTGAGATAGTGCAGTACTTTGGAATCTCCTGTCTGTAAAATATTTCAAAACCCAACTTGTTTCTCCTCATTAAGCACATGTTCTGCAAGGCAGGCTGAGCTCTCCTCTGCTTACTTTTGTACTGCTTGCCTCCCTCCCTTTCTTCCTTCTTTTGTTCTCTTCTTTCTTGCATTTTAAAGGCAAGACACACATGTGCACAGACACACATGGAGGTTGCAGGAGTCAGTTCACCCCTTCTACTTTATGGGTCCATACTAATGAAACTGAAGTCATCAGACTTGATAGCAAGAGTTTTTACCCACTGAGCCACCCCAACTGCATTCTGATTTTTTAAAAACAGAATCTTACTTGGTAGTCCAGACAGGTCTTGAGCTAGGAATCCTCTTTCCTGGGCTTCTGGAATGCTGGGATTATAAGGTGAGACATTGGAACTATGTGGAGACTTTCCTTTCTTTATGCATATGTACCTGACATCTGTTATATGGTCTAGACTTTGTGGATCTACACATTGGTGTCAATGTATAACAAAGATAGGCAAAGGGCTGAGGGAGGGTACAAAGAGTAAGATTTTTTTCTATTTTCACAATAGGATAAACACTGAGAAAACAGGGAGCAGAAATATGACAGTAGTGTCTCCCTCACCTCAGGTATTTCAACAGGCTTTACATTTTTACCTTGTTTCATCATCTCCAAATTACCTCTGCTGCATAATACTTCCTGTTAGAAAGCAAGGTATTAAAATGTAGTCTACTGAAGAAGGGACCATTACCTCTACTTTTCATATGAAGAAACCTACGATCTGAGAATTAAGAAAATAACTCAGTTATACTAGTCTTTTCTGTGTGTGTCCATCTAGTGTGTGTGTGTGTGTGTGTGTTACACTCATATACACACATTTTGATGCTATTTAGACAGACAGATACATGGTCTCCAATGCCCAAAGTCTCTTGTGTTGAAGGCTTATTTCTCTGCTCAGTGCTGTTAAGAACAAGGTAAATAGCTAAGTGGGAAGGCATTGAGAGTGTTCTCTCAACAGGACTATGGCACAGTTATCTTCTTTTCTCTTCACTTACCCATAACAAGGTAGCTCTGCCATGCATACCTGATATGATGTACTGCATCACCAGAGCTCCAAAAGCAATGGGACCAGTCAACCATGGACTAAAAGTACCAAAACAACCACCCCAAACAAGTTTATTTTTATAAGCAGATTTATCTCTATATATTTCAGTAATGGAAAGCTAATGCACTGTGTATAGTGGGACTGATGTTTCTTTCATCCCAAGGCCCTTATTTAGCCACCTGCTCCGGGTATTTAGTGGCTTTCCAATTGCTGGGAGCTTTCACCTCTAGGCCTAAAGCATCCAGAACTTAACTCATTGAATCATCTCCTTCCAACTCTGTGATTCCAACATTTCCCTCCACTCTAATAACTAACAGGGCTACAGCTAATTTTAAACTCACTCTTTAGATTAATGCAGGAGAACTCGTAGAAAATCTTTGAAGAAGCAGCTTCCAGTCATACACTATAACTTGTTAAGTTCTATTTTTGACCCTACATTAAGATAGATGGAAGGTGGCTGCCTCATCTATAACAATCTCAGCCACTTATTTTTAAATACATTTCCACCAGACTTTGATTTCATGGCATAAGGCAAGTGTTGTATTGAATATGGTAGTGCGAGGGATTATAACAAGTAAAAATTATGCAAGTTGTTCAACTTTTGCTGTGCCAGGCAGTGCACTGGATCCTTCAGATGATTTATGCAACTCAGTCATCAAGCAATCTTGCAGAATAGCAACTTTTATCCAAACTTCAATGATGAAACTGTGTTATGAAGAGATAAGCCAGTGACATTACACATGCTGATAGGTCCTTGATAGGTCCTTGAAGGACTTGGGGGTCAAATGCATGTAATATAATGCTAGATGTCAAATTCCTTTTAACATCACACATTCATCTCTTATCTTACATTTATTTTAGTTCTTGAGGATCTCCTATCTAGACTAACAATATTAAAAAGTCTTTTTACCTTCCACTCAATGCTCACAGGAGTATGAGCATCAGAACAAAGCAATTTTTGCTGATGTCAGTACTATGCTTTGTTTATTGATATATACTGCTATATACTGATAGGGGGAGTAACAATGATCAGAAAGTCAGTGTCCTTAACTTCATAAAACATATGAATTTTAGGGTAAACACTCATAAATAAACTTTCAAAGACTATGACTGCAAAAGTGAGTAACAAGCAGAAAGCTGGGGTCCCAACTGTGCTGGAGTATGCATGAAATAGATGGGGTGGGAGAAAACAAGAATCCAAACAGGGAATAGTTCCCAAAAGTGAATATTCGGTAGCTGTGGTTATCAAACACCAAGGATTCAGCCCTAAACACATATATGTGTGAGCAAACATTGAGCGAACTCAGCAGATTTCATTTATGAATTTATATGCAACAATAATAAGCATAGAAAAATAGAACAGGAGGTCAAACAAAATAAAATAGACTACATGTAGTTGAGAGAGGAAAGTGATGGGTGGGGATAGGGGAAAAATTGGAGGGAAGGAAATGGAGTAGAAATGGCCAAACCACATTATATGCATTTGTAAAATTCTCAAAAATAAACAAGACCCAAAACTACTAAAACAATAAGATATTTCCCACTTAAGAAATTTCACAAACAGTAGAAGAGCCAAAGGAAACCTAGAGTGACATCAGATAAGCAAGAAAATTAAAAAGTATTCCAAAATTTAAAAAGAGATAAAAGGTATATTTAATTAAGGTCCATTACAGGCAGTGGTAAGCCAAAACCTTTCCAGAAATCTGGATTGTGTTCAACACACAGGAGGAATATGATCTGATTTGTATCTTTAAGCAACCATTTGGGAGCTGAAGGCTGGGGGTTGAGAACTGGGGTCTAAGGTCTGAGGTCTGGCAAAGTAGGAACAGAGAATCAGGCCAAGAAGGGTGTCATGTCAAAGTGAGGTGATGGATGCCTCTGCTAATGTGATGTGGAAAGGGTGAACAGATTCTGTCCTGTTTTCTCATGGATTGTCAGCAGCAGGTCGTATGGGCACATGCTTGTGGCTGATAAGTGACTACATAAATTAAGACATGCTTGCAGGTTTCAGTGGGGCTGTCATATTTCATCTCTCATGTAATTAGGTTAAGCAATCAAATCAAACCAGATGTTGTGATTATTACTATTATTACTATTATTGCCATTGCATTTGAGCACTTATTTTATGTGGGGTACTGTTCCAAGCAAGGCACACATGCTGTTTGATTTAATCAGCTATAAATACCAAGACACTGGAGTGGGGATTGCTCCCCACTTTAAAGATAAGGAAAACACAGACGAGACTTTTTACAAACAGAAATTTATTCAGTCAAGTATCAATCAGTACATTAGCACATACTTCAATTAATATAAGAGGGAATTATTCAAGATGAAAGGCCTATTAAGAGAGAGCACAGGGTGGGGTACTAATCTGTGAGTGGCAGAGAGAGATCAATTTTCACCCTAGATTTCAATGGTGTGCATGGGTAATATTTCCTGGAGCACAAAATGAAAGAGAAACATGCAAAACCTACCTTGTAAGGAATAGTGACACTTGATCCAGAGCCTCAGCCAGCCCTCATGGACCCAGAAGGAAAAAGTAAATGCTCTGATCCTACTTTCTTCACTCCCTTTGATCATCTCTTGGGCTTCCCAGTAGCTGGACCCAGTAGAGACCAGAGGGTGCCCAAGTGCAAGGATATCATTTACACAGAGTTTCCTCCTAGAGCAGGAAGCTGTGTGGACACAGGTGGAGAGCACATGTTGGGAGGCAAGCAGAGAACATCTAGATTGTGTAGGAATGCTGTGAGAATGAACCACACAACCAACACTGCTAGGCCTTGGCAGTGCAACAGGCTCCCCAAACCCCAACCAAAGAACCTCATTTTTTGTTCTGTGACAAATATGGTAAGGGATGACTTCAGAGCAGATCTGACAGCTATGGCAGGTCATAGAGGAAGAGAAGAAATACTGTGGAAGTGCAACTGCTGTGAACTCAGTGAGGACTTCAGGAGCCCAAACACCCAGCAATCTAACTAAAGCCAGACTGTCTCCACCCTGTGCTTCATGTAACTGCCTCCTCCAAGCCTCCATAAATGATGTGCCCATCTGACCTCAGTGTCATTTGTGAGACTGCAGGGCTAGACAAGACCACGTTGAAGGGTGTGGAACAGGCCAGAAGCTCTTCCATTACTTAGAGGTAGAGAAAAAATTGAGCTTTAAAGGATTTCTCCTCCCTTTTGCTCAAAATTTCTGAAATGCTCTCATTTTAATGTCTCTTTTTCTATCAAATGAAGCCACCTGAGCTCCAAAGCCTGATTACTTGATTCTTTGAGGCATGGGGGTTTTCTGTGATTAGGATTCTGCTGCAGCATCCCTGTAAATGCTGCTTCTCAGGGTCAGTTATCTTGAGGATGTTTGTTTGGCTAATCACCAATCAGTGGTTCCCATTTGGAAAAATTCTAAAAGATAGCAAAACTCATCTGCCACATGCTCCCAATAACCCCACAGTTCACCCACTCCACCACAACCCTACACTCCCAACACACACACACACACGCACACACACACACGCACACGCACACACGCACACGCGCACGCGCACACGCACACGCACACACACGCACGCACACACACACACATGCACACACACACGCACACGCACACACACACACACACTGCATTGCAGGGCTTGACACACTGGGTGAAATGGGGTCCAAGCTCTGTCTGTTACCAGCTACCTTCCTTTAGCCAAGAGGGTCACTTTACAGCCTTTTGTCAGCCTCAGAGTTCCTCTTAGCAGATTTTCTTTCAGGTAAAACGCCAGTAGGCTGCATCTCATTGGTGACACCTGTTTGTTTGATTGTATACCAACAGTAGGCCTTGGCTGTTATATAGATGGTACTTGAATTTGTCACCAAGGAGCACATTGTTTTTGGCCCGTGATGTTTTGCATTTTGACCCTGGCCTCTTGATTTAAGCTTCATATTCCATTTCAGCACTGACTACCTCCAGCTCTTTTCATGCCTTGTGGTGAGATTGGGCAGTGAGCATGACATACCTGTTCTAAAAGCACCCTTGGGACTCTTTCCTCTTTGTTTCACTTCCGTGTCCTAAACTGTGAGTGTTGGTACTAGAGGGATGGGTTTGTGGTAAGATCACTGCTGTGGTTCCAAAGGACCCAAGTTGGTTTCCAGCTACCCACGTTATACAGCACACAACTACATGTGATTGCTGCTCCAAGGGTACTGATGCTTTCTGGCTTCTGCATGCACCTGCATTTCTATAGCATGCACTCACACAGACACACACATGCACACACCTACACATAAATGCACACAGACAAATAACACAAATAATACCTTTTAAAAGGCCATGAGTGTATTTTTTCAATCATTCTCTGTATTTGCCAGGCAGTAAATGGTCATTGTCCTAACGTGGTAAGAATAGGAGGCTGGCATAGATGTGACCCAACCAGAGTGTCTATTACACACCCTGTGCTCTGTTCCTGTTCTTATGGAGTGAAACCCCATTCCTGACTCAACAACTGAAATAACCCATTTGTAGCAGTGCCAAACTGATGTTTATTAGTTTATTTCATTTGAACAAGGCACTTGTTTGCTTTGAAAACCAGGAAGGCAAAATGTAGGTAATAAAAAGGCCCAACTGCTGCTGTTTTACATTTTTTCCTGTATCCTCTGCCTGCAAAGTCAAAAGTGCATTAAAAAGTAATATTGTGCTGAGCTCAGACATATGCAAACGTCTCTAGATATCTTGTCTCAATAAAGTTTATAGAATGCATTCCCAAAGGTCTGACAACAAAACAGAATAAATCGCAGTGCTCATAAAAATATAATGCATGCCTTTTTTTTCTTACATAAACAGGAGGAGATGCAATAAGAGGGGAGTGTCTGGACTGATGAGGTGGCCCTTTCTCACAGTAGTTTTTCATCATTAACTCCAACCCAAGGAACTCACTGTGAAATCCACATAAACATGGAGGCACAGGAAAGGAAGGATTGACACATTTACATTGTGAATAATATGGATATTCCAGGCACTTTCAAATTCATTAAATTACCAGGTAAATTCCTTCTTCAGCCTTTCAACCAAGTTTTGGATGACTCACTGCATGCCAAATGTGACATAGGCACTCTGAATGCAGGAACAAGTGAGGCAATCCATTTTCAGGGATTTAGTCTTGCCATAAAGAAATATGTATGAAAAAATAAACCGCACAACAGAATCTCCTGGAACTCATATTTGGCTCACTCATTAATCAGACACTCATATTTGGGTCACTGGTGAACTACTTGTTACTGAGATCCACAGAGGGAGTCATGGCTCTCAGTTGTGGATCTACTGTGACCCCACCAGGATCCAGTGGATACTTCCAATCCCGTGTACACACAGTTGACCTAAATGGGTCTCAAAACAAAATCGAAAGTCATGCGTATCTGAAAAAGGGAATAATATAGAGGCGACAGGTGCCTGGGATAAGAAGCACATGAGAAAATATGTGGGGAGAGAGTAATCAGAATGCTTTATTAATATGCATGACACTGTCAAAAACCCAAGTCAATTAAATCATAATGCAAGATTTCATGAGCTCAAATTTATTATTGTATGTATCAATATCAGGGAATGACATGAGAATTGTTTATGCTGTTTGACTGTTCCCAATGTACCTAGCTTTCTTTGAAGCTTTGAAGCATTCTGTGGTGTGCACTTAGGAACACCCTAGAGATTAGGTGCCAGTATTTTTACAAATGTCCACAGGAGGAAATATAAGCTGAAGGTTTTGAGCAACTTGTTCAAAGTCATTGGCCTGTAATTTGAACCATGACAATGTTGCTAGAGAAGGTGAATTTTGAAGACCACTTGTGTACCTGCTCTTTGCAACTTCCTAAGCTTGCAGGTAATGCCTTTGTTCCTACTCCATGTCCTAGCCAGTCTGTTGACTGAGCAGGGTGAGAGACAAGGAGTGTAAGTGTACATAGGTGTGGAGAATATTATCATCCTCTAAACTCAAAGTTGTAGATCACTTTCTGAGGAATTAAAGACACCCCAGCCATTCACTTGACTGCATTCTTCTCCTTAGCAGGTTGGCTCCAAGACAGAACTCACTCTGTGGCAGAGATGTCATATGACTTTATTCTGTTGGCAATTTCATATCATGTTCTATTAGGATCTCCCTGTATTAGGACTGTCTTCCTCTGGAAGATTACATTACTACTTGTTTCTATCAAACTCTACTCTGAGTTTCCTAAAAGCACAGCTGTGAACTGGCACTGTCCAGCACGTGTGGAACATTCTAAATTATATAGAATACATGTGGGAAGCCCTGGCCTCTATTTCCCACAGGTCAGATAATACTTATGGGGCAGTGGCTACTTCTAAACAGGAAGAAAACTTAAGAGTCATAAATTTGTCAGTGTTCCTATGTGATGAGTGGGAATGTGATGAATGCACATTGGAAACTACAGGACATCAGATAGAAGCACTTTACCTGTATTTCTCTATTCAGCTTAGTGAGGGCACACTAGCCATGCCCATTTGCCACACAAATGCAGAATCTACTATGAACAGAAATCTAGACACAAGCCTCATTCCACATAACTGTTAGGAAACAGAGATGGAGGTCTGTGAGATTGCAAGACCTGTATTGTGTTCGTAGGATCCAATTAACTTGTTCTTAGTCTAACTTCTTAATACGAACTCCATAGGTAAAAGTATCAGACAGTGGCAAGAATCACATTCAGAGACTTAGCCTGGCCTGCTAGGCAAAGGACAGAATCTACAGAAAGTGGTGTTCCAATATTGCTTGACATAGGGAAGCAAAGTATTAGAAGCTAAGCTGTGCTCTTCCCCTTCATAAATACCTCACTCCAACAAAAGGATTGAGCAAAGAAACCTAATCCTCTCAGTGTGCAGGGCTGTTTTCTCATCCTCCTGCGGATATCTAAGACCTCTGTGGCACCAAGAACATGAGGAATGCTGGGAAAATCAAAACAAGCACCTCAAAGCCCTCACCACATGTAATCCTGGATTGGAGAAGTCCTCTGATCACTTAGTGAATGACCTGTCATCAGAATGGTGTGCATTCATTGTTAAATTCATTTATCAAACAGAACTAAAGAGGTGAAGGGGAGTTAAACAAAGGTGGAAATGGTTAAGTGAGTATTTTTTAATTTTCTGAAATAAATTTATAGAATCTTTCAAGGTCATATAGAAGTTGATAGAGACAAATTAATAAATAGTATTTACTGTGTCCACCTGAGACTCTAATCTGCCTCAGGGACTAGAAGTCACGTATTTCTATAAACTCCTAGAAAGCCTAGCTGGAGTTCATGGACATAAAACTACCAATATCATCACGAATGAAAGCATTAAAGTGGAGGGCAATGGGATTTTTTTCCACAGGAGTATTAGTTTCCATATACTGTGAGATTCGCAGACTCCTGCAGGTATTTAGGTTTGAATTATAAGACAGCTACAAATTCTCAACAGGCTGCTCATAGCTGTATTAGCAGTTGTATGGCTGATAAGACACCTTGACATAATTTAGATTTTAGGGCTGCCCCCACATATTGGAGAGAGGCAAATGTGCGCATGATTTCACTGGTCATAAGCTGAACAGTGAGCATGTTTCCCTAAACAAGCAGACTCAGGCAGACAACCACCAGGAAGGAGTTCCGCTGAAGCCAAGGAAGAGGGAAAGAACTGAAATGTGTTCATTCTGCATCAGCAGCATGGGGTAGCAGGACACATGCACTTTGGTGTCAAACAGATCTGTGCTCAAAAACCAGCCTCAGTCACTCCCAGTTCCATGGGGCCATATGTTCCAAGTTTGAAAGTCTGAGTTTTACTATCTTAAGAAGTATATTTATGCATTAAGTTTATTTTAGTAAGCTTAATAAAAGAGAAAAATATAACATTTTGAATATTAGGAAAAAATTTAAAATGCTATTGTATATCTTACTTATATAAATTAAATTATTTATTAAAGACTACTGGTAAAGGCTTTCACTATGCTTACAAAGAAAAACTAACAAACATGGTTCCATAGACATGTGATTATCTTGCCTGGGGTTTTGGAGGGTGACAACTCTACCTCTTGCCTAGGCAGGGCTACCCCTGAACCTCAGCCATGAACCACAAATTGCTGTACCACATAATTCTTGAAGCCCACCATCGAAACCTCATTCAGTCCTTAGTGCTGTGTTAAAGATAAACTGTTCTTTGGAAAGACACACAGAGATAATACCTTACACACACACACACACACACACACACACACACACACACACACACACACAGAGCACAGCACAGCACAGGAGGCCAGGAGAGGGAGAGAGAGCTGGTTTTCAAGGTTTACCAATATCCCATGGTCTGTTCTCCCCATTGTACAGGTCAGCAAGGCTACAGCACAAATCATGCTGAGGAAGTATCATGCCCCTCTCCTGGGGTCTGTAAGCACTCTCACTCAAAGACTAGATTGGAGTTAGTTTCCAACAAGAGATCTTTAGTCTTCATAGACCTTAACTGTATCCAATACTTGCTCTGATAAAATGATTAACTATGATTTTGTTAATCATTTTTTTGGGACAGAGTGGTAAAGAAGGGGGGTTTTATAGTAGATGTACATGTGTTGGTGGAGGCTTAGTCTTTTGTCTGAAAGCACCCTGGGTCAAATGAGCACATCCTTGATGTTGCAGAAATCCTGGGTCTTTCTTATGTCTCAAAATCTTCAGCCCGTTTATTGGAATAAGGTTGTCAGCCAAAATCCACAGTGGTTAAGGGTAACAGCATTTATTAAAAAGGATTTTGTTGGTAATGGTGTTGGTTTGCAAGGTAATTTAAATTTGCATCAGATGAGAAATACTCGCTGAAGCTAGGATTCATAGTAGGAGCAGTAGAGCTATGTTCTTGTACTTATCAGGTCAATGTAAAGATGAAATGTAATTGTGACAGGTCTGTTCCCCAAGATGTTAAACATCTACAGCAATGAGAAGCATACTAAAACTGTTCTACCTCCCTCATATAATTGGGTATCCTTAATCTTCTCAGTATGATGCCCCTGAATCATGACTAGTAGAATCCCATGGAACAAAGATGGAGCGCTAAGTATTTCTAAGCCAACTTTTCCCAAAGCATGTTCTAGAAGACACTAGGCTTGCCATAAATTCCAGTAACACAGATAGAAATTTTAACAATAAAAGAGTGCTAGCCAGTCTGAGGGGAAGGTTCACCAGTTAAAATATGCTGAACAACAAGAGGACTGAAGTTCAGATCTCCAGCCCCCATGTAAATAAATGGAAGTAGGTGTGGCAGTTCTCATTTCAACCCCAGAAGGCATAGACAAGGATCTTCCAGATCAAATTGGTTGTCAAAACAAACCATGTCAGCTACTTCTGGGTTTGACTGAGAAATTCTGTCTCAAAAAGAATAAGATGGACTGGGCAACGGTGGTGCACAGTTTTAATTCCAGCACTTGGGAGGCAGAGGTGTAGCTGGGTCTTTCCTGTAACAGCGGCCACATCCCCTTTGGGCGTGGCTTTGGGTGTAGAAGGAAGTGAAAAGAAGAAAGCATTAGGCATAGTTTCTGCATCCTCTCTTTCCCTCCCTCCCTCTCCCTCCCTCTCTCTCCCTCCCTCCCTCCTTCCCTCAGTCCCTCTCCCTCCCTCCCTCTCCCTCCCTCCCTCCCCCCCTCCCTCCCTCCTTCTCCCTCCCTCCCTCCCTCCCTCCCTCTCTCTCTCTCTCTCTCTCTCTCTCTCTCTCTCTCTCTCTCTCTCTCTCTCTCTCTCTCTCTCTCTCTCTCTCTCTCTTTGGTCCTGGATAGGATCAGAAAGTCAGGGACAGGCTGCAGCGGTTCATTATTCTGTGTGAGTTGTTCCCCAATAAAACATCTATTTATCATTTATCTTGGGTCTAGTGAAATCTTTACACCCATGCCTTCACAGAGGCAGGAGGATCTTTATGAGTTTGAGGCCAGCCTGGTCTACAGAGTAAGTTTCATGACAGGCAGGGCTGTTACACAAAGAAACACTGTCTAGAAAATGGAAAAAAATTAAAAAGTCAAAGAAAAAAAGAAAAGAATAAGATGGGGGATAAATGGAGGAAGATTCCCAAAATTAATCTTGCTCCCCCCAAAAAACATACATATTTTCATGTGCGTCACTCTTATATGTATGCCCAAACACTGTACACCTTCACACTTGCAAGAGTGAATCCATAAATGCACATAGACCACACACATACACATACAAAAAGATGGGAGAGGAAAGGACTGCCCACCAAAAATTTGGGGCTACAAATAAAAAATTTTGATTTATATATCACCACATTCCAAAATAATCACATGCCTGGCATGTTGGTACACACCTCTAACCCCAGCACTTGGGAGGCAGCTGCAGGAGAATTTCCAGTAGTTTCAGGTCAGCCTAGTCTATAAAGGAACTTGCAGTCTAGCTAGGGATACATATATAGACCCTGTCTCAAAACTAACTAGCTAAATAACTAACTAACTAAGCAATAATAACTACAACCAGAAAACTTCTCAAAAAATATGTAAGTTTGGCTAGGATCCAAATTCTATTGAGCCCTAGAGCCTCTTGCTTAGGAAGAACTTTTGCATGTCAGAGAAGCTGTTTACTTAAAAGACCCATGCTCTACCAGCACCACACTGGCTTGGAGGAAATAATAAAATGTAAACAGGTTGATTGCTTACTGTTTGTTTTAATTTTTTTCTCTATTAACGTAAAGACATCATGATTGCTTTTTAAGTAGGTAGGAAACCAGTAGTCATCTTTCTTTAAGTGTGCTTTGGCAGGCTGAAGGCACAGTGACACAAAGGACATGTGTCCTGTATGAAGAATGAGAATATGTAAGAGACTCCAGGGGAAATGTGATACCTGTTATCTCCAGGATATCTTAGACATTTGTCAGGCATTGTCCCCTTCTTACATAGAGAAGGAGGGAGGGAGGGAGGGAGGGAGGGAGGGAGGGAGGGAGGGAGAGAGGGAGGGAGGGAGGGAGGGAGGGAGGGAGGGAGGGAGGGAGGGAGGGAGGGAGGGAGGAGAGGTAAAAGAGAAAAGGCAGTGTGCCAGATATTGGGGACTTATTAGCAACTTCAGCAAAATTTTATTTCTCTACTGATGGAGATATCTAAAAAGACTATATAGTTTAAAATATGGGTGTGATTGTTTATACATTTCCTTAAAAACAAACAAACAAAGGCTAAGCTGGGCATGGTGGCACACATCTGTACTCCCTGCATTCATGAGCAGAGTCCTGAGGTTCAGAAGGCCAAGCTTGCCTTGGCTACAAACAAGTTCAAGGAAACTCTAGGGGTTTAAGAGACCCTGTCTCAAAAAAGAAATAGCAACACCAAATGAATATTTTAAATGGGAGAAACCCTCTAGATTGTCTGTCTTGTTTCTCTCCTTCAATGCCAAAATCAAAACAGAGGAAAAATGAAGAAAAATAATAAAGGAAGGGAGAAGATCAAGGATTGCATTTTGTACAAGTTAAACTGTCTGGAACTTTCAAAGGCTTACTTTTGATATCTGTGCCTTATTGGTCTCATCAGTGAAACGGGGTTAATAACTACTTTATCTAAGGTGAAGATTCAATTCTGATTGTGTCCAGAAGGCTACAGGACAAACTGTGTGTATCTGCTCCTTTCCCTTTCTATGTGTCTGTACATAAGAAAAAGTCTATGCAGTGGCAGGGAGGGAGGAGTGATGAGCAAAGGGGTCAAGACCAGGATGGTAAAGCCCACAGAAACAGCTGACCTGAACAAGGGGGAGCTCTTGGACTCCAGACTGATGGCTGGGAATCCAACATAGGTCTGATCCAGATCCCCTGAATGTGGGTGCCAGTGAGGAGGCCTAGGAAATCTATGGGGCCTTGGGTAGTAGATCAGTATTTCTCCCTGGCATATAAATGGACTTTGGGTGTCTATTCTACATGGAGGTATGCTCTCTCAGCCTGGACACATGGGAGAGGGTCTAGGCCCTGCCATGGATGAAATGACAGACTCTGGAGATCACCTATGTTGGGCTTCACCCTTGGGAGCAGAGTGGGGATTGGATCGGGGATTGATGGGGTGGGAATGGTAAGGAGAGGAGGGAGAGGGAGTTAGGATTGACATTTGAAGCAAGCTTGTTTCTAATTTAAGGTAAAAAAGAAAAGACAAGACAAAAAAAAATGTCCTATGTGTATCTTCTGTGTGGTCCCCAAGAAGTCTTTCAGCCCATGTTCACATCCATGTCCTTGTCCTTTAGTTCCTTCCCTCCTCTTTTCTACCCCCTTATTGTCTCCCCATCATCCTTCCCTACACTTCTTAGCCCAACGTGCTAAAATGGATCAATACCAAAGCAGAAGAGTCATGTAGGACAATGATGTAAGACTTAGGAATCCTGGTAGTATGTTTAGTCTCAAATCCTTCTGCCCTCTATCCCTTTAGGGGTGACAGCCACAGCTGTACTTCTAGGAGATAATAACCAGCCCCAGCTTCCACAAGTCCACACAAGCCTTGTTTCCAGGTGTTTTCAGGCATTACCAATACTCCCTTGCTCGACTTTGGAGGCATAAAAAGAAAATGGCCTTGACTGGGAGATGTATGGCATGTAAGTGTTTAGTTATGTTATAAAATATGAAGTTGTCCCAAAGAACAAAAAAATTCAACAGCATTGACTACAGAACCAAAATGTAGCTGTGCACATCACTATCTGGAAGAGAGCTAGCCCCAATTTCCATTCTCCAGCCAAATTTTTCATCCTGGTAACTCTGTAGCATCTGTTGAAGAAGATCTTGGAAACTACCACTGGGAATTCATTTGTACATAATGAACAGAGTGAACCCATTATAAAAAGCATGATTATAATTAAAAATGAAATAAATATATTTCCATTTAAATAAGAAAGGATGAGATTCTTACTTTTAATTTGGGGAAATTCATAGTGAAAAATTTAAGTTAAGGAATATGAAGAGTAGTAAATACATATGATAGTTGGACCTTTAGTCCTGAGCAAGATAGAAGGAACATAGGGATTTCCTGGAGCCTACTTAATGGGCTACCAGTGAGCACAGTCTTCTGCAAATCTATGTTCCTGTACTGATCCCTAGGCAGCGATTTCTCACGTTAACATGCACCAGAGAAAAGATAATATTAGCTGATATAGCCATGAAAATAAAAGAGATGAAATATTAGTACCTCTAAATTATTGAGTTTTAAAATACAATATGTATTATATCTTTCCATGGAAGAGCCAACTCAAGTATTAACATACAAATTCTCATTAATGCTAAAATGAGGTGGTATTATTCATTTGAGCAATTTATTAATGTTGTATTTTTAGAACATTATATAGTACAAGCAATGCTGTTGTTGAAAACAAAGTAAAGAAAGCCAAATAATGTTCATCATCTCAATTTGATAAGATAGCTTGATTATTGCATTAGGGTAAATGAGCTATCTTAAAGTATGTCTTATAAACCCTAATACAGTCAGAAATAAAACCCTATTTTTAGTTCCTGCATTTATCTAACTTGTTTCTAACTTACTGTATAATTCTCTTCTTTTAATCCCATATAATCCATGATACCCTGATATTGTTAAAAGATCTTGAAAACTATGTTAGAATAAAATGGTAGAATTTACAAACAAAATGGGTGACTAATATTTAGAGTAAAATGTTTCAGAAGTAGGTAGAAAGTGATTAATGATAAGCCAATAATATAACCTAAACCCTGTGATTAAGAAAGGGATGTGGAAGTGACCAGAAAGAGCTATACTGGAGGTTTCAGAAGTCAGGCACAGGCTGGGGATTGAACATAGGATTTTGCAAAAGCTAAATAAGCACTCTACCACTGGCCTGTATCCATATATGGTCTGACTTTCACCTGTGTTTTAAAGAACATACAGATGCTGTTGTTTCTAACATTGTTTCTTGGTCTTCTCTCCCAGGCATTATGACTCAAACATTTTTAGTTAACATATCATAGACACTCTGGATTCTATTATGTTTCCTTGGATGTATTTATTTGAAGTACATTCATTTCTTCAACAACTGATTTGACTGAGCTCAGAATCCATGTTCTGACTTTTCCTGGAACAGGCTAACTGAGATTTTTTTGCAAGTTGCCCATATTTGTGATGATTACATCTATCTTGTCTAAACAGTTCAAAGGTCAGGCAAGGTTTAAGCAGAGTTTGTGGGTAACATTTAGCACCCTGTTTCATTTACTTTTTCCTTTATTGAATTGTATACTTCACTTTCTATAACACTACTATCTTCATAAACTTAGACAAAAGCTGTAAGGTACAGCTGAGACTAAAGCATCTCATCTCCTTCCTTATTCTGTCATTTTGATTGTTCTCATGTGCCTTTACAAGTTTTCCAGATAGTTTATCCTCATTATACCATAATATTGTATAAATAAGAGCAGTTCTGACTGTCAGTCAGTGAGAGCTGCCCTACCAGGGTTTGAATGGATATGGTTATGCTTAGATTCAGCTAGTTATAATTCCCATCTGAAGTGTATATTAAAATAAAATGAAAAGGGGCTGAAAATACAGCATAGCATTAAGAGTATATACTACTCTTGAAAACAACACAAGTTCACATTGAGTGGCTGCTGCCTGTGACTGTAGATCCAGGGAATCTGACACTGTCCTCCGCAGTGTTTATACCCCCAAACAGACACACACATGTGCACACAATAAACACACAAAAAGAATAAAATGAATGTTTCGAAAATGAGACTCTTCAGTGAAGGAAGTGGCTTAATGGATGTCAAAGAACATGGATGCTTATGTCCACGAGGAAGTACAGGCACAAGATTGGGGAAAGCTAGGACACACAACAGAATCTCCTGTGGTTCCTGGTGCCCAAAGGGTGGACTACAATGAGCTATTTGGAGATGAGGTTTGTTTGCATAGGCATGGCTCTGAGGACTTGTGCAGAAATTCTTAGGCCCAGTGAGGAATTGAAAGTGGAACAGTATCATGACATGCAAGTTCACCTTAAGTGTAAAAGAGAATGAGAGGAAGACCAACATTAAAAGAGAGAGAGACCAGATAGGAGGTTCCATCTGTATCAAAACAGGAGGAGGGAAGAAAAGGAAGGAAGAAAGCAGGGGGGATGGAGACAGAATGGCAGAGAATGGGAAAACATGCAAACTGATTCATTATAGTTCAGTGTGCTATGGGACTCCAGGAATATAAACAATAATTCTAAGTAGGGGGAAATGCAAGATGTCTTAGAAGGTAAAAGCACTTATCATATCATATGTCCTAAAAGACTATGCAAATATCTCTTATTTTTAATTGCCTATTCATCTGAAAATCATTTCATTCAATAATTCATTGCTGAGGATCAGTTATTTTGCCATCAACCATGGTATAAGATAGGATACAACCAATACACCACACACACACACACACACACACACACACACACACACACACACATACACACACACACAACACACAGAGGCATCTCTATTTCTCATTCTTCTTCATTCTCACACTGTCAGTGAAAATAGTGGCACTTGCACAGTCCCTGCAGTGATGGTGATCATTAGTACTGGTCAGGAGCATGATCCACATGTAGGAAACCTAGTTTAATTACCCCCAACCTGTAGTTCCCGATCGAGGCCTCTGTCTGAACATTTGTGATAGCTGTTAGGAAAATGATCAAAGCTTACTGTTGAAATAACAGCTCATAGGAAGGTAATTCAGTGTCGTGTTTTCCTTTGCAGAACCATAGTATGCTCTGGGGGTGGTTATAAGCATTTATAATCACCAACCATTTCTACCATGGCCACTGCAGGCAATCTTAACCTAATGGCCCTAGAAAAACTTATCTAGTCAATGAGAATTTTTTTTTGTATTCCAACCTCTATGCTTTCCACCAGAAGGACATTTGCAGAGGAGCTGTATCTCCCCATCAGTGCTATTTAAATAATTGGAATTTTGGTACCCACTCCTTTTCCTTGCAATGATCTACATTCAAGGGCATCAGATAATCCAGCAAAGAACTTTTTTGATAAACAACATATTCTTTGGAGGTATCCTACTGCAATGTTCATAGGATGGATGTTCTAATTATGTAGATCTAGCTTAAATACTCACTGGTCTTGAATATGCAGTACTGGGCTGACTCATTGGGGCATCAGTTTTCTCATCTATAGAACAAGGATTTATGACACGCAAAGCATGGTCTATTGAGTTCACTCAAAATTATTAATGCTCTTATTTCTGTTTAACTACAAGCAATGCCATCAGGTACTCGGCTTGAGGATGCTTGAATTATGAAATAATTCCATGAAAGGAACTCTGGCACCAGTCTGATCAGCAAAAGACCCAGAAGGGCTGAGGTTAGCTCCATTCAGCAGCATGTGGCATGCTTCTTATAAAGCCACCAGCCCCTTGAAGGCACGTCACACCTCATTCTCTCCCAGAGAATTTGATATTCACACTGCTACACCAAAAGGTTGGGGCAGCTATTATGTATTAAAATGTGTCACTTTAAATTGCCTTTTTTTGCTAGTCCTAGCAATATAGATATTGAAATTTCTTCAGGAAATGCTTATCTCATCAAGACTAAAATTATAGTATATGAAATACTAATTACAGTATTATGAACAAGGTTGAACTTTCCTGTGACATTCTGTCTATTAGGAGAATACTAATTTTCTCATTCTTAAGGCAGACAGAGCCACCTATTATAAGAACTGTGATTCCCATCCCTTCTTCTACCACACAGTGCCATTTTCACAGACGGACAGGATAAGACCTCCAGTTCTTAGCCTACTCCTCTCCCACACCTTTACATCTGCTTTCAAATGAGTCTTGGTAATTAAAACCAGATAGGGCCTGGATGTCAGTAAGAAATTCAAAAGGCAAGGAACTCTGTCATTGGTCACATATGTAGAACATGCATGAGTGCATTCACATGGATGTGTGAATGAATCCCAAATATATTAATAGTTGTAAAATTCTTGTATCTCCCTGTGATGTAGACACAAATACTAGCTGGGATTTTTGGTTATTGTAAATATATTCATACATAACCTTTTTGATTAATGAAGACATGCATCTCATCTCTACTTTCCAGTTTAAATGATGTATATATGGTCGGATAGCTAACTACTGGGGGAAGTGCAGTAAAGCTTGGGTTAGGATCCTGGGAGCACAGATTTCGTCTGGTCACTCATTCATTTAATGAACACTGAGCATCTGCTGTGTCCTATGAGCTGTTCTAGTGCTGTATACAGATAGATGGGGAAGGCTCAGTGATTTTAGTGAAGCATTTTTCCAGAAGCCATCCACCGGGGTGCCATCTGGTGACAGGGAGAGTGGGATAGCTCACAACACAGCCATAGAATCCTTGATTTCCTATTTACAAAATAGGTTGGGTCTGACTGACAGGGGAGTCATTTCTTCTCTAGGATAGACCTTCTTAGACACCTGAACCCATATTAGCATCTGAACTTCAAAAAGGTTGAAATGGCTGGTAGATGGCTCTTCTTAAATCAAAGCATTCTGTTTCCACAGGATACAGTGCCAATAGCAAGTTCTTTAGTAGTGGTTCTAAAATCCTCACATGGAAATGTTTTGCACTCAAGCAAAGGAGGCTGACACACCATTGCTAGATCATGTCACGACATACATAGAAAACAATGATTGACAGCTCCAAGGGTTCCTCTTGTCAAACATCTATGGCAACTGAAGATGCCACATTGGTGTTAATACATTACTGTTCCATCTGAGACACAGCATGATGGCCACTGGACCCCAGCAAAGGGGTAGTGAGTGAAAGGGTGGTAGGATAACAAAAGATGGTCCCAGGAAACAGCAAAATCAGATTGTTTACAGCACTTTGAACCTATGTCAGATAGACGTGAGAGCCAGTATCAACACCTCACTTACAGTGAAGTTGAACATTAGCTATTTAGCCTCTTGGTCCTCCATTCCTTCATCTGTTGAAGGGAAAATTGACTTTTGCCTAGTACACACTGAAGATGCGTCAACATTAGCTTTATTTGTCAGTCTTTTTTAGCAGATGTGAGTGTGCCCAAGCATTTCCTTAGGCCATTTTATTTTGGCAGCATTAATATTTTTGAGCATTTAATTTTCTTCAGAGATTCCAAAAGACAAAATAAATAATCAGAAAGAGGGAGGCTAATCTGGCAACTACCCAAGGTGAGCAATAGTTAGACATTACTAGGTTTTTCAATACAGTAACTTATCAGCTGCCCCTGCACAGATTCCAATTGTGGAAGATTTATTTCAGCCTGATGTTGCTCAACAGCCAACTCATTCCTGGCTTCTGTGCACACAATCTATATCCCATGGAGTATGAAGAACCCAAAGAAACCCAAGTTTAATGACCAAAATTTACAGCAATATACTTTTTTATTTCTCAAATATAGAACATTTTGTTTTAATTTTCTGAATTCTTACTTCCATATTATAAAATTGCCACATGAAGATGATTTAAGAAGTTAAATAGTCCTATAAGGATAAAAATGGATAAAAAGTTAAAGCCTGTCTCACCTTTTTGGACTTTTACATATGTGAACAGCTGGCACATTCTGTTGTTTTCACGACTGTGTTTATCTGTCTATCTGAAAAAAAGAGGCATATTATCATTCAACTATTTTAGGGTATACATTTATCTCCACTGGTGAAAATTAAATCGAAGAAGTAAAGAAATGTATTTAACATTGCAACAATAGCAAAGGCACTCTAGAGGTAGAACATTTCAGAGGGACTCAGCAGGTTGCTTCTGTGACAGGCTTTATAGAGAGTGTAAGAGTCTTGGTGAGTCAGTCTATACCTGAGGTTGTTTTACAGTCAGAAAGTATTTTAGTCAGTGAACTTGATGTGATTATCTTTCTGTCTAGTACAGCTCAGGGAAACAAAGAAATTTATCTTTTATTAAATTTGGTCTTTGAATTTACACACACACACACACACTAATTACTGTCAATCTCACCCTTTTTAATGTCCCTCTTGCCACATTATCCTTTCCTTTTCTCTAACACACTATCACATTTTTGTTTTGCAAACACTGATTTAATGAAAATTTTAATATGCTTGTGTTGCATTGTTTTATCTTTATTTACATGTGTGTATGTGAGAGTATGCCACACATATGTATATGCCCATCAAATCCAAAAGACAGCCTCAGATTTCCCAGTGTTGGAATATCAGGCAGGTATAAATCTTCTGCTGTGGGTTTGGGGGCTCAAACTCTAATCTGATGGGCTATCTCAGGATGCAGAAGTACCCTCTAACTGCAGAGCTATGCATTATAGAGGAGTTATAAACAGTAACTGCTTTGTACCCAGACTTAAACCAAGTCTTTATTCCCATTCCTCTATGTTCTCTCACCTTCCTGGGTAGCTTTAACTGCAGATCTTCCTTGGATCCTGGAGGAGATGAGCTGATTTCTTCTTAGTGTATCTTTCTGCATGTTAGCAGTTACAGCAATCACCCATCCTGCTGTGCTACCATTATTCCCTCATCACCTTGCAAATTTCTAAAGATCTATGAAAATCTCTTGCCTACTCTGGCCTGTTCTTTAGTATCCTCTTAATGTTGCTTTTTAAACTACTGAAACATCCCTTTAATTTCATTTTAATAGAGTTTTGAGAGAGAGTGAGACCGAGAGAATGAGAATAAATGTGTATAGTCATTTTATTCTTTTATAGCTGGAACTCATATATGACATTTATTATCTACTTATTTTTACTTTTTCATTCTCTAAGACACATTTAATAGTCATTGAGTGACTGCTATAATAATAAAATGTTAAGAACAACATTAATAATGTTCATTTTTAAAGTAATATGGTGTTTTAGAATTTTAAAAGCTCTTTAACGTTTAATCCTCTATGTGGAGTGAATGTTTTTACCCTCATATTACAAGAGATAATTGAGGGTAATAGAGTTTAAGTAATATATCTATGGTCATATAGTGAGTCAATAAAGTATCAAAAATTAATACTGCCCTAACCCATGCTCTGAAGTTATTTTAGAATATTATCAAAGTGTTTTCTGCTTGAGTGAAAAGTTAGTAGGAATAAGACCTAGTATGTGTTTTAATGGGGCTCTCTTTAGACCTAGTATGTGTCCACATAAGGTTTTCTTTTTAATGGAGAAAATAATCAATTGTAACCTTACTGCTTCAAATAGGGACAAAATAAATCATTCTACTTAAATAGATTGCAATTCTAAGATATTTAAAAACAAAAGAGAAATATGGGACAAACAATTATAAACAAGGTTAAAATTAAAACCAAAAAGAATTTTCTTCAGATGTAGAACTGATTTGAGAGTTGGGGGTGCCAACTGGTTTGGTTGTAAGAGCTCTGCCCAGCAAAGATGGGCTTAGGTTTCCATGCCAAGAAGTGAGCACACAAGGCTTTGCTGTCTTTGAGGGCACTAAGCAGGATGTAAATGAACACAAGTTGCATGGTGGTAAACTTTATGGAATCATTTGAGTGAATGGGTCAGAGGCAAATATGCCACTCCGATGTTTCCAAAGCCTTCCAAGGAACTTCGAGGTACTAACAAAATTGTTCCTTCTGGTACATTCCATTTCTAACACTATAAATGCATGACCATATGATCCTGGCAGAAAATCCCTGAGTCACAGAAAAGGATTTCTCTTTCTTTTGACCAGTGCAGCCACTTTGCCTTGTATTTTATCAGAAGAGAACTGGTTCTGAGTCAGAACAGTCCAAGGAAGTGATGATTTGAGTTTGTACCCTGAGAGAAAGCCCAATCCTCTATAAAGAGGCAGGAAAGAGTCAAGGGTCAGAGAGAGCAAGTAAATGATAGGAGGAATGCTAGCATTTACCAGTAAGGTGAGCTGGTGATGGGCATAGAATGGTAATTTAAAGCTGTTTCACAGAGGGTTAGGTATCCTGATGAAGAATTCAAATTATGAAATTTTGTAAGAGAAATTACATAGAGTGACCTGGAAGTACAATTGTTTTACATGTCTTTCAACCATTGTTTTTTTGTTCAAATAACTTCTTCACCATCACACATTAACCTGGTCATACTAAGAAAGAACTAGATGTCTTACTTGCATGCTGCCTCCTTGAACTAAGCCCTTGGGATGATGAGAAGAGTGAGGAGAGGGGCAGGAGCATCCTTAACACCTCAGGACTCCATCACTTTTGCTAGCCAGAGCATAGATAAGGGAATGGAGGCCTAGGAAAGCTGTAAGTTGTCACCCTTTGTGTTTCTTATTCTCCCTAATTATTGCTTTTCTTCCAATACAATAACGGAAATAATAAGAACACACTTTTATGATGTAATTCAATCCTTACTTTCCAACTGTAATGGTTAAATGTCTAAATAAATACAGTGGGGAGATGGTTCATATTTCACAAAATCAAGATAAAATTTAAAGAAAAAATCCTTAATGGGAAAAAGGTCCGAAGAAAAACTATTGAGAGCTTTATTTAATATTTTTTGTTTAGTAAAATAAAGTAGTAATGACAGAACACTCAATATACACATTAATAATGATGGTTTATGTGCCCTAAATTGGGAATAATAGCTTCTGAGCAATTTATTTTCACTTACTACATTTTCAAAGTATTCAGAACATTGCTGTTCTGTGTTTCCTAAGATAACCTTGTGGATTTGTTTGCCAGACATTATACAGAGCAAGAAGCCTGTTTTACTCCTAAAATAATTTAATTGCTTCCCCTACTCTCCTCAAATATCTAAGAACTGTGAATCCTTGAAGTGCAGAAAATGTGTGGTATCTACTAAGTAGCTCTAAACATTTTGGTTTTTCAGATTTATCTACTTGTTTAATGTGTGAAGCATGTACCTCCAACTTTAATAAATTAGAGAAATTCCAGCCACAGATATGTACATAATTCCTACTGCTTTTGTCTTTAAACCTTAGCCAGTCACCTCAGTCTATTGCAAGGGGTTGAACCAGTGAATTCCAAGAGAGCAAAGCTCTTGGAGCATTGTTTGAGTATTCAAGTTGCTATGATGTGTTATTCCATGTAGGAAAGTCTGTTTCCAAAGATGACCTCTGTCTACAAAGCTTTACTGCAAAGGATTTGTTTTCACATACCCCCACAGCAACCAACCGAGTTTTAGTCTATGTTTAGAAATTTAGTGATCTACTATTGAAAATAGTGAGAAGAGATGAAAATAAAAGTTAGAAATAAAAGAAGGAGGACTCTCTGAGCAAAAGCAGAAGAGCTTCCGTTTGCTTCTTCTTTGTGTTTTGGGAGGGATAAGGAATATGAGCTTCTGGGGGCATGGAGAGAACCTTAACAACCACCATTTGATACTGGTCCCTCTGGACCTGAACTTATAGCATGCTAGACTTAGCTTTCTAAATTATGTATAGGGGCTGGAGAGATGTCTTTGCTGCTAAAGCCACATACCACTCTTCCATAAGACCTTGATTTGGCTTTGTATTGTGTGGCTTACAGCTACGTGTAACTGGAGCTAAAGGGTGTTGATGCTGTCTCCTGACTTCTGTGGGTATCTGTACTCACATGCAACACACACACACACACACACACACACACACACACACACACATACACCACACCCTTCCACCATTGTGAGAAGTGGCTCACAGTTTATCCCAGCATGGTTGATCTTCATGCTAATGTCCTCAGAACCATATCACACCACTAACAAAGGAAAATGAGATTCTTGTCTCTAGTACCTAGGCAAGGAACTACATTGCTGTGCCTCCATAAAAAATGTATAAAGGACACAATAGAACACATGTCTGGTTGTGAAAGAAATAAACACTCTGAAGTGGAACTTCAGCCAGCATTAGCTGAGAAATGAGAACCACAGAAATTTGGGGGACAAAAAGGTAAATAGACAATCTGGGAGCACAGTGCTGACTGCCTCCATCCTTCCCTACCATATCTGTTTGTGTCATAATAACTAACAGATAAAGCTTAAGCATTTATGATGTTCTTTAAATCTATAGTCTTACTGAAGGAAGCCACAAGTCCGTTGTTTAGTAAAATAGAATATTATTATTCCCTTTCCATAGTGTGAGAAACTGAGACTCAAAGAAGGAATGGAAATGGCAAGAATTTCTTCAATATACTGTATGCTTCATTTATTAAACTTTTCAGTATTTTGTTGAATCATTTTAGACTGAATTGTGCACAAGCTAAATGCATAATTGTTTCTGTAAAATGCATGGGTCTAAGTAACCGCCAGTCCTGTGGAGACAATGCATGTCCATCCCCAAAGGAAGTGTTTCCTGTCTCCTGCCTCCTGTCTCCTGTCTCTTGCCAGTCCCCAAGGCCATTGTCAGCGTCATTCCTTTTAACTGCCCTGGAACTCTAAAGGACTAAGAAAACAAAGCCAGTGATTAATCACAGCAGGCTGAAAATTCCAGAAAATTTTCATCAGTTTCTGAACACGGGAAATAAACTGAGCCTCAGTCTATTTTTTTCCTAGACATATTTCTTGGAATGCATTTACTCTAAAGATATTTGGATCTTTCCCACAGTTGTATCTTGATCCAGCTAAGTATAATGTCTGTGTGAAAGGATGTTGTCTGATATCACAGGAGAAACTCCTATGTATGGGAATAAATAAGTCTGTGTCCTCCTTCTGTGACAAGTTGTCTTATCTTTGACTCTCACTCAGTAAATATATAAAACAATATATCCTATATTTCTATACCATAGATGGCATCTTTTATTTTTAAATTATTAAGTTGATTCAAGATTAACCCTTTGTTGTCTTGAACCAGTTTTATTGTTGACAATTTCAGAATTTTTAGCATAGTTAAGAAGACTATTTTAAGACCAAACACTGACTACCACTTGGACAAAGGTATCTTTTTATAAATAGCAAACCTGGACATTATGGCATTTTCTTTGTATGAAAAAGAGAATCACCTGAAACATGAGAATTCATGTGCATTCTCATTGGAAAACTGTTCTTAAAGGTGACTCTTGAATGACAGTTATTCAGATGCTGGGTGTCTAGAGTTTGCAATATATTTGATTACATAATCAAGTCTACAATCTGGATATCTGATTTACTCTTTCTACCTTTTTTCACTGTAAATGTTTTATTTATATCTGATAAATGATGAAAAATCTGTATGGGTCAGAAAAATCCCCAAGTGCAGCCAGAAAGGGAAAAGCATATGTCACCAGCAAGAGGCTTTGGCATCCCATAGTGAATGAAACTCTTGGAACTTTAAACCATTCTACCAATGATAGCTGCCTTCTTCAGTATTGTACTTCCCAGACTCAATTTAGAGAAACACTCAAAATACGTTGAAGACACAAGTAATCAGAGATTAAAAACTAGTTCCCTGGTTGTCTTACTCTTTTTAGACCTCCAGAAGTAGAATGACATAAGACTGAACAATAAGGTTTTCTGTCACAGTTCAGGAGACCAGACAGTACGAAATCAATGTACCTGGTCAAAACTGATATGGGCCCACTTTTCAGTGCACTGTCTCCTGGCTCACTGTATCTGCAAGTGGGGCGGGACCAGAAAGCTTTCTTGATGTTCCTTTCTTAAGAACACTAATTCAGTTCCACCTTCATGAACAAATCACCATATAGTGACTTCAGGGGTCATTCATCATCATGATGGTGGTTAACATTTAATGTGTTCATTGAAAATGTGAAATACAATGTACAGTCCATAATACTATGTCTCCATACAACTCTGCCAGCTGGCACACTACCTGTTACATCAATGCCACTTGACACCTTACTAAATAGAACTCTCCACAATTAACTGATAAAGCACTAAGAAGGCATGGGGACTGTATGAAGTCCTGCTTTAGAGATTTGTTTGAAGGACTAGCTACTGAGCAGTAGGAAGCCTTGGAATCCAGTGAGGATCTTCTGGTTTGCTAGGCATGGAGGCTGATCCCATTACCTATTCAACAGGTAATCAGGGGAAGCCCTCTTAACCTCTCACAAACTACATGATCTCAAACTGTGAAATGGAAGATAAGGATTAAACAGCGTGTTTTATGAGGAGCTTCCCATGTAATACTCAATATAGTATGGCTGAATGATCTGCTGCTTTTCTTGTTTTCCTATGAAACAATATCTTCCTTGAAACACAGAAATATTTATGGGGTTGTGGGATAAAGAAAGGACAAAGACAGTTTCTTTCCCTGAATGCATCCTCTGAGCATGGGACTTTAGGGCATGTTTGTTTGGAGACCAATGTGAAGAATGGTTCCTACTGAGTTGCTGCCATCATTCAAGAACAGTGGTTCTCAACTTGTGGCTTGCAATCCCTTTGGGGGTCAACCAATCCTTTCACAGAGGTCTCATAAAACCACTAGAAAAAAACAGATGTTTTCAATTTAAACACACTACAATTCATAAGAATAGAAAAATTGCAGTTATAAAGTATCAACAATAACCATTTTATTACTGGAGTCACCACAACATAATTAAAGGGTCACAGAATTAGAAAGATTGAGAAGCACTGTTCTAGATCAAAATAGGTTCTCCTCAAAAAAGCTCTGTAAACTCAGGTAATCCTGGGTTCTGTCCTCTGTAGCAGTCAAGGCAGGATTTAGCAAGAATATCCTTGGTCTGAAGCCCTCACTCTGGTGTAGGTGTAGACATATCTTCACGAGATCTGTCAGGGCTTTCACTGAAATAAAAGGTTATATTGAGACACTGTTACGTGCTTAACTACCTATATCATCAAGAAAAAAATTGGACAGGCTGGCTTTTTTACAATCAATGAATGACCTTGTCCACTTTGAAAATACCCCTTAGCCACTCAGAAACTGAAGATAATATCCATCTACTGTAGTCCTGAGTGGAGAGAAGAAGAATGTAGTTTGGAGGCAAGGCTACCATTTCAAAACACTTGAAGGTCAATCGGCCCTTTTTGGTGATACGTATTCTAAGGTCACCTTGAACTTTCCACTCATCTCTTGCTTGGGATGCTTAAAGTGAACAAATGGGGCCACTAGAGTTTAGAGGATCATGGTCTAATCTTGTGGAGTTCCTTGATTCTGCTCTCCTCAGAGAAGATATCCACCTATCTGAACACAGATATCCAGGTCGTTCCAATACACAACTGCTGATCTTAAATCTAAGCCCATATATTATACCCTCAACATAAACACCCACTGGTCTCTCCAGCGCCTGTACTGTTACATATATTAGTTCACAATCTGGATTAATCTTATTGTTGCCTCTTAGAGTTATCTGACACATTCTCAAGGTTCTTACAACATACTCAGCTTACAAATTCATAATAGCATTGACATATTCTGACATATTCTGTCTTCTTTTGTAACATTGAATACAGACAGACAGACACATACACACACACACAGGGGGGGGCAGAGTCAGTGATAATGTTTCAAAAGATTGCATATACTTTCAGTTGCTTAGCTGAATTATAATAAATACCCAATAAACACTTGAGAGATAAATTCAGGACTTTTATGTTCTCTACCAATCCAGCATGTAAAGCTCCAAAGCTGGCATGCAGAAGGATAATGAGGACAGAGGGAGCAAAGAGATCCTGCTGCATGCCTGTCTCTACATTTATAGGCTTGGGACTAACAAAGTAGTCTGCTTTGCTGTCAGGTTTTAATGTAACATAAAAATCAGAACTGACACTGATATTCTAAACACCATCTATCATGCACCTGATAAATAGTATTCACATTGCTTGACAGTTAATCATTTCAAGCTTCTAATTAGATTTAAAATAGCATGCATGTGTATTTGCTTAATGTTTTAGGATTCCCTAAATTTACGCACACTTGTGATTGTAGGATGGAGTATTAGATAGAGACTGATGGCACACGCTTCAGTATTTTCTTAGATTCTTATCTTAAATGTGTCATTTAATGACTTGTAACCTTGGGCACACTGATGACCTAGCACTCTGTCTCCTTGACCACAAAGTACAGATACTGCAACTATGAAGGCTGACGCTACCAGTGGAACATTTCTGATCCTCGATGTATATATCATGTTTGCCTGTCAGAAAATGCACACAAAATCTTAATAGTGATGGTGGTATTTGTGGAATTTAACACAGAAGGCTGTAAGTCAAGAGGAAAACTTTCTTTAATCTCCATTTACAGATAGGAACATTGAAACTGGGATAATAAAGCTTCTAGCACATATGTCACTCCCCCAGGGACCCAATTATGATATTCAGGTAGAAATTTGATGCCAAGTTTTCAGATTCTGAATTCAGCCTTTCCCCCGTACTGTAATAGATTCCCTACAACTAAAAATAAAGCTTCACTGTTCTCTCCTTGATTTGCTGGTCTTTGTAGAATCAGCCTTGGCTCATGTCTACGAAAAGCAACTGTGGAGGAAGGGAAAAGATGATGTTCATATTAAAGACAGTTATGAAGGGAGAGGATTTAGGTATTCATCCTACTGAGCACAGTTGAACGAAAGTAATTTTTGTATTCTCTGCAAATCATTGCCAGATTCTGTGAACAGTCCATGAAAAAAATAGTCCTGGCACTTTATTAAACATCTTTTGAAAGGATATCAAAAGAGATTAATTTATAAAATCTTGTAAGGTATGAAAACACTACCAACTACAAAGTTGATTGTTGAAGTAAAATGGGAACTGATCTTTTTTGACAAGAATTTCTGGTTTGATAACCCTGCCTTTTTCCTCCTTAAATGTACCTTCTGAGAATTTGGCGTTAATCAAACCACATTTTAAGTAGACTGTTCCATTAAGGAAGGCACATTTGTCCTCAGAGATAATGCTGAATTCGTTTCATTCCATATCAAAGCACATTTTAACTGACTGGCAAATTAAGAAATACATTTCCTGCATATAATATGAAGGAACAGGTTCAGAAAGTAAATATAATAAAAGGATGTTTTCTCCCAAAGAATACAGCTTTATCTGGCTGCAGAGTTGGATAAATTGGCTCTTTCTTGGGCTACATTCAGTTTATTGTGACGTGAAACAATTTCAGGATGCTATAACATGGCTGAGAACGAGCAGGATTTTATATATAAACATATGTGCCATATCATGTATGGCATATGACATATCATAATGTTGATCCTCCCTTAACTAACAACACTGCATTCTGCTTGTGTATGAAAATGTGACAGAGAAGTGGCTCCTAGCTCTCAACAGTCTTCAACATACTAATTCGATTGATCCTATAGAGGAGAAGCGGGTAAGTCAAACAGATTCTGTATTTACAGGATAGTATCATATTACTATGAACAAAGTAGAAATACCCACTCATAGCCCTTAAGGATCAGCACTGTGTTGAAATTTAAATACTGTGTTGAAACTCAAATAGCTATGTTGAAAATTGAATACTATGTGCAATAATAGAATCAACAATTCATATTTTATAGTGCTATTTTTCTTCAGTGTTTTTACAGCAATTATTCAAGGACGCTCATCAACACTGTTGAGTAAAATTTAAGTCAACACTACTCAGATATATAACTAAATAAACAAATGCTATTATTAGAGCTAAATTATGTTAGTAAGTAGTACAACTTGAGCTCAAGCCCACTGTTTAAAGCCGTTAGACAATGAGACTGTTAAAGCTCTGGTCAGGTATTCACTGAAAGCCTGCAAGGCAGGAAAATGCATTTCTTCTTGTGAGTTGACAGCATAGGTAGACTGTGATACTTTGCAAAATCAAATGCTTCCCTATGCTAGCAGACTGGATCCCTCATTGTATGCCATGGGGTCCTAGCATAGAGTGATGTGAAGCACACTTCTTTGGTTTCTAGATAGCAGGATCAAGCAGGTTTTCATGTTACCATCACAGAGTTGTATACAGTATTGTCCAGTTCTTTTCCCAGTCCACCGTAGTGAGCAGAGCAGATTCTTGCTTTCTTCAGTGAGTCATTTATAATGATAGCCTTGCTGGTCATGCACTACATTCCGATCTTTGCATCAGCTCTTGTTCAGTCTTCTAAGCTGGGTACCTAGGTCCACAGTTCAGGAGTTCTCTTCCTGAGATAGTAGTTCTTCTTAGCAGGAGAAAAGGAGCCTTTGCCTCCTTACTGAATGTTGTCAGGAGTAGTGACCACTACTCTTCACTCTTTTTGAGAATCAGCCTCTTGGCATTGTTCATGTTGCCTTTAAATTGAGTGAGATACTTGTGCCGACTGGTGTGACTGTAGTATACTAGTAATGAAGCAGTCGTTTTTTCCATGTGCCGTCATCATAAGTGATGAACTTCTCATCCCAATGGTGTGCTTTCAGAGGTGTCACCTCTAGCATGTCATATCAGCTTCCAAACTACAGCCCATTGCTGATATCTGACCTTGGCTGTCTTTTCTTGATACATAAGCCTTTTTGTTTTTATATCCCACCACCCTTTCTAGCTACTTATCTTATATTTGAATCTAGTCACTAAAGTTGTTTCTCTATATTTCACTATCTATATGTCATGTCTATTGAAATTTACCTCCAAATTTCATGACTACAGCATGGCAATGTCTTTATATACCTGCTTAGCTCATTTGAAATTTTAAAATAAATTCCCTTTTAAAACTTAACTGTTTTAGAGGATTTTTAAAAATTTATTTGCTTAATTTAGAAAGAATCTTATTTTACATATCAACCCCAGTTCTCTCTCTCTCCCATTTTCCCATGCCTCCCACTGGCCCCCCTCCCCATCACATCCCCCATCCAATTTCCAGGGAGAATGAGGCCTTCCATGGAGGATCATCAAAGTCTGCCTCATCACTTGGAGGAGTGCCTAGGACCTCCTCCATGTATCTGGTCTGAGAGAGTATCCCTCCATGGTGAATGAACTCCCAAAGTTCATTTGTGCTCTCTAGGGTCCCATAGACTGCCCAGGCCTCCTGACTAGCATTCACATTCAGAGGGCTTGGTTCTGTTCATTGCTGGTTCCCCAGCTTTATGACTGGGGTCCATGTGCTCTCACTTGATCAGGTCAGCTATTTCTGTGGGTTTCCAAGCATGATATTGACCCCTTTGTTTATCCCTTCTCTCTCTCTCTCTACAACTGGATTCCAAGAGTATGGCTCAGTGCTTATCTGTGGGTGTCTGCTTCTCCTTCCATCAGCTAGGATGGCATTTAAGGTAGCCATAAATCTTGTTATAGGGTAAGGGCATTTAAGGCAGCCTCTCCACTACTGCTTAGATTCTTAGTTGGAGTCATCCTTGTGGATCTCTGAACATTTCCCTATTGCTAGATTTCTCTTTAAACCTATAATGACTCCCTCTCTTAAGGAATCTCTTTTCTTACTCTCCTCTATTCTTCCCCCATCTCAGTCTTCCTGGTCCCTCATGTTCTCCTCCCCCTCCTCTTCTCCCCTTCTCTTTTAGATGTATTTTAAGTAAAAGCAGAATTAGATACAAAGCATAGAATTGCTCATGCATCATCCATGCTCTGATCTCTGTACAGCCTTCCTCACTGTGGATATTCTATATCATAGTGGTGGAGTTTTTATAATGAATGATATCAGGGCACTTAGACACCATAATCATACACTTACCAGTTTATAGCAAGATTTGCCCTTGCTGTGGTCTGCTCTATGGGTTTGACAACTATATAATGGCATATATCCACCACTGTATTGTGGTATTGAATAGTTTCCTTTTCTATCCATCATACTACAGTATTTATTGTTATTGTATATCAAATAACCCTATTAGAACCTGGTTAGAACCATGTAGTATGTAGTCTTCTCAGATTAGACTTTCACTCTTTATGAATACATGTATCCCCAGTGTATTTTCCTTTTATAGCTCCTTTCATTTTACATTTCTATATATGGTGTTTACTTCACTGTCTAGATGTCCAATCATTTGGTGTGTTTATTCATCTGCAAAATGATATCTTGATTGCTTTCAAAACCAATAATTGTAAATAAAATCTTTTATGATATCTGATAAAGGCCTGACACGTTTCTAAGTTTTGCAACATAGGATAGAATATCCCAGTGTGTCTTAAAATTCTGTTTGAAAATGGTAACTGTTTGAAAAAACATCAAACATGGTAGATAACATGTCCCAAATCACCAAGTAAAAGTAGCTGCTAAATCCAACTGCCTATCATTTAGCACAAAACAACCATCTCCATGCACTATGCACAAACATCCCTTCCTACATGAAGACATTGTTGACTGACTATAGCATATTTCACTGGAAAGCCTCATTTAATGTCAATTGCCAGTATGACTGGATTCCAATTGACATACAAGATGAAATCCTTGCCATTAAAGAGTACCACATTCTCCTTAGAACATAAACTTTCACTGTTTGTCCATGTTTTGGTAAACAGCAACAAGGTATAGGTTATAGACTAAGCAGTATAATATCATCATCTTTTTATAACCTCTGATACATTAGCAATAAAGCTGAAATTATATTAAATTATTTCAGTTCTTACCAATCTATCTCTATCTCCATGCTTACAATAAGTAGACTGTTTTAGTATTTGGCTGTTCTGTCTATTTATAAAAGTTACCTACATGTCCAAGGAGTGAATCTTCAGTTACTAATTCACGTAAAAGTCACTATTAATGTTGCAGCTGAAGACTAGCAGACAAGCCTCAGGAAGAGCATGTAGGCAAAATTGGTTTATGTTTGATATCTTTCATTTTTTCATATTAAGTTAAAGTTCTCAGTGCACCAGTGCAACTTAATTTGTGCCTTTAATGTAGGACTAAAATGAGTGAGCAGTACTTAGAAGGAAATAATCATAGTTTCATATCTTGATTTATTGAAATCTCAGACATTTCTTTTTTCCCGACAGGGTGTAGCTTTTCTCTATGTAGCTTTGTAGTCCAGGTAAACTCACAGAGATCTGCCTGCCTCTACCTCCTGAGTTCTGAGATTAAAAGCATGCACCACTACCACCCAGAAATATCTCAGATATTTCTATAGGAGATTCATTTACCTCTAAACTGCATAACAAATTTCTATGCATCTAATGTCATAAAACATGACACATTGATTTTTCTCATAGTTTCCACAGGGCCAGTCACTCTATACAAATTCATCTATGTTCTCTGCTTAGGGTTCCAAAGGTTCAAGTCAAGGTGTTGGCCTGCAGCATTATTTTCTAGATACTCACATAACTGCTTCTATCTCACACAGCTGTCAACAGAAAAACTCATGGTCTGTAAGACTCTATTGTATAAAGTAATCAGAGGGCTGACATTCCATTAGGGAATGTTCATCTACTGGCTAGAATCAGTTCACAGGTTCTGCTCACCTAAGGGAAAAATATCATAAAGATATGAATAAAAAGAGGGACACCTTCTTCTGGCATCTCAGTCCCTGGAACTGGTATAGTATGATCTAAATAGAATTAGTGAAAATTCATAAGACCCAGCATCAAATCTTGACTTTAACACCAAAAAGTGTTTAGGATCTGGAACAAATCAGTATTGTGGCAACTTGGTGTTTTCATCTGTTATGCTGATGCTCAGCTCTCCCCAAGATTCCCTGGAATTGTAACACTCTAATGTCATTTTTCCATACAAATAATAGGGAACACATGAAATTTACTCAAGGTCAATTACTGAATTCTGAATTTACTCATTTATATTTGATGTATGTTTCCTTTCACTTCAAGGTTATAGTTATACAAGTCACCCACTTTATAATTGAAGCCATTCTAACACAGTCTTCATTAACACTCCTAATGGTAGTAATTAAAATATTCATTCTCCTGGGGTTTGAGGCAAAGACATATTCTAAGTTGTTCATGTAGTAATCACACAACTTTGAATAATAGCCAACATACTATGAGGAGTCGTGAAATGTTTTGAACAATTTTGTTGACCACTCTAAATTATCAAAGAACTCCAAAGTACTGTCTTAACAGTTTTAGAAGCAAAAAGATTCCAGTAAGTTCAATTCTTTGAAACATTTGTTGGAATCTCTGGTATCATCTTTACCACTGATATATATATATATATATATATATATATATATAACTAAATTACTGTTTTCATAAAACTTTTTCTTTTTCATTCTAACAAAATAATTGCTTTCAAAAATGTTTTATTGGCCTTTTGCAAAAGGAGAAAGGAACAGTTATAGATTGTGTATCAGAAAGTGAAGTGTGCTGTAACAAGACACTTAACAGAAAATTTAATATTTAATTCTGCTCTATTTTGATTTTCTTTTTTTACAGATTTTATTTATTTTTTAATTTTCTGTATGTCAGCTCTTTGCATGTGTGCAAATACTTCAGTGCCAGTGGAGGCCAGAAGAGGGCATCAGATTCCTTAAAACTGTCAGTGCAGATGGTTGTGTCACCATATGGGTGCTGGGAATAAGATCCAGATTCTCTGTAAGAACAAGTGCTCCTAACTGCTGAGCCATCACTTCACACCATGCTTCTGTCTCTTACTGTGTGTGTGCCCTTGGGATGATCTCTAAGTTTCTCTGGGGTTCAATTTCTTCATCTACCAGATGGTTTCCTGTCTTAGTGGTTCTTCTCAGACTTGGTAGATTATAATTTGAATCATTTTTCTTAGGTTAAGCTGTGGCCTATGGTTTCAGCCAAGTTGTTATGCCAGGCGAGAGAGAAGTCATGTACAGCAGACACTGGTCTCCAACATGAATGAATACCCTATACTCCTGCTGCTGCCACTCAGGGGCACAAGTCTCTTCCCAATAAGGTCCAATAGTGTAGATAAGCACACAAAGAAATTGACGTAGGAACATTCCAGAAGTTTTCTGTGAAATAGAACGAAGTTAAAAACATCCTCATCAACTGGACATTGTGGCTCACACCTTTAACATCAGCACGCAAAAGGCAGAGGGAATAGATCTCTGAGTTCGAGATCTGAGGCCAGCCTGGTCTACATAGTAAGTTCCATGACAGCCAGTGCTACACAGAGAACCCCTATTCTGAAAAATGAAACAAATAAAACACCAACTTCACAACCTTACCAAAGTTTTTAAAAATAAAATACAATGCAGAGATGGTGAACTGTTAATTAGGTCCTGTGTTAACCTCAAGAAATCGCTATAATAAGCACTTCAGTAAAGAGTGTTTATTTTTTTCTCTTCCTTTTTTTTATTTAAGTTAGAAACAAGCTTGTTTCACATGTCAATCTCAGTTCCCTCTCCCTCCCATCCTGCCCTGCCCTCCCCACTAGGTCCCCCAGTGCTCCACCCAAACTCCACTCAGATCCCCAGGGAGGGTAAGGCCCTCTATGGTGGATCTCCAGAGTCTGCCATTTCATCAGGGCAGGGTCTAGGCCCTCCCACAAGAGTGCAGTCTGAGAGAGGATCCCTCATTGTGGGATGGGCACTCATGTTTGTACACCAGCGATAAAGGTGTACAAATAGCTTACCTAGGCCTCCTCACAGACACTCACATTAAGGGCGTCCATGTTTTCCACACAGCCATCAATCTGGGGTCCAAGAACTCCCCCTTGTTCAGGTCAACTGTTCAGTAGGTTAAACCAGCCCAGTCTTAACTCCTTTGCTTATCAGTTCTCCCTTTCTGTACTGGGAGTTTGGAAAACTGAACCTTCATATAGCAACTGATGGAAGCAGAGGCAGACACCCATAGCTTAACACTGAAGAGAGCTTATTATAAAATAATACAGAATTCAAATTCACCAACAATGTGCAATTTTTATACCTATGGCAGAATAAATTGCAAATTATTTGTTTTCCTTGGTATTCATGTATTTTGTGCATTTAAGGTTGTTTCAAAGATGTTACAATATTCCAAAATAATGAAGACACTTGTATCTTGAAAAAAGAGAATTTTATATAATAAATATCATCGTAACATGTATAGAAGAGCTTATTGGTGAGAGCTGCTGTAGTGCAATGTAATGAAGATGCTCAAATTATAGTGTTTCTGAAAGATTTGAATTGATTTCCTTCTCATGTAGCAGTTCAAGAGCCCCAGATTTGCATACACAACCTCTACAGGAATCTAAACTTATATCAAAGGTATCCCATTTCCTCAAATTAGTGTTGGAAATATTTCTAGCCATTAGCTATTTGTAGAAACAGGGAAAACTGGGGAGATAAAAGTCCATAACAATTGTCTTTACTAAAGTAACTGGGAAGCTACATGAGTCACTTATTCTTTAGAATGCTTGCTGAGGATTTAGATGTAGAATTATTGAGGTTTTCAGAGGAGCCAAGAATTACTCATGGGAAGGTTGCTATAGAATGATACAATCACCAAACTAGGAGTTGAGGTTTATATTTTGTTGTTACTCTTAATCTTGCTTGTGTATGTTGTACGTGTACATGCACACATATTTGTACATGTGGTTATGGTGCATGCCTGGTTGCAGGTGTGTGTATTTGCATGTTCAAATTTATGGAGATCAGAGGTCAACTTTGAGCATTGCTCTTCCACAGCTATCTTCTCTTTTCATTTTTTTTTTAATTTTATGAGGCAGGGTACCGCACTAGGACCTTAAGCTCACCAATTAAGCTAGGTTGGCTAACAGGAATCTACCTCTGCCTGCCTGGTATGTGCATTACAGGCATGAATGCTACCACAACAGGCTTTTTATGTGGATGATGGGGATCAAACTCAGGTCTCATGCTTGTGCAGCAAGCCCTTTATCATCTGAGAGATGCCCTAGCCATTATTAACGTTTTTTTCTTTTTTTTTTGTAAGTGAAGCTCAAATGAATAGAATTAAGTAATATTTGGTTCAAAATTTATACTCTCATCATATGTTCACATAAGATCCTCATTTTTGTCTTTGTTTATTCTAAAATTAATTATTTCCTTTACATTAGGAAAATTGGTTGATTTGTATTATTCCCAAACTCAATGGCATATATTAATGGTTTTTATTAATTTCTAACCAAAATGCCATGGGTCAGTAATTTACGCTGGCTAACTTGGTTTAGGCAAGTTGCCTAGATAGTTAATGTAGCCTCATTCAGATTTATCTGTAGGTGAGCACTGATTGTTGGTTATTGCGGTCCATACCTGAGTGATAGGGCAACTAGACAATATTTATCTATCATGACTCAATTATATATACTTAACAGTGATAGCAATATTCTCCAAATGACAGGAGAGGACAGCTTCAAAGTACAAGAACATTCTAAGGCAACAGCCATCACATTTACTCTAATCTCATTGACTGGAGAAATTCGTTTTCCAAGTCTGTGTTTGGCTGTATAAGTAGTCTTCCTAAGGGTATAAATATATAGAGGCACAGGTACCCTCAGGCCAATACCTTAGCATTCTGTGATATAGCATAAAAATATAGTCCAAAACATGTTCCTCAATTTCTATGTTCACCTGCATACCTAACCCAAGACAGTATCTGGGCATAATGATATCATTCCTAATTAAAAAAAAAACTTCCATGATATGTCTACATACATACAAATATATACTTGTTTAATTTAATGCTAATTTTATAGTAAAAGAGGTCATGTATTATATACTTTTCAGGGATTATGTGTTAGAACATTATATTTAAAAAAGTATATTATTGTATATAACCATAAATTATTCATTTGTCTGTCATATTCCACTATTCAAGCATTACTTATCAATATTTATACATCCTGTGCAATGTGTTGCTTGGTAATTTTGTTCTTGTGAAAACACCGTAGAATGTATTTTCACAAACTAAGATGGCTGTGATGTTACTAGGTGATATAATCATGTGCGGCTAGTGTTGTGTATGCAGTCTGTAATTGACTGAAACCTCATTATATTGTGCCTGTGCATGTCGGTACTACACTTTATCTATCCTTTCACCCAAAGACAGATTGTGTTCAATTTTTTGATAACATAATGAGCACTACCATGAAGATCTTAAGCCTAATTCTAACAAGTATGCCCCCTAGATATAATTGGACATAAGATTGTGAATATGTAGGGTTATAGAATAATTCCAGTTTTTCAAAGCTGTTATGCCACTGTACCAACAAAGTAGAAAAGCTCTCATTGTCCATGGTCTCTTCACAACTCAGCATAACACTGACATCTTAATTTATGCAATTAGATGCTCTAGCATTATATCTCATTATGACTTGCATTGCATTGATTTCATGAATTGTCCTTATTCTTGGCCCTTGACATCAGAACAGCAGGGTCTGGGCATGAAACTGCTAGATCCTCAGCACCAAGAAGACGTCTTCTTCCTCAGTACCTACCAGTTTCCCTGACAACGCCTGGAATTGAACACCCTTGATCACTGATTCCAAATATGAGACTATGCCTCTTTTAAACATTTTTTGAAAGTTCCCTTCCTTGTCAGTGAATATAGAGAAAAGAACACAGTATTTGAAATTGCACAAATGTGAAATGAATTGTAACTGCAGGTGCTTAATTTGCTGCATAGCCCAAGTAAGTTACTTATTTCTATATCCTAGTTTTCTCAGGTGTAAAACAAATATAATAACTGTATTTTTTGTTGAAAGGCTTACCTGTCATTTGAACTCCCCTTCAAGGTAGTGTGTGGTTGTAAGTGTCTACATATCTGTCCTCAAGTTAGGTTCCAAGCCACAACTCTCCTAATCACCTAAATGATTTTCAAGGCTCCAATTCCCTTGATTAGAACGCACAAATAATGATGGCAGTTCTGCCTCCATTGTATAGCCATTTGAGACTGAAAGGAGATCCTGCATACGGTGTGCATTGGAGGTTGTGGGTACCAGCTGCATCTGTCTCTGCAATGGTCTCTGGCTCCTGGCTCCTGAGAGTGCTCCCTAATCTTTAGCTGATGGGACACTGTCATAACCATCATCTGGATACTTGGTGTTTACACAGCACTTACTCCTAGGAGCTGAAGGCAATGGGGCTTCTCCTCTCATCCCTAGGGATATCCTCACTGTCTAGCAGCTCAGAGAACGGACATATTTTGAAGGTTTCAGACCATTTCCCTTTGCTACATTCCCTGGAATCAAACTTCTTCCTCTTGTATTGGAAAGAATAGGAAGAGTGCCAAATGACCCAGTCACAGTGCTAGAAGGCCATTACTATTGCAAGGGTACACATGGGCCACATAAATTTTGGTTGATGCCCTGATACTGGAGTCTGGAAACTTGTTATCACATTGGTGAGATGCAGGCTCCTCTCTACTATGTGACACCCAACCCTCACTGCCCTTTATACTAGGATAGCAGAGGCTGCATGCCAGCAGAGATATGCAGGACATATCTGTTCCTTTGCAACCATGTTCCAAGGGATTGAATATTTAAATATGTCTGATTCTTGTTAGTTCTTTGACCTGTCATAAACCATTAAACTTGTATTTCGTTCCATTTCAACAGAGAAAATGATATGCTCATTTCTAGGTCTGTAGTTGGAATTAAGTGACTTCAATTTGTTTGTCTGCCTGTCTGTTTTAACCTAATTGTTAAAAAGTGTGTTTTGCAAGAGCTCAGAATTAGTTGTGGTTATTACTGTATTATCATTTAATCTAAAATTCTCATTCCCAATTGTGTTAATAATTTGTTGACAAATATTAGCAAATACATATATGTTTTCTTCCTGGAAAGTTTGATTATATGGGTTCTATTTGATGTCACTCACTTCCCTAAAGCATCCCAGAACTTTGGTGTATATAACAACAAAGAACCAAGGTCAGGCCCAGTCCCCTCATATCATGACTGCTAAACATGACACATTAGGGTTTGTTTGCTTTCAGGAGAATACTTGGTTTCCCCCTCCTGTGTTTAAGTTGAGTTGTGGAATGAAGGGCCTTTACGAGGTGTGAGCTTTGAGATCTGTATGCCTGGTTGACTCCTAGTGGGAAGGTCTGCTGTGAGATTAGGAGAAGTAGAAAGGGGGAAAAAATGAGTGTTTCTGCCTTAGCCTCCTGGCTCAAATAATACCTTCTATCCCCTCCTGTTTTCTTGCTGTTTCTGAACTCTGGGTCATCCCTCAGTGTCATAACTTGTCCTTCAACTTCACCATCAAGTACAAATTCTCCCTTAATTTTACACTGTCTCTATGGCTGGCAGGGGTTTCTGCTTTCCCAGTAGGACCCTGACTGGGATAGATTGCTGGATCCCTGCTAGTTTTGTATTAGCTTCAAGATTATTTTGTATTAGCTTCAAAATTTTCCATTTCCCTCACATCCATGCTTATCTGTTGCTTATACAAACAAGATACTGAGTCAGGATTATTGATTCATGTGGATGTTTAATCTTCTAATTATATTCCTAAGCCAAGCCAGCAGCAAAGAGTTCAGATATCACTTCCTGTCTGGATCCCAGGCCATGTTTAATGCCACACCCCTTCACACAACCACAGTCCTCATCCATGCTTCTTTTGTCTATAACTGTGTGTATAAATATGTGTTTGTAGGTGTGTCTAATCATCTGGTGAGATGATCAAAGCTATGACTGTGTGCCATATTAGCATCAAAGTGTCTGATTTGGAGGAGGTATTTGCTATGTGAATAGTAAACAAAGGAAGGAGTAGGTAAATGATGACTGACATATATGCCTACTAGTTAATGATTCAGCACTGACCGCATGGATGTGTGCATGAATAACAGGAAAGGGAGGAAGTGAAAGATGAAGCTACAAGATGACCTAGAGGATTTGCAGCATGGTATAACCATGAGATTATTTATACTCACCCTTTAAAGTGCAACCCTGGACACGTGCATGGTAGGCTTATTTGAAGGAACAAGAGAGCCGTCAAACCATTTTTGAAAGTCACAAGACTTTTCCACAATTATAAAAGTACCATTCAAGAGGAGTCCCCCAAAAATAACCATCCCTGGCTCTGCCCCACTCAGATTTCTAGGGAAAGGAATTTAGAGGGCTGACAACTATAGATTAGATGCTGAGAGTCATATATCTCTTACTATAGTAGTAAGAAGGATGTTCCCTGATATACACACACTTTATAAGGATACATTAAGAAAAGCTGCCTAAGATTCTCCAATGATTAACTGGCCTAATTTGGATTTGTACCTAGATCTCAGCAACATGGTATGGCTTCACCATCATTGCCACATGCATCATAATGTGGAAAAGTGTGATAGAGAGGCATAACTAATGGGGAGATCTGCCTATCTGCCTAGTTATGACTGGATAGGGAACTCTACTTTGAAAAAGTCATTCTACATAAAATTGAAATCAGGAAACTTGGTACACCAGGGATTTTTGTCAAATACGCAGTAAGCCTCAACAACAGAATTGTATAGCCATATGTGATCTTTTTAAGAGTTTAATCCTCTTTTCGGTGCATTTTCAATTCAATTGATTTGATTTCCTCCATGAGAAAACATGAATGTCATGTGTCTTTAGCTGGACTCTACTGCAGAGTTATCAGAGGGGTCTCCAGAAGGAGCCCATACCCATCCCCTCTCAAGTCAGGAGACCAACACCCACTCCACTGTTGAGGCCCTTCATGATTTCCCTCATCAGGTTGTCCCTTGTTTCCCCTGCTCATTTACTTCCAGATGCAGACCTCACTAGCTGTGGAACTGTAGGCACCAGTGGCATGCATTACTCCCTTGAGTATTCATCCACTCATCCATTTGTTCCATCAACTTCTCCTGAGCTCAGTGTAGCATATTTGCAGCAGAGCAAATGTGCAAACATATCATAAAATCCCCCCACTTAGCCGGTTGGGTGGTGGCACACACCTTTAATCCCAGCACCTGGGAGGCAGAGACAGGTGGATCTCTGTGAGTTCGAGACCAGCCTGATCTACAAGAGCTAGTTCCAGGACAGCTTCCAAAGCCACAGAGAAACCCTTTCTGGAAAATCTAAAAAAATAAAAAAATCCCCCACTTGCCAGGACTTCACAAAATTAAATGAAATAGAAAAGCTAGGCTTAAATGACACAGAGATGAGAGTGCCCAGAAAACATTTTCCATTCAGTGTTGGGGGATGCATAAGGGATTCCTTGGTTCAAGTAGAGGATACCAATGTTGTCCATGGATGAAAGATAAAGCTGTCAGGTGCAGGACTGGGCTCTATCCTGTGAGGTCAAAGGTAATGATCTTAGTTTGCAAAGTTCCAAATATAACCGTGATGCCCAAACAAGGAAGTTGAGCTCCTAGTTCCAGCTGTTGGTAGCAGGTATCTCCCTACCCATGTCTTTTTGTTTTCACCTGCAATTACTGTTCCTTAGCTGAGCACATGCTAGAGAGAGGACCAGCAAGGCAAGATTCCTAGCATCATCCCTCAGTATTGCAGCCCCTGCATGAAGCTCAGATACCCAAAACAACATCTTACTGAGAGTTAGTAAATCACAGGTGAGAAGATACCCCAGCTTCTAGGAGAAATTTCCATCTTCAGCCTCTACCTATAGCATTTGAGAATCTCACTTGTTTTTTTTTTCCCTCAAGCAATTTTGGAAAAAAAATGACTTTGTACAAATCCTGCCTGTAGGGGAAAATATTTCTAATATCCTAAATTATAAAATTAAGCTCTTAGAATAACAGCTTTTTTAAGTCAATTCTATATGAAGATGTAGTGGGATGGGAGGGAGGATGTGTCTTACTAGAATGCACTCTCAGGGACCCTGGTCACCACCTCTCACTTCCTGTGGCCTAGAATGGCTCTGGCTTTGGGGAGTTGTCTGAAGTGTGTGGCAGCTTGAGAGGGGACTTTGGAGCTAGTCAGGAATGGATTCAAATTGTAATCTAACACTCAGTTCTCAAGGAGTGTTTGTGGGCAAAGCTCCAAACCCAGACAGTGGGACACGGAGAGAGTTCCACTAACACTGTCTGCTGGGAAATATCCTCCCTTATTTCTACCTTGTCACTTGTACCAATGAAGCTTGTATATTTTTTTCCTGCTACACTAGATGACTATGGTTCAAAATCAAAACATAAAAGAAAAAAACACCTAAGTAAACTAGATTACAGAACTGTAGCCGACTTTCTTCATCCCCATGAAAAATGATCACAGGAAACAAGATACATAATCAGGGGGAAGATGAATGCCGTGTGAAATTGCCCTCTCCAAATAAAAGGCAAACCGCACCGCATTCTTCCCATCATTGCATCACGGAAACATGCACAGCATGGCATTGAGCCTGGAGTCTGAGAGGAACCCCTGCAGACACGGAGATTTGGCGAACTGTAGGATGCAGAAACCCACAGTGCTAGGAAGGCAGAGATATGATGGTATTTTAAATGTTTTGACTATATGGAAGATAGATTCCGAAGTCAAAAAATTTTCAGAATACTTGATGGGCTGCAAGCAGCCATGAGAGTTGTATACTCCTCAGCCATCAGCACTGAGGTGAGCACAAGTTAGAAAGACGAGATGGGCATGGCAAGGAGACAGACCACTCACGGTGTGCAGGGGCTTTCCTGGGTTGCTGCCTGTGAGGGTCTTTGCATTCCTGTGAAGTGAATATTCTGAACTACATATCTGACAAGGAAGACAGTGGGTGTGGTCAAACACTTCTTGTCATTCCTCTCTAAGAGAACAGAGTATCTCAGAATACTTGAATTGTCCGCGATCTGATGTACCCCTACTCCTAAGGGGCACCACAGAATATCAGTGTTTGATGGTTACATTATGATAAAATGATCCTAAACGTATTTTTTATATAAAAGTTAAATTATCCCATACACCTGTGTTCCTAGCACTATTCTTAGTTTGCAAAGGCCAGAACAATGTGGTTGTCTATGGAAATACATGGAGCAATAAACAAAATGTGGGATACATATGCGTGTTTGTGTGTGTGTGTGTGTGTGTTTGTATCCATGCTACGTCACATTACAGCAAGTGAACACGCCAGTCACCTGTGGCTGTGCACTCTGTCACTTCTGTGAGCTATCTGGTAAGGGCAGTGGCCAGGGGCTGGGGAGACAATGACATGGGCTATGGAGACTGGATACAAAGCACTGTGAGTGTGCTTGGTAGCACTGAAAACTACACTCAGAGGTGATTTCAAGAGGCAAGCAGTAGATGTACCACAACTGAAAGTTAATCCTTTTTTTTTTACCTTTTTTTTGACTCAGAGTCAGTAAACTGCTGATGTTTTATTACCTTAGAAGTATAAAAATGGACAGCAGCAAAGGAAATGATAGTGACATTCTCTGGATACATGCCCATTCTCAGCAGGCAGCTGGATTGGTTCTCTTGCCCCCTCTGGGGAGTTGGGGGTGGGACGGTATTACTCTTTCTGGATTTCAGGAAAGCCAATTCTTTACAAGGACAGTGTGAGGATGAACACAACACCTGCCTTGAACTTCTGACTCTTGGCTCTACTTTGAGGTGGTTGGGTGCTATTTGCAAAACAGGGGCATTTCAATAGGAAATTGCTGGTTTTGGCAAGAAACACCCCTAGGATCTCCCACTGCCTAAGCTCCAGGAGTAAAGCAAGCATTATTTCTGTCTGGTGAATACATCTTCACATCTTCCTGGACACAGAAGCTGGGATGCCACATGCCACACTATAGTTATTCTGTGTTCTTTCATTTGCATCCCAGAGGGTCTTGACTACAAATGTTTGAGTTATGTTGCATCAATTAAACCATATCTCTTAAGCTACAGTTTCAAGTCATCTTCTTCATTTTCTCCCTTTTGTGTCTCTCTTCCTCTTCTCTCCATTTGCTTTCTGTATCTCTTCCACCTCATTTGTTCTCAAGTACTTCCCAGTCTACATGTCTAGGTATGAAAGTCCCTGACTTCTAGGAATCCAGAATCCAACCTGAGAAAGTTGAAACAAAAGTGCCTGATGACAGCCTGGCAAGTACAAAGGAGATGGGTTTGTGGTGGAAGCTGAGAGAAGGCAGATCTGGTAAGGTCTCCAGGACAGCAAAAACTAGAGAGATGCCAGCAACAGTGATAACAGTGTGAGTATGAAGGCTTTTCAGCACAAAAGCGGATCACTAGTAGATTTACACTATCAGAAGGGAGAGAGGCTGGAACATGTGCTCATCATTCCCACCACCTGTCCGAGGTTACCCAAAGAACCTCCCCACCCTGCTCTTCCTGGGTGGGAGCAGCTTTGTCTTCAAGCAACCTTTATTTTATATATATCCATATATAGTATAAAGACCATATAAAACTATGCCTACCTATTATTGAGGCTTCCTATGTGTGTGCACGTATAGATGTGACCCAGGAAAGACTAGGGGCTTACTTCTATCAATGTGTCTTTCTTGGAAGAAGAGTCACCTTCCACAAGTGAGCTGTACTGGAAGAGAAGCCAGGAGGGTCATATCTTAGACAGAGGTAGAAAACAGAACTCTGTTTCCAAAGAACCCACCGTATTAGCTGCTAGTCGCCAGTTCTGGGACGCAAAGGAGATGAACTGATGTTTCCATGGGATGGGCTTTTTTTTTCAAATCTAGAACACTGATAATACAAAAAATACAGCCCTCATCTTAAATGGAAAAAAGAAATAGCTTATTCTGGAGCCACCTTGAGTGACAATGGCCCAGGAACACAGATTTCATTCACTCCAAATTCCCTGTTCTAACATGGAAGTAGTATCATGAAATTTTATAGTTTCACAGAACAAAGAAAGCCATAAATCAATGCAAATTTAAAACACATTGATGGATACACTAATGAGGTAGGTACAGCAAGTTGGAAAAAACCCTTCCTTAGACTTTAGATGCCTTCTGATGACATTCTTAGCTTTGGGGTTGGTGAAAAACAGTTGTTTGCTAAGTTATCAAAAGGTTTTTAACTTACCAGGCTCAGAATGTTAGCTCTGACACAGAGCTGGGCAAGGAAAGTCTGTTCTGGGGCTAACTCTATCCCAGGATACGGACATTATGCCAGTGTCTCAACACTACTAATCTTTCAGATCCGTGGATCATCCTCTGCGGGCACACCTTCTGTTCAGAAGTTCCAGCACACACCACTAAACGTGGAACATAGTCACAGTGCCAGCTTTGCTACTTACCTACTCTTTCTGTGGTCTGTTCAAAATGCACATCTTGTTGCTGCCTCCACTTATTCTCTCTACGCTCACAACTTCCAAGAACAAGGAGCATCACATGACAAATAGACTGCATGCCCATCCCACTACAGGGTCATATCTGGGTCCCCTCTGCTTCTGTCCCACTCCTCTGTCAATGCATGGAGTCATGATTCAGGACACTGGTTCATAGGGAGCTGAGAAACAAAGCAACATGTCAATATCTCTATCCTCAATAGAATGATGATAATGATGATGATAAAAAATAGTGTCCCAAGTAAGAAATTTACTTTCTTAGTGATGATTAGAATAGCAAGAATTACAACTGCAACAATAATAACAATCTGAGTAGAAAATATCACCCCACAAATGCTCTTTACATCCAAGGTTTCTGGTAAGCCTTTTATTTCATTTACTTGACAATCCTTACCTCAAAACTCTGAGGCAGACATGGTTATACCTGTTTGATGGGGGGAAGAGATTGAAGTTCAGAAAATGAAGCAAATTGTCCAACATCACACGGCAAAGAAACTGTGAAGCAAAGGTTTAAGCAGATCTGATTAAAGACTGTGACTGGGATGGTTCTGCAATATGTTACCGATTGCCCAGCTCAGGAAAATCCCTCTCTCACATTCATTCCTCTTCTATAACGGAAATTACAAAGGTTTGATCTCACAGAATTTTGTGACGATTAATCAAAGTTTTGGACAGTGAAGTGTTTCCTAGCCATAAAGCACTTCAGGAAAAATGCCAGAATTGTTGATGTCAGTGAATAAATGAGAGGTTGTGGAGATTCTGTACATTGTAGAGTGAAAAATGCAGCTCCTGTGTTTGTGTGGCTCTTGCTTGTCAGTTTTTATGAATATTTATGAGGTGAGTGGCATATTCATGCAGTAAGGCGATCTCCTTTCCTTCCCAAGTCATGGTTGATCAGATTTTCCTTTTGGGTGTTTCTCATCCCAAGACCATCAGAGAAAGCCCACCAATGGGGATTCTGGAGGGACTGTGTCAAAACAATAAGGCATTATTTCATTATGTGCCTGTCACCATGCCTTGAATCCTACATGGCTGATTCTTTATTTCATCTTACAGAATACAGATGGTACTTCCTTCTTAATATCTGTGATCAGATGCCCACTATAAAGCTTGGTCACAAAATATTAAATAAATAATTCCAGAAATAAGTGATTCATAAGATTTAAATTGTACACCATCCTATGCCATATTGTTCAGAACTTGAGATGTGTCTCTCACTATCATATCTGCATGATTTATACTATCCAGATGCTAAGAACTTAGCGACCTGCTTAGTTGTAAGATGAGCTGTCATGGTATCATCGCATCAGTGCTCAAATAACCTTCATTTTACCTAGCAATGGCCCCAGTGTACAAAGCTATTCATGGTCATGCATTAGTTACAAGAAAGAAAAATGGCAACATACTTCCTTCCACTGAAAATTCTTTACTTGAGGAAATGGAAAAAATACACTGAGCTTGCTCAAGTTTATGGCCAGAATGAATCTTCCCTCCCTGAAACTATGAAGAAGAAAAAGGAATTTGGGTGATTTTTGCTACTCTGTCTCCTGTCCCTGCAAAACTCATGGCCAAGGTGTGCTGGGATAAGATGAAAACCACACTCAATGTGTTCAGGTATACATCTGAACAAAATAGTGTATGGGGTTTAGTATTGCGAAGTCCCAGACATTCTGGTAGGGGTCTTGGGAAGTCTCTCGAAGATTAGGTGGAAACGTTGTATTATCCTCTCTAGCTTCCCATGCAGAGCCTACTGTTATACTCATTTTGCAGTTAAGAAAACTGAAGTGTGGAGGGCACCGAACTCGCTGGAGGCCCTACCAGAAGGATTGAGAAAACTTCAGCCCCCACCTCAGCCCTCACCCCAGCCCTGACTCTTAATTACTACGCAGCACTGCCTCTCTCATCAGCAGAACAATTAAGCTGTTAAGATTTTCCACAGTGTCCTGGAAAAGAGTGCTGTTTACCCTCTTTAATGCAATTCACCTGACACACTTAGAAAACACATTGGATGAACCAATTTACTCTGACAAAAGGAGAAGAGTAATTAGTTAATGACAATTGATTTGGGCCTCCTCCATCATCCCCAGGGGGCTGACACTTCAGAGTGCAGCTCACCCTGCACTGGCACCCCACATTCACAGCTAACCATCCCCCCACACCAAATGAATGAATCACAAAGCTGGGCACATCATTAGCTGGGATGAATGTCACTTCTTTTAAATTGAACTCAGCATCAGTTTCATCCAGTTGGGGGAAAACAGAAAATAAATAAAAAAAAAAAACAAGAAAGAAAGAAAAAGCAGGACTCACCAGGATGTTGAATGGGGGGAAAAAAGAAGAGAAGAAAAAAAGAAATCTATCAAAAGACACTTTTATTTCATTGTCTTCAGGCTGAGCTTTGTGTGCTGTCGGGGCTGTGATTAGCCAGCTGTTTAGTTAGCTGGAGTATCGATCTGCCTGTCACACATTCTTTGTCTGTCCGGAACAAGGGAAGGTGCTGACCCTTCCACGGAAGCCTTGTGATGGGTCTGAAATCTGATAATCGCTTGCCTCAGGAAGAGTTCACTTTGTTCTTTCATATATACTCGACAGCTAGTGCGTCTTTGAGGTCTCTGACGATGGCAACTTTTACCCCCCCCCCCCAATAGCTTCCATGTGGGATAAAATGGGATAACACAGGCGCCCATTTCTCTTTACCAGAGCTTAAGCGTTATCATGGATCCACTTTTTTTTTGAAAGTGTTTATTATGATGTGTGGGTTTTGAAATAAAGGAAAAACAAGCATAGGGACTTTGAGTGCAGAGGGTAGCCATTTGTTCCAAACTGGAGGGATAAGATTGTAGATGAAGTGAAGTGTGATTATGTGGTAGCTATCAAATTCCCTGGCTTTGAAACCAAAAGCTGCACGCTGGGTCTGGTTTTAAGCACAAAGCCTAAACAGAGAGAAAGGAAAACATTCTTCCTCCTATCGCTTTGTGTTCTTTGCACAATAGAATAAAGATGAGTGAGCCTGGATTTGTTGAACAGTAGGAATTATATTCCAACAGTGTGGGGTTTAGTAAAACCCACAAATATGCAGTTTTATCCTGCGCTTTCATTCTGACTGGTAAGCCTCCTGATATTTTTAATAAAACTTATCACAGGCTGCTGATTGAATTATATTTATCAAAGGATTGGTGAGGCAGGAGAAGGAAAATATACAACTTATTCTGAGACCCTGCCTTGGAGCTACTCGGTGGAATTTTCATGTTGGTTGGGATTTGTTATCTAGTCACACATGGGTCTTCAGTTTCTCCTTCTGATGAAAGAGAATTGGGGTAGGGTTGACTGAAAGAATAGCAGGGGTCCAAGGTGGGACAAGGCTAACTTGCTTGTCTGAAAAAAATTGTGTGTTCCAACAATCTGTTCTGGACCTCATTAGCATCTTATGCTCTTCAAGGAAAGAACCTAGTCAAGAGATAGAGAGTTCAAGCAGAAGGTTATTTACCAAAATAAAGCAATACTGTAAAGAGTAACCCCTAAAGAGCCTTCAGGCTCCCCTAGGCCAGAGTAGCCCAGTGGCTTCTGCGTTGTGGATTTTGAAGATGATTTTATAAACAGTTATGAGGTGGGGGGCATATCCATGGCAGAAGATGGCCTTTTTACCTTGACTTCTCCATAAAGTCTGGGCCTCCTCTTTAGCACGTTTCTTCTCACGGTTTTCCATAAAAGGCCCCAAAAGTGAGTGTGTCACCGTCGCAATCTCCCCTAGCGTGAAGATGGGGGAAACGGCCCGGTGCTGTGGTTTCAGTTTCTGATCCAGTGGAAACAACCCGCCTGTGCCTCGAAAGACATTCAAACAGAAAGGAGCACTCTGCTAAAAGATGCAGCTATGTGCTTCTTTGTGTTCTAGAGCTTTCAGCTGTGATGTTAAAAAATAATGGAATCATGAGATTCGCAGGCAAATGGATGACACTAGAAGAAACCATCTTGAGTGAGGTAACCCAGTCACAAAAAGAGAAACATGGCATGTATTCTCTCATATATGGATTTTAGACATAGATCTGGGGAGTGCCAGCCTACAATCCTATGGCCAGAGAGTCTGGGAAACAGAAACTTTATTTAGTGGCTGATCGAAGAAGAGGCAGACTCCCTTGGTTAAGTACTGAGCGGAACTCAAGAAAGCCAGTAACAGAGAGGGAGGACTGATGATCAAAGAGATTAAGACTGGGCTGGTTTAACCCCCAGAAACAGCTGACCAGACAAAGGTTAACTCTTGAATCCCAGGCATCAGCCTGGGAAGCCAGCATGGGACTGATCAAGACCCCCTGAATCTGGGTGTCAGTGAGGAGGCCTAGGGAATCTATTGAGCCTTGGACAGCAGATCAGTACCCATCCCAAGTATACACACGGACTTTGGACTCCAATAGAACAATGTGAGGTGCACTCTCACCCTGAACTCTTGGGGAAGGGTCTAGGCCCTGCCCTATATGAAATGACACACTATGCAGACCCCCATGGAGGGCCTCACCCTCCCTGGAGAAATGAGGGGATAACGGGGGGGGGGGGGGAGGAAGGGAGGGAATGGGAGAGGGACCTGGAACTGACTTGTGAAGCAACCTTGTTTCTTATCTAAATTTAAACTGGAAAATAAAATTAAAAAAAAAAGATGCAGCTATGAAAATGGAATCATGGAGCTCTTCAGTTGCCACACAATCTAACTCCTTGTCCACTCAACATCCAATCCAGGGCAGCTCAGCATGTTCAAAACACCTGACTGTAGTCTCCTAAAAAAGAGAGTGTATGAAGGGACATGTATACCATTACCTAAAACCAATGGTCCCTGCTGACGTGATTTCTTTCATCCCAAGTTGAATTGAGATGGTGGTGGGGATGAAGGGCATTTATGACCCATTTGATTCCTTGCCCTGTGTCCCTAAATCAAGTATCACAACATGGTCTAATCAATTTATGATGGTGAGCAAGTTTGCTTGTTTGAAACCCATGTCCTGAACTACATACAGAACATGGTGGGGCCAGTGTCTTTAGAAGGTGTGTAAATGTGGTGGTGACAGCTTCATAGCCCTGCCAGGGTGATGACTTACTCTCCTCCTTGAAATTCCCTTAATTTTGACTACCTCCAACTTTGCAGGAGTCACTAAGGTAGAAAAGCCATAGAGATTTTTCTTTTGACACCTTTACACATTTCTGTGGTTGGCAGACCACAAATATTTATATATCACAGTCACTCAAGGAAGCTTGGAGCCCAGGCTTTGTGAGGCCATGGCTGACTCAGAAATACACATATTACTTCTATTTCCTTCAGGGTTAGTCTAAGCATCCATAAAATGATCTTTTATCATTTTCTGCCATCAGTTTATCTTCCACTGAAACTTGTAACACCACATGCTCCTGCAGAAGGCAACCAGGAGGTAGCTCCCAAGTGAGGCCTTTCTTTCTCCTTCAAATAACTCAACACTCGGACCCATTGATCAATGGCATGTATGAATCTATTTAAGAACCTTAAAAATAGGCTATGAGCCAGCTGTTTCACAAATATTGATTTACTTAATCCTCATGACTGTACTATGAAGCTATGAGGTAGTTTCTTTGGCTCTGATATAGAATAGAGAGAATAGGGATCTATCTAGTCCAAGACCATTCACCTAATAATATAGAGTAAAGATCATGAACTCATTCAATGTACTTTAAATCAATCTGTTCTTATTGTTGATTTCTTTCATGTTGTTAAACCCTTTAAACTTGTCCTATGTATTAGTAGCTCATAATTTTCTCCTAACAATTTAATGTTCAACCTTCAGTTGGAAAACTTTCCCTGGTATAGTTAATATAAGGAAATACTTTGTAACTATGTAAAGGTAGCATGTCTTCACTGTAGCTATGTTGACCCAACAGGTTGGAATACAAAAAAGCTCACATATGCGCTAGAGAAATGTCTATATACCCAGTCATTACAGTCTACAGTGGAAAAAAATCCAAAGCAAAAGTCTTGCAAACCCTTGAATTTTAGTACAAAAAGTAAATACTTTAGGATATCAGCAAACAAGTGTGTGTTCTGAGTGACACTAGCTAGACACAGAACTCTGACATAACTGTGTAAAGCTGAATGTCAATGGTTACTAAAGCCATAAATTCAAACTCTAAGGATTATCTGTAAGTTATTTTGAAGGAACAGCACATGGTTACGTTTTCTTGTTCAACTTTATTTTTATTGTTCCATAACTCATACAATATGTCAACTTGACAAATTTTCATATATTGGATTGCTATGGAACCACATTGAACATATGGAAAGACAGAACATTGTGTGCACTTCAGTGGATCTCTTCTGTTTTCCAGAAACCTGGAACATTCTTTTGACTTCTAACAGCAGAATTTAGATTTTGATGCGAATGCCACGTTTGTGACATAGGGTGAAAGAAGCAAATGTCACTGAGTCACAAACAGATGCTTCTCAAACAGTGCTGGAGAGATTGGGAAACATCTGGAAAAAGTGACACAGAGAAATTGAGTCATTATGGGTGATTTTATCAGTGGGAAGATAGTTAATACTATTGGGTCCACAGTGTGAGAAAAGGTCTCACCTTGTTCTAACTCTACACAGAAATGAGGCCAGACTTGGTAAGATATTGGATCTGACTCCCATAGAATGAAAGCATGAAGATTTCTGTGTGTTAGTAAATAAAGCAGATAGACATATGCAAAGTTTAGAGAAGAATGTAAGATGATTTGTATAGGCTCTCCCCACACAGAGTTTCCACATCTATTTCTACTTCCTCTCCAAATGAGCATTCTCCCTGTTCTCCAATCCTCAACCATCCTAATTAGTCTACTAGAACACCTTCCTAAATGGTCCCAACTTAGATCAACCTATCTCAACTCCAGTATGATTACTCTCAAAACAATATCATCCTATGTATAGTAGTTTTCTATGACCACATTTTTCTGAAGCTAAATTCTATTTAATCTTGCCATTATAAACTCCATTTAATTGATCACTTAGCTTAAATTTAAGCATCTTTGTTCTGGTGCTTTAGACTCACTCACCCTACCGCGTATTTGTGTTCTCTTCCCTCCAGAGCTCCCCTCACTTCCCTGTTCCCTAACAAAATCCTACTCCTGTTTCAAGTCCATGACAATCGTCACTCCTGTGCAAAATCCCTCTTAACTTTCCTTTGCCAAGAGGGATCCACAAACCTCTGCACTCAGCATATCAAGATGCTATCTGTGGCTTGAGGCCTTTGTCACACTGTACTATATTGGCTGTCAACGTCTATGCTGGCTCAGTTGTGAGGCATGTGGCAACTCCAGGAAGATAGAGGAAAGTGGGACCAATCTGAACTGTGTTAAAAGAACTGAGGTGGGCCGGGCGTTGGTGGAGCACTCCTTTAATCCCAGCACTCGGGAGGCAGAGGCAGGCAGGTCTTTGTGAATTCGAGACCAGCCTAGTCTATAAGCGCTAGTTCCAGGACAGCCTCCAAAACAATACAGGGAAACCCTGTCTCGAAAAACCAAAAAAAAAAAAAAAAAAAAAAAAAGAACTGAGGTGGTCATGTAGGCTGACTTCCTGGTGGGGGCCACCTGCCAAAATCTCACATTCCAGTGGTGGGTGGCTAGGATCACAAACTTGATCTTAATACATTTTGGCTCCATTCTCTGCAAGGTTTTAATTGGAGGTCAGACATAGCAGCTAGAATCTCTAGGTCGTATTGTCTGGCTGTCAAAATTCTAACCTATCCCCTTCTGCTTCCTGCCCCTCAGATGTTGCTGTCATGCATGAGCTTTTATTTTTGTATTTTCATGTGTGAATTTTTGTATTACACTGCTAGCCTTAAAACAGAGACACTGTAGGTCTTCACATGAACCCCTGGAGACAGGGAGATTTCTCTGGTGCCACTGATGGTTTGCCAGAGAAACTGAAGTAATAAAATACATTAGATAAGAATAAAGTTTCCCCGTTGCTGAGTTGAAAGAGCCCCTTTGCAAGGAGTTGAGAGTAGCCTCAGGAAGTGGAAAGTGATCACAGGCTGATGGCTAGCAAGAGTGGGACCTCAGTCTTAGGACTGTAAGAAAAACAGCCAGGCTAGCAGCATGAGCAGGTCCGGAAGAGGCTCTTTCCATAGTGGAGCCACTAGATGAGGAAGAAACTGGAGAGCATCTTGATTTTTGCCTCTGAAACCCAGAGTAGATTATTCAGCTAAAATGTGTCAAACTTACATATGAAAAGTGAGATAATAAATGTGCTGTTTTAATCCCCCACATCTGTGGTAAATTGATACTTGGCAACAGAAACTAGAGGCAAGATGGTACTTACAGCTCCCTAAATAGGATTTTTGGGGGTTCCCAGAAACTTCCTACACCAGGATGCTCTCATGCTAATCCAAAGCACATGGGCTATACACAGCCCAAGGATAGGTACGCATGTGAACCAGCAAAAAAAAAATCACAAACATAATTATAAAACAATGAGTTCTGTTTGTTTGTTTCTGGATTTTTTTGTTTTGTTTTGTTTTTGTGGGTTTTTTTGCTTTATTTCTGGAAGTAGATAGTGCATTCCTTGAGTGTGGATTTTATACATGATAATGCTATGTCCCAATGTCAAAAAGTTGGATACATTTTATAGAAGGCAGTACATAAAGAGGAAGAGACACTGACCCAATAGATATGAAACAGGATCATTTTCCAAACCTTGTCTCCAATTTGAGATGTCCAGAAATAAAACCAGAATGACAAATGAAGAAATAGGTTTAGGTGGAACTTGATTTCACTTCTTGATCATGGGACTGCCAAGAATCTTGTTTAGATACAAGCAAGGAAATTTAGGGTAGCCAGAGCAATGGCAGAACCCACCTCTGGAGCCTGAGGACTTACCAATTATTCTGGAACTATTCTTGACTGAGTCTGCCTTAGAAATGTCCTCAACACTAAAGACTGGAAGAGCTGAGAAAGGCAGCCTAAGGACCTCCCCTCCCTGTCTAGAGTGTCACTTGAAAATTCTTCTCTGCAGGACTATCTCATTGATCTTTGCTTCTTTAGCCCTAGTAGCAAAATCTAGAATAAGTGAGTTCACACTATTTGTCAAGTGGGAATTGTAAAAATCCCTTGTGGTGTGGAATTGAAAGTGGCCAAGTGACCTATTTTGTCGCTTTCATAATTTATTGTGCTTTAATGGAAAGATCTGAGGTTTGTAGCCAGAAAGACACAAGTTCAGGTCTTGGTCAGCATTATTAACCTCACTGAACCTTATTCTCCTGAGTCTCTGCTTCTTGAGCTTGTGAGACAGCAGCATGGAACAGGAAAAATAGCTTCTGCCTGCAGAGCTGCTCCAGTCAACCCTGTGTGTGCTTTCAAATTGAAGAGCTGCCGAGTTAATCTCAGAAATATTGCTGCATTTGAAACAAATATGTGGTCTGGGTTGTGTCTTCCATCATCTTCCATGGCATTTACATTCTTCTTCTCTTTGAGATGAGGATTAAGTCCTGATTAGTGTCAAATCATTCCACTTTGGTTCAACATGGTTTGAATTCAAGGTACAGAAGAATTTAACCACCTCTGCCTTCTCTAATTGCAGTTCTAATTGCAGTGTTGGAAATGGTCCACACGTATTGTTACTGGGTTTCATCTTCAGATCTTCTTTGTTTAAAGTGAAATGAAGACTTCTAGGGTATCACACTGGCACACAAAGCCCTAGAGTGGGCTTTGCTCCAACCAAGAACATAGACTACTTTCCTTTCCTGTTAAGTGTGTGGTCTTAGTGTATTTGACTTGCTCGCCTCATCCACAATGTAGGGTGTAAATAGAATGTACCTAATAAGATTTTTGGGAAACTATGCTAATCTTTGCAAAGCATTGACTTCCTATGTAAATTTTAGATAAATAAAATATCTCATCTTCACAATAATGAATAAAGTTTAGTAACATTGTAAGTTACCAAGGTTATTAAAGAGATGGTTTGGTTATTAAGATTGCTTGCTGCTCTCCAGAAGATCCAATCTTGGTCCCTACTATATTTCAAGTGACTCACAAATCCTCATAACTTTGGGTTGACGTATCCCAATGCCTTCCTCTGGCCTCTGTAGGCACTAATACACTAGAAAAAAAACACATATACACATGAATAAAACTTTAATAGTTAACCACCACAAATCAGAATGCATGCTTTTTATATTTCCAAAAGTCTAGCCCCACTGCTTGCCATACAATTACACTTTTGTTCAATAAATTTTAATACAAGATACTGAAAAATTTAATCTGGAAATAATACAAATGCTGGTCTTCATTGTGATACCTTTGTTAAATAGAAACTAGTATTTGGAAAGGAAATACCAATTGATAGGCTAGAATCCTAGGCTGAAAGTGACAAACCCTACAGACAGCTTGTTGTCATGAACAAAGACAAAATCTAGGAAATAATCCTAACTTTATCATATAACTTTTATTACCATTTACAATTGTTTCATTTCTGATGCATGTCAGTCATGACATTTTGAACTATATGATTGTCACAGATTGTGCACATTAAAGGAAAGAGTGGACACATACTTAAATCTCATTCAGAATTGTGATTTGAGACCTCCTTCATGCCGATAGTCAAGCACACAATGAACCCATTCCTCTGTTCCAAGCAGGGTACCACAGGAATATTAATGGATAGTACCAGTGTAAGAAAATAGCATCAGTTCCTCATCACTCTGTCTACCTCCATCAGTGACCTTAAAGTTGTTTACCTACTTTACTCTAGATACAACTATGAAAACTAATCAGGAACCAATAAAACTTCAAGTTGTGAACACAGGGCAAAGTAAATCACATGCTTTTCCTGGGCCCCATAGCAATTAAGCAGAGATAGTCCTGAAGTTCACGGCTTTATTAGACCTGTCACTATACATAGAAATATAGATACTTTTGTTCATCCACTCAGTCTTGTATTCAACAATAGCAGTACTATTTACAGTACCAATAACTACAACAGCCATTGTTTACCAGACAGATACCATGGTAAGCCCTTCTCCTGAATGATGTTATTTAACCCAAGCAACTACTCTCTGAAATAGGTGGTGTATTCTTCCCATTTTATAGAAAAAGAAGTGAAGCTCAGGAAAAGTAAATATTTTGCTCAGTGTCACACCAACAGGCTGTAGTAACTCAAGGAATGGAATTGAGATTTGTGTTTACTTTGGTTTTACTCAGTGCGTATACCTCAGTGAAGCATATATATTTACCCCTATGGGTGTTTCCTCATTCTTTCAACAACAGTGGGATCTATTCAATGTCATATACTGGTCAAAGCCTGAGAGACAATGATGGTAAAATCTTTGCTTTCTGTCAACCTGCAGATTAGCATGGATTCAAAAGGGACACAAGATGTTGTTGAATTTGATTGTGTTATATTGGATTAGATTAGATGGGCTTATATTTGAATTTATTTGATTGACCTTGAATGAAGCCAAGTGCATTTCTTTTAAGAAATAATGGGTAATAAAAATAAAGGCAGGTGGTTGGGGAGATTACTCAGTGACTAATAGGCTTATTATGCAAGCATAAGTACCTGAGATCAGGCCCATGGTATCTATGCAAAACAGATGAAGATGAGCACCCACATCAGTATCCCTAGCATTGGGAGGCAGAGACAGAAGGATTTCAGGGGCTTGCCTGGCCAGGTAGTCTAGATAAATGGATGAGTTCCAGGTTCAATGAGCAACCCTGTCTCAAAAAAAATTAGGTGGAGAGGAACAGGTGAGATGGCTTCACAATTAAGACAACTTGCTACTTTTTCAGAGGAAAGGAGTTCAGCTCCCATTACCCACATTAGGCAACTTGCATAGGTCTGTAATTCCAGGACAGGGGACTCTAATACCCTTTTCTTGGACTCTGTGAGATAGAGCATATACGCACGCACCCACGCACACGCGCGCACACACACACACACACACACACACACACACACACACACACACACACACACAAATCTTAGCAAAGTAGATAGAGCTCAGCAGAAAAAGTTACCAGATCTCAACCTCTGACTGCAATACTCATACTCATATATGTGGATGTGCATACACCATACATTCGCACAAATAAATACAATGAAAGGACAAAGAATAATAAATCTCATTTGTTCTGAAAATGGTCCTGTAGGAAGAGAGTAACCAATGACTAATATTCCATGAGCCTTAAGCAAACAAAATAAACAGGACCCATCTATAAAAGGTAGCAAAGGCATTTTGGGTAGATTCAGGGAACAGCATCTGCTCCTGTGATTTAACCTATAGAAGCTGGAATCCCTTTTGTAAAGATCACCAAGCACTAAGTCTAATGTCCTATAAAGAGAAAAGCCTTTATGCAGAAAAGCTCATTCCTTGTCTGCACTTTCAGCTTACTATTTATGTGCCCTTGTGCCAATTAATTACCAAGGCCCCAGGTATGCATTTCTGCAAACTTAGTCCAATGACATCTACTTTACAGTGCTTTGGTGAGAACTAATGATTTTTGTGCAGATGTACAAGCTCTATTACTTGACACAAAGGAATAGCTCACTAAATATTACCTTCACCTTCATTTCAATTCTGCTCCAAAACATGGGCCCCCAGTGATCCTGAAGAGTTTGTACTTAGCATTTCATAAACTACAGTCTATAAAACTGGGGTGCTAGGGAAAAATATGCTTGGAAACCCTGCGTACCCTGCTCACATTCTGAAGATTCACAGTGAATACTGGCATTTAAGAGTTGCAGGAAGCCCTGCTATACAGAAACCTCAAAGCTCTCAGCTTTTCATATTCATTTATCACTGAAATCTTTAACCACAGAATATTAGTAGCAGTCAACTCATTTTATTGTGTTTTTGATTTTGCTGGTTTATGAATTTATTACTTTCTTTGCTATTTAATCAATACCCAAACAAATGAATGTATGAAGCTGTTCAGTGAAAGCAACGTCATGTGTCATCTACAAATTTAAAGTGTTCCAACAGTAGAGTCAAGGTCCAGCAAAGCACCCCTAGAAGAGTGAGTATTCTTTTGGGGGTGCTTACCTCTCTTCCTGAGCCCCCTGATATCCTTCAGAGCAGATGGCTCCTCTGTGTTACCTAATACACAGTCACGGCAGATCCCTAGGAGCACACTCTTCTTTACAATGCAGAGTGATGATGATGATGATGATGATGATGATGATGATGATGATTAGCTGTAGACTCTCAGAGTTCCTGTTCCTCGACTGAACACACATGCAGAAGCTTTAGTCACTTTTTTTCTTGTTCAAGCAATTCCTGTCATGCAACTCACCACGCCCATGTAGAGTTAGAGGTCTGAGGCCTTATCAATGCACACCCCTACTTGCCTGTGTTCCACTTGGCCTGCAGAGCTTCTCTGGCTGCTTCCTGCTGGGGAGCCTTAACCCAAGTGGTTTGGCTACTTAGCATTTATGGTACCAGACAGAAAATACTGAGTGGAATTATTAGTTTTGAACATTTTAGCAACATTATCTGTCAGGTTTGTGGATGCCTCAATTTCTCAGCTGTGTAGGAGGTCACTATTGACATTTTTTGCATGGGACTATGATGGTTCATCATCTGTGTTTAATCCCTCTCTAACACACTCATGGATGTCTACAACGTAGAAATCACTTTGGCATTGAATGTCTTCACCATCATCATTGCCAAGCCTGTCAGTCTATTTGGTCATGATTAGTTCTGTATAGACTGTTCTACCAGTCACTTAATAACCAATACACCAATACATCTCTTGATTGGTTATACTGGAATCCAGCCCAGTGCTTACTACATGTGGATTTCAATTGAACTGAAGGCTAAGCATGGTAGTGAATGAAGTCAACATTGATTTCTTTCCAGGCCTATGAAATCTGTAGTTGGGACTAACTTGGAACCTATTATCAATAAACTGGTTTTGTTTTTCAGAAATTACTTGTTAAATCTGGGAGTTATCAAAGAGTTTCGATGTTCTACATCTTGACATGATCATATGATTTTGCTATACAAAATTCACACTCAAGAACTGTGCAACCAAGTTATGAGAAAAACATAAAGCCCCATTATTTTAAGTAAATTCACAATTATTTTGTTTGGCAGCATTCTTAACTATTCCAACGCTCGTGCTCAGAAGCCACAGGTTGGAGATGCCTGTCAGGTGTTTTTTAAGCAGCATAATTTTTTTCTTCTGTATTTCCTTTTTGAGACACAGTCTAGCTATGTAACCCTGACCAAGAACTCACTATGTAGACCTTGAACTTGTAGCAATATTCCTGGCACTGCTTCTCAAATGTCTTTGGTTACAAACTTGTGCCACTCTGCTCAGCTGTGTATTTTACTAATCATAACTGAGAGCCCGCAGATTCTTAGTCATTGTAATTTGACAAGTCATCATTTTTCTGGCCACTTTACTGTGGATATTCACTATTGGTTCCAAGAAAGTAATCAACTGTATGGTCTGCACTTAACACACACTCATCATTGACGATGTATGCCTGGGGCAGGTGAAGAAAGAAATCAAGTGTATGGTCTGCACTTAACACACACTCATCATTGACGATTTATGCCTGGGGCAGGTGATGAATAGGAGAATATATCGTCTTCTACCATATTCACAATTCAACAAGATTTTTCTGGGTAAGATTCCAGCCTAGAATTTGTTAAGAGTAGTGCAAACATGTTAAAAAAGCAATGATCCTGGATGCAAGATACACAGCTTTCCTAATTGTCTTTACTCCTCAATCATTTGAAATAAACTATACCTGCATGACTTCCACCTCACCCAGCTTTACTGTACATTCCAGATTTGGTCACTCTGTTGATAAAAATCAAGCTCTCTCTGGCTATAATGAGATAGAAACCAATATGTATACAGAACACAATGTGTATGACCACAACTTCATGTAACAGTCTAAGAAATTCTTACAAAATCTTGTGCTCTTGGTAGAATATATTTTATACATTTAATGAGAAGATTGTAAATATCACCTTTAGTGACTGTGTGGCATGGAAGGCTCAGCAGAAACATAAATGATGTAACAGTGATCAACAAAACATACTGTCCTTATTTTCACTAACCTTACAGTGGAAACAGTAGTGTTGTTTATAGGAAAGTTTTCACTGTTTCAGAATTACACTAACTACAAATAATCCCTTTGATGTAGAAAATGAGGTGACAAGCTAGAAGGTTTTAGATATGTAATAATAGAGTTTGTTTTCTTGCAGAACCTCACAACATTGTTGAAGAATAACAAACAATTTGTTATTGTGAGCTAAACACAATTGCTATTATGAGTAGATAAACCAATCATCTCAATTAGGGAACCGATCCTCACCATGCAAGGTGCTTGCTGCAAAATGCCCAGGTGTCTCTGAAATGTAAAGAATTACAAAAGGAAAGCCACAGCATTTAGCAATGTAGGAGTAGATCTCTGCAGGGAAGCTGAGAGTCTGAAGCTGAGAGGGGACTGAATGCCATTAAATCACTATGAGTGAAAATGAATCAAACGATTAAAAAGAAAATAAAGCAGTCAAAGAAAAATAATGAATGTGGAAACAGGCAAAGTCACTTCAAATACCAAAAGAAAAAGCATGTGCCTGGAGTGCTGGGTGGAGCTGCCTTAGGGTATGTGAAGATCACCTGTGCAAGCTGTCAACTGTTCAGGTTCCGTGCCAGTACTCAGAGGTGGATCAGTAGTTTGACTTTTTAAAAGCAACCTATGTCGCTCTGAGATAAGCTTTCCCCTGGTCAATTTGGAGAAGTATTGTGGGAGCAAATAAAAAGATTTAATAACAAAGCTTTGAGGAAAAACACACATACATATATATGTATACATATATATGTGTGTATGCATCAATGATATATATATATATATATATATATTCCCTCTCACTATATATATAGTGAGACGGAATGGAGACAGCAAAGGAAATAAGGAGGAAGTGAAAGTGTGGAAAAAGTAGCACCGAACAGAATTCCAAGAGGCTGCATGTTATGATTAAATTAGGGAAGGAGAGAGCAGAGTGATTCCCAGAATTGAGTGTAAATGGTAAATAAACCAGTTGGAATGATTGCTAGCATTCAGTTTATTTTCTAAATATTTCTGAACACAAACTAATGGCCTACCATGGAATTTTCAGTAGCTAAGATTGAAAAATGCAATCGGAATTTTCTCCCTCTAAATACTGTAATGGAAACTTTCGAGAGTACATCACAGTTGAAAAGAAGTGCTATGGTGATCCCAATGTATATCCACTTCCTAGACTCTCCCATTAATATTGACTTACTTGACATATTGCTTATCTATATATCTACTCTCTCGTCTGCTTTTCAGTACATTTCAAAGTTAATTGCAGACATGAACACATTTCTTCCTAAATAATTCAGTATACATATCACTAACTAGAGTTCAATATTTGTTTATGGTTGTTAATGCACAATTTCTGTGCAATGAAATGCATGATTATTAAGTATACATTCACTGAATATTGACAATTGCATGCACCTAGGCTGCCCAAACATCCATCAAAATGTGAAATATCACTATCACTCTCCTTCCAAGAGGCAACATTATTCTAACTTCTGTTGCTATGTATATTTCTCTTAGTTATGAATTTCTTATAAACACAATCATATACTGTGTTCTGTGCTACATAAAGTTTCATTTACTCAGCAAAGTGGTTTTGAGATTCACCCATGTTGTTGAATGCATTTTATTCATGAATAACCAATTAAATGAATATACTGGAGTTTGTTTATCCATTCTCCTACTGAAGGTCAGCAGGCCTGCAGCAGCACTGAGTGACCATGAATAAGGCTTGTGCCAGTCTTTTGTGAATGTTTTTCTTTGTTCCAGGTAAATACACAAGAGGAGAGTGTTCCATATCTCGGTCATGATCCTTGGTTAGATGTGTGCTTTGTAGATATTCATCCCTCTTATGGCTTAATGTTAATCTTATTTACAATATTTTTGTAGGAGCAATGATTTTTCATCTTTATGAATTCTATGTTTTCATTTTCCTTCCATGGTTACCACTTTCAATGAACTGTGCAAAAAGTGTCTGCCTATATGAAATCATGATAATATTCTACATTTTCCAAGGCTTTGTACTTGTGTCTACATTTAGTCCATGAAGCTTCATGGATTTTTTAAAGTAGGTTCCAATTTCATTTTGTATCTCTGGGTTCGTTTACTTGGATAAAATAGTTCATTTTCTTTTATCATTAGATTAATTTGATGCTTTTCAAAAAACAAATCCTCATGTTAGGACCTCTCTAATACTGTTACCTCTGTCCAGTTCTTCTGTTCCATTAAATCATTTATATGCCCAAACCACACTCTCTAGATCATTGCAGCCTTACAGGTAGTGAGCCTTCCAATTTTATTTAATAATATTTTAAAAATAGAGTTGGGTACACTGTGTATTTAAATCAGTGTAAATTTCACACCCAGATTGCCATTATGTAATTCCTTCATCTGAAAGCATCCTGGATTGCTGGAAGAACTGAGAGTTCAATACAATTGCACCAAACCATTTCTTGTATCTTATTTAATTATGTACATAAATATGTCTTAGTTTCAGTGTAGAATCTTGCAAAATATTTTCTTACACATTCTTGAGGTATTTTACATCACTAAGCATTTAATGTTTTAATTTTCATACTGTTTGATTCTATAATATGAAAAATGTATAATTGATTATTTTTGTATTAGTCCTTGATAACCTAGATAATTCCAGTTATCATTCTCAGTAAATCAAAATTTTCATTGCATTTTCTTCCTAAGCAACAAGGCCATTTGTAATTGTCATTTAAGTCTTTGATCTTTTGGTTATTCATCTTGCTTTAAGAAATTTTTAAAAGAATTTTATAAATGAACACTGTGTTTACATCATTTTCCCTTCTTTTCCTGTGATCCAACAATTTCACAAATTCCTATCCCTTTATTATTTAATTATTACTGTTTCATATAAATATATAACACATTCATTTAAATTTCTGAATATTGCTTATTGGATCCGTTCAGTGTTGCTCATATGCATATATTTTAGAGCTGCCCCTTGGGATTGGACAATTGCTGCTTCTCCCAGCAGTCATTAACTGCCTGTACCTCTTCATCTAGGGATGGGTCCTTGTGAGATTTCCCCCATTTATACTGACATGTCAATCTGTGTTGTCTTTTTTAGGTCTTGTTTAGGCAAACACAGCGATGAAATTTCATGGGTTTATTAGCCCTCTTCCATATAGAAAACATTATCTCACAGCAGACATCCTGGTCCTCTGGCTCTTACAATCTCCCCATTTACCTCTTCCATCATGTTCTAAGAATGTCAGTTATAGGTATTGTAGGTATATTGTAAATGTATCAGTTGTGTCTGAACATGCTGTGGTTATTTTCTGCTGTTTTGCCAGGGGTGGCTTTCTGCAATAGTCTTGGTCTATTAAAAAGAGAAAGAATAAAGCTTCATCAATAATGGATTAAAAGCCACACTTACCTGTGGGTATAAGGATAAGTGTGTAGAATACAATTAGAAATTATACTGGCTTAGGGAAGTGGCAGTCGTTGGTTCTCCTGTAGAGTGGCCTAGATTTACAGTACCAGACAAATGTGCATGCAAGCCACTAAAGTGTTAAGCTTAAGTCCTTTACCCAAATCAGGTCAAACTTTGTCTCCTGAACAATGCATATGAAGAGCAAATCCACATTTGGCTAGAGACAGGCAATGGATTTCACACTTTGTGACATTGAGGCACTCTGAATTTGCTTGGATCCTGCAGTTTTTCAAGGATTTGAAATTCTGAGGATTAAGGCTAGACTATGAGTGACCTAGTCACATCCTCAGAAAAAAATGTAGCTCTACATAATTCCCTCAACTGTACTGTCAAGTGAAGGCAATACATCAGGAATTCGAAATAAAAGTAAAATTCTTGGTAACTGAAAGGTGAGACCAGCTCCTCCCAGCTTACTCAGTGTTGAATAGGCAAGAAGCATACTCTCACATCAAATCAATTCAGGTGAGCATGATCTACTAATAGGAACTACTTACACATGCATGATTATACCTTTAAATTTATATTCAATCCACAGCGCTTGTTCTAAAAAGTTATCAAATTTAAAACAATTACCAGTGTTTTCCTAAAGTTTGTTCAAATTATTTTCTAATATGATTAACTGTGCTGTCGTAGTTCTGGAATGAGTTATTCTAGAAGTAAGTAGGGGCACGTAAGCATCTACCTTCAATTCAGAAACAGGATTGAGTGAGAGGCAAGTACAGTTGTAGTTTTGTAGGGCTTCCATTGTCGCAGCCAGTATTAATAGATGGAGCTACGATTCACAAAACATCCATCAGTAAGAGAGTATAATGAGGGTCTGTCTTAGTTAATGTTGCTGTGAAGGAACACTATGACCACAGCAACTCTTAATGAAGGAAAACATTTAATTGGGGCTGAATTACAGTTTCAGAGGTTTAGTCCATTTTGTCATGGTAGGAAACATGAATGCATGCAGGGAGTCATGTGACTAGAGAGGCTGCTATGAGTTCTACACCTAGATCAGCAGGCAGCAATAAAACAGAGAGATACTGGGCCTGACTTGGGCACTTGCAAATGTCAAAGCACACCTCCAGTGACACACTTCTTCCAACAAGGCCACATCTCCTAATCCCTCAAGAAGTGCTACTCCCTGTTGACCAAGCATTCAAATACACAAGCCTGAGGGAGCCAACTACAGGGTCCTACTTGCCTTGTGTGAACATTTACCTGACTTGTCTTGTATACTCTTCCTATCAGCTTGTGACATGGCTTCTACCTATCCGTGTTTCACATAGAGCTTGCATCACTTGTCTGTATGACTTGGAAATGTGATGATAGAGCCATTTTATCACTTAAAAGTTCTTTGTAATCCTGAGTGTTTTAGAAAGCTTGAGTTGAAAACTCTTGGTTTAAAGTATATAGTTACTAATTAATCTTTTTATAGTATTTAAATATGTAAAATCATGAGAGAAATAATGGTGTAGAATAATTTGCATGCCATTAAGAATATCTATGCTGAAAATTCAATGCTTACTTTTAACTCTGGTCCAGTAAACCAATGTGAAAACTATTCATGCATTTGATCTTTCGTCTCAGTCAGACATTATATGTGGGCCATCAATAATGTCCATTTAAAACTGAAAGGGGGATTTTTTTCTTTTTAAATAGTAGGTATTTTTGCATGAAAATGTATTATAAGTAGGATTCATAATACAATTACTGACAGAAAATGTATGCTCAACAATCTTAGATAACACTATGGTAAGTGGGGGTATTGAAAAGAGATTTTAACAGAAGAGCAGATATTGAAAAATATGAACAAGGGCCTCCTTCTCACTATAGGTCACACTGCTTTGTGGATCTATATCATTAAAACTGATCCCACCAACTTCAGAACAATGGCATCTATATCCTCCGATCCACTGCTATCCTTCTGGCTTTTGAGCCTTCTCTACCTTAACTCTATGAGTGTGTGTCGGGGCCACCATCAGACCAGACTTGACTCAGCCTGACACCCTCCCAACATAGCAAACCGTGGACATCATGGCACTCACCCCATTGCTTTATGCCTCACAGAGTGGGTCCCTGTCCTTTTTTGCCTGATGTCCAATTTGTGAAGACTGTTGAGGTCTAGACTCTGTCCTTTTATTTGCTTCAGTGTGGTAAGTAGTTTAATCATTTTTATTCCATGATGGATAGTAGCAAATGTCCAAATGTTTAAAAAATTAATTGCCATTTAAAAATAATAATCAGAGATGAGCATCAGATGTTTCATTTAGAATTCTGACTGTTATGTTCTCTTTCTGCAAACTCCTGCTTTTGTATCACCCATACATTTCTAGTACTCACTGAACAGTATTTTATGTACTCACTGAACAGTATTTTTGTATTTGTGAACATGTAACTGCAAAGTGGCTAGGACTTTTGAGTTAGTGTAACCAGGAAGCTTTTGTATTTTATCTAATTTATATTTGGAGGAAAAATAAGGAAAACATATGTCAAAGAACTATATAAAACCAAACTCAGTTAGGAACCATCAAAATGGTGACTTAAAGCTAAACCTGCCTGAATCCAGAGCCCAAAAACTTTCTCCTACACTGATAGAGTAGACATAGCTTTAGCTTTCAAGTAGTAATGTACCTATGGACGTGATAGAAATGGAATAAAACAGTCACACCCAAGTCTTATCTGCTCTAAACTAAACTGCAAGTTCATCTGCTATAGGGTCCTCATATAGTAGTCACTGTCAATAGATAACACAAAGTGTATGCCCATTCACATTGTAAAAGTGAAAGATTTAAAATCAAGTGTCAAAAATGAACCATGGTATTTTTGTATGTTAAGAACTATATTGGAAATATATATTGCTATCAAAACTACCTTAATTCTGTTTTTGTATTTTGTCTCTTTTTTTCTAAAGTTTAGGATCAGATCATAAAATCTAGTGGGATAAAGGTTAAGAATTGTGTCCATTTAAAATTTGTGTTTCTCCCAATTCACTTTTCTGAATTTCATGAGCATTTGAATTACATAAGATTGTAAGTTTCATTGCAACTAAATATCAAGGGGATGCTCATAGTCCCAAGAAGAATAAGGATGACTATTTCCCTGAATTATTCAACTGTTGATGCTTCAATTTCTTGATGTCAATAATGGTCCACTTAAAGGTGTAAATTCTCTTCATTCTTGTTTGTGTATTAATGGTACAGATTTCATGTCCTATACAATGTCCTAGATCCCTCAGGAATTAGCATAAATAAAATTTCAGGTTTGTATCAAGAATACTGATTTTGAGAAACTGAGAAGGTAGTGTAGTTGATAGAGTGTTTGCTTAGCATGCACATGATCCTGGGTTTGATTCCCAGGATGTCATAAAGCTAAACATGTTGGCCAATACATTTAATCCAAGAATCTGTGAGTCAGAGGGTAGGAGAATCAGAAGTTCAAGGTCATCTTCAACTACATAGGAAGTTTAAGGACATCTTGAGTTAAGTGAAAATCTGTCTTTAATAAGCACTTAAACAAAAATCATTGTTTTATTTGAAATTAACTAAATTTCTTTCTTGATATTTCCCCCAAAAGTATCCTAATACCTTTATTATAACTAGGTACAGAATTCAATAAATAAGCATGCTTTTGTCAATAGGTCATGTCAGTAGTATAATACAAGTGTTCTTGGATTATCTAACAATTTACTAACTAGTCAATAAGACTTACTACCCTTTGAAGGTCAGATTAGTTACTCCCAATTAACTTGGATAAGTCACCCATATTTTCCCATAGACGTTTTATGTTGTACCATTTACTGGATGTGTGCTATGTGCTGGCATAAACCAACAAGCAAGACTAACCTTTTCTGTTTAGCCATTGATTGTTTCAGGGAACCCAACAAGGTGTCCTGGAGAAGTTGTATGATTGTACAGTAGTTTCTCATGAATGTAATTTGTATGCAAGTGAGGGAAGTACCAGACCTTAAGTCATCCATTTTGAAGAGAGATGAGGTCAAGATGTGAGAAACAAACTGGAATTACAGATTAAGCTGTGTGGACAGGGAGAGATATCAATAGAAGCCACATGGGCAGAGAGGAAGAAAGATTCCGTAGACATCACATGAGGAATGTTTTCTTCTTCTACCTCAATAACTACTGCTAAGAAAGTGACATGGTTGTGGCTACATCTCTAGCAAGAAGCTTAGCCTTCTTCAGTAACAAATCACAATGGAGAATTCATTGTACACTATACATTAAAACCACCATCATTCTCTCTCTCTCTCTCTCTCTCTCTCTCTCTCTCTCTCTCTCTCTCTCTCTCTTAATTTAAATTAGAAACAAGCTTGCTTCACATGCCAATCCCTCATTTCCCTCCTTCCCTTCCCCACAAGCCTCCCCAACCCCCCACCCAATCCCCACTCCACTCTCCAGGAAGGGTGAGGCACTTCATGGGGGATCTCCAAAGTCTGTCATATCATCCAGAGCAGGGCCTAGACAAACCCCCCCCAATGTGTATAGGTGAAAGAGCATCCCTTTATGTGAAATGGGCTTCCAAAGTCCATTGATATGCAAAACCACCATCTTTATTTACATTAATGAAACCACTTCATACTTTTACAAAGACGAACTATACATAACAATTCATTTTATTTTTACTTCATCCTGATGAGGCTACTGTGACACAAAAGATACACAACTTGATCAAGCAATCATAGATAGTGACTATGCCTAAAACAGCTTCTCATGCACAGGAATATTAACCATGGTGAGCCTTTTTACTTGAAGACAAATAATGTGCTGTCTCACCAGGTGGCTCATTTAAGCTTTGGATTCTAAGTAAGATTTGCCTAGCGCATGCATGAAGAAGACCTTAGCAATCAGTTACCAAGACAGTGGGAGTTGTAGCTGCTTCAGCAGGTGCTCACTCTGTGGTAGGTTTCAATCAGTTTTCCTAAAATGTAAGGAAAATAATCTTCCTTTCATTCACAATAATGAAGTTCTCGAGATGTTGTTCATAATAACCTTTAACATTAGGGAAAGATTCCTATCATATACATGATCAAATGGAATTTTATAGGGCTAAATGGTTTTTCCTGAGTTCATACAGTAAAAGTTAAGGAATACTCTAAACTATTCCAAAGTCTTAAAAATTGATTCATATAAAAAGGTTCATGGACTATAAGTTGATGAAATAATGTGAGGATGTTTTATTTACCTCACCTTGCAAACTCATCAGCAGTAGATTAAAATTCCTGAGAAGTGCAGAGAGTAAGAGACTTTGAAATATCCATTCCTAAATGGGATGTCTTCATCAAATCCCTTTTCTTGGGGCTAAAGGAATTCTGCATTAGAGGAGGTAGAAATTTTTAATTTTTTCCAATGCAGTCTCACTATGCGTATAAACTACTCTTGAGAACAGGCATCATGGCCAACATGGCCAACATTCAAGGTTATTTTTTGGAGATTTTTCTCTCATATTGCTTTGTTTGGCTATTATTTTGTAAACTTACTGGTATTTTCCTTGTACATTATAATTTCCAATGTTGTGTTTTTATGTTTTTTGTGTGTGCTTGTGTGCTTATTGTGTTTATTATGTTTTATTTTTCTTCCTTTTCAGTTGTGGTTTGTTTAATCTGACTGTCTGCTTTCTAAAGAGAGTAAGAAGAAGCCTTGTTGGATGGGTAGGTTTCCTAGGAGGATCTGGGAAATGAGGGAGGGAAAACCATGATCAGAACATATTGTATGAAAAAAATAAATAAAAAAGAAAAAATATTTGAAAGATGTAGCAAAAATAAAATTTCTAAGAATTATTGTAAAGAGGCCAATCCAAGTTTATATTTTATATAATTTATTTGACAACTAGAGAAGTCTATTCTTTTTTCCAGGGAAGAGTTCAAATTTGGGACTGTAGCTTGGTGGTAGAGACTATCATGCCTTGTGCAAGGCCCTCAGTTCAAGCCCCACAAATAAATAAATGGACAAATAAGTAAATAAAGCAGCGTTTTGACTTCTCTCATGGAATTCTATGGAGATTCCCTAAATTAGGAAAAAGCAGGACTTCTGTAGCCACAATCTGATCTTCATTAGCAAAATCACGCCTCCCTCTCTTAGCTTTCAAAACTGACCAATAATGTCTATGGATGGAATTGTATTAAGTTTTTCAATATCGCCAGAGTTTCAGTTTCTGACACATTGAAATTGCTCACAGTAGCCTTCCCTTCTGCTCCTCAAGTCCACCATGTCTGATCTTCCTATATTCTTCTTTCATTGCTCTCTACTGTGGCAGATGTATTGCCACTGTGTGGTTTGTGTCCTTTTGCTTTCTGGTATGCCTGTAACCCCACCTATCAATTAGATAGCACATGTGATTAGAGAGGGTAGAACCTGAAAGTTTAATTCTTGTAAAATAGTGTCCATACTTCCTGCAACATCTTGAAGAACTGACATAAAAGAAGGGGGACAAAGATGTCTCTTTTGGCCATTGAGATTCTAGTGTCCCATCCATTCAGGAGCGTGTTAAAGTAGCACCTTCCCTCTAGTCAGCATGTTCCACAGTGGAGCACAGCAGTTCTGTTATCTCTCTATGTCAGGCCACAAAGCATCACTGGATGAACTCTAAACATCTGTTTACTTGACAGCAAAAGTCCTCATGTCCTTAGAACAATGGTACACTCTAGAATCATAAGGCCAGCTAACTGGGACGTAAGGAGACAGGCAGGCCAAGGGCAGTCAATTAATAGCTAAACTGAGAGGAACCCATGTGACTTTCCAATTCCTTGTTTGTCCTTTAAAGATACTTCTTTGAGATGTGAGCAATGTGTACATAAGATATGAATGGAAAGATAGACTCATTCCATATGGAAGAAGAGGGAAGAGGTCACAAGAATACTGACCTACAGTAACCATCTGGGAGTCAAAAACCAAACATATTTCTATGTCTCAACTTAACCAAACCCCAAGTTACTAGTAGTTGCTGGATAAAGTCTGAATGGCCATAGTACCCGAGGCAGGGTTCTTTATCAAGGTTAAGAATGGACAGTGCAGATAGACAAGAAACAAACACTTTGAGTGACCAACCTTGATGACTTTAGACATATTTTCCTTTGAATATGAATTCCATACTTTAGGCAGTAACATCGTGAGCATAAGTTTGCTATTCTGTGATAATGACCATGTATTCTACCTCATGTAAAAATGATCAGAAGAATTCTGGCACAGTACACATTCTTCAAAAACAAACTAAACAAAAACATATAATGGTTTGAATGAAAAAAGAGGTATTCCTGCATACAAATTCTCATCTACACACATTTCTACCCTATGTCCCCTTGCTTCATGGTCTCCTCAAAAGGAGCCCTGTGCTTCATGTTGTGGCCTACAGCATTGTCACCTGAATGTATTTCTAAAGAAATTAGAGCTAGAATTGCACAGCATCGTGCATACGAGTTTAAACAATATTTTAAAACTTTATCCTTAATTGTCATTTATTTCCCACTGCCTACACTTTAAAAGTTTTAGAAAGAATCCTACGCAAAAGCTTGATAAATAGCAAAACTGTTGTTTGAATGAGTCAGTTCTTAGAATGAGGAAGCAATTTAAGTGGCACCAATGTTGTTATTAATAACGGCACCCATATTGTGCTGGGAAATGAACTAGGTACAGAAATGAAATATTGATTTCAACTTAGTCCAAACAACAATTCCATGGAGTAAATTCTAGCATGCCTACTCTCCAGATAGGGATACGGAAACTAAAACCACATTAGTAGTGAGTTGCTTGTGAGTGCTTTCCCTTCTCTGGTCCTCCCTTCAGTCTGTCACTTGAGAAGTTTGCCTCCAGCAGAGCACAAGCTGTGATAGGCTCTTCAGAAAGCCACCTAAACCCAGCAGAAACATTTAGAAAGGGGCATCCAGCCTTCGAGAGCATATGGTTAAGACAGCTGCTTATTACTGCCTCTGTTTTGCTTGTCTTCTTAGACAAAAGGGACAAAGTCAACACTTTCAAAGAAATTAGAATGATTTATCCTGGTGATAAACTCTGGACAAAGTAAATAAAGTGACCCAAGAAAAACTACATGGAATAATTCTAATTTTGCAAAAGATAGCTATTGTGAGAAAAAAGACACATTACTTATTTGTTCTGTCAATTGGCATTTTCTTATGAGATTTGGAGAAAAAGTAATAACATTTATTTGTTCTTTCCTGTCACAAATATTTATTGAGTATTTACTAGTGCAAGGAGGGTCCTAATACCTAACACAAAGCAATTAACGAAATCTACATGTTCCCTTCTCTCACCAAGGCTAATTTAGAGAAGGAAGGACAACCAGACTTTGCTGGGTATTTCCAACAGCTGGAAAGAGATTTAATATACAGAGGTATAGAAGGAATTGTAGAGACTGCCTTGGTTAAGGCTGGAAGACTGGAATAACTATGTCATGTGAATATTGCAAGAAGATTCTCCCAGTCAGAGAAAACAACTTAAAGTCCCCCTGGTAGGAGGAACTTATATGATCAAGGAATTAAGAAAACACAACCAAAAACAAATTTAGTGAGACCCTTGTGGACCACAGTGAGCAATGGAGAAAGTGTTATGTAATAAGGCAGGAGTAGACGAAAAGTTATGTAGTAGGAAATTTGCATTTACATAAGCCACATTAGTGAATAGTTAGTCTTAATTTTTGTATATACTCTGATGAAAGACAGACGCTGATGGTGTGGATATGCTGGTCTGTAGGACAGACAGCCATGGAACTGAAAAAGAAAAATAGAGAGCGAAGGCCAAGGGCCAATGTTGGGTAGTTTGATTTTCAGAGACAGCAAAGGAGACTGAGTAGAAATGGTGACATGATGGGAGGATGAACAGCTGTCTGTGATGTTAGTGACACCAGAAAGGGCACACAATTTAGAGAGGGGGTGAGCTAACTATGCCAGTGACCCTGAGAGAGGAAGAGTTAGAGAAACAGAGAGAGCCCATCAGGGATATCGAAAGCCTTGACAAGAACTGTTGATGGCAGAAATGGAAACTGATTGGAAGGAAACTGATTGAGTAAAAAAGGGTAGACAGAAGCTGCAAACATCTATCTAGAGAAATGTTCTTACAAAAAATAAACAGACCAATGTTAAGCAAGAATGTAGTGAAAGAAGAAACACCTTTCTAAACCAAAGAAATCGTACAGTGATAATTTTTTTTAATTTTTGGTGGGTTGATAGAAACTATCTAGAAAGAGAGAAACTGGTAACTCATGAAAAGGGAGACTAATTCCAGAAAATCATGAAATAGAGAGAAGGGGATGATAAGGAGAACATTGCTGAGGAACAACACATACTCCTCTTACAGCAATGAACAAAAAATTAAAACTTCCAAGCCAGCCCATATGGAAACTAGTGTTATTACTATCCTAGAAGTAAGTAAAGAAAAAATACAAGACAAAGATCCTACAATTATACTACTGTTCAAATGACTCACATACTACATGAGGTAATATTTTTGGTACCTCAATGGAAATATTTACCTGATCTTGCTGAGACTTTCAGTATCATAGTTGCTTCTCTCCTAGACTAAACTCTTTGCTACCAGCACAATCTTGCTGTTCACAGACTGTATTATAGTTTTGAATTTGGGGGAAATAGTCAATGTGACCCATGTGGGTTGACCAATTATGGGGTAAGGCTGGAATATGGAGAGAGCCATGAACTAGAAATTTACATTTCCATAAGTGGTGGAAAAAAGTTAGTTTCATTCCACATGTGCATTCTGCAGTCCCTTGAAACCATTTTCTTCTGCAGCAAGAGCATTATTTCAACTCTCTAACATCTGATTAGGTCTTGCACATCCCTTGGGGCAAGTCACATTTCCCTGCTTCAGCCCAAGCTCCCAACGCCATTATCTTTACAAATTTAAGTGTTGTTTTCTGCCTGCTATAGCAAAAACTTACCTCACTCTACCCAGACAAGTGGTTATATATGCTATGTTTTCAAATAAGAAAGAAAAGTCATGACAAGAGAGCATGGTCCACTCTTAGGACATGACAAAAATGGGACACTTGATAAACGCTTGTGAGAAAAGAAGAGGCAAGAAAAGTTCTTAGCATCTTTAAGGACACATTGCTTCTTAAGGGATATAAGTATTTGGAAAACCAACTGGTCTTTTCATCACATTGGCTTAAAGAAGTGCACTCTTCCACTTTTTAAATCTATGTCTGGGGATCAGGGATTCATCTTCATCCAGTACAAAGAATTGAAAAGGGAGGAATTTCTCTTGCAAAAGAGATGGATCCAGAAATACAATCTCAACATAAATTGCTTCAATTACTTACATCCTTGAAAGAATGCAGTTTACCCTACTGTGCTCTAGAGTCAGTGGTAATGTAAGACACATTATTCAACTATTACTAAGGCATAGCCATAAGATGACCACTACTTTTTAATTTCATGAACTATATTAATTCCATTTTTGGTTAAGTTTTAATCATTATATAACAAAAAGGAATACAGGTAAATTACCTCATGAATTATAGTAACAACAATTTATTTAGTTTGTATATATTTTTATATCATTCATATGCAATTTAAGTATTTTCAATTAAATATCATGGGAATTACAGTACGGGAATCTAGGTTTTTTGTTTTGTTTTGTTTTGTTTTTAACGAGACAGGGTTTCTCTGCATTGTTTTGGAGGCTGTCGGTCCAGCCTGGCCTCGAACTCACAGAGATCTGCCTGCCTCTGCGTCCCGAGTGCTGGGATTAAAGGCTTGCACCACCACCACCCAGCGGGAATCTAGTCTTTAATCTTCATGTTGCTACCAACAATGTATAAGTCATACAACATGAATTAATGTTGTCATTTTCCAGCTTAGAGAAGGAAACTGAGATTATCATACCCAAGAGACACAAAAGCTCTGGAGATGCAGTCCTTTAAAAATTGAATAGGTTTTAACACAAAAGCTACAGAAAATAATTAACAAAACTTTTCACAAATAAAAGATAGCAGTCCACAAGCCATTTCAGCTTGTTTACCATTATATGAAATAAAGATTTTGGGTTCCTTAGATGTTGACATATGATGCACCTACAAAAAAAGATATCTAGGAGTTAAACTGTGAACATTGTTGGTGACAGCAGGAAGAATGGTCTACTGGAATTAATATAAGTGTGTGATCATCAACAAAAATTTGGGTTCTCTTATGCAATATTGATGCCCATAAACCATGTTGCTCTTGTTAACATAGTCCAATTTCTGAAGCAAGAACAGAAAGCCTAGGACTACATTAGCTTTCTTATATCAAAATCAATGAGGTATGTGCTGTGCCTTTTAAAAGGAGCCACTTCATATTAAGGTGCTTAAGGGGTGAATAACAAGCTCATAAAAATGTTAATAACTATGATAACTGGAGTTTGGGTAATACCTCTATGTGGAACTGTCACGTGACCAAAGACAATAAAATGCCCTTGGGAGGGTAACAGGCATCAGGAAGGCTTGAGTGGACTGAAGAGGAATGTGTTAACTGCCACACTCTACCTTTATTACCTTGAACTTGATGACATTTGGACTCTGGCCCAATGCTTTGGAATCAGCTTCATGTGCCCTATAATTCCTAAAGAAACAGCTGGAGTTGATCCATTCATGAGCAATGAAAAATCAGTAAAAGTATCTGAGGCACATTCCTTCTCTGGCTGGGTGGCATTCTGAGGTTGGCTTCTCTAAGGTCAGTATCCATGTCTTAAACCATAGAATTAATCCCCTTTTACTTCCATTTGCGTAGGCACAACTTTTATCGCCATTTAATAAGCACCATTGTAACCAAAACCTCATAGCAGTTCTCCCTGTTCTGCCATTCTGCAAATCAGCTAAGCAGATAGGCCATCTTCATGTGGAAAGTCTTAGAAGATAGCTTTTATCTCAGCACCTTTTACACTAACTTAGCTAAACAATATGCTGCTATACATGAGGCTCAATTCCCCTTCGCTCAAGACAACCTCAGCACCAATTCTCAAAAATTCAAGCTTTAATTACAAAGCAATCTTTCTGCCTTGCTATTTTAAGTGGCTCCGTATTAAAAAAAACTTCATAAGATGCTAAAATGAAAACCAGATTTTTGTTGTAGTTGTTGTTGTTTGTTTTAAAAGCATGACAAAGAAATTGCTTTTTAAGGGTGTTTTCTGCCTTGGGATACAAGAAGCAAAATCTAAAGCCGAGCAGATTGATAGCTGTAAGGGAAGTAAAGACCTTTACTCAGCAAATCCCTTCTTTCTCCACCTCAGCAAGCCATGGTGTTACCATGAGTTTCTTTGTTTGAGTGAAGCCTCTGAGATTCCTATCTGAGGAGGTGTGCCCCACTCTAAGGTCATCGATTTCTCCTTTAGCCATTCTCCCTTTAGAGTACAAGCCACATAGTGGCAGTTTGTCCCATGGTGTGAAAGGCAGGTTAGAGTCAGCCTAGGCTCTGGGATTTGGCGGTATGCACTGGAAACCTAACAGAATGCCAGCCAAGGAACGATGAGATGCGATATGGGCACCTATGCCTCACATCCCTTTATTGTCCTTGCTGTATAGAAGAGTAATTATCCCTAGAATTAGAGTGGTTATAATAAAGTAAGTGATTTCACATACCAAGTATAGTGTTTTATGTGGACCAAGCACCTAGATGTGAGTTATTGTACAAAAAGTAGGTACACTGGAGTCCATCAGATCTGAGTTGCAAAGATAAGCCTTCTAAGTCAGAGTGGCTATTGCTTGCCTAATGAAGGAGGGGGAGTCACAGGGAGATTAATGTGTAGCACAGATGAACCACCATGCAGTGGAAGCCAGTTAGCAACAATAGCTCTTGCGTGGGTGTGCTGTGATTCATTGGGGTGTTGGGGAGAGTGATGTCCCTAGAAGGAGTGACAGTGATGACAGAGAATCTGGTGGTGGTAGAAGTCCTTACTAGCACTAAGACTCACAATTGTGTTGGTGGAAGTGGGTAAGATAGAGATATTATTGATGACGGCCATGAGGTGTGGATGATACAGTTATATAGCTGTGTGTTACTATAGAGTAGAAAGCAATTCTTTCTTATCTTGCTGTCCTCTATATCAGCTATGAACAGCACAGAAACAAGTTATGTCAACAACTAGTTGATGGGATGCTAGAAGAGGAAAAGGCCTGAGCTGGGGTGACAGCGGGAGAGGTGTATCAACACATCAGTCTTGGGTTATGGAGAACCAGATGAGGAGATTTGGGGATTCTTTAGTGTTCTTAAGGGAATTTAAAACTATAAAATTTTAGCACTCACTGCAGGTTATAGGTGTTTGACTGATTGATGCTGTCAACATGCATGAAATACAAGAAAGGCACCTACCCTTCAAAATAAGTTTCCAAGAAGTGATATTAACTGCTGGGGAGACTTACTGAAGACACGAATAACATAGAACTATGTTGAAGGTTGCCTCAAGTATCCTCCCTCCAGGGGCTATTCTGCACAAGAAATCCATGGGAAATGCTTTGATCCCTTTCACAGAAGCAGAATATATCCATAGTCCCAGTACTGCAGGAACTGAGGCAGGAGGATTGTAAGCTTGAGGCTGGTCTGAGGCTACATAGTGAAATCCTTTCTCAGAAGACAAAAGCATGCAAAGAAACTTCTCAAATGACCTATTATTGTTAAATATTAATAATCATTACCATCTCAACCCTTACACTTGGACCAAGTTTGGGAATACATGTTTCATAAGAGACATAGTAAGACATTAACTATAAAGTAGTCTTGAAGAATTAAGAGACAACCAGAGGTAGCAACACAGGGAATCTGGAAGCAGAAACCTCACAACACAGTCTAAGCCCCATGGCTGTCCATATAGAAATGTCCAGATCTTCATCCTTTGAATCACAACCTAGCACTGGTGTTTCTGGCTCTAGACAGGCTTAGTTGGTACTTGGATTATTGAATCAAACTTGAGTCTGAAAGATGCACAGTATTGCCATTGTAAATAGGATGACACTGGCTCAGCTCTGGCAGGCATCAAATCATGTCAAAAGCTAAGCCAAATAGAAAGTCAAATTGTACTTTTAAATGCAAAGCACTTTCCTTTCCAATGAGGAACACAAAACCCCTGACTGCATTTCTTTTTGTCAAAGGTAACAGTGTGAAAAATGATGGCAACAGATTATGAGCATGCACGCCCCAGGATTTACTCCAAATACATGAGCAGAAATGTGATGTGGACCATGAATCTTTTGTATAAAATCCTCTCCAGATATTAGCTATAAAAGTGGGTGGGTGTTTATATAACTGTACAGAAAGGATCTGAATAGATAGCAACACTGAATATTAGGCACAGGGAACTTTTATGAAATATATTAATTCCCAATTGGAAAAAATGAAATTGCACTATGTTCATCTCTAGAAATTCTTAGGAGAATCGACTTTTAATTGTTTTCAACCATCTCGATCCTCCTTGGCCCAATAGCATTACTTTCTTATCAGTATACCCTTTCCAGCTCACAACCGATGGCTTTACTGTCAAGAAGACAAAGCAGCAAACTATGACCCTCTAGGCTTGTATATGGCTCTCTACCTGTTTTTCTTAGCACAGAGAGTACTTTGTTTATGTATCATCTGTGTCTATTCTGTTCTACAGTAGCAAAATTGAATTATTAAGATAGACCAAAGTAGCTGGCAAAACCCAATTGCTTTCAATTCTATCCCTTTACAGGATGCTGTTTAACCCTTCTCTAGACCAAGAATTCTCAACATTGACTACATATTAGAATCCCAATGGAGAGCTTTCTGTGTGGGAGGAGGTGCATGTATGTGGGTGTGAAAACTTATGATGTGGATATGTATACACATCATGTAAGCCAGAGTTCAGCCTCTGATGTTGTTCATTGGGAGCCAATCGTTTTGTTTGTTAAGAGGCATCTCTCAGTTGCCAAGTTCTCCAGGACGGCAAGCTAGCAAGCTGCAAGGGTCCTACAATATCTAGCTCCCCAGCACTGGGATTGCAAGTGCATGCCTCCGTTTTCAGCTTTTCTTTTTCTTTTCTTTTCCTCTTCCCCCCTTTTTAAAATGTGTGTTTCTGGGAATCAAATTCCATTTCCCACACTTGTACGCAAGGCATTTTACCAGCTGAACTACCATCCTAGACCTGAGCACACAAGGCTTACTCTCAATCAATTGTACCAACACCTATGGGAGCCAGACCTCCGTCTTTTTCAAATCCCTTGACTCACTCCAGTGGGCAAACCTGTATGAGAACTTATGCTTTATGGAACCCTATTCATTCCCAGACCCTCTTTGTGTGTGTGTGTGTGTGTGTGTGTGTGTGTGTGTGTGTGTGTGTGTATGTGTGTGTGTGTTCCACTTGAAAGGCTCAAAATCAAATCTTCTATCTGTCTCATAGAATTCAGAATCCATTTTAATAAGGACTGACCTATACCATCTCCCATTCCCTAAAAAGGAAACAAAAGAAATGCCTCTTCTTCTCCAGTGTCTTTGCTCACAGTTTTTACTGTTTCCACAGCAGTCTGTGTTGATAGGCTGCAGCACCGTTCTTTGACACTTGATGTAGAATCGTCCCCTTAAGTGAAGCTTTCCCAAGACTTTGCTCAGAGCTCTCTACTTACAGTCTCTATAAGAACACTGCCTGTGTTGAAGGAAGGGACACAGATGGGGACTGCAAAAGTGCCTCCAGGTGGCAGAAGGCAATGAATATTCAATAAGACTGTTTCGTATGTAAATCAGAAGACATATAATAATAAAAGTGATTCTACCTTACAAAGACTTTCTTACAAGCTATCTTTCTATCTTTAGATTATAGACAACATGGTGAGGGAAGTCAGAAAGATTTAGGCGAATATCATGCCTAATCTTAAGAATAGCCATGTAACACACACACACACACACACACACACACACACACACACACACACACACTGACATACATGTACACAAGCATGCATGCACGAGGATGTGCATGGGAATCAGAAGAACTGAGTTCTAGGCCTCATTCTGTTTCCCATCTGTATGGCTCCAATAGAAACATTTCACATCTCTGTATTTCAGGTTCTCACATTTTGAAAGTGTAATTTTGTACTTTTTGATCACAGTTTCTGACAGCCCAATTTGATGGGTCTGTGACCTTAATTCATTTTTAGTAGCCCATATTGTCACTATTCACTTGAGAAATGCCTTCTGAATACCCTCTTTGCTGCACATGTTCTCTCTCAGAGAGACAGAGACAAAGAGATGGGCAGAGTAAACACTTTGGTTTGTACACAGTTGAATAAACCTCCATTTACCTCTTCCTTTGACACAGCTACTTCTAAGAAGTTGGAACTGCTCCTTGAGCTTAGTGTTGTTATAGGTACTAAAATCTTCACAGTAGAAAGGAACCATACTATTTCTGCCCTTGTGCATGGACTTTCATGATGTGATGAATCTGAGTTTCAAATCAATTGAAGAATTTACATTTTTCATATAAAATTTCATTTTTTTACTCATGGAAGATCATTACTGTGCTCATTTTATAGATGAAAAAACAAAGTTTCTAGAGTTTGATCAAGATCCCAAGCATTGAACCAAACACTGTAGTTTTCTATATCATTTACATGCCCCAAGGCCTAACAATTCTCCCTTATCAATACATATCCCTGCCTCTCTACTGATAAATTCTAAGAGATCTATGTATTATGTTACTTGTACACGATAGTGTTGTGAGTGACTAGTCAAAGGACTTATTTTTCTAAGTTGCCAGTATTACCTTACAGTCTTCCCCCAAAAGAGAGAGAACAAGTAAGAATACACTTAAATGGACATGGGACAAAGCACAAACTACCTTTGTAGCTTATTTCTTTGTCCCCACCTCTGGCCATTTCACATCCTCCCACACAATGCTCCCACCACATTGTGTTCCTTAGAAGAATAGTCATATTTTTGAAGATGATCCCTCTGTCTGAACCTTGCCAGTATCCCATGAAGAGATGGAAGAAATGGTACCTCTGTCCCTCTATGGGCCTCTTAGGATTTCTTTTGGGATGTACCCCTGGGTGAGGTGATACTGTATGATTTCTGAGACCTTGTTTCCTTCAGGTTGCTTATCCTTCACACATACCCACTGTTCTGTCAGGGAATGCTCGCTGTCTCTATTCTAGCTCCTCTACCCACCTCTCCATTAAGTCTTATGTATTGCTTTGTTCAAGAAGCCTTACTAGATACATCAAGTTTGGGTTGGTCTTCTCCTCTGGTTAGTTCCTCACATGCTGATCATAGAATGTTATATTGTTGCTGGTTGCCCTTACTAGACCATAAGCACCTTAAAAGTTGTGTCAGCTCCTCTTCTAGTATAACACCTGGGGATTACAAATGCACGCATGTCTGACAGAGTCATGAATCTCTCTCTCTCTCTCTCTCTCTCTCTCTCTCTCTCTCTCTCTCTCACACACACACACACACACACACACATATACACACACAAAACGAATACACATGGTTCAATGGCATGCCACACAAAACTTTTGGTATTTTATTCTCATTGAGTCAAAATAGAAAGCACTACATTAAAGACTAAATTGATCTTGAGTTGCACCGGTAGAAGTTCAGAGTTCGCGATGAGAAGGTGAGGGTCTGCTCTGTGGACTGCTGCTTGGAATCTAGCTAGAATACTGTCCATCTGTGACAAAATCTTAGGATATATCCTCCGTTTTATCCCACTTAAGAGACGTATCTTGAATAATTATCAGGGAAAGAAAGCATATCCTACCTAGGGAAGACACAACTGAAAGAGATTAAATGGCATCCAGCAGTCACTGGACAACTGTGCTGGGGAGAAAAGGAAAAGCCAATGCCTTTGATTGGCATGCCATGCCCATGGCAGATATCTTCACTGGAATACATGGTGCTCCAGGAAACCTTCAGTTAAAAAAATGCATTTACCCAAATCATGAATGTCAATGTGTGGCTTACAAGATGGTCCATGTCCCATCTAGTTAAACACAGGAAAGCCTTTCAGACTTAATAAACACAGGTGGCAGTGTTGCCCATGGTAGGCACATATGTTTTTCATATTCATAGGAGCTTACTTTAAGAATGAATGATGCTTATGAGGAGAAAAATTCATCCAGTGCTGCAAGAAAATGTTGTCTTGTACCCTGGAGTGTTAGAAATAATGGAAATGCCCTTCTGTCCTTGGGAAATCTCACAGACTGTGTAACCAGTTCCTGAATGCCAGCCCTGAGTCTGAGCATGCCCTGTGTTAGAATATCACCTATAATCCTTCACTATGTTCCAGGTAAAATGGCTAGTTACTTAACAGTGATTAGGTTCAATGTGTAGATAATCATCAAAGCCACATTTTCTTCACATTGGTGTTAATAGAACTCTTATATCTAGATACACTTTTTGATATCTCAAGCAAACAGAATGGAAGATTAAGAGAACTGATGTTTATCTGGTACCTACTATGGGCTAGCTACCATAGTTGACCTTTGTGACCGTAGTCATCCAACTGCTTGTGAGTTTAGGAATTGTCGTTTCCACCTTTCAGGTGAGGAAATGAAGAGGAGATGCCATCCCTTCAAGACAACAGTGTGGAGAGCCTGAAGCTGTTAAGGGAACCTAGTTATCAGTGATCGCCTAGTTGGTATCCTTCCCACTGTGCCATGCTGCACACTGCTTACAGCCAACCCTTACGGAGAATATTCTGTGGGATCTTCCAGCATACACAAATTCTGAGAAGTGCCCCCAAGCTACCACTCAATATCACTATACTTTCCTCCTCCATCTTTGGCTTCTGGAAGTTTCCTGTGTGCCTGTGGAGAAGAAATACCAATATTGGCAAACTTGTCTGTGTATTTGAGGCTGTTTGTTTTTACCTTGCAGCCTGGACGTTTGAGAGATTTCAGACATTCTTGCTTTTTACTTTGCTGGAAGTTGCAGCTCATTAGCTGGAGAGCTGATTCACTTGTGGTATACAACTCAGTACTTACACAAAGAATTTTTTAATTACAGAAAAATATATCCAGTGATTTCTTCATGGCATAAATTGTTTGAGCTAAATGATCAATCTTTCCGATTCCACCTACAAGTTGAAAAACATAAAGCCCTATGAATAGCCATCATTCAGAATTATATTCAGAATTATGCAATCCTGACGACTTTATATAATTTAGTATCCAAAGGACATATGAATTATGGTCAGTCATCTCCCTATGTTCTCCATATTCTAATATCTGACAATGAATCATTTACATACATGGCATCTATTAGACCATAAGCTACATACAATCATGATTATGGCTTTTTTATTTACCATTGTTTCACCAGTGTCTCAGAAAATGTATATCACATAACCCAAATTGAATACATTGATCAACTGACCAAATGAATGTATAAAAGATCCATTATTTTATTTTTATCATTCTATTCAGTTGTCTATGATCATTCATTTCCTACTATGATCAAAGGAATAAATATAGGAGAAAAGAATGACTAAGTCAAAAATTATTACAAAACAACTTCTGCCTTTAATTTTACTTGATACTCATTTCCAAGTGACACAGCTAACTTATAGGATGGAAATCCAAATTCTTTCTTCTGATATAGGTCCATAGATGTCTTCGACAATTTGTCAAGCAATCAAAATGCTAGCTTTCTACAATAAGCCAACATCTTTTTAAAAATAATTTAATGTAGGAACAAAATTGGAAACTTCGATATAAGGTGGGATTTTGTTCTTACTGATAAACTCAGTGCTCTGAATTTCAGTAGCCAAACTAATAAATGACTCATAACACCAAGCATAATATCATGACATTATTTAATTTCATCATACCAGGTCTTGAAATCGTTTTGTTAGTATCTGTACATTTTACAGATGAATCTGAAGCTTTGAGAAATTTAGATGATTGTACAAGATCATAAAAACAGACTGAAGTGAGATTAGGCCATTTCCCTTGACAATTACCCACCATGTATAAGATCAACCAGGTAGCTTCCTGCATTAAAATTTGATGCATTATGCAATGAAAAAACTACAGGGGAAGAACGAGTGGGTCAAGAGATAAACAGTGCTTAAGAACATCTGAGCCCTAAGTGCCCACCACCCACCCCCACAAGCTCAGGGGAAAGGAAAGGAAGCTGTAGCTTTGTCTTTCTTGGGCTGCACTATCTTCACTGCTGGCTGTCTATGTATGACTGTAGTGAAACGTATGGCGAAGGTAGAAAGAGAGAGAAAAATAGATGTGTAATGCACTAAGGATTCTGTAATATAATTCCTGAAATGACCTGAAAACTAAGAGAGAAAACCAAAAGGATTAACATACTTCATAGTAAGAACTGTTCTCTGTGTTATATTCAGTGGCTGCATCTAAAGGTACACATAACAGGAAGTGCCACATTCATAGCTGGGAAAACCGAAACCTGAAACTGAGGAGTATAAGCAGCCCTTTGGCCACATACTTGATAAGTGGTGAACTTGGTGTTCAATACTAGTGCTTATATTACCTTATGGCACTTTGTGAATTTAATAATTAGAATCATATACAATAAGACAATGGAAATGGGATGGTTAGGTAGGATAATCAATATAACACAACTGAGAATCACTTGGAAGAGAGTCTCAATGAAAGGTTTCCTAGATTAGATTAGCCTATGGGCATATCTGTATGGGATTGTCTTGACTGACTTAATGGACGTGGGAACACCAGGCTGACAGTGGTCAACACAGTTCCCTAGTTTAGAGTGCCAGACTACTGAAGAGTAGAGAAAGCTAGCTGGGCACTAGTCATACATGCCCTCATTTCTCTCACTCTTTACCGAGGATGTACTGTGACTAGGTATTGTTTGTTTTTAACCTTGGCTTCCACACAATAATGGGCTGTAACTGGAAATTTTGAGACAAAATAGACCCTTTGTCTCCCAAGCTATTTTGGGGCTGAGTATTTTGTCACAGCAACATAAATGAAAGCAGCACAGGGAATGGTAACAGAAACCTAATCTCCTTTGAGGAAGATTCTTCCATGAGGCAGAAGAAAAGGACATTCTTGGCCTAAGTTGGCTATCACCATAAATGTCCTGAGTCTGATCAGGTTGCATGTGTCTCACAAGAATGAAGTCACCTGATCACCCACTGTACCTGAGTTCTGCCTCAGTAGCATCACAGAACCCACTCTGCTATACAGTGATTTGTGAGGAAACAGCATTGTGTAGAATTCTACCCTTCAAAGTAGACTATTGGGGGTTATGGCATGATATTTTTTATGTCATTGCTTATCTATGGTACCTGGCAGGAACCTCCTATAGACTGTGTCTGATTCAGTGTATTCTTCCTCTACTGACCTCCCTCTGCCCCAGTCCTAACTAAACAAAGGACACTGGATGAAACAGTTACTGTGAAGTGAAATGTGGGTGAAATTCTGCTGTTTGCTGATGCTGAAGAAACAAGTACATAGCTGTTCATAGTGTTTGTAACTACTTTGTCCCAAGGTCATGCATGATGGCTGCCCTATGCCTTTTGGCATCTCAACACATACAGCATTTCCAACTTCTTTTAAATCAGTAATCACTCACATTGAACCCAAGTCATGCCTCCATTTCAGCAAGAAATTATGTATTTGCATCATAAGGAGGGTCTGTCACAAGCATAAGGAAGATTCTATTCTTTCCATCCCTTTCCCACAAGCCTGACCCTCTGGGTTCCTCTGAGCCTTTTGGGTATGACCAGACTCTGCAGGGTGTAAGGGTCTCCATTAATAGTCTCTACTGTGGCTCTGCTGAACCTTGATTCAACATGTGCAGTGTCCCTGATGCTTCTTGAGATTTCCTTCTAACATGTTATCTGAAACATGAACATTGAGCTTCAAGTTTATAGAACCTGAATTGTATTCTTAAAAAAGTTCATGCGTACCCTATGACCTTCAGTATCCCAGAATGTTATGGCATTTGTTTATCTTTGTAATCTAATAAAAGCAAAGTCTTTAGGGTAAACTGGCTTATGTATAAATAGATACAAGGATGGATATGTCCAGAGGGAGAGCCATGTGAGCACACAGTGAGAAGATGGCCATGAGAGAAGCAAGGAGAAAGGTCTCAGAGAAATCAGACTGGCTGACACCCTGATCTTCAGCTTCCAACCCCCAAAATGAGGAAAACATTTCTCCATGGGGGTCTGCCCATGCTTTAAGTTGCCCATTGTATTCGTTTAGCAAACTAACACAACTAGCATTTGGTAGACAAGCTATGATGCAGTTTTCAATAATCAGAGAAAATCTAAGTCACCTCTCAAAGGTGTGATTCCCAGTCCTCCCCAGCCACTACATATAGAGGCAAAGAGTTGGAAAGCATAAATTTGATAGAATGAAGTGTAACACAAGAAAGTGCATTCCCAAATAGGGCACAAAAACTGCATAGCAGGGAAAAGAAACTGAAAGCTATGGTTAAGTTAGATCTTGATTGATGGGTAAAATTTGCAGAAAAGGTCAGCTCATACCAAGTAAGAGGAAGCAACATGAATATTTATCTTGCAAACCTTGATGACTAGGAGGCTTTGGGGCTTCATAGCTGAAATAATGAAGAAGACCCATGAGACTGAAGAGCCCTTCAAGTTCTGATCGAGAACCTACTATGTGCTCAGCATTATGATAGATACCAGAGGACCAAAACTATAATAGAAAAAGGTCACTCTCCTTTACCAGTGCCCAGGCTAGTAAGGAGACAGTCAAGCAATTAGTATATACATAGTATGATAATCAGGTGCTCAACATATTTTGAAAAACCAAATAGAAGAAATTTGGTCACTTTAGGGTGAAGCATGGAATACACCCCTACAAAGGGAGCTGTTCACAGGTCCACAGAGAAAGGGCAACAATTGGTGTGGCTCATTGGGAGATTTCCTTATGAAAAGAATGCCATAGGGAGGGAACATGGCAGGATCCAGACTTCTAAACCTGAGTGTGGGTATGCCAGGAAGACACCAGGGCATGGATACAGTTTATCCTCTTTCCTCTCTGGGCTTTTTAGTTTTTAGTTGCTCATATGCTTATTTAATGAATATTCCTTGAATTGCTGATATAGTTTCCCAAAGATTATTCAACCAGGAAATTCAATAAACTATTCCAATGACAATACTAATTAATATCTCAGTGTTCTCGCTAAAACAGTATCAGAAGTTGTGCATGTGTGCTCTTTTAAAAACAAACAAGCCAGGCCACCACTTAGAAACCCAAAGAGTGATAGAATGTGGACTCTTTTTTTAAGGTTTCTTTTCCTTAGCTGTGAAACACTCTTGTCTGGAGATAATTCCTGCCTTTTCTTTGAAGGATGTGTGCTCAGGAGACCCATGATTAATGAGACATACTTTAGGGGCATTTGTCAGGCCTCTTTTATTTTATTTCTTTAATTTTTGGTTAACCATTCTCTTAGTTGAAGGAATAAAACTAAGACATATGTGCTGTTCCTCTGGGAAAGACTGCCAGGCTTTTAACTCTGCGCAGGAAGCAGTTTTGGAGCCAGGTGTGTTCAATTTGTTGCAGGCTAGCACATTTGCATCTGAGGGGGGGTAGGCGTCCATAGAGAGAATGGGTTGACAGACTGTTTACTGCCACTTGGGCTATGGCTGCAGGCTGTTTGAGAACAGCTGGTATTGAGGGCTAACTTACTTCCATCATCTCTATCCACGTGGATAATTAGTGAGATCGGCCTGAGACCATGTGGCAAAAGCAGCGAAGTCTGTGTTCCCTGCGGTTTCCTGTACCCCTGATCCATTTCCTTTTGCCCCAGGCTCAAATCATGACACACACAGAAATAAAGAGGTATGTGGACCATCTCCAAAGTTAGCCTTGAGCAGTCAGAATCTGGTGTATTTGATAGTCACTTTGCATCCCAGGGTAACTTTAAGCTATTTAAAAAATATTAGTAATGTTCAAAATATTATTTTGAATGGGTATTAATGAATTTCTCCCATACTTAACATGCATCTATTACATTCTAGGAAAAAAATGTGGCTTCAGTGAGCACTGAGGCTCTCTTGGATTATTTAGCTGAAGAGGGAGGAAGTGTCCCCATTCGTCTGAAATGATGGGCAGCCTCCCATTGGGGTTTCAGGTATTTTGTCCTTTGCCATTTTCTTCTGTGTTCCCTAAGGAATGCCTTCAACCCCAGGCCTGGAGTGATTAGATAATATGTTCTCCCCTGTGTTGCTCATTCTTTGCTTCTCACCTCCCTGCACCATGCTCCATCAGTAGCTCACTCCAGCACAGCTGACCCACAGCCTCTCTACTCCTGCAGCTTTGGTGTCCTCTGCTTGGCATTGGTCCCTTCTTCTCTTCACTCTGTGAAAACCTTTCTCCAAAGTCCCGGGATATGTCAACACACAGGGTCTTGACAACTACCTTCTACTATTAACACTAGCCCAGTGACTGACATGTCAGGACCCCTTCATTGTTTACTGACTTAGCATGCAGAGTTCTCTCAGAACTAGGGAAGGGTGTAAAGGAATCCATTAAGAGAATTATCATTGAGCCAATGCCCTGGCTTCTAGCAAAGGTCTTCCAATTGTTCATCTTCTCTCTATTAGAAGGCCCCCTGGGGGAACTAATTTCTTGGGATTTCTTGAAAGAAGCCAGCCTTCTAGCAATTGCTAGCATACTCCTCATATAGAAAGACATAAGACTTCTCAATCAGTCTTCTATGTCAATCCCAGGAAAACAAACTCTGGTAGTTTCCATTTTGGATTGTTCTATGAACATTTCTTGAATTTCCTATTAGCTACTGATAGACATCAGAGTTCTCATCTATGTTTCATTCATTCTTTAGTGTCTTTTGGCTCATTCTCTATAGATTACAGGATAGATGTATACTCTCTGATCACTAGATTGTCCTTTATCTTTGTATGTTCAACTCCCCTGAAACTGGTAAAATTCTACTTCGAAACAACATTCTCCACTGTGATTTATTACTATTTCTGTACTGTCTGTCACCCTTGTTCTCTGAGTACGGAGCTCTGATATCAGTTGCTTCTGTAATGAATGAAACGCAAGGAGATAATGGCATTTAATATAAAGACTATTTTTACTATACAACATTATATACAGTTTTTAATTTTCTCTTTCAGGAGATCAGTGTTATTAATTTTCATCTTTGGAATAATCTAAGTTTAGAGTACTAAACATTCATTTGGGATAATTCTTAAGACATGATGATCTGGAAACGAACATGGTACTCACAACACATTTGTTCTCCACCTGTGTGTTTAAGCTGATCCAGTTGACGGACACAGACCTCAGGTCACACATACCTCTCACTCACGATTACTGTCACACAAACCACACTGAGTACATAGGTTGCTTTAAATATTTAATTAATTTATCTTACATCCTGGCCACAAATATATGGTTTTCTTAGGCATTTGAGATCCAATCTTTTCTTATGTTTTAGTCTCTTCTAGACTGTTTGTTTCAAACCCAGTCTGGTCTCAAGCTGACTATGTAGTCTAGGATGAACTGGAATTTCCTACCCTCCTACCTTCACTTCCCCTAGTGCAGGCCTTGTGCATACTAAATAGGCTCTCTACTGACTGAACTAAGTCCCCACCAAATGAACAATCAATGCAGAGTAACAGTTTGCTCCAAGTGGCATAGCTAATTATAATGCTAGCACTATGCTGCAGGCAGGCTTACTTCTAGTCTGAGCTCACAAATTTTCCAATAACTATCTCTGGAAATATGTAGAAGAGTTCAGTAACCTGATTTTGAATGTCTACAGAAAGGGAAAGGGGAGTCACATTAAAAGTAAAGTTCCAGATTTCAAAGCTTGTCCATGTACAGCATCCTTCCCACTGTAGCTGATGGCCCAGTTATGTCTTCAAATCCCCAGTGGGTGGATAGCACATGAGCTCAGACGCTAATCTGTTGGCTAGTCACTACAGGGCACTTGGCCCATTTTCCCACCCTCTATCTACCCACCTTTGCACTGTTAACCTATTCTAGGCAGAGTCGTTACACTGTACCTAGGAATATGGTAGTGTTATCAGCATCTTCAGGGCTGTGTTCTACACTCAGCAAACAAATGTATTCTTTTAAGTCACTTTCTCACCTGAAAATCTGCTTGGAAAAGCAATTGCTTATGGATTGCCCAATAGGCCTTTAGCTCTACAGGTTCAACCTGCTAGGCCAATCCTCCTCAGTCACAGCCAGGAGTCCTTGCTGCCCTGATAAAGAGCCATGCAGAGAAGTAAAAGTGGTTTCCATTTACTTCTCTAAGACCTGTGAACAAAACTCCCTGGAAGGACCATACCTTCACTGAGCCTTCTGCAAGGCTGATTAACTGCTGAGAACTTCAACTATTGTGCACAGGGAGGAATTTTGTAAGTTCACAGTCCAATTACATTTGTCTTATACTAGCTTTAACCCCCTTAATATCTGTGACTTCTTTGCCTCCGTGTCTGACCCAACATACTTGCAACTAGTGGGCAGAATCTTTTCAACTATATGAACATATGGGATAACTAGCTTCCTCTAATTAAACTGCAAAGAAGGTTATCAGATAATACCTGAGCCTGCAGTGGGGATATCCCTGCTTTGCTGCAACCTGCCTGATGATTCCACCAATGTGTTTTTTAAAGTGCCTTGATTTATGACTTTCTTTGTTTTGTTATGATAAAGGATTCATTAAATTATTACCATGATGGAACATGGAATATGAGATCATCTAAATCTGTGTTCCTGGGCATGTTCACTCACTGGACTCCAAAATAAACCACTCCTAATCTCTCTGAGGTCAGAATAGTAATTTTGTCTTGAAAAGTCGATTTGTCCCATTTGTAGATGGACTTGACCATGGCTGTTGTAAATATTATCTGTGCTGCCATGAGTGAAAGTATTCAGCAAGCTACAGAGTGCTGTACAAACAGTAGGTCTGCAGCTCATCACTCTAGCCAGTCTCCTACTCTTAATCTCTGTTATTTACCAGTGTCTCATGTTTACTCTTCTTTTATTATGTTGCATATCTATTTTTCTTCAGAAAAAACAAACATGATATTTTAAAGTTGAAAGCCTAACAAATCCATTGCAATTTGCATAGCTCCTAGGTTATTACAAGTTGGGCAAATATCATAAGTCTTTTTCATGTTTCCTGACTCTGAGTTTAATTCAAACAAGCACAATTGAACTTACTTCTGAGCCTGTACTGAGCACCTGTGTTTTTCTCAGAAATCATTTCTGTGAACCAGGATCACATTGTCCTTACCATAATGCGGGCTGACCCCCGGCATGAGTACCAACTGATGCTGCTGACACATAGGCCTCAATGCTTAGAAACCATATTGTAAAAAATATTGATACTCATGAGACTAAGTTTGGAGCCTTGGAGCCTTACCATCTCATCCTTGTGTGACCTTAAGGAAATCTTGTAAGTTTCTAAACTTCAGATTCTTCATCTGGATGATGATGATGATGATAATAATAATAATAACAGACTGCAGAGAGACAACAGAAGTAAAATCTCAATGTACTATGAAAAGCACTGAGAAAACTATAGAAGCTTTTTTCACATTTTGAGAGGCATCTTATACAAATGATTTTGTGTGTGTGTGTGTGTGTGTGTGTGTGTGAACTTATATCATATGGGTGCATCCGGAAACCAGAGATCAACATCAAATGTCTTTCTCAACCACTCTATATCTTATTCTTTAACATAGCATCGCTCATTGAAAATAGAGCTCACGGTTTCCATTACACTGGCTGGCTAGAAAGCCTCAGGACCCTCCTGTCTCTGCTTTCTGGACAGAGACACCCAGTTTTTAATGCAGATGTTAGGACCTGAAGTCAGAGGAATGAGCCATAACTCTAGACCCCAACTTGTTCATTTTTAAGCTTTTCAATTATTTCCCTATTTTCCATAAAAATCACTGTCAGAACCATAACTCAATTTGTAGAGACATATCCTGTCAACATTGTATTAGTCTGAGTCTTCCAAGAATCAAACCCCAAACCAGATTAAATATGCATAATTTTATTAGAGCAAAAAGACTATTTGAAGACAATAGAGAAGTTACTAAGGAAACTGACAGTCAAAATATCACAAGACCAGTCTGTAACCTCAGGTTGAATGGAAACATTGTAGATTGATGTATAGATGACAAGGCCCTTGGGCATCCTCAAGACAAAGTCAGCTTCAAAGGGTTCCAGTATTCCAGTGAATGGTCCACCTCATGGTCCACAAGGCTCAGACTGTGACCTATTATAGACCATGGGAAGCACAGCACATCAAAGAAACAGAACATGGGTTCAGAGAGCAGCAGCAAGGCCTCAGCCAGTCATGCTCTATAGCTGGAGGCCAGAAGACGCAATGGTGGCCTGGTCTACTTCCCACATTGTCTCCTAAGGCTTATAGATAAGTCCCAGGTCCTGGTTTGTATTAAGGAGGGGTTTACTTCTTTTAGATGTCCTTCAACACCCCATCTCATTAATTTTCTGTCTACATGAGACTTCAACAGAACATGGAATCACTTCAGCAATACAATGAATCAAATCCAATTCTTAGATAATGATTTTGACTCCATATTCAGTGACGTGATCCAGTGGGTTCCAACATCTGGTAGTAAACAATATGGTGACTGTTGTGTCAAGACTATGAGTGATTTTGTGCTTTTCAGAATCAATGCTGGCTCTGTCTGGCTGTAGGACTCTGATCACAAGACTCAACATCATTAAACCACTTCTTTCTTTTGTAAAAGGAACATAATAATAACTCCTATAAGTAATCCTTCTGGAAATCAAATATAAAATGAAATAGAAACCCAGTCAGTTATTTGTCATAATCTGTACAGGTAAACAAATGTATCAAACCAGGTTTTATTGCCACTATTGTGATGATCATTGTTTTATGCGGTCACAGGCTACACAGTGAGTTCTGTTTTATGGACTTGATGCAAGAGCGAGCCAGCTCATGTTGATTTGACTACACAGTACTGAGCATCCTTGCTTCATGCCTCTTCCTCTTGATTTCTTTCACAGTTGTTGCTTCCTCCTATGTGAATGATATTTCTGTGATAAACACTTAAAATTCACTGTTTCTTATAAAAATTTGACACTCTATGAATGGGTGTTTCATAACTGAGCCAATATCTTTATATACTTTTAAATTGATATATAATAATTACATGTATGAATGGGATACAGAGTAATAATTCTGTATACATATAATATAATAAAGTTAGATTAATTAACTTATTAATCATGTTTTATCTGTGTATGGAGACTTCAAAGTCCTTCTTTTGTTTCTTCATAATAGATTGCTGTTAGCTATAGCCATCCAACTAAGCTTCATACAACAGTGGAGTATATTCCTCTAACCTGTCTTCCTTTACCCAACTTCCCTTTATCTTGTCTTTCCCAAACATTACTGGGAAATTCATTACTATATTATTCTTTGTGATGAATTTGTTTGGATCAATTTATGAACAAAAGCATGCTTATTTAATGTAACACGGTGTTTTTGGTAGCATCTAATTTGTCACAAACGGCAAAAATTCACTGTTTTGGCTGAATATATGTATACATACACAAATAGAGAATTTGTATATTGTGGGAATGAAAATGTAGACAGCAAATATTACCAAAAACTTTATTTAGTTTTTCCAAAAACACTAAGCACATATCTGCCTGTAGCTGAGCTACCTTGCTTTGGATCTCTCCAGGGAAAGAGAAAATAGCATATTAAAGAGATACCTACATTCTCATATTCTTTGTAGTGCTGTCTACTTCAGCCAAGTTATGAGTTCACCTATGCTGTTTAGTGCACGGTGAATAAATAAAATATTTTCTATTCAACATTCTTTTTATTTGTTTATTTTTCATTTTATTATATCTTTGAGAATTTCATACAACTCATAGTCAGCCTTTCCCAGAGCTTCATCCAGATCTACCATCCCTTCCCTTCCCATCCAACTTTGCATCCTTAAAAATGACTGTGGAGTACAGTTAGTGCCATTCATATACTATTAGTTGTGTGACCACCACTGGCACATGGTCAACCCACTTAGGGTAACAACCTTAAAGGAAACTGACTCTCATCCTAACAGTTATAAATCAGCAATAGCTTATAGCGTGGAGTGGGACTTCATGCCTGTCTCTACTCTTCATGTTGGGAGTTTTGTCTGTCTTAAACTTGCACGAGTCTTGCCATGACCACAGTGAATTAATGTTTGCAACTTCCCTGTTTTGTCATTCTGTCATCCACCACCTCCTGTTCTCATCATGTTTTTGTTATCGCTCCCATAATTATACCTGAGCCTTGGAGCAAGTCCTATCTGGGGCTGAGCACTGTGCAATCTCTTCTTATCTACTCTTTGGCCAGTTGTGGATCTCAGTGTGAATCACCATAGCAAAAAGAAGCTTCTCTGAAGAGGCTTAAATGTTCTATTAATGTGTTGGATAATTATTGTAAGCCTAGTTGCCACATACATTTGGTAGTTGTTGCATTTAGAAAACACACTTTTTAATGGGATCAAGAGGAAGGGGATGAAGACAACCATTGAGTTGTCCATATCTTGAACAGTACTCATAAAGAATAGTTAATCCATTGGGAGTATGAGACTTTCAACTAAACTTTCTTCTTCTTCCATGTCTTTCCCTATCCTTCTCTCCACCCTTCTTCAACACTATCATCATTATACCTAACATTAATTGACACAGAATACAATCAAGCACTGTATTGCTTATTATACATGTTAACTAAGTTAACCTTCACATAATATTCATTATATTTTACAACTGAGGAATATGCAATTATTTGTCGAAGTTCAAGACTATATCTTCTAAGCTTATTTTTTTCTGTCACAACTTATCCTGATAAAAGCAAGTTATAGGAGAAAGGGTTTATTTGGGTTCATAATTCAATGTCACAGTTGGTCATGGCTGGAAATTCTAAAGAGCAGGAGCTTGAAACAACTTTCCCCTTCACCTCCACAATCTGGAACACAGAGTAATGAATGCATGCCATTACTCAGATCCATTCATCTACTTGCATAGTCTAGAGAATGGTATCAATCACAATGGGCAGGTATTCTCACCTTAATTATTGTCAATAATGACAATGACAAATTGTTTGTTATATCCCAGATTATCAAGATGGCAATTGCCATTGACCATCATATAGAAACAGGGCTCTGATCAAGTTGACAATTACCATTGACTCACATAGAAACAGCATTCTGCTATATACAAGAGACCATGGATGAATCTAAAGTTAGGATACATATAGTAGATGGCTGCTCTCAGAAAGAATCTAGAAGGTGAAAAGGCAGTCACTGCATGGAAACATGTGACAGCATTACACTGAAATATCTTACTGATAATGTGTCATCTGTGACTCCTAGCATAGCAATTAACATGTATTGGATTTTATGAGTATATTATTGAGGGAATAAAGGGATGAATAAAAATATGAATACTCTCCAGTCAAACATCCATTGGTCCCAACCCTACCTTTTTTTTTAACCCCTGGTTACCCTCAAGTTTTATGCCAAGTTTCAGTCTGGAATTTCAAAAACTGAAAAGGTCTTCCTTATTAAAAGCTACCAAAAATGCAAATCTACTTTATTGTATAGCATCTAATATGCAATAATCAAATAGTATTTCTTGAATTAGAATCCAGGTGAACATCATTTGTGTCATAATATCTCCCAATATAAAATATTTCCTCCCAACATCATAGGGCTTGAATCAAAGAAGCTCTTCCCCAGCAGCAACTAGTCATGCTATCTATCCTAAGAGTCTAGGGATTCAGCCATCCTGACATTGCAAAGCATTGGCCTGACCTTCATGATTTGATACAGAAATAAAAAGCCCCTCAATAACTAAGGAAATTACCAATGACACAGGATCCACTTTCAATGCCTACTGGCAAAACAACATCATTAAAAACAGTTACCATCTTCTAGCCAGAGTTGGAGAGCTATTCAATTCAGTACTAATGAACATGGCACTATTGATCTCTTAAGACTGTGCAGGACTGATCAGTATCATGGCCATAAATTGCATTTATGAAGACATTCAAATAGCACACAATGATTACTTTTTCTCCTGGAAGCTGCGAGGAGCTGCAGAGGCATCACTTTTGCACAAGGTGATGGAACCACTACTTTTCCAATTATCTGACCAAGACAGGAAAAAGGATATTTATTAGAGAAAGGCAACACCTCATTTTGTTGACTTGGTAGGTATGGCTGTGATTCCTTTCATGGGGGCTTTCTCTTTTTGGAGAAGAGAGTACATGAAATCATTCTTACCTTAGCTTTTATCTACTAGAACGACTTTGAATATTTGGTGATTAGGGAAGTGCAATGCCTCCTTAGGAAGGCTTATGTGAGAAGTCATAAATATTCAAAGAAATATTTTTAAGTATCTACCATGTAACAGACAGCCCTTGGAAAGCATGTGCAATTACAGTTTCCTTGTTAGGGAAATCGGGTTTCTACAGAGTTCATAGACATTAGCAGCTTAGCATTAAAGATCAGGTTCCCCTCCCATAGTTTGTTGTCCCACCCCCCTGAGTAATTTTATTTTCATTTCAGAGTCTGACAGTCAAGGAGGGTTATAGTATGATATACATATTTCGACCGTCCAAAATTCCTGCAAAGAAATCCAAACACAAAAGTGAATGGAGTTAACAGATGGCAACTTTGAGGAATAATTATATCATGAAGGTGAAGTCCTCATCAAAGGGGTTAGTGCCATTGTAAGAGGCAACTAGTGTCAACCACGATGGTAAAAATAATGTTTAAACCAAATGATTTTTATTTTAGAAAATTCCTGTATATATGTGTGGAGGTGCACATGTATGACATTAGGTGCCTTCTTTGATCATTCTCTTCCTTATTTTTCAAGGTAGTCACTCACTGAACTTGGAGTTCCTTGCTTTAAGTGGAATATGTGGCCAGGAAGCTTTAGGAATCCTCTTGTCTTGGCCTCCCCAGCACTAAGGTTACAGGTATGCAATGCTACCCCAAGCTTTCCAATCAGGGGTTGGAGATCCAAACACAAGTGCATTCAAGCTTAGACAACAAGCTATCTACCAGCTGAGTCATGTCACCAGCATCTAAGCTAAGTGATTTCTAAGGTCGTGCTCAGCTTAAGCTCTGATCAACTTTTCTTGACAAGCTCTGAGGAGGGTAGGCCCTGTCATGGGATGTTGTACCAGAGCATTACACTTCAAAGGGAGTGCAAAGGGGCTACTTCAAATCTCCTGTTTAGAGAAGACTCAAATCCCCAGAAGGGAAGGTTTGGCTGTCTAAGCAGAGGTCAGCAGCTGTGGGAGGCTAATTTCAGTTATCCCTGGCTCATTGGCAATCATGAGGCTTGATACGCTTTAAAAAAATAAAACCACTCCTAATCACCTCGAGAAAGGGATAACTCATTATAACTGCACGCTAAGGAGCTGCGGTGACATTTATTTCACGTTTGTGTACAAATAGACTGCATTATTTAACTTAGTCAGTTTGGGCAGCTGGGTTCTGCCCATGTGTCCCTGCAGAAGACAGAGCAGTGATTAAAAGACAATATGTCTTTAATTCCAGATGTTCTATACATTCTGCAAGGGGAAGGTTTTTTAAACTCTGCGATGATGGCCTCATGTGAGCAGAGAATCATCCACAATGTCACAGCTTAAGTGGGAGGTGGGTGATGTCAAAGCCAGGAAAGTTCATTTTTGAGGCCACCTGGGACAAATTGGTTCTGGGGATTTTCCCACCTTCATTATGAAACACGTTACTCAACACCACTCACTGACATGCCCAAGAGTAGAACAGTTGGGAACCAGAACCTTCTGTCTGATGGTTAATTCTGTAACCTGGCCATCTGGACTTACAGGTAACATATGATTTTGGAGTGTGAGTTTCCCAATGGTACCAGGGCCACATGTGACAAGTAACCATTTGAGATTCTTCTCCATTATTCAATGCTTAAATGCTCAGACTTTGGCTTTTCTTTCTTACTTTTTTTCCTTTTGTCCCAAAAGAGACAGCAGAATAAACACCTTTGGAAGGTCCTTTTCCTTGTCTTCTGACAGAAGAGACTTGATGCTTTAGCTTTCTTTAATTGGGCTCTTGTGGGAGCAATCTAACTCTACATGGGGAAACCCAAATTTGTTAAATATCGTGATTCCATATGGTCAAAGGTATGGTAATGCAGTTTTCAGAACTAGGTAGAGTACACTTCATGGGTGGCATCAATTGTCAATTCTCCAGCTCAGTGATTGGGCTAATATTCTGTTTTAACGTCTCAAAAATATTCTTTATTTAAGTATGTATGTATGTGTGGTGGTTTTCATGTATGTGCATGCATGCTCACATGTTTGCAAGTGAATGAGTGTGTTCAGATATGTATGTATGAATATGCATGTTAAGATAGGAGATTGTCATCATGTGTTTTCTTGGACCCTGACTGCCTAACATATTGAGACAGAGAATCTCATCTAAACCTAGAAGTCTTTGCTTCAACTAATCAGTGTGCTCTAGGAATCCACTGTGTCATCCTCCAACCAATGGGATTGCACACATGCCAGTATGTCTGCCTGGCATATACAAGGGTTGTAGGAATTCAAACTCCAGCCCTCATGTACTTGGGCATGTGTGCACTTACACTCATACACATGCACACATGAATAATATTCATCACCCAAATGAAAAAGGTTTAAAAAGGAAGTATATTTCTTGTTTAAATTACAATATCACAGATAAGGAACTAAAGTGCCCATCCTGTAGGGGTGAAAGAGGAAAAATGATCAAATTCCAAGGTGTTACACCAGGCTTAAATATTTAGTTTCACACTTGAGGCCATTTTTGATTAACTGGATTTCCTTTTCTATTGGAGAAAGAGGTGCCATCTTCTTTGTATAATACTTCAGGACATTCAGCTTCAAGTTCAAACACAAACGTTAAGGACGACCTAAACAACTGAATGCATTTATGAAGCACCCACTCTTCTTACACACTGTAGGTGGAGTGCTGTGTTTACAAGATGGACGTATTATAATATTAATGCATCTACATTTATTAAAGGACTCTGTGATCAGGCATGGTACAGCCATGGGAATACAGAGAGGCATATAATGACCTTCAAAACCTTACCCAATACACAATAATATGCAATGAAAGGGAGTAGAATTAAAAGGGTTCCATCCTCTTATATTTGACCATTTAATAGGATGGTTCTTTTAAATAATATAAAAATGTGTGCAACACAGTGTGAATAATATATGCAGGGGATTTAGAAATCACATTAACTAGTGAATTTAGTCTAAGCCATAATGATGTCAACTAGAAATGTTGAAATCCAAAAGGAATCAGGCTGACCAACAGCATAAAATAACACGGAAGTGCTAAATTAAGAAACAAATGGCAAAATAAGATTTGGGAACCAAGAACAAACCTTATTAAAGTCAAAGTAAGGGTGGAGTCCAAGAATATGCCCCAAATCACCCTTGGAACCCAAAAGTAGGAAATTCCTCTGCTGCCCTATTTTCAGTAAAATGGGGGGGGTCTTAGTTAGAGTTTCTATTGCTATGACAAAACACCATGATCAAAAGCAACTTAGGGAGAAAAGGGGTTATTTCAGCTTACAACTCTCAGGTCACAATCCATCACTGAGAGGACTCATGGCAGGAACTTGAAGCAGGAGCTGAAGCAGAAAGCATGGTGGGACACTGTTTACTGGCTTGCTTTCCATGACTTGCTCAGCCTACTTTCTTATACCACCTAGGACCATGAGTCCAGGGATGGAATTGTCCCCAGTAGACTGAACCCTCGCACATCAGTCATTGATCAAGAAAATAGTATGTGAAATCTGATGGATGCATTTCTCAAGTGAGATACCTCTATCAGGATGAGTCTAACTAGTGTCAAGTTGACAACAAAACTAGCCTGGACGAGGGTTAGAGGGAGGATCCGCATTTACCTGTTCGAACTCTGGGCATCTGTGGCTTCCAGGGGTAACATAAGTTTTAAGAAATGATGGAATGGAAAGAATGCAGGAATAATATCTGATCAGAAAAGAGCATCACAAAACTTACATGAGGATAGAGAAATGCATGACTCTTTGGAGCAGGATCATCTACAGAAACTAAAGATGATTGATGAACTCGGTGATTTGCAGAACTATTCCTTTTCTAAATTTCATTTTACATTCCATCCACAGTTCTCCATCCCACATCTCCTCCCAGCTCCCCCACACACATCTCCTCCTCTGCTCCCCACTAGCTTACCCTCAGTCCACTCCTCCTCATGGGTAAGGGCTCCCATGAGGTGTCAATATAGTCTTGCACAATAAGTTAGGGCAGGGCCAGGCCCCTCTCCCATGCACTAAGATTGATCATGGCATCCCACCATAGGGAGTGAGCTCCAACAAGCTAGCTCATGTATCAGGATTATATCGTGGTACTACTGCCAGCGCCCCCACCCAGGTAGTCCAAGTTTCACAACTGTCTCCCACATACAGAGGGCCTAGTTCAGTCCCCTGGAGTCTCCACAGTTGTAGGTCCACAAGCTTGGTTCATCTGTCTCTGTAGATTTGTCCAACACAGCCTTGACCTCCCTTGCTCATATGTGTCCTCCTCCCTCTCTTTGACTGGATTCCCAGAGCTCGGCCTGGTTCTTGGTTACAGATCTCTGGGTCTGGTTTCAATAATTACTGGATGAGGGCTCTATGATGATAGTTGGGGTATTCACCAATCTGATTACAGGGGTAGGCAAGTTCTGGTATCCTCTCCACTATTGCTAGGAGTCTTAGTTGGGATCCTCCTTGCGGATTCTTGGGAGTTACCCTAGCACCAGGTTTCTCCCTAAGCCCACAGTGGCTCTCTCTATTAAGATATCTCTGCATCCCTCTCCCCCTTGAGTATCCCATTCCCCCATGTTCTCATTCTCCCTCCCCATCCCCTTACCTCCCTCCTGCCCCCAGTTTATCCCCTAAGCTCCCTCCCAGAGAGATCCATGTGTCCCTCTTAGGGTCCTCCTTGTTACCTAGCTTCTGTGGAGCTGTAGAATGCAGTCTGGTTATCCCTTGCTTTACATCTAATATCTACTTATGAGTGAATACATACTGTGTTTGTGTTTCTGAGCACAGGTTGCCTCACTCAGGATGGTTTTTTTCTAGTTCCATCCATCTGCCTGAAAATTTCATGAGGTCTTCAGTTTTTGCAACTGAATAGTACTCCATTGTATAAATGTACCACATTTTCCTTATCCATTCTTCGGTTGAGGGGTATTTAGGTTGTCTTCCAGGTTTTGGCTATTACGAATAATGCAGTAGTAGTCTTACCCTTTGCTAATTTAATCTCCTGATTTCATCATGCTTAATGCATAGCCAATCAGTATCTACACAGTGCATCTTTCTTTCTATAGCATCCCTGTCTCCAAGTTCCATCTCTAGCCAGCAAGACAGATATGGCGGTTTCTGTTAACTGCTCCTCCTGCCCACTCTCCAATCACAACCAATGCAGCTTTGCTACAACAAACACCATACATAGGGGGTTACCTTTAGATCTAGGATATGGTCAAGCACTTTATGTGCCAGGACTAGATGTGCTCTTAAAACTAGTTGTAGCCAGTCTTCATGGCTTATGTAATATACCCGAGTGTGTGAAAGGACCTTGTAACAAATGGAACTGGGGATCATATTATGAGAATAGAGGTGCAGTGAAAGCACTAAATACTATGTTCCTTTTCTCTCATGATAAAGAAAGATGACAAATGAAACTGGACTAATATGTATATATGGTTCTGATAATATATATATACATACATACCCATATATTGTACACACATATATATATAATAACATATATTAATTTTATCTCTTCATTCTCAGCATTGATAAATCAATTTTTAGACCCTGAATAGTTCTTGTATTCTCACTCTTTGGATTTCGTTTTCTTCCGGCACACAGTCTGCTTTTAACAGGGTGCAGTGTACCTCTGTCTGCTTATGTTCTCCCTTGAGCAGGCCTGTTCCTGCAAAGAGAGCATCATTATGATTCAGTCATCACTCCAATTTGGTTCAGCACATGAAACATCTGTTCACTTAGCAGATCAGCCCCTTTTCCAGATGTTATTCTAAATGAGTTCTGCTGTACATTTCACACACACACACACCCAACATCCTAAATACACATTTGCTCAATCTGAAGCAAATTTTGAAGAGAGACATTTTCTGAATTGTCACCTTGCCCAAGGCATTTTTCCTTCTTTTAAAACATGCAGCCACACAGAAAGCAAAGTTGGTGATATTGTTTTGTATTGCTCACCATTGTAGGGCCAGATAGCTCTCTATGGACTCAAGAAAGCTCTTACCTGGGGACACCATGTGGACAGGTGCCACTATGCTTAATTCAGGTCAACAAGCATTTACTGAGCATATATTTACTTCTGGGTTCTGGAAGAAAAAAAAGAAATGATTGGATGGGCATAGTGTCTTGTGGAGATAAATAAGAGAGTTATGGTCATAGTCCCTTGGGAAAGGCAAATCTGTATCACTTTGTAGAGTCTGTGTAGCTGCATTGTGAACAAACTGATGATCTGATTGGAAGGCAAAGTCTGAGCGAGAGTGGATACCTTGTGTCTAACTTATGGGTGTTAGATCCTAGTCTTCTTCCTGCCTTTGGACTCAGTGGGAAGCACCCCTTTGTTCTCTACACTGCATATTGCTCCATTTACCCTGCAGACCCTGGGGTATATCCATCCTACTTCCCTTCATTAGTGTGATTGGTGAACCAGGCATTTCCAAGTTCTTGACATTCTATTTGAAGAACTGAAAAAGAAGGGAGGGGGCACACACGGATTGCAAAGCAACAGAGAACTGTACTCAGAAGCAAAGCAATAGTCCAGATAATAGATGTATTCAAAAGTGACATCAGGTCACCTGAGTGAGAGCTGGTAATTGTGGAGTCCTTTTATGGGGTCTGGGGGAAGAAGCAGCTGATTTTTCAGGGGAATGATTTGAGTGGCTCTCTATTTTGATTGGTAGGTTTGGGATATATAAGATTTCCTCTACTGCATGTGCCCTTTCCCATGATTTATCTGATTTTAACCATATGAGCACACAATTACACACAGGAAAAGATGTTAAGTAGGGGAGCTCCTTAAATGCTTATTCAAAGCATACAGTCTAGGCCTGACCTATCCACCTGCCCTCTGGACACAGACATAGCTAATACATTTAAATAGAAACTGTCCACAGAAGGGGTATTCTAAGTGGTTGCATGGAGAAAAATTATTGTACTATTTGAAGTGCAAGTGTAGTTCAATGCAGTGTGGGTCCTGTGTTTCTTTGGTATCTTATACAAGAGGGACATGTGTATTAACACAAATTAGGTTGAGTCCAGGTTGCAAGCCTTATACCTGCCTGCATGACTAGAAGCTCATTCCTTATAATTAATCTTATGCACACACACACACACACACACACACACACACACTTGGATGTATTTCTCTAATTAACCCCAATGCCACAATATATAGCTATAAATTTGAAGGGGATAAAATGCAGATTCTTCCCAGGGTACAATCCATCTCAGAGTAGAATCTGCTAACAAGTAAGGATTTTGAGGCTTCTTGGTACCATCTCTTTATTGGGAACATATATCTGAACAGTAATACTCACACCACTATGTTCAAGCTAAGAATTTATCAGGTGCAATGTGAATAAAATTCACTATTAACACATTCAAGATCAAACAACTTTTTCTAAGCCACAAAATCTTGCTTATATACTTGGACATGCTGCAATACTGATTCAAAACCTTAAGGATTCAAGAAGCTACATGCTTATCCCTAAAGGGGAGATTTATAATGCGCTCCTTCCCCCCAAGGCTTAAGGATCTTTGCAGAGCAGGGCACACAAATAGTAAAAGAGGCAGAAGCAGTGAGTTACAAAAAGGAAACAGTGTTTTCCTCCACACAGTGGGGCAGTTGCATATATGAAGAGTGGTTGTGATGGTACATACAAAACCTGTGTTAGCTCAAGTCAAACCAAACTCCATGCCCATTTTAGAACCATTTCTTAGTGCATGACTGTTAACCAATAAATGTGCATTTTTGTTCAATTAAAACAGTAAGAAGAAAAAGATGAGAGAACTGCCTACTGAGGAGGGCTTAGCCCATCTCTGCAAAAGAGCTGATAAATTAGGACCATTTGTTCTCCAGGTATCCTCCTTCTCCAAGTGCCCTCAAACACCTATAGAGTCTACACTTTTGAATTTGCATAACAATCTGAGCCCTCTCATAAAGGCTTTCTGCCACATGCTTGTTTCACAGATCTTTCAATAATAGCACATTTTTGCATTTATCATGTGACACTGTCTTAAGGGCTTTATCAACAAATTGAATCCCCTAACCAACTAACTAACTGCATCCTCATTAAAGAGGAGAAAGCACACCGATGGTAAATTACATATTCTAGGCCATGCAACGAGTTTGTGGCAAGCACAACCCACTCCAGGTACAACAGTAGCTGCAACATTCCAACTTATGTCTGTATTAATACTAATCTCCACCCCTTGGAAAAGTGTGTCCTTTTTGTGAGAATATCAGCCCAAATTAATACCTCCAGTGTCACAAGAATAGTTTAAATATTATAACATTGCCTGAAATACCTGAATTCAAATCTAGGTATTGTCTGTGTGGGAATATGAGTATTGATAAATTTTCTTCAGCTTCAAACCCTTCTCTTTCCCAGTTGCCTTCTTTATTTATTTCCCCTACCATGGCAAACATGATTCTTTTTTGTTGTTGTTGTTTTACGAGGCAGGGTTTCTCTGTATTGTTTTGGAGGCTTTGGAGGCTGTCAGTCGAGCCCGGCCTTGAACTCACAGAGATCCACCTGCCTCTGCCTCCTGAGTCCTGGGATTAAAGGCCTGTGCCACCACCGCCCCACGGCAAACATGATTCTTGAGCTGGCCATTCTCTATCAGCCCTCAAAATGCTGGGACCTTTTATTCCCCTGGGTTGGCTTTTCTGTAGAACTTCCATGGTAGCTATCACAATTATGCCATCCCAGACCCATTTGTTCCCTTTTACATCATAATTCATTGGGTAACAGGAAAGTCACATGGTTCAGCAGTTTCAATTATAGCAATTTGGTATATAATCCCACATACTTAGCTAATCTGGTCGAGGCAAATGCAGGTTCTTTAACTCCATCCTTAACTCCAAATCTTCATATTACCCATCACGCAACACACAGTAAATATGTCTATAAATCTGCACGCAAATAAGAGGTCCATGGAATGAATACAAATTAAGAAAGCTGCAGTAGAATCCCAAAGATTTTCCAAGTGAGCTGATAAGATAGTAAGTCATACCAGTAGCCAGAGGGAAATGCTGCTGGAACTGCTAGAGTCAATGATGGAGAGTGAAGGTGCAGAGTTCAACTATGGGGGGATGGACAGAGCTGAAGTCTAAGAGAAGGAATTGGCATGTGAGGTCCAGATGGGCAAGTAAAGGTCACATTCACACACACCCAGGGAGCATAACCGAATCAGAGTTCCAAGGCTAAACAAGAAGCCCTGACCTGCCCACTATGGGCAGGACTTGAGCCCTGAACTGGATGCAAAGGAAGAAACTATCTGAGGATCAGTATATATGTGTTAATTCATTGTTCTTGTACTATTGGTGTCCTATGATTAACGACTCCAAGACCCTGCTGTTTTAACTTTCCCACAATGATGGACATTAAATGGGAGTTGTGGATCCTTTGAGGTTAGAGGGTTTCCCTTTTCAACATTATGGCCAATGCTTTGCAGGTGTGTGTGTGTGTGTGTGTGTGTGTGTGTGTGTGTGTGTGTAGACACATACATATGTGTCATTTGCTTAATGAGTGTGGAAACAGTACAAATAATTTAGTGAAAAAATCTATGATTAATTTGCACACCTTCACTGTGTTATTTGTACTTTTTATGTATTTGCACATGCAGCCTTGCAGTATTTGTGCTTATTTTGTAGAACCAAGTAATCTACAGCTTTTAAGAAGCCATTTATTTCACTCAGATATTTCAGTAACTATTACAAGCATTTTTATTGGTATGAGTATATGTAGGTAGAGTTTTCTGAACAAACTTCAAAATGGTTACACCCTGAATTACCCTTTAATATATGAAAACTTATTAGAATCCATAAGCAGCAAAATTGTCTATTATTAAATATGGTCATATGCAAGTAGTAAGTAAAAACAAGTGGAAACAATTTAAAGTCTTGCAGTAGTCTTCCTTCTAATGTCTTAATATTATTGTGGTATTCCTTTTTATATTATCCTGTATGAATACTGAAATTTTTAGTGTGTGGATAGCTTTGTTGCTTCAGTCCCATTTGAAACTCATCTGTACTCTTCTTCTCTCTGACAGCTCCTTTGTGATGACAAATGTCTTATCCTTTTCAAACAAAGTGGGTGTCCTTTACCATATTTCCCACAATTCCCTGGCAAAAGAGCTGGTTGCTCTTAACCTTAACAATAGGAATAATTTTCTGCAAACTCGTGGTAAAAATTTTAGCCTGGAACTAATAATCTCACCATGCTAAAAATCAGTTCTGCACATCAAAAAGATCATCCAATATGATCGAGTAGGCTTCATGCCACAGATGCAGGAATGGTTCCACATATGAAAATCTGTCAATGTAATCCACCATATAAACAAACTGAAAGAAAAAACAAATGATCATCTCATTAGATGCTGAAAAAAATCCTAGACAAAATCCAGCATCCCTTCATGATAAAAGTCTTGGAGAAATCAGGAATTTGTGGGACATAACTAAATATGATAAATGCAATTCACAGCAAATCTATAGTCAACATTAAATTAAGTGGAGAGAAACTCAAAGCAATTTCACTAAAATAAGGAACAAGACAAGGATGTCTACTTTCTCCATAACTATTAAATTCAAGTAATTCTAGCTAGAGCAATAAAACAACTGAAGGATATCAATGAGATTGAAATTGGAAAAGAAGTTAAAGTATCACGATTTGTAGATGATATGATAATATACAAAAGCAATCCCCAAAATTCTACCAGCAAACACCTACAACTGATGAAGACTTTTAATCTGGATACAAGATTCACTCAAAACAATCAATAGTACTCCTACAAATGACAAACATGTTGAGAAAGAAATCAAGTGAAAAGCACTGCTCACTGTAGCCACACATAATATAAAATATCATGGAGCAACTCTAACTAAACAAGCTGAAACTCTGTATGATTAAAAATGTCAAGTCATTGAAGGAGGAAATTGAAGAAGGTAGAAGAAGATGGAATAACATAGTAAAACTGGCCATCCTACCAAACACAATCTACAGATTCAACACAATCCCCATGAAAATTTCAATACAATTCTTTACAGATCTTGAAAGAACAATACAAATCTTTATATGGAAAACCAAAAAACTCAGGGTAGTTAACAAAACCACATACAATGAAAGAACAACTTTCAAAGGTATCACTATCCATGATTTCAAGCTCTAATACAGAATTAAAGTAGTAAAAAATACATGGTATTGTCATAAAAAACAAACATAGATCAATGAAATTGAATTGAAGATCCAAATGTAAATTTACACACTTATGGACACCAGAATTTTGAGAAAGAAGAAAGACAGATACAATGGATAAAATAAAGCATCTTCAACAAATGCTGCTGGTATAGCTGGATGTCTGCATGTAGAAAAATGCTAATAGATACCTGTTTTCACACTACACAAAACTGGAGTCCAAGCAGATCAAAGACCTCAACATAAATCCAGTTACATTACACCTGATAGAAGAGAAAGTGGGAAACAACCTTGAACTCATTGACACAGGAGACAACATCCTGAACAGAACACAATAGTGTAGGCCTTAAGATCAACAATCAATAAATTGAACCTTATGAAACTTAAAAACTTCTGTATGACTAAGGACACCATCAATAGGACAAAAAAGCAGCCTATAGAATATTCTCACCAACTCCACCTCTGACATAGAGCTAATATCCAAAATATATAAAGAACTCAAGAAACTAGACACCAAAAATCCAAACAATCTAATTAAAAATGGGGTACAGACATAAATAAGGAATACTCAAAAGAGAAATCTCAAATTGTAAAAAAAACCACTTAAAGATCATTCAATATCCTTAGCCATCAGGGACATGTAAATCAGAATGACTCTGAGATCCCATCTCACACCTGTCAGAAAGGCTAAGATCAAATACACAATCATGCTGGAGATGCTGCAGAGCAAGGGGAGCACTCCTCCATTGCTGGTGTGAATGCCACTATGTAAATCAATTGATAATCAACCAAGAACTATCTAAACCAACCTTGGGCATGTACTCAAGGGACACTCCATCCTATCACAAGGACACTTACTAAACTATATCCATAGTCGTTTTATTCATAATAGCCAGAAACTGGTAACAACCTAGATGTCCCTCAACTAAAGATTGGATAAGGAAAATGTTGTACATTTACACAAATGGTGCATTACTCAGATAGTAAAAACAATGACCTCATAAAACTTGTAGGCAAATGGATGAAACTAAAACATAATCATCCTGAATGAGGTAACCAGATACAGAAAGACAAACATGGTATGGTCTTACTTATAAGTAGATATTAGCTGTTAGGTAAAAGATAACCATGCTACAATTCATAGACCCAGATAGAGAAAGAATCAAGGAGGGCTTAAGGAATACTCTGGGAAGGGGAAATAGAATAGATTTTGAGGATGGACTGGGAGTGGGTGAGGTTGGGAACAGGACGGATCAAGTGCAGGGAAAGGAAGGGAAAAATCACTTTCAGATAGATATATACAATTATATGTCATATATACAATGCCATGTGGAACTATAGAGATAGCTCAATGGTTATGAGCATGTACTCCTCCTCCAAAGATCTGAATTCATATATCAGAACTCACATTAAACAACTCATAACACCTGTAGCTCCAGTTCCCAAAGTATCTGACGCCCTCTTCTGCCCTCTATGGGCACTATGTGCTCGTTTCACAGACATACATGCAGGCAGACACATGTTAAAATAAGTAAATAAGCATATAAACACAAAATAAATTTTATAAGACCATACATTTTATAATAAAACCACCAAATTATATCACTTAAGACGGTTATGATAACACTTCTGAATTGAGGCTTTTACTATAATTTGAGCATCTAATTGGTTTACAGTTCCAATTTTCAGTCTTCTCTTTCTAAAGATACTGAATATTATAATAAAAATATAAATTTTAGATTAAAGTAATATATATACTGGAAAAGGAGCATATTTCAGGGTTAGGTGAAAACCTGGCCCAGGGAAATATCCCAGGATTCTACAAGGAAAACCGTAGCTTATATTCCCAGTAATATTAGATACATATCCTGATCTGTCCATCTCCTGTAACTGGATTGGTGTCTGGCCCAATTGTCATCAGAGGGGCATTATACAGCAATTGATGGAAATGGATGTATACCCACAGCCAATCATTCTTAATTCTTCATTTGAAATCCATTGCAAAAATGAGAACATTAAAGTCTAGAGCCCATTGTAAACCCACTTTATTTTTTTAATCATAAGAGAAATATAATATGACTAAATACTTAGACATAAAAACAGTGACAAATCAACTGCCCCGATGAAAGGTCAGGTGGCTTTTATAATGCATTACCATACATGAAACATCATTACTTATGATAAGCATTCTGTCTAGTCACAGTACATATAGTAATTAGTAATTAGACATAGTACAATTGTTTAAACAGATACTTAGGTGGTCTCTGATGCTTCATCAGTATAAACAATGCAGAAGGGAACATCTTTTGTGTGTATCTATGTTCTTCATTCAGATTATTTACTCATGACACACTCACAAACATATGCTGGGAAGATAGGCATGCATGATCCAGGGAGCCCTGCACACTTTTAGCTTTGGATATTGCTGGCTGATTAGAATGATGGAGTGAGGGATTTCTGGGAGAAGATTTGGATTTCATGAGCCTTTCTGGTTTAAACTCTGGAAAGTGAATAAGTCATTTTTGCCTGGATTAGATGACTTAGGTACTCAGACATTTGACTTACATGACTTGGGACTAGACTTCAGCATCACTGAAATCCAGTTGTCTCTGTGTACTTACTTGGCAATCTCTCAGTTCTCTTTTGTTTATAGAGTATCAGGATTGGATGACTGTGATTATTGCGGTAATTTGAGATATTGGTAAAAGTCTGATATGTAGAACAAAATCTGGAAGAAAAGCCATTCACCTGTCAAGCCTGGTCTGGTTAAGAGAGGGAGAGGTGAAGAATAAAGTGTCAGAGAAGCAGATGGGAAGAAAGAAAAAAGACAAGACATGATCAACTTGAACAATAAAGCTAATTGGTTGCTCCAAAGATAATTTTAGTAATACTTCAGATCCGGAACACAGTTTGTTCCAAAAATTCTCAGACTTTAAATGGAAGAGAAAATAAATTGCATTCACTGATTAATATTATAAAATCAATAATCAACTTTATTCTTGGCACTGAACTTTAAGCAGTTTAATAGAAATGATTCCTTTAGGTGAAAGAAAAAATAAACTTTAGAAGAAATACCAGATCAAAATTTGAAAAGAATATCTGTATATGTAGAACATCTCATTTGGGAAAGGTATTATTTATGGACTTTGTTTTATCTCTTACAGAACACGTGAGACAAAAAGTAAGTATTCCTGGGGTGGGATGATAGAGATGGGCAGTGAATTCCCATGACATTGACTGAAACCACTGAATCAAGTCTTAGAATTTGAATAGAGGATTATCAAGAAAACAAACTACCCATTAACCAGCATTCTAATAATCTGAGTATTCGGGTTTAGCCTTGAGATAAGATAATACAAAAGACAGGTCCTGAAGAACACAGCTCCAGCATACTAGGGTTTGTGTTGTCAAAGAATAGATGTTGAAACAAGGAAAAGTACTCTGTGAAACACCCTGTGCAGCAAAGGGGGAAAAGAGGCTTCCTGGAAGGGACTCTCCTGAACTGAGGATGGTGAGTGTTATCAGTTGGGTGAATTTTGAAGCAGGTAACAGATGGGAGCTATTCCCAGTAGAACATGTGAAATTACTTTTTGGAGAACCGAACTATCCACGGGAAGCAGGCAACAGATTATCTGAGAGAGGAACCAGTGGAAACTAGAATATAACTCACACTGCCAGTCTTTTTACATTACAGATTAAGAAGTCCTTGGAGAATGTTTCTTCCTTTTACATCCCCCTGCCCACTCCCTTGTGCTCAAGCTCAGGAGCATGTGTATCAGGCAAGGACCTAACCATGAGTCATATGCCCAGCCTTCACAGGGGGACTTCAAACACAGAATCAACAGGATCAGGGTTGAATGTTATGGAGAGAGAGCAGAAGGTTTACTGGAAGAAATAGGTGACAAGAACCATAAGGAGGCTGCAGCTATGGTTCTAAGAGAGAATAATCAGATTTATCCATCTAGGACCAGAGAATAAAGTCACATGTTACCTGTACATAGAAATTTCTGTTCCCACCTGGACCTGCAGCTCTTTAGTCCCAGATAAACACACAGAGGCTTGCATGAATTATAAACTGTTTGGCTAATGACCTAGGCTTCCTATTGGCTAGTTTTCTTTTAATTATTAACCCATAACTATTAATCTATATATCCCCACATGCTCTTGGCTTATCAGAGAATTCCTGGGCATCCTACCTTCCTGGTAGCTACATGGCTTCTCTCTGACAACTCACTCTCCGCATTCCTCTTCCCAGAATTCTCCTAGTCTGGCAGGCCTGCCTATGCTTCCTGCCTGGCTACATCCTGACTGTCCATTGGCTGAAATAGCTTTATTCATCAATTAAAGAGAAACATATATTCACAGCATGCAGAAGAACATCCACTACCAGTTACTTGCCGTAATTATGTACTTTGACTTCTTAGCACAAAAGCAGCCACAGACAGCATAGGTATAAACCTGGCTTTATTCTAATAATATTTCATGTATGCATCATGACATTTGAAATCACATCACTCTAGTATGCCACACTTAGTACATTTTTGATGTTCTTTCGACTTCTTAAAATGTGGAAGGAGTAATGTTGACTCATGCCTGTAATTCTGGAAGCCAGAAGGCTGAGGCAGAAAGAGTGCAATAAATTTGCAGCCATTCCAGACTATACAGTGAGGTGCATGTCTGAGATATGATAAAATGTGGGATTCCCAAAATGAAAAATACTTTGCTGATCCAGAAACAACAGAATGACCCCTGGACTGAGTCAGCAGGTGGAAAAAGGAAGCTCAGTAGATAAAGTTGAAAAGCATCTGCTAAAGATCTCAGTGATTGGCTGGCTTTTCAGGTAAAGGAGTGCCTTGTTCAGGATAATGCTCACCGTGGCTGATGGAGATAGTAGGATGAAAGTGGTACCTCCATCCAGATGGAGGATCCTGAGGAAAGGAGGAGGGAGATGGGGTAGGGAAGGAGGGAGGAAAGGAGACTTGAGTGTTTTGAAGATGCAGTTACTGACAGGTGTGTTTCTGGATGATCAAGGTTTTAGTTAATTATGAATTCTAGCATGTAGAATGCTTCTTAAGAGAGTATGTTGGGCTATATGTACCTTTGATTATTTTTTCCTGTTAGTAAGTACTTGCTTACCATCCAGGGACAAAGCAAAATATTATTACTATAGAAATTAGGTGATAAAAATTGTTGCCCATTACTGATATTAGTCTTTTTAAAACTTGTCATCTCTTTTGAAATTTTCAGAAAACTGTCTCAAATAAGATCAAATGCAAACTGTGACCAGCATGCCAAGACTGTGTGTACATGCTCTATTAGAAAACTCTCTTAAGCTAGAGTATTCTATCATTCCTGCATGGAATAATGCTCATGAGATAATTAGGAGGTATACAAACTAATGATAAATGTTGGCTTTTTTAAATGGGTTTTGATGAAATTATCATAATCTGATTATGCAGCCTCCAAGAACCTCTCCCAAGCTCTGTTTTTTTCCTGGTTGGATACAATCTGTGACTGTCAGTGGCCAGAACAGCCTGAGCATGAGGATTTATGGAGGTCTGCTGCTGCCAGCAATCACTGCTCCCTGAAATATAAATATTCATGAGGAAGAGCACATAGTCTGCTCTAGCAGGGGTAGCCCCAAAACACCAAAAGGAGGAAACAACCTTCGAGTTGGAAAGTAAATTGCTATTTGCTTTAACCATGGCAGAGTAGAGTTTTTAGGGTTTAAGACTCAAATAGGTCTGAATTCCAGTCCTTGCCCTTTACTTTCCTTATCCCTGTAGTAAGTGACTTAAATCCACTGAACAGACTGAAAGAGCAACACTTAGAAAGCACCAAGAAGAACCCTCACCACAGAGAAAGCCCAGCGTCTTCATCATACCACGGGTGTTGCTATTCAGCTTACTACTGTGGGTTACTAACGTCTTGGGACATGATTTCACATAACCTTATTATTGGAACTTTTAATACCAAGTCTTTGGAAGTCTCTAGGAGATGAATGGAATCCGGATTTCTGCAAATTGATGCTTAAACTTGATGATGGTGTACAATTTTATAATAATCCTGCAATGAATTAATAGTTACCTGCATTTTATAAAGACATGAAAACTCTTAGGGACTAGACTACAAGCATCATCATGTTGTTCAAGGTCAGCTAAATTCTGTTGTCATACTAAAATAAAATGCTAGGTCACATGAGAGTGAAATCAAGTCTTTGATAGGTCCACAGAACTATGAAGAGATACAATAATATTACATTGGTACCAGTTTGAACTGTTACAATAAAATACCTCAGACAAGGCAATATTTCAATAACAGACATTTCTTTCCTACATTGTTAGAGACTGTGCAGCCCCAAATCTATCAGTAGAGCCAATGTCTGCTGAAAGGGTGTCTCTGCTTTATATACATCACCTTGCTGTTTGTCACATAGTAGAAAAAGTAACTAGATCACCTTAGGCCTCTTTTATAAAGATAATGGTCCCATACATGAAGAATGTCCTTATAGCATAATTACATGCTAATAAGTACCCACCCACAAATATCATTTCTTTCAAGATAAGTTTGCAACACACAAAATTTAAGGGGATAGCATTGACCATGGCAATTTCTACATCATTTATGGTGGTTTCGATTGTGACAGCATTTTGTGTGCTGAGCGTCTCTGTATAACAATCAAGCTAAAAGGGAACATCACTCATATTTGCTGCTGAGTAACCTAAAGCAATAATCTCTTCTATTGTGTCATAAGGCAAGCTAGGATCACAACCAGGATCAATGTTCAGGAGTCCTAACTCCTGGGACTTGAATATTAACAGTATATTCTAACCTTACCTGGAGAGTGTTGGTTGTGTTTAGACCAAATGTATTTAGAAAATATCAATAAATAACTCAGTAAAACACCTCAGTTTCTTTGTTTCAGTACCTTCCAAAGGGCTAAAGGAGTTGGCTTTGGTATTGAATCTGTCAGCAGAGTAATTTATGTATTTCCCCCAAATTTTAATACCAAAAAGAAAACGCTTCTCTTAGTGTCTCATGAGACATGGCACACACTTTAGAGATGACCTCTGTCCAGGCATGCTGTCAACACTTATAAAATGCTAACTATTAGGAACCCTCCCTCTCTTATCAATTGGAAAGGTAGAAAAAGAACAGTTGCTTCCCCAAGTGCTCAGCATCTGGTGTGGGATTCCTCCTTCCCTGTTCTTTGGTGCAGCAAAAGCATTCACCAGGCTGGGTGTTCTGTTCACTTGTCCTCTTCTTTTCCTCTAGCTCTCCCATACACAATAAACAAACCACGCTCTTTTTTCCTGATCAGTATTCCACCTCAGACGAATCATCCTCCCCATCTTCCCACGTCTGTGAAATGCATGCCTCTTTATACAAAGATAAAGGCGGTTTCTATTCTCACCGCAGATTGCCTGCCTTTTGAAATACATTTTGTGGTCCATTCAGTCCATTTCCAGAGTATGAAAAGAACAGCGCATGGTAATTAAGAGCAGTCGCTGCGCACGCAGCGGTATAGACATAATGGCTGGGATTATGGGCCCAATTTTCCCCACGTGCTTACTAGCAGATGCATTCACTTTGAGCCATACACCACACTGCACGGCTGGGTTTGAGGCATCATAATTTGCTGGCCTATGTTTTACATTTCCAGAGACTCCCTCCCTCCTCTTTCTTTAGTACCAAAGACCATCTGATTAGAGGAGACACTGTGGTCAGCATAGTATACACACCTTTCTTTCGAAATAATGTTCTAACACTTGATTCTATGGCATTGTGTATTTATTCATTCATTTATTTTATTGATTTGGATTTTTTGAGACAAGTTTTATATTGTAAATCAGGCATGCTTCTAATTTGTAACAATCCTCTTTTCTTCACCTTTCAAGTGCACCATGCCTGGCTTCACTCATAATTTTGTAATTTGCATCTCCAATGAAAGTATTTTAAGGCAATAGAGCCTATCTTTCATTAATTGACAAAGTGAGAAAGGCCAGTAGAAATGAAGTCCACGCCATTGGGCAGATTTGGGGAGAGGGGATGATCTCAGATTTAGCTCTTTACAAAGACAATGTTTTCAGCAACCCCAAAAAGAAAGAGTAGGTAGGATCTTAAGGTCCAGATTCAAGTTCTAGCCTCATTATAAATTGTGTCCTCTTAATGAAATGACAAATTTTCCATGCATTTCTATTTCTACACCTGTCAGAGTGGGGGCAATTCTTGCCATTCCTTGCCATTTTAGGGGTCAATTGAACTGCCTCAGATTTGTACTAGACAATAGCAACTAAAAGTATGCGTGTATTTGAAATGATTCCATTCAATGCTCATGTTGTTCATTTTGTTTTGTTTAATTTTTAATTAAATTTATGTACAGGGAATGTTCTAGGAAGGTGAAGAAGGGGTATATACACATAGGGCATGCAGAAGTTAGAGAACAACTTGAAGAGTCAGTGTTCGCTTTCCAGTATGTGGTTCCCAGGTATTTAGTTCAGGTCAGCTCAGCAGCCAGGACCTTCAGCTTCTCAACCATCTCACTAGCTCCAGAGTCTTGTTTTTGATCCATAGTCTCCCTACAGGGCTCAGCCTAGCTTTGATCTCACCACTTAATCTGGAATTATGAGCCTATGTTGCCTCATCAACTTTTAGTAGTTTCAATTGCAACTAAAGGCAATAAATTTAGTTGCTTTCCCATTATAACATAACAAAAACTAATCTAAGTTTAAAACAGTATTGAGCTGAGCTGTTTTGAGTATAATTTACAAAATTCTAATATTGGTCATGTGATTTAATACCAAGAAATTGATATATGCAAACATGTCCATTCATACAAAATATATTAATCAAAGTGATCACAACCTGAAAAGGCAAGAAAGACCATGCTATCTAGTCTGGTGACACAGGTACCTATCCTCTCTTATTTTCATTAAAGATGAAAACCTCAAGCCAGGGCTGGAGAGACAGCTCAGTGGGTATAAGTACTTGTCACACATCCATGAGGACTTCAGTTCAGATCCCAAGAACTCATGTCAAAACAGGGCATGGCTGGGCACATGTGTAAGGCCAGTACTGGGCAAGCTGTGACAGATGGATCCTGGATGGGGGTTTAAAAGCTCCAATTTCATTGAGAGACTCTATCCCTAAAATAAAGTGTAGAGTTTGGGATACTGCACAATGGATAAAATTCTTTCTGACGAACATGAGAACCAAAGTTCAGTTCCTCAGCACCCACATAAAATTACAAGCAAGTACAGCAGCCTGCCTATAATGCCAGCCTTAAAAGGCAGAGACAGAGAACCCATAAAGCAAGTTGGCTATCCAGACTAAGTCAGCAAACTCTGATTTCATGAGAGAGATCCTTCTCAATACATGAGATAGAGAGGTTAAGAGATATGTCTTATATTAACATCTGGCTTCTATGCACTTACATCGACGTGGGTGAATACAATCATATACACATGTGCATACAAGCTGCATTAGTCAGGGTTCTTTAGAGTAACATAATTTATAGAATGAATCTCTCTACATACATGGAAAGGGGATTTATTAGAAAGACTTACAGGCTTCAGTGCTGCTAATCCAACAATAGTTGGATGCGAATGGAAAGTCCAAGAATCTAGTAGGTATTCAGTCCAGGAGGTTGGATGTCTAAAATGATCTTCAGTATTCACTAAAATCCTGAAAAAGTAGGCTCTAATGGCAGTAGAGGAATGGACTTGCTAATAAGGTTAGGGCAAGCACACAAATGGCAAAAGCTTCCTTCTCTGCAGAACTAAATAGAGAATTTTCAATAGAGGAGTCTGAAATGGCTGAGAGGCACTTGAGAAAGTGCTCAGCATCCCTAGCCATCTGGGAAATGCAAATCAAAACAACTCTGAGATACCATCTTACTCCTGTCAGAATGGCTAAAATCAAAAACACCAACGATGACAATTTATGCTGGAGAGGACGTGGTGAAAGGGGAACACTCCTCCATTGCTGGTGGGAGTGCCAACTTGTACAGCCACTTTGGAAATCAGTATGGAGATTCCTCAGAAAAATGGGAATAAACCTACCACAAGACTCAGCAACTCCACTCTTAGGCATATATCCAAAAGATGTCCATTCATACAACAAGGATGTCTGTTCCACTATGTTTATAGCGGCATTATTTGTAATAGTCAGAACTTGGAAGCAACCTAGATGCCCCTCAACTGAAGAGTAGATAGAGAAAATGTGGTACATTTACACAATGGAGTACTATTCAGCAGAAAAAACAATGGAATCCTGAGATTTGCAGGCAAATGGATGACACTAGAAGAAACCATCCTGAGTGAGGTAACACAGTCACAAAAAGAGAAACATGGCATGTACTCTCTCATATATGGTTTTAGACATAGATCTGGGGAGTGCCAGCCTTCAATCGCATGGCCAGAGAGTCTGGGAAACAGAACCTTCATTCAGTAGCTGATGGAAGAGACAGACTCCCATGGCTATGCACTGAGCTGAACTCAAGAAAGCCAGTAACAGAGAGGGAGGACTGATGGCCAAAGGGATTAAGACTGGGCTGGTTTAACCCCCAGAAACAGCTGACCTGACAAGGGTTAACTCTTGAATCCCAGGCGGATGCCTGGGAATCCAGCATGGGACTGATCATGACACCCTGAATGGGGTTGTCAGTGAGGAGGCCTAGGTAATCTATTGAGCCTTGGGCAGTAGATCAGTATTTATCCTGGGTATACAAATGGACTTTAGACTCCCATCCAACAATGTGAGATGCACTCTCACCCTGAACTCTTGGGGGAGGGTCTAGGCCCTGCCCTGGATGAAATGACAGACTGTGGACACCCCCATGGAGGGCTTCACCCTCCCTGGGGAAATAAGGGGATAGTAGGGGGGTGGCAGGAGGGCACAGGAGGAGGGGAGGGAAAGGGAGAGGGACCTGGAACTGACTTGTGAAGCAACCTTGTTTCTAATCTAAATTTAAACTGAAAAATAAATTAAAAAAACAAAAACAAACAAAAAAAGCTTCCTTCCTCCATGTCTTTATATAGGCTTCCAGCAGTAAGTGTGGCCCAGATTACAGGTATGCCTGCCAGACCCAGACTAAAGGAATGTGTTTTCTATTTGGGGGCTTTAATTAATTCCAGATGTAGTCAACTTCATAACCAAGAATAGCCATCACACATGCAAATATCATATACACATAAATAGCACACAGAGACACAAAAACACTCATATGCCACCACCTGATTCTCACAGAAACATGCTGAGTGCACAGGAAGGCAAGATACTCAAGAAACTGAATTCCTCCTTCCATAGCTGTTGCCTGTTTATGTCAGTCCCTAGTTTGTCTCTGGCTTGTTTTTCTCAAGGTATAAGAAAGATTTTCAATTTCATGACAAAAAAGTGTTTGCTCCTTACTCATGAAGTTTCTACTTTTATGAGGCAGCTTGTAGGTAGGTGGGATGAAGACCCTGTATTTTGGGATGGGGGGATCTTCTGGCACCATGGTCTGCAGTAAAATGATTACAAGGGCAGAGTAACCCAATTGTGTGTCTGAACCGAAGTTTCTCCATCTGTAAATGAGGATATTAATGGCAACATCATGGGATATTTGGGGATTAATTGATTTATGAATGAGTGATCACTGTACCAATATAAATCATTGTAACATGACCATTATTTAGTGTATATTAAGACTAAAGATCCTCTAATCTTTCAAATAACTATTCTTTCTCCTCTTTTTCTCCTGGGGTGGTTAGATGTCTAATTTATCCTGGAAGACCAGAATGCATTGAGCCTGTGTATGTGTCATGGTGTGTCCTAGGATGTGAGTGTTCACACTTAGTTATCAGAACAGCTTTCAGAGGTTGGGTGCTGGGTCAGCTGTCCTTCCCAGAGCCCTGTTTCTTCCTCTGGTGTCATTCTGCCTCTTTAGAGAGAGAAAGCCAGAGGAGCTGTCATACACCACCTGTCATCTCTCTAGATTTAGACATGAAAATTGATTCAAAATAGGAGAAAGAAAATGAGCTCTTCTCATCTTCGGTCCTCATCTTTGAATGGCCTCCTGTCTTTAAGGAGCCATCAAAGATATAACAGGAAAGAAAGCCTCACACACTGAGATCTTAAAAGATAACCTGCATTTTAGAAGGGGTAGATTTCTCAGGATCTCCTCTCAACTGTCTAATTATTAAGTAATTATTACTTATAAAAGTAAAATGTGTTCTTCACACAGTGCACATTGTCATATTTTGAAAGCCTCTACTGTCTTCTTCACAAAGTGCTTTAGTCTGTCAAGACACAGTTTCCTCACATGATACTGACACGGGTCACTGAGGCACCTACAGCCTTAATGTCACGTGAGTTAGCACCTCTTTATAATTTAACAGTGTCTGTTTCTCCCAAAGAAGATGGAGTGACAAAGAAAATCAGCAACCACACAGAGAAGAGGGGGATAATCGTGCTACTAATGTAGATGAAATAATTACTATAATTGAGCAATAAATAGCATCACAATTTATCTGGAACTTTAATTAATTATTCTTTGGTTGGTATGTATTTTCTCATTGCTCTCATTCTAGTTTTGAGCATCCATGATAAGGAGGAACAGTTTTACACAGAGAAGGGACCTCTTGCTAAATCAGTCTGTGCTTCCTGTGTTAGTGGAGTTTGCACACCTGAGAAGTCAAAACTGGAAAGCAGCATGCATCCCATTGCCTCTGGCATGGAGGGCCGGAGGTCTGAGACTCCTTCAGTCTCCGGTGACTCTGTGCCCTTTTCTTTCTGCTTAGGTTCTTGCTTATATCTGCCACCCTTCCACTTCACATGATTGCTGGCTCATTTTTTCAGGTTGATTTAAAAATCAATCCTGTCTGAATGAATGAGTTATGGGCAGGATTATATGGCACAACCAGCTGTAGGTATTTTTCACACCTGTATCCATTCACACATCCCTTTATTACACAAATGTTTGTACATTTCCACTATGTGTCAGTTCTAGACAAGGCACAAGGGATCATCCACATCTTAGGGAACACTCACAGGCAGTCTTAGAGTATCTAGTATCAATGCTCTTGACATTTGGGCATGGGTTCTAGTAGCTATCATGTGCATAGCAAAACCCTCAACCACACCAAGTTCTAGTAACATCCCCTCCCCCAATCAAGGCATTCAAATATGTCATTAGACATTATCAGGAAGATGTCCTCAGCAGGACAAATCCCTGCCATCTGAGAGCCACTGTCATGAGACTGTAGTCCATGGAGTAGGGAGTGATATGATGCCACCAACTCTAGGACACAATACAGTATAATTCTGTGATTAAGAGCTACTTAGATGGCGACTTTATAGCCTTGTGACAAAGAGACAATGACTTAATCTCTCTGGACTTCAGTTTCCTATGTGTAAAGTTTGGAAAAGAATACAATCTAAGGAGGAGAGTGGTGTGAGGCAGTAGGCTATTTGCATATCTGTCTCCATTTTAGTGGGTAATCCTCTTCAGGATAAGAACCTGCCTGACTAGCTCTATTTGCATATCTGTCTCCATTTTAGTGGGTAATCCTCTTCAGGATAAGAACCTGCATGACTAGCTCTTTTTCTAGTCTCATAACACCTCCACACAGACTTCAGTGCTAAGAAAGGAATGTGATATGCTTAATTCAAGCCTTCGTTTTGGTGTCTACTCACAGAACTAAGCCATGCCTCTCCTGAACGCCAGGCCTGTCTGTCAGTGCACAGACAACAGCTGAGAGGACTGTTGGAGACTATCTAGAGCTCCTCCATTGAATGGTAGCACATATTCCCAAATAAATGTCTAACCCTAAGGATACATGCCAGACTGGAGGCAGAGGAAACTTTCACATTCCATGTTTCCCCACATAGAGAGGACACTCTAAGTGATCTCCCTAACCCAGGGAGAACCTAAGGCTCAGACAGTATCTGTCCCATGCCGACCTGTGCTCTAATTCACCAGACACACTCCCCTTGACCTGCATAATGGGAAGAATATATACATGCACATCAGGTTCCTATGGTTACCAGCAGTGTCTGCCCATTGTGCTACCTGCAAAGTCTGTGGGAGTCCTCAGAAGGTCTGATGACAACATGGCAGGATGTCTATTCCTCTTAGGCAGCTGTCCATCCCACCTCACAGCTGTGTCACTTCGCCTATACTGGGATTCATCAGCCTGCCATGAACTTGTTCACATTCTCAGGAACAGGGTCTCTCGTTTAGGCTACTATTTCTGTGAAAAACATTGCAACCAATACCAACTTGGGGATAATCATAATTATTTCTCATTAACAACCTGTAGTCTGCCATGCCCAGAAATCAGGGTGGGAACTCAAGGCAGAACACTAGAGGCAGGAACTGAGGCAGAGGCCATGGATGTTACTCACTGGCTTGCTCAGCCTGCTTCCATGTAGCACCCAGGACCACCAGCCCAGGGAAAGCATCACCTACATGGGCTGGTTCCTACCAGATCAGTCACTAATTAACAAACTGCCCTACTGCATCATCATACCACAACATTTTCACAGTTGAGGTTCCCTCCTCTCAGATGCCTCTAGATTTTGTCAAGTTGACAAAAAACTAATCGGCACAGAGTTTAACTTCTTCAAAATTCTACTACTATAATTTAGAAACCTATTTTCTCCCTGACATTCTCCTCTCCCTGATGTCTGCCTCACACGCTGCTTTCTTCCTACATGTCCCTGAATCTCACTATCGAGGTACAACAAATTCTAACAGTTTATGAATTCTTGTGGGGGTTATAGTCTATTTTCTTGGCATGCCTCCCCTGTCTTCCTAGAGATTATTTAGCCATCTTACAGCTGGCCTGTTACCTCCTCCTATATGATGACTAGGCATGGTAAATGGCCCACTAGAGGTGCCTACTGCTTATCATGCTCTATAGGGTTCCAGAGCCCACCCTTTTAACCCCTTATGCCTATTCTACTCTCTAGACTATGGTGGGATACGGAGGTCCCTCTGGTCCTTGCAGTCTGAGAAACTTCCCCATGCCCGCCCTCAGGCCCGCCCATGTACTGCTCTTCAACAGTTCTCTGCTCAGATTAACCCTTATCTACTCCAGTCAATTACAGATTTGAGAAATTCTTTTTCAAATGCCCCTCAGTTTACCCTGTAGGATACAGCTGTCCATCACCTCCAGCTTCTCTTCTCTCCTTGTCAGCATTCCGTTCTCTCACATACATATCCTCTTTTTATATCATGAAGAGCAGCTTCAGCCAGTCCTCAGGACACTTGGAGATAAGGTACCAATCTCTCCAAGAAATTTTCACCATGAACAGAATAATCAGATCACTGCCCACTTTGGTGGGTCCCTCTCTCTAGCAGAATTATTTCCCCGCTGCTAAGAAAATATAGCTTGCCTCCATTTTAGTACCTGTATTCCCCACTCCTAGAATATGGTGAAACCCAAAATAAGTGGTAAGAATCATCACAAATGCTTGTAGGTCAGTCTTTTTGTGCTATTCCCTCTGAGGTCAAAGACATCCTGTGTTCCTCTACAGAGCCCTTTGCCTCCTGAAGGAGGGTTTGGTCACATACTGTCTCTATAGCAGGGAAAAATTACAATGGAAAGGAAAACTGACACATTGAGAACACACAGCTAGTAGAATGAAAATGGCTCTTTGGTGAGTCAAGAGAGATAAAGTCAGGAAACACAGGCCAGCTTAGGAGAAGATCATATGGAGTGGCAAGAGATCAAAGCTGTAAAGAGCCTGTCAGTCCTGGTGGCCAGTGGCTCTCTGACAAGCAGACTAACCTACTGTGCTTTGGTTGTTTCAAGATCCATAAAATGATCAGAACAGGGCATCTTAGTTTGTCCAGGAAACAGAATGCTGGAGCATCACATTTGCTGTCTTTCCTAGAGTGTTTTTTAGAGAACTGAGTCAGGAGGGAAAGGACAGGCATAGACACAGTTATTGGTTTAGACACTTGTGCTGGGCCTGTGCTAGTACTGTAGAGCTGCACTGAATTATCTATGAGATACTACAATGAAATGATGTTGATACCTCAAGTTTCAGTCTAAGACTGAGGATGGGGAAGCAGCAAAGAGCAAAGAGAAGACATCCAAGCAAGAATTCCAGCAAGAGCCTGAAGACCAAGAAAAGGAGAGGAAAGGATGGTGAGAAGGAGAGAGGGAAAGAAGGAGAGAGGGAGGGAGAACACCAAGCCATCCTCAGAGAGATTTGAACACATCCCTCTATTTGGCCCACAAATATGGTAACTTGACTCTGAACTAATTAATTATGCTACTGCAAATAATTATCTAATAGTCTCCCTCCTCCTCCCCCACCTTAATCCCTATTCTCCTCCCCCTTAAAAAATTTAGACTCATCAAGAAAGGGAGCATGAAGGAGCCATGATGCTATTATCCACCAGAATGTCACTCATCTCCATCACAGGCTTCCAGCCCAGGGCTATCATTCAGTCAACCTCTCCTATATGGCTAATTGGCTGTGAATGGGTGAAGAAAGGTCTATTGTACAGTATAGCTTCTTGAAGTGGAAATTCTTGACAGAGCATGTAACCATGTGTTCTCTTGAGTACAAATGACCGAGACAAGGGAGACAAAACCACTCCACAGCTGACATGTAGAGCAGTACAAATGAGCAGATGCTGTCCCTTCCACCATCTGTCAGAAATTTGTTGAAAGAATATGCAGCTCTGCTAACCATGGTTTACCTGCATCCTATCCTGGACTTGTGAAGTGTGGCTGTGATTTTATAGGACATTATGTGATACTTCACAGTAGAATCATGACAGTTCAGGAGAAGTAAGGGTCACCCTGTCTTAGTCCAAAATGACTCAGCTGAAAAGTCTGAATTTCCTGTGAGGGGACGATCACAGGGATTAGCAACGTTGTCAACACCATTAAGGCAGTTTGGCCACACTATTTCAGTCTTGATATTTGCTACACTACCTCAGATCTATACAACCACAAATTTAGTATGTGCACTGCAAATGATCAATGATGACGATGACATGACCCATAATTCATCACCTCCTGTGGACTCCATTTCTCCGTCCAAGCCAGTTGGGTACCATTCATTTCTTCCTTATTTCCCTAACAGGGCTTCCCCATCACTTCATTAATCCCTGGGCTCAGGATGCATCTCTACTCACTAGACCATAAGGTCCCTGATGACATAGGCCATTTCTGATCTACTTCTCGATTCCCCAGTGTTTAACACTGAACTTGGCACACAGTAAAAACACTCCTCTCTCTCTCTCTCTCTCTCTCTCTCTCTCTCTCTCTCTCTCTCTCTCTCTCTCTCTCTCTCTCCTTCCCCCTCTCTCTGAGAGAATGATGAAATCCATGAAGTAATCAAGTGAGATCATGACTGAAATAGACTTTGTTACTTAAGCCCTGCCAAATAGTTCCTTTACTGACCCCATTACAGGGGCCTCGAAAGAGTGCACCATGTATAGCACATTTATTTCCAGTGAATATATGTTCTGGTACAAACAAGTTGTCATGACTCCATCCATAGAGGAGAGAAGGAAAGAAAAAAACCCAAATAAAGCTAAATGGGTCACAACAGGGGAGGTATTTTCATTTCACTGTATTTATTCATGTCTTACATCTACTACAAATGAAAATGAAGCCACAAGTCTTGGGACTTTCTACACAATGGTTGCAGGTTATTGTTTTTCATTAATAAAGAATTATAAAGCAAAATGAAGTGACAAGGTGTGGGAAGAAAGTGTAGCTCTGATATATGTCATTCTGTTACCAGTGAGTTTGTCATCAACAATAACAAAGGAAAACCCATATTTGAAGACCACGAGAATTGAGTTCTGTGTTGCTTTGACACCAGCTTGCTGGGTTACGAACAAGGGATATGAATATGCTCTCTTGGATTTTGGAAAGATTCCCCTATGGTCCAGGCTACCTTCAAACTTCCTGTGTAGCTGAAGATGACCATGAATTCCTAATTCTCTGGCCTCCATCCCCTGCTGGGATTGCAAAGAATGTACCATATGCCTGGTCTCAGAGGCCCTCAGATTCTTAGTCACATAACAGGAATGGACAAGAACAGATCATTTTGCTAGCTCCTTCTACACTCTTAACTTTGGCCTTTGCTTCTTAGATGCCCCCTTGGAGTTAAGAATCTGCAAAGTGAAAACTCAAAAGCCAACACCCTACCACTAAACTCCATCACCCTTGCTCCTGCTGTGGGCTCTGTGAGTAACTGCCTTAAGAGAAAATCCTTCTGTTCCCTTTGATCTAATAATATAAGCAGCTGCTTTATTAAAAAATAAAATTGCTAGCATTTATGGAGACCTTTGTTGTCAGGGGTTATGCTAAGTACCTGTTATGCATTATTTCATTCATCTTTGCATCCATCCCATGAGGTAAAGCCTGTGCCAATCCCTGGGAGAGATTTATATATGGGGAAATTCAGATTAGAAATTAAGAATGCAAAAGAGCCAGACCATGCCTACAACCTCAGCTTAGAATCTGTATTTGCACAAAGCTGATTCCTCTGTATTGTTATGTTTGAAAGTCCCTCCCACACAGTCTCTTCTAGTTCATTTTGATTCATCCTACATTAATTCAATCATTGTAACCCATTCTGAAAACATTGATGTTCATATATCCCTACTTATAAGGTGCTTAAATTTTAATTATATTCTATTTACTAACTTATGAGGCACATTGCATGCATGTGAACCGCAGAGTACAGGTGCAAGTTAGAAGAAACCTTTCGGGAGCCAGAGGTTTCCTCTTTCTACCATAGAGGTCCGGGTATCAAATTCAGGTTATCAGGCTTAGCAGCAGGTATCTTTACCCACTAAGCCATTTCAAGATTCTTTATATCTGTACATTGTTCATAATTCAGACAGAAATACATTCTAATGAAATGAAAATAACTTATCTCTTGCTTCAAGGGCATGAATTTTCCAGAGTGGGCTCTTGGACCTTTCTCTGCCACTTCCTGGTCATGGTACCTTTGAAAACATGCGCCTTGCCCAAGTTTTTATTTTATAGCAATTCACAATTTCCCATGGACATCCCTAAGCTCAGCATACAGTGGCTTTGCATTACTATGTACACACACAAGCATTTATTATACACCATAGCTCAAGTTTTACACTTTGAGGTATAACAGCAAAATTGGTGTCAGCTGGTCTGTTCTTCTCTACTGTTTCCTAGATCTGTTTTTTTTTATTTTTACTAAAATAAATTATGTGTTAGAAACATGCATGCATGCTTCACATGTCAGTTCCAGGTCCCTCTCCCACCCCTCCTCCCTTGCCCCTCCACCAACCCTTCCTCAGACCCCCCTCCCAATTCCCACATCATTCCCCAGAGAGGGTGAGGCCCTCCTTGGGGAGATCTTCAGAGTCTGTCATTTCATCCAGGGCAGGACCTAGGCCCTTCCCCATGTGTCCAGGCTGAGAGAGCATCCCTCCACATGGAATGGGCTCCCAAAGTTCATTCGTACATCATGTAAACACTGATCTACTACTACCCAAGGCTCCAGAGATTTCTGAGGCCTCTTCACTGAACTGCATTCATGGAGTCTGGATCAGCCCCGTTGGCCTCTCAGGCATCAGTTCAAGAGCTCCCCCTTGTCTGGTCAGCTGTCTTTGTGGGTTTCACCAGCACGGTCTTGACACCTTTGCTTATCACTCCTCCATCTCTGTCACTGGGTTCCAGGAGTTCAGTTCAGTGTTTATCTATGGGTATCTGTCTCTGCTTCCATCAGTCTCTGGATGAAGGTTCTAGGATGGCGTATAAGGTAGTCATCAACTTTATCATCAGGTAGGGGGTATTAATGTAGTCTCTCCGCTATTGCTTAGTTTACCAGTTGGTGTTATCCTTGTAGATCTCTGGAAATCTCACTAGTGTTAGCTCTCTCCTCAAACCTATAATGACTCCATCTATTATGGTATCTTTCATCCTGTTCTCTTTTATTCTTACCTAGACTCAACCTTCCTGTTCCCCCATGCCTTCTCCTCCCCTCCTCTTATTCCCCTCTCCTTTTTCTGGTTCCCTCTCCCCTCCCCCCTCCCCCAATGTTCCCAATCTGCTCAGGAGATCTTGTCTCATTCCACTTCTCCGGGGTATCATGCATCTCTCTTGGGGACCTCCCTGTTTCCCAGACTCGCTGGCACTGGGATTATAGATCTGTTTTCACCTCAAGATTTAGCAACATTGGGTTAAAATGTTCTTTTGTTTGTTTGCTTTTTCTTGTCCTAGTAAATTGAGGGCTCTCATCTTTTGACTTATCAGATGATCTATTTCTATTTGGTGTGTTGATAACATTGCTCTCATATATTGGGGCCATTATTAAACCCAGTAAGAGCTGCTTGAATGCAAACACTGGGTTACTGTGACTCTTGATCTGGTAAGTGAGGAGGACATTGAGGGTTCAAAGGGCAAGCAGCATATACATGCTTGCAAAGATGGTTCCTGTGGGTGGGTGGGGAGTGTTTCCAGGCAACTGGCTGAGGTTTTTTACTAACTGGATAGAAATTTGGGGTAGGAGAGGAGAAAGAACCTCATCTGAATCCTTGACCTCTCTGTGACCTGACACTGATGTCATGGTTTGGGTAAAAAAATGTAGCCAGTAGGCTAGTGTATTTGAATACTTGGATACCAGTTGGTGGTGCTGTGCAGGAAGGCTATGGAACCTTTAGGAGATGGAGTTTTGGTGGAGGAAATGTGTCACTGAGAATGGACTTTGAAATCCTCTGCTGTGACCAGAATCTATGGGTTCCCTTCTCTGGCTCATCACAGTGGTTTATCACTCTTGAACTTCAGTTCCCAATTCTTTTACCTTTCCTTACTATAGAAGCTGTTCCTGCCCTATAGTTCCAGCAATTTCTCAGATGCTTCTCATAGCCATCGCCACTGCCACCAGGCCAACTGTTGCCACTACTTTCTGCCACTACTGCCACATAGTCCACTGTTGTTGGTGGAATGGTCACTGCCACTGCTGTCTCCCGCTGCCATTCCTGCTGCATCCCCTGCCATTGCCGAGGTTATTGCTATGGGTCTGCAATGTCCTCTTTTCCCCCACACAATTCCTGCCTCTGCTTTTCACCAAGGCTCTTCTCTTGCTGCAGCACCCATCTTTGCTGCTGCTGCCACTATCAACCATTGTTTCCGGTTTTGTGTTAGTAGCTCAGGCCACTCTAAGTATAGAGATCATTGGACCAAATGTTGCAGAGCTGGGGGTGTGGCAGAGCCACAGTGGTCTTCATCTGACTCATAAGAGACAGAAAATCTGCGTTAAAAAACGGGCATTTGAACCAAGGACAGCAGACCTACTTGCAAATGAATGCAGTGGGTCACAGGGGAAGCGTCTTGGGAGTTTATAGTGTATATAGAACCTCAAATCCTTTTCCTGTCAACTCCCTGCCTCTGGAACATAATGTAGCCTGACTAGTCACCTCATGTGCCTGCTGCTCTGCCTTCTCTTTCATGATAAACTGTGTCCCTCCTTAAACTGTAAGTCAAGATAAAACCTTCCTCCCTTTAGATACTTCCTGCAGGATGCTTACTAGTCATAGTAATAAGAAATATACACAGGAAAAATATATGCATGCATACCAATAGTGCCTAGAACCACAGTCCAGGTAGTAGTTAGCTACACAGTCCCTCTCTTTTGCTTATCCCTGTAGAAAATTTTAGGTGACTTATCATGATAAATCACACCAGTCACATGCCCTGAATCTCAGTTTTAGTACTGAGTGCCTGATCCTTTAGTTGACATAACATAGTATCTCCTAGTCCTGGATGATGAGCAGAGCTTTTGCATTGCCTGGATCTGTTCAGGTAGCCAGTGCACTGTAAGAAAAAGAATCTGAGCTATCTGTGAATAAAGGAGAGTCTGAAGCCCTACTGGAGTGTGACAAGCTCAGGTCATGTGTGCATCTCTTCAATCACAGCTCGAGCCCACAGAAAAGTGTACTTTCCTGTCTCTTTCTGTCCTGCCACAGCAGGACAAGGGAGTCCTGGAGAGCGTTGCCTTGGTAGCCACATAGTGTGAATTTCCATCGTGGCTTTACTAGCTGTGAGACCCTGGGCTGGTTATTAAAGCTCTGTGCATCTCAAATTCCTCTCCAGAAGACCAGGGCTAATCATGGATGACCTCGCAGGCATGCTGTGAGGATGAGTGATGCCCAGGGTGCAAGCATGCCTGAGGTACAAATGTCAAAATGCCAGGCACCAGGAACTCAAGACTGTTACCTACTCTCTGTATCCTTCAAATGTAACTCAACCAGATAGTCTTGATTTTCAATCTCCTTTCTTTCATTTCTCTTTGTGTAATCTGAGGAAGTCATAATGTTGGGTTTTTCTTACTCTGGTCCCTCATAGTAAAAAGGAGGTCAGAAAAACTATCTTTGTCAGTTATTTATGAGGAGTAGGGGATACTTGAAAAGCTTGGGAGGTATGGTCCCAATATTCTGCCATAAAATGTCAGCTTGTAATATTGCAGAAAACTATGCTCAGCCCTTACTTCTATATAGCCTTGTATGATCCCCTCTTTGCTGGGTCCTCCTTACCTTCTGAACCTCATTAGAGAGTCACAACAGAAAGTCTGTTTCTCCAAGGGGCTAGTAGCAGTCATGTAGCCAGGGTAAAGGGCTGGCATGGCCACTGGTCTTGGTCAGGTCTTGGTGTAATTGACCATTATCTCAATTTTGGTTCTTTGAACCTATAAAGTCCTTATTGTTTAAGAAGACAATTGAATTCTCACCATGTGGTAACTGGTCATGCCTAGCCAACTCAGGCCATATGTGGGGTGATCTTCCTGCCAGACTCACTGGTCCTATAATCTTGAGACATCTTACTGAATCTTACTAAGTGTCTCAACAAAACACTAATAGCCTGAGAAGAATTTTACAAGTGATTAACATATATTTGGAGGGTCTGATCAGAAACCTGACCCAAACCTTTAAACAGAACAAACATGTAAAAAACAATGGCAGAGAATTCAAGTTTAGTCCTACCCCTAGTTACCTGTAGCCATCTGCAAGCCCAACCAAAATCAGGGCTATTTAGGGACAGCATCCTTCAGGACTTTCTATAGAACTAGAAAGAAAATATGGTATCACATGGGAAAGTACAATTCTTTATTTGTTGAGTACCCATTATGACCCAGATATAAACCAAAAACTTGTTAGGTAGGGTTAGTTGTACCATGTACAGTCCTGAAAAATTCATTCTTGCTATCTCAATCTTCAAAGTCAACAATGCAGGCACCATTAGCCTTGTTTTGCAGACAATGTAATTAAGACTCAGAACAATCAGATCAAAAGCTTAACCAAGGTACTGGAGAGGCTGCTCAGAGGTTGAAAGCACTGACTGCTCTTCCGTAGGACCCGGGTTCAGTTCCCAGCACCCACATGGCAGCTCACACCTGCCTGTAACTTCAAGACCTGACACCATCTTATATCCTGTGCAGCCCCTGTCATGCTGTCATGCATGTGGTGCACAGATATACATGCATGCTAAAGACCGAAATACATAAAGTAATAAAAATAATTATAAAAATCTTAACTAGAAATAAGAAGTGACTAATATATCTGTTGCTTTTCTCACAGCCATGAAAAAATGTCTGGCTGAAACAATTTCAGGGAGGGGATATTTGCTTTTGCACATGGATTGAGAAGGTAGAGTCCATCTTGGCAGGAATGGCAAGTAAGGCAGCTGAACAAACTCCATTCCTGGTGGCAAGAACTTGAGATGCCACTTGGTCACATGTTGATAAATTGGGAAGGAGAGCTGAGGCTGAAATCTGAGGTGGCTGCCACATTAGCCAGCAGGAAGGATTGAACATTTCTGTTCAGTTAGGTCATGGCTCCTAAAGTTCCAAAAACAATCTCAAATAAGGCCACCTACCTGGAGGCAAGTAACCAAACAAATAAAACTATCAGGGATATTTCATGTTCAGTCTGAAAACTTAATAGATATATCATAGTACAGGTACAGATATACCAGGCTTTTAGGATCTTCTATTCATAAACTCACGCTGTTCCCTAGTGTTTTACAAAGATTTCTAGCATCAACAAGAAGGAATGGTTACATGGTACACTATTTGGCATGACCTTGAACTCTAGTTGTATTGTTGGGAAATTTTTAATGTGTTATATCAGGGGAAGGGAAAATGTCATCACTCATTTTCTGCCTTTAAATGATAAACTCAGACTCAATAAGGCTTTTAATCAGGCTCTATAGAGACAGTATGCCTCCATTTTCCCCCCAAATATATCTGAAAAATTGTCAACATGGTATTATTGACAATGTTCCTGTGTCTTGGCCATTTTTTAAAATTCTGTTTCTACATTCCTTTCTTTAAAAAAATGAAAAGCTAAGCAACAGATTTCTTTTTTTTTACATTTTATTTTTTTAAATTTAAATTTAAATTAGAAACAAGGTTGCTTCGCATGTCAATTCCAGGTCCCTCTCCGTTTCCCTCCCTTTCTTCCATGCCTTCACACCAACCCCCCCAATATCCCCTCATTTCCCCAGGGAGGATAAGGATCTCCATGGGGGTGTCTATACTCTGTCATTTCATCAAGTGCAGGACCTAGACCCTCCCCCAATAGTCCAGGGTGAGAGTGCATCTCTCTTTGTTGGATGGGAGCCCAAAGTCCATTTGTATACCCAGGATAAATACTGATCTACTGCCCAAGGCTCAATAGATTACCTAGGCCTCCTCACTGACACCCACATTCAGGGGGTCTTGATCAGTCTCATGCTGGATTCCCAGGCATCAGTCTGAGATTAAAGAGCTAAACCTTGTCAAGTTACCTGTTTCTGGGGGTTAAACTAGCCCAGTCTTAACCCCTTTGGTCATCAATCCTCACTCTATGTCACTGGATTTCTTGAGTTCAGCTCAGTACTTAGCCATGGGAGTCTGCCTCTGCTTCCATCAGCCACTGAATGAAGGTTCTGTTTCCCAGACTCGCTGGCCATAGGACTCCCTGGCACTCCCCAGATCTATGTCTAAAATCCATATATGAGAGAGTACATGCCATGTTTCTCTTTTTGTGACTGCGTTACCTCACTCAGGATGGTTTCTACTAGTGCCATCCATTTGCCTGCAAATTTCAGGATTCCATTGTTTTCTCTGCTGAATAGTACTCCATTGTGTAAATGTACCACATTTTCTCTATCTACTCTTCGGTTGAGGGGCATCTAGGTTGCTTCCAAGTTCTGGCTATTACAAATAATGCTGCTATGAACATAGTGAAACAGACATCCTTGTTGTATGAATGGGCATCTTTTGGATATATGCCTAAGAGTGGAGTTGCTGGGTCTTGTGGTAGGTTTATTCCCATTTTTCTGAGGAATCTCCATACTGATTTCCAAAGTAGCTGTACAAGTTGGCACTCCCACCAGCAATGGAGTGGTGCTCCCCTTTCACCACAACCTCTCCAGCATAAATTGTCATCGTTGGTGTTTTTGATTTTAGCCATTCTGACAGGAGAAAGATGGTATCTCAGAGTTGTTTTGATTTGCAATTCCCAGATAGCTAAGGATGTTGAGCACTTTCTCAAGTGCCTCTCAGCCATTCTAGACTCCTCTATTGAGAATTCTCTATTTAGTTCTGCAGCCCAGTTTTTAATTGGATCCGTTGGTGTTTTGGAGACTTGCTTCTTAAGATCTTTGCAAATTTCGGGGATCAGACCTCTGTTAGATGTGGGGTTAGTGAATATCTTTTCCCATTCTGTGGGCTGCATTTTTGTCTTGCCGACGGTGTCCTTTGCCTTACAGAAGCTTCTCAGTTTCAGGAGGTCCCATTTATTAATTCTTGACCTCACTGTCTGTGCTACTGGTTTTATGTTCAGGAAGCTGTCTCCTGTACCAATTCATTCAAGGGTACCAGCCACTTTGTCTTCTAAGAGGTTCAGTGTAGTTGGATTTATGTTGAGGTCTTTGATCCATTTGGACTTAAGTTTTGTGCATGGCGATAGACATGGATCTATCTGCATTCTTCTACATGCCAGCATCTAGTTATGGCAGCACCATTTGTTAAAGATACTTTCTTTTTTCCATTGTGTATTTTTGGCTTCTTTGTCGAAGATCAGATGTTCATACATGTATGGGTTAATATCAGCGTGTTCAATTCAATTCCATTGGTCTACCTGTCTATTTTTGTGCCAATACCAAACTGTTTTCAGGATTACAGCTCTATAATAGGGCTTGAGGTCAGGGATGGTGATGCCCCTAGATGTTGCTTTATTGATTAAGGTTATTTTGCCTATCCTGGGTCTTTTGTTTTTCCATAAAAATTGATTATTGTTCTGTCAATATCTGTAAAGAATTGTGCTGGTGTTTAAATGGGGATTGCATTGAATCTGTAGATTGCTTTAGGCAGGATTGCCATTTTTACTACATTGATCCTACCTGTCCAAGAACATGGGAGATCTTTCCCTTTTCTGAGGGCTTCTTTAATTTCTTTCTTTAAAGACTCAAAGTTCTTGTGATACAGGTCTTTCACTTGTTTGGTTAGCCTTACCACAATGTATTTTATGTTGTTTGTGGCAATTGTAAACGGTGATGTTTCCCTGATTTCTTTCTCAGCCCTTTTATCATGTGTATATAGTAGGGCTACTGATTTTCTTGAGTTGATCTTGTAGCCTGCCACTTTGCTGAAGGTGTGAATCAGCTGTAAGAGTTCCCTGGTAGAGTTCTTTGTGTCATTTATGTAAACTATCATATCATCTGTAGTGAAAGTTTGACCTCTTCCTTCCCAATTTGTATCCCCTTGATCCCCTTTAGTTGTCGTATGGCTCTGGCTAGAACTTCAAGTACCATGTTGAAAAGGTATGGAGAGAGTGGGCAGCCTTGTCTTGTTCCTGATTTTAGAGGAATCGTTGTGAGTATCTGTCCATTTAGATTGATGTTGGCTGTTGGTTTGCTGTATATAGCTTTTATTATGTTTAGGTATGTTCCTGCTATCCCAGATTTCTCCAAGACCTTTATTATGAAGGGGTATTGGATTTTTGTCAAAGGCTTTTTCTGCATGTAGTGAGATGATTGTGTGATTTTTGTTTTACAGCTTGTTTATATGGTGGATTACGTTGATGGATTTTCATATGTTGAGCCATCCCTGCATCACTGGGATGAAACCTACTTGATCGTGGTGAATGATTGTTTTGATGTGTTCTTGGATCCAATTTGCCAGTATTTTATTGAGTATTTTTGCATCGATGCTCATGAGGGATATTGGTCTGAAGTTCTCTTTCTTATTTGTGTCTTTGTGTGGCCTGGGGATCAAGGTTATTGAAGCCTCGTAGAAAGAGTTTGGCAAATACCCTTCTGCTTCTATTGCATGGAATACTTTGAGAAGAATTGGTATAAGCTGTTCCTTGAATTTCTGGTAGAATTCTGCACTGAGGCCATCTGGCCCTGGGCTTTTTTTGGTTGGGAGACTTTTGATGACTGCTTCTATTTCCATAGGGGTTATAGGTCTATTTAAATTGCTTATCTGTTCTTGATTTAATTATGGCAAGTGATAGCTATCCAGGAATTCATCCATTTCCTTTAACATCTTGGCCATTTTTAATTATTGTTTTTATGTGAAAGGCTGCTGGATGGAGGATGCAGATAACTGGTGTTGACTGTTGCTTCAAGATTGTTCTCATTACTGGGGAACAACTTGCATGCCAGTGGGGTAATCCAAGGAGGCTACAAATATGTGATCTGCTTTATGGTCATGGAGGAATTATGACAAAATTGTGGCAAAAAATTACCTATCCAATATGGAAATCAATGTGTTGTACAAATTTTTACCATACTTGCTAGTTAACAAGTTACCTTACTGTGTGTGGATATTGACATAAGACAGGAGTCTCTTGAGTCACAGACTAAGGCATTATTACTCCCTTTACACCAAGGAGTCTGTGTGCAAGGGTTTCCCTTGCTCCAAAGATTCATGGGAATGACACGAGTGAGCCACTTATAGTGGCTTATGTTATAAGAGAGAAGCCTTAAGCTGAGGGAGTCCACATCTTTCACAAATGACAGCAAATATGCCTGCCCTTTGCTTCACAGGGAAATGCTATCATTTCTCCAAGGCTATTTGCATGTACATTTCCTTTCCAAATATAATCCAGAATGAAGAGAAGTTAGTGGTTCTCTTATAATTATCTTTAGAGAAAAAAAACAGAACTACATAAACTTGTTTCCTGGTATATAGCAACGTATGTTTATCATTTTTATAATAAATGTTAACACTCTGAAAAATGTTTATTACTTAAATATAACCCATATGGAAACTCTATATTAGGATAGCCCAAGATGCTGGTAGTTTGGGTTTCATCTTCCCTCCTAGGCCTGCAGACACATGTTTCTTGCTATTTATTCATGTTGCCCTATCTCTGTGAATGCATATGAATGTTGTCTTTGAGTTTTTCTCATAAAGAGACCAGTCATAGTAGTTTTAGGCCCACCATATAGATTTCATTTTCATTTAATCACCTCTTTAAAAATATTATCTCCACAAAAATTATATCCCAATACACTAGAGGTTGGAATTTTCAACAAATGAAGTTATTTGGAAAACATAATTCAATACATATGTAGCATTAAATCAAGATACATGTTCAGGATTATTTTTGATGACAGAGTCATAACTCAGGCACTCGTTATTCTCTCTCTCTCTCTCTCTCTCTCTCTCTCTCTCTTGCTCTCCCTTCCACTACCCCTCTCTATCATCTCTCTTTCTACCCCACACACATTCCTATGTATTATATATTTCTTCTGTGATGCAATGAATTATTTTTGTATATGTATTTATATGGATATTTGTTTGTTGTGTCTCTCATCCTTTGCATATTTCCAAGTAGTAGTGATGGATGGTTTGTTCACCATATACTGACTTTGCTGTTGAATAAATGAATATAACACAGAAGCATTACAAAAGACAGGAGACACTAGTTGCCCTACCTGCCCTACCTTAAATTTAATGTTTATCTGGGTTCAAAAATACAAGAAGGGAGAAGTATGAGAGACTTTGCTGTTCATGGTAGGGAAATCTGACTCACTGTGGGACATATGACAATCCACTTAAAATCTACTCAGAGTGTCTGTTCCTTTAGCACAGTAGTGGCTCTCAGTAACCAGGTTTTGAAAACAGTTCAGTTCCATCTGTCAGCCACCATGAAGTTCTAAATTACTGATAGGAAAACTTAGACAAAAAAAGTAGTCATATACCTCACTGCATGGCAGGAGCAGCAGCACAGCTAGATTCAGGGATCAGTTCTCATGAACAACAGATGTTAAGACAGATACAGAGAGAAGAAAGGTCCCTCAGGTGTTCTGTACCCTGGCTAGAAAGTAGGAGGAGTCATGCCAGCTTCCAAACAACACCACACCCTATAAGATAGCTGTGCCCATACCCTACAAGACAGCTGCTACCACATCCTATAGGATAGTTGTGGTTTCAGGATGAAAAGATTTGGGCCATACAGAGTAAAAGTGCACACAAACTCTAGATTTAACAGTGAACACATGTGTAATTCACTTTCATATCCAACCTGCCTTAATTATTTGTAAAGGGATACACATACATTCTCTATGCCAAACCACCAATAAATGAATGGTTTCTATTATCTCTTCATATAAAAACACAAAAAGATTAAATAAATACTCCCAGGCACATACCCAGGTCTTAATTGATAGAGCCAAGACTCAAATGCAGGCAGTTTAGAGCCAAGTAAATGCTTTGTCATACTGCCACATAAGCCTGCAAGTGAACATGCATATACATGATAAATGGCCACAGAAATGTAATCCCCTCCCCCATAATGTGTCAGATATTTTTATAGGTATAACTTCAAGACATACTTACTCCCCAATGAAAAGGGATGACAGTGCATGAGAGATGACAGAAATATATAGCAAGGGTGTAATTCAAATTAACAGACACACAATTTAAGAATTTCAGGGCTAGTAAGATGGCTCAGAGGGAAAAAAGACATTTATGTCTAAGCCAAAGACTTGACTTTGATCGCTGGGACTCATATGGTAGAAGAAAGTAACCAATTCCCACACTTGACCTCTGACCCATAAGTACAGGTCATGGCACATGTATATGTGTGCATATACAACAAAATGATAGCTAGATAGATAGATAGATAAATGATAGATAGATAGATGTACTTTAGAACATTTTAAATAATACCCCAAAATAGGTAGCAAATCAAAATCAGTTGAAAAACATCTCGGTTAGGGATAGGATTGCCTATTTGAAATAGGGTTCAACAGTGGGGAGCATTTGAGACAGAAGTGATACCTACATACAAGTGAGCTACCCACTCTTGGGTAAATTGTCAGTCTAGCTTGGAGTGACTTAATTTTATTTTAATTACTTTTTCCAAAGGCATAGCTAACTCTTAATCAGGGTAGGACTGTATTCCCAGAAAGGAAGCAAAGGTAGGAAGACTCATTCAGCTTCCAGCCAGGGAACTGAGAGCAGAAGCAATTCTGTAAGGTCTATACCTCTGGGAACCCAGAAAACTTCAGATTTTATTCATCCACCTCTATTGCACTAGCCCTAAGGCCTTATTTATGGTCTAGTTGGCCTCAGAGCTGTAAGTGTTAAACTGAGCCAATACTTCTTACTTTTTTAGAGGACCCAGCTGTTGTGTGACTTTTCCTGGGGAGACGTGAGTAAACACCTATCCACTCCAAATCAGACACAAAAGATACACTAAAAAAAATGACTCCACACTAATCTAGCACAGGGAACCAGTGAGTTTACTGAGGTCATTGACAGCAGCGTGAGTGTCTCCAAGGCAGCTTCATCATCAAAATGCCCACCTCAATATGGGCAATGGCTCACAAAAGCTGCATCCCTGGGCTTCCTGAATAACTTGTAGACAGCCTAGCAGCCAGGGAACTCTTCTCTCCCAGGCCTGAGCTACTGTTTAGACAACCTTGGGGTCTTGTTAGTCTTCAAGTTTCAGAAACTTCCTGGCATCTATGAATCTTACAAGGTTGATTTACTTCCTGAACCTTGAAGGGCCTCCTCCAGGAAGGAAGAATGTTACACCTTAGGGGAAGCAGCTATGCAGTATCAACACTGGACAAGCAGATGAAAAGCCTAATGCAGTCACTAGAATGCTGTCTACTCCTGAATTAGTGTTCTTTCCCCTCACTCTCATCCCTGACCCAGCCCCATCACTTTCCTTGGAGGCATGCCATGAACCCATGCACTTAGAAAGGACCAAGAGCATCGCATCTGTATCCAGTAATCAAGTACCCAACAAATAACTTCCCACGGGACTATTTATCTTCTGTTTCAGACCAGCAGGACCGCAGTCTATAAACTGTAGTTGGAATGCAGGTCCATTTGCCAGATCAGAGAGGTGTTGCATAGCAATAGTGGGACAGAGCATTGGAGCATGTACTTCTGCAAAGTCCATTTGCCTACTGTAGTGAAACAGGCATGCTCAGTGGGCAGCAAACCCCGAGGTAGGCCAAGAAGCCATAAAGGGAACCATGGAGACAGGAGACAAATAAAGTGCCTTTGAGCAGGCCCAGCTCTTCTCTTAGTGGCTCTGAAGGACTTTCCACATGAAATGAAAGCTGACTTTTGCTAAAGGCAACTCTAGTGCTTTACATGGTTTGACATTCTACTATAAGTCTGTTTAAGGTTCTGTTGTATGTGTTGATCCTGGGGCTTCATGGTGTTACTCAAACACAGTCAGCATACAGCAACAAAAACCAGGAGCGCCTTGTGTCAGAATCAGTTTTAAATCGCATCCTGCCCTGTGGGATGTGGTGCTGGACTTCTCTGGGGTCCTATTTTCTCATACATAAAAATTTCCAATAAAGTAGACTTTATTATAAGATAAAACAAGTGTCCAACATACATTAGGCACCCCCTGTCTTGGAGCATATTTAAAATTGTAAGTGCTTTTATGCAGACAGGACTATAGATGAGCCATACAGTTGAGCAGGAGAATTTAACAAACTGAGAGTCAGGTCACACTGGTCACAAACTACAGCTCTTCTGTTTTCTGGCCTAGTAACCTTGAGGATGCTATTGAGTCTTCTGTTCCTGGAGTAATAGCAATACCTATCTCATGAACTAACTAAAAATCTCAAAACCTTTTTAGTACAAATCAGAGCATCTTCTACATAGTACAGCCTTGGCAAATGGGAGCTGTTCTGTCTTCCCTGGCTAACCAAAGTCTCAGATTCAGTTTAGTGAGACAGATTTTAACCAGACTGTCCAACAAGCTTGTAAGGTGTATTTGTATATTTATTGCTGAAGAAAATAGCATTAAAATCTTCTTTTGTTGAATTGTTAATTTGGCAAGTTGAACTTGGTCTTATTGGCTCTTTATTAGACATATGGATGCTCCACACTGTGATGGGTGATAAGATGAATAAAGGATTAGGATAATATTGATGTACCAAGCACCATGTCGAAGATTCTTCAAAGGATTATCTCATTTAATCTGTTTGCATAGGTTATATTAGCTCTGTTCAGAATAGTTTCTAGCCATTATGCAGAGGTTGGAAAGGGGAAATACACCTACAAAACAAACATGCTCAAAACTTGCTCATAACTGCTATTATCCATGTGCTGTGTGTCTCTGCCATGCTTTCCCTGGATGAAGTGCATATGACCAAGTTTCAGATCCTTTATCTGTAAAATAAGTCTAATACACCCAGCATCTCAGGGTGGATAGACAAAAATTGAGATGATACATGATTAGAATATAGGCGTACCTAGCATGTCGTCTCAATGAATAGTTAATCCCTTCAGATTCCATCACATATAAATAACATCAGGTGCACTCAACAACTAACATAGTTATGCCTGAGAATATGAGGTAGTATTTCCCAGGGATTTCAAAGCCCAAACATAGTTTTGGATCATCTCTCTATGTACTAATTTGCTCTGGTATATAAGCAGATAATACCAGAAGTTATTGCTTTTATAGTTTAAAACATAGAATTGTTGAGATGAAAATTCTTGACAATTTTTAAATTCAAATGATAGAAGATAGAGAAAAATCATACTTAGGATGTGTTGGGTCAAGCATGACCAGTATCTTGTCTGTTTCTCCATTGTTATTGTGGCCCCATCCATGAACATACTGGAAGGAGAAGTACTACCCAAACTTCCAAAAAGAAGAAGTCTCCCTTCCTTCCTTCCTTCCTTCCTTCCTTCCTTCCTTCCTTCCTTTCTTTCTTCTTCCTTCCTTGCTTCCTTCATTCCTTCCTCTGTAAAGCTAGGGATCAAATCTAGGTCTTCAAGCCTGAGTAGGCAAACATACTATAGACTGAGCTAAATCCAAAGCCTTGTAGAATGATTTCAAGCAGAGAACTGGCATGGTCAGATTCAGACATTAGATCACCATGGAGGTCACAAGGTGGGTGGATTGAAGCATGGAAGTTAACCCCCCCACACACACACAAAAAGCCCAGGTGAGGCTGATGAGAGCAAAACCTTTGAAAATTTTAGTGGAGAGATGCAGGACAGACAGATTTGCAAAAAAATGAAGACAAGATAAAAAGGGCCTTCACATTTTCATTATAGAGAGAGTTGAGTGAGGGAGAACCCCGGATGATCCTTGAGTTCTCCTTAAGGAGAGTTCTGGTTGGGAGTTGTAAAAATGACCTGGATGCATATGCTCATTAACCCAGCATAGTAGAGAGTATTTACTCTACAGATAAACTTCTTCTCTTTCATTTTACCTTAACTGAAAGGACACTTAACTCTCTTGTATTCACTACTCATATAAAACAAACTTCTAAGTTTTTGGAATGACTTCTTGTTTCTCTGGAAATGATTTTAAGAAATTTCATCCCAAAATATGCCAGAATTTCACAATTTCCTGCTTTAATCACTGTCTCTAAGGAAAGGAGGTAAGTGGCTTTGGGGGAGCCTCAGGCAAAGGCTGTGTGTTCTCAGGGCCTCTGTGCAAGTCACATGTGAATCACATCAGAAGCAGAACCCACTAATGTGAGGGCACATTTTCTCTGTGACAATATCAGGACAAAAATTAAACATTCATAGTATGGTAATGAAGAGCTGAATAATTTACTCTAAACCAATAAAGTAGAAGTTGGTAGTGTGATAGTTCTGGAATGAAACATAGTGGAGGAAAAATAACATTTTGTTCATTAGCTAAAGCCTGAACTGAGCATGACAAATGGAGTATGTGTCCTTTGCTGTGATTAAAATTTAGAGAAAGCATGCACTCCCAAACTCTGACATTCAACGGCAATATCATAGGAGAATGACAAGAAAATAGTTACCCAGTGTCCTATAACTCAGTAACCCTTAGATGAGCTGTGTGACCATGTGCACAAAAAATTTTAACTTTTATTTCTACATCTGATATTGAAGTTAAGTAATTCCTGTCCAATCACTCACATGAATGCATATCAAAGACACAATTATCTGTTGTCATACCAAGCACATAGCAGCCACAAGAAAGTCTCATTAGTGTTGGATACTACTGTGCTCTCTCGGTATATACTAAGTACTCTTCAGTGGTGCTGCTTTCCTTTCTCATCTCCCTTAGGTCAGGGGGATAAGGAAATGAGATCACTGAATGCTAAAGTTACAAGGTTTAGTTGGATAAGTTATAAGTGTATCAAAAAAGCTTCTTCTCCTCTTGACAATCTCTGACAATTATAGATACCCTGAGAGTTCTATTACCATCAACATCACCTCAAAACTCATCATAGTCAGACTGAGAGGGTTCAGAGGAAACATTTCTACTTTCCCTCTATTCCTCCAGAAGAGATCCCAAGGTGAACATGAGTCATGTTGTCATGTAACTTCTTTCTAACTCACTAACTTAGTTGAAGTGACCAAGTTCCCTCTCTTTTGAGCCAGCTTCTCTCTGTTTTCAAAGGATACTCAGACCTTCCTTTTTATAATGATTTCTTAGTGAGGTGCATACACAAGTGTCATCTCTGAGGTCTTGTTCTATTGAGGAGGGGTAATATTGACACCTGAAATTATAAATGGAATTCCTTTGTACCAAGTGCTATTGAATTTCTGGTCTTATTTGTGAATCTAAGTGCCAATGAAACCTTGTCTGTTGTTTGCTATCAGAATCAAATAAACTAAAGCCTGTTTCCTTAGAAGCACACAGTCAGGGTCAGCACTTGGGATCTCTAGAGGTTGTCAAGGTTGTATTTTGTATTGGTGGACAGATGGGAAACACTTGGCCCTGCTCTGTGGAATCTAGTCTAGTATTAGAAACAGGCTAGGTTATGACTATCTAGCAAACAGCTTGAAGTAAACACTTTTACAGATACAGGGAAAGAATTTTACCCAAAGAAGAACAAGTAAATAAGGGGAGATGAGCATTTTCGAACTGGTAGAACATGGACAGAGACATAGATGTGGGTATTGTGTTGAAAAAAGGTTACACACTGCTCATAGATAGAGCTTGAAAAGACCTACAGACATTATGAAGGCTGGGTAGGGAGACTATGCTATGGGATACTTACAATGACACACTAAAAGTATTTGGACTTTGTCTCTTTGTGGGAAACAGTTACAAGTTTTGCAAGAGGACAACAGTGTGGTATAAGGAGCAGAAACTAAGTTGAGATTCCCTGGTGTCATCTTTACATCTTGACCCTATTTTATGTGCCATTGTTCCAGCAGGATTTCTTGGAGCCCAAATGATACATGGTCAGTATATGCACTGTAAATATTTGTTGAACAAATAGTTAAACAATCATCATAGACTTTTTCTTCCTCATTACATCATGAGGAAATACTATCCATGTGAACTAAGTGGCTGGCCTGGGACTGAAAAAGGAGAGTTCCAGTTATGGCTGTGGTGTGGTCTGCAATTGCTGGAAGGTCACCTACCCTCTGTGGGCCTCATTAGCTATCAAAAATGGAGGAGGCAAAGAAAACTTGCCTCCCAGAGTTTTTAATTAGAATTGGTTTCCTCATTCTAAAGGGAAAGGAAAAACACCAAAAGGCAGTTCTCAGAGTCCAAGGTCAATTACAAGTACCAATCAGGTTGAGATGGCCTGGACCTCTCACATGCACTTTCAAAGCCTGCTTCCTTACTGCAAGAGGCAAGGTGAAACATGCCTTTGACAATGTGACTTTCTACAGAAGCCATGCTTGTGAAGATTGTATCAGATCACCTGAATTTATTTAGTGGATACTAATTTGTCCCATTATTTTTATTAATCAAAGACTTACATCAGCCACTCAGATGACAAGGCATGGTAAATAGGTTATCGTGTACTAATTTGGTATATTCCAGCCAAAAGCAAAGCAGTTTGTCATTTTAATTAACCTTCACTTGAGTAAAAGTTATTTGTAAGCTTTTTGAAATATGCAAAATAATCTCCAGTTCTAGTTTCTTTAACCATCCTTCAATAGTTTGGAATTATGTGCCAGGGGTCAAAGCTGGAAGACTCAGTCTTCTAATTGCTAATAATGAAATAGAAGTAGTCAATCCAACACTGTTGACTAGTATATTCATTCAATTTCAGTTGATTAATTTATTATTTTAGCTAAGATGTATTAAATGCCAACTACTAGCTTAGTATACATAAAAAGTATCACCTTGCCTTGATGGAGATAATTGCTTGATCATTTATTTCACAAATATTTCCTGTGTGTCTATGGAGTGCCAAGGGCTAGTACTGTGACCAGGCCCCAGATATGAGAGATAGAGGTATACTCTCTTCAAGATGATTCAGGACATCCTTGCACAGTTCTTGTGCACAGGCACATCCAAGAAAACATGAGCAATGGCAACACAGGTCTCCCAAAACATTTGTTTTTGCTGAGAAAGTAGAGGGAAAGAAAGGAATCTGTCAGAGAAACCAAGAGTGGGTTGAAAGAAAAACTTTCTTGACTTGGAAAAGCACCCTGGACACCCAATCATGCATCCTACAACATAGCTCAGTTGGTTCTGTAGGCACCATTGCCGTGAAGCATCACAGACCAGTGGGAAAGATGGAGATGAGAGGGCTCATTTGCACAGGGAATATTTGAAGTTGGGGTGAAAACTCTAAGGACATAGTCACTGTGATCCAGAAGGAAGGTTATGGAACTCTGGGTTGCAAGAATGGGAATGAAAAGAACAGGAAACATGAAAGATGTTTTTGAGGTTGAACTGAATGCCATTGGCACATGGATGTGGAGAGAAGAAAAATAAGTGGAAATCCCTGATGGCTGGAAGGAGAGTTAGTGTCAGGACTGGGAGTGTCCTTGATCAGGTTCAGGCCTGAAGAAACTGAAAGGAAGTTAAGAAGGAAGTGAGGTCTCATCTTCTAGAGGCATTCTGTGACACAAACTACACAATTTTCTGAGCATGGCCTTTCAAGACAGAATCAAACCATAAATCTAGCTCTAACATCTATATGAATCTTAAAGCAAGGTATGATACATCTAAATCATCATTCTCTTATCCATCAAAATGGAGAGTAGTTTGCTGTACACGATGGCTATGGGGTTTCCTTTCTGGACTGAGGAGGCAGATAAGGAAAAGTAGCTGACAAGTGAGTGGTTCAACATGGCCAGTGCCTCTTGAACAAATGCAAAGTCCAAGCTAGATACTCTGAGAAGATTCCCGAGTCATCCATGTCTGTCTCCACAGTCTCTGAACAGTTTCTTTCCTAAGAATCACTTGATAACTTACTGCCCAAGTTGGGCCTGCTATACCTTTAGTCATGAAGAATATATCTGAGATTTTTATGGTCATTATATTATGACCCCTTCTATCTGATGTGATCTTTGGCACCTCTAAGTAAGGCCTCATGTACATAGTAGTTGGATTAAAGAAGTTTGAGCTCAACACTGAGCCCAGAGGGATGCTAAGAGATAGAAAGAAAGGTGTTCAGGGATAAGTTTGTAGGTGGCTATGTCTGGAGACTTGACAAGCAGTGACTATGAAAGGGTTGGAACAGTGAAACTGAGAAGATTTTGCACTAGAGAAATGACTCAGTGCATAAAACACTTACCAGGCTGGTCTGTAGTTTTGTCAATGATTATGTCTGTGGTTTCAGTTGCAATAGTGCTTATTATGTAATTTTCTTGATCAACTCCGAAGGCTGTAGTAGTTATATTGATCTTTGCAAGCACTAACATCTTCTTACTTCCTCTTCACTTTCTCTATGTGTAATGATGTGTCCCTTCTTTCGTCTCTACCACTCCCTAATGATTCTGCTATGTTAGATGTTTCTCTTGTTCATTGTAAACCATATTTTAAAAAAATTAATGTGTGTGTGTGAGACAGAGAGAGAGACAGATAAAGAGAAAGAGAGAGAGAGTGCATTTATTGGGTACACATGGTAGGTATCATGTATGTGGAGGTCAGAGAACAACTTCATGGAGTTACTTCTCTCTTCCTTCTTTATGTGGCATCTGAGAATGAACTCAGTGAACTCAGGCCACTGGGATTATATAGTAAGAGCTTTTACATGCTGAGCCATCTTGATTGCTCTGTGAGCCTTCTTTTCTAATGAAAACCCGAGAACTAAAACTCTCTATTTACTGTCACATAATCTGAAATCTAAAATATTTTGTATTTAGGATTTTTGTCATTGCTCACTTCTTTCAAAAGTTATTTCAGTTACATTGCATCTAATTGATTTGGGGGTGATTTGGGAGTGTGCATTATGTGGATGCCAGAGGACAACACCTTACAAAAGCCGGTTCTGTGCGCTCCATTGTGAGTCCCAGGGAGAGAACTCAGGTCACCAGCTTGTCCACAAGCACCTTTACTCACTGAGCCACTTCATCAGTCCTTTCCATTTTGCATTTCTCAATAGCTGTATTTTAAGTTTTTTGTTACCGCTTCTAGTCCCGTGAGTAGTCTAGACATATTTTGTCTTTAATTCCATATGTGTGAAGACATATTTACTCTGTATTCACATACAATTTCCTTGCTTTGAAATTAGACAACATAATACAATCTCAACTTTGTAATGCGATGGGTTTAATCATTCTTTGTCAGTGTTCAACTCCTCAGGTTGTAGACATTAGGAATGAACTCATTCAATCCTTTGTTTCTGCTCTTTTTCCAATATTGACTCCCCAGATTCTTTGAACTAGTGAATTCATCAATACTGTTTCATTCATTCCATATTCCTTACAAACCATTGCTTTGGAACACATGAATTCTCTATGTATTCTAAATGCTTTCCTTTTGTCATGCAAATGGAGTACAGTATAATATTAATATTTAATTCCTGTGAAAGGTGATAACTTGTAATTATATTAGTTTTATATTATTTGTGTTTTGTTTGTTTGTATTGAAATGGTTCTCAAATAGCTCAGGCTGACATCAAAACTGCTCTACTCTATTATTCAAATTGACTTTACTCCTAACCCTCCTAGCTCCAAGTCCCAAGCTGTGGGATTGTAGGAATGTCCCACCGTGTGTACCATGCTATCTAAATTTTGGTCATCTCTACTTCAGTCCACATGCAATTACTGTTTACTGTTTACTTTGGTTTTTATGATTCCCTCACTGTGACCACATACAGGCTATATTTCTGTTAATTTGCATAACCATTTTCTAATATATTTCCCTTGACCTCTTAACCTTTTGTCTGTCCATATAAAGTCATTTGGTTTCATTGCTGAAACACGACTGAAGAAGCTGCTTCATTCAAGCACTGTTACCAAACTTATAGTGAAGTAAGCTTATGCTTTTTCAAAATTATCTGTATTTGAGCCTCATTCTCTGGACATACATGTCAAGGTTCATATTTTTTTCTCTCAACATTTCAGTCACTTTTTCATCAGCATCTGCTCCATCACTTTTGTTCCCTGCCTGTATCCTCTTTCATCCCTTGTGGTTGCTCTTTCCTCTTCCCTGCTTTAAGATGTCCTCCCATCTTCCATGTTCTATATGTTCATGTCCTTGTGTTGGGGGAGGGGAGTGCTTCTTTTAATTTTTGCTATCTGATAAATTTTATGCTTCTCAATCAGAGAATTTCTACTTCCAGTCATTCTGGAAAATGCAGAGTCTTTTTCTTTTACAATGTTTCTTTTCTATTCTCTTGATTCCCTTTGCTACTCCCATTATGTAGAAAGTATATGCTTGCACATTCAAGGTTCTATACTTCAAAGTTTGTCCCTATTCCTCTCTGTTGCATTCTGGGTAACTTTCCTAGCAGAAAAAGGAAAGAACCACAGCTTTGCAATGGATCATTTTTCTAGATGTCTTGTGCTATCTGGTCCAGACATTCTATTATTCCCCATTGGTGGAAGTCCTCAGTATTTGAACTGGAATATTTTCTCTCAGAACAATCTGTGCTTGCTCACCCTTCTGTGATCTTACTCCAAGGTCTGTGGCAGTTGTTTTTCCTACCATGGATGTTAACCAGAAGTTTTCTTTCAATATCAATGTAGTTATAGCATCTCACACTTTCTTCTCTTTATAACATCTTACTTTAGCTAATTTCCAAACACATAAAAATAGACCATAAGTCCTCATGACCCATTGGAATCCTAAGCAAATTAAACAAAGAATGTCAGTTTTCCTTCAAATACCTAATAATAAATCAACCACAACAAAAATGGTTATCTTCTTACCAGCCAAAAGATTTAGTGCCATCTAATCATCAGCGCTGTAATCATCTTAATCCCTCTTTGTTTCTTTCATTCAGTAACTAAGTAAAGTCAGCTGTTATGATTTTGTTACTATTCTTTTAATTCTCGTATCTATCACACACACACACACACACACACACGCACGCACACACACACACCTCTTTCTGTGTGTTTATTTGGGTGAAGAAAACATGCTCATGGTCCTGTAGATTGTAGATTAGCCTCTACCCTATACGTTTAACTCATTTCTTCCCCCTGATATGGTTAAGCTAGTCTCCCTATCCATTTGTTGACCTTTTTCAATGAGGCTTTCACAGCCAAATGTTGTATGGAAACAGCTTTTGTGAAGATTATCATTGATGCCAGTGTATTAAATGTAATAGTCATCTATCTTACACATGAACATTATCATCTTACGCAATATATCAGTACCTTTAAATACACTGGTCACCTGTCTTCCCAGAAATTCTCTTGTCAATGAGTTGTAGGATGCTGCCCTCCATAGATTTCCATCCTTCACTTCCACTGATCTTTCCCTAGCCCAGAGGCAGCCCACAGTCCTTTCATTTGCATGGACCTAATGTTGATTCGGTCTTTGGTCTTAATCTTTGTTCAGTTTCTTGGTGATTTTGTTTAGCTTCAGATATTAAAACTCCACTTATTGAGGTGGTAATAAACCACACCTGATTTGGGATGCATACAACTTAGACTGTGCAGTCCACACTGATTTTCCTACCAGTGACATCACTCCTAAACTCTCAAAGGTGCCTTTTGTTATTCACATGAAAAATAGGCATTTTTCTGATGTAATATTCTGTATTTTTTTCTCAATTTTCAGTTGGATTAGGGATCTTTGAGGACTCAGTTTATCCCTCAACCCAGCCATAGTTAGTCTGAGGGACTTTGTTAACAGAGTTGTTTGGCTGATTGCTTTGGTGGAATTCATCATCATCATCATCAACATCACATTTTGGGTTTGCTTTTATTGTTGTTTGCAAGTCTCTCTACATAACTGGGGCTGGCCTGGAATTCTCTCTGTAGTCAAAACTGTCTCAAACTTAAAAATCTTAATTTTAAGAATCACACCTGATTTAAACAATATTTTAAAAATTTTATTATTTTATGTGTACTGGTGTTTTACCTGAATGTATGTTTGTACACCATGTACTTGTAGTGACTGCAAAGGCCAGAACAGGGTATTTGATCCCCTAGAACTAGAGTTGAAAATGGTTGTGAGCTACCATGTAAGTGATAATTTTGAATCTGAGTCCAATTAAGAGTAGCCAGTACTCTTAGCCATTGAGCCATCTCTCTAGCCCCATCAATACTACATTTATATATTTATATTTTGACATTATAGCATAATTATATTATTTCCCCTTCCTTCAAATCCTATCATATAATCCCTGTTCTCTTTCAAATTCATGATTTTTTGCTTTATTTGGTGTTCCATATATATGTGTGTGCATGTGTATGAATAAATTCCTAAATACATAAATGCAACCTATTTAATCTGTATAATGTTGCTTGTATGTATGTTTCCAAGGTTGCAATGGATAACCAATTGGTGTATTCTTCCTTGGAGGATGAATATTTCCCTCACTCTCAGGAATATATATATATATATATATATATATATATATATATATATATATATAGTTGGGTTATTGAGCTTCCTCTATCCAAGATAGCATGTCTATTAGTGTCCTCCTTGTGAAGACCATGTTTAGACAGCCATGATGGTGGAACTTTACTGATGTAGCACCTGATATTACTAGGAGACACAGCCTCACAGCAAATTCCCTGATCCTCTGTACTTCCAGGAGCATAATTCTAAGAAGAGTCCTTTTTCCATAGCCTAGATAAGGCTGCCCTTGAGTTATCTAGGAATATTCTAGCTTTCATGGATCATTATTCAGTATTTAATTAGTTATTGAACTCTCATGTATTTTACTGAAAATAGATACCCCAGAAATGCTAATAGGAAAATAGCAAAAATAGAAAAATTGTAATTCAGAATTTAAGCCTCCTCAAAGCTAATCACAGCTTGGTGTTTAAATCCCCCTGCACCATAGTCCAACAGTCAGATGTCATCTTCTTTACATTCATTAGGGATAGGAGCTAACTGACTCCTGAGAAGATTATCTTTCATTTATCTCTGTATCTACCTTAGACTTATTGCCAGACATTGGCTTACCCTATGGTGGCAGCTGGCTAGGCAGGGTGGAGATCAGCTGTCAGGCTGTTGGATGGTGCCAGCCACCCTCACAAGAAGGTAAATGTAGATGTCCACATCTCTGAACTCTCCTGTTGCTATGACTCCCATCTCCTCTTACGATTTTCAACTGATTTAATCAAGTTCCCTCAGATTATTATGGGTAACCTCTCATACCAAAATCAACCAATCCTATGTATCAGTCCTAACTAGCCAAACTTTCACAGTAGTGCCTCCATTGTATAACTGGGGATTTGGGCTTAGTCAGCACATAAAATTACCCACCACCAGTGCCTTCCTTGTACTAGGAATTATATCAGGCATTTTTCATCTGATCTCTTCATAGTTATTTATTGACACTTGAATTCAGTCCTATAATATCTATCATAAAGATGAGCAAATTGAAACTTAAAGGTGAGTTTATGTTGTGTTATTAATAAGCATGTAGAAAGTAAAGAGATCTAAAAATCCTGTAGTCAGTACACAAAGAAGGACCTTACCGATCATCACACTACAAATCCCAACAAGTATTAGCTCCCTTACCATTTTGTACCAATCGGTGGTGCTGCTGGGAGATGGGGCTGGTGGAATGTGCTTTGTGTGTTGGTAGCCTATGTTCTCTCTGCATCCTGCTTGCAGTTGAGAATGTGAGCTCAGCCTCCTTGGTACCTCCTGATACCATGTTTGCCACAAGTTGGTATGTTTCCCCACAGTGATGTACTCTTATCTTTTTAGAACTCTAAGTCAAAAGAAACTCCTCTTTCTGTAAGTTGCCTCGGTCATGTTGTCTTGTCCCAAAAAGAGAAAAGTAAAATGTTCTTATTTTCTGTTCCTTCATTTGTTCAAGTCAAAGAAATTTATTGAGAGATCAGCTAGTTCTGGATTCAAGGCCTATAAAGAAACCAAATGCTTGCTGTGAGGCTAACACTTTATGAAAAACAATACTCTAAATTTCTTTTCAGAAATTAGCATGTGTTAAACACATAAGATGTTAAATCCAATCTGCCAGTGAATGATATAGCAGGCTTAAAATAAGCCACAGTTTGAAGTTGAAACTGAATGATCAAAGCCCCTCTTGTCTTAATTGTGAGATTTTTCAGGCTGAAGAAGGAAGCTCCCAGGAGAAGGAATAAACACCAAGGCCACCAAGCTTTCTATACTTCAAGTATGAAATATTCAGCCAGGGACAAGGAAGGAGAGAATTCATGTACATAATTACATTGTGCGGCTCATCTCTTGAGAATCCCATTATGGAGACACCAAGGACCTTGAATGTAGCCCCTGCCAGTAGGACTTGCAGAGGAGATGGAGCAAGGCTCTTCTCACTGTGGAGACATGCAGAGGAAGTGCTTGCGTGCTCTGGTTTCCTTGGAGACCTCACTCCTTTCTACCTAAGATGCTTCTCCTTTGCCACCCACTTTGATCAGAGCTTACAGAGTGGACTGTGCCATGGTCACACTGCTTGGCTTTCTGTAGTCCTGTGATCCTCATCAAGAACCCACACAGGAAGAAAGAAAAAGAAACATTTCCTAAAGAATAGCCACATGCTTTTCATTCTATGAGTGTTAAATACTCAATGATTTTTTTCAATGTCTGCTGATTTTCCACAGAGTCTTAAAGAGCCCAGGAACCTTTCAAACTGCCCCTCACTAGTGGGAGATTTTTTTGTATCCTTTTATGTCTAAGATTAATTAATTAAAAAACATCTAAAAACAGGTGTCAGGAAGTATAATCGATATTTAGCATACTAAGAGCTATGACTGGTTAAGCTCTTAATAGGAACTTAGAATTCTGAAAAGATCTTTAATCCTCAAAAACCCATTTTACTTAAGAGAAAGTCAAAGGCATCAAAGGGATTAGGAATTTCCCCAGGCCTATACAAGGAGCTAAGACAAGAGCCACCAAGTTACCATGTGAGTTCAAATCTGGGTATGTTTTGAAATAGCCCTTCCAGCTGTTTGTCCATCGTATCTGATTATGTCATAAAAGAACACTTCTGAAAGCACTGAAAGATAGAATCCATTTGTTCCCTCCAAATTCTACTAGAAGCAGCAAGGGGAAACAAAATACAGAACAAGTGCCTCTTGTGAGCTGCTAAGCACCCATTCCTTTTCAAAGGACTGGATCACTTCTAGAAATAGTATAAAATTCATTTTATTTTTACTATTATTCATTTGGACGTTCTGGAAAAGGTGAGCTGGGATGTGTAGCCACTCAGAGACATCACTTGCCTGAGTATTTCTGAGTATTCTTCCCCATTGTTCTCTTGTGTTGTGATTTACCCACACTTTCTCCGGCTGCTCTCCAAGGATGTAGCTGTTCTTTTTCTGACGACATCATCAAGCCCTAGAATCTGGCATGCATCACGGCCTTCAGCCTTTGTTTCTCAGTGAGAAATTAGATGAGCATCTTCATGTCTTAAAATACCTATAATTCCCTAAACCTCGTCCCGGAGACACTTGGTTCTACGTTCTTTGGTGGGCTGGAGGTATCACTTATATAGAAGGGCATGACAGCCTCCTATTCTGTTTATTGAAAGTCAAGGGAATCAGTTTTCTCTGACAGTTCTGGAACATTAGGAGATCTAGAGGTCACGAAGCTCCAGGATCTGGGATCTAAGTGACTGTTGAACTTTCTACACATGAATGTCATCCTGTCTACAACTATATCCACCACAGAACAGATTCCATCTTTAGGTATAAGACACTCATGGTTGCCAAGCTATGTTGTTACATGCCTTTAATCCCAGCACTTGGGAGGCAGAGATAGGCATATCTCTGTGTGTTTGAGGCTAGCCTTGTCTACAGAACGAGTTCCAGGATAGGCTCCAATGCTACAGAGAAACCCTGTCTCAAAAGCACAAAAACCAAGCAAACAAAACAAGACACTCATGGTACAAGGCCCTTACTTCAGGAGAGTTGAGGAAGGCAAGGACTCACTAAACTTCCTCAAGTACCTTGCTTTTCAAGATGCCTCTGCAAATAAGCAGCCCAACTTCACTTTTGAGCACCATGGAAGTGCTGAATCAGAGGCCCCACAGCAGATGAACTGAAAGGAAATGGCACACACACAGATGCCCAGGTAGTCTACTTGCACAGAAAAGTTTAAGAAGTGCTTCCTGTAGTAGTGGTTTGCAAGTTAGGGTGTGTATTCGCATTTCACAAAAGCCTTAATTTCCTAGTCACTGTCCTCATATACCCCAAATCCCAATGTGATATGTCTAAAGAGTGAAAGCCCTCTGGATGTCCTTCCTATGTGACTCAAGTTGAAAACCCACTTCAAATTTTTTAGAAGTCCAAGAATTGATATTGCCAATTTTAAAAGAGAGCCAAATGGAGGTGGTTGTGAGCTCTTATCTACAGGTTGGTGCTTGGTACTTTCTATTGGCAAAAGAGCCTTCTATTAGGTGCACTTTTATCACTGTGACAAAATACCATATAAAACACCCCAAAGGAAAAAGGCTTTATATTGGTTTATGGCTGCAGTGGTCCATTGTCACTTGACTCATTAGTGTCTGCAACCATCCATTGGGAGGCATAATATCATGGTGAGGAATGTGTAATGAAGCAAAGATGCTCAGCTCATAGAAAACAGGATGCAGAGACATGAAGGGGCAGGGACAAGATAAAGCACTTTAAGGCATGTCCACAGTGACCTTCCTCTATCCAGATCCCACCTCCTCACACTCCAGTCAGTAGGAACTCATCATTGATTCAACCAAGTCATGTGGTTAGAGATTCAATCATCTCTCAATAGCAACACCAACTGGAAACAAAATTGTGGACATAAAAGGCCTCTTAGGATCATTTTATAATTAAATAGTAGCAAATATAATTAATAATCTAACATTCTAAGAAGATTAGTCACATAGGATAGCACTATTGGGACAATATAGCTGATAGATAGATTATAGATAGATAGATAGATAGATAGATAGATAGATAGACGGATGGATGGATAGATGGATGGATGGGCCAAGAAATTGAGAGCCAAAAGAAAGGCTTGAGGATCAAAACATACTCCTAAACTTCTGTTTCACTTTCGCAAGCCAGCAACTAAATAATCTAGATAGTGTGTCTTCTCTGGCCCTACATAAAATGTTCACTGTAAAACATTCTACATAGAGAAATCTCTACCATCAACCCTTACTATAATAGTACTGATTTTCTTCTCAAATAACAGGGTTTAGAATGCCTGCAATGAGAAAAAGCATGTCCAAAGTACAGGTTTCCTTCAGTCTGTCCCAAGGTTGACATTATCTACAGCCAAAACGGACACTGAAGGAAGCCAGGATGAAATGGAAAAGGGGCAGCTTGCTTTATTTGGAGGCCCAAGAGGGTCTGTAGTGGAGAGAACAATGCAGTTGAGAGTGTCTCCAGGTCATTTCCCTTGAAGCACAGTCAGCCAGGCAGAAATGTTTTAACACCAAATTTTCTGTTTGTCACATATTTCTAAAAGACTATATTTACATATCAAAGTGATTCCAGAATTTTGACCTGTTAGAAAAGTTATTTTAAAAGTCAGTATAATAATGGAGAAATGCTGTTTGCTGTTTGACTGTGAGTAATATACAATATAAGGGACCTGTTTTAGAGTCTTCCAAAGTCATCTTAGGCTGTGACAGGGCTAAAATGTGAAGGCCTTAGAAAGCAGTAGCCACAGCAGAACTGCCTGGGGAGGCAAAGGGAGCAGATGAAGTGCTTTTCCTGACAAATTGTCTCCTCCTTCCATGCTCTGGAGACTTATTGCTCAGATGGCATGAGTATAAAAAAACTCTTCCCTTTGATCTACCCCTATAGGTATTGAATCTGGGAGTTTTCCTGCTGCTAAGGTGGGATTGGATTGAATGAGCACTTCAGTTTTGGTTTGGTTTGGTCTTGTTTGATTTGTGTGTTGCTGTTGCAGATTCTAAGCTCAAAATTATTTCAAAATAAAAGCTTCAATATCTTAATAAAAATATGCAAAATGTGGCATCTTTACTCCCGAAACAGTGTTGAATTTTGGAAGATCACAAATTGCTGTACTACCTATGCATGGTGTTATAAGCCTGTAATCCCAGCTGCTTGGGAGGACGAAAGATCAAAGATTCCAAATTCAAGCCTGCCTGACCTACATAACAAGTCCAAGGCCAACCTGAACAGCTCAGCATAACACTTTCTCAAAGATCATGATGATACAGCACTTGCCTCATATATGCAAACTTCTCAATTCAATCCCCATTCTGGGTAAAAAGAACACAGGATGACTATGCCCATCTCATTGTACCCAAAATGACCTGTGTCACATGTCTTTACCACTATTTATGAGTTTATCTTCCCACTAGACTGAATCTTTCTGAGGCAGGGGCTATGCCTGATTCTATCCTTTATTAGGAATACTTAGATTGGAGTGTGACTTCAAGTGTGAAATTCCTTGTATAATTGATGGGAGTATAGTCATGTCCCAAGGTAAAGCTATCATAGTGGTGACATTGTTTTATAAATGTCAGCATATGAGCATAGTACGACCAGGCTAGGAAACCTCCACATTTCAAACTACTCATGCAATTTATTTACCAATATTCCATGGTGGTAGGAAATTCCTTCTCAAATAAATTTAATAAATTATAATTTTCTAGGAAGTCGTTTAGTCTAAATTTTCAGTTTTTGCTTTTTTTCTGTGATCCCATAGTTTTGTGTATTCTTTCCAATTTACTTTCTTAGTTAATCTTGTAAGAATTTTCTCTCTTTTGCTGGTCATGCTGAACAGTACAGTTGGCATCGTGGTCCTACTTTTTGCTTTGTTCATGTATTTCACCATTCCTCTCTATGGCCTCCATTGCCTTTTATTTATTTTGTTTTTATCTTCATTGCTAAGGTTGAATGCTCAGCTACTTTTCAGCCTTCCTGATTGACACATAAGCAGATACGACCACAAATCCCATAAGAACCTGCTGGCAAGGCACCCTACACTTTGAATGGATTGTTTCCATTATCATCCATTTGTAAGTGTGTTTGAATGTTCTCTCCGTTTGTTTGGTTCCGGAGTTAATTAAAAGTGTGGTTTATAATTGTTAGATTAGGTGAGTTTCTAATGCTCTTTTGTCATTTATTTTTCTTTTCTAAAGTGTATGTAATGATATTAAATCTTCAGTACATATGGAGACTTGTTTCTTTCTCATACATGATCAAATCCTTGAATTCCTAAATGGCACATAGGTTCTGTAGTATGTTAATGTGATCATGCTAAGGATCAGCACTAAAATGAACGTAATAATATTTTTGTCTTGTTTATGAGTTCATTACCTTAATATATTCATTAAAACTTATCTATTATGACTACGGACTTAAGCCTTTTTGTTTTTTCTCTCAGTTTTTGCCTTACATTTTAAAGCTTGATGTATCAGGCCACATATACTTAAAATTGCTGTGATTCTTTGAATTTTTTATTTTCTAGGTAGTTTGATAGCTGTCTTTGTTCTTAATAATGTTTTCCCCTCTAGCCTACCTACCCAGTATCTATAGTAGCTTTATTGGATTAGCCTAAGATTGTTCGCTGTATATTCCTTCCCTTTCCTTTGTCTTCAGCTATTTCAAAAGCTTGTCTTTTTAGTTGTACCTCTCATTAAAAGGCAAGTTCAGAGAATTCACACTTCTTATGATTATTAATTACTGATTTGGATTTATTTCTCTCCATTTATTTTGCTATGTACTTAGCATGTTTCTTTTCCTACTGTATTCCTTTTTTGCTTATCTTCTGGTAAATAGATAATTTGATAAAATATCCTTTCCTCATTTTCTTTTTGTCCTTTGTTCTTACTTTCCTTTGAAATAGGATCTCATTATGTAACCATGACTGGCTTAGACCTCTCTGTATAGTTTATGGCCAACCAGCTCTACACAGAGAGGTCCTGAGTTCTGAGATTAAAGGTGCGTGCCACCATGCCCATCATAATAATCTTCTTTATTCTTTTATTTTTCTTCTTTAATTATCAAGGAAATTTTTCCTATTTTTTTCTACTGTGTTAGCTACTTTTGTATTCTATATTTAAAGAATATCTTGACATTTAAATATAAGGGCCTTACAGCACCAGATCCCAGGCATTCCTTCCTGTATTACCTATCATTGCCCACTGTGTTTGAATTTCATTTCATTTGTACTTCCTCTAAATTGCATAGTCATAATTTATATAATAAACACTTGTCTTAGATATATCTCTGTGTTAGCTAGTTCTTACTCACCATATTTTTATTCATTTAGTCTAGTAGTTCTCAACCTTCCTAATGCTGCGACACTTTAATATAGTACCTCATGTTGTTGTGACAACCCCAACCATAAAAATTTTTATTGCTACTTCATAATTGTAATTTTGCTACTGTTATGAATTGTAGTGTAAATTTCTGATATGCAGAATATTTGACCCAGAAGGGGTCCCCAGAAGGGTCTTGACCCACTTGTTGAGCACAAATTATTTATGCCATTATAATGGATCACATTTTCTTTTTTTTCTTTTTTTTGATTTTTTTTAATTCTTTTTTTTAAATTTAGATAAGAAACAAGGTTGCTTCACAAGTCAGTTCCAGGTCCCTCTCCTTTTCCCTCCCCTCCTCCCGTGCCCTCCCCCATCACCCCCCCCCCGTTATCCCCTCATTCCCCCAGGGAGGGTGAGGCCCTCCATGGGGGTGTCCATAGTCTGTCATTTCATATAGGGCAGGGCCTAGACCCTTCCCCAAGAGTTCAGGGTGAGAGTGCATCTCACATTGTTCTATGGGAGTCCAAAGTCCGTGTGTATACTTGGTATGGGTACTGATCTGCTGCCCAAGGCTCAATAGATTACCTAGGCCTCCTCACTGACACCCAGATTCAGGGGGTCTTGATCTGTCCCATGCTGGATTCCCAGGCTGATGCGTGGGATTCAAGAGTTAACCTTTGTCTGGTCAGCTGTTTCTGGGGGTTAAACCAGCCCAGTCTTAATCCCTTTGATCATCAGTCCTCCCTCTCTGATACTGGCTTTCTTGAGTTCAGCTCAGTACTTAACCAGCCACTAAATGTAGTTTCTGTTTCCCAGACTGTCTGGCCATAGGATTGTAGGCTGGCACTCCCTAGATCTATGTCTAAAATCCATATATGAGAGAGTACATGCCATGTTTCTCTTTTTGTGACTGGGTTACCTCACACAGGATGGTTTCTTCTAGTGTCATCCATTTGCCTGCGAATCTCATGATTCCATTATTTTTTTCTGCTGAATAGTACTCCATTGTGTAGATGTACCACATTTTCTCTATCCACTCTTCGGGTGAGGGACATCTAGGTTGCTTCCAAGTTCTGGCTATTACAAATAAAGCTGCTATGAACATAGTGGAACAGACATCTTTGTTGTATGAATGGGCATCTTTTGGATATATGCCTAAGAGTGGAGTTGCTGGGTCTTGTGGTAGGTTTATTCCCATTTTTCTGAGGAATCTCCATACTGATTTCCAAAGTGGCTGAACCAGTTGGCACTCCCACCAGCAATGGAGGAGTGTCCCCCTTTCACCACATCCTCTCCAGCATAAATTGTCATTGGTGTTTTTGATTTTAGCCATTCTGACAGGAATGAGATGGTATCTCAGAGTTGTTTGATTTGCATTTCCCGGATGGCTAAGGATGTTGAGCACTTTCTCAAGTGCCTCTCAGCCATTTTAGACTCCTCTATTGAAAACTCTCTATTTAGTTCTGCAGCCCACTTTTTAATTGGGTCCTTTGCTGTTTTGGAGACTTGCTTCTTGAGTTCTTTGTAAATTTTGGAGATCAACCCTCTGTCAGATGTGGGATTAGTGAATATTTTTTCCCATTCTGTGGGCTGCCTTTTGTCTTGCTGACTGTGTCCTTTGCCTTACAGAAGCTTCCAGTTTCAGTAGGTCCCATTTATTAATTGTTGATCTCACTGTCTGTGCTACTGGTGTTATGTTCAGGAAGCTGTCTCCTGTACCAATTTGTTCAAGGGTACCACCCACTTTCTCTTCTATGAGGTTCAGTGTGGCTGGATTTATGTTGAGGTCTTTGATCCATTTGGACTTAAGTTTTGTGCATGGCGATAAACATGGATCGATCCGCATTCTTCTACATGCCAGTCTCCAATTATGCCAGCACCATTTGTTGAAGATGCTTTCTTTATTCCATTGTATATTTTTAGCTTCTTTGTCAAAGATCAGATGTTCGTACGTGTGTGGGTTAATACCCGGATTTTCAATTCGATTCCATTGGTCTACCTGCCTATTTTTGTGCCAATACCAAGCTGTTTTCAGGACTATAGCTCTATAATAGAGCTTGAGGTCAGGGATGGTGATGCCTCCGGACGTTGCCTTGTTGAACAGGGTTGTTTTGGCTATCCTGGGTCTTTTGTTTTTCCATACAAAATTGATTATTGTTCTTTCAAGGTCTGTGAAGAATTGTGCTGGGATTTTAATGGGGATAGCATTGAATCTGTAGATTGCTTTTGGCAGGATTGCCATTTTTACTACATTGATCCTACCTATCCAAGAGCATGGGAGATCTTTCCATTTTCTGAGGGCTTCTTTAATTTCTTTCTTTAAAGATTCAAAGTTCTTATGATACAGGTCTTTCACTTGTTTGGTTAGCGTTACCCCAAGGTATTTTATGTTGTTTGTGGCAATTGTAAAGGGTGATGTTTCTCTGATTTCTCTTTCAGCCCTTTTATCATCTGTATATAATAGGGCTACTGACTTTCTTGAGTTGATCTTGTAGCTTGCCACTTTGCTGAAGGTGTTAATCAGCTGTAAGAGTTCCCTGGTAGAGTTCTTTGGGTCATTGATGTAAACTATCATATCGTCTGCAAACAGTGAAAGTTTGACCTCTTCCTTCCCAATTTGTATCCCCTTAATCCCCCTTTGTTGTCGTATGGCAATAGCTAGAACTTCAAGTACCATGTTGAAAAGGTATGGAGAGAGTGGACAGCCTTGTTTTGTTCCTGATTTTAGAGGAATTGCGTTGAGTTTCTGTCCATTTAGTTTGATGTTGGCTGTTGGTTTACTGTATATGGCTTTTATTATGTTTAAGTATGTCCCTGTTATCCCAGATATCTCCAAGACCTTTATCATGAAGGGGTGTTGGATTTTGTCAAAGGCTTTTTCAGCATCTAGTGAGATGATCATGTGATTTTTGTTTTTCAGTTTGTTTATATGGTGGATTACGTTGATGGATTTTCGTATGTTGAACCATCCCTGCATCCCTGGGATGAAACCTACTTGATCGTGGTGAATGATTGTTTGATGTGTTCTTGGATCCGATTTGCCAGTATTTTATTGAGTATTTTTGCATCAATGTTCATGAGGGATATTGGTCTGAAGTTCTCTTTCTTGGTTGTATCTTTGTGTGGCTTGGGGATCAAGGTTATTGAAACCTCATAGAAAGAGTTTGGCAAAGACCCTTCTGCTTATATTGTGTGGAACACTTTGAGAAGAATTGGTATAAGCTGTTCCTTGAATTTGTGGTAGAATTCTGCACTGAGGCCATCTGGACCTGGACTTTTTTTGGTTGGGAGACTTTTGATGACAGCTTCTATTTCCATAGGGGTTATAGGTCTATTTAAATTGCTTATCTGTTCTTGATTTAGTTTTGGCAAATGATAGCTGTCCAGGAAGTCATCTTATTAAAGTAGTTCCTATTGCATTTTAAGACTTATTTTTAATTATGTGTGTGTAGAAGCCCACAGAGTCCATAAGATACAATGATCTCCAACAGCTAGAGTTCTGGGCAGTTGAAAGCTGTCTGATATGGGTGCAGGGAACCAACACAAATTCTTTGCAAGAGCAGTAAATGCTCTGAACCAGTAAGCCATCTCTCCATCCTGTATTTGTAACAATTGAAACATACTTAATTTATGATATTCATCATGTTTCTGTTATACCAAGTGTGCAGATGTCTAATCGTCATCATCTACAGAGCTTCCCTCCTGATGCTCTTTTGTATTCATTTCTAGAAGATATTTAACTGTTATTCTCAAGTAAGAATCAATCTTGCATTAGTTTCTAGGATTGGCATTTCCTGTTAAAAACCTTAGCCCCACGTAAGTTGAACCTCACATGTACATGGAGAAAGTTCAATATAAAATTATTAGTCTTTTATTTTATCCAATTAAAGCTTAAATATTCTCTACTTGTGAACTTGTACACCAGTATGTCTTCCACAGGGAAGGCTATTATTGTTCTATTAATTCTGTAATTTTGATCATGACTTTATATCAAGGTCTTGCTTTAAACTTTCTCATTCACACTAAACCAAGACACATTATTTTATCTCTGAACTGTACTAAAATGTTGCCGTGCTGACTTTGACCCATCTCTGGTCTGGCCCTAAAGTATCAGCTCTTCTATTAAACTTTCAGTTTTCACTTCTTTCCTTAAAACTAAAGAATTGCCAGTTTTCAGTCTTACTCACTTTATATATTTAAAGGTGTCTGTTGTCCTAACTTGGGATGCTAATAACAGTAGACTCTGTAAGATAACCACTTTAATGTTCATATTTCTATTAACTAGAAATTAATCTGAATGGTTTTCAACTGTCTTCTACATATTGCTATATTCTTTGAGGTATTGTTCAAGAAAGCAAATAGTGAAGATAGGGTAAAGGAATGTGTGTATATATGTGGGCTGTATGTACACACGTGTGTGTGCGTGTGTGTGTGTGTGAGTGTATGTGTGTGTATGTGTGTGTGTATGCATGAGGTGTGGGAGAGATGGATGTTAGATGTCTTCCTCCATCCTTTTCCACATTATTTATTGAGACAGAGTCTCTCATGTGAACCCACACCTCACCAAGTTGGCCAGTCTAACTATCCAAGTTGCCTTAAGGATCCTTGTCTTTGTTTCCTACGCTGCCATATATCCCTGCACATGTAAGAGGTCTTCATGCCTGTCTGATATGACTAGCACTTTATCAACTGAGCCCTCTTCAGCCCTCAACCTTAGAACTCTGCATAACACTTAACAGCCCTGTTTGTATCTACATTGTCACCTGATACCTAGAAAACTTTGTTTCCCTTTGACTTTGAATTTTTCATCCATAAAATATGCAAAATCTTTTGGGAACACCAAGTATACCTGGCACCATACTGCATTATATATGTTGTACACATAATATACATACTGTATTATGTACATCATGTATCAAAATTTGATCACAAATTTAAGTAAGATAATACTATCTCTCATATTTTGGATAAATTGCAAGTATAGCCTAAATAATTTGATCAAGACTTTAAAAGACATAAGCAGCAAAGCCAGGGTTTGAATATAGGTCTGACTGATTCTAACATATAACCGTGAGCTCTACATTACCTGGTTTTCTCTTATTTTCTACAAGATTATAATGAAGGCTCCTATCATCACTATGCTGCTATCCTCTGTCCAATTTCAATTCCATTTATGTGTATAACTCACATTTTTCACCCCATCTTGCTCAGGGTCTCAATGTTCTTATCTTCACAAATCAAATTCACTCTTTTCCTTCTTGTCTCAGGTCACTGCCATATGTAATTATTGGCTGAATTAGCATCTTAGGAGTATCTTCAAACTGAACTCTCAAAATATCATTTCTGTGCAACTGAGAATGAGACTACATATATTCATATGCACACACCACAACAAGACTGGACATGAGGTGCATAGCTCCCCTTTGAGAGATCCTTTACAAGTTAAGATTTGAAGTTGATTTCTCCTCATTGGGGCTTCTTGTGAATAACATGGAAGCTATGTTTAATTTTCACAGAATAGAAATGTTCCCTCTGTGTGTGTGTGTGTGTGTGTGTGTGTGTGTGTGTGTGTGTGTGTGTGGTTTCTAATGCAACTCCATCCACAGTAGAATTAGATTGCACAGGACAAGGAACCAAAGCATATTAGAGCCGTTGTATTTTCTGTAGAGCACAGGTGTTCCTCACTTCATTCACCACTGCAGTTCTTGAATCTACTCAATGAACAGTTTGGGGCAGTCTTTTGTTTGCTCACTATTGATTGGGCACCAGAAATGTTGCCATGCATTGAGCTGAAGTAGGTAACAGAGAGCTCTTGTCCTTGTGGAAGGTAGAAACCTGTCAGCAAGCGGTGCTTCTACTTGTGCTAGCTGCTGCGGGTGACAAAGAATAATATTTAAATGAGAGCTGGGCTGAGTAAGACAGTTCTCTAGGGCCAGCTTTGAAGGCTAAGCTCCAAAGACACGGACCAAGGAAGAAAGTGCCCTGAAAGAGATGAAGGTCTTGAGGGGAAATGATACTTTCAGAGAGCTGCTCTCAGATTTAGGAGTCTCCCTAGGTGAAGGTGGGTTGCCGAAAGGGGTGAGGTTCTTTAACCATGCTAAGAATTTGGGAGTTTTCTCTAAGGCCTTGGAATACTCTGCTGGAGGGTCATTTGACTAGTCATATTTTCAGATCTTCTCTGATTGCTATCTTAAGGACAGACTGGACAACAGCAAAAGAGAACAGAAGACAATTTCAATAGAACTGCATATCCAGGCATGCAATGACAAGGACTCTAGTTAGAGCAGAGGTGATAAACATGAAGCAGGGATTAGGGATTAGGATGGAGTTGGTGGGAGCTGAGTTGGATGCTGGAGGTAAGAAGGAAGGGAGGCTTTAAGGATGATGTCCAGTTTTGCAGTTTTCTCTTTTAGGCAGTTGGGTGAAAAAGAGCACCATCTAATGTTGGCTGAAAACGTGAAAATATTATGTCAGAACTTAAGTTACAAGCAAGTCCTTGGCCATGTTTGACTGGGCTTAGCCACACTTCTCCACGCTGATCACACATGTTGGAGACAAGTCATAGTACAATGCCCATTTTGCAGATGGAAAACTGATACCTAAAGACTTTAAGTGCCTTGCTTAACTCATTCAGTTGTAAGTCTTAAATCTGGACGGTGTCTTCATGCAGTCTACATCCTGTATGCTTCATCACAGTTCCTTTTTTCAAATAATTTTCCAGTCTCTTACAGCAAGCCCAGCAGCGTCAGTGCAGTGCGAGGAAGCGATTAAGAACAATCACTAGCATTCAGCAGTCAGATAGATTGCAGGGCCGAAGAGGATGCTGAGGGCCTTGGTTACAAGATCCCATAAAGAAATGTGCAAGCTCTTAAATACCATGGGAATTGACACAAACTGCAAACTCTTACCAATTGTCCTTGAGGCAATGTCATGCTCAAACTCATCACTCCAGGACCTCCTCACCCAGACAGATTGTGAAACAATAAGTGTTTTGCTAAGCCAACTTCAGGGAAAGGTGCTGCCAACTCCTGTCCTCAACCTGCTATGTTCACCTGCCACCCTCGAGGAGCAGGGAAGACAAGCTGTGGCTTGTAATCAGGAAGCATGGTTTTCCTGGTTAGCTTTAAAGATGCAATCTCCAAGAATCCCTTTGATCTAAAGCAAGAACTGTCTGCATCATTTGGTGAATTCACCTCCACAAATCTCTAATGAGTTTACCTAAAGACTAACAGAGCTCATTATTTTCCTGATCAGGCAGGATTTCGAATGCTGTTTTGAAAAATAGAGTACGCACGCGCGCGCGCGCACACACACACACACACACACACACACACACACACACACACACACACGAGTATACACAAAGTCTGTCCCTTCCACATCCTCTGCATTTGAATTAGGTTTTTCAGGAATTCTACACAAAAGATTTAACATTATCTCCCTTATGTGGGTGGTCAATTATGGTCCTGCCAAAGTCAAAACAGAAAATTTGGGAAGGATTACAACATGTTTTTGTTTCCACAGCTGACCTTGCCCTCTCCAGAGACCCTGGCAGCCCCTCCCCTCTTGTGAAATTAAGATGTTCTATCACATTTTGGCAGAAGGGGGCTGGAGTACTGTGCTCTCTAGGGTCTCCTCTGCTTAATCAAAGCAGTGTTCCTTAAGAGAATCCTATTGATTTTGCCCCTGAAATGACACAATCTTGTTGTCAAGATTCAGGATGCCTCTGTGAGTGATGAGCAAGGAGATTTGGGACAAAGCAGAGTGAAATGGGTATTGGATTATGTTATTCAAACCAACAAACAAAAAACCCTAATAAACAAGTAACATCTATTTTGAATATGTGTGGTTCTGTGCTAGATAGTGTAATAGAAGAACAGTGATAACACTGTCTCGTGACAAAGACAGGCACAGAAGCAGATACTTTCAGAAACAGGATGGACACACCATAGGGATGGGCGCACACACAATAGGGATGTGGGTCAGTAGGGTGATATGGAAAGATGCCAGTGTTGTGTGTGTGTGTGTGTGTGTGTGCGCGCGCGCGCGTGTGCGCGCGTGTGTGCAAGCGTGCACATGTGTTGTATCACTACTAACCCCCCTAACATCCTTCCAGAATACCTTGGCCACTCCCACCCTTATATATTTCTCTCAGGAAAGCAGGATTTAAACCCTTTCCAGGAGTGGGTTCTGAAGGCAAACACTGTCATAGGTCTAATGAACATCTTTATTTGACAGGTAGTGGGACCTATGTGGGTGAGAGAATGAGGCTGTGGTAAGCAGTCACTACAAAAGCCCTGGAAACTCTGCCAAGGTATTTGAATCCTCTCTTGGGGCATTAGAGAGCCATTAAAGGAGACTAGCAAGGAGGAGTCAGGACTAGAATGTAATTTGAAGCACTCAGGGTGGGTCCATGGGTCCACACAGGGACACTGGAAGAGCTAAGTCCCCCTCAGAAGAACAAGAGTCCAGAAAACAGAGGTGTCTCACAGTCCCCAATGAGAGCACTTGAGACACACTGGAGCCCTACAGCAAAAGTTCTGCAGTAATCAGAAAAAAAACAAGGGGAAAGACTGAAAATTTTATTTTTACAAAATCTCTAAGCTATCTTTCATCATATCCCTATTAATATTTCATCAGAGTAGCATAGTGATAGCATTTTAAAACTCTGGGTGATACTCTATATCTTATAAGTCTACTGATTGGGCCACACATATCAAAATCATAACAGGGGTAACACACAGTGCTGTACTTACAATCTTTTTTTAATGAGAAGATTTTCAAAGTCCTTCATGATGATCTAATGGGAAAGCACTATGATTTACTCAGAAGCCTACCATCCCATTTGTCTCTCCACATTCCTGGGACTGTCCAACATCAACAATTTATTCTATGTTTAACAATTCTCTTGTTTAAATTCCATTTTTATTTTCCATATTATAATTATTTTACTATTCCCTCATTGACCCACAGCAGTAACTGACCATGTTTGCTTAGCATAGAGTTAATGTTCATTTGCATATGTCATGTTCCCAGCTAGAAGCTAGAAGGTGCCTCTGCCCTTTCAAAAGCAGGTTGGTTTCCACCAAGCAAATGAATACAGGATTTAGAAAGCAAGGGAAGTGTCATGAAAATGTAGACCTTGTATCTGAATCTTTCACTCCCAGCTCCAATCTAAGGTGCCACCTAAAACTGTGATCAAATTCGATGGGTTGGGGGCTCATCTGTAAGTCATGATTGAATTTAAAATTTTAGGGAGTGGCATTTAGGTCATGACACATGTAGAGATCAGAGAACAACTGTTCACCCCTCCCACTTTGTGTGTCTGGAGTCAAAATTGGGTTGTCGGGCTTTGAGGCAAGTATCATTACAGGGGTCATCCCATTGGCCCTATGGTTGCACTTCCTAGGAAGACAATGTTTGATGGGAAGGTATCTTGATTTGGGGAAGAACAGAGAAGCAGTACCCTTCTAACTCCTGATAATTGGATTCACTGGGTGCCAAACAGTAAATCAGGCAAGTTCTTTATGCTTCTTCTCATCTTCAGATGTGACTATGACAGACAGGCAAGGCAAAGATACCAACCTTGGGGAGCCAGAGCTATGCTATTCCATTCAAGTGGCACAAATATGCCAGTCTTTATTGAACTTCAGCTTATTCCCAACTGGCTACTGCTGATCTCTTTTCCCCTCGGTAGCCTGCATAGCGACCTCTGGTATTCTGAAAGCCAGCCTGAAGGGAAGAAGCCTCCTGGTAAGTACCAACTTGATTTCTCTGTGTCCTGTGACTAATGAAGTGGTGTCATCATCAAGTCTGTAATGTATTGGTCAAACTTTGGAATAAACAAAGGTTGAAGACACAAGGGAGACACAAGGGTATTTGGAAAACTAGAAGTATCCTGCAATTATAGCCAATTATTTTTTATTTAAATTAGAAACAAGCTTGCTTCACATGTCAATCCCAGCTCCCTCTCCCTCCCCTCCTCCCCTGTCCCTCATCAACCCACTAATCCCCCACCTAATCCACACTCTACTCTCCAGAGAGGGTGAGGCCCTTCATTGGGGATCTCCAAAGTCAGCTATATCATCCAGATCAGGACTTAGACAATGCTAATGACTTCATATACACATGTGAATAATATGTGTGTATTTTGTATATATGCAGTATATGTGCCTCTCATATATAATCAATTTATATATTGTCATACACATAGGCAATTTAGCATGGAAACTCATTACTTTAATGGAGTTCATGGGAACCAAAACCATCCAAGTCTCTGCTCCAGACTCCCCCATTTATAAACCTCTAATCTTTGGGGTCCTCAGTTTCCTCTTTTGTGACATGGGCACTCAAGTCCCAGGACAGGACCAAAAACCAATAAGAGTAAAAACTTGTAAAACGCTGAGCAAGGTGACTACACACACACCAAGCAGAGGATGAATGGAGATTTACAGAGGAGGTTTTTGAAACCACCCTCTTCTCCTGTAACTTCTAACTCAGGGGAGAGACACAAACTCCAGACTTTGGGTTATGAAATTCTACAAGAGTGGAGGCAGAAGAGTGTTACAGGGTTTCTGAGGATATACAAAGTACTGATTTAGTCCCTATCACACCCACAAAGGGGCCTCAGAATTTGAAGTCTACTCAGTCACTCTGTCAGGAGGCTATATTATGGCCTTCTTACAGCTTTGCACGTGTGTGTGTTTGTGTGTGTGTGTGTGTGTGTTTCTGTGTGTCTGTGTGTGTCTGTGTATGCAAGATAAAGGTGCATTTTCATTTTTTGGAACCATGGAGGTTACACATTTAATTTATGTATTCCCACAATTTTACTATTGTCCCTTCTTGTGACCCTGAATTTACTGTCCTGGTCCTTTAATTATGCTTCCAGGTCACACTTTTGTAAAAGGCCACAAATGATTCCATCATGCTCCAGTAACAAGTGCCAGCAATCTCTGGGGTTGTTTTTAATTAAATTTATGTATTTAATATTTTCAAGTTATTGAAAAGCATTCTGTCTTGTCCCCTTAAATTTCCTTTGGTCCATTTCTTCCTTCTAGTTTGGTGTTTTTTTCAAAAAAGAAGGGCAGAAGAGCCTAGGAAGGGAAGAAGCACGCAGGAACACATCCAAAGCCTTTGAAATGCATGCCATCTTCCCTGGGCACAGAGTGGTGCAATAGTGAATTGCTTTGAGGTTAAGTCACCTGACTGTCTTGTTACGATAGATCAAACCTGAAGGTGTGTGTTTGCTTCCAATTAACACCAACTGTTGGGATTTGAAAATCAGGTATCTCATTCATTAACCTTCAGAATCACATTCAGAGGGGAGAATGTTTGGATTTACAAGGTACAAATTATAAATTTATCGAAAGCAATAACATTATTTCAATGCTTGTGTTAAGGACCGTTAACATCCTTCATCTCCTGTCCATCACGGGAAGACCATGTCTGCCCTGAGGACATCTGTTCTAATAAGCAGCAGAGAGAGATTTCCAGGTGCCTTTGCCCTTGTCATACTCACTGTAGCCCTGGAAGGAAGCAGGCCAGAGGTGATTCTTCTCATTTGATGGATGAAAAAACGGAAGCTCAGAGAGATCAAGGGACTTGCCTAAAGTAACATTCTTGCAAAGTGGTTCAACCAGAACTTGAAAGCACAATTGTTCCTTCCAGTCGCACATGCTTTCCACCTCTCCTCTTGTTTTCTTGGTTGTTACAAAGAAGGGCACTGTTAGGCCAAATGAAGCACTGAGTCGATTTGGGTTTGTTTGGGTGGCTCACTGCCTTCAAGCCTTTGTTTTCCTTCCTTTCTTCTTTCTGCAGGAGGCACCTGTCTGCCTCTTTGTCCTCTAGCTCTCCTACTGCACAGGCTGATGCAAGTGGGAAGGAACAGGGAGGAGAGGCAGATATTGCTGCTGTATAATCTGAGACGAAAGGTTTGCAAGTCGGAAGCCCAAGCGGGAATCTGAGGTTGGCATCCCCATGTCTCTACAATGTTGGATGACTTAAAGGCACCGCTTCTCATTTTATTCTGTGAACTTTGAAGTCGTAATCGTAATACCTGTTTACAAAGACCAATCACCTATGATCCTTTCAAGAGCAGCATGGATGAAAGCGAATTTGACAATAAGAACTCTTAACTTAATTACCGAATGAGAGGTTCAGTGGTAGGAGTTGGCACATTGATTAAAAACAATGGAAGATACTGGAGGCCTGGGTCGGTTTCTCTGTCCTGCCTGGCCTTGCTCTCATGTCTCTTCAGAACTGAAATGACTTCATGGTTGCAGGCACCAAACCCTCTCATATCACCATCCAGATGAGGAAAGAGTCCAGCACTCTTCCTGTGGGCTTTCTCTCTTCACAACCCTCACAACTCTATAAATGCCTTGCTAACTGTGGTCATCTACTATAGCAGTCACTGGCCTAGGACAAGCAGACTGTTCAGAGCCATTTAGCTAGCTGTTGGCAAAAACCTTAATTTGGGAGGGTTGGCGTCCTCTTTGTAAAGCACTATGCAACTTGTCCGTGAAAAATAAAAATGGAGGAAGACAGATAGAACAAAGACTGGTGAGAAAGTACCCAGGAAGTTGACATGGAATGAACTGTGCTTCCTTGTGACCACAATGACAACAAAACACAAGTGTCATGGAGTAGGTCTCAGATAGTGCCTCACATCATGATGACTATGCAAGCAAGATCAGGCTCGACTAATTTTGTGACTTTGGAGATGCCATTTAGCTACACAAAACCTGTCATCTCCACTTCCAAATGAGAATAAGAATTTATAGTCCATGGGGCTGTTGAGGAAGACAAAATTGAGTAATATCTGGTAAAGAGTTTTGTAAGTGATTGAGTGCTGTGCACAGTTGAGTAGCATCTTTGCTGTTCTGAGTATAAGTGGAGGAGGTGCTTCCAGTAGAATTGGGTTACTGTGGTATTCCAATAGACACAGAAGAAAAGCAGATAACTGATTTTAAGATTTTCACATGCCTGGCTCTGTGATGCCATTATAAAGAACGCTAGTTAGTTCGTTGTTCTGAACATCCAAAACTAAGCTCCAGCTTTTGCCATGGGCCACACTGTAGGTAAATACAATGTTGTATGAAAGATAAAATAATCTCATGTATTAAAACTGGACAGACAGAAAAAAATTAATTTCTCTGCTGCTTTCTTTACCTACATTTCTTCAGCACTGGAAATGGTCAATGGAGTTAATTCTTCATGATCCAAGATCAAATGAAAAGCACAAGGTTTTTACCATCCCATAAGAAGGGCACCCACCCTGCCCCAGATGCCATAGATGCATGTATGACATTTATGTGTAGATAAGCCAAAGTCTGCAGAGATTAGACAACCCAGGCAGCAAGAGGGAAAGATTCTGTTTTATTTTTAACTTTTTCTTAGCTCTAAAGTTTTGGCATTTCTACCTCATTCTTTTACTTTCCCACTACTTCTCTGGTCTTTCCAACTTGAACATCATGCCAGTGAGTCCTGTTTCGCCTGCAGCTTGCTTTACCCACTCTTAAAACCAGTTCTGCAAACACTGGTTCTCTGGGAATCTCATCTGAGAGATTCTCCACTAGTCACACTCTGGAGACAGGAATGCACAACCAGGCAACCTGTGTGCAACCACATCCACCAAGGTTCACAAAGGAAACATTATTTGGAGCATGATCCCTTAGACAGGAAAACAGGCTGCCCTATAATGGGATGTTAAAATTCACATATTCTGAGAACTAATATCTTACATATTGAGTCATTTTATTTAATCTTCAAATTACTCTGGTGTGATAGGGCATATCATAAATATTTTATAGATTTCAAAATTTCAAAATCAAGATTCAGAGACCATGTGTTACAACAGAGTGACCTAGTATCACTCTGTTTAAAGGTCAGTATTGGTCACAGATTTCTCTGTGCTGCCACTTAACACAGTCTCCAAATCTCAGCAGGATGTATTCATGCACCCTTTATCAAAATCCCATGGGATCTACTAAATAACTGTAGCTTATGGGATGGCTGGTTGGTGGTTGATATAGACAGAAGACATGCCAAATCACATGGACAAAGAGGATCCTTAGGAGCAGATGTGAAAGCCCAGGACCATAATTATAATTTACTATGAATTCTTAAAATGCCATCTGATGGGTGTTCTGATGTCTTTGGTAAGAATGATAGCCTGGAACTAAAGGCAAGGTCCTCTCTAGAACAATATATCAAAGTGTAAAGGCTCTAGCAGCTTAACCAGTGGTAGCTAATCCACACTGAGTGGTGCCCCACACACTATTGCTTCAGGAAGTCCATAGCCTCACATGAGGCTGGTGATAGAAGCCAATTTTCTGCCACAGTGAAGCCAACAACATCTATCACTCTCCGCTTAATTTTGGAGCCCACTGAAGGAGGCTCTCTTGTGCTACCATTTAAAAAGCATCTACTCACTGCCTGGACATCTGCCAAAAGTGCGCTCTCCTAAAGATATCATTCTAGTTACGTTAAACAGGTGCCAGCATCTGCCCCCAAGGCAATGTGAAGGCCATTTCTCCCACTTGGTGCTTGTGGACATTTCTGAGTCTGCCCTGGACCTGGGATTTTCCATCTCTGCTCCTCATCATGCATAAGAACTACACAAAAGCAAGGACAAGAGGAAGTGGGGATTTCTAAGCACAGCTCCTGTACAAGGATGCTCTATGATTTGTGTGTTCCAGCTGCCTTCAGGCTAGTACTTGCTCTGTGCTGGCCAGGGACCAAGGACAGGTATCCACTCCACCTTTGTGTCACTAAATGACCTATTTCTATATTAATGCTTGCTTTCATGGAATATGTACCTTAGGGTTACCCAGTAATATGTCTGATCCATTTGAATAGTCTATCATAAAGGGAAGAATGAAATAAGACTCTTTGTTTTATCTGTAAATGTAATGTCTACAAATTCAAAACTTCAAATTTTATATAGTGATTCATTAGTCTATTGACATCTTTCTGTACCCTGAATGCATCCATGTTCTGTGTTCAAAACTCAGCTTTCAGTCTATGTAAGGAAGGAGAAGACTACGGATCACATTTTGAGATGTGATACCAAGGTAGCTGTCATGAGGTCATCTCACTGGGTGTCTGTGCCCTCAGTGTTTGCCCCACTGCTTCAGTAAGAAGATTGGTAGGAACTGGGCATGCGTCTGTTTTCTGTGCTTGTAGTTGAGAGGTAGATTTTTTTCTCACATAAAAAGATGGTTGTAGACTGTGCTGACATAAGTTCATTGGCTTAATCAGGCCCCTTAAGCCCACCCTCTGGCTTTCAGCATATTTTCTCTAGTCCTTAGTCAGTGTCTCTCCTCCATTTAGTTCAGTAAAGACAGAGGGAAGGCTTGTGGTACCAGTAATTTGAGTTTGTTGAGCTGGTGATGCAATGGTTTCCTAAAATTCTCCAAGCAAACTAAAAAACTGAAGCCCCTGGCTATGTGTAGCATAGAGGCAGAAGCAAAGGTCTCATGAGGATTGCTTGGCCTGTCTTACCATGCCACCCTTCATTTCCACCTCCTTGTTTCTCTCATATCTGTCTAGCCTCTTTCTACTTTGTGTTTTCTCATTTCTGATGGGTTATTCCCTCCCCCAAGCCTTATGCTCACTAGATCACCCCCTCCAACCCCTGCTCTGCACACACAATACTCTGTCTAGTAGAGATTTTATCATTCCACATCCCTGTGTAAAATCCTAAATGGCTCTTTATTACTTCAAAGTCCAAACACCTCACCAAATCTCTGTCAGTTCCACTCCTCAGGAAGCAGACATCAAGAAAGAATGAGGAGTATATAAGATTTTTCAAAGGAAGTGGCTCTGAGGGATCAGGAAAGACAGGGCAGGTGAGGGTGAGAGAAACAGGAGACCCTGAAGCAAGCCTGACTCAATGAAAGAGGAAGAAAAGAACGAGGCATGGGTAGGAAACACTGAAGACCGCAGAGGTTGTAGAAAGTCAATGTTCCTGAGGAGTCCAGTGCTGATTGCCCCCTTAGAGGAGTTTTATACTGAACAGGAAGAGCCTAGCTCTGCCTCATCATATTCAGACGTCATCTGGAGCATCTCTGAGACTGTATAACCTTAGTGTGAACCCCAAATCTAGCAGCTGTAGATTGTCAACTTGCTAAGTCTCCCTGCAACAGGTCTCAGATGATTAACTGAGCAGCAGCAGTCCCACAAGCTGCCATAAAGTCAAACAAAAACTTCTCTCATTTGCTCATTATTACTATACCCCAACTCATCCTTTACAGCTCCATCATATGGCCCTGGATCTTGCTATGCAGATGCTCAAATATGTCATATTCTCTAGGTTTGACCCTCTGTGTCCAGGCTATGTTCCTACCATGAACAACCCACCCCTCTCCACCAAACTAGTTACATGCCCAATTCTTTTTCTTATTGTCCTAGTGCAGTCAAGGCCTGTTTCCCACCACTATACTCTGGGGTTTCTCAGGGACAAGAGTTTCTTTGGTCTTCTATTAATTCTCTATTGAAAACTTTAAGATCTTTATTTTGGTTAGATTTCAAGGATAATAGGCAGCAGCCACATTCTCCAAAAAGAATAATGTTCTTTGCTTCAGCAATTGCCCATTGCCAATGTTGGTAGATTCCCCCATGCTCCAGTGGATAGCCTCACACCAAGGTTCATATGAGCAGCACTAAGTGGACTTAGTATGCTATCTAAAAAGAAAAATTAAGGGCAGAAAGTTGGGAGGAAGGCATTCTGGGAGTCATGGGCAATGGAAGGGGTAATGGGAAGCAGATATGATCAGAAATCTCTATATACATGTATGAACTTCTCAAAAATAGCCAAAAAATATAGGTAGATGGACACATGGATGGATGAATAGAAAGATATTCTCAATTCTCTAAAGGCCCAGATAGATAAATCAGCAGTTAAGAGCATATATTGTTCTGCAGAGAACTTAAATTCAATTCCCAGTATGCATATCAGGTGGTTCAGAATAACCAGTTTCTCCAACCCCAAGAGTATCCAATGTCTTCTCCTGGCATCCACAGGCATGTACACTCATGTGTATGCATATTCATGCTTGAACACACACACACACAAATTTACAAATAGAAATAAAACTTAAAAATTGGTAACCCTCAATGTCAAAAGGCTCACAGTGTCCAAGGACATCTTAAAAAAATAGTGAAGTCTAAAGTCTGGCTTGCAGTAGGAAAGTCCTTGGCCTATCTTGCCAGATGAGGATTTCTAAAACATTTTAACATTGACATAGATAAATATTTCTCTAGGCCTGCAAGTGAGCATCTTCCTTAATGACTAACTTCAATCTCTCCTAATGTCGTTGTTAAACCTAAGACCTAAATTAAGAATGATACCCGCAATTCTCAGGCAACAACTTATCGCACTCCTTCTAAGGCAAGAAAGAGATCCATTATCCTTTAAATGCTAGTAAATAGCTGACCAGTATAATTGTCTCTGTCTACACAAGTGACAAAATTAAAACTAATGTATGCAGGATGGCAGGACAATTATCTTACTGTAAGTAATCTGGGTTCCTTTTATACTTCCATTGTCAAAGCCAATCATCCTTTGTTTCTACAAATGTCCTCTGCCCTTTATGAAGCCATTGGAACTTTCAGTAACTAATAATGTGCTTGAAATCTTGTAAGTAAGCTTGGTTTTTGTAACATCAGCTATGTTCCCTACTGGCACCAACAGCCCAGACAGAAGCTACCAAAGTGTAACTTCCTCAGAAACGTGAAAATGGGGTCCTAATGACCAATTTTGATCATCAGTCTCTTGGTAAATGTTATGGGCTGTGAATTACTTCATCTAGGATCTAGCCACAGGAAGTGTGAGTAGTATGATTCCAAGGAGGAAGATGAGTGGAGAGGACCCAGAGCCATGATTTGTATCTGGTCATATATACTTAAGTGGCACTATCTAAGATCTCCCAGAAGTCAGAGGGGAACAACAGACTACAGAGAATATCATAAAAATGGAGTGATCCTTCACAAGTGCCACTTAACAGCAAACAGCAATAGTAGCCACACACACAATTGTCCTGAAGAAGAATCTTAGTCCTGGGTTGATTCGGTCTGAGTTAGGTTTCTTAATCACCTGGCTCTTATACAGGTAACAAAACATGACAGCTCATTCCCTCCCAAAGTCTCTTTTGATCTTTACTATGCAGTCACATTCAGGTAAACAGGACACTTTGCAGTGATACAATGGCAAAAGATGATGTCATCAGGATGACTTCCTGAGGAATTTCTCAGAAGGTTATTGAATAAATGCAAATTGATTCTCTGGCATTTGAGAGGAATCAGAAGCTCTTGATCAGGATGGCTGCATCTTTTCAAAGAGTTTGGTTTGAAACCAAATGAAGCATAAACAGTTCCCTCCTTATGAGGCAGTTGTCCTCAACCTGTAGGTCTCTACCCTTTGAGTGACTGTATATCAGATATCCTGCATAATATATATTTACATTAAGATCATAACAATAGTAAACTTATGTTGTGATGTAGGAGCTAAATAATTTTATAGTTGGGGTCCCCATAACATCAGGAACTATATTAAATGGTCTTGAATCACTGCTGTAAGGAGATCTTCACACTGTACAGTTACTAAACACGTGTATTTTTAGCAGTCATGATAGAAGTTTTGCTCATCTACCCACTTTACTTCTTCTTGTCTTTATTCCTTTTCTCTGAACTTTCTTTCCTTTTGTGACATTTTCTCCCTCCTGCATTGTCTCCTCCTTTTTATTTGCCTTCTTCAGTCTCCCACACAATTCTCTTTTTTAAGCATGTCAGAAAAAACATTAGGATGTTAGAATGTAATTGCAGGTCCCGGAAGATGGCTCAGCAGATGAGAGTGCTTGCTTCACAAGCATGAGGACTTGAGTTCAAATCCCTAGCACCACAAAAAAAAAGATAAGTGTAGCTGTGGATGAGAGTGCTTGCTTCACAAGCATGAGGACTTGAGTTCAAATCCCTAGCACCACAAAAAAAAGATAAGTGTAGCTGTGAATGTCTGTGGCCCCAGAATTATGGGGGATGGGGATAACAGTGAAAGAGGATCAGTGGGACTTGCCACCCACCAGTCTAGATTCAAGGTCAGTGAAAGACCATGAATTAGTGGAGTAAGGTGAAGCATGATAGAGAAGAGTGGGACACCTGATGTACTCCTGTGTCCTCTTCAGGTGTGTATGCCGCACACATGTATACCACACACTGTAAAATGTAATCATTAGAAATCAATCTAGAGAAGTATAAATATAGTTTTAGACTTCAACAAGAAGAATTTTAGCATCTTGAAGAGCCACCAGCTAAGAAATTCTTGTTTGTCTGGTCCTGAGCTGTATGCTGGGGCAAGTAAATAAGAGCTGATCCTTGCTCCCGATACATGAACATGCAATTGTCTGTGTTGGGCATGTCTACAAATATGTTGTGTATTCCATGGAAGGATGGGAACTTGATTCATTTGGGCACTCCTGTAGGCTATGAGGAGGCTATAGGGAGGCTTTCTAAGAACAAGAACAGTGTGGGTTGTTATCTCTGGGAAAAGATCACTCTGACAGTAGTTGGAAAGTTGGGCTGAAGGGAAATGGGGGTGAATGAAGGAAAAGTTCATCACCGAAGAAGCATAGCCTGGGACAAGATGATCCTGGATGAATTAATCTGCAGTGGGGAGTGTGGGTGTGGCTTGAGAACTTTCTAGGACCAATAGAACATGAGTTGAGAAAAAAGAGGTCTAGCTCGGGAGTTGTTTATTTTATGGCAAAAGATAACTCTGAAGTAAATGAAAGGAAAATAGGGAATTTAATTTTGGTCATGCCACATGTGAAGTGTTAAGAGGAAGTGGAGGAAACTCAAGGGAGGTGTTTTTGTTCAGCATGTGGAATAGAAAGCTAATGAGGAGGCAGAGACCAGATGCCACCAGTATGTAGATGACCCTAAAGCCCTGAGCATGCTCACCATGAAAGTCATTGCCTTCTTTCGGGTGGCAGTCAGTTCCCCATCCCCCTTCTTTTGTGATAATTGCTAACATGTATAGAGATTTTGCAGCCCAGAAATCACTTTCTCAACACTTTTTAAACCTTGTCCTTTATACAACTCTCACATGTACCTAGTATCATCCCCCCATTAACATACCAGGAAAATGAGAGAGAGAGAGTTCAAGAGATTTTTTTTCAGCTCATGCAGTTAATAGAGGGGCCAGGGAAGTAGTGCTTCTTCCCTACTGCTAAATTCTTGACAACTTTAGGTTTCCTTTTTTAATTTCCCTCCTCACACTGTATGTTGAAAGATGTTTCTTATCATGGTGTTTTTCCTGGCACATAACAAACATTCAATAAAAATAACCATGTATTAGATAGAAGTCTAGCTTAAGCAGAGAGGCTTCATCCAGTAAATGGTCGAAGCTGATACAGAGACCTGTAGCCAAACATAAGGTGGAGCTTGGCAAATCCTGCTGAAGAGGAGAATGAAGCAGCCAGAGGGGTCAAGGAAACCACAAAAAACCCCACAGAATCAACTAACCTGGACTCACAGAGACTAAACCAACCATCAGGGAGCCTGCATGGGAGTGACCATATCTATTATGGTTGTGTAGCTTGGTCTTCTTTTCAGACTCCTAAGGGTAGGAGCAGGGCTTGTCCCTGTCTCTTTTGCCTAATCCTGGGACCCTACACCTCATAATAGATTGCCTAGCCATGCCTTAATATGAGGGGAGGCGCCTAGTCTTATTGCAACTTGATATGCCATCTTTGATTTATAGCCCCAAGAGGCTTACTGTTTTATGAAGGGAAACAGAGGAGTAGATGGAGGGGAAAGCACTCTGAGGGGAGGAGGTAGGGGAAACTGTGGTCAAGATGTAATGTATGAGAAAAGAATACATTTTTATTAATTTAATTTTTAAATAGCTTGCTTCACATGTCAATCCCAGTTCCCTCTCCCTCTTCTTCTCCTGAGCTCCCCCCCCCCACTATCCCCTCCAACCTCCCAACCTATCCCCACTTTCTTCCACATAGGGGATATCCAGAGTCTGTTATTTCGCTCAGGGCAAGGTCCAGGCACTCCCCTAAGAGTCCAGGCTGAGAGAGCAACCCTCTTTGTGTTATGGACACACGGAGTCCGTTTGTATGCCAAGGATAAATACTGATCTACTGCTCAGGGGCCCATAGGTTGCCCAGGCCTCCTCATTGACTCTCACACTCAGGGGGTCTGGATCAGTCCCATGTCGGCCTCCCAGCTGTCGGTGTGGGGTCCAAGAGCTCCCCATTGTTCAGATCAGCTGTGTTTGCTGCTTTCAACTGCCCATTCTTTTCCAATTTGCTCATCGCTCCTCTCTCTCTATCCCTGGGTTCCATGGGTTCAGCTCAGTGTTTAATTGTGGGTGTTTACCTCTGCTTCCATCAATCACTGGATGAAGGTCCTAGGATGGCATATAAGGTAGACATCAAGTTCATTATTAGGAACGGGCATTTAAGGTAGTCTCTCCACTATTGCTTAGCTTGCCAGTTGGTGTCATCCTTTTAGATCCCTAGAGGTATCACTGGTGCCAGACCTCTCTTCAAACCTATGACTCCCTCTATTATAGTATTTCTCATCCTGTTCTCCCCCCACTCAACCTTCCTGTTACCCCATGGCCTACTCTCTCCTCCTCTTCTCCCCCTCTCTTCTTCCCAGCTCTTACTCCCCCCACACACAACTCCCACCGTGTTCCCATTCTGTTCAGGAGATCTTGCCTCATTCCTCTTCCTTAGGGTACCATGCATATCTTTCTTAGGTTCTTTCCTGTTTCCCAGACTCTCTGTCAGTGGCATTGGAGGCTGGAACTATCCTGATCCATGTCTGAAATCCATATATGAGTGAGTACATATCATGTTTGTCTTTTTGTAACTGGGTTACCTCACTCATAATGGTTTCTTCTAGTGCCATCCATTTGCCTGTGAATTTCAAGATTCTATTATTTGTTTCCACTGAGTAGTACTCCATTGTGTAAATGTACCACATTTTCTTATCCACTCTTCAGTTGAGGGGCATCTAGGTTGCTTCCAGGTTCTGGCCATTACAAACAATGCTTCTATTATCATAGTGGAACAGATGTCCTTGTTGTATGAATTTGCATATTTTGGATATATCTCTAAGAGTAGAATTGTTGGGACTTGTGGTAGATTGATTCCCATTTTCCTGAGGAATCTCCATACTGATTTTCAAAGTGGGTGTAGGAGTTGGCACTACTACCAGCAGTGGAGGAGTGTTCCCCTCTCTCCACATCCTCTCCAACATAAATTTTCTTCGGTGTTTTTGATTTTAGCCATTCTGACAGGAGTAAGATAGTCTCTGAGTTGTTTTTATTTGCATTTCCCTGATGATTAAGGATGTTGAGCACTTTCTTAAGTGTCTCTCAGCCATTTTAGACTCCCCTATTGAGAATTCTCTATTTAGTTCTGTACTCCACTTTTTTTTCTTTTTTCTTTTATTTTTCAGTTTAAATTTAGATTAGAAACAAGGTTGCTTCACAAGTCAGTTCTAGGTCCCTCTCCCTTTCCCTCCCCTCCTCCCATGCCCTCCCCCAACCCCCCCAATATCCCCTCATTTCCCCAGGGAGGGTGAGGCCCTCCATGGGGGTGTCCATAGTCCGTCATTTCATCAAGTGCAGGGCCTAGACCCTCCCCCAAGAGTTCAGGGTGAGAGTGCATCTCACATTGTTGGATGGGAGTCCAAAGTCCGTGTGTATACTTGGGATGAGTACTGATATACTGCCCAAGGCTCAATAGATTACCTAGGCCTCCTCACTGACACCCACATTCAGGGGGTCTTGATCAGTCCCATGCTGGATTCCCAGGCATCAGCCTGGGATTCAAGAGTTAACCTTTGTCAGGTCAGCTGTTTCTGGAGGCTAAACCAGCCCAATCTTCATCCCTTTGGTCATCAGTCCTCCCTCTCTGTTACTGGCTTTTTTGAGTTCAGCTCAGTACTTAACCGTGGGAGTTTGCCTCTTCTTCCATCAGCCACTGAATGAAGTTTCTGTTTCACAGACTCTCTGGCCATGGGATTGTAGGCTGGCACTCCCCAGATCTATGTCTAAAATCCATATATGAGAGATATACTCCACTTTTTAATTGCATCCTTTGGTGATCTGGAGACTTGCTTCTTGAGTTCTTTGTAAATTTTGGAGATGAGCCCTCTGTCAGATGTGGGGTTAGTGAATACCTTTTCCCATTCTGTGGGCTGCCTTTTTGTCTTGTTGACTATGTCCTTTGCCTTACAGAAGCTTCTTAGCTTCAAGAGGTTCCATTTGTTAATTGTTGATCTCAGTTTCTGTGCTACTGGAGTTATGCTGAGGAAGCTATCTCCTGTACCAACTCGTTGAAGAGTATCTCCCACTTTGTCTTCTAAGAGTTTTAGTGTGGTTGGATTTATATTGAAGTCTTTGATACCTTTTGACTTAAGTTTTGTGCAAGGCTATAGACATGGATATATCTGCAATCTTCTGTATGCCAATATCCAGTTATGTCATCACAATTTGTTGAAGATGCTTTCCTTTTTCCATTGTACAATTTTAGCTTCTTTGTCAAAAATCAAGTGTTTATAGGTGTGTGGGTTAAAATCAGGGTTTTCAATTGATTCCATTGGTCTACCTGTCTATTTTTTGTGCCAATACCTAGCTGTTTTCAGGACTATAGTTCTGTAATAGAGCTTGAAGTCAGGTATGGTGATGCCTCCTGAATTTCCTTTATTGTATAGGGTTGTTTTGGCTATCCTGGGTCTATTAGCAAATCAGATACTAGCAAATCAGATACAAGAAATCAGATTCAAAAACACATCAGCAAAATCATCCACCATGATCAAGTAGAGTTCATCCCAGGAATGCAGGCTTAGTTCAACATTAGAAAATCTATCAATGTAATCCACCATATAAACAAACTACAAAAGAAAAACCACATGATCGTCTCACTATATGCTGAAAAAGCCTGTGACAAAATCCAGCACCCCTTCATGATGAAGGTCTTAGAGAGATCAGGGATAACAGGAACATACCTGAATATAATAAAAGCAATATACTGTAAACCAACAGCTGACATCAAACTAAATGGAGAGAAACTCAACACAATTCCTCTAAAATCAGGAACAAGACAAGACTGTCCACACTCTCGATATCTCTTCAATATTGTACTTGCATTTCTAGCTAGAGCAATAAGACAACAAAAGGAGATGTAGGGGATGCAAATAGTAAAAGAAGAAGTCAAGCTTTTAGTATTTGTAGATGATATGATATTTTACATAAGTGACCTGAAAAACTATGCAAGGGAACTCCTAGAGCTGATAAATGCCTTCAGCAAAGTGGAAGGATACAACAAGGTTAACTCAAAAAAATCAGTAGCCCTATTATATACAGATGATAAAGTGGCTGAGAAAGAAATCAGAGAAACATCACCCTTTACATTAGCCATAAGCAGCATCAAATATCTGGGGATAACGTTAACCAAAGAAGTGAAAATCTGTATGAAGAACTTTGAGTCTCTAAAGAAAGAAATCAAAGAGGATACCAGAAAATGGAAAGATCTCCAATGCTCTTGGATTGGTAGGGTCAACATAATAAAAGTGGCAAACTTTCCAAAAGCAATCTACAGATTCAATGAAATCCCTATAAAAATTCCGGCATAATTCTTCACAGACCTTGAAAGAACAAAAATCAACTTTATATGGAAAAACAAAAGAAAAGAATAAATTTTAAAAAGCCACATCACAAGCTAATATATTTTTGTTATTCAAAAAGTATATTGTTGAGTAAATTCTCTACCCACTGAGCCATCTCCCCAACACTAGGGAGGCAGAGGCAAGTGGATCTCTGTGAGTTCGAGACCAGCCTGTTCTACAAGAGCTAGTTCCAGAACAGTCTCCAAAAGCCACAGAGAAACCCTGTCTCAAAGAAAAATGATCTGAGCCTATCACCTTTGTTCCCTCTGTGTATAAACTTAACTTTTTATGCATCAACTGTGGAACCCAATTGCTGAATTATAAGAACTGCGTAGCTTTTCTGCATCAGACTGGGTTTCTGAGAGTAGGATCACCAAGATGAAGAAAATTCTTAATTATTCAGGACTGTGCATACAGTGCTGCTAGGCAGGTGCTTCCCTGGCAAACAGGAGGGCCTGAATCCCTTCCCTCAGCATCCATGTACAAAAACTGGACACTATGGCTCATGCTTACCCTCCTGGAGCAGGGCAGCTGGAAAATGGCATATCTCAGGTTGGTTGACCAGCCGGTCTTTCCATCTTAGTAACATTTTAGCCAGTGCAACACCATGTCTCAAAAATGAGTAAAAAAAGAAAATAAATAAATAAATAAGATTGTTCTACACAATTTGAATTGGCCACACCTTTCCTTGACCAACGATTCACTTTAGCTTCTTCTGACACTTGTTAGATTATTACCATATAGCTGTGTTTGTACCTTCTCTAAAATACTGAGGACCCCAAGATAGAAATCTTGCCACTTTTTATCTACATCCTCACTATTGAGATGTAAACAAACAATTATGAAGCTGAAAGTTAATTACTGAAATGGAGGCCTATGCATTGGTATTGAATCATTATTCATTCATTGTGTAGATGTGTGGTTGAAGGCAAGACAAATTTTAATTTGAAAATGTCAGAATGGGAATTTTGGGAAATGTTTAATTCCTGTTGTTTGTAGACAAGGGGATAAGGCCCAGGAGGATAAGACTGAAGGGTTCCACTGGTCCAGTTACTGACTCAGTACCCTGTATTCAAACAATGAACAAAGTTGTGAGAAACAGAGAATGAAAAAGTGTGAATTAAAATATTCTAAGGGCCAGAGAGGTGGTTCAGCAATACAGTCACTAACTGTTTAAACCTGATGACCTGAGTGACATCCTTTGATGTCATATAAAAAGCTAAATGTGGTGGCATACATCTGAGATTGCTTCACACCTCCAGGGAGATGGTGCTTTAAGACAGAAACATTATCTGGAGCTCCTGGGCAACCTTGCCTGAAGAAGTACCACTCAGCAACAAAGAGATACCAGTCCCAACAAGGTAGGAAGTAAGAGTCCATATCTAAAAGTCATCCTCTATCCTCCCCTCAGGAGTGTTGAAACATAGACATGCCCACACCCTCATATACAAGTAACAGCATAGGTTTCTAAATATTTTAGATCTCTATCACCTAGCAGAAAAGAGAAAACATAAATTGTGACCACTATTGCCAATTAAAGCAAAGTAAATTAACAAAGGAATTTATGATTTCTAGTTGAGATGCCCTGTGACTTGGAAGTCTAAAAGCTTCTGAAAAATATTAAGATATCCTCTTATAAAGTTACCACCACTGAAACCCAAACATCTTTCACAGTTTACACTTTCAATATTGCCTTAGAGGCAACGTTCAAATATTATAAGCAACAGTAATAGATGGATTCCTCAGATAATGGCAGAGGCTCTTGAGACTCATAACACCCAGAGCCAGGTAATGCTAGCATTTTCTACCATGTGTCTGAAGCTCACTATGGGTCAGCATCACCGCTGTCTGACACAGTCCTCTTAATGACCCCAGGAAATCTTATATGTACCCCCAGCTGATATGTAAGGAAACCAGAGACCATGCTTCTCTTGGTCACACTGCTAGAGGAAAAGATTTCCTTCTAAATATCTCTAATTTCAAATCTACACAGTAAACTGATCTAAGAATGCTAAAGATTAGTCTATCCATTGCTGTAGGCCAGAGACCAAGCAGATGTCATCCTCTGCTGGCTGGAGACAGCCACCTCAGTCATCACAGTCTTCCTACTTAACAAAGTCCCAGTGACTGACATTTCATGTTTCTGAGAAAGGCGTTAGACACCGGGGATATTAAAGCATTTAGGAATGATTTTTAAAGGTCCAATGTGTGAAAAGACTGGCTGGACTTAAATGTTCAACCCTGGGGCAAAGCCTACAGGGCTGGAAATCCCTTCCATATGGGCTGCATTGCTTTTTTGGGTCTATATAAACAAGGGATCACTTACTAGTGGCAAGATTTGACTTGACAGCATGTTTATTTGAATTACATGTTTAGAAAAATTATATGAAATAAGCAATTATCAGGCAATATCACCAATTTCTACTAGTTTTTTAAAGCCTGAAATATCTGTTAGCACTAGCCCTGTGTTGGCAGAGACTTGAAGCAGTTGCTCAGTAACAGGGAGTATGTATGCTGTCACTGCAGCCCACCATTCTTTCTCCCTCCTGCAGGAAACTCTGATACTTCCTGCCTTGCTTTTAGGCATCTGAATCTGAGATCTGTGGTACAATTAAATAATATGCAATAACACTACCAGTTGTTCCTGATGCTAGATATGATCTACTTTAAATATAACATCATTCCCCTTCAAAAACCACTGTCCATCCCTATAAAATATGTGCAAAATAGAAACCCATGTTTGCTTTGGGGTTTTAATACAAATATCATAAGGAGTCCGGGACTGTAGTTCAGCTGGTAGGGTGTTTGCCTGGCATAATTTGTATTTCAAGCACTTTATGAAATTGTTCACATTGGTACAAGTTTATGTCCCAGATTTAGGAGTTGGAGACTGGAGAGCAGAAGTTCAAGGTCATTCTCAGCTACCTATCCAGTTTAAAGCCAGCCTAGACTACATGAGTCCTTGTCTCATAAAAAATTATTTAACGGTACACCTTTAGCACAGCAATTTCAGAATGTCATCCAGCCATTTCAAGATTCACATATAGTTAAGGTGGCCATTCTCACACCAGCCAACTCTTTCACCATCCGTCCTCCTCGGTCCTCTGACCTCATCTGCTGATACAGTGGTATAATCTGTCTTACAACAGGACATAAATTCACTACATGAGTAATTTCTCCTCAAGGCTATTTTCCCATGAAGCATGTGCAAGTAAATTGCTTATTTTTATTTCTTCCCCAATGTAGAGCAGAGGTCACCATGCCTTATACAATTTTACTTCCTTAAAGGCAAACACAATTGCTTTTTCCCACGTATCCTTTAATGTCATCTTTGCCTTCCCTTCCCATCTAGTTTACAAGGGCCAGTCATTTATCTGAGACCATTAGAGGAGCCCACTGTGGTGATACATCTAATTTCTCAGGTGACACTGAAGTGGGGTGTAGCCACTTGCAGAGGTAAGAGTGCATGGAATAAGCTATTAAGTCCAACGGACAAAGGAGACATGTTTCAAAAATATGGGAGCTGTGTCTTCTTGAAGCAAAAGTATGACTCTCACTCAAGGTGTTGTATCTTCATTTACTCTTCTTTATCGGACATTTGCTAAAATGAAGAAGGAAGAAACTTCTTACTGTGTGCCAAGACAAGATAGCTCTGGCATTGAGCTAAGTCTTTCAAGTGCACTAAGCAATTTCTCAGCAGGGGACTGAGCAGAAGGTCCAGCTGGTAGTGTGCTGGCTGTACAAGTGTGAGGACCTGAGTTTGTAACCCCTGCACCCACATAAAAACACAGAGTTGGTTTTTCACATCCATAATCTTAGGGTGTGTGTGAGAGAGAGAGAGAGAGAGAGAGAGAGAGAGAGAGAGAGAGAGAGAGAGAGAGAGAGGAAGGAAGGAAGGAAGGAAGGAAGGAAGGAAGGAAGGAAGGAAGGAAGGAAGGAAGGAAGAAAAGAGGGGAAAGTGAATTTCTGGGTATCAGTGGCCAGCAATTCTTGCTGAGTCAACTGAGGGCCAGGTTCAGTGGAAACTGTCTCAAAAACCAAAGAGTTTGAGAAAAATACCTGAATGTTGACTTATGACCTTGGGCCTATACACACACACACACACACACACAAACACACACACACACACACACACACACACACGCACATGCATGCACCTGCACACATGTACATATCACATGAGCCATATAAACACAATATATATGTATAACTCATACATGCACACAAATTTATTTGTCAGAATTTTATGCTTCTTAAAGTCTCATTATTCTGCACTGACAAAGTAGAAATTGAGATTTTAATTAGTTAAATCATACAGGTCACACATCCATCAGGTAGTAAGAAAAGAATCTACACATGCCCAGGCAGTAGCAGGGTTGATCATTCTATTCCAGCTTATGTTTGTATTCTGATTCATTACACAAAGCCAACACTACCAATCTAAGGTACTAACAGGTGCTAAGAGTGAAAGTCCTTCATCTTTCCTGCTCAGAGGAGAGCTAAGATGTTCCCCCTAGTAACTGTTCTACACCCACAGCATGCACAGAGGACTTCACATGCATCCACATTGTGAATGCTTTTGGTAAAACCACTGGCATCAGAACAATGGGCTTCAAAAGAGAAACACATTGACTCACATTCCTCAAGCACTCTTTGATTCACCACAGCTATATTGGAGATCCTTGCCAACTCTCTGGTAGATGAGTATTGATATTGCTATCCATATTTTATGAAACATTATAGGGCAGAGGAGTGACTGTCAAGGCCATGATACTTGTGAAAACCAAGATTTAAGCTCAAATAAAAATACTGAGTCTCACTCAGAAATGATCTTGCTAAAGCAGACATACTTGTCAATTATTGTAATAACATGGTATCCTAAATGTGTAGATGACGTTCAGTCATGAGCTCTAGTCACTTCTGGGTTACAGTGTGAGGGCAAGTTGGAACATGGAGCACTGTAATCAAACATTTTTGAATATGGTGGACTTTTTTCCTTGTCTACTTACCTGATACTCTGTTGTGTTTCTGTTTATTCTTCCTCCATCCCTTTATTTATTTTGATTGGGTTTCTCTCCCAACTTTTGCTGAGATGAGTAAGTGTGGTATTGCAGGAAGGAATCTCTCTTGTGGTTTTTGTTGGATTCATGATTTACTGTCATCTCTGCTGAGAATTACCTGGGAATACTGGCCCTGACCCTCCAATAAAAAGGATTCTTAATATGACATCCATTCATAACAACATCAGCACCACCATCACCTATGACTGCAAATACATCGACATGCAAATACATGAGCTCTGCATAGGAGCAAGAAATGGGACTTCTGAATGTGGAGGTTGTACTCTGTGGTTTGACAAATCCTGCAGGCATTTCAGATAAACACTAATACATAAGAACTCAACACCCCAAAAGAGTTGTTACCCATCAAATGGGAGTAAATAGTGCTTGCTTCACAATTACATCGATGAATAAATAATGATATAGAGGAAGTATACTAAAGTACTTAGCCCATAAAAGATGCTAAAAATGGTAGATTTTAGTAGCAGTTAGAAGAGACTAGTAATAAATGAGGATATTAAAAGCATAACTCAAAGCTATTGGAACTCCCTGTATATTGCACATGTGAAAAAATACATCCTTAAGTCCTCCAAATCTGCCTCATACCTCTATGACTCAAAATGCCTGATGCCAGATAAAAGCTAGAGTTTCTTCCCCAAGGATCTTCTTTCCCTTCCTTCTTATCCCTACAGGTGTAGCTGCATTCATTGGCTAGATCAAGACCCAACTCACATCACCTGTGTTTCCCGAGTTACTTTGAATTTTCAAAGTGTGATGACTAAACAAGGAAAACCTGGCTAGAACTAAACATGGGTAGCAAAACCAACTACAAACACTACATCAGAGGGAATAAATCATCTAGATCAGGTCACATGGTCTATAGCAGCTTCCATGACAAGAAAAGGAAAGTCCATGAAACAAAGAAATCAGCCTGTTTGGTGGGGGGTAGGTACCCAGATGGAAAGATAATAAGTTTGGGAAAAGTTGACAGTACACAAGTAAATATTAAAGTATAAATATTAAATATCCTGAGTTCCTTCATGCCCCTGTCCTAAATGTCTCATTTCCTCTTTGTCTTCAAATGCCTGGTGGCTTTCAAATGGTTTAAATAATTTTATCATGGGGCTTTCACAAGGATACAGAAAGGGATAAATAGGCTGTATTTCTTTATATAATAGGAAGCAGAGAATGGCCATATAATTTAAGCACAGCCACACAACCAGTAATAAGACCAGAACTCAAAATCATGTGGAGGAACTTGTTCTGCGGGTAATTCTTCTCCAATCAGCTCCTGACTATCATAGTTCTAGTGTGATCATATCCTTTAACATCAAAGCCAAAGTCCCATCTTCTCAATGTCTCATTGTCCCTTTATAAGATGAAGTCCTTGTTAATGTGTAGAGGTTCCCTTGCTTTGTGTATTAATTCTTCTGCCTTAGTGGCAAATACATGCCTGACTCCGGTATGTATGGATATGGTAAAGCTAGGCAGAACTGACATAGAATAAGACATTCCTATTGCACATGCAATAGAGAGCAATTGCATTGTGCATAATTGTAGTGCATATTACATGTTAGAAGGAGGCAAGAGGAGGCCCAATAGATATATCTACCTTGAGTTGGGAAACAGGGGGCTCTCCCTGGAGAAGGAGCATTCTCAATGAGATTTGGTGACATGTAACTATAACCAGATAGCAACTGGCAAGAAACTCTTTCAAAGCAGAGGAACAATGTGAAATCTGAGGTGCATGGAAGGAACTAAAAGAAAGTTAGTAGGTATATCAAGCAAGATTCTTTTGAAGATGGAAACAAACACAATATAAATAAATGTGAATATGTATATTTAAAAGAGGGGACATTAGGTTAACATACTCAGAGTCTGGATAGACCCACAGTGGTCATCTGCATTCAAAATTGGAGAATGTAGTACCTGCTCAATCCAAGAAGCTGGAAGCCTCAAAGCAAGGCTCTAGTTACAGTCAAGCTGCAGGCCTGATAGTTCGCTGGAATGTCACAATTGTGACTCTGTGTTGAAATATTGAAGAAGCTGAACAGCAGACACATGACTCAAGAAGAATCAGGCTTTCACATATAAGCAGGCTTCCTCCTGCTTTTCTCCATCCAGGACCCCAGGCTTTTGGATGATGCCACCCATTTTCAGGACTTCATCTCAAAAGACATCCTGATAGATACATCTAGAAATTTGCCCTGCTAACTTCCAATCCAGTTAACAGTAATAGTGAGATTGGAGAATAACAATTAGGGGAAGCATATAAGTCAGAAACTCACCGGTTTCATTAAAACATGCATCGGGGAGCTACTGGAGATCTTTAAGTAGAATTGTAGCATAATAAGATCTGGGCTTTAGCAAAGTCATGCTGCCTAGAGAGTAGAGAGTGTGTCAGAGGGAACAAGAAAGACACTGGGAATAGCAGTTGAGAGGTCATTGAACAAGTACAAGAAGCAAAAATTGAAGGAAAGGTAAGGGAGAAATAGATAACGTTAAGATATATTTTGAAGTGAAATGTTCAGCACTTTTCAATGAACGTAATACATGACATAAGGGAAATAATGACCGCAGTGCGTATGCTGTGAGCTAGTGTAGTTGTGGACGGGGTGCCTTGTGCTGAAAACATGGGAGAAAGGACATTTTGCTGGTTCCTTCTCAATGCTCTCATCACTATATCTTCAATTTCAGCTGTTTAAGGCCTGGAAAGTGGCAAATGCTTATTAAATGTTAACTACTGTTATCCTAAAATTACAAAACGTCTTTTGCACACTGACCCTGTGTCTCTCCAACTCTTCCATAAAGATTAAATGCAAGACAGTCCATTGTATAGCTAAATCCCTGGGTCCTGACACATTTACAGTCTAACAAAACACTGAAGCTCCTAATTAAAAAATAATAAGCCTGCCTATTATGGTGACACAAGCGTGACGGGGCAGTTGCATGTGCCACAGCTGTTACACTGCTTGCCAAGCTTTCCCTTAGAGCTTTCAATTAAAAGCAGCAGTGAGCTTACTCCTCATGCCATATGCGGAGTCTGAAAGCCTTTTCTTCTTTCTTTGTAAAATGTTAAATGAAAGATGGGGCAAACCAGAATGTGAGAGCCACACAGCACATGTGCACAAAGTTTAAATGCACCTCCCCATCCACCTTGACTTCTAACCTGACATTCTTTTGCTTTAGCGTGTAATTTGACTTTGAAGTGCAAAGGTCGGTGTCAACCTATTTGGCATCAAGTAGGCTTACAGTAGTTAACAGAATCCCCAAACACTTGTAAAATACATCTTGCTGAATATAATTTTCATGTTCATAATAATAATGGAATAAATTAAGTGTCATGGTAAGTTAATAAACTTATTTGGATCACCTTACCAACCACTTTCAAGTTTTCTAATAGAATCCATTCTCTTAACAAAGCAAGCCGCAAACTCTCTGAATAAAGGGCAATGGTTACCCTGGAAAGGGGGCTAGTAGGACAATTCAGGAAGCCATATGAATGGGGCATGGTTGGTGTGGCCTGGGACCTGTTGACTATAGTGATTCCTCTCTGTAACAAACATAGTGTCTAAATGTGCACTTGTAGCAGTTTAAGACCATATTGTAGATGGGCCATGCACCATCTATCTGTGCCTTTAGCAAACATCATATAGAAATGAGATTTACTAGTTTCTACAGCTCCATGACTGCCTCTGCACAGTGTGAGCTCTGTAAGGTCGTAGGCAGTATCTGCTTTCTTCAGCATCATATCTCCAGCAGTTGTTAAAGGAATCTGTTCCATAGTAAGTCCAACTATAAGACTGTTGAATGAATCCATTAACCAAGGGATGGATCAGGTAAAGATGGGCAGGGGTAAGTTAAAATCTGAGACCCACATGTACTGGTCGTGTGGCTTTGACCAAAATGCTTTTTTTGCTGGAAGGTAAAAGATTTTAAGGATCAGGTCAAAGAACATGTGTGAAAAACTTAGCTTGGTGAAAAGCACGGGATAGACAAACAATAAATTTAGGGTACTATATGTTCACACCTCTTTTGGATAAGTCAGAATGTAAACACATGCCAAACCCTGGTAGACTGACAGAGAGATACACTATGGTCTTTACACTCATGAACACTAAATGAAATTTGAAGGCATAATTCCAATAAATTATTTTTAATCAGAAATTCCAGTAGGTCAAACAAATGACTCCCCAGATTATATAGTTTAGAAATCTCAATCTGCTCCTTCTCTGTGTGTCATTCTTCAAGGTTTGGGATTTCTGTGAGGTCAGGGGAATACAGGTCCCAACACTGAACTTCTAATCCATAGGCAGTCTGTGCATTCATAACACAAAACCTACTGGCCCACATAGTCCAAGAAGACTTCTTCCAGGGCCTATATGAGCATCTTTGGTTATATATTTCCAACCACATGCCAAGACTTTCAGGTCAAGACATGAAATGTGGTGAAGGGCAAGGTTTTGCATGAAATAAAGAAGACTTAGCCACACAAGTTGAGGGTATCCACATATGAGCACACACACACAGTGGCACCCTGTGAGGATTTTTGAATATAATCAATAACTCATGAGTTCAAAACCTGATGCATTGTCAGCACTTAGTTATGTGACAGAAGGGAATAAAGGTGAACAGTCAACTCCTGTCATGTCCAGTCCAACACAGTGAAAACATACTGAGCAGATTTCAAGAACAGAGAACATCTGAGAGCTGTGACGAATTTGGAACTACAGAGATGAGAAAATGGGCAACCAAGGCTACATTCCAGAAAAATATATGAATCAGGATTTATATGACATGGAAAGAGGGTAAAAGAAAAAAGTCTATCTAGCTGATAAGTCGAATGTTTAGAGAAATAATTCTCTCCACACATGCCCCCAATGAAAGAAAATAGCATTGGAGTGAAGTTCTATTTGTCTCCTATTGCTGTTGTCACAAATGACCATAGAGATTCAATGCAGTGATTTCACATAATCCTTCAGAAGTTCCTGAGGACAGATCTGGAATGACTCTTACCCCCTTTTTTTTAAAAGAGAGATGCTTCAATGTTGTCCATTGTATAGTCTTAGTGATTAAAATTGTGCCAGTAACTATGCATATGTGTCATTGTGGAGAGTGGCCCAGTGACTCTGATACCATAGTGATACCTTCCAAAAGCCCAAACTCAAACTCAGATAATGATTGTTATTTGCGAACCACTGCTCAGTATTGTCAATATTGTACTTTTAAAAGTAAAATTAGAAATATGAATTCTAATAAGCAGCCTTCCAATATTTGAATATCGAGTCCATGTTTGTTTTTCTTAAATTAGTAAGTGAACCCACCTGCCAAAAAGTAAATTCTTTACAGTGGTTTTCGTTCACTCAACAGAAGCTTTAAAGGTATGGTACAAACAGAGAAAAAATGTCCATCAAGTATTCACATAGAAAAAATTGGTACTGTGCTTTAGGAAGTTCATGGCAAAGTACCATGAAACTGGACTGAGAATTCCGAGTAAACAGATTATTCCAATACACCAGGTACAGAAAGCTGAGCATCCATAGTGTGCCAGTCACAGCTGAGGGTGAGATGAGAGAAGGGGCATGAGGCATAGAAAGGATTAACAAGGTAAAATTGGCAGTGCTGAAGAGCTGACTGGGCAGAAGGAAAAAGAAAGGCATGAGCTGAAAATAGCATCAGGGCTTGGTGCCCAGAAGAGGGGATAACTTGATTCCCATTTCATTCTCTCTCAGGCAGTACATTGGGATGCTTTTCAAGGAGAGCATTTGTATGATAGGAAGAATGTGGTGTAGCCAGGAAACTGAACCCTGTCTTGGCCCAACCCTCATTTATTGTCTTGAGGATCTTGTAACACACAGAGGTGTGTTAATAGGAATGATAGGACATTATGTCACCTCGAGGTTTGGCCTCCCATTCCACATGGCAGAGTTTAGGGAGCCAGATCATATTACACTGATTGCTTGCTGTTTCCACACTGACAGTTCAAGGTCAATAGTCTTGAAGCTAAGCAAGTGATAAACCTATTATATCACTCTGCAGTGTTCAGATAGCTAGATGATGGATGGATAGATAGGTAGATAGGTAGGTAGATAGATGATAGATAGATAGATAGATAGATAGAAAGATAGATAGATAGATAGATAGATAGATAGATAGATAGATAGATAGAAACAAAAGACCATATAATCAGTGCTAGAGGAAAAGGATGAAACCAAGTATTGCTTGATATGGTCCAGGAGACTCTGTGTCTCGTTCCAATCATATGGCTGTCTCAACCTTCTGTCATTTGCCTTAAGGAAGACAGGAAGAAAGAGAATGAGAGGAAGAGAATGCGCCACATGTGTGCAACAGCTGCCACCACTTTCAATTTGGAAGTGTTTCTCTATTCAGACCAGATCCTTCGAGTTTGTGTTGAGTGGACAAAATCCATTATGAAGAATTTACTTTTGGAGAAGGTGTGCTTACATACCAATTAAAAAGCCAAAATCCATGGAATTGATATTCAAATATTGGAAGGCTGCTTACAAGGATTCAAATTTCTAATTTTACTTAAAAATTTGGAATATCTGACAGCACTTACCAAAAAGTAACAAAGCCCAACATTCTAGCTATTTCCAAAGAATAAAGAAAGGTACAAAGGGTGGATAAAGAGACACCAGAGAAGCCTTCAAGTGTTCCCAGAATACCAGAGTTTACCTATCAAATACTAAGTAACAGAGTGAGGTCCTTGGTTCCAGTGCTTTTAAGTTAAAGAACAGGTTAGAGGTCCACAGAATTTTATAACATCCTCCTGTAAGTGCAAGCCAGCATTCAATCAGGCATTCTGCTGAGATGGGCTGGTGTGGTATGCACATTCAAATGGGATCTTGAAAGGATGCACTGGAATCCTCTATTCTTGGACTGGCCAGTGCAGTGCATACATGCAAACTGGCTCTTAAAGGTTGTACTTGGAATCTTCTAAGGTGCATATGGCACATGGCATGCAAAGAAACATGAAAATCATGATCTTTGTAGAACAGGGTACATGACTAGAATAAGAGCAGAGTTGAGGCTGTAGGGTAGATTAGAGTCCATAAGAATCAGGCAGCTGCTGTGAATGTATAACTTGCAGCTGGTGTACACAAGTCACGTGGTCATGTCTTGTTTAACTGGTTCTTTGTCAATTCCATATATGTTCATAATGATCTGTGAGTATGCTCTGATTCCCACAATTTCTTAGATCTCTCCCACCCTTGCCAAGCTTTTCTCTTTTCTATTAATTCCTTTTGTACATTCACATCTTTTTGTTTTGTGCCTCTGGGTTTCACCAGGGCCATCCATATGATTCTGGCAGATTCATCCATGGCTAAACAGTTGAAGACAATGAGTACCCCTCTCAGAGACTATCAGTGGTCAATACTTCATCAATAAAGAGTAGAGTTCCATGCTCCCCTCCCAGAGCCATGACTATGTCCTATAGGTCTGGCAGTCACAACTGTTTGAGCTTGTGACTGTATTGCCTTGCTGCCTTTCTCCATATCTTTTAGCTCTTATTTTCTGGTTATAATTACTTGTTTAGGACTACACACTCAGTTGTCACTACCAGCATCTTGGGCAGTCATGGGTCTCTGAATTCACATGGACTTGTTTTTAGAAAAACTTACAGACTACTTTCAGAAATATGAGAGACAGATACTTACAGCTTTTAAACCAACATTATGTATGGGTAAATGGACCTCATGCTGGTGTACAGAGAGGCTCTAAATGAGATATTGTTTTGATAGTCAAATTTAGAATTAGTCCCTCATGTCTAGCTGTGCAACATCACACTAGAAAAGCAGACCAGAGTTTGTCTTGAGACTGTCTTCATGAGCTGAGGTGAAGAGTCTTTTGTTGCCCCAGAGAGATGATATACCCTGTCTGTGTGTGACCCTGGGTTTGGATTGACTGGGTTCTGAAGGGTGGCAGGGAATAGGTGCTGCAGGGATTCAGAACTTCAGTTGTTGAAATCTTTAGAATCTGCCACATTGTTTGAGGCTACACCTAGAGTACTACCACAGACAACACAATGCTCCTGAGACCTCTCACTAAGAAACAACAATGAAAAACACAATGATAAAGGACTCCACTCACTTGTGCTGTAAAGCAAATGCCCCTGAAATATATATTTATTTCCTGTATTTGTTTTGCTTCTAGTTTGCTTCTTCAGAAGGGAAAGATTGAAAGAGCTGTGTAATCTAGTACCAAAAATAGAACTATAAAAGCAATAAGGAAGAAAGGGGGGGCTGTTAAAACTGGGAGAGGGAGAGAAGAAATTAAGATGACCAGGAAGTGACCTTTGTTTGACACTTTGCATTTCAGGAATTGTTTTTATTGGAACTATTTTACCTGTCTTTATGTACTTATAACATAGAAGTTTGGGAGTTTGTAGCCTGGCAACTAGGATCTAAACAAGGATGAGTACCTCCCTAAGACTCCATAGTTATTAAGTGACAGACCTGGGATTCAGGTCAGGCCATTCCTCACTGACAAGCTACACGTCACGTCTTTGATCCCTATTGAATACACCAATATGTAATGATCATCTCTTCTAACAAAGAGCTCTCAGACAGCTGGGAGACTAGAGAGGAAAACATGCTGATATTACACAGTAAACATGAGTCTTTATCATGTCTAGAGAACAAATGCGGTTGACCAACTGAACATGACAACAGATGAAAACTGCATAGAAATATGGGATTCCATAGAAGACCTGATGAGGGCGTGGCTTTCTATAATCTTCTTTATTCTATAACTGTAAGTGAACATCTTATTACCTTCTACCCTTTGTCTCAATGTGTGATTGAGATTGTGATCATTCTCTCTTTAAACATGGAGTTGACCTACACTAGAAAAAGGGCCAGTACCTCTGTCTCCCATGTCCTGTAGTTTTAACCAGTTCACCAACACTAGCAATACCACTACAAGTCAACTTCCCTAGTGCCCGACCTTATCAAGTCAATGCCATGATGACAATCTTAAATTTTACCTTAACTGCTTGACCTTTGGCTTTACTTCTCTATTGGACACACATAAAGAGTAACTGGGGATTACCTTGGGTGCCTTGTTACAGTGCAAGAATAAATATGCAGCCAGGAATCTGAGCTCTGTGTCCTCTGTCTGTTCACCCTTGAACAAGTTACTTAGAATTTTCTATCTTGGTTTTATCATCTATAAAATGCAAATGTGATAGTTCCTACAGTTTCACTGCTGGATTGTTGAGAGACACAGATGAGGCAACACACACAAAGCGCTTTGCTTCAGTGCCTGGAAAATAGCAAGTCTTCAGAAAATGTGGGCTTAATGGCTAGTGTTATCAGGTGTCTTACTGTTTCAGCCAGTGCTATAAGGCTGTGAGCACAAAATGTGTTTTCCACCATTACTGGTTACAGTGTATTTTTTCCTCCTCTACCTTGTTTGCTTCCTTCCTTTTTTCCTTTTCCTTTCCATCCTTCCCTTCCTTAATTCTACAGACTAGAATTAAGACCCAATAATTGGATCTTAAATATTTCTTATGTCTAACAACCAAAGCTGATACTCGCAGGTTCATGGTGCAATAGTCACATCAGTGTTTCCAACATGCCCTGACAAATTAAGAGTGGTCTTTGTTGTTTCTAAACTTAAACTTGCCCTTCTTAGAAAGTGTGAAAATGAGAAATGTACTCACTTGCCTCACATCCTCTGCCTCCATCATTGCCTGTGATCTTGATTCCTTTCCTGTAAGCAATATTCTCTAGGCCTGCTTTATTTCCAAATGTATATCTCATCAAAAAATTGGTAACTAAGATGTATCAGGAATTAGTGATAAAGAAGTGTTCCTAATTCTCTCAGTCTACAAACGTACAAAAGTAATCTGTGGGGGTGTGGAACTTCAATTTATTTACTAGTCTATTTTGTGTTGACAGCATGATGACTCAAAGGTTTTGTGGGAAAGGGCAACTTTTACAAATCAGACTCAGGAAAATTAGTTTGAATCATTCATTGTCAGCAGGATATGCATTTAAATCCATGTTCTAATAAAAATAACATAATATTTCTTTGAGAAAACAGTATTCTAATATTTAGATTTCTTATGTACCCACTCTATTGTCTCAGGGATTAAATGAACTATCATGTGTAAAGAATACAGGACTACTCCAAGGGACTGAGATACATAGTTACTATCACAAGTGTATAAATGGAAACTTCAAAAAAATTGCATTAAGGCGGGCATTGGTGGTGCATGCCTTTAATCCCAGCACTCGGGAGGCAGAGGTAGGTGGGTCTCTGTGAGGTCAAGGCCAGCCTGGTCTACAGAGCAAGTAACAGGACAGCCTCCAAAACAATACAGAGAAACCCTATCTCAAAAAAACAAAAAAATTGCATTAAGAGGTTTATATAGACATATATACCAAATGCTATTCTCAAGAATAGTTTCAGATGTAAAGAATGAAAGTTTCCCTTGATTTGAACGAGAACATCTTCCACAGCCAGGCCACGGTAAATAAGGCAGGAGATGTGATCCCAGGAACCCCCAATGCAAAATATGGATGCTGGTCATAAATCAAATACCACCCTAACTGATGGGTATCTCTGTTGTCCAGGAATAACACATCTGGAGGGAAATCACTATTGCATTCATCTGCTCTTCATCTAATTCATAAGGGGAAGAAATATGTCACTACAGAAACTTCTTTTCCACTTTATCGAAGGACAGAAGCTGCCCCCTCTGTAATTAACAAAGAGGACTGCAGAGAATTAGGCCTCTGACCGCTCTACGGATGCTTTGTACAGTGCCCGGACATCAAGAGCATAACCCAAGAAGCATAGACTCTCAAAATGCAGGATAAAACCTGATGATGAGCAGATTGACAGTTTGGGGGCCTAATTTGGAATGTGTTATTTTTGAGGAAAAGACTCATTTGGCCTAGGTCGATCTCCATCTCCCAATGGAGTCAAGGCTAGCCTTCAACTCCTGATCCTCCTTCTACTAACTCCTTAGAACACTTAGAGTGTAGATATGGACCAGTATTCCCAGATACATTGGTTCCTTTTAAAGCAGTTGTTTTGAAGCCTAGTCAAATACAACAATCTCCAGGTTTAAAAATGTACAATCTGCTGTACTTTGATATGAATGTGTACCCAGAAAGCCACAGTGAAGACAACATACACACTCATTACTACCCAAGTCTTTGTATCTTCATTTAATTGCCCCCATGTACCCATGCCTGTCCTGTGTGCACTCTAGGTATTCATGTTTTTCTAGTTCCCACATATTAGTAAATGAAACCCCTCACTTTGTACTTTTATGCCTTTCGCTCAGCATAAGATATTTATCTTGAAATTTCTCTATATTGATGCGCATATGTGGCAAATAGTAGAGAGGAGACTATTGAAGGCAGAAGTACAATAGGGGTAAGGCAGTGTGATGGGGCAGAGGAGAGATGTATGGGAATAAACCAAAGTAAGTGTCTAAAGAAGCCTGCACCTCATATCCTAATTTAAAAAATAAATTTTAAAACAAAGAGCAAGACATTTTAAGTCTATTTTTCCCTTTTACCTCTGAGTAATATTCCTTTGTAAGGATAAACCACAAGATGTATACTGATTTACGTGTTGATAGAATTTTTTTTTACCTTTCATTTGAGGCTGGTTCCCAATAAAGGCATTATAAATATCTTTGTAATTTTGTGTGTGTGTGCACGTAGGATGACACCTCTCTGTGCAAGTACATTGGAGGAAAATGCCTTGAGCCAAATGGTAGGTTTCATTTTAGCAGGACCACCAACCCATTTTCTAAAATGTTGGTAGTATTTAACAGTTTAATCAACAGGGTAGGAAAGTTCAGGCATATTAATTAACACTTTATAGAGTCAGTCTTTTACACTTTAGACCTTACTACAAGTGCAATGACGTCTTGTGATTTTGATCCCCATTGATGATTAATTATTACACTAAGCATACTTTCCTTTACATACTTGCCATCTGTATATCCCAATTGGCAAACGTTAAGTTTGAATCTTTCATCATTCATTTATTTGACTGTACTTATTCTTTACTGGGTTTTAAGGGTTTTAAAGTATGCACTCTTGCTATACTGCTTACCAAATATATACTTATCTGCATTTTCCCAGTTTTGCATTGTCCTTTTGTTGTTCTAGGAACAGAGGATCTTAGTGCCAATGAGGTCGATTACACATTTTTCTTTTTGTAAATATTGTTTTTGTTGACTGAGGAGCTTCCTTGGCATGATCAGAACCATTTTCTCTTCTCTTACATGTCTTTCTATAGGTTTGTGTTTTATATGTCACATTTAGCTCTGCAACCCATGCTGAGTTGATTGTTATATGATGCAAGGAATGAACGTGATCTGGCACTGTTTCTTGAAGAGCATCTCCTATTTCCACTGTTGCATTTGTAACTTCATCTGAAATCAGTTTGCCATATGTACACAGAATGAATACTAACTCTTCTGATCCATTATCTACATGTCTACACAAGGTATTGCTGCCTAGGGAAGTAGCCTCCAGCAGTGCATGGCTCAAAGGGAGTTGAGCTTACTGAGAGTTTTTTATGTGACAGAATTAAGGGAAAAAGACACTCTCACACTCTCTTGATGGTTTCCTATTTTATTCTTTTGTTCTCTATTCTTTATTTTTTGGTGATTTCCTTCTCTCATACTTGGTGTTTGTTTCTAACTCTCTTATTCTTAATGTTTTCCTTCTAACTCTCTCATTCTTGATATTTTGCTTCTAACTCATTTTGACTTTGTCTTCACCCTTTCCCTTAAAGCTTATGTGCCCCAGAAAAATCTTTCAGGTAATATAAAAATTGCAACATGGTTACATTCTGATTTTCAAGTTAATGATTACAATGAATAAAAGTAAGAAACAACATGTTTTCCATATCCCTTACATGAATAAACATTTTACATATTACTGGTGAAGAACAAATTATCTCAATAATCCACATGCATTCATACCTAAGCAACTTGCTATAGATTAACAGTGTGTAAGTAAGCAAGATATTCTTTTATTAGAAGGCTGTATTTTGTGGTTACAAAGAAGGGACCACTTACTTTATTAATTTTCTGAAAAGTAATCATATAAGGAATCACAAATCTAAACTTTTGTATATGAAAAAGAATAAGCTCTACTAAATCTTTAGGATACATACCACTCATCAATAATTTTTATATTAGGAGATTGAGGAGAAAATGGGTACAAGGAATTAATCATCATCTTTGATTGCCAGACAATCCTAGAAAGAAAAGTACACCAGCCAGTAAGAACTGGACTGCTTGTATTTGTTCTCTGACCATAAAGAGTTCCTCACTAAACTATATGACTTTCTAAAAATTAGATTGTCTTCTTGGGTTTTTCACCTCAAATCTATGTGACAAGAACATCTTAGTCTAACTTTACTTTCAAACCTTTGTTTCAGCTATGATGCACTCTGAAACCTGTGAACACATCTCCCAACATTAAGATTAATAGAATTTAAGTTAGCTGGAATACTGGGACTCAGTTGTTTTTCTTATTCATTAACCTAAGCCACAGTGTATCTGGTTTCTCAATAGAAACTCATGTGTTCTAGCTGTGTGACACTTCCTTGTTTTATTTTTATCATAAAATCTCCTTTTATTCAAACTAACATTGTTATTATCAATTAGACTCTACAGCTTGAGAAGAAATCATCTTCATAATAATCCACAAGTAAAAATGCTCAATAGGACATGATAATTTCCGTGAAATAAACACACTACATTACAGGCAGTGGGGATGTCCCCACACCCATTCACACAATGTCAGACACCAGAAATAAATGGCAGTAGCAACCAGGGAAAGGCACAGCAGAAGCAAAAGACATTCTGGGATCTGCGGTCTTGGGCCCTTGTCTATCAGTTATTTTCCTCCTGGTGACACCTGAACTTCAATTGCCACCTGCTGCACCTCCGACTAAGCCATGGTGAGATGCACTCAGTACTCTGCCATCTGTAGCTTAGCGATAAGTCATGAAGTTAATGCACATGATCCCCTCCTATTCCTTTTCAATGCTGTTCTGGCTATTATAGGCATCATTTTTTACACATTAATTTTACAATGATTATGTCAACTTCTACAAAAACTTACTGCTGATATTTGTATTTTGATTGTTTTTAATATGTACATCAATATAAATAGACAATATTTATATATTAAAAGTTGATTCACCCAGTCCATCAACATGGTATACCTTTCTGTGTATTTAATTGTGAAACATTATATTCTTTTTTTGGGAAATTTCTCCTTATTTATTCTTGAGTCTAATATTTGGTGCTATATTATATATTTAAATTTATTATTCTTATTATTAATTTTGGTATCTATAAATACATATGATTTATATATCTTATTGTTAGTTGCTAATATTGAAATACAATTGAGCATATATTCTTCAGTTTTTACTAAATCCATTTAGACTGATATATTTTTGCTGACCTCTACCAATGTGACAGATACATAATCATGCCTTCTCCAAGTATAACAATGATAATTTTATTTTTCTTACCCTATTATGCAAGTCTGAGTCTCTATTAGAATGGTAAGTGGGGATGTTGAGAGGAGAGATCTTTGCTTTCTTTGTGGTCATGGGTGAAAGTATTTGGTCTTCATTAAATAAGAATGTACTTTAAATGTTTGTTTCATGTTTTCTCGCTCTATTGATGACATTCTCCCAACTCCCCAAGTCTGTCTGTTCCAGTCTGTTATTCTCTTAGTGATTCCAACTAGCCGACCACATACCATTTCATTTCCCGTGGACAGTGCCCAGAAGAGAATGTGAAAGAATGAACTGCCTGCTTTCTAAGGAAAAGGAGAAAGAGAGAAACTGAGCACTTGAAACATGATTTCCAATGCTGTCAGCAAAACTCCATGCTTATCGAACTGCAAACTTCTAGCTCTTTTCCCCTCCTCAAATTTCGGTCAGATGTTCAGTGTTTTCCTGCATTCTCCCTCTCTAGTTCCACCCTGTACAACACACATCCATTCAGTTACCACTGGGCCCTATCATTCTAAGCCGTCTGTCCCTGTCCATTCTTCTGCCACATTCTTTACTCCATCTGCCACCAACTATACAACCTGCTCGATGCCACACAATCCTCACTGGTTTCCTGCTTGTCTCAGTCCCATCTGCCATCTCTCTAAGTCAACACTCTCAGAAAATAAAAATCTGCTTGTCATTCCCTTGCTTAGAATTCTTTTCAGTGTCTTCTCAGTATAAAGACCAGAAACTTCATGGTAGTTCTCCAAAGGTTTCCTTGAGTATGTCCTGCCTGGGTGGAGTACTAGAGCTACTGACATCATGTTCTGGCCTGAAAGTCCTCCTAGACAAGAGACACTATTAGCAGCTTACAGCTAACCTCTAGAACAGTGATTCTCAACCTGTGGGTCACAACCCTTTTGATGGTTCTATATTGGATACTGTGCATATCAGATATTTACATTATGATTCATCATAGTAGCAAATTATAGTTATGAATGAGGAACAAAATAATGTTGTGGTTGGGGCCACTCAACATGAGGAACTGTGTTAAAGGGTTACCACATTAGGAAAGTTGAGACCACTGCTCCAGAGCTAAACTGTTTGACTTTCAGATCCTGACCTTATGTCAATAATCCTGACTTCTGTTTTTAAAAAATGCATAAAAGTGAGGCAGAAGAGACGGCATGGTGGATAAGAGCACTTACTGTTTTTGCAGAGGACATGTGGCTACAGTTTCCAACACTCTCATGGTGGATGGATCACACCTATCTATGACTCTGTCTCCAAGGGATCCATTGCCCTCTCCTGACCTTTGAAGGCTTTTGCACACATGTAGTGACCATAACTGATAAGAGGGCACAGGCATACTCAGAAGTAATTAAGTAAATAAACGAACGGTGAATGAATTAGGAGACTCTAAGAATAACAAAAGGCTTGCTGCATGAAACCCTTAAAACAGCCCAGGGTTGGGCTGGAGGGATAGCTCAGCCGTTAAAGGCTAGGCTCACAACCAAAAATATAAGATTTCAGAGCCAGGCGGTAGTGGCTCATGCCTTTAATCCCAGCACTTGGGAGGCAGAGGCAGGTGGATCTCTGTGAATTCGAGGTCAGCCTGGTCTACAGAGTGAGATCCAGGACAGCCTCCAAACAATACAGAGAAACCCTGTCTCGAAAAACAAACAAACAAACAAACAAACAAACAAAAACAGCCCAGGGCATAGTAAGAATGCCATTCCTTTCTTTTCATTGCCATTGTGTTTCTTTCTTGCTCACCCCAGATGGGCTCCAGGAAGAAAGTGTGAGAATTCAGAGGCAGGAGAATGAAAACTCCTATGAGACTGGAGCAAAGCTGGCCCTCAGTAGAGTGTTTCTTGTTTCTTTCAGTCCTTCTAGGCTGGGCTAATCTCCCCCCGGGGGGGGGGGCAGTAAACAAACAGTTCTCCCATCCAGTCACGCCCACCTCTGAGGTGAGCAGACCAGAGACAGTGGGCTGCACGAGACAGTAATTTCAGCACTTTGCCATTGTGCTTTATATTAGGCCGCGCTTTGTTTGGTCCTTCTCATCCCAGCTTCTTCCCTCCCCCTCGTTTTGGCATGGTTGCAGCTTTTAAAGACTTAATTAGAGCAATAAAAAATATCAGTTTTGCCTCCCCCCACCTTTAATAACAAGTAAAAGTTGAGAGGCAGCTGTGGGTGAATGCTTTTTGAAAGCTGCTACCAGTCTGAAGTTTCATTTTTCCCTGCTTCTAGGCACATTTGAAAATGAGTGCTGACATGTGCAAATGAGTTCTCGAGAGAAGAAAAACATGCATAGTACAAGGTACTCTGAAGATTAGTGTGGGAACAAAGACAACATCTGTGGGAGTTTCCACTCGGGTCAGGGGTGAATGACGTTCAGGTCGGTCCTCCTGTTGATTTTTCTAAATGGAAAGGCTTTCGGGTTTTCTTGGATAGGGCAGTCCTAATGGCCTTGAGTCTTCCTGTTCTCTGTGGTAGCTTTCTGTCTAGTGCAAGCGCAAGCCCTCAAGCCTTTCACAGGGTGGGAAGCTTCCTGCCCAACACTGTTAGCTAAGTGTGAGAACAAAAGTAGAATGTTTGCCCATTCATATGTCCTAACAAAGGTTTGCAATATTTTTTCATTACAATTAATATTGAAATTTAAAATTTTTCAAATCTTTCAAACTAGGATTATGTACATATACGTAGGATACATGCCTATATATGTCATATGCCACAGATATGTATGTATGTATAGTATGTGTGTGTGCTGAGAAAAGAAATAAGTCCAGTCAATGACAAGGTGACAAAGATGAAGAGGGAACTAGAAGCCATGCAAGTGAGATATGGAGATGACAGGAGGAAACTGAGGTGTAATGTGTAAAAACAGACTTGAAGGAGTCCCTTCCAGCTGGCCCAGCTGTGCGGGAAGACTATCTCAATGAAGAAGTGCCCTGACTCGGCATCTGCTGTCTCTTGGGTCTTCTCCAAAACCCATTGCCACTCCAGCCTCTTTGCCCTGGTGTATACAAGCAGAATCTATTCCCCATCACTCTATTCCTAACGTTCTTCTCTCCTCTCCTCCATGACATGAGCCTATGGTCAAAGACTAAACTTGAGGGAAATTCTTTCATAGTCAAGACTACACTTTCCCACTGACAATGAAGGCAGATGACCCAGATGAGTCTGTTACTTCAATCGTTCATTCATCTCACAGCCATCCAGACGTCCTTCTCTGTGCCTGCCAATCATTTCCTTTCTTAATGTCAGTTCAGTCTGGTGACATAAATAGGAGTCACCTTAGTTATCGCATCAGTTTCTACATTAGTTTTCTTGTTGCTGTGGCAAAATAGCTGACAAAAACAGTATAGAGAAGGGAAAATTTATGTTGACTGGTGGTGTCAGAAGCTCCAGCCATGGTTGCTCAGGTCCCGCACCTGAGCAGAAAACCCTGGAGGTGAAAATGTGACAGATGATTTCATTTCAAGAGGGAAGGAGACACTGGGCAGGGGGGACAGGGAGAGGGAGAGGGAGGAAGGGGAGAGGGAGGGAGAGTATAGGAAAGGTACTAGGGCAAGATACAGCATTCTATGGATTCACCCCTATTAACTGGCTTCATTCCAGCAGAACACTTTCAAAGTATGAGTCTATCAAGGGATCAATCCACTGGTTAGATCACAGCCCTCGGATCCAATCACTCCCCCAAAGCCTATCTCCTGCAGCCAGCTCCCCCCAGGAAATGAGTTTCTGGGGACATTTATTTCAAGGCAAAACTTATAGGAATGGTCTTTTAAACTCCAATTAGTTTTCATTTTATTTTGCTTGTTCTGCTTGTGGGTTTTGAGTCTGCAGGTTGGAAGATGTGTGGACAGATTTCTAGAATCATCTGCTGTGCAGACATAAATACCTGGGTATGGCCAAATACGCAAGGAGAACACAGAATAGCTCTTGTGCTAGCTGCTATCCAGCACTGCCCTTTAACAATGTGTTCATTTTATTAGTGGATAACAAACCCAACCAAAAATGCTTTAATGTGTTTACATTACTCAACAGCCTGGGAATAATTCTAATTATTATTGAGTTTATCATTGTGACTATAGTGCCAGTTTTTTTTTATTTCCTGGAGAACTATTTAAGATGCAAATGATTCTAGCTTTATGAATAATTACTGAAATGGAAGATGCATGGTTAATTTGACCCCTCCCTTGGAAAAACACACATGTGCACATGAAACTAAAACAATCACTTGAAAGTGCAGTGTGATTTCTATAAACATGGAATTAGCAGTTTTGTGGACAAGATACGTAGCACAGTTAGTTACAGCTGTCAAGGCATGTAGATGACCACAGACCTGACCTCATGGAGACAGTTGGGCAGGTAAATGCTGAATGCCTGCTGAAAGGCATGTTTGAGCAAATTATCTACACCCAAGGTTAGTCAGAAGGAGACAGATGTAGGAAGAGGCAAAGAAATTCAGGGATGGATCAGCAAGCAGCAGATATCAAGCAAGCATATCCTGGTTTCTAACCAGGAAGTGATCTAGCTGTTTCCAGCATCCATATGGGAATATGGGTCTCAGGTAAATAATGAGTTGGCTCTCATGGCAGGGTGGCTTTCAGAGTTAAAAGAAATACTAGGGAAGAGAGGAAGGTGCCTGAATTGCCTGTCCTACTATGGGATCAGGGTCAGGATGCAAAGTCCAAGTTTTCTTCAAGCCATGACCTGTTAGAGCTGCCTATGCACTGCATGAGTCAGAGCTTAGATATGTGTTAACAGAGGAAGAAATGTAAGTGGGACCTAGAGAGCAAAGCTACTGTACATAGCAGTTCCCAGACACAGCCAATCAGCTTCCTGGTGTGCAGACCAGGAATCTTAGCTGGTAACCTTTCCCTCTCATGTGATGCCACTGATCATCAAGGCTGAAGACCCCTGTCCTGGGCAAACCCAAGCTGTCTCAGGTGGGAATGCCATCCCCTGATTTGCAGTCCTGCAAGTAGCAGAAAAATCACCAGAGCTTCCTCATCAGATCTGCAAAATGAAGCTCAGAAATTTGCATGCTTAAAATCCCTAAGCAATTCTAACTGCAGTCCTTGCTCATATCTGCTTCTTAAACACGGGGCCAAGAACTTCCCTAATGTAATGTGAACGTATAGATGCAAGCGTCTTTCTCTTGTATTATATCTTGCTTTGTTTTATAACCTTTCATTATTTCTAATTTACCCTGACAACTTATATAAAAAGATTTCAGAGACACAGATGTGTGGAGACAAAGCCATTAACATGGACATGATGCCAGTACTAAGAAAAGGACTTCCCTAGGTGCTTGTTTGTATTCTCATCTCCAGTCTTTCATTAGTATATCCAGGATGGGGCTTGGCTCAGAGAGAGTTTGTGAGAAACTTGCCAGAAAAACAGCTGTGAACCTAACAAGGGCATTTCCTCATTTGTGGCACCTTTATAATTAGAAAATAATTTATAATGGACAATAAGAAACATAAACAAATATCAATGGTTAGTAATGACTAATCTATCATACTACATTTTTTGTGGATAAGACAGTGAGTGATATAATGGAGTTAATTGCCTTTCAGAGAGACACAAACCAATAGTTGAATAATTAACCAGTTAAAATCATGAAAATACTAAAAGCAGAAGTTATGTGGTGCTTTGAGATTATGGACCCCATGTACTGATGTAATCCATAGAAGGGCAGGGAGGGTTCCATTAAGATGTGAATGAAAAAAAAATGACAAGGGTGTCTGTTGGGAAAAGAAAAGTTGTGTTCCAATAATGGCATTTATGAGAAAATATCACAAAGTACTTCCATCTTAACTCGACTTCAGCATTCAGTAAAGAGGCAGGGACATGTTCTTGTACCTTCACCATGTGTCCCCTAGGGAATTTCTAGGGTAACATTTGCTATTTTCAAGTACCCCCATTTCCTAAGGTGTTTGGTCGACTATCTCCACCACCTGGCAGATGCCCCACAATAGTACTGAAGATGCCTGCTCACCTGCCTCCCCTTCTTTCGAGCTTGCATCCTCACATTCCAACAGTATCACCTGTTCAGGTTGTTCTGTGTCCTTCATGCCCTGAAGTCTAGGGAAACACATCTAACCCATGTCTCAGCAGTTGGACTCTTGTTTCTGCACTGAATGTTGTCATTTCCATTCTTCATAGGCAAGTAGCATTCATAAAAAATCTACTGTGTGCCAGGCTTGGCATGCCAAGATGAAAAGAACAGTTGCTGACCTCACAATTTCAAGGTCTCAATGCAGATACGTATAAATCAGTAAGTTACAACATAGTACAGAAAGTATAAATGTGAACAGTGATTATGACAGCCAAGTCTCCTCAACAATAAGTACTTATTGAGCATTTGTACACAGGGAGAAGAATGCAGATGGATCAAACAAATATGGTCTCTGCCCTTCGGGAGATTATAGGAATAAAGAAAGACAATGAACAAAACAGATAAAATTCAAATCTCTTATATAACAATAAGATAAATTATGATAAGATCAGTGGATGAAACCAACAGGGATCAATAGCTAAGAATAATGGGGAGAAAATGCCTTCTCACTTCCGTTAGTTTCTATGAGGAATTAGTTAGACGTCCTAGATAAAAGTCACCATACTGTGTGCTCTTAAAGGAGTTACTTAGACTCAGTTACTCAAAATGGAAAAATCAGTAATGCTCAGGCTCAGTGTAAGACTGTTATAGGATAATCGCCATAAAGGCTAGGGAATTCCTGGCCTGCACAGTGGCTTCTCAGAACTCACCCTTCTTGTTTCTTGTATTCCTAACCCATCTCTTGAATTTCTCCTTAATTTCTGACTTCTCTCCATAAAACCGACCACATATCTAACAGCATGATGGAAATATGCTCCACAACGTGTCAGCTGCTGCTCTGTATGTTTATAAGGTACTGGCATGATAGCCATTGTGATTCTTGACACTGTTCACGGTTTGTAGTGCCATGCTACCAGCCACAAACATGAGCTTAAAGGGGAAAACAGCAACTGACGTGCCAAAGTGGATGGGGAAAAGACCACGAGGTCTCAAAGAACTTCAAGCAACTAAGGAATGCCCAGAGTAGGAGTAAAAGTCTTCCCCAGAAAGAGCATAGCAATTGGTTATCTAACACCAAATGCCCAGCCTTGAACACATACTTACAGATAGCACCGTACAGACTGAGCAGGTTATAGTTATGAATCCAGGAATATATATGTATGAGCATAAACATGAGCATGTAGCAATGATTAATGATAAAAGAGGCCATAAATTTCGAAAAGGGAGGAGAGAGGTATAAGGCAGTGACTGGAGTTAGGAAATGGCAGTGGGAAATGATATGATTATATTATAATCTCGAAAATAAAATAAATGTTCACCATTATCTTGAGAATCAACTGACATGACTGAGTTGTAGTGAACTGCAGGGTGGAGTACATTGGACAGCGTTGATGTCATAAAGAATGTTCTGTTTGTCTCACAGGAATTCTAGACAGTGCAACAGCGGGTTGACCAAAGCAAAGAATTCTGTATACTCGCTGAAGTAACCTCTTCTTACCACATCTCCACTTTCTCTTTTACTTACCTGTGACTAACCACCATGCAAAAATATCAGATGCAAATTTTTCAAAGTAAACAAACCCTGTATTCTGTATTGATGACCATTCGAAACTACACAGTGAAACCCCATGCTGTTCTGTCTCCGTATGAGTCATCTTTGTCCAGCAAGCCCACACTCTGCCCATGACTCACTCAGTAACTATGTTAGTCATCAAGTCATCCTTCACAGTGTCACTATGGATGTGTTCATGGCTAGCTTGGTATACTTCATATTGTCCCCAACGTTCAAGACAGGAGGTGCGAAAGGATTGCCACAGAAAGACAGATTAATTCTGCCGTTGGCAGTCCTCAGGGCAGATAGGAAAATACAACATAGCTAAGAATTGGTACTGATTACAGGCCACGGGGCAAAGAAGCCTAACAGCTCAGAGGTCAGACATGGCTCTGGGATCCTTTAAATGCCCCCCTTTGGAATATACACTATTACAATGCCCTCACATTTGGACAGATTTCAAACTACTTTCCCATCCATTAACTCACTTGCTCTTATGACTACCCTTGAAGTGAACAGAAGGGCAGTTCTCATCTGCTCATCAGAAAGAAATCATTAGCAAGAGGAGGAGGAACATCAGATGACGGCGCTTATCAAAGACTCACCTATGGGCTGGATGCTCTTGGTGGTGCAAAGCACCTTAGTGATGTTGTAAGGCAGCAGAGCAGAGAAGAGATGTGACTTGGCAAAAAAACAGCAAGTTGGGGGCATGTCTTCTCACTCCCAGCCTAGTGCTCCCAAACACACTGCTGTCTCTTCATGCACACATTGGAGTCTATTTCCTTATTGCAGAGACTAAGCTTTCCCAGCAGCAAAGTTGTCTGTATTAGACTTTTGATAGGTGCTCAGCAGCTAGGGAACCAACTAGCTGATTACTCTTCCTATGGAAGTCTCCAATGGCTGACCCTTCTCCTGCTGAGACAATGCAGCGCTGGAAGAAGTCAGATTCACAATCACTCTCATTCTGCTTGGTCACAGCTGTAGAAGCAGCTGTTTGCCTCCACACTACCCTCTTCCCCTTTCTCCCAACTAATTGCTAGCAGCTAGTGTGGTTGCTATGAATACTGTAGCCATATCCCCTTGATCAGCCTCTGTCCAGCTGTTTTCCTAAATCTTCATGTGCAAAGATTCAATTCAATTGTTTGGATGGTTAATTGTAGATTTTAATTGTTGAGTGTCTTAAAACACCCTGCACCACAATGTGGCAAACACAAGTTAAGAAATTTATAAGTAGGAATAATGCTTAAAAATAATAATCATTGATGTGGAGTAGTTATTGGGGACCTTGATATATACCAGGCACCAAGGCCACAGCCTGCCCTTTCTTTGATCCCCTCTTACTTAAAAGGACCTACTTCAAATGCATACACACTCCTGTACTTATGCATATCCAAGGGCCTCCATAGTCTGCACCTGCACACAAACTTCTTGGACCCCTCCATCTTAGGAATCATGTACCATCAGGTACTTACATGCTCTAAGAAGCATGGATATGGGGAAGAAGCCTGTGCAGGGCTTGCAGTTATTTGAGCAGAGGGTGTTTTTGTCAGGGTTTTCTAGAGTAACAGAACTTATAGGAGGAATATGTAGAGGGGATTTTTTGGAGTGTCTTACAGGCTGTAATCCAGCTAATCCAATAATGGCTGGCTGTGTATAGAAAGTTCAAAAATCTAGTAGTTTCTCACTCTACAAGGCTGGTTGTCTCAACTGGTCTTCAGCATATGCTGGAATCTCAAAGAAGTAGGCTCTAAGGCCTATAAAGGAATGAATGTTCTACCAAAGCAAGGGCAAACACACAAAAAAGCAAAATATTTCTTCTTCTATGCCCTCATGTAGACTTACAGCAGAAGGTATGATCCAGATTAAAGGCATGCCTTCCCTCCTCAAGATGGGCAACAAAGGTGTTTGTCTTCCTAAAGGTCTAGACTTCAAACCAATCAAAAATTCTCTTACAATTCTGGCCTCTGTTTCTGGGTTGTAGTTTATAGCAGATGTAGTCAAGTTGACAACCAAGAAGAGCCATCAAAGGGGATATATGGATACATGAAATACCTAGCAAAATATCAAGTGCATAGTGCAACAGCAATACATAACTGGTGTTATTGCTATTATCATGCTTGAGATAAACTACATATAGTTTATTTTTAAACTGCATAAACCATGATATATACAGCAGAGCACAAATAGTACATGTGGGTCTGGAATTACTTCCTTTCCTTACCACTAAGAACTTTGAAAACTTTTCTAGGAAGGGTCAAGGCTTCAGCTTCCCTTTGCGTATTATCTTCATGTTGTCCCTACCGTCTTTTATGTGACATGTCTCTCTTCTGGTTAGATTGAACATCTACCAATCTCTGTGCACTGATAACATTGAGGCATTATGTTTGACACCAAATGGAGTTAGGTACATTGCTGTTTTCAATTTTCCAAATTTCCACCCAAAGCACAGATCAGTTAGCAATTGCATTGATGTCGCAGGAGCTAACACTGGTTCACCTACCACAAGTGTGCTGGAGGGCAGAGCTTTGAACAATCTGTTCCACTCTCTCCGTCACCTAGAGCATGTTTCCTAGAGCATGTCCCCAAAGTTGGTTATATCTATATTCTCTGTCCATCAACTCGTGTATCTATGTGAGAGAGATGTGTATGTCTTGGGAGGAAACAAAAGTAGAGAAGGGAAGAGCTTTTCCTCTAACCTTTGAGTCAGGAAAAGTTTCAATCTCAACTCAATACAGTATCTTTTCTGCTATAAATATTCCTTACATTGATAATTTTGCTTACAATAACAGAAGCATGGTCAAACTTTAAAACTTTGTTTTAAATTTTTTTTGTTGGTTTAGGAAAACTCAGAGAACAGTAACAAAATTTTCCATCTTCTCTCTAAATAAGACTCCCCTGATCCCTGGAGTAGCAGCCAGATGGCTCTTTCCCTGAAGACACCTTTACTCAGCAGTAGGGTTTCACTGTCCAGCCCTTACCAGGTCTAGAGGAGTAGAATCTGACTGGCCTATTTAACAGGATCAGTGTCCAACCCTTGTCCAATCAGATGAGGGACACAAGCAATTCTTAAAAAAAAAAAAAAAGAAACCTAGTAGAGTTAATTTCTTCTGCTCGCTCTCTTTGCAAATGTTTTTGGTTGTTTTAAAATCACTATTTGTTTATTTTCTTTTATTGTTTGACAATTCCATGAATAAAAATAATGTGTTTTGATCATTTGCACCTCCCACTCCTTCTCTTTGAACTGGGTTTCAACTAGGATCTTGGCGACTGTAGCTGTACTCTCTGTCAGTCTTGGTGGTTGTTTATAGGAACACTTGTTTTCCTGTGCAAAAAAAAATTAGAAATTCAGAGAGGGACATGGAGGTTGTCTTAGTTATTTTCCTCATTGCTTTTGTAAAACACGCTGAAAGCAACAACACAAGGGAGAAAGAGTTTCTGCTGGCTCACAGTTCCATGTTATACTCTATCACAGCACAGGGCTGAGTGGGGGAGTTACAGTAGAGGGAACATAAGGTGGTTGGCCACCATACACCATAGAAGAAGCTGAGAACAATGGATTTCTGTGTCTACTTTCTACTTTTAATATAATCCAGAATTCCAGCCCAGAGAATAAGGCTGTCCACAGGAGGAATCTTTCACCTTAGCTAATCATTCAGGATAATCTCCCATAGAAATTCAGAGGCCAGAGACAGTGAATCTAGAGCTCAACTACTTGACATGAGATTTCCAGGTCTTGGGCCCAGCTCAGGCTCTGACAGCAGAGATTAACTGTCCAGAGATCAGAAAATTTCAATGCTTTTCCTGGGTAAAGACTAGATCCTGCTGTTCATGCCCTACTTTAAAGTTAATTTTTAAAAAGTAATTTGTAAGTCAAGAAGGCCATGGAATATTGAGATATTACTTTAAAAATAGTTTAATGCAGGCGTACTATGTATTCATACTTATAAATTAGACATAGATTGCATCCTAGTTTTTCCTTTTCTCTTCCTTCATAAAACACGATACAGCATTGGATGTCATTTTTAGCCAACACACTATGAGCCATTGCCATGCCCAGCTAGGGGTGGGCACTGAGGTCAATGATCTTCTACTCACATGTTTGTACAAATAATGAGAATACAGTAAACTCTTGTTCATTTTCTCTCCCTCTCTATTGCTGATGAGACACTAAAATTTATAGAATCTATTAGCATTCTTTTATAAGTCTGAGGAGGATAAGAAAGCAAGAGTTCGATGCAAAATAACTAGCCCAGCTCTGCAATATTAAAAAATATCTCCAGATTTATCCTGCTGTGGGGAAGTGGTGATAAAAGGAGTAGTTAATGTTTCTCTCACATTTGTTTCTCACACAGTCAGCACAAGGCCCACACAGGCAGCTGCTGTTGGTGAGAAGTTTGATATCTCTAGGTGGGTGTTCCTAAATAAGGAATCAAAGGGGAGAGGTTATATTTCTGGTTGCTGCGACCACATATCTAAAAAGAATCCACTTAAGGGCAAAGGCAATGATTTGAGCTTACAGTTTGTGAGTGAATACTGTCTAGCATGGTAGTGAAAGTTAGACAGCCAGAGTCTGAGGCAGATGATTGGGGTGCATCTGTAGCTGGGAAGCAGAAAGCAAACAGGAAGTAGATCCAGGCAAAAATATTCAAGTAAGACACTTTCTAAAAGTTTCTCAACCTTCCCAAACAGTGCCACCAGCCAGGAGTTCAAGTATTCAAACGCATGAGCTTATGGAGGTCATGTGGCCAACAAACCAAAAGTGTGACAAAAAGATATAGGTAATAATGTCATGGTGACTTACCCTAGACTCTGGTCCTGGGACATGCTCCCAAGATAGCCCGGAGACATTGAAGCTCTCCCTCTCCAATCAATTTTTATTTCAAAAGTAATTCCATAGGCAATGTTTGTATGCACACAGCAGACATCCTAATTCCTGATGCTTAGGAGGAAAATAGAGCAAAGGCACTCTAGCATCTTACCCCTCCATACTACAGCTTTAAAGCGAGAGAAAGAGTTAAAAGGTAGTATTGATTTCAGAGAGCCTACAGGTTGTCATTCTTCAAACGCAGCCACTGCCTGAAGACTCGAGTGCACAGAGAAGCTACAATGACCGAAGTTTATTTGCTAGATGGCTTCAGTTAAGTCTCCTACATCCTGCAAGAACCTGAGATTTGTTGTTTTGTTTATTTGTTTGTTTTGTCTTCTGAGCCATGGCCATTGTGTGTCTTGCTGAGGTAATGTGAGCAAAGGCAATACTTCAGTGACTGAAGAACCTGAGAGCTGTGAGTGCTGTTTGCTGAGGCAAGAGCCACGCCTGAGCTCCGGAGCAGTGCCTAAGTCTCCACAGGGCCATGTGCTAATGAGTGTTTAGTAGGGTGGGCTTGAGAGGGGCCTAAAGAGCAGAGTGACCAAGAAACGAGAATATTCACAGCAGGAAGCAATTAAGTGTACTGTGACAGCAGCTATTTATCAATCTGTACAAAACGATTTGAATATGTGAACGGCCTATTTTCTGTTCCTGTGACATTCACGTTAAATAGCTTGAGATTGAGGATTAAGGAAACTCAGCTATTACAGTGTTCAGCACTTGGCCCCTTATGGACAAGGACACATTCAGAAAATATAGTCTGCTCTTTCTTTCTCCCATTCTCTAGATGCCCATCTTTCAGGCCATCTTTGGGTCATTACTGTAGTCAACATCTTGTCACACTTCAGAACAGGGATTCGAGGGTACAGGCTGATTCTCAAAACAACCGACTCAAAGTCTCCCTTATCTGCCATAGAATTTCACATTGCCTTTTGAATTAACAGTGTGATTGACATTGTCCAAGATTACAATCCCCCCAGCCTCAGGTGCCCTAGTATGGTAGAGAGCAGAGACAGTAAGAAAACAGGCTTTCCGTTGACATTGAGTGTGGCTGTCTGCACAATTGTTGTTTCTTTCCTTTTTTGAGAGTCTTGGCTATATGCTTGACTAGGAGGAGGGAATGAAGCCCAGGTTAGTGACTGTGTGTTATTCTACTTTCTGTCACAAAAGAACCTGACAGCAACTTAAAGGAAAGAAGTATTGGTTTTGCCTAAGAGTTCACAGAGACAGTGATGGTGGAAAAGGGCATGGCCACAAGTGCTTCTGACAGCTGGTCACAGAGCATTCACGGGCAGAATGCAGACTGACAAATACTGATACTGGGGTTTTTACCCAGTCCATAGGATGATGCCACCCATATTTAAAGGTGGATCTTCAACATCAATGAACCTAATCCAGAATATCCCTCAAAGATCTACCTAGAGGTGTGTTTTCATGGTGATTGTAAATCACATCAGGTTGACAAAAAAGATTAGCAATGGTGTACATAATGTCACCAGGGAACCTAAACAAACATCAATGCTACACACACACACACACACACACACACACACACACACACACACACACACATACACATACACACACACACACACACACATACACACACACATACACACACACACATACACACACACACAACAAATGGGGGGAAGATGAAAGAGAGGGAAGTAGAGAAGTGTGTGTGTGTGTGTATGTGTGTGTGTGTGTGAGAGAGAGAGAGAGAGAGAGAGTTAAAAGTTCAATTGTTCTTGGAGAAGCCTTGGTATTGGGATTTTAAAAGCCCCCTAGGTGCTTCTGATGTGCAGCAAAAGTAAAGAATGTGTCTGCGAGCATATGCACGCTTCAGCCAGGCTCAATACACTCAATCAACCTCTGCTTCTTGAATCCTCAAAGTCAATCTGAATCTATATTCACTAAGGAGCTTCCTCCTAAGGAGAATCCATGAGAGAGTTGTCATAGTTACCCCGTGTTTATCCTTCCTGCCTTGTTAGCAACCAAACATATTTGTGTATATATTTGGGATTTCTGTTGCTTTGTTGACATTTTAAAATGCAGACAGCTTATCCAACCAGAACTCACAAAGTGATTACCTCAACTCTGGCATCTATGAGGAAGGAGAAGGTGAGAGCGAAGTTAAGCCATTGCCTGGCAAAATTGTCTTCCTTTAGTTACACTTCTCTTGCTAATTCCTGCAACTGCCAGGAACAGGGCTTTGCAAAGGCTTTTAACAGAATAAAATAGGCATGCATATGTCTAATGGATGAATTTAGGGAAAGTGGAATGAAATTAAGGATAGAAAATAAGTCAGTCAGTGATGCTGTTATGTTTGACACGTGTTGGTTTCTATGGTAGTTTTAACAAACCAACCCCAGAAGATAGAATCACGATTGGGTAGTTTCAGAGGCAGCTCTGCCATTAGCTGTCTCTGTCTGGAGCCTGGGTGAAGCAAGTGCTGCCTCTAGTAGGCTGATGCTGCAGTTCACAGCCCTAAGTATTGCAGCCTGGGGAACATGAAAGACCCCACAACAGGCTTTAAAGAACCTGGCACAAAATCCTACTGAGTTCTTTCCTTGCAAAGCTCAGCAAACTTAAGCCAGGGACATAGAAATGACTCCTCCCTGTTTTATGACAGAGTATGAACTTGATCCATGGTTACTAGAAACCCAGCACAGGGGTCTCCCCACGTATCATGGCATGACAAAGGGAAGCCAGCACAGCTGTCAACGGGCAGGAAAACTCCCACTAAAGTGTGTTACAAGGTATGGCAGCAGGATTGAATGGTCAAGAGCAGGCACATTGCACTGACTTGAGTGAGCTGGAGTCCCATCAGAGATCCAAATTCTTGCTGTCTGATCTGCCATCCCGAGCTTCTAGAGACAAGCTGCCTGACTATCTGCATCACCATTACTATTGATTACTCATGAAACTCAGTTGCTTCACCTTCCTGTAATCACTTGTCATCTTTCACAGGAACTGGTATGAGACTGAATTAATGATCTGTCAAAAGGGGCTTAAAACCATCTATCTTAGAACTGGAACTGATTTACCTTGGTTGTGATTGCTATGGGTTGTGGATTTTAACATTGCAGGAGAGTTGTATCATCAAGCATGGTGGCTCTTTTGGCCTATTTATTCATGAAATGAAGAACCTCATAAGAAACTCTATTTTACCTCTGGTTACCAGAATTGAGTATTGCATGCACACCCAGACCTGAAAAATACAATAGGATGGCTTGTCAGTGATCTTGTGACAGTGGCCATACCTCCTTGGACATACCTCAGACAGCCAGAAGCAAAAGAGAGGAGATTGAGGTGTGGCTTCCTTTACATGCTCTTTCTTCTGGGTCAGCAGATCCCGCAGGAAGAGCAGGGAAACGCTCCAGCGGTTCTTTGTATTTTTCTGTGTAATTGTTCCCCAGTAAACACCCATTTATCATTTATCTTGGGTCTAGTGACATAATTACATCTTCGCCTTCAATAGGCGCCCTCATGGGTATGAGTGGATTCCCATGGCCAGCCCAGCCCAGCCCACTTGGTTGGACTACTGTGGTTTAGTGCGTCTGCAGTATTGCCGGCTGGATTTTCATGACCAGGGTCAACTGCTGCCAGCTTCACTGCATTCTAGTGGCCCTAGGCCTTTCATATTTTGCGCCAGTCACTGAGTTTACAATTTCTGTGGCCTGTTCTGGGAAAAGCCAGTGTGGTGTTACTCCTCCTGCAGCATCACGACTCTGGCCAGCTCTGTCTCCTTCCCTTTCCCAGAATTCTCCTCCTCCTAGCTCTGCCTATCTTACTTCCTCATTGGCCATTGACCTTACAGTGTTATATTGATCAACCAATAAGAGAAACATATGTACAGAAGACATCCCCATCATCAGGAGATCTCTATGTGGAACTGGAGGCAACACTCTTCTAACAAAGCACTGAGCTTCCTAGAAACAGGGAGTTAAATTGATACTAAGTGGCAGCACACTCCAATAATGTCAGGATGAACCAGGTTCTCTGTGAGTTTAGGGCATAGTATTAACTTCCCTGACTCTTAGTCTTGTTAACTGTAGTTTGAGATAAGGATTCCCACTCTATCTTACTCAAAGGTGTTAACACAAACCTGTAAGTCAGAGGACACTTTGTCATCTGCAATCTGTAAACATCTCATTATTCAGCCATTTCATGTAGCAAGAATTCAGCCTTTGATCCCCAAATATCTCCATTGATGCTTGAAAAATACTGATCTATAAATGAGAATGAGAATGGATTTAACTCATCACATGCTTGGGGCTGGGGGAAGCATGTGTTCCAGAATGGCAGATTCCATGTGGACTTTCTCTTCCTACCTGAATTGACCTATCTAGGGGAAAAGACTTTAAGAGGGAGGCAATCAACCCTGTAATTAGCAGTGCAACAGATACACTAGACAAAAGCATACTCTGTGTCTCTTAATAATATAGAAAATGATCTTAACACTATTGGGAAAAAATAAGCAGAAATGTTCATGACTTGTCATGGCTGAAATGACTAGCAAACTATGTGCATGGTGTGCATGACTATATCAAGCTCTCTGTGTCTATCCACATACTTCATATACATGGGTTTTACACTGAAATGTAAATACACTTTGGATATATCTACATATCTCTTCACATATATACTGGGTTGCTTGTGTGTGCTCACAAGAGTATCAATGCTGTAGTCAACTTCTTGGATGCTATTGTTAAATCTAGCTTTACATATTTAAAAACACGGCTACCCAAAGAGAACTGTTGCTTTCCTGGGATGTAATGACTTGCCTGTCACTAGAGGAATTCAAGTAATTTCCACATAGCCACTTGGTGGAGCTGTGGTAAAAGGAATTCAAGTTGCAAAGTCTGGAAGGGGGTGAGGGAGGGGTCAAGAAGCAGATGAAATGACCCTGAAGAAAACTTTAGATTTTGTAAGTGTCTAGGTGAATGAAATACTAGCTGTCTTTATCATATAGCTATAAATCTATTCTTCAATCTTCTCATTTCTCATGTGAATGTAGACATAGATTTGTGTCATATTTAATAGAGCATTTATTTTGCACATTTTAAAATCTTGTGTTATATTCTATTTCCTGAGATAATTGGTGAAAAATCAAATCTCACTTTCTTAAAGTGAAGGAGACAGTAAAGATTCATTTAATATAATCATCTCACAGATTTTAGTCAAGTTTGAGGACAAGGGGCCATATAGTCAAGGCCATTTGTCTAGACTCTTTTAGGGGGCTTTTCATTTCCTCTTTCAAAAGCATGTTCCAAAATGGGAATTCTTCATAAAGGATATTTTCATTACCTACAAAACCAGCACTGAGAGTGGTCCCAGATAATAAATAAACCCAGTGAGTAAGTTCACAGAGAGGTAAGGACAGGAAGGAATGTTTTCAAGCCGAAAATCTTGCAAAATTAGGAAAGCTGGTCAATCTATTTTCACTGTATGTATTTTCCAGACATTTTATTGTTTTGAAAAATACCTGTGAGAAACAAGCTGAGAAAGGAGAATTTTATCTTGGTTTGTGGTTCTAAACGTTTCAATCCATGATTACTTGGCTCTGTCCCTGGGGCCTGCCATGCAGCAGAGCATGATGGAGCAAAGGTGGCGATGGTCTTGAAGCAGAGACAGACAGGAAGAAGCCACAAGCTTGCCCTCAGAGGCACAATAAATGACTTACTTCCTCCTATCCTGCCCCACCTTCCATATTTTCGCCATCTCCCACCAATGTGTCCAGGTGGTAAACTCACCAGTACAGTCAAGCATTGATGTGCATCCCACATCTGATAGTCTTCAGAAATCTCCTCACAGTGGCCTGCTAGTATCTCTTAATTTAATCAGGTTAACAATCAAGCTGAACCACCACTAGAGGAACTTAACCTGTGGTAGACAGCAGAAGTCGCTGCAAAGGATAGCCCTAGAAGTGCTGAAGACATTAAAGGCAAAGCTAGTTCCCTTGAAAAACTGAAATCTTGGTATCCTAACACAATGATTTCTTTCTCCTTCTTCTAGACATGTAAAGGCAGAGTTGTGGCTCTCTGCTCCCTTCAGTCCTGGAGTACTAAGCACTAAGGAAAAAGTCATCTTAAGCATATTCAACATGAATTTTCTGGGGAGCCAGTACCAAATGAGAGCTAGGAGTGACATTTGTCACTTCCTCCCATGTTCCATTGCTTAGAACTGAATCAGGTGGCCACTATCACTGCAAGAGAGGCAGGTAAACAATATAACACTGTGTCCACGAGTTAATTTGAAAAGTTGTGGTCAACACCTCTCCAGTCTCCACCACAGTGAAAGTATGGCCTAAGGGATCAGCAAGACTCATTGCACTCATTCCTCCATTCCCTATCTCAATGTCATTTTATTCATACACTTTTCTGTTAGATGTCTTTCTTCACTAATCCTCAGTTGTTCTAATTTGCTATGAAATGTGCCCATGTCCTTCTTCATTTCAATTTCTGTGTTTTAAAGATGAAGACTTGCCACTTGGCTATTTTATAACATTTTTAATTTTCTGCTGAAATTTTCAGTATTGTCTTTTTACTTCATTGAATTCCTCAGCACAGCTAATTTAAATGCTGCTGTCTTGTAACTGCATTATCTGGATCCCCAGTAGACCTGTTGCTTCTGCATATTGATTCTACTGATTTTCAGTCATGTCTCTAGTATCCTCTTATGCATGATTATCATTTTTAATGCTAGTCCTCCTATATAAAACACTGCAGATTTAATTTGCACCCAAGATAACATATTTTTACTCCAGAAAATATGTACATTGGCTGCTAGAAAATTTACTAATGTGCATTCTTACTTGGGACCAATCAATGCAGGATTAAGAAATCATGGAGTTAGAATTCATTTTCTTGGAAGATGAGTCTATTTCTGGTTCTCCCTTATTTCAGGGATAAAAAAGAATTTTTTTAGCTCCTCTATTGAAATTAAAATGGTTTTTGAGAATGACATCCCCAAGCTTAAGAGCCTGAAGCCTATTGTTTTGTTCTCTTAGCTCTATAAAACTGTTCGAAGTTTAATTTAAAATTTCACAGTTTTCTTAGATCACTGTTTCAGGGGCAGAGGACATTTACTGAGAGGAGGCTTTCCCCAATACAGACAGGGCATTTTCTTTCTATTTTCTCAAATCTTAGATGTAAGATTTTGAAATCTCCACTTGTTTCAACTACAGGTTTATTTATCTGAGTTAAGTTTCCCCAGCTATTAGGGTGGTTACCAATCCACCTACCTGCCCACCCCACTATCTGCCTCTCATCTGTTCTGCAACTCATTGCTTCCCTTAGCAATACACTGTCACCATTTTACCTGAATCTGTATCTGCATTTTTTTGTCTTTACATTTCAGTCTCTCACGTAGTGCAAATACTTGCTGCTTTATTTAGCCAGTTCCCTTGCTGATGAAAATTATTTAGTTTGATCACAGTTTCTCAGGGCAAACACTACATATGCCTGACTATGTTTATAAGATAAATTCGAGAAGTAGAATTGCCACTTGTTATCAAAGTGTTTTCCTGGGAAAGGCCAGTTTGCATTTCTCCACTTAGGTATGAGAATACTGTTTCCCTAATCAACTTGCTACTACTATGATTTTTTAGACTTACATTTAATATAGCCATTCTTTATTGTCCTTCCAGATAGCATCCTCTTTCCCTCCTCATTTAATTACTTATGATGAACACTTGTATTTATTAATCACAGTATCTGATCATGTCATCTTCCTCTCTAAAGCTTCCTTCTTTTATGTCCTTACAGACAGAGGGTGACCACGTTTGCAGAAACTTAACACTTCCTCTACTCTCTGTAACCTGCCACCCCCATCCTTCAGACAGGGCTACCCACCAGTCACATTCATGTTTTCCTACAGGTGCTCTACATGTGTTCCTCCATCTGTCTGGCATCCCCTTTGACTTATGTAAGAAAAGGTAAACTTTTATGTCCCCTTCACATATTAGGCATTCTTTTGAAGAAACTCTCCTCTAAGTGCTATCCCTCTGCCCACCCACAGCAATGACCTTCAGTGACTCTTGCTGTGTTATCTTCCTCACACTGTAATAAACAACCTGAGATGATCAATGAAAAGGAAAGAAATGTTTGCTTTCATGCCTAGTTTCTGAGGCTACAATCTGTAATCACTTAGCCTGTTTCTTTGGTCATGTGATGGAAGAGAATATTGTGGGGGTTGAATATGTAGTGGCGAAGGCAGCTCACCAACCACATGGCAGCCTGGAAGCCGAGGGCAGGGTGACAATGTGAAGGTTGCGTCTCAATATCCCCTGCAAAGCAGACTCCCAGTGGCAAAACATTCTTTTCTAGTAGACTCCACCTCCTAAAGCTTTGACAGTATCTATCATCTGGGAACAAGCCATCAGCACACAAGCATTTAGAGGAGGTGTTAAATCAGACCACTGTACCATCCTTCACATCACTGCCTCCCATTCTAAACACTCCTCTTATAATACACACAGCAGTGCTTTGCATGCTGCGAGGCTGCCTTCTCCATTGCTGAAATACGAAATGGTTAAGGAAAGGAGCCAGTCTTGATCTTCTGCACTGCTGTGCCCAGTAGAACACCTGGCAGAGACAAAGTACCCAAGAAACACATTTTCAAAGAGTAAATTTAGTGTGTAATACCTCTGCGAAACACTCCCCATACAAGCATTTTCAAAACAACCTCCGCCTTCCTGTGACTGGGAAATCTTTGGGCAAAGTTCTTTGTGACCTAGATTTAGCATTCAAATCTCAGCCTCACCATACAAAGCCCCAAGAGGGAAACAAAAGTTGTTTGAGTTATTTGTTGGAACCTAGATTTTTGGAAACAATTTTCCCCTGAATACCTGAAGCCATTTGTGTTTGTGACAGTATGTCATCAGTGAAAACCAGAATTTGCTGGGAATTCAGAGTATTAAGCTTTTTACAAAAAGTGTTGTTTTTAGCAGCCCTGATTCTGCAACTGCCATTGAAGCATGCAAACTTTTGAGCCTGTTTTGACCCTGGGCATAGGATAATGTATGTATTTACTCTTAGTGTAGCCTACTAAGACACGTTGGATTTTTAGTAGACATTTAATAGGCAGGCTTCTTACCCAGTTGATAGAAAATAAAGGAGAAGAAAAGAATAATTGATTTATCTACTTTGGGAAAATGCAGCTGTGCACTTACCAAGGAATATTTTCCCCCAAGGAGGCAACATTTTCAGCCTGTTTCAATGGCAGGTAGCAGAAAACCCAAGGGGCTGTAACAGCACCAGCTATGATTGCAATCTGTGACTCATCTTCTCTCCCAAGGGACTCTGATTTGCTATGCCCTGATGGCTCATCCATTTGGTAGCTTGTATGATTGGATTCTATTCTCTGTTCGTGACTAGATGTTCCCATCTAGGCAGCAAAGACAACATCCATCTCCCCTGATGACTAGAGGCATGATAATGACCATGGTAAATATGGTTTCAGTATTGTGCATTTGGATTCAATGCCATGCTTGGATGAGAGGAACCAGAGATGGCAGGAATTTTAAAGGTCTTAACAATTCTTGAATTTTCTCTGCAACATCTCCACCAAGTGGCTACAGCACCTTTAGCTGAAGTAACTCTCATGATCTTCTCAAAGCCTTTCCCCCTGAGGTACAAGGGCTTCACTCATATCAACTGAGAAGAAAGTTGTCTCTTAGTTATTTCTATATGTAGACCCTTGGAAAATTATCATGTTCCCTTGGTTTTTGTTTTTGCTTATTCCATGTAAGAAACGTCTGGGTACTGGAAGAGTCCTCTCATAAGTTGTCTAATCATTCATTCTGCCTTAAACTTCCATGGTAGTTTTGAGTTGTTACCATCTCGGGCAACTACTATCCTAATACTGAGTAAGATATGGTTATAGCTGGTGGGAAAAGACTTATAGACTGCATTATTTGATGAATGTGCAAAATCATGACTGGGAGAGGAGAGGACTAGATCTTCCATCCTTGCTTAAAAGAAGCATTCGATGGCATCTCTTCTATTAATATAGAAATTACTGGGATTCATTTGTTTTCCACTTCAGTAGAATGAGCTATCAGTACATTAGTTTATAATCTTACAGAAACCACCCTACATCTATTCACCTAGGGGGACTTCTGTGTGGACTTCTGTAAACTCTTGCGTTCCTGCAGTGGGATTGGTTGACTACAGAATAGAAATGTTTAGTAAGCTGGTGCTGACTAGACCCATAGAAACAGGGTACTAGTATGTATGAGAGTGCGTGCACGCAAAGGCCACAGAACAAGCTTGGGTATTGTCACCCAGGAGCAACACACTGTATTTTATGAGAAAAGCTAGAGCCTGAGGCTCACTGATGAGGCTAGAGTGACACCCTCCTGTCAATACTTCACCAGCAATGGCATTGCAAATGTCTTCCATGTATTTGTTATTGTTGTGTGTATGCATGAAGGGAGAGAAAAAGACACAGAGAGACAGAGACAGACACACAGAGGTGGGGGAGAGGGAGCGACAGAGACACAGAGATGGGGAGAGCATAACTTTCCCAGATTCGGTTCTTTCCTTCCATCTTGTGAAGCAGGGTCTCATTGTCTCTGATATTCTGTGCAGCCCAGGCCAGTTGCGCTCTGACAACGCAGTTCCCCTGTCTGTATCTTCCATCTCACCTTAGGTATTTAGAGGGACTTAGATTACAGATATGAGTCACGGCGTAAAGTTTTGTAGGGTTTCAGGAATCTAACTCAGATTTCCAGCTGGTATAACAAATGCTTTTACACACCTCACTACCTCACCAGCCCCAGACTGAGCATTTTACACAGTTTCCAGAGTTTTATCTCAGATATTTCTTCCTTGAACAGCCAGAACTTTACAGACTGAGTTGTCCCCTCCCCCACCCTTTCCCACGGGGGGGCCTCCCCCCCACCTTTGTTTCTGTGTTTTATTTGCTGTGTGTTGTTACAAAAATTATTTTGTCTCTCTGAGCCAGCGTCTCTACAGAAAAGTGGTGATAATCACAGTTATCATGCTTATTGAAAATTAGTGATAATATATACAGAATTCAGCACAGTTTCTGGGAAATAGCAGGTGCTTCATAAATAATAGATTGAATTACTTGAAGAATGTTCTTTACCTTGTGACTTGGTTCCAATTCTCAAGCTGTCACAAGAGAGGAAATCTTGGCAAAACCATTTGACTCATAATCTCATTTCTAAAGCTGGGTAACAATTGGCCCTGTCTCCCAAGTTGAGTTTTGCTTGGTTAACTGAGACAACACAGTAAAGTATCACACACACTTCATTATACATGATAGACAGTCTTAAAAAGCAAGAAGTTGAACTCTGTTTAATTCAGATCCATGTTCCTACCACACTGCCTGGCACACAGGAACCATTGCATGCTGTGATACACGCCCCATGGCCCAATTCAAAATGTGCATATTTGCCTCTCTTTCTTGTCACTTCCCCATGGATGACCAGGACACACAATGTTGTTCCATGGTGACAGTGACCTGTAGAGGTGAAAATGGCCAGGGCAAAGTTAGCACTTCCTGCAGTACCAGCTCCTGCCCTCAAGTACTTCTAAGTGTTGGACAAGAGACATGGTGCCAATAGCTAATTGCATACAGTGTTACGAAGCAAGTATTTGACCTCATGGTGTAATAACTGACAATAAGCAACTCTCTGGAAGAAGGAAGCATGGAGATGAATGGGTTGTTCAAAAGAACAGTGTTTGACAAAATGAAAAAGATTTGGCTGTGCAGACCTGGCAGGAAAGGGCATGCTTGACAAGAGAGCATCTTCAGTCACAGAGTTGCAGGAAACAGCATGCTTCATTCTGAGAAGAGTTAACGACATCATAAGACTAAAATGAAGGACAACTCAGGCAACAGAAGCCATGAGCCAGACATGAAGACACTCATATGTTCTGTTAGGGATTTGGGATTTTATGCTGTATTCCACGGATTGCCATTCAAGGCTATTGATCAGAAGAGGAGCTGTCTGATGCAAGTCTTAGAAATATTTTCCAGACTTTGCAGAAAAATTGGAATAGTAGCAAAACTGGTGCCCAAAGCGCCTCCGTTATTTATGTCCTTGTGCTCCTAATATTTAATGGGCTTAAATTATTTGTGCACAAATTGAGTGTCCACCACTTGGCAATAAAACTCCAAAATGAATTGCATTTTCTGTCCTCTCCCATTGCTACATAGAGAAACTTTTAAGATAAATAAAATTGAAATCATCAACAATTTCTACCCCCTCCCATTACCTAAGTCATCAGCGTATTATAGGAGATGCCATCTTTTTTATCTGAAAGCAGAGGTTAAAGTATTATCTACCCTGTATAGTTCTTAAAAAGTTAAAACTCGAAGGCAGGTGACAGGAATGTAGCTTGCTGGCAGAGAGTTGTTTACCTAGCATGTACAAGGCCTAGGACCAGTCTTCAGCACCACAAACAGAGTGTTCTGAGTAGCTATGCAGGATGGTACACTTCTGGAATCTCAGCATATAGGGGAGTGGAAGAAGAAGGATTGAATTCAAGTCAATCTGAGATTCACAAGGAAACCTCACCTCTGAAACACACATACACACACAAACACACACACTCATACACACACACACATACACATGATCACAGTTACAGATAATACTTAAATTCACTCTATTACGTTTTAAATGTTTTGTATATATGAATGAGAACAGAGCGTCAACTCTTTATGTCAACTGTCTTCTTTCAGCCTAGTCATTTTGGTGTTTATTCTTTTTCTTAACTGTAGCAGACATCCCTTGCTTTTGTTGATAAGTAATAATCTAAATCTACGGCATTAGTTGTGCCAGAGTTTGGTGCTTTATTTGTGTGGATAGGCATTTGGGTTGCTTTCAAATAAAATTACTGCAGTCACTCATCTTGGACAAAAGTGTGTGCTGTACATGTGCACACAGTTATGTGTGTGTGTGTGTGCATGTATACATGTGTGTTCATGTGTGACAGTGAGAAGATAACCTCACGTGACATTACTTGCCTTCCACCTTGTTTGATATAGTCTCTTAATCATTACTGAATATTCTATTAAAGTCTTCTTGCAGCTTTCAGAAATTATCTGGTCCTCGATTGCCATCTTACTGTAGGAAAGCTGAGATTATAAATATACACTAGTTCATCTGATTTTTACCTGTGTTCTGAGGATCCAAATTCTGATCCATGTGCTTACAAGGCAGGCACATTACTTATTTAGCCATCTCCCTAGTTCCATGTATCTAAATTCTAGTCACACTGTTAACTGAAAGATAGTTCCTATAAAGCCTGTTCAGTCACAAAAATGCTACAAACATGCTTCAATTTCTAAAAGAGTTGTGGATTTAGTAAAAGGAGTCATCGACAACCTCAACTGCTGTGTTCACAACTGATCCTTTGACCCTTTTCCTGCTCCGAAGCATGCTTCAGTCACACTAGGAGACCTTTGAGGTTCCCAATGGGCTTCCCAGCTTGGAAAGACATTCTGTATGTTTTACATTGAACCACTGCATTGATGCCTCTAGCAAGACTCTTTACCTTAATTGGGACTTGGTTGCTCAGGACAGGTTTAAAAAAGCATGCGCATTGGCATGAGAAAACATTTCCAAACTTTTTATATACAAAAAGAAGTCATTAAAATCTTCCCAGACAAACAATTTCAGCAAAGAGAATGCAAACAGGCAGTCAACAAGTATCTGACTATTGTGAACCAGGTACTTTTCTAAGATCCAAGGCAGCAAAGCTGCAGAGGCAGTCACAACATGAGAGCATTCACTTTGAGGAGTGATGGAGAACAGGCAGGTAAATGCAAAAGCACTGCTATCTTGGGACATAGAGGATATTTGGGGTGGTGATGGAGAAGAAAGCCACACCTTATAGGAAAGGAGGGATGGCTTTCCTGTTTGAGACCTTCATAGTGAGGAGTTAGCTTCTCAGACACCTTGGAGGAAAGCCATTCAAGTAGACCATATAAGAATGAAAGCCCCAAACTAGCAATACATTTAGAATTTTGAAGACTAAAATAAGTGGGGCAAAGAGTATGTGATGATGAGATTGCAGATGGTAACAGATTTAGACATAGAGGGTCATGCAGAGCATCTCACTGGAGAGGCTGGGTTTTGTTCTGGTTGCAGTGGGAAAATACTAGTGATTTGATGAAAGTAGTGTGGTCAACTTTATCATATTCAATATCCACCCCTGCCAACTGCTGTTAGGAAGGACTCATGACAGGATGAGGAGAAACAACAGTTAGTAAACCAAATGCCAGGTCCCAGTTTAAGATGCTGACCCTTAAACAAAAATGACATGGGGTTGGCATTTGTTTTGTTTGTTTTGCTCTGTGAGCCAGCAGAAGCTACTAATGATCAATAATTAGACCAGGTTGGGGGAGGAGCAATTGGGAGTGATATTTTGCCTGTGCAACTAAAAGGGGAAGTAGAACCTTCCTCAGAAGGGCAAGGTTCCCGGAATCTGTTTCATGTGACTGGAGGTGTGAAGAATCTGTCTCAGTCATGATGTGTCACATGCCTGTTAATATCTAAGTAGAGAAGCTGAGTAGGCAGATGGAATCAGTGTGTTACTGATATTTAAAAATATATTCAAATGTATAGCCAGAGGGAAACACAAGGCAAGAACACAGACTAAGCATGAGCCCAAGGCTTGCCCATATTCAAGATTAAGGAAGAGAGAGGGACAACAGCAGGGGAGCACTTTAAAATTACTCTTTAATGGAGTAATTAAAACAAGCATGGTATTATCAGTGAAGTCCACAGGATAAAGTGTTTTAAAAGTGGAAAAAATGAACAATCATGGTCATATAATTCTATAACAAATTGGAATAACATAATAATATAGAAATTGACTGATGATTGTTCATTTGTTTATTTTTAATATTTTGAGACAATGACTTATTCTGTAGTAGCTGACCTCAAACTCAATACAATCCTGCTGCTTCAACCTGCTAAGCACAGGGTTGCAGGTGTGAGGTGCCATGCCCAGTAGCCATTGACGTTTAAAATACTTAGATTTCTACCAAGTCATAGTGCTTTGATGTAAGGTTAAACTGTGATAAGGGGAGCCGGGCGTTGGTGGCACACGCCTTTAATCCCAGCACTCGGGAGGCAGAGGCAGACAGATCTCTGTGAGTTCGAGGCCAGCCTGGTCTACAAAGTGAGTTCCAGGACAGCCTCCAAAGCCACAGAGAAACCCTGTCTCGAAAAACCAAAAAAAAAAACTGTGATAAGGGAATCAAAGCAAGAGAAGAGGATGCTGTGAGAAGTGCCATCTGAGGGTCAGAAAAGATCTCTTATAGGTATGTTGAAACTTGGGCATTACAACAAGGGACGGTCATCTACCAACTTCATGTTTGAGAACTGGACAATAGTATTAATGCCCCCAAAGAAAAGAAAGAAGGAAGGAAGGAAGGAAGGAAGGAAGGAAGGAAAGGAAGGAAAGGAAAGGAAGGAGGGAGAGAGGGAGGGAAGGAAGAAAGGAAGGAGGGAGGGAGGGGTAGAGAGAGGGAGGGAAGGAAGGAGGGAAAAAAGGAGGGAAGGAAGAAGCAGCAGTGTCCTGTTTTAAGGAAGACTCTGATTTTATATTGGGCTGGATTTATAGCTCTTCTCAATTGCATGAATGGGTTACACACTCCTAGAGGAAATGATATAGCATATGAGATACATAAAAGGGATAGAGTGATTCAAGTGAGCATGAAAGAACACACTCAAGGTAGAAGAAATGACATGTAAAAGTTCTACATTGGAAATGATTAACACATTCTAAGACATCACCACTTAGTGTGGCCAGGTTGTTTCATCATGAACACAGCAGGAAAAGAAGTCCTAGCAAAGAATAAGCATGATAATATATGTGAAAGGTCACTCTATAATCTGATACAGAGCAGGACTTTATTATGAAGGTGACAATGCTTCTTATCTATGTTCAGAATGCTGCACCAAGGACCTGGCATTGGAAGTGATGCTCATAGAGGAAAAGAAAGAGAATGACAGCAAAGAAAATAAGAGAAAATCCTTGGAACCATGGATGCTGAGGCTCATCACTAGCAATTTCTCAGAACAGGCTTTATACACAACTCATAATCAACATTCAACAGATTTTGGGTGGTTGGATGTGATAGTGTGACCTAGGTCAAGTTCCTTCCACTCACACCCTGCATGTTTAAAAGGAAAACACAGCACCAATATTTAAATGAATCATGCTAGGAACAAGGGAGAGAATGCCTATAATATTTACCAAAATTAGTTGAAGAAACTAAGGAAAATGAAGTACATAGCAGATGATCAATAAATTGGCACATTCATCCCTACCCTCACTATTACAATTCCTGTTGACATTGGTATGGGAGGACACATAATGGAAGGAAAAGTGACTATAAAATAACTAGGGTTTTATTAGTTTTCGTGTGTGTGTGTGTGTGTGTGTGTGTGTGTGTGTGTGTGTGTGTGTGTGTGTGTGTGTGTGTTATGGTGTAAGCCAGTTCACTGCTTTGGAACTTTTAAGTTTAATAGAGGAGTTTGTAGGTACCACTCTCCATCTGAGTACTGCTTCAACCACATCCTACATCTTTTCAAGTTGTGTTCCTTTTTATTTAGTCCAGAATTCTCTTTGATGTCTGTTATGATTTATTCTTTGACCTATGAGCTATATCAATGTGAATTATTTATTTTCCAACTATTTTGAGGTTTTCCCAGACATCCTTGAGTTTAATTTATTGTTTAGTTCCATTTCATGAGAAATGTTTGGTACAACTTGAACTTCATTAATCTGTTGGTATTTATGTGATAGTTCTGAATACGGTCTGTATTCTATATGTTCTTTGGAATTTGAATTCTGGTCCAACAAAATAGCTTAGTGGATAAAAGCAATTGTCTCATAAACCTGACTGACTCCAAACCTGGTCTCTGATCATGCCTGCTGTAACATGAGTGCCCCACACATATGTCATATGTGTATACATACATATGAAAATAATAATCAATACAATTTAAAATGAGAAGTGGATTCTGGCATTGCTATGTAGTAAACAACTAAATGTAAGTGAGTTTGAATTGGTTGGTTATTGGCCTTCTAGATACTCAATTTTCTTTCCCTTATTCTTCAGTTATATGTATAGAAGATATTCAAAATGGCTATCAGGGCTGGAAAGATGACTTGGTGATTAAGAGCACTTGCTGAACTCTTAACTTCCAGCTTTGATTCCCAGCACCCATAAGGTAGCTTACAATTATCTGAAATTCTGGTCCAAGGGAACATGATGGGTTTTTTGACCTCTATAAGCTGTAGGCATTCACATGGTGTACATATATACCTGCAGTCAAAGATCTAAATACACTAAATAAATAGATAGGTAGATGATAGATAGATAAATAGGTAGATGATAAATAGATAGATAGATAGGTTGAATTGTTATTTTAAATTTTTGAATATGTAACTATAAGCCTAACAGGATTGGTATATTGCTCAGTAGTTAACAGACTTGTTACATAAGCTTTAAGACCAAAGTTTGGATCCCCAGCACCCAAGTAAAAGCCAGATGGGCATGTCATCCATTTGTAATCTCAGCTCATGGGAATCAACGACAAGGGATATCCAGAGCAACCTGGCTAACTAGACTAACCAAATTGATAAGCTCTGGTTCCAAATTAATGATGCTGCCTCAACATAGAAAGTGATAGGTGAAGATACCTGCAGTACCCTTGGACCCCACACATGTATTGTCTTAATCATGCCTCAAATGCTGTGACAAAACACCATGGCCAAGACAACTTAGAAAAGAAAGAGTTTAATTGGGAGCATGGTTCTAGAAGGAACTGTGTTACAGTGGATGATTAGAGTAAAAGGTTAGAGTCAAGATGGTTGAGTGAAGGCATGACAACAGCTATCTGGAGCAGTAGCTGAGAACTCACGTCTTGATTCAGAAGTAGGAAGCAAAGAGCACACAGAGAATGATACTTTGAAAGCTCAAATCCCACCACCAGTGACACACCTCCTCCAACAAGGCCACACCTCCCAATCCTTCTCAAACAGTTCCACCAACTAAGGACCAAGTATTCAACATAGGAGCCTTTAGGGGCCATTATCACAAACTACCATATATATAGCCACACAGACATGTGCACACATGTAAACACCCGTGTGTGACACATACGCATACATGTCCAAAAGAATGAACTATGATAGTAAGTTTATTTTGCCTTATAGTTCCATCAAGTTCGTATAAGGGTGTGTGGGGGGATATGTACTTAAAGGGAGATAAATATTTAGGATTCTCATGTGTTTCTCATGGTTAATTTATCTTTAAAAAGGTTCTTTAAAGGTTTTATGCCTAGTAATACTTTTAACTCATCAATTTACTTTAAAATGTTTATGATATTTCATTTATTTTTCTGTTTATGTGTACATGTATGTATGTATGTATGCATATATATGTATGCACATGCCATGACACAGGCATAGAATAGAGGATAACTTTGGTTAATAAGCTCTCTTTTATTACATGGGGCCCTGAAATCAAACTCAAGTCATCAGATTTGGCAAAAGGTGGCTTTACTGACTGATCTAGCTTGCTGACACTAAATTTACTTTTGTAGGTGTTAATATATAATTATACATTTACTATGTCTTTATTTTCATACTATTAGCATGACATTTTTCTGTGCTCTGATTCTTTATTTGTGTTTTTAAATTTGAATTTTATTTATTGCTAGCAACATATAATTGGGTCCCTTATCAAATGTAGTCTTCCTATCTTGGTATCAGCATTTAATCATTTAGTGTGATTATTAATATAGTTAGGAATGTGCTAGATTCCATTTAATCTGTTTTTAATCTGTTTTTCTTTTCTTTTTTCTTAAACTAATTTAGTGTTTTGTGATTCAGTTTTATTGGTCACTTAGCAATAATTTTTGTTTTATTATCTTAGTGTGTGCTTTGATACACACACACACACAGACACACATACACACACACCTTCACTGACAGAGTCTCACTTTGTAGCTATGACAAGCCTAGAATTTACTATGTAGACCAAGCTCACACAGATCTCACTGTCTCTACCTCCCACATGTTGGGATTAAAGGTATGTGCCACCATGACTGGCCCTAGAATATACCTTTGTCATAATCCTCATTCAAGATATTCCATTTTATCCAGTATAAGGTATTTTCTTCATATCTTCTTATTCACTATGTCACATTGTTCTTTATGGGTGCCTTAGTTATTTTTCTATTGCTGCGGCAAAACACTATGAGCAAGGAAACTTGTAAGAGAAAGAATTTTATTTTTAGAGGATTAGAGTGCACGACCACCATGGTGGGGTTTATGGAAGAAAGCAGGCAGACATGCAAATGGAGTAGCTGAGAGCTTATATGTTGAGACAACAATGGAGAGGAAGAGAGAAAGCCAAATTGAAATGGCCTGGGCTTTGAAACCTCAGAGCTCACCCCTAGTGACCCATCTCCTTCAGCAAGACCATAACTCCTAATCCTTCCCAAACAGCTCCACCAACTGGGAACCACACATTTAAATATATGTGTCTATGGGGTTCATTCTCATCCAAACTACCACAAATGAGTTTTAGATTGTCCAGCTTCCCTCTGCTCTGTGCAAATGCAGATTCTCCTCTGGTGTATGGTTTTTGTTTTTGGCTTCCAGGTTTGCTTGAGTATTTCCTGTGGTGTGGCAGTCTTAGTAGTAACTTCTTTACCGTTCCTTTGCTGGAAAAAAATGTACTTTGACTCACTTTTGGAAAAAATACTGTCCTTGTGTGTAGAATTCTGAGTTGCCATTACTTATTTTGAGTTCTTTAGAGGTGGCCACTCCTGTTCCCCTGATATAACATCCCCCACCCCTTATTTTTAATATTGCTTCTCTTAGAGTTGACTATTGCATACATGTATTTACTGTGTGGCAAACATGTTCACTGTCCACCCTCTCTTATTCCTCACACTCCTCAGACTGCTTTCTTTCTCCTAGATAGGATGCTCTTACTTTTGTGTCTTTTTAATACGTGAAGATCTTGTATATGTGGCAAAAGATACTACATATTCACTATTTCTGTGGTCCTGTCAAATCCAAAAGAGAGTGTGATGTTTCATAGCTCTCTTCCCAATCTACAGACTCTTACACTCTATCTACGTCCTTATCTGTGATGTTCCCTGGGCCTTGGAGGGAATGACAGAGATGTCTTCATTAGGGGAGCACACTCTCAGCCTCGGTCAGAGATGCTTCCTTTGCAGTGGGGGGATGGTTAAAGCAGAGACTTGTAACTGGTCAGAGTGCTGAGACACACAGCTGCTGAGTGTCTAGCACTCCACTCTGAGGTGATCTCTTGATCTTTGGGTTTAGCAAATTGACTATGATTCATCTTATTGTAGTGTATTTCAGGTTAATTAATCTGGGGTTCATTGAACTTGGATCTGTTCTATGTATCTTATTTTTCATCACAGTTGGGATTTTTTTAAGCTGTTGTTTCTTTGAAGGTTTCTCTGCTCTGCTCTCTTTAAAGGACACCAGTTACACGTGCACTCTGGATTGACCTCATTCTACAGCACCTATTGCTCTGATTTGCTTGCCTGATTTTGTTTGCAGGTCCAAGTTGCTAAGTTTCCCTTCTGCTCTCAGTATGTTTCCTCTTTCTACACACTACATAAAGCATTTTCATCAGACATTGTTTTATCCATTTCTTTAAAGTTTGATTTGAGTTTTTCACTAATTCTCTTTGACTTTTCGACATTTTCATTCTTCTTCTACCCACTTATTTTTAAATAACAAAGATCGAATAGGGATTAACACAGGATATCGTGTGTTCTATCTCAGAATTTACAGGCCCCACTCTTCTTTTTCCTTCTTGAGTGTATGGACTATATGTACAACAGCTGCACTGTATGTCTCTCTTGCAAGTTCTATCATGGGTGTTTCTTCTGTTTGTGATTTTTTTTGGTTTTTCGATACAGTGTTTCTCTGTATTGCTTTGGAGGTTGTCTTCGAACTTACTCTGTATACCAGGGTGGCCTCCAACTCACAGAGATCTGCCTGCCTCTGCCTCCCGAGTGCTGGGATTAAAGGCGTGTGTCACCACTGCTCAGTCTGTTTGTGATCTTCAATTCTGGCTTCCTGCTTCTTTACATACCTGGTCATTGCGTTTTTAGATGGTTTTCATTCCTTTAGCTGCTACTAGTTGTGAATTGTATCAGGATAGAGACTAGATGTTTTGCTATTATTTTAAATACTCTAAAACTTTACCAAAAGATGCAGTCAGATTCTTTGAGAACAATGTAATCTTTTCTAAATGAACTTTACAACTTTGTTCTGCAATAGTAAGTGAGCTTTTGTCTGCTGCAAATTTTATCTTCCAAGTGTGACAAAATTTGTTGTCATATTTTACCTAACTTTTGTCTGTGTTTCACTCTATCCAGTGAGAGAACAAAAACTGACCCAGCCCATAATAAGCTCCCGTGGTGGCTTTTTGATCCTTTGGAAGAGCTCATCCCTTTCCTTTATTGGCTTTTTTCTAATACGTCTGATTCATAGCCTAAGATGCATCAATACCCTCTGTACATCTCCAGGGCACCCTCTAAGTAGTTGGCTTCCTTTGGCTATTCTGACTTTGAAATCTCTGTTATTATTGTTATAATGTCAAGGTGTACCCCATTTTCTTCTCTAGGTCCCCTCATTGTGTTCCTAAACTGTGACTGTAGAGGCCATAAATGTACACCACTGGAACCTTCCTCATCCATGTCCTGTAAGGGATTAGTGTTTAACGCTGTTTAATATCCACTGTCTGGCGGCAACTGTACATGTAATTTTGTTTGATTCTGTGGTTCCACGAGATAGCAGGCTATGTCTGTTGCCAGATATTCCACTATAGCTGCACTCTACAGGTTAGTATTTCATAGTCTTGCACATTCGATAGGCCCTCATACTGTCATCTTCCATGAAGGAAATTACTGTTGAAGGCTTTCTAGGCTGGAGGTATAATCATTCAATGTAAGAAATCAATCCTGATAGGCATGAGAGGGAGAGAGGTTGGGGTCACTGTAGTTCATATAGTAGAATCTAAGTAATTGGTTGTTGTATACTTGATAGAGGAATAAAGTAACATTCAGATCACATAAACAGTTACCAAATCATCTCAAAAGTCAGTGACAAAGCCAGATACTAGGTGAGCTCTCTCATATTCTAGGAGTAAGACTTCAAATGGGCTAGCTTTCACTTACAGGGGGAAGCAAGGAGATGTGTTAAGTGCTTTCATTGATTTCCATGACTTTGCATGAAAGACAATGAGAGGGGAAAAACAAACAAATGGAAGCAAATTAATAGACACAGGCCTGAGGCTGTGATTTGTTAAATTCATAGCAGGATTGATGCTCCCTTTTAATAGAGTTTTCATTATTAGCATTTTCAAGAACAAATGCTAATTTTACAAGTTTTAGCATCTCTTCCCCACTTGAAAACCACAAGAGAAAGGACCCAGACTTGTGATATTTGCTAAATCTACCCATTTGTAATTATGTGTTTCCCAAAGCTTTCTCCTCTGGACCCGTGATACTTCACATCATTCAAAGGGAAATGAATCTGCCTAGGAGCTTTTTCTTATTCAGGTTAAAACACTACACCTCTAGACCTTAAAATTAGACTGGACAAAGACTAAGGGGAACTGCATTTGTGAATAGGTCTGCTGGGGCTGCCAGGAAATAAGCAGTGTATCAATTATTTATGCTTTCTACTTACATTATTTGGATTTTCACGATGAACCCAAATGCAGTGGCCCCTGGGCACTCAAACCCAGGGAAAGGAAATGATTTATTGACAAATAATGCTAACTACACAGAGACAGTCTGCAACAAATATGGTGATGGGGAGTTACAGCCAAACTGCAAGCCAGGAGGATAGTGTGTTAGAAAAGAACATTTTCAAGATGTTTTCACTACATATACACACAGCTAGCATGAATAAGAGTCCAAAGAGCCAAGGAGATATGTAATCAAGAGGAGAGTGCTGGGATAAGTGTATAGATTTACTATAGATTTACCCTTAGAATAGATTCACATCTCTGTCAATGTCTAGCCACCCTTCCCTGAGTCAGACTCCAGATTGCCAGGTCTAGAAAAACAGCTCAGAGACTTTGAGGTCCTGGGTGTAGTAAGAGTTTAGCTTTGGAACTGCAATTGGCTAGGTTTTGAATTTTCAGTCACTAATTACCAGACAGCACCGTTGTCGCTTACTAAAACTTTCTAAGACTCCAGGTTCTCCTGCACCACTGACACTTATTCACAGTGACCGGAAAACATTTGATGTCAGGGTTACAGACACCTGAAGCCAGATAATTCCCTGTCACAGCAGTTGTCCTGTGAGTTATAAAAGGTCTGCTGCATGCTTAGCCTCTACCATTAGCCACCACAGCATCACCCCCTTCTAAGTTAGCTCAATCTAAAATACCTTCAAACACTGCCAGGAATCCCAAGTGGCAAACTTGTTCCAAGTTAAAACAAAACATTACCAGGGTGTTTTGGGGTATGTTGAGTAAAATCTGTAAAGTGCCCTGCACTTAATATAAACTCAAGAAAAGGGAGTCATTATCAGCAGAATTGTTACTAAGTTGGCATAGCTTGGAAGTGTCAGGGCTCGCTCTCGCACCCAGTCTGTTCTCAAAACCAAGAAGCCATATGAGGAAACTTACAGAGTCAGAAATAGAGTGTGAATCTGGGAAGCTCGATTAATAGAACTTTGAACCATGAATCGAAACCAAGTTTCTACTCTGCTTTGTAAGCAATGGTGACAGGGAAGACCTCAGAGTAGCAGAGGATATGCACAAAGATGGACTGAGCCAGGAAAAGATGGTTCTCTTCCACAGCGTCTGTTTGGCTCACTTCATTAAGAGAGAGTAGGTGCTGAGAACGAAAATGGTGACTCACACTCCAGAGGTTCCAGTCTCAGAGGGGGGTGCTCCAGACAGTGTAGATCAGAAAGCATTGGGTGGTTCCTGGAATGTGGCGCTGCTGGGCTGCTTGGACCCCGGTTTGGCTGTCACCCTTTGAATCACTGTGCTCACATTGAGACTCCTGGGAAATGTGTCTAACCGGAGTGGGCATCATCTCATCTGCACATTCTGCCTGTGACACAAAGGGATCCCTGGACCAAAGGCTCACAGAGGTGTAACACCAGGAAAGAGTGGAGCTGCCAGAGGGCTGAAGAAACCAGAATCGTCAAGGGGAGGAACCTGTTCGCATCCATGAGACATAAAGAGAAGCTCTCCTCCTGACACAGTTGGCCCAGCACACACTTTGGTGTTGACAGACACCTCCTCAGCAGACAAGGCACTTATCACACTGACGATTGGAAGGGTTTATGTGAACGTTAGGAAATGGGAACAAAAGCTAAAAACATATTTGACACTACTGTAGAATTCAGCCACTTCAGAGCCCAAAGGTCAGGGCTGAGCCACTAGAAGTGTAGCGAGGGAGGCCCCATGAAACCTTTCTAAAAATTTCCATAAGTATCTCAAGGAGGATGTTTCTCTTGCTGTTGATAGAGTCAATAGTTACATGGGTGAATGTGTGCTAGAAGATAATGGGAAACTCATCTCTGAACTGTGATCAGGGCTAAACCTAAATGTCATGTCACACCAAGACATCTTACTTTAATGAGCCTTGTTTATCCTAAGGCTGACTTTCAGTCTTGGTTAGCATTACTGTACTGAGATGAAACACCATAACCAAAAGCAACTTGGGGAGGAAAAGGTTTATTTCATTTATGCCTCCATATCAAAGTCTATCTTCTAAGTCAGTCAGAACAGGCATTCAAGCATGACAGAGAGTAGATCCAGAAGCCATGAAGGAAGGCTGCTTACTGACTTGTCCCTCATTTCTGACTCAGTTTGCTCTCTTATAGCACCTAGGACTATCAGGCCAGGGATGGCACCACCTACAATACACCGAGTCCTCCTACATAAGTCATTAATTTAAAAATGACCTATAGGCTTGCTTACAGCCTTATCTGATGGAGAATTGAGGTTCCCTCCTCTCAGACTCTAGGTTGTGCTTGGTGACAGAAAACTAGCTGGTACACTTCCCGAGAATATTGTAGAGGCAACTGCCACAATGACAAGTCATTAAAAAACATCTGCTAGGCTTTACTGGATTTGTAGGGGTGAAAAGTATGTAGTGAGTTCAGTCAGAGTCTGTGAGAGCTGAGGTCCTGAGGGGGTAGTCAGAGTCTGGTTACATATTGAAAACCAAATTATTTGGTGTGACCGAATAACAGTCCTCAAACTATTGGTCTCAAGAGCTTGTTTCATTCTTTAAAATGTATTTTGAGTTGTTGTGTGAGTTATGTGCACACATATTTACCCTATAAGAAATGAAAACGTGCTTCAAAAGTATTTCTTAGATATTAACATAACAATGAATCCATTACATGTTCATATAGATAACATATTTTATAAAGTAACTATATTTTCCTAAACAAAATGACTTTTTATCATTTCTAAATATCTTTATGGTGGCTTAATAAAAGACAGAAATATTATCGTATCTACTGCAGCACTGAGTATTTAAATAATAAATATCACGTAGTCTCTAGAAAGCTGTCTATGAGATAATAAGAATGAAAAAGAGAAGAAGCCCATGCCAATATGATTAAGAAAAAAATTGACTTGACTTGTAGACCATTTGATGAGGGTATTGGAGACATAGATATCACCTGACAATGCTCAGAGAACCCCTAGTTTAATTTAAGGGAGGGTATAGGAGTTCATAAGAAGAGAGTTTACTAAAGAATTGGTCTGGGACTTGGTTCTAAAGGTCAGTGTTTACCAACTTCTTGTGCCATGAAATACTACCCTGAGAAGAGATGTTTTGTGTTCAAAATATTTGGAGAAAGATTAACCTTGGTCCCTCACTCAATCTTCACAGAGCCTGTTCAAAGTTTCTGGGATCCTAAAATTTAAAATGAATCTGTATAAACTGTTATACCCCAAGATTTCTTGAGCTGAGTAAAAATCATTCATTACATATCTTCATGATTCCCCAGAGGGTGCTTGCTTAGCCTGGGAAGCCTTCAGTCCTTCAAGGTGTAGGGATAATGCACTCATGGAAATCTGTCTGGGTATTGTGGCATTAGCTTTCAGAGCAGATAGATCTGAGCAGGAGAATTGACTAGAAGGTTGGCAGGTACAAAAAAAAGTTCAAGAAAGAGGTTAGACTTGAAAGTATCAAGTGACCTCAACCACAAGTTTTTAAGACAGCAAAATGGTTCTTCAGAGTTTTAGAAAACATGAGAACTCCTCTGTACTCCTTTCATTTAATCTGTTGAAATCATAGTTTTTGTGTTTGTAATATACATTATTCTTTAGAACGGTGACAATGTTAAACACTATAGCTATCCAGCCAGTGATACCACATACTAGAATTGGTACTTAGGTTGGTAGCCTGATGGCCAAGGCATTGAGGCTTTGAATGTTGCACCACTGGGAATCTAGAGCCACGGAGGAAGAACCAGAGCAGCCACATGAAACACAGGAGAACCCAGAACTGGTCCAGCCATTCCCATGTCTGCAGCTGAATATCAATTAGCCAGTCACATATCTTGCTTTTAGATATCATGTGAACATAAAATCTGTTCCTTAAGAATACATGGTTTTTAAGAAGATTAAAAGTATGGGTTTCACTTGTTTTTTTAAGTTTGTAAAGTAATTTGTTATTTTTTAGTATGTATTAATTACACCTACTAATGGAATTCAGTGTGATACACCAATAGACTCCTAGCAAATATTAAACCCAACTGTCCCAAATCCACCTTTCCTTTTCTAAATTGTTCTCAACTTCCATGAATCACAGTTCTGAATTCAGGCTGACTCTTCTTAGGTCCCACATATGAGAGACAACATACACTACTTGTGCTTTTGTGACGGCCTTCTTTCACTTAACATAATGTCCCCTAGCTCTTTTCATGTATGACTCACAGGATTTTATTTTCCCCATGGCTGCATAATACTCCATTGGGTATCTATATCATATCATGTTTATTTATCTATTGATGCACACTTAGGCACATATCTTAGCTACTGAGAGTTGTGCCACCATAAATATGGACATCTCTTTGCCATATTGATTTTCCTTTCTTTGGGTATACATGCAGATTTGAGATATCTGGATTATATACTAGATTAGTTTCTGAGAGCATCCTCACATCAATCCACACAACAGCACAGAGGTGGCAGCTAGTACTAGTCAAGAGCCCACACTATTAGATCCATGAGTACATGAGGGCCCAAGAGTTGAGTATAATAAGTACTTATTTAGGGCCCATTGTCTAAAATTTACACCACAGACTTGAAGAAAAAAATGCTATGGCATGTGTAGTCTAAAGTCGTTTTTATCTAGTGTTTATGGTTAGTTCACAGCATGACTAGCAAAATGTAGTGTTCTATTCTTTAGTAATTTCTATTGTAAGCATTGCTTCCAATAATGTAGCTGACACCTACTTTTAATAGGCCCACAGGAGAAACAAATAAAAACCCGAAGTTGAAAGCCTGTGTTTTCCTTAGGTTATAGAAAAACTACACTGTTTGTTCATGGGATAGAGAATTAATTTAAATTTAGATTTTTGGGTCTTATGAAAATGTTATTTTGAGTATTCTCACATACTTCAATCAATACTCAAAATAAGCCAGCAATGGGACTGCTGAGTTAATAGATTTGTTTCTCTCTACAGTCTTGGTAGAAAATGCCCAGCTGATTTCCAACCTGTATTTGTACCACTTCACCTAACTACAAAGCTTGTGAGTTCCTGAGCCCACACATCTTCATCAATTCCTGGCACTGTCACCCTTTTAAATGGCAGCATGTGAGTAGATGGGTAATAGTATCTAATTATCCTGCCATTTGAAAGTGTTTCACACATTAAATGTATCATGGAAACCCATCACAGCATTCCTAGTGTGGTATAGAACAAAGTTAATACATGTTTAGTTTTGTTTCACTATAAAAAATCATGCAATTTTATGATCCCCTTTTCACACTAATAAAATATAAATTTATTCTGAATCACAACTGAAAATCCAAACAAAGACAGTAGAAGCACGTGAGAACTGACACCACCTTTGGCCTCTACATACATACTCACACAAAGAAAGAAATAGATTAAGGCCTAACTCTTTCTAAGTAAAACTAAGTGTTAATGTCTGACAGTGCATACCTAAAACATAGCGCAAACTCAGTAGGATCAAGACCAAGTTGGGAATTCAAGTACTTTGGTTTACCCTGTCCATTACCTCTGACAAGGAAACTGAGAGTCACAGAGGGATTTGTTCCACTGTGGTCATGGGAAATAGAGAACCTTGAGGCAAAATCAACACTGAAATGTGGGTTTTGCAAATACTTCTCCAGTTCTACTGTATCCTCCCAAAAATGTAAGTGTAGGGATCTGTTGCAGTTAAATTGATCCTGAGTTTGTTAAAGTTGGACATTTTCAATTGTTTTATCCAAGTAAGATAATGAAACTGGAAGTTAGAATCCTTTGGGCCAAAACCCCAAAGAAGTAAATAGGAAATGGTAAGCAGAGTTCTGGTCAGTTCTTGTATGTGAAATGGAGATGCTCCCTGTTCTGAGCACCGCATGGGGGCACAGCAGGGCCCTCAGAGCTCCCAGGCTCTTCTTGTGGACTTTCTCTAGAGCCCACTTCACGAACCTGAACACAATGACAATTATTGCAGCAAAAGGTCCCCATATATTGCAATATATATTTTTCTTGATATAAGACAGTATTTTAATTGATGGTTAGTTGGTAATTTTCTTTCTGTTTTCCCAAAAGTGGTTCATTACCTCTGCATAGGCTTTGAATTCTTTCCTTCTTAATGGCCTGTGTGTAGCAAGAACAAGCAACACACCTGTGAAGCCCACCTCTGGTGTTAGGTTTATGCTGCCTGCCCTTAGTAGACAAGCAGGCTCAGGCTCTTGATCTTTTAAAACAAAGATGCACAGTCCCCATGAGAAGGGGAAAGGGACCATTTCTGCTGAGTAAAGTGGGAGTATGGGGGGGAAAGGGAGGAAGGTAGGAGAAAGGGAAGGTGGGAAGGGGATAGTAGAACATGAGGGATCAGGAAGGTCAAGTTGTGGGAAGAACAGAGAAAGAGAGCAAGGAAAGAGTTACCTTAATGGAGGGAGCCCTTACAGGATTAATGAGAGAACTGGCACTATGGAAATGTCCAGGAATCCACATGGATGACCCCAACTAAGAATCTAAGCAATAGTGGACAGTCTTCCTTAAATGCCCTTCCCCCATAATAAGATTGATAACTACCTTAAATGTCATCATAGAGCCTTCATCCACTACCTGATGGAAGCAGAAGCAGAGATTCACAGGCAAGCCTGGAATCGTACTCCTGTAATCCACTTGTAGAGAGGGAGGAGTGATGAGCAAAGGTCAAGACCATCTGAGGAAACCCACAGAAACAGCTGACTGAGCAAGTGAGAGTCCACAGACTACAAACTGACAGCTGGGGAATCTGCATAAGACCTAACCAGGCCCCCTGAACATAGGTATCAGGTGGGGGTTTGGGCAGTCTATGGGGCCTCTGGCAGTGGAATGAGTATTTATTCCTAGTGGACAAATGGACTTTGGGAGTCCATTCCCTATGGAGGGATACTCTCTCAGCCTAGATACACAAGGGAGGGACTCAGTCCTCCCCAAAATACTGTGACAGACTTTGATGATCCCTATAGTGATGTCCATCTCCACAACTGTAGCTTGGAGCTCTCTTTTGTTTCCTGCTTGGGTGGCAGAGAGCATCTGGGTTTCAGGGTCAGCATCCTTGGAGCAGGAACCCGAGGCAGTCCTCTGTTTCCCATGTAAGTGCATTCTCCCCGAATAAACTTCAGTTCACCTGTACAGAGTCTAGTGAATCTTGATTCCCACGCCTATAGATCACCCATGGAAGTCCTCACCCTCTCTGAGGAGCGGATTGGGGGTGAGATGGGGAGATGGTGGGGGGAATGGGAGGGTAGAAGGAAGAGGGAACTGGGATTAGTATGTAAAATAAGATTGTTTTTAATTTAAACAAAAATTGTTTTAAAAAATAAGAAACAAATGTAGTCATACAGATCCCATAGATTACTGTTAAAGTAAAATAAAGAAATTAAAATACATGGAGAATTTCTTTTGTACCAGGCACCATGCTCATAATTAAATGTCATGACATCATCTCCTCAAATAAGATACCCAGTGCTGAAGACTCCACTAAGGAATTTTTGCAGTGCTTGTCACATGATATTCATTGGACAAATGTTAGATGCTCAGATTATTGTCACTGCCAAATGAGAATAACAAGGGTACTATTTGCTTCCCAAGAGAAGCATGAAGAAGGTGATGTGTTTCAAAGTAAGAAAATGATTGTGACAAGATTTAGGTTATTTTCAAAACACCGGACATTTTATAAAAGAACTGACATGGTCTGAGGAGATGATTCAGCAGTATAGAGTCTATCAGGCAAGCATGAGGACCAGAGTTCAGATCCCAGAAACTACATAACACTGGATAGGTTTGCTGGCCCTAGAAGTCTGTGACAGAACAAGGAGGCTAGCAAAACGAGCCATGTCAATGAGCTGTGGGCCTGGTTGAAAGAGCCTGGCTCAATGAACAAGGGCTGAGAGCAACAGTGGACGATTTCTGCTGTCAGCCTCAGGTCTCCATGTGCATGTGCACAGATATGCACACACACTCTCACACACAGGAGCATATAAAAAAGAAAGAGAATAAACAAGTTATTGTATGTACAAGAGGCAGAGGTAAAGGGAAACACTAGAGTGAGAGTTATGCTCTCTCGGAAAGAGATTCACATTACCCTATCTGGTCAGCCAGGAACGACCACCATGACTCATTGTGCACACCTGGGTTTAGTGAGCTGATTTCCCATGCTGTGGCAGGAGAAGCCTCTGTCCTCTCAGAAGACAGACTCTCTGGGCATCTGCTTGGCAGTCCTGCTGGTAACTGTGATAAGAGAAGTCAGTTTCATTTATAGCCTTGAGTGACATGACTAAGCAGTCCACTGTGCTAAGTTTAACTCTGTTTCCTTGTTGGGACATTTCCCTTAAAATGAAATGCCTTGCTAAACAGCTTTTGAGTCCATATTTTTCAAATACACAAAACAATATTTATCTTCACAAGTTTCATGTGACCCTGACATATTCTTTACACAAACACTTGCTGAATACAAACTGCTCCAGTTTCTCTGCTGGGTGGTGCACAGGAAGCTTTCCAGGAAAAGCCTAGCAAGGCCTGAGACTTCAAAGACAGATAAGAAGGCTTATTCCATACAAAGGTTAGGGTGTTGACTATGGCTCCAGAAATTAAGGGGTTAACTGGGGACTTCAAAAATGAACCTTGGGGTTTTAAGTGAACACCAGATAGGACCCAAAATAGCAGGGGTGTGTGGGAAACCTTGAAGAGATTCAGGTCAGGGTCTAGCCAAGACAGAACCATGCTGTAAACTAAGTTTTCCATTTTTCTCCTTTTAATACACTGTGCTTTCCTATTGCCTTTCAAAATTGGTGTGCTGCCTAGCTTTCTGTCAACTTGACACAAACTAGAGTCATCGGAGAGGGCCGAGTCTCAATTGAGAAAATGTGTCAATAAGATTGTGCTGTAGGCATGCCTATAGGGCATTTTCTGATTAGTGATTAATGTGGGAGGACCAAACCCATTTTGTGGGTGGTCTATCCCTGGTATTGTGGTCCTGGGTTCTATAACAAAGCAGGTTGACATGCTCAGTGGCAATAGGACCATGATACAATCCTGGTACATAAGCTACCTTGTTGGAACCCATTCCCTATGGTGGGATGCTATGCTCACCCTTAATGCATGGGAGATAGGCTAGACCCTGCCCCAACGTATTGTGCCAAACTTTGTTGATTCCTCATGAGAGCCCTTACCCATGAGGAAGAGTGGAGTGGGGGGTAGGCTGGGGAGGAGGTGTGGGGGAGTGGGAGGAGGGGCCAGAGGAGAAATGTGGTTGAAATGCAAAATTAAATCTAAAAGAATAAATAAATTATACAAAAAAGAAAGAAAGCAGGCTGAGTAAGCTGTGAACAAGCTCACAGGCAGCATTTCTCCATGGCCTCTGAATCAGCTCCTGACTCCAGGTTCCTGCCTTGGAGTTCCAGAGGTGGACCATGATGTGGAAGTGTAAGCCAGATAAACCTTTCCTCCCCAGGTTTCTTCTGGCCATTCTGTTTCATCACTGCAATAGTAACCCAAACTGAGACAGTTGGAAAAGGAACATCTTCCAGATCACCAACCAGCATTCCCCACATGTAAGCTCTCCCAGCATAAAGAATAGACATAAGAGGATAAAAACAATCTGTGTCTGCTGTTGAAAAGTCCCACCCAAGCATACGATAGCTTGACTGCCTCCCTGACTTTGCCCTCTAATCTCCAATCCATACTGCTTTTTCTTGAAGACTGTTTCTCTTTTGCAAAGGAATTGTAAGTAACCAAAGCGTGGAACTGTGACCCACGTCGGTGTTCTTGTCACAAGATGCAGACCTCTTGTTCCAGCCAGCCTTGCCTGCCAGTGTTGCTGTTCACTTCCTTTGGAACCCATGTAACTCAAAGTAGAGCAGAGTCACATTCTTCCCAATACAAAAGCAGGAAAGCAATCCTTTGATCTCAGTGTCTTTCTGTGTCAAAGGAAAAAGGTTAAAACTTGAAGAAAGATGAGGTTGAAGCCCCAGAAAGGAGAGTGAGAAAGGGGCTCTCTGCTGTTTGTGACTTGGATTTGAACGCTGACTCCAGGTGGAAACTTGGCAGCACAGAGGTGTTTTAACACAAGTAATTTGAAGCAATAAAAAAGGCAGCTTGCCACTTTTATATAAGTAATAGAAGGTTTTTTTTACAAGGCAAGCAAGAAAAAAATCAAAGCGTTATTAGTTTGGAGATTCGTATTGTACTCAACTAAAAGAAATAAAAATCCATTTTTCAAAGGCAAAATCTGCAGGATAGTTCTGAACATAGATAGCCTCAAGACAAGCCAGCTGAAAAGCTGGGAGATGAGCAAGCCTGATTCCCGTGCCTGGTAAATGAGTTGATAGTGAACAATTAAAATGAATCAGGTCCCTGTGTGTTTTAAAGAAGCCCCTACTTACATTGTGCTCAGTTCTAGCAAATATGATTTAGAATAAAAGAAGAATAAAAGACAGGAAATACTGTTGACCCTTGCAAAGGAAGCTAAAAGACACATGCACCAACTAAGCAGAGAAGAATGGAAGAGAGCGGATCTGAGCTTGGGGTAGTGTGGAAAGACATATTGCTGTGGAGATCAGTCTGCCTTGGGTGTGATTTCTATCTCACACCGGTGTGAACTGAACAAATGATGCCCTATCTCTTGGCTTCCAATGAGAACACATGGGGCTGGAGAGAGAGTTCCACAGCTGAGAGCACTAGCTGTGCTTCCAGAGGGCCAGGAGTTGATTCCCAGCTCCAAATGGCAGCTCACAATCATCTCTAACTCCAGTTCCAGGGGATCTGATGATGTCTTCTGACTAGCTCCAGACATGCATGTGGTGCAGAGACACACATGCAGGCAAAACACCAAGCACATAAAATAAAATTATTTTTTGACGTGGGAACACATGCCTAACCAGTTGCAAAAATTAACCATGTGCACTATTTGCATGTGCAGCATTCCCCCCCACCATTTCCCAACTTACTGTAAGTATTTTTGTGAATTCTTGCCTTCCAATCTCCAGTGGGGTAGGTATGAAACTATCCCTAATCAGGCTCACATAGCGTTACTCTCTATCCAGGGATGAAACAAAAGCAAAAGAAAGAGGCAGTCACTCATCAAAGTCAAGACAGTGACACAGGTGTCAAATGAGTAAACAACTAAGGAGCTGGACTTTTGCATTTGAACCTGTGTTTTGCTTTCTGTTGTTAAGCTACACAATGTCCTGCTGCCCAACATTGTAAGTAGATACCCACATACCACATATAATGCAGAAGAATAAGATGCCTGCACTGTTTTAGTATTTAACACTGTATTTTTCTATTTGTAGAAACGAATACCTTTATGACCACCATCACATTTTATTTTATTTACAGAAAGCACAGTTCAAGAAGTTTTTCCAGTGAAATCGGGGGTAGGGTAGACAAGAGCCTATGAAGCAATACTAGAGCTTACTCAGAGAGGGTCTGGGTCTGGATATAGGCAGAAGGGTTACCTAAAGAGATGGGATGGGGCTTCTGAGTCTTGGAGTCTCACTATGCCTCAGATACAGGGTCATTCCATGCTACCACACTCTAAGAGTCAGCAGGACTTAAGAGTTTGCATTCTAGAAAGAAGGAGGAGTGGATACAGGGGAGAAGGGAGGTTATCAGTAGAGACTGGAAAGAGAGGAGAGAGAGAGCAGAAACTGTGATAAGTATGGAACATTTTAATTAATGAAATGATTCATTAACTAAAAAAATAATAAAAAGTTTGCTGTAGGGGTGAGCCCAAAATATTGTCCATGCCCAAAGGGTGGGCACAGGGGATGGACACAGGTGAGGATAAAAGGAAGCGAAAGAAAAAGCACTCTCTTTTGGAAGCTAGCCACCTTCCCAGAGCTTCTATCCCTGTTTATCTTGTAAGTATATTAAATAAAAATATTAGACCTCTTTTTCAGGTAGCATTATTTCCATCTTCAGTTTGCCTTTTGAAATGGTCACAAACAACAAAAGAACCAAAGTAATCCAAAAAAGGTGCCCCATGTAATTTATCATGAGGCTTATGGGTGGTATGCCCCTGGGGGCATTCCTGATGCTTATAAGGTGGGCATGTATCTAACTGCTTTACCTAGTTGGTTGTGTGTATACCGGGTACATGCAGAGAGCTGTGGGACAACTATTCTGGTACCAACCATATAGATGAGGAAGTTCTGGTGGGAATTGGAAGAATCAAGAAGGAAAATCTAATTACAGACTTGTAGGGAAGAATCTAAGCCATATAGAAAACATGCCTAGGATCTTGCATTTTGCATTTGTAAAACAGAAATGAACTTATAACCATGATACAACATCATTTTAATTTTATTTAGGTTGGTTCTATTATTATAAGTGTATTGATGCTTTTCCTGCATGTATGTATGTGTACTTTGTGCGTGCCTGGTACCCTTAGTTGGTAAGAAGACAGCATTGGCTCCTCTTATAAATGGAGTTACATTTGGTAGCTAGACACCATGTGGATGCTGGGAATCGGATCCAAATCTTCTCAGCCAATGATCTCAATCTCTGAGCCATCTATTTAGCCTCTCACTTATTATGTGTCCACTTCTGTGTACTGCCCATAGCCATCACTATAGACCTGGCCATCATCAGTTCCACCTTAAACAGCTCCAGTAGTGACCTGCTGCTCTGAAGAAATTTTTTAAAATCATTTACGTTTTGCAAATCAGTCTCTTTGAGATACAGGCCAGACCTTTCTTTTCCCAGGACAAAAGAATACTGATTTCCATATATTTCAGGCCAGATACAACAAATAACATTTAATATTTGCATATATTATTCTCTGGAATGTGGATTTCTACTCTTTGTCAGCCTCCCTTTCCTCATTTGTGAAAAGATCTAGAGAGCTATGTCAGACTGTCGATTTTAAAATGACAGGTAATGAAATAGCACACAGCCTAGCCATCCCTATCGAGTGACGGGAGTGTTCTAAAAAGGTGCAGAATAAAGGCAAAGCTCAAGAGGGAATAGGTAGAGAAAAGAGGGGAAGAGCAAATGAGGAGGGATGGGTGCATGGCCAGCTATACAGAAACATGTGCCGGGCGGTGGTGGTGCACGCCTTTAATCCCAGCACTCGGGAGGCAGAGGCAGTCGGATCTCTGTGAGTTCAAGGCCAGGCTGGACCGACAGCCTCCAAAACAATACAGAGAAACCCTGTCTCCTAAATACCAAAAAAAAAAAAAAACAAAAAACAAAAACAAAAACAGAAACATGCTGCAGATTACCCAAATGAGAAGAGCTCATAGCTGAACGTTCATCTAAGATCTCTTTCAATTTATAGCCCAAAGCACTTGGAATGCAGAATAAAACAAATAAGAACAATCCAATTTAAATGTGAATAAACACAATGCCTAACTTCACAGATTTTATTATTGTGATAATTTCTATTACTTGTCAGACTAACCTTAGGTAGAATCACCTCAGAGGCAAATCTCTGGACACACCTATGAGAGGTTATCAAGCTTGCACTAACTGAAGCAGGAAATCCCACCTTAACTGTGGATGGTATTATTCCAGAGCTGGGGTCCCAGAATGAATAAAAAACCTGATCTGTCAGTCTGTCCATCTATCCACCCACCCACCCAACTATCTGTCTGTCTGTCTGTATATCTATCGATATCTATCTATCTATCTATCTATCTATCTATCTATCTATCATCTATCTACTTCCTGCCGGCAAACACGAAGTAACCAATGACCCAAGCTCTTGCCACAATGACTCACCAGCTGTAAAGGCCTGTAGCCTCAAACTGTAAGCTTAGATAGACTCTTCCTTACATCACTTTTGTTAGAGTATTTTATCTTAACAGAACAAATAACAAATATAGTTATTCAGCAAACAATCATCGAGTACCTGTTTGGTTCTAAGCATTGTGCATACAGTGATACAAAGGGCCATAAAACACTTCCGGAACTTCCGTTGTATTGATTATGGGAGAAGGCAAAATGAGCAAGCAAGTGGTGTACATTCTTAGACAAGCTGAAACAGTAACAGGAGTCTGAATACTCAGAGTTGCAAGAGTACAAAGACGGAACTACCATGTAAGACTGTACATGTCCGCATGGTCCTTTAGCCACGCCCAGGTTCTCAAGAAGCATGACTGTATCCCTGCAGTCTCAGCATCCCTTTCTGAACTCAATTTTGTTTCTCTTAAAATTGCACATTTAGCTGTGGCATGCATGTGGCAGGGGTGGTGCTAGGGGGCAGAGGTCTGTCATTCTGTTATAGTTTGAGCCCTGAGAGCCCTGAGAAGAGCTGACCTCAGTGCCTCCCGACCAGTGGAAAATTGGGGTCACTCCTTGCTCTATTGTGTTACATTAGCTGTGCAGTGGTTTTATGGCTTCATGGAACTGAAGCAGATGGAGTCACTGACCTTGGATGCTGACTAGCTAAAAAATGAAAATATTCCTCAGGCTACATGTGCTATATGGCTAACAGCACCATAGCCAAAGTCCAGACCTGGACAAACACACAGGAATGGCAACAGTGCATTAGCACAAACACAGTGATCTTTTGGAAAGTACTCTAGACCCAGCCTTGTAGGTAAGGATCTAAGCAATATAGAAAACATGCCTAGGGTGGAGCAGGAGACTAGGGTGCTGGGGTGCCTTTGCACCTGCTGCTGGGATGGAAGCCACAGTGGCAGACCCTAATCACAGGCCAGTGGAAAAAACATGGAATCATGAAATTTGCAGGCAAATGGATGGCACTAGAAGAAACGATCCTGAGAGAGTTAACCTAGTCACAAAAAGACAAACATGAACCTTCATCCAGGGACTGATGGTAGCAGAGACAATGACCCACAGCTAATCACTGAACTGAACTCCTGGAACTCAGTGACAGAGATGGAGGAGTGATGATCAAAGGGGTCAAGACCTTGCTGGTAAAACCCACAAAGACAGCTGACCGGATAAGGAGGAGCTCTTGAACCCCAGACTGATAGCTGAGAGGCCAACAGGCTGATCCAGACTCCATGAATGTAGTGTCAGTGAAGAGGCCTCAGAAATCTCTGGGGCCTTGGGTAGTAGATCAGTGTTTACCATGATGTACAAATGAACTCGGGGAGCCCATTCTACATGGAGGGATGCTCTCTCAGCTTGGACACATGGGGAAGGGCCTAGGTCATGCCCTGGATGAAATGACAGACTCTGGAGATCCCCACAAGGAGGGCCTCACCCTCCCTGGGAAATTATGTGGGGATTGGGTGGGAGGCTGGGGCGGGGAGCTGGTGGAGGAGGGACAAGGGAGGAGGAGTGGGAGCTGGAATTGCCATGTGAAACATGTATGTTTCTAATTTAAATAAAAACATATATTGAGGGGGGAAAACATGCCTAAGACCTTGTAGTTTGCATTTGTAAAACAGAAATTGACTTATTCCCATAATATAACATCATTTAATTTTTATTTAGATTTGTTTTTTATTGTAAGTGTATTGATATCTTTTCCTGCATGTATGTAAGTATACCTTGTGCATGCCTAACACTCAAGTTGGTCAGAGGGCAGCATTGGCTCCTCTTGTAAATGGAGTTAGACATAGTAGCTAGATACCATGTGGATGCTGGGAATCAGATCCAGATCTCAGCCAATGGTCTCAACCTCCGAGCCATCTCTTCAACTTCTCACTTATTCTATGGCCTCTTCTGTGTACTGCCCGCAGCCATCACTATAAACCTGGCAAACATCGCATCTCCCTTAAATTGCTTCAGTAGTGACTTCCTGGTTTTCCTCCCTGGTTTCTTATACTCAAAACAAAAGAAAAACTTATGTTTTGTAAAGCAGTCCCTTTGAGACACATACTTCACCTCTTGCCTTTGTTTGATTTGAATGAAACAGTACTGATCCCCATATATTTCTGCCTAAGTATAGCATACAACATTGAAGAGCCATGTATCATATCTGCATATACTATAATTGTTATTTGGAATTTCTTTGCTTATTTTAACTGACAACCTCCTATTCATCCATTTCTCATCTTAATGGTTAATTTTGACCTTTTGTATCCTTGAATTCTCTAAAGCTGAACTTCCTCCTCATAATAACCTGACCTTCTCAAGTCACTAAAGTTGAGTGACTAAAGAGCTAAACATATATAAAGAAATGAATCTCACCCTGTCAAGAAGTCAATAGCAAAATTGAATCCTAGAACCCAGATCACCAATCTATCTCCCCTATGCATTGCATCACCAAGTCAGGCTGGTCCAGATGTGAAGTAAACTCATCTGTATTCATGGGCAAATATATAGGGGATGGATGGAGTCTGGCCTGAGCACTTGCTGGCTTGTGAGTTGTTCTCTCCCAGGTGCATTCACATTCAGAGTTGATAACCACACTGGGCCCCTGCAAATCATTTCTTACCCTTTCTTGTCTAGGTCACAGCTGTGTCATCTGTGTGAGCATAGCTCCACTCTTAGCTGGTAGGTAGAATAGGCACCAGGCACCAGTCTGTCTGTGTCATTGCCCCAGTAAATACATTATGGTCAAAGTGCAAGAAGCCCCCTGGAATGGGGCATCTTCTACAGTGTCTATAGTAGAACGGATCCAAAGACTGTTCAGCTCACCACCCTATTTCATAAATGTTTCACCAGTCTTTTTATCTTCCATCTTTACTTCCTTCATTGTCTACCTTATTATCCTCCGTCATTCTTTCCTTCATTTATTTTCCTTTCTTCCTACAGCACCTATGGGGCTTCAGGCAGTATACTCAAAATAGAGAGTTTAACAAGGGAAAGCAAGTTAAACATGAAATCCTTCTCTTACAAAATTTGTATCTGCCCAGGCTTCAGACAGTCATAAACTGGTTCATGGCTTCTTTGTTCCTCTTTTCATTGTGTCAGTCATTTCAAGACATGTGGCCTGGGAATATAAATTCATTGGCCCGTGTTTGTGTAAAACAGTTGTAGCCTACTGAACATCTTGTTCCCTTGTTGAGTGGCAGTTATATTTAAGGAATAAATCCAGTAATAAGTCTGAAGCCAATATGAGACGATTCCCATCTTACACACTTGAGTATTGTCACATAAGACTTTACTGTTGTCATGTCTGCCAGAGTTTCAGAACCTCCTGGACTGGTACTTGGGCATGAACGTGAGGGTTGATACCTGAGACATGCCTGATGATCTACAGTATTACATGATAGTTTGGAACTGGATCCAGGAAAAGTTGATTAGAAAAGAAGCCAGCTCTTGCTTTGTTGTAAGCAGTTGTTCTCATCTCAGACACATTTTCTAGAGCTTCCTCCAGATGCCTTGTGGAGTAACAAAACCCCAAAGAGCATCACTAACTCTCCCACCTAAAAACAAAACAAAATGAAACAAACAAACAAACAAAAACAGCATGGCAACTGTCAGACATTTTGCCAGTCCCTCTGATAATTATAAATCTCATTCTCTTCTGTACTCAGGATCCTGTATCCTGCACAGTATTTTTCTATTAAAACAATTTAAGTGACGTCTATCAGGATTTGGTGACTTTCTCAGCATCAGATAGCAACAGTTGGTCTGGTATAACCTGTGACTGCATTCCTGTGATCTGAGCTCCTGGCATTCTGGAACTGTTTTACACAACTCTCAGAGGCAGAGACAAGAATTCTCACTTTTTACAAGATTACATTAATGATCCAGAGCTGATTTTCATGTTCAAATTCTATTCTTCCTGTTACAACCAATCAATCTCATTACTTTACATCCAAAGCCCATGCTCAGAACTCTTACCATTCACCTAAGAGTTGCCTCCATTTCTCTTGTGATTTCTGCCTCCCAGGCTTTTTATCTTTCGCTCTGATTAGGAAGGCTCTTTCTGCTAACTCCCAAATTCTGACAGGTCTGCGTTTTGATTACCTTTCATTTTCAGTTTTCTTTTAACTTTCATCAAGCCTGGGCACATAACTCCCCCTTCATCTTGAAACCTCTGCCTAGCAGAATTTTCCACAGCCTCTCTAGCTGCCCTCACTGTCAGATCACCTCACTTGTTTTACCAAAGTGGCACCCACCCTTCCCCTCCAGCCTTAACACCCAGTGTGTGAGTCAGGACACATGACATTAACTTGCAGAAACTGCCAGTGAGATCTGGAACAAAAGAGTGAGTGGGGCTAATTCCTGGAGAGGAGAGATGAATCCTAGAAAACAAGGGCATAGATGCAACTGAGCCCAGAAAGGCTTCCTGCACTCCCCTTGTTTCCATCCCTCTCTATAGAAACTTGTTCCTTTTCCCATGGAACACTGTTATTTCTTTGGTGTTACTGTCCACACAGAAATAAAGTGGTCACTTCCAATTTCAAAATAAACATGACAATCTGACTGCCTACCAAAATGGATTCCTTTGATCTAATTTTGAAATCCTTGAAAAATAGTTCTGTTGCTATCAGACTCACCATTGCAGCTACTCAGAACATTGAGGCAAGAGGATGACAAACACGGAGCCTCCCTGGGCTAAAACAGGGCCAATTCACAGCCAGCCTGGGTATCTTAGAGAAACCCTGCCCCGCGATAACAGTAACAATAATAATAGGAAATGGGTAAAGATGTAGCTCAGTGGTAGTTTGCCTGGCCTCTGGGTTTAATCTCTGCTACTGTAAGGAAGGAAGGAGGGAGGGAAGGACAGGGAATGAAAAGGAAAGGAAGATCATTATAAACTGACTAGACTGAATTAACTTGCTACATTCTCCTTATTAAGTTGTCCATTTCCTGGAAAATGTGCTGACAAGTTGAAGAGCGAAGCCAGAACCAGAGATCTGAAGACCATAGTCAGAGTTGTCAGTAATTATAAGGGAGCTTGGCAGGTGAAAGCCATGAGGCAGGGACACATTTATCTGTCCAGGGTGGTCTTAGTGCCAATGTGGTGATGGCTGGCACTCGGTGGAAAGAAAAGATGGCTTTTTAAATTATGCCTAAACTCAAGGGAAAGATGTCATTCATCATACTCTAACTAGTGAGCAAGGTAAATCCATGGGAAAGAAATACCCCACGCTAGCACATGAGACAGACACCAGCTCATAGTCTCTGCCAAGCTGGCTTGGAGCCCTTGTCTTGCCTCCAGTGAATGCTAGATAAACATTTTTAGTGTCTAGGATTTTTTCAAAGTGACATTTGTTCTTAGAAAACTCTTTTTAAGGCTGGTCAGAAAAAAATCTTGTACAGAATCCAAGAGACTGTTTGCATTAAAAAAATGTATATGCTTGTAGTAGAAAAGCCTGTTTTATATAAGCAAGCTTAGAACAGTGGGTAACTCTATGAACTGGAAGTAATTAAAGACTGTTCTCTTCATATAAATACGCACTTTTAGAATACCACTGCCCTTCTTAGTGCTTCCAATAGCAATCTGGGCCATTCAAACGGAAATATTTCATATATTTACACATATTATACCTGAATAGATATGTGATTGTATTTTTAGAAGTCCTTTTTTTATTACTTTCAATCAGCGTCAATTTTGAAGACATACACTTTACTTGGCTGGACTCTCTGTGCCTTATTCAACAGTGGCAGACAAGTCATTCTCTGGAGAATGCCAGAACCTGGATAAAAACAGCCTTTAATTTGAAAGCAGGTGGATGAGTTCTCCAGTTAACTTCTTCTGTGTTCTTGCTTAGGTGACTTTACTTAAAATGGGAAATTGGATTCAGTGATCCCTAAAATCTGCTTATACTCTATTATCTTACAGTTTTTCAACCAAAAAGTATTTATTGGGGTGGAATAGTTTTTATGGAAGAAAATCTAAGAAACAGTCCTAAGCAAGGGAAGAATACTATAGGAAAAAGTACAATAGTTTAGTGAGAAGGGTGAGTTCTGAGAGGAAACTTGTAGGAAAAAATGAACAAACAAACAAAAACCTAAGTATTCAGGATCAAAAAATAGCCATGTGAAATCAACTTTTCCAAAGAGGACATCATGGGGTAATCTAAAACTATAACTTTGAGATCTGTGCGAAAGCTTATATCTTACACATTATGATGTACACTCTACAGTCCCTTACACCTAAGATAAAAACCTGAAGGAAATACATCACAGCATTAAGAGCAACTGCGTTAGGGCTAACCCACCAGAGTGACCCTGTCTCCTTTCTTTAATTCACTTTTCTTATTACAAGAAACGCCGAGTAGAATCTTACTTAGAGACACCATGATCAAGGCAATTCTTGTAAAAGAACTCATTTAATTGGGGGCTTCTTTACAATTTTATAGGGTTAGTCCATGTATTCTGCAGACAACAGTCAGAAAGAGAGAGAGAGAGAGAGAGAGAGAGAGAGAGAGAGAGAGAGAGAGAGAGAGAGAGAGAGAGAGAGAGAGAGAGAGAGGGAGAGAGAGATTGGGCCTAGGCTGGGCTTTTGAACCCTCAAAGTCCACCCTCTAGTGACACACTTCCTCCAAAAAGGACACACTCCTAATCCTCCTCAAACACTTCACCAACTGGGGACTAAGGATGCCAATACTTGAAACTATGGGGGCCAGCCTCATTCAAATCACCCACAGTATCCTATACTGAAAACCTAATGTTAAAGAAATAATGCTAGCAATTCAATCAAAGAATAAAGAGAGTGCCAATGACAAATACTGTTTCTGCTTCAAAAGACAATAGTATTTACATACATAGTGAAGAGAAAAGCAAGGCAGCAGAGAATCACAAGTTAGAGCTGTACCTGTGGCCTGACTGAGGAGATAATGAAAAGTTCTTGGGAGGGCATGGTACCTGAGCTTAAAGTCAGCCTGTCATCAGCCCTCCATGGCTATTGGTTCCATATGTGAGGATCCAACCCATCACACATTGAATCTTAAAGAGAGAGCTAGGGATATTTGCAGTCAGTAGAGTACTTGGCATGCATGAAAACCTGAGTGTGATTGCCAGGCCTCACATAAAAAAAAGCTGGATGTGGTAGCATGTGCACATAATACCAAGATTGTGGAGGCAAACACACATAAATGCTTGGGGACTTACTGGCCAGCTAGCCAAGGCAAATCAGAGAGTCCTTGGTACAAGTGAGAGACCCTGTCTCAAAAATCAAGGTAGATTGACTTCTGGCCTCAGTACAAATGTGTACATGTGTGCCTGTATCAGCACATGTGTACACACACAAGGAAAATCTTTCAAAGAGACTGATGTAGCTGTTTGTGTGTACTGTGTAATTAATCTTAGGCTGGTTGCATTTGTACCAAACATATACAGACTTTTTTTTTTGCTCTTATTCCCTAAACAGAAAAGCATAGCTATTTACAGGCATTGTGTTGTATTAAGAATCATACTGACTGAGTCTGGAATGTTTCTCAGCAACACAGGATTTACCCAGCATGAGTGAGGCCCTTAGTCCTAAACAGGAAAAATATTGAAGCTCTTTAAAAAAATAGAGTGAATAGTCATGGTGAGGATGATTATGCTATAGACGCAATCTGTAGATGAGAAGCTGACTTAGACCAAGAATTATGAAACTTTGCTATAAAGAAACATATGTATGTATCTGTCCTGGCTAATTTTATGTCAGTTTGACACAAGCTAGAGTCATCTGAAAAGAGACTCTACTGAGAGAACCTCAACTGAGAGAACGCCTCCATAGGATCTGGCTGTAGAGCGTTTTCTTAATTAGTGAGTGCTGGAGGAGCTCCCAGCCCATTGCAGGTGGAGCTGCTACTGGGTGGGTGGTTCTAGATTCTATGAGAAAGCAGGCTGATCAAGCTAGTAAACAGCACCCCTCCATGGTCTCTGTATCGGCTGCTGCAGGGTCCTGCTTTGTTTGAGTTCCTGCCCTGACTTCCTTCAATGATGGACTACAGTGTGGAAGTGTAAGCCACATAACCCTTTCCTCCCTAACTTGTTTTTGGTCATGGTGTCTCATTGAAGCAATAGTAACCCTAAGACAATATTTGAATCACACACACACACACACACACACTCACTCACTACACTGTACTCTGAATGTCATACAGTTTCTTTTCCAACCAGAGCAGCAGAGCATCTTCTGCTATGATAATATTTAAGTGAATGGTCTTGGTTGTATATTTATAAAACTTTATCAAAACAGATGGTAGGGCAGAGTAAGCTAATAGGCTGTCAGTTTTTAATCTAATCCAACTAAACCCTTACCTAAGCTAAATGTCCCATTTGGACTTTTAAGCTTGAAAAGTCTTTTCAGAAAGAACTGAAGGCTTCTCTAAGAACTATCTAAGAGGTGCCTGGCTAGCTTTGCTGGTTGTGAATTGCAAGTCAAATTCAAGAGTGTCATCTCATACTGACCTTATGTAACAAACTACAAGTTTGGGTTTAGTGTCCTGAGCCCAAGTGAAAACACTAAAAAATAAAGAGTCTTGGAAGCTGGATGAGTTTAAAGATTCAGGACAAGTCATTTGTTCCACTGGAAGACAGAATCTGGGCAAAAAGACGAGGGAAAATACTTGTAATGAATTTAGCTCTGGGCCTGGGAGGTACGTGTCTGATAAACAGGGAGTAAATTATTCTCTTGTTCTGACGTATGCTAATTCCCTCAGTCTGTACAGCGATACATCAGACACTTACTGAGATCCTCTTACCATGTGTCAGGAGCTCTACAAGGGCTTCACAACACAGCTCTGAGTAAGACATATAACAATACCAACAATAAAGACACGACCACTTAGTGAGTTGCCGTGGCTTCAACTGCTGCACATCCAGGTGGAATTAGAAATCAGGGGTTCAGGACCTGGAAGGTAACACTGTAGTGAACCTTGCAGGTTGGGGGGGGTAGTTTTCCAGAGTAGGCTGTTTTGTGTGTGAGTGGGTCAAGCTGGCCAGAGATTGTGTGGGAACATTCATGGGAGCTAAGATTTCAAACCTCAGAAGCCTCGAACTCAGGGGCCGTGCATGGTAGAGAGAAGGCCTGTGTCATAATAGAGATAAAACAAAAGAAAAGTTAGCATGGCTGAGTAAGAGAATGTCAGCTGGGAGGCAAGGAAGCTGGGGAGTTAGGTCCTGAGGAGGGTTAGAAAACCATCTTAAGCATTTAGACCTTCGTCTTCAAAGTGGGAAATAACTTTATGAGAGCTACATTTTAGAAAGAGCAGCAAATAATTCACTTAGCGGTCCATTAGTGAGATTTAAATAATATTTGATTTTTAATTTTTGATATGTATGCTCGTATGCATATGCATTCAGGTACCTGAGGAGGCTGGAGTGTCAGGCAGTTGTGAACAGTCCAACACGGGTGCCGTGCTGGGAACTGAACTCACATTCTTTGGCAGAGCAGAATGGGGTCTTAAACACAGAGCAATTTCTGGAGCCCCATCAGTGAGTTTCATTAAAAAAAACCATGTTACCTTTTTATTTACTTCTTTAGGAATAGACATATTAAGAGTTGGAGGGCAGACCTATACTCTCCCAAAAGGATAGCTGTATTGTAAAGTTATGAAGTTGTGGCTAAAGAAGTAGAGGGAGGGGTTGCTAGCCCACACTCTGCTCTCTCTCCACCCTGCCTGCTCTGGTCTCACAATATAGTTCTACTGGAAAGTGGTAGAATTCAATTCTTTCTCACCTACTCCTCTGTTTTTCCCAGATGTTATAATGGTTTTCCTCTTTTCCCTTTACAGAGTTTTCTTTGACTGAGGCTGGCTTTCCAGTGGTTCCGTCCACCCAGAGAACTGCTGACACTAGTAAGTGATACCATTCTTCTCCTCCAGTTGCTCATCTTTGACCGGAAGCCAATTTAAGGAGTTGCCTTGGTTAATTTTCTTCACTCTGGGGTTATTTTGAATGTACAGTGCCCAAACCTGAGTTTTGTTGCTACCTGCATCTTCTAGATTGCTCTAGGCACACAGGTGCAGCTCTACACCATTCAAAGACAAAATTATAACAAATGGAGTTTCAAGTTCTTGGTTGACTTTCATTCATGAGTCTTTAATCACATCACATCTGGGCAGCTACACGGTCAGGTGGTGTCTGGATAGGAGGCAGAAGTGAGGGATAGGGCTTAATTGGTTACAGTTCACTCAGTATGGTGTCAACCTTTTTGATTTAGTTGCTGTCTGAGTTTGACTGATTGCTGTAATTGGCTGAGGCTTGGGTATTTGTTTAAAAAGTAAACTACTCTTGGGTTTCCAGTTAGCTTCAGTCTGAAGCCTTTTGTTACTTAAGGACTCAGAGCAGAGGTTGCTGCAGACCAAAATCAGGTCCACTGAACCTCACCTTTAGAGTGATGCATACACTCCAAGCCGCAGCTACTTATCTAAAGGATGGTGTAAATCCTGTGATGTACAATGTGTGTGTGTGTGTGTGTGTGTGTGTGTGTAATTTAGATCATTCAGAGAATGGTTGTGTTAAATAGAATCACGTTACATGAAATCAAATATATCTGAAAAATACTCATCTTTAAATGTTTAAGTGCTGGTAAGTAAGTTTGCCCCAGACTGCAAACAGAGGTATCTAAGAACATTGTGATGCTGATAAAAGCTGATTCTCATGGAACACTGGACTCTGTTATCTGTTGTCTTTCTGGAGCATCCTTGCTATAGGGCAGTGGGGACTGCTGTGATTGCTACAGGGGGGTTTGACTAGAGTTTTGTTTTCTGGGAAGACCACCACCCAGAGGTGTGCAATAAGAAAGTATGTCTTTTGTTTCTGGAAAGAAAAGAGCTCATTCCAGAGACAGAGTTGTTTCAAGACTTTAGTAGGAAATATTTCTCCACATATAAGTGCAGATTGGGAATAATGAGTGTACTTAAAACACACAGTTAACATAACACTTTTTTATTTTTCATTCCCACACATTCTGCCTGTACTACTAGCATTAATTTGGGAAGAAAGAAGCAGATTTGAAAAATATAATTCACTTTACAGTAATTGGTTTCTAGTAGTGTTTTTCCTCCCCCAAATTAACATCTTTGTCAGTATTCCAGTGCCTCTTTACACACCCCTAGAGCAACAATGTTTACATTTTTCTGGGGCAGCCCTGATTTCCACCCTGCTGTTCCCATTGTGAGATGTGGAGCCACAGACCTGAGCTCTAAAGTTCCCCTCAGAACACAAAGTCCTAGTCTGTGCATCTCCTGACCTCTCTACATTCTCCTCCATTCCTTCCCACATCCCCATCAGCCTGGATCACATTTGCCTTACTATTTTTGCTTTAGATTCTAAACCAATTCCATTCCTATTCTTCCCACCCAAGCACAGTGTAATCACTTTTGGATTGCTGGCACATTGCTGAAAACGTTGGAATACTCAAGATCTTTCCATTTTTTTGTGTGTGTCATACAAAAACTAACTCAGAATTTCAATTACATTTGAAAAACATATTGAACACATCTGAAAACCCCCAAATGCCATCCAAAATGAGCTGTGAGGGACGCTTCCACATCGAGTGTGTGTCTCAGAACACCAGTGGGAAATTATTTGCATCTTTTCCCTTATTATTGTTTAACCCAGTTCCATTCCTAAAATTAATATTATCAGAGTAGCCAATGCTTCTGTAGAGTTATGGATGTAATGGGGAAACAGTACATTTATCTCCCCTACAGTTAAACTTTGTCTTTCTGGAAAGCAGGCTAGAAGTGTTTGTCTTTTATTTCAAAATAAGCATGTCTGTAAGAGCAATGAATTGCAGGATACCTTCAGTAACAAATGATTCCCCTTTATGTGCCATTTTTGTTGGATCATTTGAATGGTATGGTGGATACTAACTTTTCAGTATGAACTCCTAAAAGCTAAAAAACCCCATCTGGAAAGCTTAATGAGTGAGGGATTTATTTCATTTTGAACCTAAATCCTGCTCATTTAGGATTAAAGGAAATTAATATATTTTCTCATCAGCCATTTGGTGTTAATGTTAAATATTTTAATAGATACTTGATAATTCACAATTAATTAATTTTACATTTATGACTGGGTGGTGGAGGTTCACACCTTTAATCCCAGCCCTTGGGAGGTAGAAGCAAGTGAATCTCTATGAGTTCAAGGCCAACCTGGTCTACACAGTAAGTTCAAGGAAAGCCAGGAATACTCAGAGAAACCCTGTCTCAAAAAAGCCCACAAAAACAAAAACAAAAAACTAAGTATTACTGTTGCTGATATGATATAAACCTCACAAAATTGTATTATTATATATTCTGTAGAGGTGTTTCTTTCATATGTATATGTACATGTCTATGTATATGTTAGTTCCAGGATTAAACCAGTAGTATCTATATCAAGATGTATAACAATATCAAAGTTTACAAATCTTTCTCTTCAGAACTAGACCTGTTTGTTATTGTTGCTGTCACTTTAAACAGTTTATTTCTTTATTCCATTCTAAAAATGTTAGGGCTTTGGTTTCTCCTCTTATCTGTCAAGGTAGGCACATTTGACTAACCACATTATAATAGGACCTCCAAAGGGTCAGGACTAAGCTGGTAATGGATCTAGAAGTACCATACTCTTCCTTAACATTAAGAGTCCGTTAAAAAATGAACTGTCCAGCATGGGACTGATCAAGACACCCTGAATGTGGGTGTCAGTGAGGAGGCCTAGGTAATCTATTGAGCCTTGGGCAGTAAATCAGTATTCATCCCGAGTATGCACATGGACTTTGGACTCCCATCCAACAATGTGAGATGCACTCTCACCCTGAACTCTTGGGGGAGGGCCTAGGCCCTGCCCTGGATGAAATGACAGACTATGGACACCTCCATGGAGGGCCTCACCCTCCCTGGGGAAATGAGGGGATAATGGGGAGATTGGGGGAGGGCACGGGAGTAGGGGAGGGAAAGGGAGAGGGACCTGGAACTGACTTGTGAAGCAACCTTGTTTCTAATCTAAATTTAAACTTAAAAATAAAAAATGAAAAAGTGAACTGTCAATAGCTCTATTGGGAATTACTGGGCACTGAGAAAGGGTGAGTGGATATGGACAATTAGCTATAAAATTTTCTCACAGTGTTATTACACAATATATTTTAAGTACCCTAACAACATCTACGTCTAATCTTTTTTAACACTTAGCTCCTTAACTCTCTCTTGGCTATTAGAGGTGATATGCTGCACCATGGGGTGAACCTGATTTTCATTCCTTCCCCTTGGAGATCTTGACAACTGACAATGTGAGGTCAAAGCAAATAAAAGAAAACCTGAACCATCTGCATTAACCTCATGGCTAAACTCACAGTTCAGTTCTGTGTTTTCTTTATCAACCTGTTGATCACTACAGGTCAGTTTCTGATGAACATTAGCTTTAGCTTGTGGCAGATGGGCCACAGGTACCAAAGTTGGAATTCTTGACTCACAGTCTGTTGGCATCTGTCCCTGATAGATTTAAATATTTCAGGGATGTTTGGTGGTTTCCAGTGCATTTAATGGCACTGCTTGGAAGGTATGTGCCATCTTCTGCAGGAATTAGCTTTTTGTTATTGTGTGACATGTAGTACAACTTTTCTGAGGACATCCAGAACAACGATTATATCTAAATAATTTAGATTATATCTAAATTCAATTGCCTAAGCCCTGCCCATGTAAAAATCGTATTCTGCTGTCAGTCTCAACAGACCTATCATCTGTACTTTTCACAGGTTCATGCATGTACAGGTACCAACAGCTCTGCTGAAAGTTACTTCTCTCCCGAGGAACTAAGTTTTTTTTCTTTTTCTTTCTCGCTTTTCTTGTTCCTCTGACATCCTTATAATACACACACTCATATTTCAGAATCATTAAAATATGAAAAAACAATGTGCTTAGAATTAAGGAAATATAGAGCAATTAACATTTCAAAGAACAAATATCATCTGCATAAAAGCAGACAATCTACACACATCCTCCCCAGCGCCTGCACAGACTGGTACCTACGGGCCTTTCCTGGCTTTTGTTCTCTTCCTTATTCATTCTTTTCTTTCCCTCTGCTCCACTCTATTGAAGAAGCACACGTGTATGTCTTTCTTCCTCTGCTTATCTGTTTATTTTTTTCCTCTCTGGGAGGACGTAAACTATGACAGATCATTTTTATGGCAAACTATACTATGGCTAATATGGGAGTGAGTACCTGCTTGTTGTGAATATGTAACTACAGTGAATCCACACATACATCCAGGACCAATGAAGCATGCCTGTTGTCTATATGTAATTAAGACCACAATCAACTATCCTGGACTCACATGGGCTCACAGAGACTGAATCAACAGCCAGGTAGCCTGCATGGGACTGATCTAGGTACTCTGCACATATATGACAGTTGTGTAGCTTGGTCTATTTGTGGGACTCTTAATGGTGGAAACAGGGACTATCTCCACTCTTTTACTTACTTGATTTTGGGGCCCATTCCTCATACTGTGTCACCTTGCCCAGCATTAATACATGGGAAGGTCCTTGGTCTTACTGTAACTTGATACGTCATGTTTTATTGTTACTTCTGGAAGACACGCCCTTTCTTGGATGGAAGAAGAGGGGTTTTACAGGTGGGAACGGTTGGGGTGGGAGGACTAGGAAGGGAGGATGGACATGGAGAGCGGTGACCAGGATGTAAAATAAATAGATGAATTACAAAAAAAATGGAATACATTTTTTTCAGCTCTCCAAACTGTCATCATCAAGGCAACTTATAGACGGAAGCATTTAATTGGGGCCTTGCTTATCATTTCAGAAGGTTACCACCACATCATGGTGTGGAGTACAGTAGCAGGCAGGCAGGCAGGGCTCACGTAGCTAATGGTCTACATCTGATACATATGATGTAGATAGAGAGGGGGTGGATGGAATGGCCTTTTGAAGCCTCAAAGCTCACCCTCCCCCACCATGAGGCACCTTCTCCAACAAGGCCACACCTTCTAATCTTTTCCAAACAGTTCCACTAACTAGGAACCAAGCTTTCTAATATATGGCCCTAGAGGAGCTACTCCTATTCAAAGCAGCACAGTGGGTATTGGAGTTTTTTCAGGAATAACAAAGGCCTCATTTCAAAGACAACATACAAACAAGGGCAACAAGGAAAGGCATTTTGCTGTATTTTGTTATTGTTATTCTTTAGGTTCTCCAATTCTCAGTTTTTTGAGAAGAACTGAAATATTTTTGAGAGATGTCTACAGCATTTATATTCCCACTGACATAGTATACAAGGCTTCCAATTTTTTCACATCTCCCATATACATATTACTTAACAAGTTATCCATATTTTAATTTCTGAGTATATAAAAGAGCTTCCAAGGCAGAGCTTCAAAGAGGAATCTATACAGTCATGTTTACAGAAGCTTTTCCATACTAGTTAAAATATGAATTTAGTCCATGTTACCAACAGTAGGTGAATGGATAAAATTTGGCAATCCATATGACAGGATTTATTCAGCCTTAAAAGGAAGAAAATTCTGATATAACACTAGAACATGCATGAATCTTGTTAACATGATTTAGTGAGTGAAATATGTTAATCACAGGAAGGCAAATACTGCATTATTCTCCTTAGGCATTTGGAATGTTAAAATCATAGAGATAAAAGTAAAGTGGTACTTGGCAGAGGATGGGGACAAAGTATAGTGAGAAGTAGTGATTTACTAGGTAGGGTTCTGTTTTTTCATGTAAAGAATTATGAAGATAGATGGCAGTGATAGTTGCAAACTGTGTTAATGAATGCAAGGTTGTAGAAGTAGCACTTAAACTGATGAATAGTAAATATTATGTTCTATGTACTTTACAACCATAACAAAATTTCCCATTGGGTTAACTTGGTCCCTTTCTTGAAATCTTGGAAGATTCTATAGTTGAACTTCTGTGTCTCTCTGTTCTGTACTCTAGTGTATTCTTGATTTCTATGTTAAGAATAAACTTTCCTGAACCTTGAACAGGCTTATAGTGAGTCTCAAAATGAAGTAGCATTAATTCTTCAGCTTTACTCAATCATGATTTCTTCAAATTACCAAGCACGTGGGAGGCACCAGGTTCAACTCCTAGTACTAATTCAGGATAGGTGGTACTAGCTTGGCTTCAGAATGCAGATCTCTAATCCTAGCACTCAGGAGGCTGAGGTAAGAATATTGGGTGTTCCAGGCCAACCTGGCCTATGTATTTAAACACTATTAAAATAAACAAGCAAAATCAGACACACACACATACAAAAAGAACAAAAGGGCTTATTGAGATTTCATTTCATTTGCACATTAAGTTTTACAATATCTCGTCAATTTCTACCAAAAAAAAGCTGTTGATGTATTAAATCTATAAATAGATTCTAAAATAAAGGATTTCTTAAGAAGTTGACTATGGAACATGCTTCCATTTATTTAGGCCTACTTTAATTTCAGCAATGTTTTAAAATTTAAGTATACAAGTATTTTACTTTCTTTGGTTTTGTTTTGGTTTTGATTTTTTGAGACAGGTTTTCTCTGTGTAACAGTCCTGGCTGTCCTGGAACTGGTTTGGAGACCAGGCTGGCCTCATACACACAGAGATCCATCTGCCTCTGCTTCCCAAGTGCTGGGATTAAAGTCATGTGCCATCAATGTCCTGCAGTATTTCACATTTTCTTACCTTTATTTCATAGGGTTGTCTATGAAGCTGTTACAAATTAAATCTTTTTCATGTTTTCTAGAGAATATACAGCAACAAGTAATTCCTTACATGTTAAATTGCACTGTTCTATTTTTCCAGGTTCATTTATTAGCTATCAAATGTGTGTTGTTCTTTCCTTGCAAATGTATTTATGCAAAGGATGACATTAACCACAAATAAAAATATTTTTAGCACATTCTAATTTTTCCCATGCTTGTTCCCTGTGGCATTTCCAATCTTCGAGGTCAATTGTTCAATATTCTGCCATTACATCTGATATTTGTTATAATTCTCCTAGAGAAATCCTTTATTTTATAGGAATTGCTATCTGGTCTTAAATTTGGGGGAATTTTTTTATCATGAATGAGAGATTAATTTTTGAAAATTTTTTCAATTATATTGTCTTCTAATGTTAATATAACATAAATTAATGTTTGAATTTTGGAACAACCTCATATGACAGCAAACAAATCTTCTTTGTCATGGTCTGTTATTCCCCTCCCTCTGTAGTCTTTCAATCCACTAATCTTTCATTAAGTACTTTTACATGTATATTCTCAAGGGAGATTATCCCAACTTCTTCACCTTTGTCAAGTGGTAAAATGATTGTTCTGGCTTCCTCAAATGTTAAGAAGTCTTTTGCCTTTGGTTTATGCAAGATTAGAGTAATCTCTTCAGTTAATGTCTGATAGTATTTGATTATTTTCCTTTGATGGGAGTAGGATTCATGAGTAAAATCTTACTGGCCTGGAGTCCTTTTTTGTGGGATGATTTGATAATGAACAATTAATTTGATATGAATCACTGCATACAGCTAAGTACATTCACTGTTGTCATGGTTAACCTTTCTATTCCAGCTTATGTTCACGGGTGTGTGTGTGTGTGTGTGTGTGTGTGTGTGTGTGTGTGTGTGACATGTGTGCATTCATGTGGGTGAGTACATCCATGAAACATGTAGAAGTCCAATGGCAACCTTGGGGGTTACTCCTTATCTTTCACTTAGCTCATGACAGTATTTTCCTCTGTGCCTCTTCTCTTGCTATAGGAGCTCTGCTATTCTAGATGCATGCAATGGTGCCCAGCTTCCAGAAGGTTCTAGGATTCAAACTCAGGCCCTAATGTTTACATCGTGAGCACTTTACCCACAATATCATCATATTTGATCCATTTGTTTTCAGCTACTTCTTTGAAAAATGTGTGTCTGTGTGTGAAGGTCAAAGGACAAACTGTGGGAGTTGTTCCCTCCTATCCACATGTGGGTCCCAGAGATCAAACTCTTCCTTCCTTTTCTGCATTCACAAGTAGGCCTTGTGTGATCACCCCATATAGCTCCCTTGATTCTGTTTTCATTTCTGCATGATTCTCTCCTCTGTGCTTCTCATGACTGTAGCATTGCCAGATCTGAAATCAGAAGGGTGTGCTCAAGGCTACAGCCCAGGCAGAATTCCCTTTCCCCAAGAAATCTGCTTCCATTCTTAAGAATTCAGCTGATTGGATGAAGCCCACCCACACGATCAAGGCCTTGGCTTACTGTCATTCAATTCTATATGCTGACTCTATCTACAAAATCCCTCCATAGCATTGCCTATGTTAGTGTCTAGCTAAATAACTGCATAGTGTAAATTAGTCACATAGACTCATAAAACTAACCTTCGCCTATGGTTACACCCACCCTACGAGTTTTCACACTGTCAGTGGGCTTGTGGTTACCTGGCCCTATGAGAGAGCTATGTTCAATGCCCTTCCCCTGCCCCACACATAGGGGTAAACCAAATGACCCAGCACTGTTTATAAGCACAATTTGACTTCAGCTCTTTCCACATTTTTCTGCCTCCCTTTTCACCAGCTGTGGTTGCCCTGAACTCTGTCATTTAGTTCTTTAAGTTTGGTTTTGTTTTCACAGTTGGCCCACAGTTTGCACTTGTTACACACAGAACTGTAGAGATTTCTTTGGCAGGACTAAAAGCATGTCACGAGTAGCAAATGAGACCATGGAAGAAGGTGCGTAGCGCATTGCTGACACAGAGTAGGGAGTCCATGCATGGTATTTGCGCAGTAAAGAGCCAACACAGTGGCTGCCCTGCCTTCACACTGAAACTCTACATGGCCTAGTGAGTTCTGGGAACAGCAGGAACTAGCGGGTTCAGCAGAGCACAGCCAAAGGCAGCCCAGCCTCTTTTGGGAACTAAAGCTAACTGTGGGAAACTAAGGCAGCCCCCATGTGTAAAGATGAAGCAATTCAATAAACAAAGAAAAGTTTGGAGCTGAGTACCCCCAGGCACACCAGGCTAGGAGAGAGTCCCTCCCTCTGATCACACTGCCTTCCTGAGGCAGGAATCTCGATTAATGCATTAATGTGATAATCACACAGTGCAGTCTGGCGTTCTGCATACAGCAGGCACTTACAGTGAATGGATGGAGGTCCAGGCAGCCCGACGTGATCACATGCCTGCTGAATAACGGCTTAGAAAATACCTCGCTGATTAAAAAAAGTTTGCTCAGGAGAGAGCCAAACCTGAGGTAGGACAGTTTGCCAATGACAACACCATAAAGGCCTAAAGGGCCAAATAAGTGCTCTCCACACAGCCCCAGTTAGAGGACACACCTTCCCCCCTCTCAGCCAGACTAAGATGGAAAGCTCCAAGACCATGGGGTGACTTGTGTGCCACCTCCATGCAGACATCTCAGCCACATCTTGAAGCAGTTTCTGATCATTTGGGGTTTGGCACTGACAGCATGTGAGCTTTTCCAAACCCGCACTCCCTTTCATGTGTCACCCTTAACACCCTAAAATCCATCTCCAGCCTGTTGATTTTGCTTCTTCAATTTCGCTTATGTCATCAAAACCTTCACTTGACACATCACCAGCAATCAAAGCAACTGTCAGCTCCTAGATCGATGAGTCAGCCCTATCAGGGTTATGTTCCCAGACTCTGGACTGCCTCCTGGCTTTAAAGGCACTGTCCAGGGTCCCAACTGCAGGGGACAGGGCATAAAGTCATTGGCAGCCACCATTTGTGTACCAAAGGAATTCATTTTCTTTGAAAGTTTATGTTGATTATAGAAGATTGGGGAAATTTTAGATAAATATAGATAAATCTGAAAAATAAAATACCAGCACTTAGACATAAATACAGTAAACAAGAGTCCTTCCTATGTATTTTCTTTGCCTGGTGAGATCATGGAATACAATAGTTTTGTGTCTGCTCTTCTGCTGAATATGAATGAGTTCCACAGTATTTATTCAGTTAAAATGTCTACAGTTGTCTTTTCGGTCAGAAAAACAACATGTATTGACCTATTGTTATGCCTCACACTAGAGAAAACATGGCACGTGTGTGGTGGAGATAGGGGCATAATATGTAGCATTAGAGACACAAGATTACTCTGTGGGTTCCAAGATCAGCAAAGGAAGCGAGCGTGGAGTGAGACCAGCACCAGGCTGTCTGAAGGAAGCAGGTTGGAAGAGGCAACACCGAAGCTAGGTCCAGACTTGAAAGAGGATATGAAGTAGATGAACAGTAGTTTGTATCTCCAGGTGCATGGAAGCAGTGTTGCTTGCTCACTACATTCCTGTGAATTCTTCAAGGTCAGTGGACATGCTGAACTGAGTGTCACTCCTGGAAACAGAAGATCCTACGTGGACCAGAACTGAATAGCCAAGAAATGGAAGAAAGAAGCAAAGAAGTTAGGAAACCAATGGGGAAACATGAAAAAACAGTGGAAGGAGATGGTGAGAGAGGAGAGGAGGTGGTGGTGTATCCATAAATTACACCCAATAAATGAATGGGTAGGCTCTTACCTATAAGCTTGGGAACACCAGGGAAGTAGCTATTTACTGAGCAATGTGATTGGACAACTTGATTGGCACATACCTGGGTATATGTTGGCAGGGGCAGGTCAAGGGAGAACTGAGGAGAGAAGAAATACTCTGAAGTGGGTGGCACCATTCCATGGGCCAGAAGCACAGACTGAATGGAAAGGATGAAGGAAAAAGGCAGAGAAGTACCAGAGTTATCTCTCTCTGCTTCCTGGTGTACCTAGAAGTGAGCAGGCAGCCTTGGATTCCTGCTGCCTTCACTGCTGTGATAGGCTATGCTCTCACATTGTAAGCCTCAGTATATCCTTCGTAAGTTGCTTTCTGTCAGTTTTTTTCATCATGGCAATAAGAAAAGTAGTTAATTCAGCCAAGAGTGGATTACATGTAAATGAATAGGCATTCTTCCAACATCCTAGCATTTACTGCACTTAAAATGAATAGTCTTTTTTTTTCTTAATATCGCCTCCCTGGCTTCCTAAAACTGCTGTCTTAGATACCAGCAGCTACCCAGAAATATCCAGTCTCTCAGTTAATACAGCCTATCTTGTACAGTGGTTACATGAATTTTCTTGGGTGATATGGACAGGCCTCTGATAAATAATGCATCTTTGTTAGTTACAATAAAAATTAAAGAATCACCACTCATATTTACAATTCAGACAGTGCTGTGCTGAGAAAGAAGTGGAGGTAAAACAGAGGATTGTATTGGCAGGAAAAATGATTAAACAGAGTGGCAACAGGGACTAGAAGTTCCAGCAGATTTGGGAGAGGAGAGGGAAAGGAAAGGGTGGAGGAAGGGGAAATGGGAGAGGAGAATGGAAGGGCAGGAGAGGGAAGAACATTGAAGTGAGGACGGGGAAGAGAGGAGGGAGGAGTCATGGAGTGCGAAAGGGGTTGAGCAGCAAAGAAACAGAGCTGTACACACCAGGAAACAAAGCTTATGTTTGAGTTCACCTCTGATCTTGTCATCAGTCTGCCTGTCCTTAGCACTGGGGTCTACAACTGTGAACTTCATTCCTAGGGGTCAAAAGCTGACATCCTAGGAAATTTGGGGCATGTGATCTAAACTGACAGGGGCACCACTGAAAATCCCATCGTTTATTGGGAAGGTGTCTGTGCTACTCATGTGAACATCTTTGAACTTCTTTCTGACGCCCAGAGAGGCAATTCCAGTGACCCATTTTTATCAGAGAATTCATGATGATATTAACCTGGGTTTCAGTCTCTGCTCTGTGACTCTGCCTAGTAATTTAGCTTCTCTGGATCTACTTCTCCCAGGCTGAGACCAGGATAGTGTCCCATCTTGTGGTGAGGATGAAATAAGATGATAATTGTAAAATGTCTAACATGCCTGTAGAGAGGCTCACTCAGTGCCCAAAGTCACAGTAATCATAGATATGGCTGCTGTTTGTAATGGTCTGATAAATCTTGTCACTCTTACTCAAGAACCCAAAGACCTTCCTACTTCTTCATATTAGAAATCATTACCATTCTGTTTTGTTTATTCCTTGCCATTTCCATACTGTGTAAAATGAATTTTGGTCATTTTCATACCATTATTGTCCCCTGCCGTACTGAAACCCTTCTTTCCAACATGTTCCTCTCTTACATTAGTGTGTGTGTGTGTGTGTGTGTGTGTGTGTGTGTGTGTGTGTGTGTGTGTCCCACTGAATGTCATTAGGGTTGCTTGCAAAAGCATGAGGATGCGCTACTTACTGGAACATATACAACTTATCAGTAATTGTGCCAATAATGAAAATGACAGCTCTCCCCAACTAACCATAATCTGTCAACTGTCTCTCAAGAAGGGGTGTGGTCTCATGAGCTGGTCCATACCCATGATTAAATATTAATAAGTCTCATCTTGTTCAAGTCTTATGTAGGTGACCACTGGTTCTATGAGTTTATGAGTAAAAGAGCTATGTCATGTCCATAGCATGCCTCCTCCATCTTCCAATCCTTAGATTCTTTCAATTCCTATTTTAACAATGTTCTGTGAGCCTCGAAGAAGGTATTACAGAAGTCTTTGTTAGAGCAGAACACCCCTACAGGAAAACTGCAAGTCACTAGGACCCACCTGTTTCTGGTCCCCAGACCTGGGATTTTAGATACAACTTAGCCTAGCTTCTACATGAATGCTGAAAATCTGAACTCAGATTGCCATGATTTCCCAGAAAACTCTTCACCCATTGAGCCATCCCCCAAACTCTGAATGCCAAGTTTCAGATACCCCTGTCTTTGTTAGTCCCCTTTCAAATGCTAGTATGAAGTGAAAATTTATGTATTTCTAAGTTAGATGACCCCAAATCTGAATCATTCAGCCACTTTTGTCTGTACCATAGTGTTCTGCTTATGAAAGCAAAATTCACTGGGAAGCATATGTTTGGGATAATGCATAGCAGCTCACAATTACCGATATGTTAGGAAGGCAACCTCAAATATTTGTTTTAAATTAACTGAACCATATTTATCCATTTGAAGGTTTTATCTCTCTTTATACTAGAAAACATGGCAATATATTTTTGCTGTACACTGCAAAGCAACAGCAAATATTTGTGCATCTTTTGGGTTTGTTGATCTGGCTGTTAATACTTTTATGCCTGAATAAAATTGGTGGAGGTAAATAAAATAAGCCTGAAAATGAGAATATGTGACCATAAATCTTATAATTTGCTAAATAATGGTTGGCAATAATTGTAATTATTATAATTATATTATCTTTAATTTTATATGTGGCATAACATTTAAAAGCCCAATAAAACAAAAGTAGCTCACCCTCTTTTCACTTGCAATCCAAACTTGATGTTCCAAAGAAAACCGGTTTTTCTGTTTCATTTCTATTTTTTTTGTTATTTAGCAATGTATTTTCATGATGCAACCACTGAATTTGACACCTATTTATGACCTCCCTCCTGTCTGTCTCTGTGGAGGTTTATGATGGTGGTGATGGCTGCTATACAGTTCTGTCCAGTTTTTCTACTAATAATTTCATAGGTTTTAAAATTCGGTTTATCTTTAATTTTTGATAGTATTTATCAACTTCCCAGTCTGTTAAAGAAATCATTTTCTCATATTTTTTTTCGTATAGCTTCTCATGAAGCCCAGATGGTCCTCAAACTCCCTATGCATATGAGAATGATCAGATCCTCCTGCTTCCTCCTCCCTAGGACTGGGATCCCAGGAGTGTACCATGCCAACTTTATGTGGTACTGAGGGTTGAACTCAGAGGTTCCTGCATGCGAGGCAAACGGTCTACCAATGGAGCTTTGTCTCCACCCTTACATGTGTATTATAATTATTCAGCAATCTTGCTTGTAAGGCTAGCAAGCTTTATTATGACAGCCTCAATTGTATGGCCTCTCTACACTACTTTACTTTCCATCCCTCTATCATCTGCCTCTGGATATTTCCTCATTCTCTACATATCGGAGGAAGCATAAGACTTTTCATCAGCTTCTGGCTAATTTCACTTAACAAACAACCTCCAGTTCAAGTCACTTTCCAGCAAACACCACAGTTTCATTCTTTGTCACCCAGTAAAACAGCTTTGTACACACATTCTAGTGGTTTTAATCCTCTTCTCCATTGGCAGGCACTTGGACTGATTCCATAACTGTAGCATTTTGAAGATGGCCACAGCAAGCCAGCATGTGTGGATACCTCTATTGTGTTCTACCTTTGACTCCTGGAGGTTGCTTCATCTGGGTCACATGGTAGTTCTTCTTTTAAAAGTTTATTTATTTTAGTCTTTTTATGTGCATTGGTGATTTCTGCATGGCTGACAGATTCCCTGAAACTGGAATTACAGACAGTAGTAAACTGTCATGTGGGTGCTGAGAATTGAACCCTGGTCGTCTGGAAGAGCAGTCAGTACTGTTAACCACTGAGCCATCTCTCCAGCCCAGTAGTTCTTTTAGTTATCTGCACAACTTCCATATTGACTTCCCCAGTTGCTGCGCTAGTTTATTCTCCCACCAATAGTGTACACAGGTTCTTTTTGCCCACAACTTTACCAGCATTTCTTGTTTTGTGCTTTAGATGGCAGCCAATCAGAAGGGGGTGAGGTAGAATCTCCATGAAATTTTGACTTGCATCTTCTCAATAGCTAATGAAGTTGAAAATTTTTGTGCGCTTTCATTTTTATTTATTTCATTCTTTGAAATTTCATACACACACAATGTATTCTAATTATTTATTCCCATTCACTCTTTCTCATCTCCCTCCCATTCATGTCAGCCTTCCACCCAGTCTCTACCCATCCCTTCCCCTAGTTCAAGACCTTCTTGCATGTTTGTTGGCTCTTTCTAACTTTAGAGAAGTTTCTCTTGAGACCAATTGCCTACTTATTAATTGGATTTTTATCCTTTGGGTACTTAACCTTTTATTGATATAGTTTATTCTTTGGCAATTTCAAACATTTAAAAGAGCATTCTGGTGGCTCTCACCCAATCTTCTTCAGCTGCCTCTCCACCCTGCCAGTCTCCCTTCACTGGCCACTCCCTTTCCAAGGTGTACGTCCTTCTGTTTTGATTTCTAAGCCTATTAAATATTCTTTATATTATCACTTCTGTTAATGTCATAGTAATTATAACATCTACAAACTGATTTCTTGTTTCATCTCAGATTTTTATTTGAAAGAGAAACTAACTAGAATGCATCACATTTCACATTCTTGTTTTCCATACAACAAAGTCATCCTAGTGTACAGACTCTTAGGGATGTATCTTCCCTAAGACACAGCACATCTGTATCACTTTACTGAAAAGAATGTTAGTTCAGAGTGAATTGCTGTTTTGCCAAAGACCGATGCAAAAGTTAGTAGAAGTTTTATTCTAATTTTCCTCTTTCTTTCCATTTCCTTTTTCACCCCTAAATCCCTTTACTTCTGTCTGCATCTATATATTTAAAACAGCAAAGAAAAGAATTGATAGTAACAGCTTCTGTAGGGAGAGATCTTAGGCACCTGTACTGCTGACCACGCCCATTTGGGCATGCACATGTCCATAGTAGGGATGCAAGATATAAAGAGCTGGGGAAAAGGAGATGCAGGATCTCGGAGTTCTGGGCTGTGGAGTGCAGCAAGCAGACCTTTTCTTGGCTTCTCATGTGAATTCTCCCTAAATAAATATCATGCGATAACTTACCATGTGTAGCTTAAAATTCCCCCAATAAGCTTCCAAGCATTTCTTCTCACCCTGCCATAATAGAAATGCCAGGCTCACTGAGTGGACAAAGGCAGTAGAATTAGAGGGTGAGAGACTACAGTTGGAAGCCCTCTTCCATACTTGCTATTCTGAGATCTTCCCTGAGGAAGCTAATGGAGCTCCTTGTCACACATTGCTAAGATTAACTGAGCTAATACTAATGGGTCTCCAAGTATTATGCCTGACGAAATGTAGCAGGTACCAATCAATGGGAACTGTGATTTTTCACGATGAGGAGTCAGACAGTTGGTCACTCTGGTTGAAGGCTAGAATAAGGGCAGACACAAGCACTTCCCCAGCTTCCGTTTACCTGCCCCCATTCTGATCTTCTTCATTGTTTGTATCTTGATGCATTTACTCTACCAAATATGTACACTTCAACTTCCACTCAGGAACAAAGTGAAATTTCACAGGTCTTAGTTTAGCATTTTAATTGTTTAGAAAACCCATTAATCCTTGGCTTCTTTCCTATCATGCAATTAATAAATATGTTTTGTGTCTTCTGAGTGATAGAGAAGAATGAATGGGCCTTTAGAAGGAAGCTCAAGTCTTGAATCCTCCCTCATTCATGGTTGCAGCAGTCACATGGCTTCTCTGCCTCTTGTCTCTTAGCTCTCAGACCATCCTCTAGTATACCCACACTGCTCTCAGAAGTACATGCTGCTGATGCAGATCTTGCCATACCTATACCCTTCTCTTTGTGAACCACCCATGATCCCAAAAGGTTGCAGTGCTCTCTAGTCATAGCCTGACATCATATAGCCCAAATGGGCAGAGCTCCTGCTGCCTTCCCATCTCCTCTGCTTTGTTCTAGCCACATTGCCATTCCTCCTAGGACATCTTGCCTTCATCTTTGCTCTGATCAGGGTGCCCTCATGTCCTTCATGGTGACATCTCAGAACACTAATGCCATGTTCAGGTGTCAGATCCTTAAAGATACTGTCACACACCTTCTGACTGGACAAGGGACTCTCAATGCTACAGCTACATGCTAATACACTCACCTGCTCAGTGCCTTTGAAATACTGGTCATCATGTACATACAACATACCAAATTCAGGGACAAGTCTACTGTACTAGAAAAAACATTTAAGACTAGCACTTGGGAGGCAGAGGCAGGCAAGTCTCTGTGAGTTCAAGGTCAGGATGATCTACATAGTGAGTTCCAGACCAGTCAGAGCTACATAATGAAACCCTGTTTACAAGCTACACAAGTAAAATCTTGCCAACATGACTGCACAAACATGATCTGAACAAGGAAGACACCAACAAAATTGTCAAAGTGCACAGGAAAAAAAGGTCATGAGGCCTCAACCCTATACAAAGAACTATAGACAACCGAGGAAAGCTAGAAGTGGGACAGGTGGTCTTCCTCAGGGAAGAGCACACAATTGTGTCAGTCTGAAAACACACACACACATGCAGCCTTATATTGACTCAAAAGTACTATATATATATATATGTATATATATATATATACACATACATACACACACACACACACAGTTGATGAAGATAGGCCATGAATTTGAAGGAGAGTAAAGGGAGGCTTTGGGGGAGGGAAGGGAGGGGATAATATTGTAATTAGAATATAGTCTCAAAAACGACAACAACAAATAACCCTCATAGACCTCAGGGACAAAATAGCATGTATAGGCCTTCCAGGGTCAAACATCATCAGCTTTTTCTTTTGTGAATGGCTGCTCCTATATATGCAGGCTACAGAGTGCTTGATCAATACCCAGTCCCAGCTTCTGAGGCTGCCCTGCTCATTACCAAGCAGAGAAAGTCAGAGGGAGCCAGAAGGAGCCAGGCCTCCATGTACTGACCCACATGCAGAGCTGGAATGCAGCCTGCCAAGCTCACCAGATACAGCATGTTCCTCTTTTAATTCACTCGAGGCATTCAAATCTCCTCTCCGTGTCCTTGTAGTGCTTTCCAGATTGAGATGACCTCTGGATTTGAAGCTGTTTAATTTAATAAATGCTGAACAGAAACAGGTTCACTGTGGACCTCAATATATAGTTAAGTGTGTAGACGAAAGAATAATGGGGTAACAAGAAAGAACCTAAGAGAGATATGCATAGTACCCCCAAAGAAGGGGAATGAGGCAAGATCTCCTGAGCAGATTGGGAACACAGGGGAGGGGGGAAAGGGGAGTGGGAGTTGGGAAAAAGAGAGGGGGAGAAGAGGAGGAGAGAGGAGGTCAGGGGGAGCAAATTGGGGAAAAATAGGGGAGAATAGGATGAGAAATACCATAATAGAGGGAGTCATTATAAGTCTGAGAAGACATCTGGCACTAGTGAGATCTCTAGTGATCTACAAGGAAGACACTAACTGGTAAATTAAGCAACAGTGGAGAGACTACCTTACATGCCCATCCCTGAAAATGAGTTTGACGACTACCCTATATGCCATCCTAGAACCTTCATCCAGTGGCTGATGGAAGCAGAGGCAAACACCCACAGCTAAACACTGAACTGAATTCCTGGAAACCAGTGACAGAGAGGGAGGAGTGATGAGCAAAAGGTTAAAGAACAGGCTGGTGAAACCAACCAAAACAGCTGACCTGAACAAAGCAGAGCTCTAGGACCCCAGACCTACAGCTGGGAGGCCAGCATGGGACTGATTCAGACCCCCTGAATGTGGGTGTCAGTGAAGAGGCCTGGACAATCTATGGGGCCCTGTGCAGTAGATCACTATTTATCCCTGGCATACAAATGGACTTTGTGTGTTCATACCACAAAGAGGGACGCTCTCTCAGCCTGGACTCTTGGGGGAGAGCCTAGGCCCTGCCCTGAACAAAATGACAGACTCTGGATATCCGCTATGGGGAAGGGATTGGGGATAGGTGGGAGGCTGGGGGGTTTGCAGGAGAAGGGGAGGGAGAAGGAGCCGGGATTGACGTGTGAAGCAAGCTTGTTTCTAATTTAAAAATGTAATGAATAATAATAATTAATTTAAAAAAGAATAATGGGATATAAAAGTTATGGAAGGGAACTGGAGAGATGTCTCAGAAATTAAAAGCATTGGCTGATCTTCCAGAGGTCCTGAGTTCAATTTCCAACACCCACATGGCAACTCACAACTGTCTATAAATGTAGTCCCATGCAATGTGATGCCTTCTTATGGTATGCAGATGTATAGGCAAACAAAACATCCATACACATAGATTGATCAATCAATAGATGATAGATAGAATGTTTTAAAAGGTTATGGAAGGTCTTACTTTATGACCAATACATCACAATGACACACCATATATGCTAAAGCCAGATGCTAAATGTCCCCAAGCAAAAGAAACAGGAACGCCGTTTCCTGTCATAATACGTAGACCATACTACAACACAAAATTGTCTTTTCTATATAAATAAAGCATAAAAATTTAACAAAGTATTTAAAAACTGCCTGTCAGAAAGGTGACCTTCTAGATAGGGACAGAGTTGCCATGGCATTAGCCCCCAGATACCTTTGTTAATGGATCCCAGAAGATCTTAATGACTAGCACAGAGTGAAGTCTGACAACTGCTGTTACTCATAGGTATATCAACTGCAGGTGACTAGCCTGGTGGAGCTGGAGGCTTACACATGGGCCAGAGATTCAAGGGGTCTGAATTGAACTGAAAATTCTCTCATCATAGAAACAGGCTGCAGATGGCTGCTTGCTACAAGAGTAAGCACTATTGACATTGGTAGCATTCTGATATTGGATGGTCTGCTGTATGAGTAGTATCAGCCCACACTTCCACATTTGCACTCTAGTAATGCAGGTGGGGGTATCATTCCACTCCTAAGGAAACTACTCAAGGTGCCGAAACCTGTGGGGAGTACTCAAGGGCTGAAAGTGGGTGACCCCTCCACCTGGGGGTGCTAAGTTAGTCTCTGAGCCTTGGTTCTATTCTCCATAAAATGAAGATTACATCAATAATCCTTATAAACAAATTCTTTCACAAACTGAATTGGTTCTGTACAGAACTTTGCAAATGAGAAGGTATTGTTGTTATCACTCGCTTGAAATTTCAGCACCCACATATTGGATTATATGTAATTTGTAGGAATCGTGTATGAGCTGGTAGATTGTGTGTATATGAGCAAACTCCATGCCTGCTCATTATTCACCCCTGTTTTTCATATGTCCTCCACAGTTGAGACCATGGCCTCTGGAGGATAAAAACCATGCTTAGCTGAGAGCTACTAGGCTAAGCATTCATTGCGTGTCAACTGTTGCTCTGAATCTTTCCTGTTCTCTTAGAAATCAAAATACTCCTGTGAGGCAGAAGGAGGTAGGGCTGCTCTATATTATAGTGAGATGAAATATCAGAGGGTACACTTAACATATCCAGGGTCATCAAGGAGATGACTATCTCAGACTCAAAAGTCCATGACTTTCTCCTTGTCATTCTCATACTTAAAGAAAAGCTGAGCTTGGGTGTCTTTGGGTTAGCTACAGTGAATGAATGAGTTTTGTCAAGTATAGAAGCTGATAAAGCCACTCAAGGGCAAGTCAGTGATGCTCATCTATAGTAAAAGAACATGTGTTCATTCCGACCCCTTATGTCTTTCAGAGTCAGACTCTGCTTATAATGATGTTGATATTTTTTCACATTGATCTTTTAACATGGCTTAATACTCTTAACTCTAGAGGTTATAAAAAGAGTTTCTGAATTGTTCAACAGGATTTGAGTCCTCTCTTGCTTATGAAGCTTGTGATTTTACCCATCACAGATGGCTCATGACTGGGCAGCAGTTGGCTTTCCAACTGACCCTTTTTCTTTATGCACCACTGTCACCAATCAGTGGAGCCAACACTGTGAACATGGAGATGTTGCCTTCCAGACAATAGTGATGTCCTGTTGTCCTCTGTGGTAGGAATGCCAGTGTGGTTGTTGTAATGACTCATGTGACATCTACAGAAAGCAAAACTAGGTCTAATTTCAGGGACAGCAACCATTAACTCTGTCCAAAATGTCAACTGTGGCCTCCAACAGTTATATTTTAGGTTGAAACCAGTTATTTGACCTGTTCAGTTGTTCAAGAGAAGGACAGATTTAAAGATTATATAGAAAATGAGACAAGAGTTTATGCAATGTGCTATATATGAAAGATAAAATAAATTTGTGAATTTCAATGTCACTTACCTGTGGAGAAACAGTATACAAGTTTTTGACTGACATCCTGACTTGTATTCTGGTGCCATTTTCAAAGACAGAAATGAAAAGAAGAGTGTGCCAGTCTCTTAGAGACCTTCCACCACACCTGATCCAATGTCTAGAATTTCTAGTCTCACACAGCCCTGCCTTTCTTCCTCATCATCTATTACCCTCCTCCTCTCTGTGTCCTCTAATCTGACCTACAATGTCATCAGTCAGTGGAAGACCTGGGGAGAGACTCTACTCTGGCAATGAGGTTGCCTGGGTTGTGAAATGACATCTGTCTGTGACAGTCTCAGAACCTGCCTGCTGGCTACACGCAGACCGTACATCTGGCAAAGGGGAGAAGACTCAGCGATACTAATGGACAAGGATATTCTGTGTCCTGTAGTGATGAAGAGGGACATGGGAAAGCAAGCCAAAGGGACTGTGCTTTGGGCTCTGTGAAAGTGATACACACTTTATGAACCCAGATGAGGACAGCATGACTCCATGCTTCTGGACATACTCTTGTTTGGAAACAAAAGAATATTCTAGCAATATGGGTTCCTGGAGCCGGGACCTCTCTCTCAATTTCAATGCTTCTCTGTTAGCTAGCCATGGCCTACTTCTCTTTGTTAGTCAGAACTGAATTTTAATTGGTTGTGTCTTCCACTCCTCCTTCACCGCCTCTTTCTGGAAGCTTGCAAAAACATTAGACAAAGTCACTAAGTGAGTGGTTGGCATTGTTGTAAAGCGAAGTCCTAACTTGTTAAGATGTCATTAAGACAGCTTCTCTTTCTATGTCCCCATCCTCTTTTGCAGCCTTATCCTTGTCTCTTGCCTCAGAGATTCCAGAAGAGCTTAGCAGTCTCAGTCTGTGAACAGAGGGGGTGGGAACAAATATTGATTCAAGGGATTAGACCCCCACAAAAAAGCAGAGTCTTCTCACAGTCAGCCAAGCAGGGCATCAGCTAAATGAGTCTGCCAAAAGAACAAGGTAAATCTTGTACCCAGTCAAGAAAGACAATGGCCTGGGCTTTGGTGATGCTGGAGAGGAAGTAGCTTTCTGTTCCCTGGGTCAGCCTCTGCTAAGTAGACTTGAAGAAGTGGCAAAAGGCTGTTAAGTAGTGGGTGGTGCTCTGGCCCTGCTGCCAGCTCCTGCTGATTCAATCACTCTCCCACAGAGTGATTCCTTAGGAGAACACAGCTGAAACACAGCCCCTCTGTAGCACTCTGTAGCACAGAATTAACCCGGTGATGCCAGGTGTCAGACCCTGTGAACCTGTGCACATCAAAACAATGACACCCTCCTCTACACCTAGAGAGGAAATCAACCCTGTTGACAACAGGCATGCAAGAGGAAGAGAAAAGAAGCAGAGCATGTGGATCCATTCACTCAAACAAAAACTTGAAATGAGGGCGTCCCGAGCCAGGTACAGGATACAATAATGACTGGCAATCTCAGAATAAACTAGACTATACTCCCTGCTTAAACCCATTTAAAGTTCAGACTTGCACAACTCAGGCCTATTGGACTCATGTGCCCCTGCATGGCTATGAAAGCATCCCAATACAAAATGATAAACTTAGTTAAAACAAGATTTTTTTTAAAAGTACATCTACGTTGCTCGCTTCTCAGCAATGAACTTTTTTCATGGCAAAAAAGTATTGCAACATTAACTATAACATGCCCAGGGGGTGAATGTTATTAATGCCATTTTCCAGATAAAAAAGTGAAGTAGGAAGTAGTATCTTGTCTTAACTTTCCCAGGTGGTAAGTGGCAGTGTTAAAATTTGGTGATTTGGGTCTGGTTTTTAAAGGAATGTGATGGTAGGATGGATGCTTAGGCTGAGAGTCCAGCAAGCAGGAAGACCTTAGTTTACATTCCAGCATCATATAAACCAACAGTTCTCAACATGACAGCAGACCAGGTGCTGGGTACTTCATATATTTGTTTGTCACAACAGTCCTAGAGAGCAGAGAACAGTGTCTTCATTTTCAAAATAAGGAATGGAAATTTATGTTTTGGTAAATTACATCACAGAATAAAAGTTTTATGTGGCAGAGAAAAGAGTTATGAGTAGTTCAAAAGTCACACTATGCCACAAACTAAAATGTTGTCCTGATCATACCTAAAGGACTTTGGAATTCATGCATGTATAAAAGCTTGAATGAAGAAGCTTATAATAACAAAGCAATCAAATGACAAGGTACCTTGTTACCGTACAAGGGGTAGGGTTGGGTGCAAGTATTACAGAAAAAGAAAGTTACAAACACAGGTTCAAAAACATTAGGGTGTGTCCAGGAGACAGTAATCTCTTAGAGTGGAATGCTAAGAGGAAAAACTGGAATAGTAAGTTGGGCAAGTTTTGAAAAGCATTGAATTTTTTACTGAGTGTCACTAAAAAATAAGCTATGTGAAGACAGAATATTAGAGTAAAATACTGAGTTCTCCTGGATTGCATTTTAACCAACATTTAATAACATTCCCCTGAATGGAAGGTGCTCAATTGTGAACTCAAAATGTATTTGCGTCCAGATCTACAGCTAAATCTCTGTATGAATCTACTCACTGGACTTCCAAAGCATGCTGCCAGAAGCAAGACTCATCCATCGTTTTCTGGCTAAAGGTCCTACCTCAGGGTGACCAGTTTGAGTGACAATTTTCCACTTGGGGCTATAGATAAAGGAGGGGAAAATAATTAGGATGAAACTGTTTCTCAAGTGTAGGAGAGTTACTAGAAGTTACTTTTCTTTAAAAAAATGATATAACTGGACGATAATGGAATATTTGAAATCTATAAATAAAGTGAAATCTTGAAATTAAAGAAATCATGTCAGCTTGTTTTATAAATAAGTGATTTTTTTCATTAAAAAACCCAAGGGGAAGTTAATGCAGGGAAGGTACCATAAAATAGATTTAAGGGGGAAGGGGCTTGAGACTTGGCTCTGGAGTTAAGAACACTGGCTGCTCTTCCAGAGGACCAGGTTTTGATTTCTAGCACCTACATGGTAGCTTACAAATGTCTCCAGTCCCTCTTCTGGCCTCTGTAGGTACCAAGCATGAACATGGTACACAGACATACATGTAAGCAAATACTTATACACATAAAATAAGACAAGAAATATTTTTTTAAATGAACAAGCTCTCCAGGTGGATAGTTACTTATTGTGGAATATTATTTTTTAACTATGTAAAGACATGTTATATTGGTTTATGTTGCAGAATATTACTTTAACTGTGTAAAGGTGTGTTATATTTGTTTATGCTGTGTTTGTTAAATTATAAAAAAACGCGTTGCTATTTGACTTTGTCTGCCTAAGTTACCTGACCAGTATAATAGAAAACTGAATGGCCAATAGCTAGGGTGTAGAGGTATAGATGGGGCTGGCAGAATATATAGGAGGAACTAGGGGGGGGGAATGCCCAGGGAGATACAGCCACCAGCCAGCTAGACACAGTAGGACATACAGAATGAAAGAAAGGTAAAAAAAACCTGAGGCAAACATAGATGAAGAGAAACAGGTTAAACTAAGTTATAAGAGCTAGTGGAACAAGCATAAGCTAAGGCCAAACATTCATAACTAATATCAAGTCTCCATGTCTTTATTTGGGAGCTGGTTGGTGGCACAAAAGAAAGGCTGTTACAGTTATTGACCAACCACAGTGACTTTTGGGTAATTAAGAACCCCAGCAAGTTTGGACTTGTTCTTGTGTAGCCTCACTTCCCAATTCTTAAAAAGACCCACATCATCATAATAAATAAGGGACTTGCCAGATTAAGTACATAATGTTCATAAGTGCTCATCATTAGTGATAATTATACCAAACATTATTTTTAAATTTAGTAGAGCAAATATTGAAAGATGATCAAAAAATTAAAGAAGTTTTGCTGCTGAAATAATGAAGAATTTTTCCCATAAGCGTAAATGACTTGAACTATCCAAGTATGCACATTTGTACACACACACACACACACACACACACACACACACACACACACACACGCACACAGCTCAATCTATACTGAAAGACATAGAGAATTATTTCAACTCAAAAGTGAAGAACTTAAGGCTTAGGAAGGGGCTTGGGGGATTGGAAGCCAAGCAGATAGATTCTGACACCCTCCTGCCACAGGAAACTTTCCATTCATATGAGAATTTGCTGTCTCTCGAATGCCATGTTCAGTTGTGCTGGGTATAAAAGTCAGTGAGACAGACAGCATTCTCCCAGGGAACAGACATCCTAAAGGAAGAAACAAAGTGTGAAGAGAGAAGAACAGGGCAATTTACTTAGAAAGCAGATGAAAGTCAAGGTCTCTATTATCTAGGCAAATGGCATAGAGTTCCTGAAGGCCAAAAAAAAAATGGCAGAAATTTCACTTTGGCCAGATGAAGGGGCAGACATAGAGACCTAAAAGAAGGAGAGCTGGATTTGTGCCCCCATGAGGCTGAATGGAGAGAAGATGCCATATCAGATCACACTAGCCACATGGAGAATTTTGCATTCTAAATCAATGAAATTGGTTTAAAAAGTTCTTACTACCATTTTGGACAGCATTGTGTATGACTCCATTTGAAGATTAAGTGAATAAATGTTTCCTGAAGGAGGACTGCTACTCCAATTAATGGCAAGTTGGATTTACAGTGTTTGAACAAACCAGTAACTTGTTTTTATATCACTTAACCTGAAGTTTAGAGTTAAGAGTGTATAAAAATATCAAAGCCAGAATGGTCATAAATGTCTCTGCTTTTCCCTTATGATTTTGAGCTGTTGTCATTCCAAGTCAGAATTAAGTGAGGATGGTGCAGGGTAGTGACAGCCATGTTTCTGTCATTTTACCAGGAAAGCTGTGGAAAAAGCTGGACCCACAGAAGTCTTCTGCTTTCATGTCAGGGTTCTATAAATGAGCTATCTGGCCCCCTCTAGCTGTAAGGAAAAATTGGAAGTTTACTACTTGGCTCTGAAACTCAGCAGTCTGCAGTGGAGTGGCAGTGATAGACCAAGAAGTCACAGCTAGCTTCTGCTTTGTCTGGTATGATGTTGTCCATATTTGGGTCATCTTGCCCAGTCTTAATACAAGTAGAGGTGCTTAGTCTTACTGTAACTTGATATGCTTTGTAGTGTTGAGGTCCTTGTGAGGACTGCCTTTTTGTGAATAGAAATGGAGAAAGGTGGTTTGGGGGTGGGGCAAAGAAGGTGGGGGAACCTCAAGGAGAGGAGGGAGGGGAAACTGCATCCAGGATATAAAGTGAATAAGAGATGGTATCCATAGGACTGTAGAAGTAAAGAAAATGGTGCTCTAACTACACACTAGTAAGAGAAAGTAATGATAATATTAGGCAGATGAACACAGATTACTTGATGCATCACAGACAGGGAAAAAGAGATATTCAACAAATATTTTAAAGAAATTAAGGATATGCAAAACAGGCACTGAAGTGAGCTCTGTGGAGCAATACCAAATCAAGAAACAATGATATTTATTGGTAATATTTTGGAAGAGGTTAAAATATGCAGATGCTCTATGATAGCAAGAGTAGTGTGACACTGATAGGCAAGGATATTCACTTTTATACCTGTTTATACTTATAACTTATTCCATAACTCACTGTCTCCTAGAAAATTGTCTACTGCCAGTCATCAGGAAACAGATGTAAGGACAGCCAAGGCACAAAGTATTTTCAAATAAAAAGAAACTTTAAAAGATGCAAATGTTCATTAATAGAAGAATGAAGTATAACATGGGCACACAATGGAGTATAACAAATAACATTTAAACTAAAAGATTGTACATAATAATTTGGGATAAACTTTATAATGCATATCAGAAGAAAAATTAAAATAGTCTTATAAAAAACATACAGTAAAAGGGTATTTATTGTAAGATTCAAAATAAGCAAAATTTAAAATGCTTTTTTAGCACTGCACTCACAGGCAATTACTTTTCAGTTAATTTATTTAGATTTTTGTATATGCATATATCCTTGCATGTACATATGACAGTGCACTGTGGGGTCAGAAGACAACTGGGCTCAGTCCTCTCTTTCTACTTTATGGGTTCCAGGATCACACCCAAGTTATAAGGCTTGACAGCAAGAACCTTCACCTACTGAAACATTTCATCAACCTGAAAATAGCTTTCTAATCAAAGGAATGTTGAACAAAAATTACCATAGTTACCCTTTGGGTAAATTAGAGAGAAACATGCAGTTCAACCATGGTGGAAAGGTTTGAATCTAAAGGGGGGTGGAAGCTTCATAAGTATTCATTTATTTTTATAACTGCCTATACCTTACTTACAGCCCTTTCAGTATGAAATACTATGAAATAAAATTTTAAGGAAAGTGAGCTATCAAAGAGTAGAGTGACACAAAACAACTCTAAATTTCTGAATATAGAAATGGAGATCCAGGCAAGCATAAAATGCTACATGTAGATTAATGGCTGTTTCCTCCTAGTAATTTCTCTGCATTGTCCAGATTCCACAATGGGTATATATTAGTAGTAGATAAATATAGAAGTAAATATTACTGAAAGCTCTAAACTAGGAATTCATTCAATTGTTTCCAAGTTCCCTGAGATGGGCTTTAGAAAATTTCCCTAAAAACTGACATTTTTAGATCTAGTGACTCCCAAATCCTGTTGCTCAATGCCTTTGATTTCTCCCCATATGTGCATCATCTAGGATAAGAAATATACTTGTAAAATATTTCTGAGTGATTGTCATAGACTAGGATCTTTCATTGAAAATGAGAATGGTAATGTTGTCTAGTGTTTTAAAAAATTGCTTTCCATGGTTTAAATACGTTCAAGTTCAACTCATAAGATGGGAATTTTTGTTTGCTCCATGGAGACAGAAATAAATTAGAGAGCTGGAAGATATTTTAATTGGCTTTGGCTGGGTTTCTCCTAATTCCATCTTCATTATCAGGGCTAGCAGAGCCCTCCACGGATCTGTGCCTGTGTTAAGCATCCCTGTCCCTGCTCTCTGCTTTAGAGATGCAGGCCTCAGTCAAAACCAACACCTGTGACTAGGAAAGCTCCGGTTTCTCCAGGAACAGGGCTTCTTTTTAATATCTGAGTGTTTAGTGCATCCCACCACACACATAGTATTTTATCTCTTGATTGGCAAAGATAGCAAAAAGAGATGCCATTGAGGGTTCTGTGTTTTATCAATTCCTCCATGTCTCCTTGGCTATTAAAACATAGCTTACATCCCCATGGACAGATAGTCCCCAAGACTGCCTCCTCCTTCAGATGTCAGTGGCAAGCCCCCTCCCCTTGTTTTATCTGTGCATATTGCCAGCCATAAGCAGTGGGGTTTTCTACAAACCCCTCCTCAGACTTGAGTGCTTCCCTAGAGAGACTCAGAGAGTGCAAAGACATCTTACACTAGGGCTTGGTTACAGAGGATGTTACAAAGGACACCAGTAAATACTTTGGTGGTATGAATGAGAATGGTCCCTTATAGGCCCATGGGGTGTGGCACTACTAGGAGGTGTGACCTTGTTGGAGTATGTATGGTGTTATTGAGGGAAGTGTGTCACTAGAGGATGGGCTTTGAGGTTTGAGATGAGTAAGCCAGGCCCAGTATCACTCTCCCCCTTCCTGCTTCCTGCTGATCCAGATGTAGAACTTTCGGCTGCCTCTCCAGCATCATGCCTGTTTGCATGCCGCCTTGCTTCCCACCTTGATAATAATGGGCTAAACCTCTGAATTGTAAGCTAGCCCTAATTAAATGTTTCCCTTTATAAGAATTGTTGTGATCATGGTGTCTCTTCACAGCAATAGAAATTCTAATCAAGACAACTTGACAACTGAGGCAAGTAGAAGGAAAACAGAACTTCATTTCCTTCCAGGATATAATCCCTTCAAACTTTGTCCATTCAAGTTCTTATGGACTTTTTGGAGGCTACAGAGACATAATTGGTCAAATCATTGACCACTGATGAGCAACTCAGCTATCATTCTGGTGGACAGTGGGATGTATGTAGACCCATTGATTGTTTGGGAGTTTTTTAGTGTCAAATTCTAGCATGATAAACACCAAGAAAACTAAACAAAAGATCTTTGAAGTTCTTAATTTAACTCTATAAAAGCTGGATCTGAAGAGAGGACATGGTTAAGTGGTTACGAGTACTTACGGTTTTATAGAGGACTTGGGTTTGGTCCCCAATACCCACATTGGGTGGTTCATAACTGTCTGTGACATTACTTCTAGAGGGTCTGTACTCTCTTCTAGCCCCAGCAGGCAACAGGCATATGCATGGTGCACATTCAAACATGCAGATAAAATTCATATACATAAAATCATAAAACAATCTTAGAAATGTTAAAAATACCCAAATTAAAGCATTTGGGAATTATCAAATCGCTAAAATTTAAACTGGTGTGATGTATGTGTTTGTGTGTGTGTGTGTACACATGCTTGTATATTTGTGCATGTGTGTATGTGTACACATGTTTGTATATTTGTGCATGTGTGTGTGTGTGAAGATCAGAGGTCATCCTCAATTTTTCTGACTATTCCATAGGGCATTTTTTAACTACAAGGTACAAAACACTCATAATAAATGATAGTGTAAAATAAACACCAATTATGACCCTATGGGAGTTAGGTCTTTGAAACAATTGATTTTAGAGTCCCTAGATTTCATCCATTGAGACTAAAAGGACACTGTGCATGGCCCACACATTTGCATACTGATCTGCATTGCCACACTCATTCTCCTGATATTTTGCTTGGGTTGGGGGATAGGACATTTTTCAAAAGCAGAGCACAGAGAAGATGCATTTACCCCTTGATGGTTTTCCAGCCCTCTCCCGGATGGCTACTGTTTGTCTATGGGACCCCTCCAGAAAGCCGCAGGCGATCAACCTTTGATTCTGCCACAGGAGCTTCTGTACTAACATGTGTTGGAAATCTACAGGGAGAAGAAGCCACACTAAATAGAAATAAAAGTGTAATTAAGGAGATAATCTGGTGTCAGTCTCATTTTTTGAGAAGTTATTATCCCTTGGAAACCTCTGACTATTAGGGGCTTCACTTTCCCCCCAAGAAATGCTCATTGCCTGTGGCTGCATTTTAATTAAGTGTGTGTGTGTGTGTGTGTGTGTGTGTGTGTGTATAAGCAATTCTAACCCTTTAATTTATCATTTTGCTCCTTTCTATCTCCCTTTCTGAACCCATTGTGCTCTCTCTCTCTCTTAGACACACACACACACATACACACACACACATACACACACACACACACACACACTCCACCCTGTATGTATAGACATAATATGGATTTAAAGTGAAAAAAACCCAACCTACAAAAGAAAATTTGCTCTAGGCCAGGCTGGAAATTTGTGATGACATGCAGTTATTCAGTTAGTGATCAGAAAGAAGTCAGGCAACCAATTTACCATCTGACTGATGGATGGAATAAAGGGCTGTTGGACTATTGTCGAAATGCAAATGATTTTTACCTCCAAGCATTCAGGACAAAGGAGATTGATGGTGGAGCCCGCGGTCCCTCCCATTGCTCAAATGGGTAAACCAATGACTGATGAACAGAAATGGGGGGTGGACAGGGTCTTGGTTAGGATCTGCAGAGCTGGTATTTTCTGTCACTTTGGTATTTAGCAGGGACGTCTTTTATTATGATAAGGCAGGTTGAACATAGAACAAGACTCTCCTACTTACACTGTCTTTTTGTTGTTGATGATGATGAATAGAACGAGAGGTGGGTAGGGTGGTGGCAATGGAGGGGAAGGGAGGGCACTCTGCATTCATTTCCTTATGGAAACCTTTCTGATATATGACTGCCATCTGGACCAGGATTTCTTCCTCCCTCCCTTCCATCTACTGAGTGTTCTCTCTCTCTTTCTCTCTCTCTCTGTGTCTCTCACACACACTCATACATTCACACACACTCGCACATACTCTCACCCTCTCAGAATCACACACTCACATTCAGAAACTCTCTCACATACACTCAAAGAATCACACACTCATTCACACACATTCTCACACTCACCCATTCACACACACTCACACATTCACACACTGCTCACACATATTTACCCTGATACAATCATACATGGAGCACCTGCTGTGCAGCCTGCATTCGAGAATGTAGCGAGGTGGTCGGGATAGATGATACAGAGACCGGTCGGTTGCTTTAAGAAAACTTTATGCTTCCCAAGTCAGCTTAGGAGAAGAGAAGTCCCTCCAAGAAAAAAACGCTTCCCTTTTTAAGGACTTCCATCTACATACAATTCTTTCCAGACTTCTCACCCTCCTGGCTGGTGGTTTAATCTCCGGCCCCAGAATCTGGGAGACATAGCAGGGGACACAGGAAGAAGCATCTAGCCATAGGGGGTGTCAAAGTCATGGTGTTTCAGTGAGCAAGCCCTTATCTGAGCCCTATCAAGAGCTTTATAGCACTGAATTGTTTTCAGTAAACATTATCTCACAGCTGCCTGCTCCCAGGCCGAAGGGGAAGTGGGTTTCTGCTCAAGGTCTGGTGTCCCCACACATATACACACACACTCACTCTCACACACACTCACACATTCACACACACTCATACATACACATATACACACAGAGAAACACACTATTTTCTAACACAACCTAAAGGATAACTCTATTCCCCACCCACTCCCTCCTGGGAGCATTCTCTACTGGGACCCTGAAGACCAAGTCCCATGCCCCAGTGCGCTGTATTATAGTGAAAAGTCAAATCTTCAGGAAAATTCTCCTTCCATTACTCATACTGTGCCCATATTACCACACTGTCTATCCTCAGTCCTCATGGCCATAAAATAGGAATTCATACAATTATTTATTCAACAAATACAAGGCCTTGCTCTAGATGCTGGGGGATAGTAGTAATAAACTTTGCCAATGGTATGAACATTGAATATGATGTGTCTTAAAGATATTATACAGTTCTGAAGCAGATAGACACGCAATAAATACACCTGAATTATCCCCATGTGGAAATACATGGTCTGTGGAAGTACTGAGTGTGACATAGATATAAATTGACTAAAATCAGTTCAGGGAGCACTGTTGACTGGGATCTAGTGGGAACACCACCCAGCTCCATGCACTTGTGAGCAAGGTGCATGGTGTCTTAGTTAGGGCTTTTGTTGTTGTTATAAAACATGATTACCAAAATCAACTTGGGGACGGAAGCATGTATTTCTTCTCACAGATCATAGTCCATCACTGGCATCGGGGGAAGGCTAAGCAGGAACTCAAGGAAGGAACATGGAAGCAGGAATTTTGAAGCAAAATCCATGCCCGGGTATTGTTTACTGACATGATTACTCCGCATGGTTTGCTCATCCTGCACCATCCAGTACCACATACCCAGAGCTGGCACTTCCTCCTGTAGGATAGGCACACCCAAATCAGTCTTTAACTCTGAAGATCTCCTATAGGCTTGCCCACAGGCCAATCAAGTCAGGGTATTTTCTCAATTGAGGTCCACTCTGCCAATTGACTTTAGTGTATTTAGACAAAAGAACTAGCCAACACAAAAGATGGAGATGGGCAGGCCAAGTTGTCATGTAGGTTTATGTAATGGGACTTAAAATCTGAGGCTGGGTTATTTAGGTGATGAGATATACACTCAAAGACAGGTCCTTTCATCAACAAGGCAGAGATAATTTGATATTATGCTATCCTAATTGAGATAGAATGACTCTGAGAGAAAATGGAGACTAATAATGGTCATGCCATTAGTACTGAGGAGTGACCATGAAGGCTTGAACTTGAATAATGACTGTCAGAATAATAAAGAAAAGTATGTGGGTAGAAAAAAAACAGCAGAGAAACTCACAGACTTAGGAACACACAGAATGCAAAGGGAGAGGTGACAAGCAAGTCACTAGTAGTTCAGGCTCTGACTTGGGTTGACAGGTAAAAGGTAAGAACACCTACTCTGACAGGAAGTCAGGAAGAAGAGATGGGATCTGGGGAAGGTCTCGAGTTTAGTTCTGGACACGTGTCTGAGAGGCCTGAGGGAAGCCACATGGCCACAACAGACATGCAGCTGGACTCCAGGAGGCAAGGACTCTGATCCCTGCACATTTGCTGTTCAATGTTGGTTTCCTTGACAAGGTGGAAGCCCATTTATTTCTCATCATAGCCTCAGTTCTTGGTTCAATCGTTGTTCATGAAAAGTGGAATGGAAAACAGAAGAAAAGAAAAAATGAAAAGACAGAGGGAGGGAGAAAAGGGGAAGTTAGAGGCAAGGAGGAGAGAAGGAAGATGGAAGAGGTGATGGAAGAAGAGAGAACAGAAGGAAGGAACAGAGAAGAGGACTGGAGAGGGAGAAAGGAATGAAAGAAGAAGAGTGGATAAAATGAGTAAATAAGGGTGGGTAGAAGGAAGGAAGGAAAGCATGGAGGAAAGAAGGAGGGAGGGAGGGAAGGAGGGAGAAAGGATGGAAGGATGGGCGGGAAGGAAGGATGGGCAGGAGGAAGGAAGGAAGGAAGGAAGGAAGGAAGGAAGGAAGGAAGGAAGGAAGGAAGGAAGGAAGAGAGTGGGAGGGACAAGGGAGGGAGGAGAGTGGGAGAATGGTATGAAAGCAAAGGGAGGGTAGAAGTGAAGGGAATGGAGGAAAGAAAGAAAAGTCCATCCAACAGTGAGTTAAGCATTATTGACCAAGAGCATCACCCAGCCCCTCGTATGCTATACGTATAAACTATAAATCAGTTTTTTTTAGATCTTTGTCAACCCCACCAAAAGGGAGGTGAATGAGAGGAAGAAGACTTTCATCAGGCACGTGCTGTTGATCAGGAATAACTAAATCCTAGGCTTCCTCATTCTGTCCCTGCTGCTGCCACAGCAGTGTTTTGCAGATTTTGCTGAAGAGGTGTTATTCTGCTGGGATATTTTGGTCTGTCTTAGCAGGTGCTGTCTAGTAACTGGACTCTCATGGCTTGTCCCCTTCTGTTGCTTTATGTTCCCCCTTCCATTTTCTATCCCAGAACTGTTACCGTTTCTATTTGTTTTTATGCCTATTATATATAGCTCATGCCTTCCTTCTCTTTCCTTTGATTTGAGCAAATTCTCTCAAGTTGTCTTACTACCCTAAGAAGCTACTTCTGTTTTCTGGTTAATCTCAGCATATTGGCCAGCCTGCCAGCTGGCGACTACAAATATAGGTTGACTACTAGAAGCCTGGCTGAAGTATCTGCCTGTGAGCCCAACATGTTCAAAACATTTTCTATGATACACCATGGCTTACTTTTGGAGCTGGCCTTAACTGCATTTAAAATAATCCTAATGGAGAAGAGTGCTTGCAGGTGCCTACTGGGTGGAGACAGCCAGCACAGACAAGTCTCATAGATCACATCTGGTGGGACACAGCAGTCCAGCTTGTTCTGGTGGATGCATCTGCACCTGCTCTCCCAGGACAATGGTTAGCAGACTCTGAACCCACTATCACACCTCCAGGTTTAAATAATGGATTCTATACCTTACTTTGTCATCTTTAATCATTGGCCTCTGAATTGAGACATCAGGAATACCATGGCAGACAAAGCAGCTAATGTTCAATGAAGTCAGATTGCCCATGTGATGTCTGACAGCCTATGTGCTGTATTATGGACTCTGATCTAGATGGCAGATCAGACAACAGCATCCCATGTGGAATTCATATGAAGAAGGTGATCAAAGGTTTTAGTGTGTGAAGAAAGATTTCTGCATGACCCAGTAATTTTCACTCAGCAAATGAAACCACACAGACCCTTTTCTCTGTGTTGGTATGCACCTGGCAGGATTTCTACGAGGGCTTGACCCTGTATAAAGACAAGAAAGATAAACAAGGTGGATTCCCTTCAGCCTTAGCCCTCACTCTATCTTCCACTCCCCACCCCCCCCAAGTTACACATTTCTTATCTCCTTTTCAGTAAAACATTGGGAAACAGGTAAACTATATGATCAAAGACCTGAATTCCAACCCATAACTGCTACTTATTAGCTAATTAACCTAAAGCAAGTAGCTTGAGAGCTGTGTGCTTTAGTCTCCTGTATAAAATGAATACTATCTATTCTATAAAACTGTAATAAGTGGTAAATATGATTATATATACAGTACCCATATAGTCATGCCAGCCTATGGTAGCTATTTCACAAGAATTAGTCCCCTTCATCAATGATCTAATAACCCACACCAATGTTAAGGGGTTAGGATTATCTCCCCAAGATGTTTGCCGCAACACATTTACACTGAGTCTTATACACCTTACATGTGTAAAGATATGCCAACACTCTCATACTGATGGTATATGTTGGGTATCTTGGTCAGAAGTCCTTTAGGTGGTCTGCTCACTGAGTTTCATTGCTTGCTTCCCCCAAAACTTAAGAACACTTTGGACACTGACCACATCCTGCTACATGCCTCAGCACAGTGTCCTCTGTGGTGTCTGTTGCAGGATCACAAGCAGCTTAGTTAGGGAAGAAGTCCCGTAGTACTGAGGGTGAGCACACAGCTCTGCTGTGTTGAACGAGAATGGCAGAGATCATGGAGTGACAACTCTGGAAGGTGGCCTGCAGTGATGTGCTGATTCAAATGGGCTGAGATGTGCTCTGCACCAGACTTGGATGAACTTGACAAAGCTCTAAAATTACAGGACCAGTGATGCTCTTACTGCTCCACTTTGTACGTGGTAATCTGGGACCCAGTGGGATCACAACTCTAGTACATAACACTGAGAACTGGATTCAGGGTTTCAGCCACAGAGCCCTGGGTCTTAGGCAGTTGGTTGGAAGGAAGCTGACACCTGATTCCTCTAGTTGAATTCATACTGAAGGTCCCTGTGGCCCAGAAAAAAAGGGTTGACTTTGATAATGGGGACTCACTGGGTGCAGGCTCCCCAGTTACAAGACCAGGGCAACCAGAGTGAACACTTACTTGGTCTAAAAGCAACATATTTCTTAGTGCACTTCAGTCACTCCTGCTTCTGGCTTTACTGTGGTCACAGCGCTTCTCTACTTACATCAGAGCTGCTGTGGAATTCTCACAGTAAACGCCAAAGAAAATCAATTGAAAAAAAAAACATGACTGTCAATGTGAATTATTCATGAACATTAATATACTTAAGTATATATGAATTTAAATGAGTTTCATTTGAATTTTTTAAACATTGCAGAGGTATAGATAGATATGCAGGTTATATGCAATAAGATTAGGTATATATTTAGAGACTAATAGGCTGGTTAATCATAATAACAGCAATGAACAATGATTGCATAATTACTTCATAACTGAAACTGTTAATACTTATATGAATGATGAGGAAACTTAATGTGTTGTCCCAAAGATCCCATGTTGTTTTTCATCAGAGTTTGTGCCATTAACCCTAAAGTTAAGTTGGCAGATTCTTAGTGCATATATGTTGAATGAACTGAGCAGATATTTAAATAAAATAATAATGATAACATCTAATATTTGTGTAAGAATATGCGTCTTACATGGGCCCATTTAAGAAATACTGTCTGTAGGGAGCTTAGCTTGTCCCCAAGGAGGTCAGAAATGAATTGCAGTAATAAACTGTATAACCATTTGTGAATACAATTAAAAAATCCACAGTACTTAATGTATACATTTCAAGAAGGGCCATCCTGTTGCATGAAAGACAGATATGGGTTATAATAGTTACTTTACATGGTGCTGGGAAAATAACACTTGAAAAGAGCCAAGTAAAGGTAGCAGGATTTATTTTCTTTGTGGATTTTATTTTAGTTGAGAGTACAGCCCATGTTTTCAGGGAGGTTACGGTGTTTGGAGTATGAGGTGGCTGGTCACATTGCACCAGCACTCAGGAAGCAAGGAGATTAATGGCAATGCTCAACTCACTTTCGTTTTCACTTAATCTGGGACCCTAGCCATATTATAATGGTGCTTGTGAATTCAGGGTGTGCCTTCCTACTTCAGTTAATCTTGTCTACAAACTCCCTCACAGACATATTTGGAAGTTTGTTTCTATGGTGATTCTAGAACCCACCAAGCTGATGATCAAGATTCACTATCATATGACTCATAGGTGAGGTGCACCTGACTGAGCCCTGGAGGATTTATGAATACTGAGATGGGGTGGAAGAGATTGAGTACAAGGGTGGGGGAAGAGAACAAGACAAAAGAGAGAGAGAGAGAGGGAAACACGTAAAAAAGGGGGAATAGAGTGAAGGATTTATTCATCTTACCAAATGTCTTAATAAATGTCTGGCTATAGGCATCAGGTAGAATTGTAGGTTTCCAGTAATAAGATGGTGTCTTTCTGATTCTTTCAGCCTTTGCTTCATCATCCTAGGTGACCATACCAGACTTAAGCATCATCCCTGAACTTATGACAAGAATAAGGAACAAAAATACATCAGCAGCAGACATGTTCTTAATAGCCAGGGCTGGCCCATGGTGACTCCCAGTTGCAAAGAAGTCTAGGAAAGAGAATATTGACTTCAAAGATTCCATAGAATTAGAGGAAGTAGAGTAAGAATGGAAGTTGATTGAGCAGTAGGTACACCAGGCAACAATAATGGTGCTAAGACCAAGTCTTCTATGTGAGTCTTCATTTGTGCCCATCACAAGCTAACTAGCCATGCCACATGTATTTACCTCATTCAATAGAATGCTTTCCATAAAAGATCTCAGAAAGCCTTTCTTATGTGCATGTTAGGTGCCTAGGTCCAGTCACTTTCCCAATTCTAATATCTGACAGGGAACAAAAGTTAGCACTTGTACCACGGGGATTAGCTCAAATGTCTATCCACACCCTCTTTAATGGGAGTCACTGTCTCATTTCTGTGGACACTCACTGGTATTACTATTCCACTGGTGAAGGACTTGAATCTCATTGAATTTAAAGTCAACTTCTCTGAAGGTGGCTGAGTTGAATTTCATAGCCCATACTGCTGTCCTCATCTTAGACGCTTCTTTTGGTATTGTGCTTTCTTCAATAGGATGCTAATAGAAAACAAGTCCAGGCTACTCTATTCATGTCAACACTTCTCCTTTACTGTCATCTCTAGCCTACCACTCCTCTCCAGGGCCAGGCCTAAAGCATTGTATAATAAATCTGTAGGGTCCGCAAGGCAATCTCATACATTTCCTTTCATGTTTATGTAAACCTTCATAAAATGTAAGTCATATTATATGGCCTAACTGAAAACCTCCATGACTTCTCACTTTCCAAGGGGTGTTCACATTCCTTAGTCAAATCTTGCCCTCCTGAGTTCCCTATCGACACTCTCATTCCTAGTTATCCTTGTTTCTGACTCTTCCTCTGGCTAAGCCCATTGCACTAAATTTCCTTTTGTCAAAGTATGTATTTGTCTCAGCTCAATTTACCTGGCTCAATGGGACCTTGAAAGGGGAATGTGAGTTTAGTGACTGGTATAAAGAGAAGATATTCCCAGTGGAAGCCACAACATAAATAAAGGCATGAGGGTGGGAAGATGAAGGATTGCTGACAGTCTGTCAATTAGTCAATATGACTATAGAGGCCAAAACATCATATATACCTATAGCTTTCTGGACCAGTCTCAAAGGTGATTCTTTAGTCATGTCATTGTCTAATGATTACGTTGGAAGTATCCACTACTTCTAATCAGAGAAGAAAATCCACAGAAGTGGATGGAAAGTCTTCAGCATCAAACACTTCTGGGTTTGAATTACAGCAGTGAGTGGCCTTGGGCTCATCACTCATTCCACCTTCCAAAATCCCAGTGACCTCATTTGTCAATACTTGATAACTGAGCTGTCTCTTGATGTCACCAAAGGCCTACAGAAGTTCCAAAGAGAAAGGGTAGAAAGATGGGTGTGTTCATATATGCCCAAATCTAATCACTGAAGTCACACATTTTGATGGGGAAGTTGCTTCAGAGAAGTAACCTAAAAATCACCAGGGCAGGACTCCCAAGCTGTCCACAAGGACACTTAAAATTGCAGTTTGTTTCATTCGGCTTCATTTTATGTTGAAACAGAGAGAGAACTTACTAAAACACATTCATGACAAGAAGCCAAACAGCTTATGTGCAGTGTAATGCAGAATTGCTCACCAAGGGTGACTTAATGGGACTAGGAATCTGCAATACAGCCACATGGGTTAAGTGCCAGACTCAGACTGCTGAGCACAAATGGCATGGATTTGGGGCTTAGCCCCAATAGTACTGTTTGTGACCTTGTGCAGGTCACAGCACACTATCTGTTTCTTACCCAGCTCTATAAAATGGGCATGGAAAAAAGATTCTGGCTATAAGCATGAATACATGAGAGTGATTTCTTAAATTACATCTAATTTTAATTATTTTTCCATAAAATCACCTTAAGAGGTGAGGTGGATTATGAATGTTATTAAGTTGGTCCTTCATACAATAGCCAATGTCATAGGAAGGCCCTCAATAAATATTTCTGTCCTCAGGAACTCACATTCTAGTGGGAGAGGCTGACATGTGCATAAATCACTCTAATGCAAGGTAAATAGTGGTAAGTACTGTAGGGAAGGTACAAGCCAAAGGCCCTGGGGACACAGGAGTTGGGAGATTAATTTCTGCCACACAGATCAGAAAAGGTTTCCTGAAGGAGATAGGATTTGGGTAGGTCCTTGAAGTCTTGAGAGAGCTTTGATTTATTCCGTCTTGTCTGTGGCTCTCAAAGCATGTGGCACTTTCTTCTCTCAGCTGACTCTGAGTTCTGAAGGGTAAGGACACTGACTATCATCCCCCATCACCAGCTCTCCAGCAGAAGGTCCAGTAACCATTCATTGTGTCCTAAATGTGGTTTGAATCCAGTTAATAATCCATTTTAAAGAGGAGGGTAAAGAGGAAACATTCTAGGAAAGAAATCAGTAGTGTTTTCTCTTCATCATACTGTGTGTCACATGGCCTAATGTGTCTTACCTTACCTTCCAGCCACACAAACACACAGCACATTACCCAAGAGCAGGAAAATGAATCAGAGACACTGTCACTCACTGTTTAGGAGTAACACAAAAGTGCCAAGCTATCAGTCATAGAATATACTCCAGACCCTTTCAGACCCTGTGCTTGCTGCTTCCTTCTCTGAGTCCATGTGAGCCCTGTTCAGTTGACTCAGTGGGGTCATGTTCTTCTGGTGTCTTCCATCCCCTTTAACTCATAGTCTTTCATGCCCCTCTTCCATAGGGTTCCCCAAGTTTCTAGGGGAGGGATCCACTAGAGACCTCAAATTTAGCTCTCTTTCCACATAATGTCAGTTTGTGGGTCTCTGCACCTGCTCTCATCTGCTTCTGGAAGAAGTCTCTCTAATGATGACTGAACAAGGCACTGATCTATAAGTATAGCAGAATATCAAAATAGCACACACATATATATATGTATATATATGGTCCATATAACATATGTTCATGTATGCACATATATATGAATATATGTGATTCATATAATATATATTCATGTGCATATACACATATAATTTTCTTTTTCAAGTTATTTTTGATACTATCCTAGGTCTCTGGGATATCTAGTCTAGGGTTCCTGGCCATCCAGGCAGTGTCAGGCATAAGTTCCCTCTAGTAGTATGGGCTTCAAGTTAAATCAGACATTGGTTTGCCATTCCCACAAGTTCATAGCCACCATTGCCCCAGCACATCTTGCTGGAAGGGCAGATTGTAGGTCAAGGGTTTTGTGGCTGGATTGATGACCAGGTTTCTCAAACCAAAGAGACTAGAACATATGGGTAAAGGCTCCATGCAGGCAACAGCTCGACCTCTCAATGTTCAACAAGCTGTGTGAATGTTGTTCTCGGCAATGGAGACCCACTGTCAGTTATCCAGGGGTGACACTCTGGGTTGTTTGGGGATCTCTACCAAATACAACACAGCCCACCACTGGAAACCTTGCCTGGCTACAAAAGATAGTCAGTTCAGACTGTGTATACTCTATGACTAGGGGTCCTCACTAGGGATCACCCTCATAGATTCCAGGAAGTTTCCACTGCACTGGATCTCCACACCATACCCCAAATGCCACCTAATTCTAGTCATCTCTCCCTTCAGTATCTCCATTCATCTCTTCACACACACACACACACACACACACACACACACACACCTGTGTACTCCTAAAATCTATTCAATCTATTCAATTCCCTTTCCCAAGTACCCCTAAAATCTATTCAATTCTCCTTCCTAGGGAGATCCATGCACCAACCTCCCAGAGCTCCCCTCTTTACCATACCTACCTGGGTTTGTAACTTGATTATCATTTACTTAACAGCTAGTATCCACTTATAAGTTAATACATACCATATTTGGTTTTCTGGGTCTGGGTTACCTCACTCAGGATGATATTTTTTTCTAGTTGCATGGATTTACCTGAAAATTTCATGATTTTTTTAACAGTTAAGTAATACTCCATTGTGTAAATGTACCAACCACATTTTCTTTATCCAATTTTCAGGTGAAAGACATCTAGGTTGTTTCCAATTTCTGGCTACTATGAAAATCCACATTGAACATAGTTGAGCACGTGTCCTTGTGGTAGGATGGAGAGTCCAGAAATGGTATAGCTGGGTCTTGAAGTAGGTTGATTCACAATTTTCTGAGGAACCACCAAATTTGATTTCCACAGTGATTGTATAAGTTTGCACTTCAACAAGAAATAGAGGAATGTTCCCCTTGCTCCACATCATAGCCAGCATAAACAATCACTTGTGTTTATGATCTTAGCCATTCTGACAGGTGTAAGGTGGAATATCAAAGTAGTTTTGATTTGCACTTCCCTGATGGCTAAGGATGATGAATATGAAGTGCTTCTCAGCCATTTGAAATTCCTCTATTGAGAATTCTCTGTTAGATCTGTACTCCATTTTTAATTGAATTATTTGGTTTATTGATGTCTATTTTCTTTAGTTGTTTATATATTTTGGATATTAGTCCTGTATCAGATATGGAGTTGGTAAAAATCTTTTCCACTTTATAAACTACAGGATTGTTCTATTGATGGTGTCTTTTGCCTTGCCTTCTGTTTCATTAGGTCTCATTAATTGTTGATCTTAATGCTTGTACTATCATTGTCCTGTTTAGGAAGGTGTCTCCTGTACCAATGCATTCAAGGTACTCTCCTATCAGTATCAATGTGCCTGATTTTATGTCAAGGTCTTTGATCTACTTGGCCATGAGTTTTGTATACAGGGTGATAAATTCTGCATTCTTATACATGCAGACAATCAGTTTGACCAGTGCCACTGAGGATGTTTTCTTTTATCCAATTTGTAGTTCTGACTTCTTTATGAAAAATCAGGTGTATGGATTTATGTATGAGTTTTCAATTCAATTTCATTGATCATCATGTTTGTTTTATACCAACACCATTTGGTTTTTATTACTGTAGCTCCATAATACAACGTCAAATCAGGGATGTAGATACCTTCAACAGTTCTTTCCTTGTTCTGGATTTTTTAACTATCGTGATATTTTTGTTTTTCAATATGAAAATTTGAGAATTTTCCTTTCAAGGACTGTAAAAAAAATAGTGTTGGAATTTTGATGTGAATTGCATTGAATCTGTATATTGCTTTTGGTAGGGTGGCCATTTTTACTATGTTAATCCTACCAATACTCCAGATTTGGAGATTGTTCCATCTTCTGATATCTTCTCCAATTTCTTTTTTCAACGACTTGGAGTTTATCATACAGGTCTTTTACTTGCTTGACTAGAATTACTCTAAGATATTTTATACTATTTTAGGATACAGTGAATGGTGTTGTTCCCCTGATTTCTTTTTCAGCTAGTTAGTCATTTGTATTAGGAGGGATACTGAATGTTTTGTTTTGTTTTACTGTTGTTAGCCTTGTATCCATCCCCTTTGCTGAAAGTGTTTATCAGCTGTAGGAGTTCCCTAGTGGAATTTTTAGGGCCACGTATATATACTATCATATCATCCGCAAATAATGACACTTTGATATCTTCCTTTGATCTACTTCAATTGTCTTATTGCTCTGGCTAAAACTTTAAGTTCTACATTTTTTGGATAGATGTAGATAGAGTGGACAATCTTGTCTTGTTCACGAGTTTAATAGAATTGCTTTGAGTTTCCTCCATTTAATTTGATGTTGCTCTTGGGTTATGTTTAGGTATGTTCCTTTTATCTGTAATTTCTAAAAGTTTTATCATGAAAAGGTATCAATATCAAAGAACTTTTTAGTATAGAATAAGATGATCATATATTTTTCTTTCAGTTTATTTATATGGTGGTCTACAAATACTGATTTTTGCATGTTGAACCATCTATGCATCTCTTAGATGAATTCTATTTGATCATGGTGGATGAGCATTTTGATATGTTCTTGGATTTGGTTTGCAAGTATTTTATTGTGTATTTTTGCATCTATGTTCATGAGGGAAACTGGTCTTAATTATTTTTCTTTGTTGAATCTTTGTATAGTTTGGTTATCAGGTTAACTATGGACTCACAAAAATGAATTGGGCAATTTACCATCAGTTTCTATTTTATGGAATAATTTGAGAAATATTGGCATTAACTCTTCTTTGGAAGTCTGGTAGAATTCTGTGATAAAACTATCTAATCCTGTGATTTTTTTTTAGTTAGGAGACTTTTAATGACTGCTTCTGTTTCCTTAGGCATTATAGGACTATTTAAATTGTTAATCTGATCTTGATTTAACTTTGGTAAGTGATACATATTGAGAAAATTATCCATTTTAGATTTTCCAATCTTGTGGGGTACAAGTTTTAATGTACATGCTTATGGTTTTCTTGGTGTTTGTTGTTATATCCCCTTTTCATTTTATGATCCAATCTATTTGGTGTTCTTTATCCTTCTTATCATTTATAAACATCTCCTTTAGATTAGGAAATTTTTTCTTCTATAATTTTGTTGAAAATATTTTCTGGTGCTTTCAGCTGGATTATTCTCTTTCTCTATTCCTATTATTCTTAGGTTTGATCTTTTCATATGGCCGCAGATTTCTGGCAAGGTTTGTGTCAGGAATAGTTTAAGTTTAATGTGTGCTTTGACCAATATATCCATTTCTTATAACAGATCATCAGTAACTGAGAGTCTCTCTTCCATCTCTATTCTGTAGTTCCTGTTAGCATTCCTATATTTTTCATTTCTAGAATTCCATCAGTTTGTGTTTTCTTTATTTCTGGTCTTGAACAGTTTTATTTGTTTCTTTCAACTGTTGTTTCTTTAATTTTGACTTTCTATAGGGGATTGATTCATTTCTTCCAATTGTTTATGGTTACCTCACTTTCTTTGAGGCATTTATTAATTTCCGCTAAATGTTTTCCTTGAATTCTTTAAGGGATTTTTTAATTTCCTCTTTAAGGACCTCTATTATCTTCATATAGTTGATTGTAAGATCTTTTTCTTATGCTTCAGCTATGTTTGAATATTCAGGTACTGATGTGGTGGGATAGTTGGACTGGTGGAGACATATTTCCTTGGCTGTTGTTGATTTTGTTCTTTTCTGGCATTTGGGTTTGGGGTGCATATAGATGTGGGTGATGATTTCAGTGCTTGTCTTTGTTGGGTGTTTTTTTGTTTGTTTGTTTCTGTTCCTCTCTGGATCTTCAGAGACTAGATTGGCTGTATGTTGCCTGTGTGTTTACTCGACTGCTTGGCTGGTGTGTTCATGGAGAGCTCTTGCTCGTGTTGGAGGTTGGGAAAGATGGAGGCTGGGAGTGGTATTGGATCTATGGAATCCACAGGAGGCATAGACAGGGGAGATGAGGGTGGTTGTTGCAGCTGGTGCTCTGTTGCAGACTTAGGGGCAACCCTGAGGATTAGGTTTGGGAGAATTGAGAGTGTGGAGAAGGTCAGAGGGCAGCCTACCTGGTCTTCTGCCAGGCATGGTCTGTAGTTGAGGGGGTGTCTGCCTCAGTTGGGGACTGGAACACAGCAATGATAGTGGGAGAAGGGAGGTTGGGGATGGTCTGTGGGATGCATAGGAGACACGCACAAGTGGGAGAGTAGGCTGCTGCTGGTGTTCTGTTGCAGCACTAGGGGTGACGCTAAGGAGTGGTTCTGAGGTAACAGAGAAAGTGGAGAAGGTCCTTGGGTAGCCTACCTGGGATTATATATGGTTTATTTTAAAGCATTGGCGAACAGGCTTATGGGTGCCAGCATACTCTGAGTCAGAGGGCAGGCTAGGACACTTAAGACTCACACTGGCAGGCACTGCATGATGTCTTGGGCCACAAATCCTTTTTCTCTGGAAGAGTTCAGTCTTTGCTCTTAAGACCTCCAGAGAGTAGAGTGATGTGCACACATGTGAGGGAAGGCAATCCACTTTACCTTGATTATACCTGTTAATACCATCTACAAATGTCTTCTCAGCCAAGTATACACTGGCATTTGGTCAAGCAACTGGAGATGCTATCCCAGCCAAGTTGACAATTAGCAATTGAACAATGTACATAAAGAGGGATTCCAGAAAGATTTTTATATTTAGGCTACTTTTTTCCATACATTTCTGCTTTTCTTAATTAAAAAATGCACTAGAATAACAGAGTTTGATGATGTGTGCATTTATTTAGTGAAAAAATATTTTTCTCATAAAATGACTACTTTAAAAAATTTCATATGAGCATAAAAATTAAGAGAATAGAAAATGCTTGGGCTTGATTTAAACATCAAAATATCTTATCCATATTTAGTTTTGAGAGGGCAGTTCACAAGGAAGTATATCTGACTCTTTTGCTATGTGCTTGGTGAACAGTTTTGGAGAGAGTTCTAGAAGGTGGGTTCTGAGAGATCTCGGTTGTCACTTGAGTGACCCCATGTGTTGCAGATGGGTGCACAGGGCCCAGAGAAAACTCTGACATGCACGACTTACCCTAGTGACAACATCAGGAATAGGTCCACTCTCAATCAAGGGGAGCGTTCATCAGCCTCATTATCCAATCTTGTCACAGAAGGGAGAAGACAAATAAACACAGAGAAAGCCCACATTCGTCAACACGTGGTTGCATGAGCAGCATTCTGGCCAGCTGTGAGCCAGATGTCAGTCCTTTTGGAAGGGCTTCATGAACAGATGAGGGAATTGACAAAGATCGCAGGGCAAGGGAAGAGCCACTGCCCCATGGGGATGGTGTAAAACAGGCTGCTGGGGACACTCTGAGCCAGCTGATGGAGGGGGCAGAGAAAGAAAGTGAGCTGTATGTCCCTGGACAACATCCTGGATGTGATCAGAAGACCAGAGTTGAGAGGCTCAAACCAGGTTTTCAGTCCCCAGTTCACCTTTCTTCAGCTTTGAATTTGCCTCCTCGACTTCACTCCTCTCTATTAAGTGGTAGGGCAGGTCCTAATCATACAAATGTCAGTAAATTGAAAGACCTTGGTCTGCAGGCTGCCTTCATCACTTAGAAACGGTCAGTCTTGGAGCAATGCAGGTAAATTCTCAAGCATCTGCTCACAAAGGGGAATTCAACATCTGCCTCAATTGAAGATGTGACTCCTGTGATATGCCAGACCCAATAATAGTGTCCTAGACTGGAGACCAGCTGTGACTTCTCCCCTCCTTCCTCCTTGCTGGCTTCAATGTGACACCCCAGAGGCCTCAGCTTCCTCCTATCCTGTTCTGACTCCCACTCCTTCTCTAGCAGCTCTCCCCAACTAAATCAGCCTCATTCAATAGTTATTCATCAAGGTACTACTGGCTATCAAGGGCTGTGCTGAGCTTACCCTCCTAGAACCAGCATGTTGCCCCTGAAGCTGCTGCTTCAGCTATAGTCCAGAGGTGGACAGCGACCCTGGAAAAGAACTATCCAAGCTTCACCCTGAAGCCTTGCTGCATTGTTTCCACCCCCAGCGAGGCTCTAGGAACCTTTGGCAATTCTAGATGGTGAAAAAGCTGAGAGCTTTGATAGGGCAGGTGGAGCGGAGGCCCTACAGTGGTTCCCAACATCTGGTGCTGCTGAAATATTGATGATCCCCCCCTCCACTTTGGAACCAAGGCATGACTGCCTTTGTGTGTCTCTTCCTTATAGCAACAGGATCCAAAGAACACTTCCAATGAGATAAAGTTTTATAAGATGTCTTCCCAGGTTCAGGTAATATCTCAAATCCAGTGTCAAAGTCAGTCTGTGGAGTCTGATTAACCCCTGCACACAAAATTTGCCCAGCAGAAGCTGGGGAGGAGACCACTGAGCCTCCCCTGGCAGAGGCTTCACAGAGCAGTGTGGTGCCTGGGAACGAACTGATTATAATCTGGGTGTCTGAAACTGGGGACTCATTGAATGAGTCACAGTCAAGTCTGAGCTCATCCAGGCTTCGTGAGTTTGCAGCATTGCTCATAAAGTCAATGCCCGAGGTACAGGCTAGGAGAAGCTTCCAACAGCCTCCTGTTTAGGAGCTCCTGAACATCCCCATTGCTCAGGCTCACTGTCCAGCAACTTTAGCTTCCCCTTCAAAGTCTGAGGTCCTTGTTCTTATCTCTTCTCTCTATAGTGTTCAGTATATAGTCCCTAGCTGAGCAGGAAGACTAAGTGTCAGATCCAAAGCACAACAGCCCTAAACCTCCAGACCCCAACCCCAAGAAGATGAACAACCCCAAGAAGAGCCCTCTATCGATTCCCCATTGGCCACAACACACCAAGGCCTAGAACCACCCCCAAAATCATGGACTCCAGCATGCTGTAGCCCCCAATTCCTTCTCTATTAGATCTCCCCATCTATTAGAAACGTGTGGATATCACCCAACTCTCTTCCCAGCTATGTCACAGGACATAATCCATGCCAGGCAGACAGAAACTGTCTCTCACAATAACTACCACTGCAGTCATCCATAGCACCCTTTGTTGTTTAAGGGAAGAACTGAGGGCCAAAAGGAATTAGGAGACTTGCCAAGGCCCCACACTATTTGGGTGCAAAATGTAACCCATGACCTTTGCCTTTTCACTTCCTGTCATGACTTCTTCCATGCAAAGTAGTCCCTTGCTCTGAGGTCTTACTAGTCTCTGTCTGGCTTAGCGTTGCTCTGCTTCCTAATAAACTTGGCACCAACTGTTGTTCTAGTTTAGTAGATCACATCCCAAATGCACTTTCCAGAATAGAGCAAAACACTGTCAAGCTAGTCAAGCACCACTCCCCTTTGATCTCCTTTGAGCACAATTATGACGTCTCAATGTGCTTACTCTTGGTGATCCTTCATGAGGGGTCAGTCCTGTCTAAACAAATGGCTTTAACACACAGAAGTCTAAACATCAGAGCTGCCTGGGTAAACCTAGCTCTTTCTGTTGCCTCTATGATTAGAAAGATGGTAAGATACAGAAGAAGGCACGGAGTGTGTTTGAGTCAAACAAGATTAAAGACAGTCACATCTTAGGTGACTGTGTCAGTACACTAGAACCCCTGGGAAAGTTACCTGGCTTTCTTGAGCCTCTGTATGCTCCCCGAAAATATGGATGATGAGCTTCACCTCTCAGTGTTACTGTGCCAATTCCAGGGATGCTCCTGACTCCTCTGGACTAAGCTAGAAATCCATTCTGTAGCTTTTGTCCATTGACTCCATTGTTTTGCCTATCTCTAAAGCGAGGTATATGTATATGTATATGTGTATGTGTGAATATATGTGTGTGTGTCTGTGTGTGTGTGTGCACACGTGCTCAAGTATATAGTCTAGACTCAATGAGAAGGGAACAAATGGCCTCTGCACAAGGCCATGTAGCTTGTGACAAGCTGCATTACAAATCAGACACTGCCTGTTTTCTACCTGCAACCTTCTGCATTCCCTGGTAGAAGTCCTCAACATCTCCACTCTTCAATGAAATCAGTTGAAAAGCATAAACAGATTGTGTTCTTCACAGTGTTGTTCAGGTAAACTATAAAACAGTAGACACTGTCTTACAGTTTATGTTGCTATAACAAAGTGGGTAAAGGTTGGTAGGTTGTAAAGAAAGGAAGTTTATTTAACTCAGGGTTCTGGAGGATTGAGGGCATGGCAGTACTATCTGTTGGGCTCTATCTGTCAGATAGTATCACACTTGTCAAAGTGCATATGAGAGAGAATAAGCAGCATATATGGATGGGCATTTTCCAACTTCCTGAATGATAACCATTTTCATGGGAATTAACCCACCCCATAAAAACATTACTCTCTTCTAAGGGTGAGCTCCACTACATAGTTACCTTCCACTAGACTCCACCTCTCAAAAATGACACTACCACAAGAGCACCACACTGGGAAGGAACCAAACTTCCAGAGAAGTATCTATATCATAGCGGGAACCATGTACCTGGGGAAGGCTATGGTTACCCACAATAATTTCCAAGGAGTATGAAGATTTTGTAAAATATGGTATCCTGACTAAGTAAGTTAGGAAACACTGGACTCAAAACTTCATACAGAACTCCATGCTGTTCATCTGCCCATATGCATTGGGCTATCTGACACTGGAATGTGTGTGCCACAGCTCCCGAAAATATTTGACGTTGAGCAGACATTTTGGAAACCATATGATAAGCCCAGTGTTCGACTGGTAGATGTGGAACTCAGTTTTCACATCAAGGAAGATGAAATACTTAACTTTCTCACTATTTTTTAGCTCAGTGTACAATTCAACAGGAAGATAACAGACCATGGCTCAAACAAAGGGGGTAGGTTAGTACGAACACCTCCAAGATCCTCTTGTCCTCTGACCTCTGCATGTGCTGTGTGGTCACAAACTCTTGCACACACATTCTCTCCCTCCACCACACACACATACACACACACACACACACACACACACACACACACACACACACACACAGAGACACACACACGCGCGCGCACATTTTAAAAAAATCTTGAGCCAGATCATGATGTCATCAAATGAAAGTACTGTAAGACTCAAAGAGCCCAAGAGCTTAGAGATGATACCTCTGGGACTTCAAAAGAGCTATGAGGCAGCAGACATGAAATAGCTGGCTTTTATTTGTTTAAAAAATATGTAAACGGCAGGAGACAAGAAAGATAGAACTTAGCGTTATGGCTTGTGATGCAGACTTGGTCCCAGCCATATGTGCAGTCTGCAGCCTTCTGAACATGAGCAAATAGACTCTGCATTTGTGTGGGAGAAGACTCCTCAAGAAGCCATTTCCTGCAGGAGCAAAGTAGCTGGGCAGTACAGGCCCTGTCACAGCTCTGTGCTTTCATACATGTTGGCTATTCACCGCTGTTAGCTTTCTGTGCTTAAGAATAGACACCTGAGAGTATGAACTTGTAAAAAGAAGAGGCAAATGTTTATTCTGGCCCATGACATTGAAACATTTATCTTGCATTCCATGGTCAGCAGAGCCCTTTGCCTTTGGGCCTGTGGTGATGGCAGCAAGTGATGGCAAGAGATATGGAGAAAATATAAATGTCACTCATCTCATAGCCAGGAAGCACAGGCAGAAGGGACTAGTATCCCACTAGCCCATTCAAGGGCATGCCACCAGTGATTCAGAGTCCTTCATTAGGCCATGTCTGTTAATAATTTCCCTACCACCTAGCATGGGCAATCTGGAGACAAGCCTCCCCACATGTCAGTCTTTAGGATATGTTTATGGTTTGAGCCATTGCTGTTCTCATTCAAAAGCTGTGAGGCTTCGGTCTTGAATCTTGTTTCAAGTGTGATTTCTCCAGAATCAGCCTCCATTCTAAAACAGGTTGTAATCTACATCTCTTGTATTTTCTTTATCCTCTGGCTCTACCATCACCTCCAAATAAACTGTACATAAAAGAGCAAAGCAGAATTGAATGAGAAGTCCAGAAGACTGTGTGGAGAATTTATGCAACACAGTCATCCCCCTCAAAAGGCTTTCTTGACATTTCTTATCTCTCCAAGACAGGCCCTGGTTATGTTGTGTTTTCACTGAAACACCCCACCATTTACAAAGTAGGAAGCCTAGCTTGCTCCTGTTTTTTATTGTCAGATTAAAGTCAGGGCTCGAGGATGCAGGCAAGTGGACAGATCTCAGTCATTGACCTTGTTATCACAGAGATGGTTCAAATCCTGGCTTTACATCATCCCAGTGGAGGAATCTTGCTCAAGTCACTTTGCTTTTGCTAGACCCAATCTCCTTTTGAAGAAGATGAAACTAACAACCCAATTTGTCTGGTCATTTTGTGAACAGGATCAAAGAAATAGGAGGCAGGAAGCCTGCCACATGGCAAAGGGAAGGCGCTTGGTGACTGGCAGTGACAGTGATACAGAGAGGAACTGAGAAGTGTCTGAACCCAGATGGTGGCTGTTACAATGGGAAGGGGAGGGACAGGTGCATGAGCCAGTATGTTTCAACATAGACTGGGGCTGCTCTTGAGTGAAAGCAAGTGATGACAGGTCTCTGTTAAAGAGATTAAGTGCTTGGCCTTGCATGAAGCTCTGAGTGCCACTCAAGATGCAGCCTGACAGCTGAGCATCAGGGACTGCTGTGGAAATAAGCCAGGTGTCTCCCAGGGCCTCTGGGGGAGAGGGTGCATAAAGGACTGAATTAATTAATTAAAATAATAGCTAGAGATCTGCCTGATGTTCATTCAGATAAATGACAAGGCCACCAACCTGGCAAAGATGGAGAGGATACTTTCCTAAGTGACGCTTGACTGTAAGTTGTAAAACTTCTTTGGTGATCTGATGGTTGGTCCTGTTTTATTTGTGTGTACACAAGGTTCATATTGTAGAATAACTGCCGAAGCATGAAGTTGACATGTATTGCCCTAATTTTCAGCCTGGTCACAGTGACTAAGAACAGCATATTGCCATACTTAACTACTCCAGGAAGCGGAACAAGAGCCTGAAGCTCCTGAATGCTGGCGAGTGCTTTGTAGTGGAAAAACTTGGCCTTCAACATTAGACAAGAAAAGATCCAGCATCTGAGTTAAATCCTCAAAAGGATGAATTTGTCTGTGTTATTTTGTCTGTTTGGTTCTTGATTTTCCTCTCTGTGTAGTGGGTATGGGCAAACTACCTCTCTGGATTTTTCTGAGGAATCATGAAGATAGCTTAAGGAAAAGGAATAGCTGTTCCATAGGTGCCGCTCCAGTTCATGCTAGCTTGCCTTTCTTAGGCACGAGATGTAGAGTGCTGACATCACTGTGAGACTTTGTATTAGATAGACAAGGAAAAAAAGAGAAGACAGCTCACAACTCTACATGTGGCTTCATATGCTTGTGCTCCGCTTTTGAGAACTCAACACTGAAGTCAGTCAGCATCAGCTCTTTGGCAAACAGCGTTACAAGACTGTGGCATGACAGGGGAAGGAGAATGAAGATGTGGGAATGGAAGACAAGAGGAGAGGGAAGGGATAAGTCTAAGGAAAACAGTGAGTCTTGAAGGCTCTAAGAACCGAGGAATATTTCTATGCAACATGGCTATGAGACCAGGAGAGCGTCTGGGACACACAGAGAAGGAAATCTCAGAGGTGCTACTGTGTGCTAATGAGCTGCAGTCTGAGAAAATCCCCTGTCTCTCAGGAAGGATGCTGGAGGAACTGTGCTTGGTTCCTAAGAAGTATCTCAAATGGTGAATTTGACTGGTAGGGAAGGCTTTTTTGTTTGTTGTTTTTCATGGTAAGTGGAAGAGAAAGATTCAGAGGTGTTGTTTAGTCTGCCACCATCTTGGTATCCACCACTAAGAAAGACAGGAGACAATCAGATGAGGCCAGAAAGACCCTTGTTTGCTTACTAGCGAGCCATACACAGTAACCAGACAGTTGTTCTTATGCTCTAAGCATGCTTATCTCCTATACTATTGTGACAGAGAAATATCTTACCTTAATGTTTTGATTATCATCTTTAAGAGGAGGAACAGTCTTCACTCCTTATTGTCATGCAGGTGGCCATGGAGGCCTGAAACTCATATGAGACAGAAGACAGCAGAAAGAGCAGAGGCCTTGACCAAACAACTACAAAACTCTGGTCCTCTGTTTGCTCAACTGAAAACCAAGAGAACATTGGCAGGAGTTTGATGATGGCTCTCTGGCAGGAGAGCATGTTGTAAAAGCTAATTCAAATGTGAGAAAGTATGAATCACCAGCATGGTGTAGTCAAAACACCAGGCAAAATGTATCGAGTGACTGCTCTGCACAAGAAATTGATCAAACTCCTTTATCTTTTTACACTCTTTCTACCTTGAGTCTGGGGAAGCAGGTGCTGTTATTCCTCTCATTTCACAGATGGGAAAATTGTCATACATCACCTGTGCTGTGGTGACAGAAACAGCATCGGAACCCAGGTCAGCTGAGTTTGCTACTGAGCTGAGCAGACTTGGTTGGTCATTGAAGAATCCTCGCTTCTCTCTTTTGCATTGACAAATTTCTGTAACCAGGTCAGCCTCAGTATCCTCATTTAAAAAGCTATGCTAGTTCCTCCTTCAAAATTATTCCAGATAACATGGTATGCCACCGTGGACAGCAGATTTTATAATTAATTTACTTAGTATTGCAGTCTCCCTTTCCAAACCCCAAGAAGGAGATGCCAGCTAAGTTTCTCTCAGGCTTGGCTTAGTAGGAGTAGATAGCAGTGTGGGAAGATATGTTTTAAAAAAAAGTGAAAGAAGGGCTGAGAAGATGGAGTAAAGACAGTCACGTGTTTGCCAGGCAAGCAGAAGGACTTGTGTTCAATCAGCAACACAGATGTATAAAAGCCAGGTGCCTGTATCCCAAGCTCTGGGGAGGCAGAGGCAGAAGAGTCCTTGGGACTCGCTGGACAGCCAGTGTAGCCAAATAAGCAAGCCTTGGACTTTGTGTGCCACAGTCTTTACAAATGAGATGGAGAGCATAGAAGACATGCTTCATATGCACACATCTAGCCTCCATGTGCACACATATTCAAAATGAACCTGCACACATGTGTACACACACGTGAGTGAACAAAATGTCTGTAGTTCTTGACAAGGCCTAAAATGATATAACCAGGTAATGACAAATAGCAATAGCAATGGAGACACTATGACAAAGAAGCCAATGAGGTAGTATTCCAGAGCAATTGGATAAAGGAAAACCAACAATAGTGCTTTCTGCTTTCTAACAAAGGCTGAAGGATCTTTGCATGAATGAATGCCTCTGGGAACTCTGGGAAGAGTATACTTAAGGTAATTAGGGAGATGACAGTAGTGCAGATGGATGCCTCTGAGAACTCTGAGAAGGTTTTACTTGAGGTAAATATAGGGATGACATGGGTATTTCTTTTGCCCAAAAGCAAGTATCCCATGCACATACACCTAATAAGTGTGAGGAGAACTTGCTAGGTCCTCAGCAACCTGCTTCTTCCCTCTTCGCCCCTTGTGGTGGGTGGTATTTGGGGAAGGAAGAAAGATGGGTACTTGTCTTTTTGTTGAGAAAAAAAATGTATGTCACAGAGATGGGCTGGAATCAACACTTGAGCTTCTCTTTTCCCACAAAAAAAGATTTTAATTTTAGCATGAAAATTTGATGAGCAAATATGCAGCCCTGCCTGGGTCGATATGTACATTTCAAATGCATTTACTGTCATTACTGAGAGAATCTCCAGTCCGTGGACCATTAAGACAAAGCACTGAGGAAATTAGCTAGATCATGCCTAAGGTAACCATTCTGTGGGCATTGTGGGGAAGAGATGTGCTTCCTGCAAGTGGTGGTTGGTAAAGGGATGTTTCTGGAAAATGGCCTTGCTAGGATGGACAACAGCCTATCAGAACAGATACTGAGGAAAAGATAGGGGAGAAGTAAGTATAGTTATCAAAATGTGTGTAAATATAGCCTCAGGCTCCATTCTGTGTCCCCAACCAGCTTTCTGACTTATTTGTTGAAGTATTAATTGTATCTATATGTGGACTATTTCATACTTAGTATAAAATGTTCATAATAAGACTGAATTACATACATACATGTAAACTCAGCATCAATCTCTTTTGTGTCACCAACCAGCTGTGTGACTGATTTATTGATATATTAATTGTGTCCCCACTATATGTTCTCAATGTTCCATGCATGAACTAAACCCATCTCCCCCTGGGGGAGGGACTTGTTAAATACAGGTGATGTAAAATTGTTCTGGATGAATATATCTCCCCAAAATACACATGAAGTCCTAGCCTTCCAAGAGGCAGGATAAAAAGATAGGGCCTAAAGGCATCATTTGGGTAAAATGAGAACAGGAGGGTTGGGCATTTGTTATAGGACTAGTACCCATTTAAAACTAGCTACAAGCAAGTTTCACTCTCATACTCAATCTTGGCTATACAAAGAAGCACAAGAAGATGGCTGCCTGTGAGTCAGCAAGCAATAGGTCTCTCACTGGAGCATAATTCTACCAAAACCCTGAGCCCAGCCGCACAGCTTCCAGAACTGTGTGCAAAGAAACCTCTGTTGTTTAATTCACACAGTGTATGTCCTTTGCCGTAGAAGACCAAACTAAGATACAGATTACTAGTAAATATGATGCTGCCCAGTAGGAAGTCCTGCTTTACAATTGAAGGAGAGGGATAAACAAAGTGCTGGATGTGTGCTGTAGGCAAGAAGAGGCTGTGACTTTAAGTATACCCACCAGGACAGACCCCCACCTGACTCTCTGAGACAAGTCACTGGTTAGCCCCGATACAGAAGACATAGGCACAAATGTTTGCAGTTGTTTTTCAACTGTCATCAAAGGAAGCTAACGTCCAGCTTCACTTGTCACTAGATGACATCAGGCTAGTGCCTTGCACATTTTGCTGTGCCCTGAGATTACCTGGAGGGCCTTTTAAGTACATGTGGTATAGTTGCTTCATGATGGATGAATACAGTAGGTCCAGGGTCCGCTTGGGAGCCTGCTTTTCTCATGAGTTCCCTGCTGCCACTGCTTCCGCTGTCACAGCTCCTAAACTAGGATCTCACTTAAAGACTACTGCACTGGGTAATAGACCGCTCACTGCCTTAGTTCCTCGGCTATAAACTGGGAATGATAATTCCTACCTCATAGGGTAGCCATTAGTATTTTCTCCCTCCCCCAGTTTTCAGTACGTGATAGTTGCTGTCACCGTTTAAGTTTTACCAGCAAAAAAACATAGTGTATCAAGATCTCGGAACTATGAGTCCCTTCTTTAGGAGAGAATGATCTGGGTTAAGGAAACAGGTCAGTAGAGGTGGCCCCAGTCTGTTCAGGAGATGGGGCCACCAGGGGTTTGCTAAAGATGACAACAAGATGAGTAGAAATGGTTATCTTGGCATCAGCTTAATGAAAACTGGGCAGGTGAGGGAGCTTGATGGGATGTTGAGCAGAAGGAAGGGATGAGGAGAAGGTGGGGATGTGGCTGAAAGAGAGGGTGTCTATCCAGTCACTGCATGCATCTGATGGATGCAAATGTGTACGGAGATAGGAAGAACTGCCCTGAGGTAACAGCATGACTTGTTTTTAACCTGGAGCCGTGAGAGACCGATGAAGGATTTATTCAGGAAATCGTGGGACTGCATCAGACTCCTTTGGGGATTAATTGCTTGAAATGGCATAGAAAAAGCACTGAGATGGAATTGCTGTGTCTGGAAGCTGGGAGACAAATGTCACAGACTTTGATGGGAAGGATTGGGAAGGTTTGTAAAGAGCCTGTCTGGGAGAAAGTCAGGCTTGAAATCCATCCCACAGGCTGATTAAGACATTGCTCTGGCATGAGGCTGGATTTCACCAGGAGAAAGCTGGCTTTCTGATAAATGTGTGGCATACACGCTTGAGGACCTGACTTTAGACTCCTAATACCCATGTAAAAGCCAGGCATGCTGGTATGAACCTAGAACTCTAGCACAAAGCATCAGACACAAGTGGATCTAGAGATCACCCGCCATTCGGTCTAGCCAACTGATGCTCTCTGGGGCAGTGAGAGACCCTGTCCAAACCGCAAAATGGACAGAGAGAGGGACAAAGATGCCCAGCATCAACCTCTGGCCTCTACATGCATGGTCACACAAGTGCACGTTCACCCTCACCATCTTAGATCATTCTTGAAAACTCAGCAAGATAAAATTCATCCTATGCTGTGGAACGAGGTACAAACTTCACAAGCCTATGATTCACCCACATGCTGGTTTCTCCCTTTCTTGGGATACATTAGACCATTTTCGCCTCCTTGAAATTGCTCTTTATACCTTCTTGGATAATGCTCCATATTATTTATTCCTGTGATCTTATACATAGACCCTTTACCACTTTGTCCGGGGAACTTTCTCAAATTCTTGCTGACCCAGTGAGTTGTCTCCTTCTCTGGATTTTTTTTCTCAGAAACTCATTCATCTCTGCTACATTTGATGTGTTCTGTCTTAATGATCATGTCCATTGTCTCTAAATCACTCTAGCCCATGGCTAAAAGTGAGCTTGCCTGTAGAGCAGATATCTGGATAAGTGGGGGAAGGAAGGAAGAAGGTGTGTAAAGGAATGAAGATTTTTTTCTTTGTGGTCAAAAAGAAGCTCTGTGCTGATGGACTTCATGTCATGAATGTTTGCTAGAATTTCCAGGTGTCCTAAGCCTCAGGCTTAGTCACCACGCACTACAAATAATGTTCACACCTTCATCGGCTCTTCTCCCCAGTTCTTGGTCCCCACCCTGTTCTCCTTGGCCCTGGGCCAGCTTTGCTATGTTTTTCTGGGAGCTCCACCTGGCTCCAGAATACAGTGAGACATACCTCATTACCTGCTAAAACACAGTGCAAATGCTCTGGGCCAAAACAAACACATCCTTCCACCACTGAAGCAGGACTAAGGGAAAGTCAGGGAAAAGAGGTTGCTGGATGTTGGCCGCCAAGGCTGTGGGCATTTTTTTTCTTTGCCTCCAAAGTCCTTCAGAAGGAATTTATTAACTTAACAGTACACTAACCACACAAGAAGCAGGTTCTTTGCAAAGCCATGCAACTTAAGAGTTCTAAAATATAAGGTCTTCCAAACGATGCTCATTTGACAGCTAGACCAGAATTTGTGGCATCAAAAAAGACTGATATTTGCATAGACTTTTAGAAGTCAGTACTAAGATTGGACCAGAGCTGACGTGTATTCATTTGTCTGTTCACTTTCAATAAAAACTCAGTGGTCCCTAGGAGACCCTGAAACATAGACACAAACGCATTGTGGAAGCCACAGTCTGCACTCACCATCATTAGCGTTAAGTGCACTCAGGATTCCTAATACTAGAACAGTAATAGAAGGCACCCAGTGAATGACCTGAATGAATAAGTAAACAAATAAACAGTAAGTAACCAAATGAAATATGCACATCTTTCTGCAGCATTACTGCTCTTGGATAAAATACTTTTATCGTCCTCGTTTACCCACCCAATAAATTTTTATGTAACATGTTTTGACCTCTTTACTCCTACAGGATTTGGAGACCCTTTTCTCTTTTATTCCCACTCTTCTAGTACCCTTCCTGTGGTTCAGCTACCTTCTTCTAGGGCATATGTCTCTGAATGTGTATGTTTCTCCATCAGTTATGCCTCATTTGCAAGGAGGGTTGATCTCCATCATTTGAGTGTTTCTAGCTTCTTGAAGGTATGTGGCCTAGTGTAGGCATTGAGAAAATGTAGTTATGTTTGGATCTTCTAGCCTCTCTAGAAGGACAGAGGTGGGGTTTTATTGTAAATCCTGTCATGTGAATGAAAAGCCAAGATGTGATCTCTTCAGTTGCCTTTCTGCTTGCTCACTCAGGAAGAAAGCTAGAAGTGGTACGTGGGTGTGAGAAGTTCTCTAGAGTGTTCTACACCTCTCCTGTCTGCTCCAGCCTGGCACTTGGACTCACAGAACACAGCCCTTGTTATAGAGGTTGCTGGTAGACCTGAGAACTTGGTCCCAGGTCACTGTGGAGAGGAAAGAAGGCACTCTATATATGACAGAGACAGGTTATTTACCATCTTCTTGGTGGTAGCGTAACAAGAACTGAGTGGAAGAACCTCAAGGAGCTAAAGGGAAGACAAAGATATTGCAGGAGGCCAAGTACAAGATACACTAAGGGCAAAGACAAATGTGCCTCTTCTCCAGGTACAATACATGCTATTCTAATAAGAAAAGGCCTGTGCTTCTTTTCTTTGTCTTACAACAACTATTGGATGCTATTTCATAAATATGCAGATTTCAAACTCCTCTTAAAATTGTGACATTGTGAGGGATGGAGGTGTAGATCATTGGGTAAGTGCATTTCTGCTTTTAGAAAGGACCCTGCTTCAGTTCTCAGCACCCACATTTGCTGGCTTACAGTACCTGTAACTCCACTTCCAAGGAATGCCATGCTCTAGTTTGGCCTCTGTGAACACTGGATGCACATGGTGTGTATACATGCATATAAGAAGGCACATATACATAAGTACACAAATACGCATACACATTAAATAAATGAACAAATATTTTTATCCGAAATTGGTACAACCTAGGTGAGTACCTTTGAAGCTAGAAGACCCTGCTATCTTTTGTCCCAATGGGACTGTGCTCTCTAGTTTGCCCAAGTCCTTACCATTCCAGCTGTTCTGTATGCCTCTCTGGCTCTCTTCATCATGAGCACTGCCAACTTGGTTCCTGTCAGCTTCTGATTCCCAGTGAGTGTTTGAACCAGAAAGAAGGTAAGGCTAGAAACAATGAGTTTTGCTATTATCCAAGGCACAGGTCAAGCACTATGACATCCCTGGACTATCACATCATCACTCCTGTTTCAAGACTGATCATACTAAGACTCATGCAAGATGGGTGTCATGACCATGACAGCAAGCAACTAGGTGGAGCGCAGACTGATTTGGCCCCAAACTCTCTGTCCTCTCAGGACTATACCAAGCACCCAAAAGCACTTAATGCTCCCTCCCTCTTCCATCTTTGGTTTTGCATTGAATCTGAACATGGATGCTGACCCTGAAGGTCTAATTCATTTGCATATTAATTGAATGTGGTCTGAGAAAAGGGTCATCAGTTCCAGTGCACAATCGAAAGTCACATTTTTCAAAAACCCCAGATAAGCCAATGTGTCATTTGCTGGTTCTTGACTAAAGGAAGGAGAAAGAGAAGTAATTAAGTTGCCTGGGTGTTTGGACTTCAGTGTTCAGACCACTAATTGTCAAAGGCAGCAAACCGGTCATGGAGGACAGGAGTTCTGTTTTGCTACATCAGAAGCCACAGTTGGTTGCAAGCATGACAAGAGAAGTTATAACTAGGAAGAAGGATGCATATAATTAAATGTCAAAATGTATTTTGAAGAATAGGTTTTAACTCCTCAAATCTCCCAGAAGGATCAAACAGAGAAACTCTTTAATAAACCTGGTTCCTCCTGTCATAGAGAACTGAGGAGGCAGACAGTCCCACCCTAGGCAGCTCACATGTTTCCTTCCAATCAGGCAAGAGTTCCTGTAGCAAGCATACAGAAATCTTGGCATGTCTCAGGAACTTCAGTATGTTTACTTTCTCCATCAGATATGCAGTCACATCAAAGCAGGGCTTCTAACGCTTTGACCACTGAAGACAAGTTTTCACCCAGGACATTTCTGTATTATGGTACAGAGATGTAGAAATGCATATACAAATCAAGCATTTACTAAGGATAAGTCATAATGAATTTTATTTGAAATAACTATTTGCTATGCAAAGGACTTTACCATTTGTTAAGATGAAAGCAAATTTCCATACTAATGAGATAGATGGTTGTGCTTGTTGATTTATACATAAAGATATGATCTTGGTTGAATATTTGATGCTTCAAAACACAAACCATCTCCAAAGTTTTGCAGGGCTGATCAATATTTTGGTTTATAATCATCAATACTGTAAGTTTTGCTTTGCATAAATAAGTAGTACAAGATATTGAAGAACATCTGGGTCATTCAGTAATTGTTGGAATTTCTGTGCCAATCACAAGTTAAACTCATGTACCGATTTTTTAAATGACACCAAAGTCATCAATTCAAACAGTAAACTTTAAATTGAACATGTTAACACAACACAATCCAAAAATGTACTGATTTAATACTTAAAGCCTAAGGACTGACATTAGGAAAATATTAAAAGGTTTTGTTCTCATAATGAAAGCATCATGTTTCTAGGTGGGCAGGAAACTGAATATGTGGTACAAATGCTGCCAGTCACAATGTACAGTAGTTGTCTCCAAGGGGACTTGTTTCCCACCATGTTCCTGGTGTTACACAGCAGAACCACATGTACAGTGAATAAAACAAGCTGTGTGTTCAGAACCTAGAAAAGTCACACAGTTCAACATGGACCAGCATTGTCAGGAATATCTCAGATTCACCACACCTTCCATTTTTGATTAATTATTCATCATTATGAGTTCATAAAACTTTACTGTCTTTATTATTTAATTTAGAGGGTGAGCTTTAACATATGACATACTCCCATTTCAAAAATGAGAAACTTGAGTTTCAAAGATATTTAACTAATATTCCCTTTCCATTATCTGGCCTCAATCCTCTGCCATAACCAACTGCTAGCTGCTATTGTCACAGATCCAATAAATCATCAATGGAGCAAAATGGTATTAAGACACCAAATTCTGGATGTTGATAACATAGGTTCAGGGCCACATGTGCAGAAGCAGAAGCCCTCTGAGACCTCCTCCCCGGATTCTCAAGGAAGCAAAGTAAAATATGTGTATGTGAGCAACTTGTATATCCTGAAAACCCCCAAAGTCTAGTGTTAAACTCTCATTATGTATATGTGAATACACATATCAATATATTATATACCTTAAATATATAGTATTTAAATGAAAGAAGGACCAAGAAAGGGCTGGGAACTCAGGGGAGGTTTATCTATTACATGTCTATATTTGTGGCTAGTACTAAGGCATAGAAACAGAAACAAGGCAGAGTTCCAGTGACATCTAGAAAAATTTACCCCTTATGGTCACAAATGCAGAATTGTCCTTGTTCTTGCCCAGATTAGTCAAAGTGAACAAGCTGAGTCACAGATCAGAGCCAAGTACCACTGGAGGAAACAAGGTATCATTTAAACCAAGTGAAGTTTTTTTAAGAGTCACTGTCATCAAAATTACCGGAGCCATTTGATTTTTTTAAATACTTATGGAGGAAAAGATGGGGGAATCACTGTTGAGTTATTCTCCAGATATACTAGACTAGAATTTGCTAAAGTAGAGTCAATGGCTAGGGGGTGGAGGATGGGGGAGTGGATGTGATGTATCTTTCCTATGACATTCTTGGAGTCTGGATTGCATACCAATTCTTTGCTGCCTTACTGAGTAGGGAATGATCAGGAAGGGTTTTTCATAGGAGCACACAAGGATTAGCCTAGATTCAAGTCCTGTATAACTCATCCACTCTTAGCTGTTCCCTAGATAGAACCCTAGAGGTACTGAGGCTGCAACATTCTTACAAGATCGACAGACACACAATTAATAGGAGGAGTCATGTGTGTGTGTGTGTGTGTGTGTGTGTGTGTGTGTGTGTGTGTGTGTGTGTGCTTGAGGAGGGATCCCAGCAAGTGCCTAGTCTAGTGGTTGGCACACACAAATCTCCAGAGATTATTAGGTGTTTCTGGTGACAGATTTAAAGGAGAGAGCTCTCCAGGCACTCACAGTAGACACAGGAGGCCAGTGAGCAGAGTCTCAGATTCCCTATTCTAAAGATGCACAGGAAAGGACTAAGGCTGAGAAGTGGAGTGAGGACACAATGCAAATACCCAGGCTGCTTTCCCAGTCCCTGCTCCTAGCCAGTGCAATTTCACTCCCCCTGCAAAAATAATTGCCAGTGTCTATAGTGGACACATGGCATCCTCCAGCCTCCTCTCAGATTTGGTCTGGGTGAGATTTATATAGCAGGATGTGTGCTATACATGGTGAGGGGGTAAGGGAAGGACTGGCCGTGTTTAGGAACCGTTCTCCCTCATGGACCTTAGCCTGGACTTGGCTCCACATGTTAAGTGGCATGCTGACACCACTTGGCATAGGCAGATGAAGGGTCAGATACAATAAAATGCTTGGAGGCTTTTAGAAAAAACACTTATCATGACTTTATTGACAATCTGGTTAATAGCTCTCCTGGTCTGGCTTGATCCTGCTGGGATCTGCAGCTTGCAGTGGGCATCCTTTTCTCTCCTTCTCTTGTGTCCCCAAGGTACTTGGTGTGCACCTCCTTCCTAGTGCTTTTCAGCTGTGTTTCCACTGGGAGAGACATCCTGCTTTATCTGCAAGGTTGCTTCAAGGACATCAGGTAGCTCTTCCCACCTGCATGTCTTTCTTATTCAGTGCATATGTTAGCAGTCACAGATGACCCCTGACCTGCAAGAATTTCCTAGGGGCATGCTGTGGTCTACAGTCTTCTAGTGCTGCTGGTCCTCATCAGCCACAGGAACACGTGGTCGCTGCATTCGAGATGGGCTTTGGATTGGTGATTCTGCCCCCACTGTGGCTCCTGTAAGTGTCCTGAGTGGATTTAAGCGAGGCAAGGCTCAGCTGCAGTGCTCAGTAGGGTAGATGTGTTGAATTCATTTTCAGTGTCTCATATTGTCATCTCAGCGTGTGTTTATCAGGGCACAACTCTCACAGGTAGAGGCGCATTTGTAATATTCCTGAATAATTAACATAGTGATGACTTTATACTTTGAAAAATGTATCCATAGTTATTTTGGTTATTCTCATTTTTTCCTTCCTATATTTTTATTTAAATTTTTCATACAGTGTATTTTGATCATAGGATTTCTCTTACCCCAATCCCTCCAAGATCCTCCCTATCTGATGATATTATCTGTCTGTCTGTCTGTCTATCTATCTCAAAGCACAAAAAAAAAACTAAAAAAAGTACCAAAACACAACACACTGAGTCAGTTTTTTGTTAACAATCTACTCTCGGGCACCCTGCCTGGCTTCGTATACCCAGGGACACTTCACAGGAGAAAACAGATTCCCCTTTCCCAGAAGGTTTTAAGTGCAAATAGCTTCTTGATCAGGGGTGGACCCTGTGTCAGCTTCTCAGCATTGGCATTGTGTGGTTTGACCCTGTGCGGTCCTGTGCATGCTACCTCAGCCTCTGTGAGTTCATGTACACATCTGCCCTGCCCTCTGATTCTCCATATTCCTAAAAGAATATTCCAAACTTTCAAAACTATGAAAAAAGTAGAGAGACCTCTGCTTTGAGAATAAAAATAAAGAGACATCTTAGAAATATCTATGAAATTGCTTCCGGGTTCTATTACTGTTCACATTTACTCTTTTTCTGGGAGAGGAGTGTATCCCCACCTATTACCGAGGGCAGACTTTTCCATGCGATTTATTTGACCTAGGAAATGCTACTGGAAATAAACATGCCCCATCTAAGTAGGAGCACTGGAATTCAGTGTGTGATTCATCCTGCTCTGTTTTCTTTCCACTCAGAGACCTGGTTGGTGAGCCAAGCTGTAGCTCACATGGAAAGAGTGAGAGAATGCAGGAAAAAAATCTCTTTATATAGTAAGACACTAAGATAGACACTGGGGCCATTTGTTACTGCAACACAACAGACCCTGGTTTGGACAGATACAAAATAAAATACTAAGTTATTCAAATACCCAGGAAACTGCTGAGCCAAAGGTCTGAAGGCAGATGGGATCTAAGTGTCCCGTGGAATAAGATCTTTCAGAGTGAAATAGAGTGACTTAACTAAATTGCATATGGCCAAGAATGCACAGTCAAGAAGTTTTGACCTTATCACACACTCAGAAGCCATAAAACCCTTTGAGCAGAGGAGTTACAGGATAAGGAGCCCCGCCTCTAAGCCAGATGATGACCTTGCAATTGATCCACTCACCATAAGGGCTGGGGAGGCTGCAAACTATGGAGAGTAGAAACATCGTTGGCTTTGAAATTCCTGGCAGGGTTGCTCACATAAACCCATAGCAACAATGCCCAGCTTAAAACCTCAGCCCAGAGATATTTATGTGCATGCCCACAGTAGTATAATTACTCTGTATCAAGTACCATGTATCAAAATACCCTTCAAGATTATAGCAGGTTTAATTAAATGCACAGTGAAATCCACTTAAGATGAGGTAATTGGGTAGAACCTGATTTTCCTTCCCGCTGCATCTGACAGACACGAGGACATCCAATGGGACAGAAAGCACACAGAGATGATGAAGAGGAAGGGGTCAGAAGCTGCTGCGTTAGGAGCCACGTCAGGACTGATACATCCCAGAGGCGAATGTGTGGGGGCTGTGAGGGACAGAGAACAAGCCCAATGACATCAGTCCTCTCCTGTCCTTGTTAGGACATTCTTCCATTTTGTCTACTGCCTGGACTCAATCACACAGTGTGTTTCACCTGAATGACTGAAATTGCCTCCCAGCCAGCAGCCAGATGAGCCTTTTAGGGCCTAAATCAGATCGTGTCAACCCTCTACACATGATGTTACAGGACTCCCAACTTCTTCAAATAAAACCCAGCCAAAGTCTTGACTATGCCTCACAAAGCTCTATATTGTTTTCTCAAACCCAAAGGAAGCTTTACACCCAGGCATGAATGGCCTGATGAATGAACACTCTCTGGTCCCAGGCAAGCAGTAGCGTTCAAAGCCAGATTGCCCCAAGCTGGGATGATGCAGGAAGGGTAACTGGGCTGGAAGTCTCTGGAAAGGCACATAGGCTCTGTTATTTGAGATCAGCCTGACTCCCAAGAAGTAAGAAAGATGTGACAAGCACTGAACGACTACTAAGATGAAACACCTACTGTGGTGTGTCAGTTTACATGGTCATCAGTTTGATTTTAAGTTTATCCATTTTAATAAGGAATATTCATTATGTGTTTTATAAAACTTTATTGTTTTAGTTTATTCACCAGTAATATGGAATACCTGTGACACATTTAGGAATCGCACAGATGTCCAGGTTAGTTTCATTACAGTTCTGGTCCAAGAATTCCGAACCTACCTACCTACTTACCCCACAGAAGCAACCCATGTTGGTATTGAAGCAAAAAACCAAGCATGCTCTCATATCAAAGGCAAAGTGCTGTGACTGAAGTAACAAGGCAAAAATGTCCTACCTGCAATTAATCTTGGTCCAGAGAACCAGGCAAATCATACCAACCAGCTCCATAGGTTTGTAGGTTCTCCAGGCTCACAGGACAGCTATGCTAGATGAAGCAAAATTCCATGAAGGTGGTTCCTCCAGGGAATGCTCCCAAAGCGGTCACAGTCCCTGCTAAAACTGACAGTATGTCATCTTTGTTCTTCAGCATACAGCAAATATTCGCTGTGTATTAATAGAGGAGAGTTTCCTTCTCAGACCCCAATTCTCACACAGAGGACTTGAGGGAACAATGGATATGTTTATCTAGGATAAGCATCAAAACAAAAATGGTCCCAATGCCCTTTTCCTCTGTGTCCCTGATAGATGAACACATGAGAAGCCCTGGAATCAATTACTGAAATCCAACATTTCACATAGTTTCCACTTTCTTTGCTGAAACTGTGGTTGTGGCAGACAAGCCATCATCATGGCCACTGAAAAGTAAGAGACACGATAAAAATGCTAGTTTATGATTTTGTTCCAGCATATAGTGAAGGTTTTGTAGTTCTGAGCTTATAGATATCTTACCATTAATTTTAAATATGTTAAGTTCGGCAGGTATACATATACACACACTACAAAGGGAAGGAACATGAAAATGAAAAAAACTTCTCATTCACCATGTGTAGCTTGGGCACCTACTGAATGCCATATGCCTTCTGGGGCATTTTAAAATGTGAAACTAGAAAGGAAAACAACCTTGCATCTACACTAGGGCTTACTGGGGCCAAAGGGGGTCAAGTTAGTCGTCATGCCTGGGCAAAAGGCACAGGCCAGCACTGCCCTAGGTAAACCAGAAGGCAGGGGCCCTTTGCTGTATCTCAGCTGATGCCTTCAGTGATAGTGGGAAGCAGTTTCTCGCTTGTCTTACCTACGAAGAGTAAGTTGAGGCTCAGAGACTTGAGGTCACCCAAGGTGGCAAAGTGGAATCTAGATCTTTCTCTCTAAGAGTCCAGGTCACTCATCTTTTTGGCAAAGGTAACTGTAATTTGTAAAGATTATCGATGAAAGTTCAGTGTAACATGATAGAAAAGGGGCAAGTTCTGGTAACAGGAAGAGCTGAATACATGTAGCCGGAGAGAGGGGAAAGAGAGAGGAGGCAGGTGTGGCCACTTGGCAAAGCAGACCCTTGCCACCCAATGGCCACTTGAACAGAGTGGTCGTATAGCCTTTTAAATGACCTTTGAACTTTTCCTCATTAAATTACATCATTTCTCCCTTCCCTTTCCTCCCTCCAAACTGCCATGTACATGCCTTGCTCTCTTTCAAATTAATATCATCTATTCTCATTTATATATATGTATATATATATATGTATATATAAAAAACCTGTTCAGTCTGTATATTGTTACCCATATGTATGATTTCAGGGCTGACCATTTAGTAATGGTATTGGATAACCAATTGGTGTGCTTTTCTCTGAGGAGGGCTATTTCTGCTCTCAGCATTCCTTAGCTGCCTGTAGCTCTTTACCAGAATCAAGCAGGACAGGAGCTTTATGAGTAGTGATGCAACGTGAAAAAAACTGTGTGGCTTTTTATTACAGAACTATTAAGTTACAAGATAGGGACAACACAACATTCAGTTGAGCTTGAGCTTTGAGTGTGGAACCACTAGTGTCTGAACAGCCTTCACACCATTAACTGACCCTGCATAGAATGCTGGTTTGGTTTAAGCTTTCAACTAATTTGAGCAGCAATGAAGTAGTCTGAAACACCCACCTTGACACAAGCAGCATGCTAGTGCACACCTGCCCTCTGCATTAGGGAGGTCAAAAATCCCACAGACAGTCCTGATTGCCTGTTGGAAACATTTTTCTGTGGATTCGTGATCATGACCAGAGGCCCTGTGCCTAAGATGTGGCCACCAACCTGTGGTATTTGAGGAGATAGTGGAATACTAGACAGTGATGTCTGTCTGACAGAAGTTACATATTGAGAGCATGCCCTTGAAGGCCATTTGGAGTTTATTGATCCCTTTTCTCCTTTTGATTCCTGGACGCCACAAGGTAAGCAGTTTTTCCTCCATGATATTCTGTCTTGCCATAGACACAAAGGCAATGGAACCAACCAACCACAGACTAAATCCTCTGTGGTCTTGATTCAAAATCAAGTGTAATTCTGTGTAAATTAATTTCTCAGGTATTTTGTCACAGCAACCTTGAGAGCTGATTTAGCACAGGTTCTAAAATCCCATTCCTTTTTGCCACACCTTAATCATTGTTGCTGTAGCAAAATGCCTTAGATCAAATTATTTATAACTATAAAAACTTGTTTTAGCTCTTATCTATAGAGACTGTGAACTTTTCTGGAAAATGACAAGAAGTCTCTCAGCTTCTGGCAATCTTCATGTTCTGTCCTAATATGGTGGAGTTTCAAGGGATTCATTGGGGAGATAAGCATCGAGGAGAAGGCACAGGAGTCAAGCTCACTTTTGCAACAGCCATCTCCAACAAGAACTGGCCAACTCTCATGAGAATAAACGCACCCCTGTGAGATCTGTGTGAATCTATCCAAGAAGCAGCACTGCTGTAACTTTACCTCTTAGAAGTCTCCAGCCCACAGCGCTGCTGCATTGAGGGCTAAGTTCCACACTAGGCTATGGAGGAGACAGATGACATTCAAGTCAGAGTGCCAGGGCCCTGACAAATGATGAGAACTTTGATAGGTCTCTCTTTGATCCCTCCTTCCTTCTCTCACCAGCTCACTGCTGCTGTGGGAGCATTGGGATACTGTTAGGATGTCTGGCTTCAAAAGGCTCATTTCACTGCTCCTACTCCCAACTGATAATCCCTCCATTTCCCAACAGATAAACAATGAGAAGCCTGTACATACCATTAGGAAAGAAACAGAAGAGAGATGGACTCCAGCATCTACCATAAGCCAGCCCAGGGCTTGGCTTCTGATCCCAGATACCTTTTGGGTCCAAGGATACAGAGCAGTGAGCATTTAATGAGGCAGCTGAAAACCATTCTGCACTTCCCAAGAGCAGAGACTCAGATATGCTGTGGAGACCAGCAGCAGGGGCTGACATTCAATGTCCTGGAGGACTGGCCTCTGTGTGCCCCAGCTTCACTCCTGTCACTGCCTAGGATGGACCTCTGGCTACAGACAAATATTTCTTCTTAAGTGTTCCCTGTGCCTCTGGCCTTGAAGCTCTGCCACTGCTGATTCCTCTTCTAGAAACGACCACCTACATTGATAGATAACCCCCTCTTAGCGCTCAAGGCTTGCCTTGAACATTTCCACCTACTTCTCACCTGTGCTCTGAAAGTAATCAAAATCACGGATGGCCTGACTTAAACCTTGTCTACTGTCTGCTGAGCACTTCATCAGAGACGTTAGTCTCTCTTTTACATTATACTAACATTTTATCTGAAACCTATCTGAAACCCTCTTCCATTATGATGTCATGGGCCTGTGACTCCATCAGTTGGCACTCGCCATTACAAATGACCAGTGACTTAACTTTTTATTGTCAGCAATCCCTGGGAGTAAGGTGGCACATAGCTCAGGCCAGGACAGCCTTTCAGCATCCTTTGAAGCAAACTCTGGGCTAGCTAACTTCTTGTAATGCTTCCTTCCTAGTAGTAAGTGCTTCCAAAAGTCTTCACACCCTACTTGCATTGCCAGAGGAGCCATGGGTTCCCTCAGGTACCCTTCTCCCTAGAGGGACAGGATGTTTTTTTTTCCTGAAGAATTATCTCAGGTGTCTCCGAATCAGTTTTTAGAGTGAGCTTCTCTGACCCTGGGGCAGGATGTAGAGCCTCATCCAGACAGTATGAGAGAATAGATGGTGTTTAACATAATATCTAATGCCATAATAGAACTGTCAAACAATTATTGATCAAATGGATGGACTCTTAGTTATTTGAATACAGTATCAATTTCTGATATTGAAACTATCCTAAGTGCTTTTCAATGTCCCTGAAACACAGTAGGGCCACCTAGAAGTGTGTTGAATGAAATGACTTGATAAAAGAGAAGATACATGCTATGTATAAAGAATGCTAGTCAATAGCAACTCACCTGTCTTCTTTCCTGGATTATAAACTCCTCAATATATAATGTGTATCTTCTCTTTAAGGTGACATAGGCAGAGTCACCTGGCAGCCTATTAAGTCTGTTCTGGGTTCTGACCTGTCACCATCCAGGCTAGCCTACTAGTTTCAGTATGGTATCTATTCATGAAACTTAACCTCCCAGAAGAGGTACCATCTGCCCTGATCATGAAGTACTGGAGATAAGCCCAAGTGTTCCATTCAATGCCTAGCATGAGCTAGGCTAGGCTTCCCATAGCTGATTGATGGAGTAAAGAAGGAAAGCTGAATGAATTGAGCCCAATCCCTACTATTCACCCCCAATGGAGGAAAAGCTGTTGCTTGAAAAACCTACAGTTTATCCATTTTGACATTAAAGCACACCAAAATTCTCATGCATTCTACTATTTTGTCTAAGCTAATACTAAAAAGTTTTCGAATTATTGCAATCCTTGTGGAGTTGTTAAGAGGCAGCCAGAAGGACCTTGAGTGATAGGAGAGAGAGATGAAGATGAGTGCTGAGCTAACTTGAGTAACAGAAGAAATGGGTAGTTTATTTGGAGCTAGCTAAACATTAACTGTGTGCATTGACAAAATCCCAAGCAATAATGAATTGGCTGCTACAGACTCAACTATAAAATCAGGATAAAAATGTTTTGCTCAGATTTGGGGACTCAGAAATGATTAAACCAACTACATATGTATTATCTCATTGCTCTTGTGTCTGTTTTCATCTTTGATATCCCTATTGTTTTCAGAGTGTGTGGGTTCACCTCTTTCTTTATACCAATAGCTTTTTCCTGAGCTCTGTTGGCCAACTGTTCATCCTTTAATTGTCATTGCCTCAACCAAGCTTTTCTGAAGCCATGCATGAGCATCCACACGGGCTTGCAAATGTGTCTGTGTGTTTTTCTCTCATTGACCTAGGGCAGGTGCTAGGCGTATTTTGGAACCTGTCTCCAGCAGCTAATACACCTACCTATACCCTGCATATGTTTGCTATATGAATGAAAGAACAAAGTGGTAAAAAGTATGAATTCGTGTAGTATTAGGCTCAAAAGTGTGTCAGAGGTCCCATCATCCAATTAGATTTAGTTTCAAATAAGAAGAGAGGCAATGACCAGTCTAGAACCACAATATAAAAAAGATGCCAGGACTGAACTTGAAATATCAAGATCTCTGGATCTAGATCAATACATCCTCTCTAGGAGGCTGCCCTTAGGAAAGCCTCAGGGAAGACAGACTTGGCTATGAAGTCACTAGGCAAACTTAGTGTTGCATTTCTCCAAGAACTCTAGCTGTAGGACAGGGCTGATCTGATCAAGTTCTAATAGATTCATATCTCATTTCTCTAGAGTCTCAATGCTCTACTACTGGTTCAGTAAAACATCCTGTCTGATATGGTTAACCCTGTTTGACTCTAGAATTTTCTTCCTTGTTGTTTTGTCTTTCTTTGTTGTGTGGTTATATCATCACCTTAATATATATCCACATCATAGGAAATAATGTCTTGGAAGATGCTGACCAAGCATAGATGATAGTGGATGAAGTGTCACTTTCTCATGCAATGGGACATAGCACCTTGACACAATCACTGGGAATATCTATCCCCCTATTTCTGCAGGTAAAAAGCTTTTGACTGACCTGATTAAAAAAAAAACTAGTAACATCACATGTTCACAACTCTCCCCCAACTGCTAAAGAAGTAAACAGTGGCTGTTTAACAAGTTCTGAGCTGAGTTTTAGAGTGTGAAGCCTTGATGTCTGCTGCCTACTGGAGGAACTGACAATAGGTTCCCAAGGGTCAAGTTCATCTGTTCCCACCATGATGTCTTGTGTCCTAGGCCAAGATGCCCTTGTCCACTATAATGTAACTCCCCATTTGTTCCTTGTTATCCAGAGAATGATCTATGATAGCCATCCTTCCAGTTTCAAGTGAGTTTAAGTACATAACAAGCAAAAATAAAACTATTGGCAGAGAGCAGACAGAAGCAATGGACAGGTAACAAACCACCATCAAACCAGGCATTGACAATATCCAGCAGAGACCCTGAGTAGTCTGATCAAATAAACCAAGCAAAGGTTATCAAACTGAAGAGTTAGAACCCCAGCAGAGGGCCAGGCTTTAATTCAAGCACTCAGGAGGCAGAGGCAGACGGATTTCTGTGAGTTCGAGGCCAGCCTGGTCTACAGAGCGAGTTCCAGGACAGCCTCCAAGACAGTATAGAGAAACCCTATCTCGAAAAAAACAAAAAACAAAACAAAACAAAAAGCAGGAATTGGCCAAGGAAGAAGCAGTCATGCTGGTGTTCCCAATCTAGACTTTCCAGCAATGAGGTTTAGGCTTCCAGTTACCCTACAGGCATTTTTATGCCATGTGATAAACAACAGTAACTGGCTTGAAAACTGGTTTATCTTCTACGGGTTCTCAAGGACATAGAATTATAATCCCTTGGTTGCTTGCTGCTTTTCTCCTTCCCCAAGTCAGAGGCAGGGACCCAGCCCAGCCCTTGATAAGGGACAGTGAAGGATACTTTAAGCCAAACATGCATGTGTCTGAAATGAGTGTCTACCCTCCTTCTAGAGCCAGCTTCTCTGTAACCTTAAACAACATATGACAGACAATTTACCAACACGTCCTATAGTACACCCATATTTATAGAATGTCTTCCCACCAGTGACTTTTGATCTCTATTTTCACAGTACCAGACTTTCCTTCATGACAGGTCCTTGGACTGCTTTGTACAGATGGGACAAAAATAAAACCTTAAAAGGGTTTTCAAGGCCTTGCCTAATCAAGTTGTCTCATGTCACAAAGAGAAGTGGAACCTTAGTCCTGATATCCTGAAACCTTTAGAGTCCTTTTGCAGTTTCTTCTCTTTCTGTTACTCCCTGCTTTCCCTTCTACTGCCGACGCCCAGCCTTAGGTGCAAGCTTTGTAGACACTGTGGTTCCCTGACTGTGGTGTGCTTTCCTCTTCTAGGCTGGCCGCAGTCCCAACTCACATGTCAAAAAGCAGCTCCCTTGTTAACACCACCCAACAGTGGACTTGGCAATGAGCCTGCCTCCCAGGTGGGACTGATCCTATCTTGCTTAAAATCATATAACTCCACCTCACACCTGAGCCTTACCTACAGCAGTCCTGAGGTGTGAGGTCTTCATTCCATCCCATCTGCCTTTAGAGCAATATCCTGACATTTAATAGAGTTCAAGCTCAGACATTGCACCCAAAAGATGTACCTGACCCCCGTTCATTATCTCTCTGTTTCACTTCCTTCAAGGGTAAACTGGGAGCACCAGGCATAGTCTGCAGAGGCAAAGACCACTAAATGGGTAAGGCTCTGCAGAGTGGAGTGGAGTGTACTAGGCATTATTTCCAGCCAGCATCATGATGTGCAGACATGCTTGTTATCCATGATTTCTCCTGCATCATCACCAACCTGCAATAGCTTGCATCTTTCCTGCCCTGTGCTTTAGCCCCAGAAAACACATCTCTTTAAGTTTTTTCTTCTGAATGCCTCCCCCTTCAAGAGGTAGGCCCCAGTCACAGTTGCCAGAGAAGACTAAACTCTCCCATGTTTTAGTGCTTTATTTTTAATTCTACTTAACTAGTCAACAGTGTATGGGCCTATCATCCTCTCATATCTTTCTACCATTTATTTTCAAAGTAGAGTGACTAACTCAAGGTCAGTCCTCAGCAAGACGGACAAGTGGATGAATGAATATCTGCAAGTATTATTTTAATTATAAGACAAAGTCCCCATCACAAAACAAATTCAAATTCTATTGAAAATCTTTTTCTCAAAACAATAATTTTACCCGCACAAAGCTTCATGTAAAGAAACTTTGTAGTCCTGGTATGCTTGGTCCCTTCCTGGTTGCACAAACCATTCAGGTTTGCCGATCTGTATTCAGAGATAGTTGGGCTACAAGTCTTCTCTATGTGGAAACCAGAGCTCTCAAAATCCCAGTGTCTATGATGTGTTCCCACATGCACAGGTCAGTAGAAAGTGTTCTAGATTTTTTAATCCATTCCCTTACAGTTCAAGGCCTAAAACATCATGAGGTGGAGTAGCACCTACAGAGTATTGTGGGTACTTGCTTGTGCTCTGAGGACCATGCAGTTTGTGGCTGTCAGGCTTTAGACCAGGAATTGTCATGTACATGACCTAATTTAATCTTTACAGTGAATCGGTGGGAAATCGATACTGGTTTGCTGTTTCCGTGTGTGTGTGTGTGTGTGTGTGTGTGTGTGTGTGTGTGTGTGTGTGTGTGTGTGTGTGTGTAGGCCAGCTACCAATGTCAGGTGTCTCTCTCAATTTCTTTCCAGCTTACTTTTGAGGCAGGATTTCTCACTGAACCTGGAGCTCATCGGTAAGGCTAGACTGACTGCCAATGAGTCCGAGGGATCATCCTGTTTCTGCCTCCCCAGTATTGGGGTTACACGTGTATACCTCTGCACCTGGTGGTTTGCATGGGTTCTGGGAATCCAAGCTCAGGTCCCCATGTTGCATAGCAAGGATTTTACTGACTGGGCCATGTCACCATTCCTAGTATTGTTTACCAGAGGGAAAACAGAAGACCAAAAGAATTGACAGGCCAATTGTGTAGCTAAACATTTGAATTCAAAGCCAACTGTTTCTAAATCCATGTCTTTTCTCCCAAACCATGTTCTTCTGATGTCTACAAACCCTTTTCTTGCACAAAGCTACATTTCCAACAGCATTGGACAGCTGGGGCTGTGTTATACATACAAGCAACCACACACAGCTGCCACCACCCTTATCTCTGATACATCAAAGCTAGAAGCCCATCCTTGGATAGCAGGCGGTTATTTCTCACTCATAATTGAGAATTACCTTTCATGCTTTCCCCACTATGGCAAAACTGTTCTATATTTATTTCATTGTTATTAACATTTTCATCATTCTAACGATTATTCAGTACATACCAGCTGTCTCAGATGAAACATGCAGGAGATGAAAAATCTTTGGGTGGGTTGGCGTGTTTCAAATTGTTAGTGTATTATTCATTGGTGTATTAATATTGCATGGGCTGTATTTTTATATGCAATTTAAAGAACAGGTAGTTTGAAATAGTACTGAGACAATATGATCGGATCAATCAGCAGCTCCAGCTTTCACTCGGAGCTTTTAAATGATCGCTCTGATCTGCTGGGTGAGAGAATGTGTTGTCAGGAACGTGATGCATCTGCAGGAGGATGTTTGCAGGAAGGACCTCTCAGCCTACCGGGGCTGGGACTATTAAAGCAAATGCTTTCTTTCCATGTTGCAGACTCAGAGGAATTGGGTTGCTGGACAGTTAAGGCATCCTCACAGGGAGCTGTCTTGGGCCTGAGTGCCACCTAAAAGGAGAGTAAGTACTGAGACTGCTCTATGGACTGAGCCTTGGGTTTCTGAAATCCCTTCCTTACAGAAAGCTTAAAGCACTCATGTTTTTTTTTTTTAATCCAAATTCCCATCTTCATGGAGTGAAACAGAATGTGCATGATAGTTCCAATCTGATTAAATCAGGAGAGAAATGCTCTACCTGTATTCATGCAACTCCCAGGGGAAGGGCTGCTTTGTACAGACCATCGAAGGGCTGCTCTAGTCTGACGCCTCCTTTCTTGGCACTATTTTACTGAAAGACAGATGCAGAAGCTGAGGCCAGAGTCATATGACATTTGTCTTTTGTTCCTATCCTCTGTCCTTCCTACTAAAATACATTTCATGGGAACCTTCCAATATCAGTTAGCCCCAGCTTCTGTCAAGACTAGTCATCCAAGGCAGGTGATCTAGACTACTGTGGAGGAAGAAGTTTGGGGTAGAGTCAGAAATTCTTGATGGCATTTCGACCAAGGGGTCCTGGACAAGTCTACCTTCACTCCTCCTGACTTTGAGTTTTTAGTTACAAAGTCAAAAGCCTCAGGGAACAGATAATAGTGAGAAACAGCATCTCAGAATGCATGCTAAATAAATGAAAGATTTTAAAGCACAGGAGAGATGCTGGCCAAACAAATGAGAGCCGGCCATGACTATATAAGCTGCACACTAAAAGATCATGGTGGAAATTTTTTGAAATTAACTTACTAAAATAATTTATTAAGGTTCGAGTAGCATCTATTAATACCTGTGGAATATAGAATGGAACTCCTGACAACCTACTCAAACAGTCTTACACACATATCTGAATGAGAACCCTAGCTGAATACTTGCTCTGAAAAGCTGCGTGTAGGAGATAGGGGAGAGATTCTTTCCAATAAGTGATTGCCTCTCAAGCATACGGACCTAAGTTCAAACCCCAGAATCCACATAACACACAGTCATGTGTGTTTGTAATCCCAGCACTGGCAATCAGAGGCAGGCAGATCCCTAGGGTTTCCATATCTCATTGATTTTACTTGCTGGTCTGGAAATCAGACAGCCTGGAATCTGCTGTAACAGCCAACTCTGGGACCTGCATATTGAAAATGAGAAACCAGCACATGATGAGGGAGTGGCAAGAAATGATAGCCCTTGGAGCTTGGAAAGAGAGAGTCTGCAGTGGCTCCCTTGTCTAATTACTGCCAGCTGTAAAATAATCTATCATTTTATCGTTTTCCATGAAGACAGAAAGGGTTCTGCTCTTCCTAAAGCTATATCCTGATGTTGTCTTCCATGCAGTGGGCAGGCAGCTACAAGATCTGCTTGACAATGGCCTCACCAGGCTTCCCTATTTCAGGAGTTGATCCTTGATTTCATTGACTGGTAAAATATTATTTATGAAATGTAGTATATACAATGTGTCTTCTTTCATCCAATTGTCAAGGTGGGTGGGGAAGAATCAGTGATGGATGAGATGGGGGGTCCTCATTAATGGCATCTAGGAAAAACAAACTTCACATTTGGTGGGCATCTTTGTAGTGCCTGAATTACTGAGTCCAGTGTGGGAGTTAGGACATAGCTCACAGATAGATACCTGAAGCTCACAAAATCCCTTGCCCAGTGTCACACAGGAAATATATCATCATATCGAGTCCAGCTAGATACCTTTCCTGCATCTTCTACTCATCTTTACAAGACAGAAATACTTCATCAAGAATGAATTACAAGACAGAGTGTGGGTAGCATGACCAAAAGAGGAAAAGAACTTTACCTAGCCTCCCCTTTCTTCTCACCTGTCTCCTCTTCCTACTCCTGATTCCCAGAAGCCTAGCAATTCTAGAGAACCTGGTGCTAATGGAGCAGGGTCTCTGCCACTGGGGAAACTATTTCCCAGACCGTTCCCTCTACCCATCCCATGATCTCAGCTCCAGTGGGGGAAAAATGATGAGAAATAAAAACTGTAACAGCTCCATTAAGCAATTTCTTTGTTTCGGACACAATCATTGTCAAACTTTATCTCTGAACTTCACAGCAACCTTATATTCAGAGTCTTAATTCATAAAAGAGAAAAAAAACAGTCTGTCCGTAGTCACCAGAGAATGAGTGACTAGGGTTGAATTCCAACCAATGTCCCCTCTGTGTGATTTACAGGCACCTGCTCTCTCTGTACAATGCTTGTCTAAGGCAGTCACAGTTGTCATTTATGCAGTGACAATTACAGGTCAGGTGCAGAGTATTTCTCTAGCATGCACAGCAGGCCTGAGAAGGAGGCTTTAAGTTTTTCACTTTAGTAAGAGGCTCAAGGCTTAGACTGCTCAGACTCGTGAGCTAGCAGCCTGCCTCCCACGGCCTCAGACTGGCTCGATTAAGCCCTGCAAAGTAAACTCTTGCGTCTTGACCTTATACCACCTTCCTGCTTCAGAGAGCAGGGACTCTGTCCCCAGGTTATGCTCTCCTTCATGCCCCGTCCTCCATTCCCAGTCCCTGGGTGGCTGCCATTTAATGGATTGTCAACCCACATCACTTTTCTGTGAGCATGCTCAGATTTATCAGCTCTAACCTCCCCACTGCCCTTCTTTCTCTCATTAACACTCAGTCTTCCCACTTCTCCCTGCCCCGAGTTTGCTGACCCTGTACTCTCTCTCCCTCCTTCACTCTCCCATTCCTATATCTCCTGCAACCCAGTGTCTGCTACTCCAGACTGCTAAGGATGTGCCCTCAGCGGCCACCAGAGACCTGCTGCTCAGCAACCCTGGTGACCTTTAGCCTCACCTGTACTGACTCCACTGTGGAACTGGCTCTTGCTGGACCGTGGCCACCTCCCGCAAGCCTCTCCTTATTGATTTGCTGTGACCCTGTGTTATTATAGTTTTCATTTAAACCAACAAGCATTTCCTACATCAAGAGGTGAATTTAAATATCTTCAAATAAAACTCCTACTTGAGGTAATAATATCTTCCATAGTGTCTCCACAGGAAGTCACCCTGCAGTTTCCTGAAGTCCACTGATAGTAAGGGCTACCCTACCGCATACCTGTTTCCCAGCTATCATTCATTCATTCATTCTCAGTGGTTCTCATTTTAGATTCCAACTATTTAGGGATTTTTTTACATTACAAAACATTTACATGAATTCTAATTAAAGATTAATTAGTAAAAGTCTAATATGTATGGCCCTTTCAATGCTTATTTTCTTGCCCACAGAAATATGCCTATTAGTACAAACCATATAGGTTTTTTTAATCTTCAAATTTATGTATAATATATCGGACCTTGTAAGTGTCCTCTATGTCAACCCCACACATAGCCATACCAGTTCTATAGTATAAACAAGCCTCTATTCATTCACCATCTCACATTTGTGGGCATTCTATCAGTTGCCAGGATTTTTTCAATGATTTATGTTCATTTGTTTGCATTGAACTGCATTATGAGTAAATCTTTGTGTGTTCGTATGTGTTATGGCACAATGAACCTTTGTTTGGGTCAAATGATTCTTAATAGTGTAGTGCTGATTATATAAAAATTTCCGGATAACTTTGGGAAAAGGGCTAGTAACTCATCCTCCAGCAAGGGGTACATGGGACTGCTGTCTGTCCTCTGACCTCATGATAGAAATTTTGCTATCTGAAGTGTTTGCTGACCTAGAGAGTAAGAAGTGCCGTCTCTTTGTTATTTCAGTTTGCATTTCTGGATAGCCATCATCTTCCATGTGCTTATTGGTTATTTAAATCTTCTCTTCTCAAATTCCATGTATAACCGTCACTGTTTTCCAAACTCTGAATCAAGAGTGTTTCTTCTGTCTATGAGAGCAATATGTATGCAGATATACTGACCTAGGTTCCTATAACCTTTTTGCGTACATGTTATCATACCATTTCAAAACTACAAATTACTTTATTTTGTTTGGGGGTTATTGGACTTTGTTTATAGTGTTTTTGGCATATGAAGATTTTAAATGCTTATAAATTCAAAAATAGTTATCTTTCCTTTCTTGTATTGCTTAGGAGCATTGCCCTGATTCCTATGATTGCATAAATACTCTGCTCTTTTGCCTCCATTTCTGCTTAAATCCCTTTCATTTGGAACTTTGGTGTGTGCATGATATGAAGTAGAAGATGCCATAATCATTTTCTTGCTTGACTTTAGGGTTGAAGTCTTCTATTCAGCCCTCAGTGCTACATGGAGCAAGTTTAAGGGTACCTGGTGCCAATGGTAGGCCCAGGTTTCTCAAACTTCCCCACATAGGCTGATGTCCTAGCCTCTGCCTGGGCTCCAGAGAATCCCTCTGAGGAAAACATGTGAAATTTTATTTTAATTGTGGTAAGATTTGTTTTTCTATCTCTTCCTTTACAGTGTACACTTCTTAATGGTAGGATTTGCACGGAAGCTTTAGCAAACTCAAATAGCCTAGACTTGTCTTGTTGAATTCCCATCAACATACCTCACATGTCAGTGTCTGTGGCCTCCTGAGACTGCAAGGGCTTCCCCTCTGCTATCTGGAGCCAGTGCACGTCAGAAAGCGTTTTGTCCCATTTGTCTAGGGACAGGCACGTGGGAAAATGCCACTCAATTAAGCCCTTTTGGGTTTCCTTAGAGCTCTTGCCAAAATCATAATTGCATATTAATTTGCAACTCAAGTGAGTTTTCATAATTACTGCTAGGGGATGGGGTCGAGGACCCACATGTCACTTGTATCTGAGGGAAGACACGATGTTGCTGAGTAATGAGTCTCTCTAGGAAAAGGTCAAGGTTGAAGTCTTGCAAAAGGGCTTGTTTCATCAATTCTTAAAGGCCTAAGGGGTGTGGTGAACTCCCATTTGGATTTAGCTCATTTTCATACCTATCCACTCTAGGAAATAGGATTGAGGGGGCAGATCTGAGTGTACACATACACATTCCAACAGAGTCAGAGTGGAAAACGCAGTTCAAGCCACATCTCTCCTCAAGTTTGTTACTCTGTGTTTGAGTGAATGTTATAATTTTTTAGTTTTGTGGCCCACCAGTAAATTGACATCTTATCATCTATAGAATGGGAATGGTAATTAACCAACTCATGGATTCATATTAAATGGATCATGTGGCAAACAAAGTGTTTAATAAATGGCAGCTGCTATTTTTGTTCCTATGACTGTATGATGTCTGGTACCTTGGGAGGCACTGAAGGTGGAGAACTGAGTAACCACAGCTGCCCCATCTTTGTAAAGCAAAATGCATTTAAATAGCAGGAGAAACTCATTTGGGAAAAGTGACTGAGTATATATGGGAGAGACTGGAACAGCCTTTAGGATGATTTGAGATCTGGCAGAAGGACAGGGTGGGCACAGATGAGGCATGGAGGGTGACAATTTAGGAGTCAGAGCAAGGAGACCTAGAAACAAAGGAAAACTCCCTGGTCTTGCATCCTTGTGATAAATGCCTACATGCAACACCTCTCCAGGCTAGACACTGGGGGCACAAACTAAGAACCAGTGTTCTGCCTCGACAGTCCATCTCACTTAACACCAAAATCATGACCCATAGTGTACATGCATGGTGTGGGGACCTCAGTCATGGTAGCCCCAAGATAGCAGATGTAAGCTCTGCCTCTGGGGAGTGTCTCCTTTTCTTCAAGTTCTAGCTCTCTTGACAGCCAGATTGCCTCCTATAAGCAGACTGTTTTTGAAAACTTGATGGTGTGGGTGCCTTCATGTTCTGCTCTTCTGGGAATTCTCTGCATGCATTTCACAAAACAAACAGAAGATCAGCCATTTGCAAAGCAGGTAAGTTTTTCATTTACCTTGTTCAGCTAATAGTAGGTGCCAAGCTTTGTTCCAGAAATGAGATGACCTCCACAATGACATGAGGCAAGGGCCTGCTCTTGGGTTGCTCACTTCAAGAGTACAATGCACAGTGTGAACAAGTTGTGCCTGGTGAGGACTCAGAGAAGAGGAAGGCAGTTATAGAGGGCATGAGGAAAGAGAGAGATGGTAAAAGGAAGGGCCACACTGGAAGCCTTCACTCACATAATAAAGGAAAGAAGAGTGGGAAGGAATTCCAGTCAATGCCATCTTGTTTGAATTGTTTTTATTTCCAGAGTTCATTGTGATATTTCAACATATGCATAGGGAACACTAATCAAACACCGACTCCCTTTATTCACTGCCTCCTTCCTAACCTCTGGTAATCACTATTCTACGTTCAGTTTGACATCTTTTTGAAATGAGGAGAAGCTGTTGGTACTTTGTTCATCAATTGCTTAGGGATCATAATCTGTTCCCTCTTCGTATTCTTATTTCTTGTTTCTTGTTAGTGACTTCCAATACCTCTTTGTCTTCCTGTGGTAGCACAGAAGAAATAATTTACTTATGCTGTAAGGGTTCAGATAAAAGATTCTGCTGCTTCCAAAAAGACCTCCTCATGGGCTCCTTTGCCAATGAATGGTGCTTCAGAGTTTGTGAACTCATTGGCATTGTATTCTCTTATTTCACTTTTATGACAGCTTCTCATAAAATCCAACCCAACCCTCAGCTGTTACAGATGTTAACTAAAGAAAGCATAAAAGAGAAGGGTCGGCAGGGCGGTGGTGGCGTACGCCTTTAATCCCAGCACTCGGGAGGCAGAGGCAGGCAGATCTCTGTGGGTTCGAGGCCAGGCTGGACCAACAGCCTCCAAAACAATACAGAGAAACCCTGTCTCGTAAAACCAAAAAAAAAAGAGAGAGAGAGAGAACGGTCATGTCCAAGAACCACAGCGGCAGTAGATAGTAAACCTCAGGCCTTCAGTCTAAGGCTACTGTTTCCTCACCTTTGGTGAGCATCGTTGTCAGCCTCTAACGATGATGGGATGAAAAGGTGTGGGGTGTTTGGTGTGGTCTTTATTAAGCCAAAAACAGGACTCAGAAAGTCAAAGAAACCTATCCCAAGTTCCACAGCTGGGTGCACATGTGTTTGAGTTCTTGGATGCCTCTCGGTCTCATTACTGGCTCCCTCCATTGTACAGTTGTGGTGTGATGGTTAAGAATTCAAATTATGATGTCAGACAAATGTGGATTTAAATGCTGGCTAGTTCTATTCTCTGTCTCTTCTACATAGGTATGTCTTCATTTTAAAAGCTGCACAATTAGACCACATTGGTCTTAGTGGTCAGAATTTCAGGAACCTGCCCCCTCAGAGCCTCATTACACCATTTATTACTAATCCATGTTAGGTCCAATACAGATAGGGTATTGGGTGGCCTATTTTTGCCTCATAACTCTACATCCTGGTCACATGACCCCAGAATTAGCTGTGTTGGCAAAGGGAGGTATTGAAGGTTATATAGAGCATACCTTAGATAGAAGACATATAACTTGGACCCATAATTCATGGACTGGAATTTAGTTGTTCCTTGGACCACAGCATAACACATTTTTAAAGAGAGTATGGAAATGCCTTGCATGTATTTGGAGTAGATGCCGGGTCTGATGAACACACAGCAGCTTGTTTGCCACACAGCTTCACAGAGGGAGTATGAGCATTAAATAAGGGCAGGTGTTCAAGTGTCTAGCACAAGGTATCATGAAGTGGCAGCTGTTCAATAAGGAGGCAGCTGTTAGCATCATTTCATCATCAACATCGGGCTAGGGGAACAGCAAGCACTCAAGCTCTCTTCCTTCCTGGTTCTCAATTCATCATGAGCATGAGGAGGGTGACTAAGTATTTCTCAAGTTCCTCTCAGCTTAGTGAGTGTTCCATCTGACCAGTTCTTCTTAATCTTTAGTAGCTATACTGTTTAGGTGAAACAGTCCCTTTATGGTGATGATTCCAGCTATCCTTTATAAATAAAGATGCCCTACTTAAATGCAGGTTAAAAGGGCTGAAACTCCTGAAGAAGGTCCCATATAAAGCCAGCTGTCCAGTCAAGAGTAATCACTTCCTGTGGTGAGAGCCTTGCAGGAAGGTGGACTCCAAGCATTTTTAAGAATTTTCTGAAGAAGACCATGAATCTCATCAAAGATGTTATTTTTGAAGAAGTAAACTGTTGACTGTGATGACTCATTGCTCCTGTTTTCCTCTTTGGTTGTTTTACATACTGGTCTTCAGGTTGAATGTTACTTATAAAAAGATACTTCTGGGCTGGTTAGATGGCACAGTGACTAAGAATACTTGTTCTACAATCATGAAGACTGGAGGTCAGCTCCCAGCACTCACATAACAATCAAGCATCCCTGTGAACATTTCTAACCCTAGCTCTGAGTTGGGTGTGAGCAAGAAGATTGTGTGAACAAGAACAAGAGGGACTTTCTGACTTCTGGCCTAGCCAAGATGTAAGCCTTAAGTTCAGAAGGAAGCATTGCCTCAAAGAAGTATAGGAAGATGGTCAGAGGAAACAACACCTTCTGGCCCCTGTGCAATTATGAATGGGAAGGCACAACGAACTACACACATGCACACATACACATGCACATACATACACACAAACATATGTACATACATACATACGTACATACATATATACATGCATACATACATACATACACAGACACATGATTTAAAATAAAAACACTCACCAGAAAAATATCAAGTCATTGCTGTAGAATCCAGTCCTGATCTTCTGTCTACTTCTGAAAATCATGTCTGTGAGCTATAAGTCAGGTCTCTTAACTTCTCTCATAAGAAATATCTCCAGGCTCCTAGCAAATTGTCAACACAACTAGGCAAACCTTTTTTATTTGCATAGTATTTGCTGGTATTTACACGGATCCTGCCTCTTATCTCTAAAGGTACTTCATAAATCTTAGTTGCACTCCGTAGACTCAGATTAAGGTTTTTTGTCACTCATTGTCACTTACAATGGCGATGTTACACGCTGAGCACCAGCCTTGCTCTCCCCATGCTCACAGACCTCCTTGTTGAGAGTGAGGGATGCAAGGAGGACCACATGTAGTTCAATACCATTGGGTGAACTCCATTGTGAGAACACTCATGTTGTACTCCATAGCTACTTTACCAAGACTTTTGTCTCTGACTCATGGTACAATTGATCTGCAGCCTTGACAACCACAGAGGGAACAAGTGATGTAGTACCTCGTTGATAATGACTGGTCTCTTATGGATCGATTTCCTGTTGCGCTCTTTGAGCTTAACCTGTTTATACTTTCTAAAACCTCAAAAATTGTAAGTGCTGCTTGCTCTTGTTACTTGTTTAAGATGAAAAGAGGCTCCCTAATTTAGTTTAACCTGTAAGTGTCTAACATGGGTAATCTACTCATTAGAATACCCACTTCAGACCTTGACTCTACCTGAAGACATGCAAGACGCTTATGACAGTTGGATGCTCTTTTTTTTTTTTTTGGTTTTTATGAGACAGGGTTTCTCTGTATTGTTTTGGAGGCTGTAGGTCCAGCCGGGCCTCAAACTCACAGAGATCCGCCTGCCTATGCCTCCTGAGTGCTGGGATTAAAGGCGTGTGCCACCACTGCCCGGCTTTGGATGCTCTTTTTAATGAAAAGAGAAAAGTAAGCTATAAGCACAAAGGAGTGGAAGCACAGATGGGTATTTAACATAGTTCATGGATGTAAGTGACCACTTGCCTTCCAGGTTATAGGGTCACAGCTTGAACATCATCCTATACCTCCTAAGGAATGAAGATATCAAACAAGGATGTTCTGAATAGTGACAGAGTGAACTCTGCATGCTTCTCTGACTGGGATACCTTAACAACCTGAAGGCAGCATTGGCAGACTTGTGATATCTTGCCTGTGCAAATAAAGGCTGTCTGAAGGTCAGAGAATGGAGCTTGCCACTATCTAACCATAGAGATCTGGAGGTCCATAGCAAGAAGAATAGCTCACTGACACCAGCACTATTCCTTTAATCTCTGATGAGCTGAAGCAAAGGCCACCATCTCCTCACAGGCAGACTGTCTCCTAGATTCCCAGAGCTCTGCAGTGGAAACAATTCTGGCCTTGAGAAGAAGTCAAGTTGATAAGAACAATGAATGACTTCTGATAGCCATCACAGTGACTTCTAGTCACAGGGCTATTCTCATTCCACTGATCACCATACTGGCCCTGGGTGTTTCATATGAGAAAACTGGATCTTGGTAAAGCATCTGATCACCATGGAGTTAGGAAGCATGGCTTCTCTAGAGTGAGATCCTATATTATCAACAGCAAAATCCTATGTCCACATTCAAACATCCAACTCACAGATCATACTCAAATATGTTATCTTCCAACACTGAGGATATGGAATCAAACTGAGGCTTGAACCCTCCCTGAAATGTGTACAAGATCTGAATTATATTGTATGAGAAATCTAACCAAGGGACAGGAATTTCTGGAAACTAGAAGCAAAAAAAAAAAATGCTGATGTGTCCATTGAAGAGGAGTGAACTACATACACACACACACACACACACACACACACACACACACACACACACTCCATGTGATGGGGGAAATCTCGTAATTTCTTGGGTCTCTTGACTTATAATTTGTAACATACCTTGGTTTTCCTCACTGGTAAATGCGGGTATTAACAGTGCCTGTATCTCCTGTCTACGGGGGGAGTGTTAGGTAAGTTAGTAAGTCAATAACTATTGTCATTCATTCAGTGAGTCATTAATCACTGTTATTCATTAAGTGAACTATTGCACAGTGGTTAGGACAGTGCCTGGCACACAGTAATCATTCCATTCCTATGAGATCCTAGTTTTTATAATATTATCATCATTATAAAACTGGAGCTTGAGTGGGAAGGTCTCAGCACTCCTCACACAAATGCAATTATGCAGTTCTCGCTATATCAGCGTGCCTTTGAAAAGCCATGAAGGTCCCTGAGGCATGCCTGATGTATGGATAAAGAGTCTAAAAAGTGGCAGAATGGGACTGCAGATATGGCAAGCATGAGGACCTGAGTTGCGATTCCAATACCCAAACAAGAACTAGGAATGGCATTGTGCATCTGTAACCCTAGAGCTGAGAAGACAGAGAGCGCCAGATCCACTTGGTCCTCCTGCCAAGTAGTATAGACAACTGGTGATTTCCAGGAGCTAATGTAGCCATCATTAAGTTCCTAGGTTCAATGAGAGAGACCCTATATCAAAAATTAAAACAGTGTACAATGGATAGAGACACTCAACATAGCCTCTGGCTCTGTGTAGGCATATACACACACATGCATGTGAATTCACATGCCCATGTGAACATATACACAAACAGGTGCATATACCACACACACATAAAGTATGTAAGGAAGGGGGGTCAAGTTCCAGAACTACATCAAGCATCTGTGTTCTTGTTCCAAACTCTCCCACTCCCAACTCCACTCCTACCCCTGCTGTCCTATCCTAAGATGTTTTTAAGACAAAGTGTATTTTACAGCTTTTGCCCCAGATGCAGATCTAGGACACTTCTAGTCACTCCTTTAGCATGTAAGTTAGTGGAGGGGTAAAACAAAGGCACTGAAGATGTTACAGTCCTGACTGAGTTGAGTGTGCTGAGAGGGGTTTCAGTGACATCTATTTCCTCTGTCCCGGTAACGTGCTAATGAGCTGGAGAGCTCTGACTAAATTGCCATTTCCCAAAATGAGTTAATTAATAAACTGATTTTGGGATGATTAACAAGGGGGGGCCTGGTTAACATGATTTTAATGGGGAAGCGTCAGCGAAGCACAAACTCATTAGCGCAAAACTATTTCCTGCCCCAGCAGGCTTGTCACATACTACTTTTTATGAAGGAAGCTGCAAAAGCTACACTGATAAGGACTGGGCAGCCCAGAGTCCCTAACTGCAAAGGGATCCTCCACAGCTATGGCAGAGTGGAGCCCCCTCACCAGTGAGTTCTGCTCACATCTGCTTGGTTCAGTCACCAGTTGCTAATATGCATGTTTAATAGTGAGGCTAATTAAGGTCTGTGTTACTGGTATCAAAGAACAGGAGCAGGATCCTGTGTAAACTAGCTGTGATAGCTCCCCCAAATATGGTAAAATAATAGTTGTAGTGGTACGTACTATTATCATAAATGGTATTTGCAATGCACTTTTTATCTTACCTGAATGGAGGAATCCTAACACCATTGCAATCTTGAAAGTTATCATGATAACTGAAAGTTATCATCCTGAAAGTTATCATGAGTCTTTAAATCAGTCATTCCCTGAGTGCATGCCCTGTGCCAACTACTGGTTAGTTAGTAGATTACCTTGGGATGAACAGCATTCCCAGATCATGAAACTGAGGCTTAAATGAGTGAGGCAAATTCACATGTACAAAAGATGTTCATAGAGCTTACTGTGCATAAATCACATATATCACTGTCTTCTGAGTTATCTTAGGGGATAGACAGGGCAGGTGTTACTACCGTTTTCCTGGTACAGATGTAAAGGACTGAGGATGATGACGGGACTTGCCCACTGTATTAATTACTTTTCCCATGTCTGCCACCGAGCACCTTCCGGAAGCAAGCTGAGGATGAAAAGATTCATTAAGGATCACAGTTTCAGTTCATCATTCCTAGTAAATCTAAGTGAAGTGCATGGGGTCCAGAGTATGTGACGAGGCTCCTGGAATCTAGGGAGATGAGGAAGCAGAGGCTAGGGACTAGGGCAATATCAGGCTATAATCTTCAAAGGCCAGTTTCCAGTAGCTCACCATCACTTGCTGTGCCTCCTACGCTGAAGGCTTCACAGCTTGCCAAACAGTGTCACCAACGGGACCAAGTGTTCATGTGAGACTATTGGGGGCATTTCACATTCAAAACGTAATACTTACTATTCTATGATGAACCAATAATAAAGTGAGCTCTGTGTGTATGCATCTCTCTCTCTGTGAGTGTGTATGTGTGTCTGTGTCTGTGTGTGTGTGTGTCTGTGTGTGTGTACAAGGAGACAACCTCAGGTGATAGTCGTCCTCCAGTTCCATTTACCTTGTTTTATGTAGTGGGAGCCTCTCAAGAGAATTTGGATGGACTGCTGGATTGCTGGCCAACAAGCCTCAGGAATCCCATTATCTCTGATGCCTCCCCTGTGCTGAGATTACAGGCTCATGCCACCACTCCTAACTGGTACTGAGAAAGGAAGTCAAGTCCTCATGTGTGCATGACAGACACTTTACTAACTGAGCAGGAACCACAGCCCCTTTGACTAGTCTCCACAAATCACATCTTGGATTCTTTTATGCATGTACCACTGAGAGTTATTTTACACATTCCTGTTTTTAGGGAACAAATGGGATGGGAACTAGAGAAGTGGACAAAGGAGTTTGTGCTAGCAATCAGGTCTAATCAAAAGTCTACTCTGCATCTCACTTGGTTTTATTTTCTGAAGATGTTTCTGGCTCTGTGAAGACACTGTGACAGTGGATTTTACTTGATATTACTTAACGGGCTGACTTCCCACCTGTGATCTAGATGGATAACTAAGGGAAAGAGTGTGTAGAAATAGAATCTTATTTGTCTGTTTGCTTTTATGTTTGTTTTGAGTCAAGGTCTCCCTTGGTAGCCCAAGCTGGCCTTCACCTCCAGGTCCTCCTGCTTCAGCTTCCTATGTGATGGGATTACTGGCTCCACCACCACAAAGTGAAGTGGCATCTAAAGCTCTCTTAGGAGACATGCAGCTGTTCCTCAAAGAAGGGTCTATCTCTTTTCTATAATGCTAAAATCCAGAACTAAGTCTTCAGAATAATGGGGCTGGAGACAAGGCTTCAGCTTCGATAACAGACACTGCCTCAGAAACATAACGTGGAAAGTGATAGAGGGTGTTAATTGAGATCAGCCTCAGGCCTGACTTATGCTTATGTACAGCAATGCATACACTACATACAAAAAACACCTTGTGACATAATTCCCTTATCTGCATGTAGAAAGGAAGTGTGTTGTAAATAAGAGCATTATAACCTAGAGTAGGAACTCCAATATCCACCTACCTAAATCTAAAATCTATGTCCTTTCCACATGAGTACTATATGACAAACTGCCTCTGGCTCCATAGAAGTAAACTCTCTATTTCCATCAGAAGGGGTCTCATACAGGTTTGTTTGTTTTGTTTTGTTTTGTTTTCCATCAAGAGAAGGGTTTCACCCTGGAACCACTGACCTTAAGTTCTCCTGCCCTCCCCGGTGCTGATGGGAAAAGAAAGAAGATTTTTAGCCAGAAATGGGCATCATGGGACCATCCCTTTACATCTTACGGCAAACATTGCTCGTTCTTATAGCAGAATAGAGCTGTATCAGAAGCTTAAGGGTAGTACCTCGTCTCTATAGAAAGGCAATGATATTTCTGAAACCAACCTAACTCTGTCTGCCTGAGCTCAGATCTGATGCTTATTGGCTCTGCCTTCCTGGGAAAGTGACCATAGCACCACATCTAGGGGTGCTATTGGTCTGTCCTCAGTATCAGAAAGGATTTAACTGTCCATGTGTAAGTCAAACTGTCAATCCTGGGGAAATATGGAACTATAGTCCCAACCTCACATTTAAAACATATTTTGCCAAAAATTTAGAGACTGCAACATACACATGAAGGAAACATTGTTATAAAATGGTTTTTGTTTAGGGTTGAGGAGGCATGTTTCTTCACCTCTTCAAAAAGAGTTTCTTCAGGGATCCTAAGCAGGACACAGCTGAACAGAAATTCTGGATGAAAACTGCACTCAGGGTGGCTTTGAGGAGCCACCACACTGATGCAGATATTGCCAGCTGAAGGGAGAGAGCCAGAGTGAGAAGAGAGTTATAAGTAAAGTATGGACACATCTGGAAGAGCATCCTCAGCGATTTGTCACAATAGTCAGCTAAAGTGCCTTAGTGGTCAATATGTGTGTTGCATTCCTTGAGTGCTTACTGCAGACCAGGATTTCTGCATATCTCCTACTTCAGCCCTATAGGAGCAACAGGAAGAGAAGTTTCTAACCCTACCTTGCAAAACATAATCCTGAGACTCTGATGGTTAAATAACCTGTGTGTGTTTTCAGAGTCAAACTGTGAGCTCCAACAGAGAGTCCTGAACTCCCCCTTAACCACTGTAGTATATACTTATGTGATAATCTATTACTCCTTCAGTGTCACTGGAAGATTGGCTCAAAATCCCATTTGAACTCTTGTCAAAAGCCCAACACTGGCACCAAAATTTCTGGATGTGCCTTTATCTCTGACCCCACTTTTGTCTCAAAACAAACATACAAACAAAAATACCTACCTTATAAACTTATGGACCTGCAAGACAGTTCAGGAAGTAAACAAGTAAATGCCCTTGCAACTAAACTGGTGACCTGAATTCAGTTCCCAGAGAGAACCAACTCACACATGCTGTGGCATGCATTTCATGTATGTATGTATGTATGTATGTATGTATGTATGTATGTATGTATGTATGTATTCTAAGTGTATTTCCATGGAAATGATTGTCTCTGGGTCTCGTGGTCTCTTGGCAACAGCAGTCTCATTTCCAGAGCTGTGCTGAGCTGGAGCTAGCACGGGTCAGGTAGAGTGGTGTGAACTTGGTGTAGTCGAGTTCCTACTGAGTGCTCTGAAATTCTGTGTCTCAGTGAGGTGCATGCCTACATCTACATCTGCACAGAGGCACCTGCAGTCTCTCATCTGGAAAAAGAACACCTAAGTGTGTCAACAGCCTCAAAAGCCAGCAGTTCAACTCTTTTTTCCGCAGTCGGAAATATGCAATAGCACACTTGAACTTTCTCACCAAATCCTTTCAAATGGCTAAGACTGATCATCTCTGTTGTGGTCTGGAGGCTTTGTGCAATACCACGGCTGCAAGCTGAGAATTTCTTTGAGGTATTTTTTAGTGATCTTAAAATGTCATGCAAATGTTGATAGCATGAAGCAAGTCATTGTTTAGATATCAAAAATAATGCTAATTACCTGTCAGTGAACTTATTTTGTTTTTCTTTCATCTGGGAACTCAGAGGAGTGAGGGAGAAAGAGGGGGGGAGAGAGAGAGAGAGAGAGAGAGAGAGAGAGAGAGAGAGAGAGAGAGAGGGAGGGAGGGAGGAGAGAGAGAGAGGAGGGAGAGAGAGAGGAGGGAGAGAGAGAGGAGGGAGGGAGGGAGGGAGAGAGAGAGAGAGAGAGAGAGAGAGAGAGAGAGAGAGGGAGAAAGAGGGAGAGAGGGAGGCAGAGAGAGAGAGAAAGAGATGCCAGGAAGTATACTCAGAGTTTTATTAATAGTACACCCCTCCATCCCCATCTCTTTCAAAAAACGAAAACAGAAAGAAGTTGTAATTCACAGAAGGAAGTTGTAATTCTTGTCCTTTACGTTAGTTGGTGAGACAAATGGAAGGTGCGCCATGGTGGAAACACTCACATGATTCTAAGACCAGGCTGTTTGACCCCCCCAAGGCCTGGTTTCCTAAATAGCATAGTCTTAATGCTGCTTACTGGGTAGCCATCTATTTATTTACATACCTTATTGAAAGAAATGTCTATATCTAACTTAATAAACCCACACTGAGGATTGCACTTAGGGGAGAGATTGGGGAAGAGCTCTGCTTGCTGTCAGAGCTCAGGAACCCACAGCAGCGGAGATATCAGGGCATCAGTCAGAATGATCCCAAAGGTATCTAGTCTATCAGGAAGGAGACCCTGTACACATAGACTAATGCAACCTATAGGAGCAGCTGTCTCCAGCCCCTGTGTTAACCCCTCCCCAGTGTCCCAAGATATCACTATGGTAATTAGCCTGGGCTGCAGCACATTTAAACATCTAAACATAACCCCTGCCCCGAATCAGACAGTATGGATCTCAGCAAGCTGTCCTTAACCCATGCATGAAAATGTCTTGAGCAATTCAGCTAAAACAAAAACTGAAATGTACTCTGTGTAGGAAAATGACTTTCCTCACATGCTGGCGAGGGTAGTTTTTCAAACAATGGAAGACTTTCAAAACTGAGGAAGAATAGCTTCAAGAAATGCAGTCATGGGCTGAGGAGACAGCTAAGTCAGTAATGTGCTTGCCTTGCAAGCATGAGAACATGAGTTCAATCCCCAGATTCACACACAAAAGCCAGCACTGAGGAGGCAAAGGCAGACTAACCCCTGGTGCTTGCCAGCCAGCCAGCCGGCTCCAAGCCAGGAGACAAGAGTTCCTCTCTGACTTCCGCATGCACACACAAGCATACTCACACACACACCACGTGGTCATATGCACCACACATACATGGACACACAAGTGTGCACACCCACAGGCATACAAGTTTTAAAAACAAAGGTCATCACTTGTGTTAACACCAGAGTGTTGAGGGAATTCTAACAGCATAATATCCATGAATCCTAATGGCCATGTATAGTGGCAGTTAAGAGCACCACGTCAGAGTCAGAGTCAGGCAGACCCAAGTTCAGAATCGACGTCATCCACTTTTGCATTGCATGGCCCCAGAAAAAGATTGAGCTTTCAGTTAGATATTTCTCACACCCCACCACAAAACAGGAAGTAGAGTTTCCCCAGAAAGGTTAGTGGGCATCTGCAATGTGGTTAACAGATAGAAAACACACACACGCTAAGTTGAAGTGTGCCTTCTCATACAGCTGCACAGCCCCTGTGTTCATGTGGCCCTTCCTCTGTGTAGGCTATTTCTCTTGCCTACAGTGATATTCATTTGTTTATGCCCAGAAAAATCTCCCTGATCTTCCACAATCCAGCTCAGAAGTGATTTCTCAAGGAGACCTCCTAGCTTCACCCTCTGATATCGAAGTTGTAGCTTCTACTTCTAGTCTCAATAGTCATTTGTCCAAACTAGGAACAGCTGAAGAGCCAGAAATTCTGCAGGTTCCAGAACCAGCACGTTCAGGGGCTCAACTGAGTCACATGCCCTGGTGGAACAGAGTAACTTCATGGCACAAATGGCTGGCAGGGAACATGCTGACCATGAAATGCCTGTGTCATTAATGTCACAATGAGGAATTTGGTACTTAATGTGGAACAAAGAAGATGAAATACTGAAACAGGAAGGAAGACGGGGAAAAAAGCAGAAGACCATGAAGAGGAGAAGCAATTGCTGCCACCAATAGGATGAAATTTACAAAGCCAGTTACTCAAGAAGTTGAGATAGGTGGTCCTCAAGTTCAAGGCCTACATGGGCTATACTATGAGCCCAGCCTGGGAAACTCACTGAGACCCTGTCTCAACAGGTTCTGGCCATATAGCTCAGTAGAGTGCTTACCTAGCATATACAAGGTTCTAAGTTGAATTCCCAGTACTTGAGGGTAAGGGCCGGGTGGTAAACACAAAAGAATTTCTTGCATAACAGAGGAAAAGCTGAGCCAACTACAGAAGTCAGGGAGAAAGCTAAACAAGCCTTAAGACCATCTCTGATTGGGTGCCATGAAAACTGAGTGGAAAGGGGAATCAAGTGTGCTTTTAGCAACAAGTTTGTACCACCCACTGTGCAAGGTTGCTTTAGTGGCATCAGATCCCAGCGAATGTGAGAGGAAAATATCATGGCCCTCTTCCCCAGATGACGGTCCTGAGACCAAAGCCTGGTTAACCAGAAATACCCAAGGATGAGAGGCTAGGGATGGTAGGGTTTCAGTTCCAGCCCATTCCACTCCCTGCTGTTCCCCTTCACACCACTAAACTCACATTTGCAAGTAGATAACTTGGGAGCAATCACTGCAGATCTAAGTGACACCATCTTTTTGATTTTTTTGAAAGGATGGCGATCCTTTCTTCCCCAGCATTTAGACACAGCATGCAGCAGCCTGTTATTAATACACTGACACCCTGCATTAGAGTCTGCAGGTCAATACCCACTCATTTTGTCATAATAAATGGCTGTTCAAGCCAGAGTGGACGAAACTCCAGTTGCATGGCTCTCACTGCGTACAGTAAGGCAGAGCTGATCAGTTCTAAGGCCAAACAAGCCAGACCCCAGCCCAAGACCAGAACTGTTAGACAGCTAATTGCCTTCCCTTTCCAAAGAGTCAGGCATTCAGACATCATCACCCCCCACCTTCTCACAGCAGTTCTTCAGTATTTCATCTTTCTTGACAGGCAGCCAATCCATCACTGGACCCCTTTCATAATTTGTATTGATTTGCATTTATCTTCAGCTGAGTCCATTTGCAGACCATTTTTAATGACCAGGGAAACTGTCACTTGGATTTGACACAACTTCAAAGCACCCATGTGAATCTCAAGGGTGTCCATCCCACTCACCTTGAAGGCTCTAAGATCAGCCTAATATGAGTGGCTTTAAATAATTCAGCTCCAGAGGCAACTGGAACTTGTCTCTGACTCTGCAAGGCTGAGACATTTAACCCATGGCCTTCTGTCCAGAACTGCCCCCATGGAGAAAAAACAAAAGCACAGGTAACCAGCTAGCAGACTAGGCCTCATCTGGCTCACAGAGGGGGTGTGCCTTGGGCAATGTGGTATTTTTAATTACAGCGAGTTGGCAAGACAAAAAATGTTCTAAGATGTCATATATCAGATCTCTCACTTTCCTTAAAATTTGAAAGTCTGGCAAGGATGACCCTAAGTGTCTACCTGATGACTGTCAGTTGTAGATGGTTCCTCCTAGGCTCTCCATTCCTACACTACCACTAATCTTTTGCCATTGGCCCCTTGTGGAATTAAACAGATGGCCTCTAATATGAATATGGGATTGAAGGTCAGGTCTTCACCTAGCAGCCACCTACGTAGATGTGGATGAGACACTTCTATTCTGAGCTTTCGTTCTCTCATTTCTAAACTCTATTTGAGATTTTCGAATTTGGGCTAGATAATCTCCTGGGCATTAAGAATCTACAGATAAGTTAGAGACCACACTTGCTCCCAGGAGTGTTGGGATTTAGGAAGATACATGAACACGATACATTTTAAAATCATTTGTTAGTAAGTAAGTGTGAATGCAGGAATGTGCAGGGTGGGAGGGGCTCAAGGGATAGTTATCTCTGGCAATGGGAAGGAAGACTAGAGAATACTAGCCAAGGAGTGATGCCCAAGCAGGCATCACAGGAGAAGGGGATTGTGCAAGGCATGACTGGGAAAACAACCACGGTGCAGACCTATCTTGGATCAAAAGGACAAAATCCAGGACATTTAAAAGCCTTTGGGTACTTACTCTTAAATCATTAGACTTTAGGTCTTCAGACAAGGAGGACTCACTAAGGCTTTTGGAAGAACGGGGGAGATACACAATGAACTTCAGCTTGGAGAACATTGGGCACAAGGCTCTTCCTGTCTGCATGGAGTTTTTGGACTTAGTCCCAGAAGGCTGTTTGAATGAAGAGACACAATTCACCCTCAGAATGGAATTGTGAGTTCCCAGTTATTTCCAGCCTGTGACAGATTTGATGGAAAGCAGGTGGATATGCACAGTAGGAAGATATCTTCAAGGTCAGAGAGGCATTCTTAATTTTCAGAGATCTTGGAGACTGCAAGAGAACACTGTCTCCATGTGCCAGCTGGTCAAACCCCACAAGGAACACTGAAATAACAGCTTCCGTTCACTTCAGAGAGCAGGCATCTAATGTCTAGTACCAATCCCCATTTTCTTCTTTATCTCAGTGGAATGGAGAACACATGGGTGAATAGGAAAATTTAAAAAAACAAAGCAAAACTTACCTTTGCAAGCATGCCTCTGCATGTTTGTAATGACCCTTAACAAGTGGATAAATCAGGAAGAAAATGAAGATGAGTCAATGACGCTGGCATGAAGAAAATGAAGCAGGGTGGTGGGATAGATGACGAAGGAAGGCTCAATGGAGAGCTTTGAGATGTGAGGTCGTATGGCTTACAACCTGGAAGAGGGGAAACTCAGCTAGGAAAGCACTTGAGAAGAACACTGAAGATCTCACCAGCCACTCATGCTGTCCACGTCACTGGGCGAGGAGGACCAAAGCAGCAGAGCTATCGTTTTTTTGTTTTGCCACGACTTCCTGTAAGGAAGAGTGCAAGGTGTTACTGTGTAGAAGACTCCCTTCTTCCCCTGTGCTTCATTTGAATCATGAAAGAACATCAGAAAAATACACAAAGAGCCCCTTTATGGATAAACTCCTCCCCTCTCCTGTGTGTCCATTTTCCCCCTGTGTTGTCATGAGGCCATTCTCATGAACTAGGTGTGTGAGACTCTGGCAAAGCTCAGGATACAGCATAGGTTAAGGATGGATCACTTGCTCTTAAATGAGAATAAAGCAAGCAAGAAAGATGCAGGAGAATGAATCAGAGTATGACATCAGATAACTTATATGCATCACCTTCACCTCCCTTATGTATGACAGACATTATTAACAGATTATCTCTCTCTCCTGCTGGTACCAAATGTGACCTCAGAATCCTTCCCAACTCATGGCTTCAAGCATAGACTACAAAACTACCAAATTCAGAACAACAAGGGAATTCTATTTGTTAGGTCACAACTTCAGCTATTCATGGGAGCAGAGTAAGACATTCTGATATAGCCAGGTGGAAATGAAAAACAAATCCTATTTACCAAATTAATTTACATAGAGATATCTCTAGTTCCTATCCTCCCCCTCCCCCCCCTCTCTCACACACAGAACCACTAACTTACCAGCCTGAGTTGAAAAACTCCCCATGTTAAAACAGTTTTGTAGGGTAATTACTGCTTTGACACCTCTAGAGAGCCCCATTGAGGACCTGTGTCACTGAATCTTACCATCTTAGCTGCTGCTGTTAGAGAAGACACCAATTAGACAAACAAAAGTCTGCATATTATAGTCAGCTTGTTTAGAATCGAGGTTCTGCCACCATATGCCCAAAGTGCATTGGCCCTGCCACTTAAAAGCTGTGTAGTTGTGTTATGCAACTCAATAGGCCTCAACTTTCTCATCTTCAAAATGGCTAAAACAAATTATGCCTACTGTAGATCTGGTGAAAGGATATAAAATATTTAGAACTCATGTCCAATACAGAGTAAGAACTTAATGTGACTGTGTGTGAACACAGGAAAACTAAAGGAGACTGCAATAAAAGCTAGGTGGGAAATCTTTCTATGAGCAGCAAGAAGCTGGAGAGAACAGTCTGGAAGAACCAGGCCAGTCTGGGTAGTGGAGGAAAGAGACTAAGTTCCCATGAAGTACAAAATGAGCATGGCAGATCTTGTTACATGACCCCAGCTGACTGCTTTCCAGCTGAGAGACCCCAAAACTCAAAAGACTTGCCTTTTCTGAGGCCTAGTTGCCTCATTCATGACAGAAGTACAAAGGCTAATGTCTATCTCTCACTGTTGATGTGAGAACCAGTTGTGAGCACTAAGCCAGCTCAGAGGATAAACTTAGAAAATGTGAACTACTGCCTATGAGTGGAGGTCCTCAGGGCCAGGGGAAAGAGAGAAGAGGAAAGGAGAAGGTCAGAAAGAGATTTGTAGTGTCTTCATAGAGACCACAGGAGAGAACTGAGGAGACACTTGCTGGCAGTAGCCCCAGTCTCAGAACATGATACAAACACAGGCAGACCTAGAGATAGGATAATATGCTTCCCGTTCCTACAGTAAGATTCTTAACCTGGTGACCAAAGACAAAACAACAAGAAAAGAATTAGAGTGTTCCACAGGGCCACTAGGACAAGACGACAAGGTGAGGGGTTGAGACCAGCATGCTATCACAGGACACATCTCCTGTCACAAGAATATCCTAGATCCTCTGAAGCTATAGTTTTATTTCATTTCCTTTAATGTGTATGAGTGTATGTCTCTGTGTGGGTATATTCATAAGAACATGTGCCCACAGAGATGGAAGTGGGCATTGGATTCCTTGGCACTGAACTTGAGTCTATAGAAAAACAGTATATGCTCATAATTTCTGAACTTGCTCTCCAAACCCAGGTTTTAAAGATGTGTTTATTAATTTGTTATTGTTTTTCTTGTTAGTTGTAGTGATGGTGGTTGTGTGTGTGTATGTGTGTATGTGTGTCTGTGTCTGTATGTGGACTTGATCCTATGTGGACTACACTGTACAGGTGCCTGCAGAAGCAGAAGAGGGTAGCAGATATCCTGGAACTGTAGTTGTGAGCTTAGTTGCAGATAGCTGCAAGCTTCCCAGTGAGGGTGATGGGAACCAAAGCCAGGTCCTTTGTAAGAGCAGTAAGTGCTCTCAACAGCTAAGCTGTTTCTCCAGACCTATGAAGCTGCAGTTTTCCTGGGGAATGGGATTCAAATAACAGACTTTAGAATAGGTTCAGGTTTACTGGTTGGATTCCATGGGCCATCATTTAAGGCAGCTTTGTTACATTACATAAAGAGAATGAAAATTGCAGACTTTGAAGACCAGAGAACTCGCCTCTTAGAATCCTAATGACTTAGAATCAAACGCCCATCTTAAGAGCCATCCAGTCTATCTCCTCCAAGCAGGGAAACATCCCCTGTCACCTGCTATGAAATCATGCAGCTTCTTTCTGGGTATGTTTACTGTCAGGAATATCATCGTGAAACTTGTCTGATTGATGAAACAAATTCTCTTTATCATCCTGAGATGAAGCCAGACATCCTTCCTCCAACTTCCATCCACTACACTCTCATCTCATCCTCAAAAACCTGGCTCCTGCTGGCTCCTCAGTAGACTATCACCTTCTACAAAGAGCATGCCTATTCACACCACTCCCCACTAAAATGAGTTTACTGCATGGAGGAACCATGCTGAACTCCCTACGAAGCCCTATCTCCTGTGGAAGAAGGTACTTAGTACATTTTTCTATGTGTGAGTGAGAGTGTGGGTAGATAACACAGGGATAGATGTATGCGTGCTTATGTCTTTACAGAATATTAACTCAACATCTTCATTCTGTTAAAGAGCAATCTGAAGTCCGATAAATATGAATTTCTCAGTAACATTTAGTGTCAAAGACAGAATTAGGAGCAAGGTTCCAGATATATAAACTGACCTCAGAACCGGAGGCATGATCCTGAGAACTGTTTTGTCAAAATGAGAGCCCTGTCGCCCAGAGCAGAGCGACAGAAAGGAAAGGAATGGTCTGAAGGCACACAGGGCAATGGCTACTCAGAAACTAGGATCGTCCTCACACTTCATAGTTTGTTCCATATGCTTTATTGAGCACACACTGTGAACAAGGCTCTGTGCCAGACCCTGAGAAGGAAACCAAGATGATCAAATCTCCTCCATAAGTGCGTGCATTCATAACCAGGGGCATTCCCAGGCAGGCTATGTGATGATCTATTGCAAAAGCATCAGCATAGGACTATGATAAAGCAGGGGGAAGAGCATGATTCATTCATCCCTTTGGGAAGAAGCCAGACCTTATGGAAAAGCAAGCACTTGACTTGAGCCACAAGCTGGCTGTGGAAGTTAAGCCAGTGCATGAAGCCCTGAAAGGGAGAAGAAGGGTGTGGATGTGGAGCCAGTGACTGAATGGAAAAGATGTTTCAGCGGTGGGCTGATGCCTCACAGTACACAGGTTCAAAGCTCAGCTCCGGACTCCACCTCTTTCGGCACTAAGAAGAGTTTTCATGGTGAGACCCATGTTTAGGAAAGTTGTAGGCACCCTGTCCTACAGTTTGTCTTCCATCTGCATGAGGAAGGCCAGACCTGCCCATCATTAACACGTACCTTCAACGTGACTCTACCCTTCAGACCTCAATATTTCCCAAGCATTTATCAGTGGACTGAAAGACTGATGTAACATGGATTGTAAAAGACCATGCTGTGAGTCTAGGATTGGAAAAACAACCACAGCCGGTGGCAAATGCTTGCTGCTAACCCTTATACACCACAAGGCTAACATTCCAGATGCTTCTCTCTCCCCTGAGTCATTATTTGGGTGTCTCTGCCCCATGGGACATGAGTTTCTCTAAGCAGACATAAAATGGTGACAGGACCACCAGTCTCAGTGTCTTCACCTCCTACCTCCAAGATCTTTGAGCAAACTCCTGAACTTTCTGACCTTCAATCTCAGTTCAAATTAGGAGCAATAACACATACCTCAAATGTGTTGTTGTAAGAATTTAAATGTCAAGCCCAAAGCAGAAAGCTCTTTCCCTACCCCTCCTCCAGAAAGAAAGCTGCACTCACCTAATTGTTTCCTCAGTACCAAGGATAGAAAAAGGGATCCTTGAATGCCATTGTCTGTGCAACTGGAGGTTAGCATGGTGTTTATACACTTGGCACAAATTCCCCGAAGTCCCTTGCCTAACTGTTCTTTTCCTCTGCTTCTCAAGAGACAGTCTTCCCTCTTGGAACATGGGGTGAAACTCAGTAGCAAACGCATGACTCATCATTCCCAAAGCAGAATTCTGAACCAACGTCACTCTTGGGATGGGAGTGGGGAGGCGCAGCTGTGGAAATACACAGAAAGGAAACACGGAGGTGTCACTTCATAGAGATGCTTGCTTTCTCACATTTAATTAATATAGAAGTCAAAGTGCTGTGGATCCCACTTGTCATCGATGCATAAAGTGGTCCTGGAACTCCTACTGACAGCCTGAAGAATGTGAGTCACACCAGGTCTGAATCAAAAGCTCAAAAGAATGCCAGAGAGAGACATTTTGATAGTGCCTGGCACAGTATCTAAATGGTTGTGTCCATGTACATAATTGTCTCACATATTCCAAAACTAAATATTTAAGATGGCATAGGGTGTGGGGAGATAGTTCAGTTGGCAAGGAGCTTGCCTTTCAAGAGAAATGAGCTGAGTTCCATTCTCAGAACCTACATTTAAAAGCCAGTCATGGTGCCATGTGCTTGTTGTCTCAGTACTGGATATAGGAGAGTCCCTGAGGCTTTCTGAAGAGCCAGTCTGGCTAGGCTATTCAGTAAGACCCAGACCAATAAGAGACCCAGTTTTATAAAACAAAGTGAATGACTCCTGAGGAACAACTAGAGGGTATCCGCTGGTATCCACATATATAGTCTCCTGCATAAACACACACACACACACACACACACACACACACACAATGCACCTTAAGTCACCAATATATAATATCTCCTTAAACATCACAGTAATACAGAAATACTTAGTACTTTGTATTAGAACAATTTACCTGTGAACTTGAGAGGCCCCATGCAGAATCATGGTGCCATGGTACTCCGATGACAAAATATAAGCTCTAAAGTCAACAGAAAACTCTGTCCTTGCTTTCATGTTCCTAGCAATCACCTGAGACTTTCGGGACCCCTTTCTGTTCTGTACAAAATAGATCAAGCAGAGCTGGCATGTAACTTAGATGGTAGAATACTTGCCTAGCGTGTGCAGAACCCTGGGTTTGGGTCACAGCCCTGCACATGATTTGGTCATTAACACCTGCACTCTCCAGCACTAGGGAAACTCTCAGGAGACTCAGAAATTCAAGGTTACCCCTAGTTACATAGTTCCAGGTCCATCTGGAGTTTCTGAGACCCTGTCTTGAAAAAAAATGGATCAAATAAAATTAGTGCCTTGACAGCACTAGGAAAAATCACTAGGACATAGTATACAGAGTTTACTATGTCACCTGGTCCATGATACATGGACAAAGAATACTAAGAATTATTAGTAAGTAACTTCCCAAGACCATGCAGCTGCCTGAGCAGAAAGCTATAACCACCTGCCAGGTCATCACTTCTCCTTTGCCTCCACAGTTGGGTGTGGTCTTCATTCCATCAAGTTAGATACTAGAGATCCAGGGAGACCCACTCAGGGCAGAGCTGTCAGAGGACAGAGCCAATAGTAGAAGATCCTGGGTCTCTTGGCACAGAAGAATTACTTGTTTTCCATGACTGTGCTCTCCCTTCTCTTTCTGCAAATATCCCATGTCTACTGGGATTGCCTATACTGAGAGAGGAGACACAATTTGTCCAGTGAAGCCCGGCTCTTAAGGGACAGAGCTGAGGCTAGATCCATATCCCAACCCCCATCCTCACTGTTCCTCATCTACTCTTTCTAATTCAGAACACTCCATTATGTGTCAGAGAGACTGAGATGAGGAAGACATCAGAAAAGGGGACAGAGAGAAATAGAGACAGGGGAATAGAGACAGGAAAAAAATAAAGAGAAATAAAGAGAAACTCAGTAAGCAGTCAGAAAGCAGCAAGCTTGTTCTTTGAAGAGGTACTTAAAATGATGAGAAGCTGATGATTTTTAAAAGAAGGTGAAAAATAATACCATAGCAACTACTGGCACAGTTCGTTAGCAAGTCTGAGTAAATGCGGAGCAGTAGTGAAATCAAGAGGGAACCCAGGGCTCTGTCACACTTATAATCATCCAGTTAGGTGCCTGCCCTCTCCAACCACTTCCCATAGAAAGAGCTAGGGCTGGAGTCAGCATTAGCCAGGTGCCTTTGTGCAACTGAAGGTGTGAGAAGCAACTAATTAAACACTCAGAAAATGGAGATGAGAACTTTGCAGATGCAGACTTTCGCTGATTCCAGAGGTTATTGTGATCTCACCTGTTCCTGTTGAATATCAGGGATACTCTAGACAGGAGAGTGGAGGGTGTCTGAGCTTCCAGCATCAGAGAGGGAAGGAGATGCAGTGTCTTGCAGACCAGCAAACCACCTTGCTGGGAAGTCAAACTTGAAGACTTGAATTACCCATCCCTTGAATGTACGTGACCAACTCATTCTCAGCACAGTGATTGTCTTTAACTGATAATTACTGGAGGCTCTACTACACATAACTACTTACTGGTTTTCGGCCACAGATATCTCTTAACACTGTACTTTAAAAAATTTTTTTAGTATTTTTAAAATGTATCAATTTACTTTTACATTCCAATCCCTGTTCTCCCTCTCTCCTCTCCTCTTCTCCCACTCCCTCCATCCCCCCTCACTCCTATCTGCTCCTAAGAGTCTAGACATGAGGGTGGAGGATGCCTTGGTCCTGCTTCAAAGAGATGATGGTATAGACTTAATAGACTTCCTAGGGGAGGCCTTAACCCTGTACTTATGCTTCAACTTAGTCCTTGGCCTGACATGCTCTTTTCACTCAGTCCCATGCCCAGGTCCAATCCTGCTTCAGGGCTCAGTCTCCACTGGGAGACTTCATTGTACTGGTGAGCTCTGATCTCTCCCTTCTCTGAATGTCTATAGTGGCTTCAAGTTTCCTAAGAAACCTACTTTCCATGGGACTTTATAAAAAAGAAAAAGACACCTATTGACAGTTCTTAACCAAGGAAAGAAAGACATGGTTTAAACACACATATAATTCTGTGTGTAAATGTACTATGCCTGAGAACCACTCTGGCTGACTCTGTGCTACCACAATCCTGATTAAGAAGCCAGTCAGTCTAGCTAAATCAGTGAGCTCCAGTGACAGACCATGGCTCAAAAAGTAGGGAGGTGTACAACCAAGTAAGACATACCACATTGACCTGTGACCTCCATAAACATGCCACATGAATTTATATAACCCACACACACACACACACACACACACACACACACACACACACTCCAGATTGGCCACTGACTAAATGAGGGTACATAGCTCAAAAATGACTTTGTTTGAACCTTCATCCAATAGCTGATGGAAGCAGAGGCAGACTCCCACAGCTAAACACTGAGCTGAACTCAAGAAACCCAGTGACAGAGAGGAAGGACTGATGACCAAAGGGGTAGCTCTTGAATCCCAGACTAGTGCCTGAGAATCCAGCATGGGACTGATCAAGACCCCTTGAATATGAGTATCAGTGAAGAGGCCTATGCAATCTATTGGGCCTTGGGTAGCAGATCAGTATTTATCCCTGGCATACAAATGCACTTTGGGTGCCCATCCAACAATGAGAGATGCACTCTCACCCTGGACTCTTGTGGGAGGGTCTAGGCCCTGCCCTGGATGAAATGACAGACTATGGATACTCCCATGGAGGGCATCACCCTCCCTGGGAAAATGAGGGGGGGTTGATGGAAGGGTGTGGGAGGAGGGGAGGGAAAGGGAGAGTGACCTGGGATTGACATGTGAAACAACCTTGTTTCTAATTTAAATTTAAATTTAAAAATAAAAATTAAAAAATGACTTTGTTCATTGACAAAGTAGAGGCCCATATACCCAGGCAGTAAACAATGAATAAGCAGTTGTTTTGCATCAGGAATTGTTTGAGAGACTGGAAATGTAGCTGCCAACAAAGCAATGTCCCTGTCCTCTGAAGACTTTTTGGCCTTAGATAAATAGCACTAAGTGAAAGGAATGAATAAATTATAATGACAGATATATATTAAATGGCAGGTTAGTGGGAAGTGCTTTGGGGAAAGAAAAGCAAGATGAGTCACTGGGTCATAGTAAAAAAGGAAAGTTTCATTATAAATAATTGACTAGGAAAAGTCTCAGTGCTAAAGTCACACGAGCAAAACCCAGGGACTGTATAAGAGGAAGAATGTTGGTTGATTACAGTAATCAACTTGACTGGGCCATAGGATACCTAGATATTTGGCCAAGCATTATTCTGAAGATATTTTCATGGATGTTTTGGGATGAATTTAACATTTGAAGTAGTAGATTGTAGAAGGATGTGCCTTGTCCAATCAGATGAAATCCTGTGTGGAACAAAGCCCTAATTATCTCCAAATGAAAGGAAGTCCCCCTGCCTGAATGCTTCATAGCTGAATGGGTCTTTGAACTTGGAACAACTCTCCTGCATCTCTAGTTTGCTAGTTGCTGGTCTTGGGACCTGGCTGTGTAAACACAATGATTCAGTTTACTTTAATAAATCTTTTTATACTATATCATCAGCCTTTCAATTTATGGGTCTCACATCCATGACTTCCATTAGCTGTAGATCAGACCATAGTTAGATATTTTCTTAGCACTGTTCATTAGCCAATGCAAGGTAACACTTTTCCTCAGTATTTATGTTGTATCATTCCAAGTGATCTAAAGATGATTTTATGTAAGTGAGAAGATTTGTGCAAATTATACACAAACACTAAGCCACTTTCTGTAAAGGACTTGAGCCTCTATGCATTTCAGTATCTAAGGGATTCCTGGAACCAGTCCCCCATGGTTACCAATAGCTAGAATGTATCCCCTTGTATTCTCTGGATAACCCCGATAAATACCATGAGCCATGTGCATGCTTTTAGAAGAGCTCCTGGCCATGGGAACAGCTAGATTAAAAGCCTAGAGATAAGTGTGTGCTGGTATGGGCAAGGGACAGGCAGGACAAAGTGGCCAAGGAGGGCAGCCGGGGCCGAGTCCAGAGTCATGGATGTGTCAGGGTGGAAGGTCTTGAAGGCCATGAAGAAAATGTTTTTCCCTCTGTACAAGATAGAGAAAATTTCCAGCTGAGAAGTGAGGTGACCTGGAAGATGATTCTAAAGGCAGCTCTGGCTGAGCAGAAGACAATGAGTCTGTTAAGGTTCTGGTAGGGTGATCCAGGGAGAGACTGTGGCTGGACCTGAGTGCTTCCAGGAAAGATGAAGAAATAGTGATGTCTACATAGTGCATTTAAGAATGTGATATAGAGAAGGACTAGGCAGAAGACACAAATTTTGAGAGTCGCCATATAGTTAAGATGGCTGACATTACTACAAGGGATTAATAGAGATACAGACAAGCAGAGACTAGGCCCACAGCCTGCCAACACCCACAGCAACTTCTTAAGCAGTTTCTAGTCAGTTTACAAGATAATAAACACTTTGTCCAATGGGACAGAAACGAACGGAAAATATCACAGTGTTTAGAATGTGGTGTTTCATGAAATATTTTCAACATATTTCTAAAACAAATGTATGTTTGCAGATGGTTATTTTTGTATCTGAGTGATTGTATATGTTCCAAGTAAATGTATAGCTTTACTAGATGATATACACAGATACATAAAACTAGTTGTTATGATTTAAATGTGAAATGTCCCCCATAAACTCATGTGCTTGAACACTTGTTTTCTGGCTGGTAATATTGTTTGGTAAGGTTATGGGACCTTTATGAAGGGGAGTTTTGTTGGAGAATATAGGTCACTAGGGCAGAGCCTTGAAATTTTGTAGCATGTCCAACTTCCTATTTAATGGTTTCCTACATGCAGATGCAGTATAACTGTGCCTGAGTGTAACCCCCTAAACTCTAGTCCAAGCTGCTTCATGCCAAGTATTTTGCCACTTCAGTGAGAAATGAGAAAAACAACTAACACAAGGCAAAGTATATCTGTTTTACACTGGCCTACAATGAAACATTTGTTTCTGAGTCATGGTAGAGTATCCCTGTAGCTGAACTCTGCCCTGCCAGGGAAGAGAAGATGACTAAACCGTCCTAGCTTGTCCCAGAAAGTAAAACAAATAGGGCAACTTCAGAGAAGGAAGCGGAAAAGAGAGAGACAGAATTTCCAATTGAGAAATAAGCCAGATGCCTACTCCCTGAGGCCCCTTTTCCTTAGTTGTGGCTCTGCAATCTGGTTCTGCTCGTGAGCTTATGCACAAATAACCTGTGTTGAGTGTCTTTCTCACAGCATGCAAGTTGATCCCAGTAATGAGCCTCACTTCTTAGCCCCTCCATTTGTGCATCTGTAAGATGATGCTGCTGCAGCATCCTTGGCTGTGATGAGCACTGAAAAGACATTTGGGCTCCATCATTTGAGCTCATTAAATGCTTCTTGGAAGAGAGTACAACTGATGGTCTGTTGCCCCTGCAATTTTCTGCCAGTGCTGGCCTGTAGTGGCATCAATCTTGTTGGTGACATAATTCAGTCTCTGGGGGGAGGCCAAGGCCTCTTCTACCCTCCAGAGGTGTCCAAAATGGTCTAGAGAGGCACAACTATTCAAATGTCATGAAACATAAGGAGACTTTGAAGGGATGAAGGAAAGTAATAAAAGGCACTGGACTGAGGCTGTGACTGTCTTCCAAGTCATGCCTCTGCTTTCTAATTATCTCATCATCCTCCCATATATCGTGTAGAGGAGGTGAACACAGGCTATCCCTATCAGAGACCAAAATGTGGGAGAGGAGAATAAAAGCACTGTCTGGGTGAACTATGGCTCAGAACCAAGTACTAGAAAAATGTCTTTCCTTTCCCAAGGACTTTTTGTTTTAACCAAAAGGTAATGGTTTGGGGGCAGAGAAGTTATAGCAACAGTTAAAAGCACTTGTTGCTTTTCCAGCGGACCTGGGTTTGGTTCCCACCATTCACATGGTGACTCACAACTATCTGGAACCCAAGGTCCAGAAGGGATATGACACAGTTTTCTGGCCTTCAAAGACACCAGGCATGCCCATGATATACAGATATACATGTAAGCAAAGCATCCATACACATAAAAGTAATCATAATAATTAAAAATTTAAAGAGGTAATTTTATAAGACTAGGAGGGCCCCAAAGGCAGTATGGGTTAGAAGAAGGTAGACTTACACCAGGCTTCTGTGCTGCCTTCTACTCCAGACCACAAGCCACAGGAACAAAGATATACTGGAAACAAGTGATTGCCACCATCCTATCAAGATGACAGAAATTAGGCCCAAATCTCCTAATTTCTCACCTTCAATTTTTCCTCTATGGATATCTAATTTGTCTGCTATGCCTAGCATGAAGGCAGCAAGCCCAAACCCCAGGCTACCCTATGGTCACATATCCATTCATCTTGTCGGTATCTGTGCTAGCCCCTACTTCTGGGCTTACGTAGCACTTTTCATGTATCTCTTTGATTTTGCTTATGAAACTTAATACATGTTTTTGTCATCTCAAAAAGGAAAAAATCTCAAGTTTCAAAGAGACAGGATCTCGAAGCAATACATATCTGACTTTTTTAGTATTAAAGATGTAATTGGTGTTCAACATATGTGTGATTTTTCTTGCTCAAATAAATTTATCAGCTCAAGTCAACAGGCACTTATTGAGCTTAGAGTGTGCACCAGTCACTGTATCCAGAACTGAGGATACAATTACTTCCCTGACTTGACATATCTCACATTCTAACAATGGAGAATAGTATCTAACGAAGAAACCCAGAGGGTTGAATACAAAAATCAAAGTATGTTCAAGTTACAAACTCAACCCAATTAAAGAAGAATATTCTGAGAAAGAGTAGAAATTTTCTAGAAGGAGCTGATACCTGAGAGAGGCTTAGAGGATAACTAGGTTTTCAACAGATGGCTAGGAGTGGGTAAAGGGGAAGAATACGGACAGAGGGGCAAATAATAGTTTCAGTTAGACGTAGAATTGCCCCAACTTCAGTGCATGTTTCCCAAGGTCAAGACTATTGTATCTGTGTTGTGAACATGGGACCAAGCTTCTAGAATCTTCCCACTGACTGTCAGCTGACGGCAGTGAAAATGATTGTAGTCTTCCACTCAGGATTAGTCTCAGACACAATACAAACCTGCCTTGGGGGCTGTGAGTAGTGAAATGAGGCTGTGTGCAGGAGCACAATTGATATTCATCTTCTTCATTCTTTAAAAAACATTTCTTCCTAAGGACAGTCGAATGTAATTTAACATCTTAAGCAATTTGTTCAAATGAGCCTGACTGCCTTGCGGTACTGTGGGGGTTGGGGTGGACTCCAGAGGCCACACTAAACAGGAGTGGAAGCGCAGAGCCATCCTGTTGATCAAAAATGAATTAACCAGAGAAGGCCAAGAGTTATGTGATCAGAAAAGATGCTTCCCAGGGAGATGAGATCATTAAGGATGGGGTCTTGGAAAGGGAGGAGAGAGAGAATATGGACTAGAGGCTCAGCCCTATCATGCAATCACAGAGATGCCTGTGCTGATCCACCACTGTGTGTGAGGCTTGGGGGGCGGTTGAGGTGAAGGTGGTGAGAAAGGTTCCTTTTACTGCATTCATGCTTAAAGAAAGAAAGATAATTGTAGGGAGAAATAGAAAATAGAGAACAAGCAGGTTTTTGAGTTCCCACTGTATTATAGCCCTCATGGTGATTATAGCCACAAGCATTGTGAGTCACCTCTGTGTGTGTGTGTGTGTGTGTGTGTGTGTGTGTGTGTGTGTTTACAAGTATACATATGCTGGTTCATTCATCTGTGCATGTATGCTAAGGCCAGAGGAGGATGTCAGGTACCCTGCTCTATCACTCTGTCTATGGGTTTCTTACTAGACCTGCAACTTGCAGATGAACCAAGTTTACTGGCCAGGGAGCTCCTGGAACCTGCCTATATGTTGGTGCAGTGACTACAGACACACATGATGGCTTCTTACTTTGAAGTCAGTACTAAGGATCTGAACTAGGGCTCTCATGCTTGCACAGAAAGAGCCTTTCTACACCATCATCTCGGCATCTCTTACATTCTCTTCAATAATGCAATCTGATTAGCTCCATTTGACAGATGGGGAAGATGTTAGATGAACTAAAGAGGTGCAAAATAAGCCATGGGCATAGTCTGCAGGGACTCAGAGTGCACTCTCATTCTCTCATTCATTCACTTACCTTTCACAGCCAGGTGTGGTGGCATATGCCTATAATCCCAGCGCTGGAGAGGCAGGGGAGCAAAGAGTTTGAGTCTAACCTGGGCTTCAGAGTAAGACTTTGCCTCAAATATGAAAAAAAGACCTTTAATATAATAATCAAAGATGAAAGGCATGGTCTTTGATACCATCACATCCATTGTCAAAGTGAGAGATATTTCATCAAATATGCAAGTAAATGTGCCAATTAAAGTTTAAATGTCTTGAAGGGCATGGGAATAATATTCTAAGAACATATGACATAGAACTTGACTGCTTGAAGAGCAGTGTCAGCAAAGAAACTCTCCAAGAAAGTGGTAGCTGAGCTGGGGAAGGTGGTGAAGATGGGCTTTGGGGAGTGTTGGTGACAGCACTGAAACCATAGCACATACTCCAAACCCTTGCTGAAGGGAAGAGCATGAAACGGTAAGGGAACTAAAGAGGAGCTAGGACCTAGAAAGCTAGAAAGATGGGAGGTTGACAAGGGGACATGAGCCACATGCAAGTTGTTGATTTTGCTTTACTAGAGTAATCAGAGTATGACTGGCACTTTAAAGAGATAACTGGAAAAGAGACAGCTGTCTGTAGACTGGCCAAGGCATAGGCTACAGCACTACGTAGGTAGCCTGTGGTGGGAGTTTGACTCAGATTGATGGAGACAGATGCAAGTGTGGTGATTTGGGAGACACCTAGGAACTAGACTGACTGGAGAGTAATGACAGTAAATAGAACAGAACTGCATTTGGACAAGCACATCAGTGAAGAAAAATGCACATGTTGACTACCAGTGCCTGCTTCTTAGGAGTACAGGACAAGGCAAAATGCCACATCTTTAAAACTGAGGGAAGTCTAAGATGCAACCATAAATTTCCTAAGTATGAACCTGGGAGCACTGCATTCCTGGTGCCACCTGGAACCATCTTTACCCAGGAAAAGGCAGGTGTGTCCCTGAGTCCATGCCTTGTCTTGTTGCTGCTTCCCTTGAGCCATGACCTTCTAGATAATTCCCACTTGGTGTGAAAAAAACTTTTGAGGTATGGATTCTCTTCTCACTGTTTCCTCAAGCACCTTCTAGTTTTTTCTCTCAGGACACAGGATGCTCATATTCCAGAATGCACCTGTTCAAAGGAGTGGGCTACTTCCCCAAGCCTGGGAAGGCATGCTGTTTCCTTGGAACCATCACAACCCTCTGCAGTACCAGACAAGTCCTCAGTGGATAGTGTTGGATACCAAAAGTGAAGGGATCTGAGGAGAACATCTTCTCTTGCCAGTTCCTATGTAGAAAGTTCTAGGTTAAACCCTCAGCAGTGTTTAATAGATGCTGCACCCATTTAGGAGTCAGGAAATGAGGGTTTCCATCCACCAACTTACTGCACATGCTTAACTCTAATCTCTTGGCCACAGGCCACCTATCTACAGTGACGTGGGAGGGCTCAGTTCTTCCAGAGTCGAGATGTATTCCTTCAGTTTCTTGTGACAGAAGGCATATATCTGCCATATGTTAGCAAGATAATAAGTTGCATTTGAGCTATCAAAGCATATGCTAATGAAGTACCTTCCTCCAAAAGGATGGAAGAGAATGGCATAAAAACAGGGAAGAGAAAACCCAAGCAGTGCTATGGATGTGTTATGAGCATCTAGGAAAAGAGCCCAGTCCAGGGGTAAGTTGTACAAAGGGCCAGAAGGGGACATGAGAAGCAGCACTTGACTCTGCTATTAGTGGTAGTTTGTATGTTGTTTGTTCTTATGTGTGTATGAGTGTCTGTGTAACGCATGCATACAATGCCTGAGGAAGCCAAAAGAGGGTGTCAGATACCCTGAGCCTGGAGATACAGACAATTGTGAGCTGTCATGTGGGTGCTGGGAATCAAAGTCAGTCCTCTGGAAGAACTGCCAGTTCTCTCAACCACTGTGATGTCTCTCTAGCCCCAATGATGCTAATTTCTACTCATGACCAAAATACTATGGAATTAAAAAAATTAAGACACAGAAGGATAACTACTGCTGACAAACCAGATCAGGTTATTATAAGAACACAGAGGAATGCAATAGGCCAATCTCTGATGATCACAGAAAGAAAAATCCTAAACAAATTATCAGCAAGCTAAACACAGCAGCATGTCAGAAAGGTCACAGACTAAGGCCCAGTGGGATTTGTTTGGGATACAAGGAGAGATCAATATGAAAGTCAATTAACATCATGCCACCCTAGTATAATGAAGGATAAAAAGCTGTGAGCTATATATGAGCAAGAGGAACTCTATACTTGTATGGAATTCTCAAAGAAGAAATGCAAATATTTTTAAGAAGGATAAAGACCATAATATGATCCTAGTAGATGCAGTGAAACTTCATTAGTTTTTATTATGGAAGAAATCACAGCAAGCTAGGAATTGGTAAATTTCCATAATACATGAAAACCCTACTGACACCATCCTTTTGAGAAGTGAAAAGGTTGCCAGCTTTTCCTCTAAGACAGTGGTCTCAAACTGTGAGTCTCAACCCCTTTGGGGGTCAAATACCAGGTATCCTGAATATCAGATATTTATATTACAATTCATAACAGTAGCACAATTACATTTATGAGGTAGCAATGAAATAATTTTATGGTTTGGGATCACCATGATATGAGGAATTACATTAAAGGGTCACAGCATCAGGAAGGTTGAGAACCACTGCTCTAAGACCACTAACAAGGTAAGGGGGATTCTAGTCAACATCATATGAGAAGCCCTAGCTGGGGTTACTAGGCAAGAAATAATTACAGTCCACCAAATCATGAAGAAGCCTGTTTGCAGATAACATTACCTTACATGTAAAAGATCCTAGATATACTATAGAATTGTTACAAACAACAAAAACATAAACTTACAGATAGAAAACTCCACACAGAATTGTAGGGGTTGATTGTGTGTACAGAGGGTAGCCTGCTCAACTGTTATATTCTGATCCTGACTTTGATTTCCAGCACCAAAAAATAAAATTAAAAAATGCAATAAAAATTAAAAAAAAACAAATGTGTACAATAAAAATGAGCCAGCTTAACTGGATGTAAAGCTAGGGGACAGTGCCTCATTTACAATAGCTTTCAAATTAATAAAATACTCAGAAAAACATTAAAAGAACTTAAGGACATATTCCTTATTTATTTGTTTATCTTTTGACATGGTGTTTCTTGCAGCACCTACTGGCCTCAAACTCACTGCATACTGAAACTGGCCTTGAACTCCTTGGCTTCCTACTTTACCTTGCAAGTACTAGGATTACAGGTCTGTGCTACTGCACCTGTCAGAAAGAAACTACAGAAGAAAGAAATAATGAAAAAAAGCCCAGTGTTTATTAATTGAAAAGATTAGCACTGTCAAAACATTCATAATACCTTTAAAAGAAGGCTATGCATTTAACGGAGTCTCTATCTAAAGCTTAATATCAATTGTCACAGAAACAGGCTTTCAGAAAACAAAATAGTTTTGAAATCAAGGAATAAATCTGAATGTATAACACTTTCTGGTGTGTGTGTGTGTGTGTGTGTGTGTGTGTGTGTGTGTATAGTTAAAAATAGAGATAACAACCAGGCATTGGTGGTGCATGCCTTTAATCACAGAACTCTGGAGGTAGAGGTAGATGGATCTCGGCCAGCCTGGACTACAAAGGGAGTTCCAGGACAGCCAAGGCTGTTACACAGAGAAACCCTGTCTCAAAAACCTGAAGGGGGGGAGAGATCATGCCACAATTATACATTGAGCATTTATACAAAAGAATTAAAATCAGAAACTTGAAGAACTGTTAACATCACCCTGTGTTTGTTGTACAATAGTCATAACAGCTATGACACATATTGGATTCGATGATGTACAAATAGCACAAACAAGCAGCATAAATGTTCATCAATAGCTAAGCTGATTGGGAAAGCATGAGGTACAGGATACAGTGTTATTCAGCTTCGAAAACAATATTCTGTAATATTAGTGTGTTACAATAGTTGAACTTAGGGGATAATGTGTTGAATATGCCAGACCCAAGATAAATACTGAATGATTCAAATTCTGTGAGGTATTTAAAAGTCATGCCTGAATTGGTTGTGCCTGCCATTCTTATCATAGGGAAGCCCCAACAGGAAGATAAGTTTGAGGTCAACTTTGGCTACACAAAGAAATCTGCACATATATACACATATACAGGTAAAAGTGTGGGTGTAAAAAAATACCTGAAGAGGAAAGGTAATAGATGATAAGGAAGGACAAGAGGAGGGCAAAAAAAGATGTGAGACACAGAAGAAGGAAAGAGACCATCAAGTTGACTACAAAGGAGTGGTTCAAGAGTAGTCGGGAGGAGAACCACCAAAGCATACTTTGTGCAAGAATACCCTAAAGACAACTAACAGCGTGTATGCTGACTTTAAAAACGGCATGGATGTAGGGGAGAAGTGGATGGATAATAGTGTGGGAGGAAGATAAGAGGCTATGGCAGTAATCAGAATGCTATACTGTGTATTTATGTATGTCAAATAACAAATTTAATATCATGCTTTTGATGGAAGTAAAAACAATACCAAAACAGTACAGAGTAGATTGGTCTCAAAAGTAGGCAGACTTAATGGGAGAAAGAAAAGCACAGAGGTTTCTAGGGTAAACCTAGAAACAAACATGCTTCATTTTCTTTTAGTCATTCTTGGTAGATTATTCACATTGCTGACATCATCCTATATGCATACAACCTTCTCCAGGCATTTTTGTCACATAACTTTTATATTTAGTGCCAGGCAGAAGCCGGCTTATACTTGTTTACAAAAGCCAATGTACATCTCTTTCAAACTGTGGGTTCACTAAAATTCACACTGGTAACTTGAAAACAGTGTGATGGAAATGTTTACACCATGGAAATTGGCAACCAGTACAAAACAAGACTGTTTTGTTTCATTATTTTTTTCTCAAAGAGCATGCTGTTAACTTTAGTGTGTGTCATGGCTACATCATACATTTCTGCAAGGCCTTAGAATTTTTCTCTGTAAACAAAATTCATAGAATACAAATGTAAGGTTAAGTCTTGAGGTAGCAAATGGCCCAAAGGCTCAGCTCACCATCTTATCTGATTATTTGGGCAATACTTGTGAATGGGACTGGAATTCCCCAGCAAATTTTATTTTATAAATAGAACTAAATTCCCTCTTCACTGAAAAGGACAAGCTTAAAACAACAACACGGGATCAAAGAATAAGCAGGTCATGTAGTTTCCTACTCAGCGTAAGGGAAATTAAGGATGCAGCAGTCTAAGGACAGTTCTTGCTAAGCAGATGGCTCCTCTTTGCCGAAACTCTGTGGATGTTGCTCACATCCAAGGTTCCTGGAGGGCAGTTCACATTTCCTTGAAGTTTTTGACTGTTTTCTGAGACTGCAGGAAACTGGAAAAGGGGTGAGAAAAGCACCTTTGTTCCTCCACACCAGACTGCTGTCAAGACTCTAGGCTATGTATGGGTTTGAGCCAATTAGTCTTCCTGAAAGTAAAATTCAGAGCCAGGAAGAAACACATTCTGGTTTATGGTGAATTTTGTTATGTAAATTGCATGGTACCACTTTGGTGATGTTGTCATCAATCACCATGTGTGCTAAGGACTGTTCAGCATCCTTTGAATTGGATTAGGAACAGCAACAAAGCCATTATCCTTATCCTCAAGAAACTGAATCTTTGGGTCATACTTTTCTGGAATTAGAAGGGAAACCATGGACTGACTTCTACAGAGCAGGCATGGAAAGGGGAGTGACAGGAAAACAGCAGGAGACCAGGCAGCCTTTAAAGGAAAAACAGGGCTAGAGCATTGGAGGTAGCTGTCAGAAGTGAGTAACTGCACAATTTCTTTCTCTGTGATTGGCACCTCTAGCCACTCAAGTCAATTAAGTAGCATTTCAACATGTTAAAATGTATCAAAAATAGGAGTTCCCAATCAGTATATAAGATGATCCAATGTGGTGCCTCTTTTGGTATTATATTGACAGTGATAAACAAAACAGAAAGAAAACTATGGCTTTATTCTTAGCCTATCAGAAATCAATAAACCATTGTTTTTGTCTTTCATTTATTACTTCTGTCATGGTACTACAAACACAGCATTGAATGTACCACATGTGTATTCAATGGCATGAAATGCATGCACATCACAGAGCAAACATCAGTACTGCCCACCTCCAGAATCTCTCCATCATCCTCAGCAGAAATTCTGAACATATTAAATAACAGTTCCCAGTCCCTCCTCTTCCAGGCCCTGGGAACCATTTTTCTCCTGTCTCATTGGCGATGACTATTAGGTCATCATATAAGTAGAAACATTCCCTCTGTTTTATTTTTACAGTCATTCTCAGTCATGGTGGGGGGAGGGGAAGAACAGATGGCATACAAAATTGGGTAGTTGAGAAATTATAATTGATAATTGAATTTAAGAAAAGGAGTACAGATGCTCCTCAGCTTACAACAGGGATACATCCTGATGCATTGTGAGATGAAAACGCATTTAATATACTTAACCTACCAGATGCCATAGCTTAACCACATAGCACACAGTGGTGATGGGTCCTATCTCCTTATGATCAAGAGGTTAACTGAGAACTGTCCCTCACTGCGCTTCCCAGCATCTCCTAGAGTACTGTACCCCAGGCAAAGATCACACACACACATACTAAGCAGCACAAAATAAAGCATCCTAAACTGAATTGTCACAGGATAAGGACCACATGCATGTGTAAGCATTTGTGAGGGTATAGGAACTCTATCAAGAACAGGAAAGTGTTAGCAACTATAGATAGATAGACCCAGATCTGTGTAGAAGGCCTCTATCAGGAGTTAGGGGCTGTCGCAGAGGGCTATAACCAGCTCTCAGAGACCCAGCTATGAGTGCATCAGAGGACTGAGCTCAAATTTCCTCCTCCGTCTTACCCACTCCCTCCTGTCAGAGCTAGTCATTGAGTGAGCCAAAAGCCAAGGAGCCCTTTGATGTAAAACATGGAGCATGGCCTCCCTCTGTGGGTACAGTATATCTGAAATCAAAAGAAAGGTATCTAACATGGAAATTCCTTTGGCATATACTAAGTATGCCTTGCTGTATGGTGTGCAAAGGTGAATGTACAGAAAATTAGGAGGAGTATAATGTAAGAAGATAGGTATAGAAGAGAGACTGTATTTGTCAGAAAATTGGAAAAGCACCTCATGATCTGTCAATGTGAAACAAACACCCCAGAACAAGTAATAAGGTCTAGCATTAGAGAAATGGCTACCAAGTTTATATGGTGACTGCCGTATTCCCATGGACTCCCAGAAGTGACCAACTCCTAACCAAATCTTCTTGGATCACGCCATACAAGAGGATTCTGAGAACTAGAAAAGCTTGTTCTCTATATATCTAAAATACTTGCACACAAAGATCAGTTAAATCAGTGCAACAGTTCCCTCTGCCATCCCCTCAACCTCACCCCATGTGGTGACGGCTTTTAAATTTCTTTTTTTAATTCCTCAATATCAAACCCCAAATCTAAAATGTCATTTAACTTTATCAAGCTTCTCTCTCTCTCTCTCTCTCTCTCTCTCTCTCTCTCTCTCTGAATGGGGGATTGTGAACTTGTGACCTATGGGATGCATTAAATGTTATGAAAAATGGGAAACTGCTACCAGGCAATAGTAGAAACTAGATTTTTTTAAAACATAAATCTTATGCCAGGCAGTGGTGGTATATGCCATTAATCCCAGCACTCAGGAGGCAGAGGCAGGGGGATCTCTGTGCATTGGAGGCCAACCTAGTCTATATAGTGAGTTCCAAGACAGGCTCCAAAGCTACACAGAGCAACCCTGTCTCAAAAACCAAAACAAACACATAAACAAACTAAAAGACCCAGCTATACCAATCTTGAGCATATACGCAAAGGATGTTCAATCATATCACAAGGGCACTTGCTCAACTGTTTTCATAGCAGCTCTATTTGTAATAACCAGAACCTGGAAACAACCTAGATGTCCCTCAACTGAAGAATGGATAAGAAAAATGTGGTACATTTACACAATGGAGTACTACTCAGCAGTTAAAGAAAAAAAAAGGCCTCATGAAATTAGCAGGCAAATGAGTGGAACTAGAAAAAAAATCTTGAGTGAGATAACCAAGACCAAGAATGACAAACACAGTATGTACTCACTCATAAGTGGATAATAGAGATAAAGTACAGGATAACCAACCTACAATCCACAGCCCCAGAGAGCCTAGAAAATAATGAGTGTCCAAAGAGGGATGCATGGATTTCCCTGGGAAGGGAAAAAAGATCTCCTGGGTAAACTGTGGGTGAGATGGGAGCTGGGGAGATGGGAACTTGAGAGAGCCAGTTGGTAGGGGATGGGTAAAAGATACAGTTTAGGGTGGGATAGACCAGGAAAACTCCCAGGAATGCACAAGGATGACCCCAACTAAGTCCCCTGGCAATAGTGGAGAGGGTACCTGAACTGGCCACCTACTGTAATCAGATTGGTGACTACCCTAATTGTCATCACAGAGCCTTTATCCAGAAATTGATGGACATGGATGCAGAGATGCACAGCTAGGCACTGAGCCAAGCTCTGGGAGTCCTCCTGAGGAAAGGGAAGAGGGATTGTATGAGTTGGGGGTGGTCAAGGTCATGACAGAGGAACCCACAGAGACAGCTGACCTGAGCTAATGGGAACACATGGATCAACAGTTAGGGAGCCTGCATGGGATCAACCTAGACCCTCTGCATGTGTGTGACAGTTGTATAGCTTGGTCTGTCTGTAAAGCTCCAAGCACTGAGATCAGGACCTGTCCCTGGCACTTAACTGACTTGGGAACATGTTGCCCATGATGGATTACCTTGCCTAGCCTTTATACAGGGAGAAGAGCTTGGTCCTACCTCAACTTGATGTGCCATGCTATGTTCTAGCCCGTGGGAGGCCTGCCTCTTTCTGAAGGGGATGAGGATGGATGGATGGGGAGTGGGGAGATGGGCTGGAGGGTGAGAGGATAGGAGGGAGGGGAAACTGTGGTCATTATGTAAAGTATGCTAATTTAAAAAAAGGAAAAAATAGTTTTGGCAGGATAAGAGAAAAGGCACAAAACACAATTTTACAAAACCTAAAAAGAGCCACCAGGGCTAGTTTGTGCCAGAAGCCAGACTGAGTGCTGCTCTCAGTGGAAGGAAGAGAGGTGGGTCTTCCACAGGGAGACGCAGTACCACAGGAATGGGAAACATACAACCAGAGCAGGGAACACGAGCATCCCTGGGAACAGTAAAAGTCTAAGGGGTCGTCTTAGCTCCAGTCATCTAAGCAACCCTAGCAATAACGCAAGGCTCTTTAGTGAGACTTTGGGGTTCAGAGAACGTGGGGTCATGTGGATGAGAGGTGAGGTATAGCTAGAAGTCCTGCAGCATCCTGAGGTCCCTGAAATCATGAATCTTCCCACCTTGACACTGTTCCCATCCGCCCCTTCACTGACCCTGCCCATCGGCTCTGTAACTTGGCTTCTTCTTAGCCATCATTTCCCCTCCACTTCATCTTGCTGGGCTCACTAGTAACCCTGCAATCTCCTCTGTACCTAGCCTTTGGGTTTCCACTGACATCACCTCACCCTTTGAGTGGTAACTAGTTCATATTAACAAGTTAACTCTACATCAGATCCCACCTTGAATCCCTAATACATGTGGATCAGCTACTTTTGATCCTTGCAACCAGCACTCCCAAGAGGACAGAGCCATTCACACTGCACAGGACTTTGGAAAACCAACACGGTCCCCTGAATCTCGTATAAAGCAGGTATGGCCTATAGGAAAGTTTCATGTTGACCCACCATGACCGACTTCAATCTGCAGAGGACAGGGACTCAGAGTCAGACTGCATTAGTAATCCCCAAAGTAAAACAGGCATTTTCAAATGCAGATGCTGGAACCATTACTTGAGATTCAGAAGGCATTAGCCATGGAAGGTTGTTCCAGAGACGACCTCAGCAGAGTGCTTCTGGGTCTCACCCAAAGGCTATAGCTCTCTGATGTGCCTGCAGTGAACCCTTCTGTTTTGAAGGGACAAACTGTGACTTTCCCAATGGTTCCTGGAACTGAGTGTCCAGAGTTGAAGGCCAGGAAAGCCCAACCCAAGTGAGGCTGGAATGACTACAGAAGCAGGATCACAAGGAGGGGATCTAGCTACAAGCTGCTTCTGCTCCCAAACACTAGGTTGATTGGAGGGTTGATTTCAAGAAGGCCCTTGTAATAAATTGTTCCTGGTAAGTCGCTCACAGGAGAGGGCCTGCTGCTGCTGGCTCTCTCAGCACAGAGGGCATAACTGTGGATTTAGAAGGCAGGCAGAGCAGATGGGCAGCCTCAGCATCTCAAGGATGGCAGCCAGTTTGGGTTTGTGCTGCCATTTGATCTATTTTTTCCTCCTGATGTTCATATTTTGTGATCTGTGAAGGAGCATGGGATCTGAGAAAGAGCACTAGGCCAGAGGACCAGGCTAGGATCCAGAATGCCAACATAGCTGTTCCTCACAAAACTCTGCCTTTAATCTGCAGAGTGATCACATTAGTTACATGTCCTGGTGCTCTTGCTGGGACAGCTCACTGTTCACTGAGGCTATTAAACCAGCAGCAACCCAGTGTCATGCTCCAAGGGCCATGTTGTACACACGGCACTGTGCCTGCACAGACTTGGAAGTGTTACATCTCAGGCATGCAGTGATGCCTATGGAAGACCTACGAGAGAAAGGGACGCCTCAGCAGAAGGCTGAAAGGTAAGTAAAGGAAGAGTCTGCAGGGCAAAAGACCCAGATGGCATTGCCTCCCCATTTGTTCAATCAGATGAGTCGGGGCATAGGTATACACAGACCCACATCAATAGATCAACAACACACCAGGGTGAGCAAGGGCAACACCAGGTATCCTGAGATGCTGGGCATGCGCCAGATCACTAGTCTGACTCCATCCATCTCAGATACTTTAACAAAATACTTTACAATGTAGGAATGTATTTCTTTCAACTCTGGAAACTGAGACATTCAAAGTCAAAGCACCATGAGAATGGTGTCTGGTAAGGAGTCTTTCTGTAGTCAGTACCTTCTCACAGTATCTGTACGTGATGGGAAAAGCCAAGCAGCTTCTGGGAACCTTTTATAAGGGCATTAATCTCATTTGTTAGACTCTAATCTCATGACTTAAGCAGTTTCCAAATGTCCTATCTCCTAACATCACCTTGGAGGTTAAGACTTCCACATGTGAAAATGGGAAATACATAAATTCTAGCCAGAGTGAGGACTCTAAATGTCATCCTCAATTGTTTGTCCATTGCTTGGGGACCATCCTTTGGATCCATAAGAAATAAGTTGTAAGAAATTTCTGAGCTTTCCTCTGCTGTATAATAGGGGATAATACGGAATCCTGGATTAGATACCTTACCACACAAGCATAAAGAGTTACATGTGCTACACATGCCTGCAATCCTAGTGTTGGGAAGGTGGACACAAGAGGACTCCTGGAACCACCAAACAGACTCTTGTATGAATCCATGAGCTCCAGCCTCGGTGAGAAACACTGTATCAAAAACTAAGGGGAAAACTAAGGGGTTCAGGAGATTGTTAGAGACACCTGGCATTGAAAACTGGCTGCTATATATGTGCTTGTGCACAGGTGCCCTTTCTCTCCCCCCTCCCCTCTCTCTCTCTCTCTCTCTCTCTCTCTCTCTCTCTCTCTCTCTCTCTCTCTGTCTCTCTCTCTCTGTCTCTCTCTCTCCTCTCGCTCTCTCTCTCTCAAATACATACACACAACTGAAATATAAAAAATACTATATATAAAAGAGCACATTTTCAGGGTTATGAATATCATTCATTACTTTATCAATAAGCATATGGTGTGTCCTGTGCATGCCAGAGATAAATAAGATATTATCATTATTACTCTAGGGTAGAGGCAACCATGGGGAGACCTGAGGAGTAATAAATCAATAAATTCAGGGCAAATCAAGCTCAGATAAGGAGCAAGAAGAAGAAAATTGGTGGTTATTATTAGGGCAAGTGTTGTGCTCCATACTTTGGGGAATGTTATACTATTGGATCTTTTCAGAAGCCCTCTGTGGTAAAAATAAAAGATGGGCATACCACAATCTCCCATCTCAGTGGAGTAAAGAAAATCCACAGGAGAAGGAATCACTGGCCCCTGGCTCTGGGCCAGGTTTACATACTTAGCCAGCCAAGGCTGGGAAAATGGGCCATTTCAAAAGTCCAGCCTGGTTCGTTCCTCTCATTGTGTGCATTTGCCTTCCTGCTCCTTAAAGAGAATACTGATTCGCTGCTCCTGGGGTTCTGCAGTGAGAGCTTGATTTGCAGGAGCCACAAGGAACTCCTTGACTATGCTTTTGAGGACAAGTGTTCAGGGGTGAAGGCAGCTTCATGCTGAGATACCTGTTGGGGAAATAATTCATGCACAGAAAGGAGATGAATTTCTTTTGAAATCAGGATTTTGTTTAATGGAATATTCATCACATTTGAGGCCATGTTTTGCATTCTTTTCCTGTATTGCTACAAATCCTTTGTGAAGCACAATTGGACTTCAGGAACCAGGGCTTCCATTTTAAGCAATATTCATTTATTAGTTTGTTGTTAATGACGATGACCAAAGCCTTTTGCACTCATCCACTTGGTCATTCAAGCGTTCACTTAACTAATGTTTACTGAGCATCTAGCATGAATAAAGCACTGTTGTAGTTCTTCGGTGCTGAGACAGCAGCTGTCTTCGATTTATAGAGGGAAAGATTTATGTTGGCTCATGGTCTCGGAGGTTTTAGTTCTTGATTGGCTCTATGTTCAAAAACTGGGAGACAGATCATCATGAAGAAAGGGCACGGCAGAAAAAAGATCAGCATTCCACAGTGGCTAATAGAAAAACAAGGAAAGAGGTAGTAGTTGTTCACAAAATATTCCCTAAGAGTCACACCCTCCCTCCAGTTAGACACCACTTTGGAAATTTCCCAGAGTCAAGCCTTCAATGTGTTTTATGTTCAAACTACAACAGGTCCTGTGGGTAGGTTTTAGCATGTGGTAATCAGCAAGACAGACAGAGTCACCTGCTTAAAAGGAACATAAAGTCCACAGAAAGGAGGCTTAAACAAAAAGGAATATTAGGATGTGATCTTAATTAGTATGTTGCTTATGATTATAGGAATATATTACTAGTTACATAAATATTGAAAAGCGATGTAAGAAGGGAGAGTTTGTTTGGATTCATGGTTTGGAGGTACAGTCCATCATTACAGGGAAGACAAGGAAGTCCAAGGCTGCTTGTTCACATCTGGGTGTGTTAGGGATGCTAGCACTCAGCTGACACCCTCCTTTTCCCCCTTGCATTTTGCCTGAGTCCCAGTCCCTCAGAATGGAGCCACTCACATTTGAAATGAGTCTTCTCTCCACCCTTAAACACCTCCTGGAAAACCTTCAGAGACACCAGCAAAGTGTGCCTCATTAACGTCCCAAGAGTTTCTTAATAACTGGAGAGGTGACTATTGAAATCACCCATCACAACAAGAGGCATACATTATTATTGGCATGGCACAAAGGTCCAGTATACTCTGAGGATAGAGTACATGGAGACCTAACCGAATTAACATTTTAGGGATGCTTTCTTTGGGGACTTTTACTTTTCTGCTAAGCTCTGAAGGATGAGCAAATGTGGATTGGATGAGGGTGTTGAACTAAGTCGTGGTAGAGATCAGTATGTCAGGAGGTCCCCAGGAGCAAAGGGGCTTCCACTGATATGAAAGGCAACAGCCAGTATGAATGTTGCATAATCAAGAAGCTGGAAAACAAACAACCCAAATGAAAAGAAAGCACTGTTACTGGCACTAAGTAAGCAAGATGGGAAAAGTAGGAGCTCAGTGAGAGGCAGCCAAGTCCCTGTGGGCAGCTTGATTACAAACAGGCCTAGCTAGTATCCCACACTTAATTCCAGCAGCTTTTCAAAGCATAGCTTCACAGTCACCTCCATCGACTCTGGAAGATGATACATCACAGTCTTAGAGACTCACTATACATGGTAGGATATCCATAGCACTGGGTAGTTTCACAGATGGGATATATGTTTATCCTGATATTCCCAAGCCCTAAAGACTACAAAATATACAAGGTGCTGGCACTTATAAAAACCCAGTTTAAGGAACTGTGGTTTAGGACACTAAGTTCTTCAGACTTTGGTGGAATTCTGTGACATTTACTAGCTTTGGACAAATTGTTCCACTTCTTCAAACCTCAGGGTTCTCGTCTCCAACATAGCAATTCCTAGAGTTGACTTAGATGTTTTCTATGACGATTAAATATAAAGCATGTGTAAATTCTTTGTGTCAGTGTCTGGTATTACAAAATAGTTAAGTAACAATAGATATTAATCAACACCATTTCTTGCAAAAAACAGACTAGATTGTGCTGTGGGTCATACTTCTCACCATAAACTAGTATGCAAAGAGTCTTGTCCAGAAATAAAATCAAATACCTACAGTATAAAGAATCCATTATGTTCTGGTGCAATATGGGCAGAAAGATTCTCATTGAATTATATCATGATGAGGGTTATGAACCCAAAGAATAGGGAGAATATGCTGTAGTTCTAGAGTGAATAAAACATAACAGACAAAGAACTTGGAATCAAAAGTAACCTTCATTTTATCAAGAATAAGACCAACAGTTATATGCAGTTATATGACAAAGGAGAGTTGCTTTCAATATCCTGAAAAAAAAGAATCATTTCCAAACTACAGATTTATACTCAGCTAAACTAGCACAGGAGTCTGAAAAATTAGATGAGAAATGCAAAAAAAAATTAAAGTAAATGTTTCGAATATAGCTTTCTTAGGAAACTGTCTTGAAAAATAAATCTTATCACAGGAAGCCTTGGCTGCAGAAAGTGGAGAAGCAAAGAAAATAACATCCCAGGATGGTGGTCAAATGATGATCTTTTTATCACCTACAGAATATCTCCATTTCAGACTGGAACAGAAGGGCATGCTATTATACAGGGACAGTCTCCAGGGGAAATGGAATTGACATGTGGAGGTTTTAAAAGAGTTGCTGATAGGTGAGAGTTGGAGATCTTGGAACATGTGAGGAAAATTAAAGATATATTGAAGGGTACAAATGAGAAGTAACATTATTACTACTCTTCGAGGGCAGGAAAGCAAGGTGTAATGCAATGGAGGAGATACTCTCGACTATGAATAGTATCTACCCAATCACAACAAACATATCCATTGTTTGGGGGTCAAATGTAATAGGATATGATCTTTGCATGAAAGGGAACCAATGAGAGAAACAGAGAGAGAAAGAGATACACAGAGAAAAACAGAAGGGGAGAAAGAGAGAAAAGATTGAAAAGAGAGAGAGAAATGCTAGTGTTCATCTGGTCTTGGAAGTCGTATATAAAGTGAATAAATCAAGGCAGCCACTTTCATCTAGGAATGTAGCACAGTGGTAGAGCGCTATGCCCAACAACTCACAAAGTCCTGACTTCAATCTCCAGCACTGCCAAAGGGGTAAGGGAAAAAAAAGAAAAAGAAAGCACAATATTATAAACATATTATTTAACAATTTGGAGGTTGTCTTAGTTTGGGTTTTTATTGCTGTGAAAAGACATCATAACCACAGCACTCTTATAAGGTAACACTTAATTGGGGTTAGAAGGATTCAGGCATTATGCTGGCCTGCCCCTGTCACCTGGCAGAATGCACTCAGGCAGTGCCCTGGTCAGCCCCCTTTAAAAGAAAGACCTCTGGTCACTTCTACTCTCTTTCCCCCTCTCTTTCCTGCTGTTCCCTTGGGGCAGACAGGACTTTTCCCTTCTCCCTCTTCTCTTCTGTCCTCTCTCTGTATCTCTGTGTCTCTTTAGCTCTCCCCCTCTTTCTAATAAAACTCACTTTGTTCCCCACATTGGTCACCCTCACCTGCCATGGAGTCTGCCAAGGTCCCCCTCTCACTTTATCATAATAGGGGTGGCTTACAGTTTTGGCGGTTTAGTCCATTATCATCAAGATGGATTGGTGGTGTGCAGGCAGACATGGTGCTGAAGCTAAAAGTGCTGCATCTTTCAGGCAACAGGAAGTTAACTGACTGTCAAACTGAGGGAAACTTGAGCAGGACCTCAAAGCCCTCCCTCAACAGTCACATACTGTCTCCAACAAGGCCACGCCTCATAATAGTGCCACTTCCTTTGGGGACCATCTTCTTTCAATTCACCATAGAGATTAATATCAGTAGCCACATTCAGAAGAAACAAAGTAAGGCTAGAGATTGTTTGCTTTTTTATGCTGTTTTAATCATAGGTTTAAACACATGCTTACCCATGTGTTTATCTATGTGGAGTACACATGCCACAGTGATTGTTTACTTCCACCACGTGGGATCTGGGGATCAAATTCAAATCATCAGGATTGGTGGCAAGTGCACTTATCCACTGAGCTGTCTTACTAGCCCAGGCTTAGTGTTTTCTAGGATAGTATTCTACACTGTTTGAAGCTATGTACCTATTAGTTTGAGAAAAATGTCAAATGCCCTTAAAAGAATCAAAACTATGGATACATAACAACCAAAGCTACAATTGTGTAAAATTGTGTGTATGAGTGGCCCAGACTTAAATGCACACAAGATCCTGAGATCACATAGATAAAATCTGGGTGAACTGGTAGAAGCCATTGTTTATGAGCCATGAGCCACAATCAGTTGGATCCTGACAACTTCTATAGAATGAGGATAAAACAGCTCACCTCACCTGGGACTGTTATGGAGATAATATGAAAGAATACATATAAAGTCCTTAGCACAGGTTTATACTCAGCGTAAGCAGTAATAAAGGGCTGACTCTAAGGAAGTGGGGGAGGCCCAGCCTTGGTGAATTGTGAGAGTAAGTGCCATTGACACAAGCTCCCAAGCAGTGTTGCTTCCAGCAGGCTGTCCTCTTAGTGGTCATCCACTTAAAGGGACTTTGTCAAGGTTGACAGGCTCAATTTAATATACATTAAAGAGAATTTAGCCTGTTTCCTCTTGTCCAAGCAAACTGTCAGTGTGGGAGAGAGGGTGAGTTTTACTGCAAGGTTAGGAGACATGTTCAAGGAAGACAGTCCCATGGTCCAGCACCTCCCTAATGGTCCCATTTTGTTTTCGCAGTGTCTGAGCTCTCCTTGGAAAAAGCAATTGCAGCCCCATTTTTGTCACTGAAGGCCTGATCCTGGCAGGTAAAAATTATTCTCTCGGTGTAATCAGGCTCTTCCAGGTCTACTGCATGGCCCCATTTTCTGAGTACTCAGGGTGACTAACAGGGCATTCAAGCCTCAAGGAGCTCTACTCCCTGTGAATTTTATGAGGTCACCTTTACAAGGGTTAGAAGAATGGGGAAGCAGAGAGAGGAAATGCATGCATAGCTAGTAAGTCGTACTGTGAACATTCAGAGACAGATTAGCTCAACTCCAAGTCCTGCGTGGGTCTCCAAAAGATCACGCTGTGGGGCCTTCCAGTGTGGTGCAAAGCTCCACAGACAAGGAGAAAGAACACTGGGTAGATTCCAATGTTCCCACTTCCTGGTTCTGTAAACTTGAACTAGATCTTGATTCCCCTGACTCTCAGTTTTGCCATCTATAAAGACAGGATAATTGCTGAGTTGACCCTTGCCTTGTTGAGCTCATGGTCAGAATCACCAAAGTGGATCTGTGTGTAGAGAAGCTGATCTAGGAGCAGTGATACCTACCAGTGAAAAGACCAGTGACAGCAAGTCTTCCCCTAACCATGTCATAGTTTAGGTATGTCTTCCCCACACCAGAAGAACCAGGTCCTTCCGAACTACTGACTGTAGCACAGTGGGGCTCTGTTTGAGGCTATTGGCTTTGATGGACACCTCACTGCTCACTTCTCTCTAGCTATACCATTCCCTGTCTGTGTCCCCATTTCCTAAGGCCACCCCCTAATTTACAGAGTTGATTCCAGATCCTTTTTTCTCTCTATTTCATGACCAACTCTACATAGCCTCTGTATTTAATCAGTGCCCACTACTGTAAGTTAGGCATTTTCCCTCTAGCCACCAGACTAGAGAATGGGAACATGGCCAGCAACCCTAAGCTGGGTCAATGTTCCTTCATCTTCCCTTGGTTCCCTGTTACCCTTCAAAGCTTCACAACTGGACCTCAATAGCTCTTTACAGCATTCCACTTATAATTACCCTGAAGGGCTGTCTCATTGCCTGAGTCTTTTATTTTGCCATTGAAGTAAAACCCTTGTGGCCAGTTCTTGATCAAAGATTGTTGAAAGAGAGGAAGAAGACAGAAAACTGCAGGATAATTCCTGGAGGTTGGAAGAGATGGGGGTAAAAGAACATGAAATCTGGGGAGTTTGAGAAGCCAGAGCCAAAGGCAAGGATACTATGAGGAAACAAGCAAGCAGCACTTTTGCCTTGCATGGCAACCTTGCTCCTTGGATTTTTGAAGATTGGGCATGACCCTGGGACATCACACAATTGTTCCTGCCTTGTTCCCAGCCCAGGAATCTGCTCCCATGCAATCACTCCCGCAAACAGTGCCCTCTCATCTTCACTGTCCTCATCTGTGATACAGGAGAGCCACCACTTTCCAGGCAGGGCCATCAAATTTTTCCAGGCATCCAGAGCAGAGGGTATAAGATCCAACATGGATTAGGTGCAGATTAAAGGTCACTAAGAGAGTGATTAGTTCTGAGGGTCAGGGACACAGAGCTTTCATAGCCTCTTGCCTTCAATCCTGCCCACCCTGCCACAGGGGAGTGCCACGATTCAAACTGTTTCTCTCAGGAGCGAGGCTTTGCCCTCCTGCCTTCTCTCCTCTTATGCTTAACTTCTTTTCATTAATCTTGTGGCAGTTGTTCAGGAAGCATTTTTTTAAAGAAAATCAATCAGGCTTCCAGATTAGCACTTGAAAGCAGTTGAAAATTCATAAGCCAAACCATCAGAGGAAGTGACAGCCTCCCCAGGGGCTGAGTGAGTTTCCAGTGTCTGTGTCTCATCACTGTGGACTCACATAGATGCTGGGGAGGGGGATGTGGTTACCCCAGCACAGCCACAGTGGATGTGACATCAGTAACTCCATGTCCACTCGGTCCACCCCATCCTCCAGGGAACCCTTCAAACTCCTAACTCCTGGGTACAATTAAGTACATTAAATCAGCTTCTATAATTGAGTTCAGTTCAATTTCTCACTTCAGACTCAGAAAATTATGTGTAAGGAAAGATTCATATGCCTTCCTAATCAGCCAGAGTTGACAGGAGGAAGGAGAAAAGAAAGAAAGGAAACTTTGGATCACTCAGCCATGAACCAAATGCCAGCAATGGTGCCAATCTAATTACTAGGTTACTGTAGACTTCTGGTATTTTCAAAAAAGGCACCCTAGGCCTGAGAGTCTCCGCATTCCAGAAGTCAGTGACTCCTCCCTTTCGCCTTCATGACTTCTACCCAGACTGCTCGGAGACCAAGCTCGGAGGAGGCTGGCACCTGTGTGAGCAGCATGCCCTGACATTCACTGGTGACATCTCTAATTATCATTTGTGATACAGTTCTCTCCATGGGATACCATGTGACTTATGATCATGAGTTCCTGTTCTCCTCTTTCTTCTCTCAATGGGAGTCATTTAATATATTCAGGAAGGACAAGGGAGATGACTCAGCCAGTAGACTGCTAACCTTAGACTCAAATGACCCGGCCATATCATTACCACTCCAGAAAGCTATGGCTTCCAATTGTATTTAAACAATGGGAAACACCAACAGAAACAGAAGAATGGAGAAAACAGGAAGGGAGGTCAGATATTTATTCCCTGGATTCCTCTCTACAGGGACACTTAAGCTGCTTCTGTCTTTTGGTTGAAGATCACAGTTTTTCTCAAAGTCATTTCTATATGACCCACCCTTTTTGGCTCCAAGAATTATCCTTGACCACATCTATTTGGAGAGGTCATAACAACTCCACTAGTGCTGACCCTGTGTCACTGCAGTGTTTTTGCCTTGTGTGTTTGGGCATCTTATCCCCTTCCTGCCCACAGTGAAAGGTCCCTTTACTAAACCTTGGTAATAGTAGCTAGTTCAAGTTCACTGGCAAGCTCCCATTGGAGCTTTATGTTTCCTTCTCTTAGTTCCACCTTTCGCTAGGCTGCTCTTGACTGAATATCCATGATGCTGGAGGTAGAAACATCCCCTACAGCTCTCTTAGTTTCAGAACTGTTAAGAGAAAATTAAACCCCCATTTCCAGGAGTATCATCACAGCTTCCATCTCCTCTCATTGATTAATGTGTGCCATGCACCATTCCCTGAGCCTCTCTGTGACCAGAAGAAGTCTGTCTGCTAGAGGCTGGGACAACATGCTCTGAGTGAAACAAATAGTTCTCCTGGCAGGGGATGTAGTAAGGAAACATTGGGGGGAAACACAGGAGATATATATTTTTAAAAATCTAAGTCAAAGTCATTCCCTCAGGTCATTCAGTTAAACAGTTATCTGACTTCATGTTCTAAGACATGACCAAGGAAGACCTCAGCATCTTCACAGAAGGCAGCAAAGTGGGAGACACTGGGTTGAAGTAACAAACATGGGCAGAATATAACAAGAAGTCAAGTTTATTAGATGAGCTGAGACCTCTGGGAGCTAGGAGAGCAGTGAGTTGCAGTGGCAAACATGGAAGAAAGCAATGAATATGCCACAGAAGGCAAGGGGATCCATCAGGGAATGAGTCAGCCTCACTGATGTAGGGGGAGTTCAGCTTTAAGACACAGAATACTTGCTTCATGGGCATTAATCAGAATAATATATAGGGTACTATATAACACCCCTACATGTGTTGGGATTACATAGATTCTTATGTGACCCCCATCCCCATCAAAGCATGATTCATTCAGCACTAGTGTTTAGAGAGGAATTTGTATAGAGAAGTGATGAATGAGTTTCACACAGGGTGTTGTCATTACCTGTTCTATCACATACTGGCACCCTGACTTCCACCCAGTGTACCCCGAGAGTCTCTGAAGTAAAGACTACAGTGTACAGATCACCACTGTTAACACAGAACACACCTGAGAAATAAGGAAATATAATATATGAACATGAGAGGAAGATAGTGTATGCGGTACTAAGGGAGTAGGAAGGAAGTCATGGTAGATGGACACGATCTACCTATTTATCTATATCTCTGTATATTGTACTATGCATACAATATATATTGTATAAATGTGTAGACCTTTCAGAAAATAAAAATTATGTTTTTAAATTAAATGATATTTAGAATGACTGAGAGAATATGTGAATGAAAATGAACAAATCAATGATCTCTAGTTCCTTCATTAAAATGCTACACAGTTCTACAAATCCTAACACATAGATGGTCTGTGTGAGCGACCAACGGATATGGAGAAGAAAAAGAAGAAGATTCCATGGCTCTCAGACTATTACCCCCTGCCAGACACCATCTTTTGCCAGACTTCAAATACAGGGTTCTTCTGATTTCATTGTTGGTAGAGCCAAAAGCTTGGGGCCTCTAGGCAAACTTACAGAACCAAGGACTCAAATGAGGTCCATCCAGAATATTCCTAACTTCAAAAGTAAAAATGGTTCCTTTTCTTCTCTATTTAGCTCATATTACCCTCTTGCTTTTTATTTATAATTACATGATCATTATGAAAAATTGCAAAAACCAAGCAAATTTCACTCCCACTGAGAGTTCAGCCACTGTTGACATATTAGTACGTTTCTTCCCAGGATGTTTCCTAAGCATTTATACTTTTTACATAATGTTATTGGTATTTTTCCTAAAAATTTGTTCTGCTTGATTTTGCTTAACATTGCACCATGAGCATCGAACCATGCCATGAAAATGCCTTCATAAACATCAGCTTAAATTGCTATGGAGTGTTCTATGCTAGACAGATGAGTCAGGATTTACATAACCAATCCCAGATCAGTCATTTAGGTTATTTGCAGCATTCATTATTATAGTAAGTAGCCCAATGATGGACATACTTGTTGTAGAAAGCCATATCTGTATTTCTGATCTGGTCCTGAGGACAGAAGAAGAGGAAAATTAGTGGGTCAAAGGACAAATGGACAGTTCTCAGGATGTTACTATGCAAGAGTGGATGATGCCCTAAGGTGGACTCCACCAAAGAGTCAGGGGACGCTGTTTCTCTACAGCAGCCACTTTGATTCATCTCTCCCCTTGGCTTTGCTAATATACCTTGTCACCATTTTAAGCCTTCCAATTTGTTTTAGCCTCTTAGCAATAGAAATCTGCATCCAGAAAGTTAGCTATCACTCCAAGCTTAGTATAAGATACAAGGAGAGATGGAAGAAGGGATGGATGGATGGATGGATGGAGATAGAGAAACAGAAAGAGATAGAAAGGAAAGATGGAGAGAGAGAGAGAGAGAGAGAGAGAGAGAGAGAGAGAGAGAGAGAGAGAGAGAGAGAGAGCATATTCAAAGGATTCCCATAGCAGCACATGGCTATACACATAGGAAATAGTCTGACCAGGCTGGTGAGATGACTGAACAGCTAAAAATGCTTGCTATGCAAGCCTGAAAACCTGAGTTTTAGTTCCAGAATGTAACATGCAAAGAAAGAATCAGCTCCTGAGAGTTGTCTTCTGCCCTCCACTCTACATATATGCTGTCGCATGTGACCACCTGTAACAACTCCCCCCCTCTCTCCCCTACTCTCTCCTTCCTTTCTTCCCCCCTAGCTCCATGTTTCTCTCTCATATGTACACAATAGTAATGAGTGTTAAACTATAACAGAAAAGAAGGAATCTGGCAGTTACATCAACAAACAGTGCTAGAAAAACTGAACATCAACATGGAGAAGAATGAAAGTAAATTCAGATATCTAAGCCAACACCAACATCAATTAAAAAGACATCAGGAATCTAAAGTTTGGAGCTCGTAGAGGAAAACCAAGATGTGGCAGGAGCAAGAACTTTCTGAGAAGGTATCCACTAGCACAGGAAATAATTCCAAGAGTTGGTAAATGTGATTGTGTCAGATTTGAAAGCTCCTGAATAGCAAGGGAAACAACCATGATTGTGAAAATACAGCTTCAGAGAGGGACTAAATCTTTTCCAGCTATGTACCAGACAAGGGATTAATGTTGAAAACAATGGTTCTCAACTTTTCTAAGGCTGTAACCCTTTAATAAAGTGCCTCGTATTGTGGTGAGCCTCAACTATAAAATGACTTCATTACTACTTCATAACTTAGGATTTTGCCACTGCTATGAATTGTAATGGGAAGATCTGACATGCAGGATATCTTATGTGTGAACCATAAGTTAAGAACCACTGGTCAAGATCATAAAGAACTTCAATAATCAAACACCAAGCATCCAATCAATAAATGGATAATGAACTAATATTCCTCAAAAGAAGAAATACAATAGGTCAATAAATATTGAAAACTATTCAGCAATGGTTTTGGTTTTGGTTTTTCAAGACAAGGTTTCTCTGTGCAGCCCTGGCTGCACTGGAACTCACTCTGTAGACCAGGCTGGTCTTGAACTCACTGAGATCTGCCTGCCTCTGCCTCCTAAGTGCTGGGATTAGGGTGTACACTACCACTATCTGTCTGTAGTCAACATTCTTAAACCATTACATAAATGCAGATAAAAGTGCATTGAGAATCTATATCACCTCTATCAGAATGGCTATCATAGAAATGCTGGTGATAATATGGGAAACAGGATTCCTATTCACTACTGGCAGGAACATAAATTTTGTAGCTGATAGAGAAATCAGTATGGAGGTGTCCCACAAAACTAAAAATAGAGCTGCCATGTGATCTAGACCTCTCTCCCAAAGGAAGAACCCCAAGTTGATATGCCACAGAGACACTTGCTTATCCATGCTTATTGCTATATTGTTCACTAGCTAAAACCTGGAACCAGCTTGGCTGTCCATCAACAGATGAATGAATAAAGAAAATGTGGTGCATATACACAATGGAATTTTAATCTACCATAAAAAGTCATGACATTTCTAGAGGAATGAATGACAGTGGAGTCATCATTCTGAACAAAATAAACATTGCATGTTTTCTCCCATTCAGATTCAGAATCTAGATTGAAATCCATGTGTGTGTGTGTGCAAGTGTGTGAGTGCTCACGTGAGTGTGTGTGCGTGCATGCGTGTGTGTGTGTGTGTGTGTGTGTGGTGTGTGTGTGTGTGGTGTGTGTGTGTGTGTGTATGTGTGTTGAGAGTAAAAAGAAGGACAAAGATTTAGGAGGATGAAGACAAAGGGAAGTCACTGGGATCCTTGTGCCTTGAAAGCAGGAGGGACTATTTGGTGGATCAGCAAGATGGAACAGGGCATGAGAAAGGGCAGAAGTGAGAGGTATGAATAAGAGCAAAGAATATTAGCATATATGTATGAACATATTTAATCAAATCCACTACTTTGTATACTAACAAAACTAATTGAAAGTATTTTTTAAGATATAGCATAGACAGTGAGGAATACTGGCCTCTAGACAGGGAGGCCAACATGACTTCCTACTGGGTAAGAATCAGGGGAAAAATCCCCTAAGACATAGAATATGATTAAATAAACCACCCAAGGGCTTGGATAAGGTATCTCTATGATGCATGACAGAGTTCACATTCAAGCATAAGCCTGCAAAGGTGAACTTCAAAAATTATCTTTGACTCCAAGATGAGTCTGCACCTCACAGCCAAGAGTCAGAGAGAAGAAGGTGGGCTGCTGGAGTCACAGAATGATATAAAGCACCCCATTCAGTAAGAAAAACTGGAGAAATGTATTCAAGGCTAACTGGGGTTTGGGGAAGAGACAAGGTGGAAAAAGACTCCCATGAAGTGTTCTGTATACTGTAAAAGTCTGCCTGTGGACATGATCTTGAGGGTGGATAGGGAAATTTGTATCAAATGTTGAAAATGGTAAAGAGAGAATCACAGGTCTCTTTGAGACCATATGACACATGGAAATTAGCTACATGGGGCTCTCTGTCAGTATTATAGATGAAAAATAATGACATCTCCAAGTCATATTGTGAAGTGTCTTTATCTAGGAGCCATGTTGAATCTCAGTTCTAGTCTGATGCCTTTTCTACATTTATTCGGTAAAAGTACTCCCACAGTACAGCCTGCTGGAGGTATTTTCTCAACAAAGTTTCCCTCTTCCCATATGACGTCACCTTGTGTCATATTTACCAAAGCATACCCCAAACAGTCAGTCCTCTTTCAAGGGGCACTCTCAATGGGCATGGGTGTTTAAAGCCAGTAACTGACACTCTGTGTCCATTTAGTTTCTATTTTAGTCTTTCCATCTTTGAACTGGACCGGTTACCACTTTGTCTCTATGCTTCTTGGGAGTCATTTTGAGGGTGGCTGACATAATGTATGTGAAAGCTATTTGTGAATGCCAAAACACTCCTAAACACAAGTCAGGCATGTGTTTGAATTATGAAGTTCTTGGAGGGTCGTGAGCTTCTGTTGAGTATTGAATGGATGGGCTGAGGCACCCATAGTGCCTGACTCTCCCAGGTCATTTGTACTGTCAATAAATAAAGGTAGAGCTGGTGTATTGCTCAGTTCCAAGAGTGCTTACCTAACATGTATGAGATCTTGGGTTGAGCCCCACCACCAAATACACGGTTCATGGTACCACACACACTCACTCTGTAGCCAAGGATGATCTTGAACTCCTAGTCCCCGGCCTCTTCCTCTCAAGTGTTGGGTTTTGCCGGTGTATGCCACCACACTCAGTTTTATGCTGGTCTGAGCATCACACCCAGGACCTCATGCATGTCAGGCAAGCATTCTACCAACTTAGCTACATCTTCAGCTTCAAAACCTTTTATTTCTCTCCTGATGTTTGCTACCCTGTGATGGCACTGTGGTGAATTCCATTCCCCTTAAGTGTTAGGAAACAAAAATCTGAAAATTCCTGATCCTGGTTTGCAATTTCAGACTCACACCTGTCTCATCCCTTCCCCGTGCTCATTCCTCAGAGTCTAGAAAGCCTTGGGATAAGTAACTTGTCACAGAGATAGGCAGAAGCAGGAATGTCCAAAACTTAAAGGAGATGGAGAAAGCAGGTCTCTCTCACCGGCCTGGTGCTGCTGTGAACATCTCGTGCTAAGCACGGTGTCCTCTGCATGGCAGGTTTTCAAACACTGAGACTGTCTTAAGTGTACATGAGAGTTCTTCAGAGGGTCTGTCAGACACAGCTCTCAGATGAGGGAGAAACAGAGCTCATGCCTTGGCCAGACACTAGCAGGCAATAGCATTCACAGCTCCCATCCAAAGCACTCTACCCTGTGGCATCGTTTAGCCAGTCCTCACTCCTAGCAGCCAGTGTTACTGCTGAGGGAAAAGGGTGACCCTAGAGTGGCTACTGTGCAGAGTGGACTCCATTCCCCCGACTCCCCTGTCAGGAGGGTTCACATACACTCCAGGATGCTCTCTTTCTCAGCTCTACTCTCTCTCTCTCTCTCTCTCTCTCTCTCTCTCTCTCTCTCTCTCTCTCTCTCTGTCTCTCTCTGTTATCTGCCCCCTACCCCCCTCAAACAGGGCAGAATTGGTCATTTAATGGAAAAGGAGAAGCCTGTTTCCACTTCTCAGTGGCATCCCTAGTCTTCCACTCCACTCATGGACTAAGGTTGTGATTCAAGCTGAAGGAATGCCTCTGTATACTTAGACTGTTCAGACAACTTGGAGTTGAGAGATTTGGTCAGGCTAAGATGTGTGGATTCTGAGCATTTTCCTTAGAATGTGGTATTGCTTGCCCCTCTGTTCCTAGCTCTGGGTTCTTGTAGGTAATTTCCCCTCTCATTCCAATTATCCAAGCATGTATCCATGGTCTTCCTTCTGCCCCGATCTTCACAAGTGGAAAAGGACCTGATGTGCAGTACTAATCTAGGGGCCTTCTGATTTTGACAAACCCAGAAAAGGCACTCATTGGAGCTGAAGCAGGCCAGAGAGCTTTGCTGGCCTGTTCCCTTTGAGAACACCTGAAAGAGAAAGTCTTTGGAGAATCTGTGACGTGTAAGAAGTGTTAACCAGCTGAGTGATAGAGTGGACCATGTTTTATTGCAGTGTCTTATATGTAATGAATCCACTCTGCACCTGAAGCTCTGGAGAGAATTTGTGGTGAAGGGCTGAATTGCCTGTCAATGACTTGAATGCCATTTGGAACCAAGGCACTGAAATGGGGATTGAGTTTCAGGCCCTTTACATTATCTTTCATAAAGCAAACTCTGGAGTGTTGTTATTCTCATGTCTGTTTCTAAGGTGTGTCAACTGGGCCAAAAAGGGGTTAGGAGGATTTTAAAAAGTATGATAACAAAGAGTTCACAGACTCTAATTCTAACATCAACATCTTCTCTTTAGGGGTTGGGGAGATAGTTGGTAAAGTGCTTGCTGTGTGAGCATGAACAGCTGGGTATTATTCCTGGAACCCATGTAAAAAAGCTGGACAAGGCAGTGTGCTCCTGTCACCTCTATGCTGTGGAGACAAAGACAAGAGAGCTTGTTTGCCAACCTGTCCACTCAACTGGCAAGTTTCAGGGTCATTGATAGACTTTCTCAAAAAATTTGTACATGTAGGATGTTAGAAGAAAAGAGTTAATTGAGGAGGCTGTCAGTGTGCCCTTCACAAGCACAAACACACACACACAAAAAAAAAATCTTGATTTAGACAATGCTACTGCTACATTGAGGAGAAAAGTGTGGCATGAGTTATAAATTATTTCAATTTCATAGCTTCTAAAGTTGTGCTAAAGCAGTCTGCACCCTCAGAAACCATTTGTGTAAGTAGAATTGTGGGAAACCCTGAAGCTCAGCCTGAAGTGAGGTTAGTAGCCTTCAAGTGGCTGCCCCCTCTTTCTGCCCATAGCTGTTCATAAACAGAGCTGAGACAGGCGAGTCATAGTTAAATCGGCCAGGGCTCTGCATCTGTCAGGACCGCCCAGAGGCCTCTTAAAGAGAGACAAAAAGTCATGCTTCAGAAAAAGTGGAATCTCAATCCCACTTCTAAACACAGGTGCCCAGAGAGTGGCACTGAGTCTGGACTTGACTGGAACACCACAAGGATGAATCGGCAGCTTTGCAAGAAAACAAAGCAAGCGTGATCTCCACAGGGCATCAGGGCTGTGAGGAGCCACTGAAAGCTGAGGCTCCTTCCTAGAACACCATTACTAGATGCTGCGTTAATGTCCCTCAGGCTGCAGGGGCCAGAATACTCCTGTGGCTTAGTCTGAACAGGCCCTCTGGACTGGAAAACATGTTATGGGAGCTGTGTATCTTCTCTCCATGCTGAGAAACTCCCAACTCCTGTGGCTTCATTCCCTGCTTCATTTTTTTCTGAATTCATTTCTAGTTCAAATATATTTAAAAAAACTATAACACATAACACATTTACACAGCAAAATATATGTGTGTATATACTCCAGTAACTGATTACTGTTTCTTATAATTTCTATTTTTGTTCATATTCTTTTTTCTTGCATTTGCTGTATCAGGAAATTCATTTCATCTCATTTGATCCTGCAATAGCCTCAAGCATCAGGACTTTCAGCCCTAATTTGTAGATGGAGGAAAGAGAGACCCCAGGGCACTGGGACCACTCTCGGGCTAATGCTATAATGGAGACTTGGTTGGGCTACAGCAACCTTGTGTATGGAAATACCTCAAAGTTAATGCATCTACATCCAACAGTAGAGTTGAGGTGGCAGACACCACAAGACTAGGACATTTTTTGAAGTCTTTTAAGTCCTTGTTCTGTGAAGTTAAATGGCGATGCAGAGCATTTCCATGGGCCCAGCACTATCATCACCACCAAAGGGAGAAAACTGTAGCAAAGGAACAAGGTCTCAAGAGAAAGCATATTGACAACTCTGCCCCACTCCTCACCATCACTAAGAGCGAGGGAAAACAGCAATACAACAATAAGCCTATAAGGGAGCAGGGCACCATGATATGCCATCATCCATGATGCACTGAGTCTCCATGGCAGCACACACATGTACACACATTAAAAACTCAGAGCTGTGTTGTTAGCTGCCTTTACATGTATGTTTTGGAGAGGAAAAATGACTTGCCCAAGATCTCATATTGAATAGCAGGGATAGATGTGTCATCCGTGGCTGTTCATTCTGTCATTGTTTTGTCTGTTACAGCTAGTTCTGATCACAGTGCCATCTCACTGAGAACCCTCCACCATCTCAGAAAAATCTCTAACTCTTCCATCATCCCTGACTACATCTGCATCCTGCCATTTCCCTTGACTCCACTTGTGGCATTTTACTGTTTGGTCCCCAGTTGATGGTGCTGCTTGGGGACATTCTAGAACTTCTAGGACAAAGAGGTTTACTGAAAGAGGTGTGTCATTGGGGTGGATTTTGATATTCTATTTCATCACTCCACTTCCAGTTTGCTCTTCCTGCTTCCTGTATGTGTAGCAGAAGTGACCTTTCCATCTTCCTGCTTCCTGTATGTGTAGCAGAAGTGACCTCTCCGCTCCTGCTCCTTGCTATACCCTTTACTGTGATGGACTCTTATTCCTCTGGAACCAGAATCCAAAATCTATTTCTTTTGTCTATGAAATAAAGTCAGGGTACGTTATCACAGCAGCAGAAATGTAGCTGGTGCACTGTCTAATTCAGCTTCTAGAACTTGTTGGCAATACGTGTGCAGTCTGCACCTTGGGATGCTTTCCTACGTTATGACTTCTGTCTCCTGGTCTTCTGCATAGTGTGATCCTCAACATTCCCAATGTTTCTGGGCTGTCCAGGACACTATATGCCCTCCTGGCCTATTTCTTCCCTCCCCTTCAGTTGTAAGAGCTGCTGTGTTTTTGGAGGATTCTCCCCTCCCCAATACTTGATTTGAACTGTAGATGTCTTTTACTCAGTGACATTTTGAAAACATATTCTGTGTATCTACGTCCTCTTTCCCTAATATTCTTCCATAGTTAAATGTCCTAACAGTGCCCCTTCCCAAGTGCCTTCTGTTTGTAAAAGACAAAAGATTCATATGCTGTGAGGAGAAACCAGAGTGATTTTTCACATTTAAAGTAGACATTTCATCTCCTTTCAACAGGACACAGGACACGCCCTTCATCCTCGTTATTCTTCAGCATATGTTATACAGCATTTATGCAGAAAGAAAAAGGATATTCTAGGTGTTGGAGCCAATGTGGAACCAGGTTTACTGAGCTGTATGTAGCATTACTATTTCATTTTAATCTCTGCACATTTTAATTAAATAATCTTACCATCTTCAGTGGTTTGAGCTTCTGGAAAGAGTTATATATAAAAGTCACAACATTTTTTGGGCTCTTCCAAGTGTCTCATGACCATCTTGAATTTTCTAGACTCCAGATGATTTCCTGCCTTGTGAAGGTCAGAACTGCAATCTCAATTCCCCTCTTCAAGAAAATTAAAATAATTGGTGTTTCCCATCTCATCTGCTCTTCAGCATCTCTGTTGTTGTGCCAGTTGCTGAACAAACATGCCACCTAAAATAGTCACATCTTCACCATTTTCCATCTGCTTTATTGGTTTCTTTAAATAAAATATTGCTGTGATGGATAATACCATATAATTGTAAATGTGCTCATCACAGTTCACTGCTTCAAGTGGCATCCCAAAGTACTCTGATGGGAAACGCAGGCTTGAATGACTCTCTGAAGTGCCATGAAGTCACTTGGATATGGTCCATAGTCCACCTCTCAGCCATGACAAATGCCAGTACCCACACCCCATTGTCTATTAGAACTGGCACTGTCCAAGGACTGAACTAATAGGGCATAGAGCAACAAACTCTGGGCACTTTCCATTATACCACAGCCATCTAACTAAGATGGACAGGTTAGTGAAGTAGATAGTTAACAGAGCTAAATATGAATGGAAAAAAGACAAAAGGTAAGTGACAAATAGTGGATTAGTCACAGGTCTCCTTGCTGTTGTCAAATACCTGACCAGTGCACTTACATTAGGAAGGACTAACTCTGGCTCAGTTTGACAGTACCAGCCAACATGACTGAGAAGCCCTAGGGACAGGAGCTTGTGGAAGCTGATAACAAAGTCAGGAAAGAGAGAGAGAGAGATGAAGACAGGCACTCAGCTTGATTTTCCCTTTTCATTCAGAATAATACCACAACCTATGAAACAGTGCTCCCTCCAGTTAGGACCCCAGCCTATGAAACAATGCTCCCTACAGTTAGTATCCCAGCCTATGAAACAGCGCTCCCTCCAATTAGGGTGGGTTTTCCCACTTCAATTACCCTGATCAACAAACTCCTCAGACATGCCCAGAAATCTGTCTTCTAGGTGATTCTAGTTCCTGGTAAGATGGCTATATTAGATATCACAGGCAATTAGATGGTTTGGTAGAAAAGTAGAAAGGATAAATAATGAAAGAAAGATGAAAGAATCTGTGGGATTTATAATAGTTTATATTTCAGCTGTGGAATTTAACTGAGTCTTTGGGTTGGGTGTGGTAGAACATACATATAATTTTAACATTTGAGAGGCTAAGGCAATTGAATCAAGGGTTTGAGGCCAAAGTAATGAGTTCCAGGTTAGCCTGAGCAACAGTGCAGTCTTTTGTCAATAAATAAATAAAATAAATAAGCCAGTTGTTAATATAACAGAAAATCACGAGTACTCACTATGCCCCTACCTAATATGTGACCATGCTGCAAGTCAATTTACTCTTCACAAAGATCATGGTTACTTCCATATAAATATAGATACAAAATTTCACATGTAGAACACAGCATGTATAGTTTCTAGTCACATACAGTTCTGTCATCAGGGTCATATACCTGGATTCACCCTTTGCCACAAGATAGCACTGATGTTTAATCAAAATCAATGAACATGCACTGAGGCTTCATACTATTGGCATTAGAAATTTGGGGCTGAGTAGAAAATATTACAAACCCTCAAAGATTTTATACTGTCAGTGTAAAGAAAAAAAGGAATATTGAAAACTTGCCAGTTAGATGGTACAAGTTTCAAGAGAAGCCTTGAAAACTGGCCTTATGAAAGTAATCAGAAGCCAACCTTGATGCCTACTTTTCAGGGAGAACTTTCTGTCCTTCCTACCTGCCATTTTCCAAGCCCCTGCCAAGAGGTCCCCATCCTCTGGGTGCATCTCTCAGAATGAGACCTTCGTGTCTTAATGAAGAAGAAAAAACATATAGACAGGTTCTGCCCCTCCAGTTCCAACTGTCACTAGGAGAAAAAGGTTAACCTACAAAGACCAGAGGGTTCTGAAGTCTTCCTTGATCACATGGGGATCACTGTGCCTATGCATTAATGGCCTCCACATTCAGCCTCCTCCACTCTAATGGTAACGTGTAAGAAAAATAAGATCATACAGATATTTATTTTTTCCATCTTGTCAGTCTTTTTTTAATATCAGAGTTTTTGTTTCTAACACAAATATGACTTTGTGAAATATGCCACATTAAAATCAATAGTCAGTAAATTGACTGTTATTCTGTAATGATGTGTTGCTAACATTTTTAAAGAATGGAAAAATTGATCATGTAATCCCAATTAGTTGATGATAATTTCCACATTATTAAATGAGATAAAATTAAAGGCACAATCATCTCAAAGCATATGCTGCCAGATGTCATTTGTCCCAGCCTTAATTCATGGATCATGTGCTCACAAAATGGTAGTCTGAGTCATTTCTCAAAATATGAGCTCTAGACATCATGATGGTGCCACTCCTCACTTGTCTGTATTCCCTGTAAATCCTTCAAAGCACTGGAACCTTTCCAGACCAGCATTGTGCAAGGCCCCAGACTACCACCACTACCAGCAGCAGCAGCAGCACCACTACCAGCAGCCCAGCGCTTCCTGTGAAACGCCTCAAAAATGCAAATTCTTGAGCAACCGAACCAGACTGATGATTTAGAGATAAGGCCAGGAATCTGTGTTTTGAACATGGGAGGTGCTGGTGTGGCTAGTGTTTGAGAGCCCCTGACATATCATGATTAGGCCTTAGGATAGAGTTCTGTTCTAACCAGGAACATTTATAGAAGCTACTGAGGCAAGTCTAAAACTGGGCATTGAAGGAATGCTCACATAAATGCATAAAACAACACATCCTTAGGGAACCATAGTCCAGAAAATTATAGAGATGCCTAACTAAACTAACAGACAGCATAGTGGAGCCTTGTGATACTGGACCAGAGCTGACCTTGAATTATCTCTGGGGATTTTAAAAACTATGTATCCCAAGTGACAGATTCAGAAGTTTGGGATAGATTCCAGTTGTCTCTCCTTACTTGAGAACAAGACGTCATGACAAAGAGCACCAGTCTGAAGCAAGACTGTGTTGTGCCCTGTGTCAACTCTGTGTCCTTGGGTATCTGGACTCCCTGGTCCTGCTCCATGACATAATGATGTAGTCATGGGTAATTTACTTCAGTTCTCTGCACCTCAGTCTTCCTGTCTAGAGAATAGGGGTGCTCTGTAAATTTAGTTTTAAGATTAAGTTGGTGACATGTGTATGCGACTTGGAACAGTAATATAACATAGATAGGTTTGTGGTGATAATGATGATGATAGCCTCAAATTAAAAGTAAAATAATGACACTTAGACTACAACATTAGATAGACAATATTAGATAATAAAATGCAAGGATAAGAAATGTTTCAGTTCCTACCTAAGGGTTTATTACACATTATTTTTCCTCCTATGTGTATACACTATCCTCTGGAAAATTGCTGTAAAGAGGAATGGTTGATCAAGGAGTTTCAAGCTTGTTCAAGGAGTTTCAGGTATCCCAATATCCCCCCCATTGACATGGTCTAACAACTCTCTCCACCACTATGTAATACTCCTCAGCCTCCCCATGGCTTTTGACTTCCAGATGAGCTTGGTGTGCTCTATCTCCTGAGCTTTGGGGATTCAATTCCAAGCATTTCATTTTGAAGAAATCATCTACATGTGCTTCTCCAAAGCACTGTGCATGTGAATTCCCTAGAAATCTTGATAGAAAACAGATTCTGACTCAGTAATCACTAGATGGATCTTGAGGATCCACGGTTAAAATGAGCTTCCAAATGTTGCTAGTTTCCAGTACACACACTGCTTATCAGAGTCCCACAGTGCCCTCAAAATATCCACAAGTAACATCTACATATCCTCAGACTATTCTCATTATTCTAGATTTTAGTTGCAAGCTTCTAAAGACAAATAGCACCCTAGAAGAATCCCTGAATTGAGACACAGACATTCAAACCCAGGTTTCAAATTATGCATTGCCTTTCCATAAGCCCAGTGACCTTAAGAAAAGTGTTTGTGAGAGTTCTCCTTGACAGGGTGTTATGAAAGCCAAATAAGATACTTACATAAGAACACTGAAGAACAGTAGTCATAACACAAAATAAAGATCATTGTCTAGCTTACTGCATGCTATGCCTATTAACAACCTACTTCATTATTAGCCCCTAGAACCAGAGGGCCAGCGCATAAACTCCCCTTTCTTCCTTTCTCACATTATAGTCTTTCTTGGATTTGAAAATTTCTGAGTAAGGAGACTCTACCAAGAAAGCAGAAGAGGGTATATCGTAAAGGGATCAGTCAACTCTACTTCCATAGCTCAGATCTGTCCTACTAACTGCTTTTTTTAATTTAAATTTAAATTTAAGGTTGCTTCACATGTCAATTCCAGGTCCCTTTCCCTTTTCCTCCCTTCCTCCCGTGCCCTCCCACCAACCCTCCCCAATATCCCCTCATTTCCCCAGGGAGAGTGAGGCCCTCCATGGGGGTGTCCATAGTCTGTCATTTCATCCAGGGCAGGGCCTAGACCCTCCCCTAAGAGTTCAGAGTGAGAGTGCATGTCTCATTGTTGGATGGGAGTCCAAAGTCCATTTGTATACCCGGGACAAATACTGATCTACTACCCAAGGCTCAATAGATTACCTAGGCCTCCTCACTGACACCCACATTCAGGGGGTCTTGATCAGTTCCATGCTGGATTCCCAGGCATCAGTTTGGGATTCAAGAGCTAACACTTGTCAGGTCAGCTGTTTCTTTGGGTTAAACCAACCCAGTCTTAACCCCTTTGGCCATCAGTCCTCCCTCTCTGTCACTGGATTTCTTGAGTTCAGTTAAGTGCTTTGCTGTGCATCCATCAGCCACTGAATGAAGGTTCTGTTTCCCCCCCCAGACTCTCTGGCCATGGGATTGTAGGCTGGCTCTCCCCAGATCTATGTCTAAAATCCATATATGAGAGAGTACATACCATGTTTGTCTTTTTGTGACTGGGTTGCCTTGCTCAGGATGGTTTCTTCTAGTGCCATCCATTTGCCTGCAAATTTCAGGATTCCACTGTCTTTTTCTGCTGAATAGTACCCCATTGTGTAAATGTACCACATTTTCTCTATCTACTCTTCGGTTGAGGGGCATCTAGGTTGCTTCCAAGTTCTGGCTATTACAAATAATGCTGCTATGAACATAGTGGAACAGAATACTTATATGAATGGGCATCTTTTGGATATATGCTGGAGTTGCTGGGTCTTGGGGTAGGTTTATTTCCATTTTTCTGAGGAATCTCCATACTGATTTCCAAAGTGGCTGTAGAAGTTGGAACTCCCACCAGCAGTGGAGGAGTGTTTCCCTTTCTCCACAACCTCTCCAGCATAAATTGTCGTTGGTGTTTTTGATTTTAGCCATTCTGACAGGAGTGAAATGGTATCTCAGAGCTGTTTTGATTTGCATTTCCCGGATGGCTGAGGATGTTGAGCTACTAATTGCCTTTTATAAATAAAGTTTTATAGAAAGATAGTCACACCTATTTATTACATATTGCTCAAACCCATTTTTATCCTCCAATTTTAGAGTTTAAGAATTGTTTCAGAAACCACACAGCCATCAAAAACCTACTGGTCTTTACCATCTGATCCTAAGTTTGCCTATCCTGGCATCTAGGACTATTATGATCTGAAGAGCTGATTAGAGGCACAGCTTCCAGAAATAGCATTGAGGAACTGAGGTTCTAGTCTATTTACCTGCTGTGCTCAGAAAGATGCAACAATAAGGAGTTGCCTAGTAGAGTACTTACTGCTTACTGCCCATGCTGACTCCAGAATAGTGTTCCAATGCTCCAAATAAATGTGCACAAGAATCTCAGCTATAGCCACACACAAAATCAAATGCCTCCCCACCCTGTCTCCACTTCCTTCCTAGCAATAGAAATAGAAAAATCTCAGTGGTACCCCGTTACATCCTTGCACAGGTGTGGCTTAATAAGGAATCTTAATCACATCTGAGACTCCTGCCATCAGCATTCTGGGAAGCAGACATTGTAGCTTTCAGTCTACAACACGGTAATGTGTCATGGAAGGTGAGTCACACTGACACTGGACAAATCAGTGCCTACTATAGTCTTTGTCTTCCTGCAGGGTTCTGTAACAAATTACAATTGACTTGGGGAGGCTGTTCAAAAAAAGATTTTTTTCCTAGTTCTGGAGGCAAGGAATCCAAGATCAAGGTGCAAGCAGATCTAGTGTGTAATGAAGACATTCACAGTGGGTTGAGAGAGCCATGTTTGCCTTGTATCTACACATAGTGGAGAGAAGAAGGGTGATGAACTCATGTCGCATCTTACAAAGCCACTGCTCCAGTCATAAGGGCTCCGTATTCAGAGGCTGCTTCCTCCCAGTATCCTCCCAGCAGAGGCTAGGAGTTCAACTACAAAGTGTAGAGGGGACACAAGCATTAGTTCATAGCAGTCCCCAATCAGGCACAGGTTCTGTCTTCCCTCCTCTAAGCTTTCCATATGGGTCCTCATCATAGTGGCTCCAAGCCTGTTTGGATCGCTGTCTCAACAGCACCTACAAGGGCTCTGGGCCAAGATGAAGCAATAAGTAAAAACTGAATTCACTCTCCGAAGAAGCTATTCAGAATGAGCCACTAAGTCACTTATATGTACAGATGAAAACATGTCTGAACAGTTATAAAGGACCAGGGTCAGCCTACCCACAGCTGGGTGCCCCTTGAATAACATACACTGTAGATATTCTGCAAATTCTTTGAGGGAAGCCATGGCTCTTCCTGATAGCCTTGATTCTCAGCTAAATGTTTTTAAGGTAAAATGCCATGGTTCTTAGACAAACATTATGTCCCAAAAGACAATAATGGGATTTTTTAAAGCACATTGACCTGAAACAGCTATTGTGAAAATCCAGCTTTTGATTAGCCCAAGGCAGAGTTAGAGAAAGCCTAGAGCTTCAACACCATGTGACAGCAAGGCTTTGAATACAGATTAGTGCAAGAACCTGTGTCCTGTAGATTACATTAATTCCCACACCCACAACAACCCTTACTGAGGTAGCACTAACCCGTCCACTTGCCTCAGGGTTTAGCCCTCCCTCCCCAATGCCGCAGTAGCTCCCTGTCTCCGTTCACTTTCACTCTGACAACTGAAAAGATGAGGGCGATGAGATGGATGTATCCAGAAGATAAAAACAATGTGAAACGTGGAGATTGGGAGATTATCAGCTAAGCAGGACACAGGATAAAGTAATCAACCAAAGGCTCTTATCAAATCTCCCTTGGGGAAAGGCTTGAAAAAATCTTATCATTCCTCAAGGAAAAATTATCGGATTATTACAAGAGAATCTCATTTGCTGTGTTCCCTGTACACTAAGGACACACTTGCTGGGGGCCACTGGGAGTTTGTCTTAAGAATTGTGTTTAGAAACTTTAGCCAGCACATTCTTCGTAATGAAGACACAAATGATACGCATACACAGGTCCACTATCAACATGATGGTTACTATACTCCCTTGGCTGTGTGCAAAGTATCTTATCTGACTTTCATAACACCCTGTCAAGGAGGTATAGGTGGGAAATACTGAGAACTCTCAGAAACACTTTCCTTAAGGTTACTGGGCTTATGGAAAGGCAATGCATAATTTGAAACCTGGGTTTGAATGTCTGTGTCTCAGTTCAGGGATTCTTCTAGTGTGTATTTGTCTTTAGAAGCTTGCAACTAAAATCTAGAATAATGAGAAGTCTGAGGACATGTGGATGTTACTTGTGGATGTTTTGAGGGCACTGTGGGACTCTGCTAACCAGTGTGTGTACTGGAAACTAGCAACATTTGGAAGCTCATTTTAACTGTGGATCCTCAAGATCCATCTAGTGATTACTGAGTCAGAATCTGTTTTCTATCAAGATTTCTAGGGAATTCACATGCGCAGTGCTTGTTTTGTGCATTTCCCTTCATAATGTGTCATACAAAACATGTCATCTCCAACATTTAGATGAGGAGGCCAAGGCTTGGGTATGTGTTCAAAGTCGCACAATTAAATGAACAGACTAAGATCCAAATCCAGCTTAGTTTATACCCATAAGTCATTTGAGTAACTCAAACCTTCAGTGTAGATTCCCTTCTAGCCTTTTCAGTTACATTTCTGTACCTGTGTGTGGAGGTCAGGGGATTTCTTGTGAGAGTTGGGGCTTACCTTCCAGCATGTAAGTCCTGGGAATTGAACTCTGGTCATCAGGCTTGTTGGCAAGTGCCAATATTTGAACCATCTTACTGTGCCCCATCCATTCTAGTTTCTTAATAAAACTAAAGGAAACTAACTCAAGTGTCACAAGACAGGCCAAGGGAAACTTTTTGTCTAAGTTAAGATTCAACCAAAGGAAAGTAAAGAGCCCAGGGGTGAACCCTGAGAACCAAACACAGGGAAAGATCAGCCAAAAGTGAGACAGAGAGCTATACCTCTGCAGCCTCCTGAAGGGAGGTACTTTCCACATTCAATCCTGCCACCCGAACCTTCAGAACTACTGGAGTGGCGTGAATAGGAATGTGATATTTAATTTATACATCCAATTCTTTGTCCCCATGAAGCAATCTGTCTTCTTTAATTGCACAAAGTATTCCTGATCAGGTGTATTCAAAGTGATGTTGTGTTGAAAGAAAGCAGGTCAGAAATTTTTCTTAACTTTCTGTCATTAAACCTATGTAAGCACTTTACTGGGAGGAAAAAAAATGTTACATAAAGATGCACATGGAACTGAAAGGTGAGCCTGGGATACGTTCTCAGACCAGCCTCCTTGCATAAGAACGAGGAAATTGAGATCAGTGCATGGACATGAGACAAGCCTTACCAACATGTGAGTGTCAAGGAAGGACAGAGTGCTGGGTCCTAATGCCTCTTTCAAGGGCAGCTCCTGCCCCACTGTAGCTCATAAATTGTTGGTCTGGGGGTGGGGAGGGGCTGAAGAGAGAGCTCAGAGGTTAAGAGCAAGCACTGGCTGCTTTTCCAGATGTTCTGAGTTCAATTCCCAGTAACCACATGGTGGCTCACAGCCATATATAATGGGACATGGTTCCCTTTTCTGGCATGCAGGCTTATATTCAGGCAGAACACTATGTACACAATAAATCTTTAAAAAATTGCTGGTCAGAGAAGGTAGTACCCTAAGACTCCAAAAGAGAAAGACGGATGGTAGGTAATTGGGCATTTTTGATGGCAATTGAGAAAACACTTTTACTATTAAATTAGATTTCAGAATAATCTTTTTAAAAAGAGGACTTAATTGCATGTTTGTTTTAACAAAACAACTGAAAGGAAAGATGCCAATATGCCCACAGCCTCCATTTCAAAAACATGAGCTCATCCATGCACTTATCTGCTCATTGATACTTCTCTATGCTTCCCAGATATTCTACAACTGATACAAAAGCCCCCTTTATTTATACTCTTCCTCCAATGTTCTCTGTTACTTTTGGTCAACGGTAGTCCAAAAATGATAAGTGGAAAATTCCAGAAGGGCGATTTGATACATTTCAAACAGCACACTGCTCTGAACAAACTGATGAGGTCTTATGCTGTCCTACTCTGCTCCCAAGCACGCACCTTCCTTCGGTCTGGCACACTCATGCTGTGTAACCTTCCTTTCATTAACCATGTAGCCTCCCAGACATCACATTAGCCATCACCGTACAGAGTGTCTGCCTTCAAGTAGCTCTTACCTTATCAACAGTGAGCCTGGAGCACAGCAGCACTGTTGCTAACAAGTTAGACCTCTCATAGAGAAACTATCACGTGCTTTTCTGAAGTGAAAGCCTGCAACTTAAAAAGCTAAAGGAAAGAAGCTTGGGCACTTGCTCAGTGGTTAATCACCTCTGTGCAAGTGTGCAGAGGGGAGTTTGAACCCCCAGAACCCATTTAAATGATGGGTGGGAGTAGCAGTGCACTTGTAATTCTTTTCATTATTATCATTATTATTATTATTAACATAATATTTTTATTGATTATTTGAAAATTCCACATAATACACCCTGGTCACATTCACTTCCCTAGTCCACCCCCTACCCCATAACCTCTCCCAAAACAATAGAAGGAAAAACTACCAAGTCCAATTTGTGTTGCCTGTATACTCACTGAAGCATGGCCAAAGGGCTAACAGCCAACCTCTTTCCCACACCACCCCTGCCAGAAGCCCTTATCTGAGCTACACTTCAGCATCCCTATCACACTTCTTAAGAGTTCTCTTCAATGGTTTCCTGTCCAGACACTTTTCTTTGGAGAGGGAGGGACAAAGAGAGGTTGTCCCAGAAGTCTTCTGTGTCTCTCATTCTCAATATGATACTGCATTCATTGATGCCACTGCAAATAAAAAAAAAGGAAAAGGAAAAAAAAAGCTTCCTTGTTCTTTATAGTCAGCAGCAGCATGCACTATGGACTTCCACATGGTTTCTGGCTACAGCAAGGGTCATGACAACAACATGGCTTCAGATGGCAGCAGAGACCATGGACATCCCTATGGCCTCAGGTGGTAACATGGATCATGGACATCAACATGGTCCCTGGCTGCAACAGGTTCACAGACACCAATATGGCTACCAGAGGCCACATGGACTACATACATCAGCATGGCTTCAGGTGGCAGCATAATCCACACACATCAACATGGCCTTCAACAGTGACATGGACCCCAGACTCTAACATGGCTCACAGCAGCAGCACAGACTAAGGATATCAACATGGCATCAGATAGACTTACAGACCCCAGATATCCCCATTGTCTTCAGGGATAACATGGGTCATGGACATCAGTGTGACCTTTGGTGGTAACACAGACTCCAGCAACAGCACATCCACAGGGCCTTAGGCTGCAACAAGGACCATGAGCACCATCTTGGCCCTTAGTGGGAGCACAAGCCAGGGACATCAACATGGCTTCAGGTGGCAAAAACAGGTCATTGACATCTTCATTGCCTTCAATGGCAAGACAAGCCATGGGCATCAACACACACACACACACACACACACACACACACACACACACACACAGCCAAGCAGGGTCACAGACCCCAACACTACCCTTAGTGGCAACATGAACCATGGACATCAACATGACTCCAGATGGCAGCACCACCCCCACACATCAACATGGCCTCCAGTTACAACACGAAGCACAGACATCAGCATGGCCTCTGGCAGCAGCATAGACCACAGACATCCACATGGACCTCGGACATCAACACAGTATTGGGCAGCATCAGGGACCACAGACACCTGCACACCCCCTATAACATGGATCTCAGATACCAACATAACCTCCCGGAGCAGCACAGATAATAGAGAGCTTTCAAGGGTGCCTAATTCAGAAAATGGACCATTCTCCATCTCAGACATGCAGTCACTGCTCCAAGCCAGGGCGATCATGTGGCCGGGAAGCATGTTCAGGGGCAGTCTGTGCTAGCTCCAGACTACTGCACAGCCCCCTGTTGATTCTGCTTGGCATTACATGCTTCTCCATTCATCACATCCTTCTCCCAAACTGCCTCTAGTTCTGCCTCTCTCCACTTCACCCATATGTAGTTCTGTCCCTCCATCTTCCCCACCTCTCCTTCAAATATTTGTTCACTGAAGTGACATTGAAAACTATAGTGTGTGTGTGTGTGTGTGTGTGTGTGTGTGTGTGTGTGTGTGTCTTTTCCCAAACAGATTTACAAGCAAATACTCATTAAGTCATTGTTCTGGTTCCAGGTTTCTGGTTGCTGAAGTACCATAAACACTTTACCTTTGCTGACACAGATCTTGGATATCCTGCTGTTGCCCAGAGTCAAGCTGTTCTTGCAGCTAGGCAGGACATCCAAGGGTGGTATCCACACAAGCTCTAGACTACAATATACTTCCTCACTTACAACTTCCATGTTGGCCACCCTGAGGCTTACCAGGCATGACCACTGTGCTTGCAGTGGTCCCATGGCAGTTGTTAGGAGTTGTGGACATCTTCAATCACAGCCATGCTTCAGGTTTTTATCTTTGATGGTGGTGATGAGCTCCTGGATCTGGTTCTGAAGGACTAGCTCCTCCACGAACTCCACTAGATTGTAGATGGAGTGGATGTTGTGGTGAACCAACTTGAGGTTCTGCATCTGGGCCTGGGTAGCAGCTGAATTGCTCAGCCAGAGCCTTCCCAGCATGCACCTGTGCTGTGACTGTAATTCTAACCTCAGAAGATAGAGATAGTGCTAGTAACTGCAGCTCTGGAAGGCCAATGCCCTCTTCTGGCTTCTGCACTCATCTGCACTCATGTGCACATCCATACAGACACACATACAAACACCTAACTAAAAATAATAAAAAGAAGTCTATTTGAAATAAAATACTAAGGAAAAAAAAGAAAATACTTGACAAACTCTACTGCCTCAAGATTGCCAGGGCTGTCATAATGAAGAACCATGGCCTAGGTGGTTTAATTGACAGACATGTATGCCCTTCAAAAGGAATCAAAAGTATTGGTGTCTTCAGAGGTTGCTCTCCTTGTTTACAGACAGCATCTTCTCCCTTGTCTTCCCACAGTCTTTCTTCTGTGCTTTTCTGTCTTCATCTTCCTCTTATATAGAAGTCTGTCATGGCGGACTACAGCTCACTTTAAAGACCTTAACTTAATTACTGCTTTAAACACTTCTTCTAAATTTTCAAATGTGGTCACTCTATGCAACTAGGTAAGATTTCTGCATGTGCACTAGGGTGTAGGACTGAGAGAATCGCTTCATCCCATAGCTCCTGGTGGAAATTCTTGGCGAATTCTACCTGAGCTGAACCTCCTTAGCCATCACAGTGCTAAACACAGTTTGTGCAGCATCAGTTTTCTGCAGCAGTCTTCCAAACAATGTACTTGAGACTAAACAGACTCATAAGGGTATTCCAAGAAATGGAAATTAAAGATCTGCCTATTTTAGAATCTTTCCAACATGTATCTGCTGGTCTGATGAAAAGTCTTTTGTAATCACAATTGCATTCCCTATTAGTTTGGGGAATTTCTCTATTATGCATCCCCCAGCCAGAAAACAATAGTAGTCTCATATGTTCACTGTTGACAAACATCATGGACACTGCAGCAAAAGGCATGAAGCCATGATAGAAATGCTACCCCAAGGGATCTGTGCCCAGACACTAGCATAAAGGGTGTGATGGCAATGAGATTTTTACACATCTTAATTGTGAAATGCCAACTCCTCTGGGAAATCCAGTTGTCAGTCCTCTCCCTGATGTGTTCAGAAAGGAGTCTCAAACACACACACTTCCAAAGTTTTGCCAGAAATGAGGCAAAGAATTGAGGAAAAGATGCCCCTGTGAGTGCCAGAAAAGGAGAGTTCATTAACTATTTCCCTAGCATCGACAGCAATTTGGAGGGGAACCTAGAATCCAAAAGATCCCTGAGTTGCCACTGAAAGGATATCAGGGCCCAGAGGATACTTGTCAGTCATCCTTACTTCTCTTTATGCTGGGAAGTATCCCTGGCCACATTATCTACCCTAACTATGCCTGCCCACATTCTGCTCCTATGAACATCAAGGTATTACACATGAAACACTAGCATAACTCTTGGGAGATTTTGGGGGAACTGTAAAGAAATTCCCTTCTTGTAGCCATAACTAATGGCCTTACTGCATATCTCTAGGCTTACCCCTCCCACATCAACTTCACATCTTACTAAGCTAGTTCTTAGGCACATTATGGAATTTCCCTTCCCTACATTTTTACACCTAACTGATCTTGGAATGTCCTGAGTTTCATCACAAGCCATCTTTGTCTTTAAACACCCAAGTTAATGTCATGCCTATGAGATGACTCTTAACTCTTCCTGTTTTCTTGAGTGAAAGCAATACTTTTTACCCCTGTGCATCTGTGCTCTAGACCCCTATGGCCTGGAATATAATGGATGAAGAGAGTCTGGAACGACTTCACTGCATTTTGGGCATGTGTGTGTTAAATGAGGTAGTGTTGTTACATATCATAGTTTGTAATTTCAACAAGGAAAGAGGTTGGGTGTGAGTCGATATCAAGGGTATGGCACTGGCTTAGTAAATGATGTTTCCTTTATGTTTCTAACCTATTATTTGGTGGTAGAACCAAAGAGAAATGTGGATGACAGGAAGTGAGTATCAATAAGCATTTAGCATCTGTTCCTCAAAGATTTAGTTTGAAAATAACAGTAGCATGTGTTATTGATGGAATGATTACCTATGACTATACACAATGTTTGGAACCTTTGTAAATGTGCTAACTGCTTAACCTTCTCAGTGACCTATGGATTTGACCTCTTGATCTCTTCCTAAGGGTCACAAGTCTCACTATTTAGGAAACGGGTCTTTGGAGCCAATCAGTTTATGTGGCACTACTCAAATAATTAAGCAGTTTGGGGCAGTTAGTTACCACATGCTTTGGTCTTTTTTTTCTTCTAAAAAATAAGAATAAACTTGGAACCTGCTTTACATGGCTGTCATGAAAAGTAGATAAAATAATATATAAAACCAAGCCAGTGAGGTAATGTAAGAATTAGGCTTAGGGCAAAATAAAAGCTCAAAAATCAGCCATATTACAGCCCTGGTCATTATCTACTTTATATGTACCTTTGAAAGACATGGGTCTTATATACCTGACACCAATACAACCACATGAGTTCATTTAATGCTACTTAAGTAGATAGTTATTCACCCCAGTCTTTTAAGAGGAAACAATAAAAAGTTCCAAGGACTATCCCCAACTGTCCTAAAAGAACATGAGAAGACACAATCCTATACCCACCCCCACTGGATAATGTAAATTTATTTCCAGTCATTAGTAAAGGAAAATTTCTCAATACCCCATTATTTCTTTCCAGTTCCTATAACTGAGAGAAGTAAAATATCAAGAGGAGATTTATTTTAGTTTGACTCAAACTGAGAGGAAAGGGGTAGGGGTAGTTTATAATTAGAGTGATCATAGGACATTTCACCCTGGAGAGTCCCCGTTTACCTAGGTTGTCCCAGTGTATCTATTAATAGCATTCTTTTTTTATCCTCCAAAGTATTCCAGTTAGGACACTAAATTTCATGTCCCCTCTCCAACAATGGAAAATTCAAGTGCCTGGGAGTAGTGGAGACTTGAATTCAAATCTTAATTCCAAACATCACTAGCTGTACACATATATTCTTTCATACCACCATCCAGGGCTTTACTTTCTCCTCTAAAATAAATTTCACACTCCCTGTTTTCTACAAGTTTGTGAAGATTCAGAAAATGAAAGTATTATAATAAGCATATGACACATAGTATTAGATACTCTATATTTGTGAATTCTCCCCTACTTACTCTCCCCTTTCACAGACTCTATTTAATTCAGAAGGACTTAGATCTGTATTTTGTAGTTCACCAGGTGCCTCTTTTATACAGGTTACATATTCATCTAATTCAATTCAGCCCACATGGGTGGAAGAAGGCATTCTATCTCCTAAAGGCAATTCAAGTATTTTGCAGTATCTTTTATTCAGGGGAGCTTAAAATGAACTCTGTAGAGGAAATACAAAAGGCCTTAAGGTTCAGAGCAGTGTGTGGACATCTCTGGCTGGTTGTACTTCAGGAGTAGAGAGTAGCATTTGGGAGAGGTTCAAAAGTGATGGGCGCATCTGTAGTAGGCAAAGTTCAAGAAGTCCAAAGAACTTTGGATATTCCAAAGAAAATATCCTAAGGACAGGGTGGTAGGGAGTGCTTTCAAAGAATTGTGCTAATCCAACTTAACTGAAATGTTGAGTACATTGGGAACAGACTAAATAGAAAGTCTGCAGCAAGCCATGGTGTGACACTGATGGTCCATGAGAAAGTCTAGTCTTGCCAAGATGAGCCTTGGGAATAGCTCTCTGGCAGCCATTGAGTAGTGTCAATTGCAGGCCCTACAGAGAGTCAGGAGGTGGGAAGCCCAACTATGATGCTATTGTAAGAGTATTGCTCAGTCAACTTCGCAAGTTCAGTTCAAGTAGCCTCTTAACCCTACAGCTCTAGGACTCAAGTCTCTACTAACAATAAATTGTGCCAATCTATCTCTCTTATGACTGCATAACTAGATTCATTTATCCAGTTTCTAATCATAAATCCTAACTGCTGACAATCTTGAGGGCTCATAAGCAACTGTCTCACATGGTAGAAGACTTTGCCTCCTGTTTCTTTAAGGAATTTCCTCTAGTTTTCCCTGTATTTTCTCTGTGTTCTTCTAATTCTTATAGTAATTTCATCTCTAGTCTAACCCCAAAACACTCATCTGTGATATTCTTGCACTCCCTCTGTGTTCCACCTTGGAGGAAATATCACACTGAACTCCATCCAAATTGGAGCTTAAGACAGTAAGACAGTGGTCTGCATTTAGGCTTATGAAGTGATAAGAGAAGAAGAAAAAGGCCAGAATAAGAACTTGATAGTGTGTTGATAACCATAAAAGTAACTAGTTGTCTTAGTTAAGGTTTATACTGCTGTAATAATACACCATGACCAAAAACAAGTTGAGGAGTAAAGGAATTATTTCATCTTACTACTCACAGGTCACACTCTATCACTGAAGTCAGGGCAGGAACTGAAGCAGAGGCCATGGATGGAGGCTGTTTATTGGCTTGCTCCTCATGGCTTACTCATACTTTCTTATACAACTTAGGACAACCTGTTCAGGGTAGATACCCCATATAATGGGCTAAGCTCTCCCACATAAGTCATTGATCAATAAAATGTTTCACGGGTTAGCTGCAGGCTAATCTAGTGGGAACATTTTATGGTTTTGATTGTGAGCCTTGCCTTTAATGGCAGAACCATCTCTCCAGTCCTGGAACATTTTCTCTCTTACCAAATGACTCTAGCTTGTATCAAATGAACAGAAAAACCAGAGAACTGGTTCTTAGTGTTACTTGAAACTTCCCAAAATCTCTAGAAAATATAGCTCAGAATTACCTGCCTATAGGAGAAAAAGGAGTAGCATGCAGCCTTCTTGTCCTCCCCATTTGACAAAGATGTTAACTCTCTGGTACCTCCTAATGCACACATCAAAGTATGTCAGGTTACAAAAGATGTGACTAACTAGGGTGTCTGAGACAACCCTGGAAAACAGAAAAAGATACATGACATGAGACATAAGGTGAGGTACTATACTGTGCAACCAAACCTACACAAGGTCATTAGAACCTCCAGCAAACCAATATTATACCAATTCATATCACAAGTGCCAAATACATAAGGAAAATCCTAAAGGCAGTGAAAGAACATGGTAGAAAAGGATGGAAATAGGAATTTCTGTGACAACTCAGCAGATGTAATCCAGACAAGCAAACAAGAAGCTGACTCTTCCAAGCATGGTCAGGAGAGGTCCTTTCTGGAGGCAACTCAGTCCAGGTGTAACACAGCATAGGACAGCTCTCTCTCTCTCTCTCTCTCTCTCTCTCTCTCTCTCTCTCTCTCTCTCTCTCTCTCTCTATCTATCTATCTCTCTCTCTCTCCTCAACCCATACCTGCATCCAATGTGGCCACATGACCACATAAGCTCCAGCCACCAGTGCCACTTTCCAGTCAGTTAAAACAAAAAGGGGAGAAAGAACAACAAATTCCCCTTTAAGGACACATTCTCTAGGCATCATATAAGCACCAATAGAATTATGTACATAACCACAATCAAAGGCAAGGAAGGCTAGGAAATAACAGTACTTTTTTTTTAAGTATGTGTGTGTGGGCAGGGGGATATATGCATGTGAATTCTGTGCCTGTTCAGGCCAGAAGAAGGTTTCTGATCATCTGGAACTGGAGTTACACACAATTGTTAGCCATCTGACTGGAGCTGATAACTGAACTCTGGCCCTCTGCAAAATCAGCAAGTCTCTTAAACACGGAGCCATCTCTCCAGCCTAGGAACTAAGTTTTTATTTCAGTGGCAATGGGTCCAAATAGAACTTTGGGGCTATGTTATTGAGGAAATTGCAGAGAAAGTTATTAAAGATGACTGGCAACCTTTGCCATAGATATGAAGCCACGTAGTACACATTAGTCCCTTTCTTTCTTGATCCTAATAACAAGACATAAGCTATAGTAGCCAGTAAACACATGTAGATATGACTTTTACTTCTATGCATTGCTGGGATACAATGACACATAGTAGGTTTTCTTTCATTAGGCCAAGAAGAGCCTAAAAGTGGAATCTAATTATCTGATTTGAAAATAAAGGTAATTAGAACACAGTTACATTAACCTGGTTGAACGTTATCTATGGCTATTCTCATGTAGCAACAGCAGGGGTGAAAATAGTTACGTGGTCATGAAACCTAAAATACGTATGTTCTGATCCTTTGCAAGTATAGTTTGGCAGTTAAGGTTCCTGCATTAGATAAATTCATGTGACCGAGAAATTTGAGAAAACTTTGTTTACAGCACAATGTGTCTTTCTTCTCTTCCATTTGCTTCTTCTGTGGCTTCCATTCCATAGTTTGAGAATGAGTGTACCATGGGCTTAATTTCTAAGGATTTCAAGGAAAACAAATGCAGATGTCCTGTCAAAGACACAAATGATAGCAATTCCTTAACTCTTGAGAAAAAAATCTCACAAGAAACTTTTCCCCTAGAAATTCAGCTGCCAGGGGAAATAACTGTTTCAGAGCATATCCCAAGAAACGAACACATAAGGCACAGAATCCTAGCAAAGGACAGATTTTCATTTGTAAAATTCTCACATTAAAGAGAGGGATCATGACCCAGGGTGGGGGTGGAAAGAAGGAGCCAAGCATAGTTTGTACAGGTTCAAGACATAAGAAAATCACGAGCTAAAGACTAGCCCTGAATCGGCGCGCCCATAAGAAAATTGCGAGCTAAAGACTAGCCCTGAATCGGGGCACAAAAGGTTCAGATTCCATGGAAGGAGAAATGTGTGACAAATGTAAGGCTGACCCTGATGGCTGATGTTCAGCAGATGAATCGCCATCAGCGCTGTGGGAGGTTAGGGAAGTGATGCTTGTTCGTGATTTAGAAAGGAGGGCTTGCTTCAGTAAGCTTCTCAGAAAATGATGGACAGGACCCAACTCCCTGGGCAAGGCTCTGAAAAATGCCTTTCATTGTGTCCTTCTCAACAAGAAGCCTGTCCTTTAGCCAAGGCCCACAAGGCATACATTTGGAATAGGGCTTCATGACAACAGAGAGGCTTAGATTTTATCCTCTCTGGTAGACCTGGGTTCAGACACATGCTCATGACTTCTAAGAGGTAAGTTCAGTAAGGTCATTTTAGTGTCCCCATTTGCCAGCAGATAATTTTAGATGTCCTACAAAATTGTGGCAACTATGCTTAAAGTGTTTGACAAGTAGTAGATATTGCTGTCACTATCATCATGCTCACCAATTGTCATTACCATCATTACCACTACCCCCATCACTACGACAACCAACATTTGCGCCTATAGTGGTAAGTCTAACCTATATTCATTGGTCAGCTCTTGACAGAGCCTAGCTTAGAAGCTAAAAGACATGAACTAGAAGACTAAATATATCCTCATCTATAGAAAAGTGGGACCTCACAAGAAGAATTAAATTCCTGAGATTTCCAGAAAGTTTATGTTCCTGCCTTCAGAAGCAATGTCTGTAGGAGTGAGGTAAGTACAGAGAGAGGCAAACATGGCTCTTGGGGGACAGAGCCTGCTGCACCAATGGGCAGAAGAAACCTGACCACATTGTTTCATTCTTCTAATGTATACACACAGTATCCAAGGCCATGCTGCCTTCTCAGAACAATCACTCTGCTCCAACCCCATCATGTCATCCTCCCTTACTTTATTCCAGACTTTGTTCAATTCCTTTTACAGGCTCTCTATAACCCCAAACATGAACCCCCCTCTTGCAAGCTCACCTGCCTCCATCTTTGGCTTCACTTCCCCCAGAGCTCTCATCATTTCCTGATGCATTATACATCTCCACCTGTGAGAATGCAAACTCAATGAGGCTTGAGATTTGTCTCTGTTTTCTAGTGTTTCTACATGTAGAACCATATCTGAAATATCAAGAGATGTACAGTTTGTTGAATAGCTTTGAATGAACATAACTCACCTGCATTCACAAAAAAACAGGTGTTTTTTTCAAAAATAGGTCTTCAGAGCAAGGAATATAAGGGTTTCCCTTCCAATCTTAAGGACCTGAGTTAAGGCCCTCAGCGCCCATGTAAAAAGGCAGACACAGTAGCATGTACTTGTAATTCCAATGCTGGGTGAGGGGCAGTGGTAGAGACAGGAGCATCACCTGGCCTGGTGGTCAGCCACATTTTCCAAATTGGACATCTCTGGGTTCAATGAGAGACTCTTTATTAAAAAACTAAAGTGGAAAGTAATTAATAAAGCCAGCCAGCATCAGTCTGAAACTTCCACATGCACACATGCACATACATGAGTACATACACACACAAATGCATACACACATAAGTACATACACACATAAAAATGCACATACACAAGTACATATACACATAAAAAATCACACACATAAGTACATACACACAAAAATGCATACATATATGAGTATATACACACAGAAAATGCACACACATGGGTACATATATACACAAAAATACACATGCAAAACAGGATTTCTAGAAATAGTAAAGAAAAAAAGACCTCAGATAAAAAAATTAAGTAGTTCTTAGGTGATCAGGAAAGAATTGCCTTAGGATACTTTGGCTATGCCCAGCATTGCCTCACAAAGTATGCCCTGGTCTTAGGATACTTTGGCTATGCCCAGCATTGCCTCACAAAGTATGCCCTGGTCTTAGGATACTTTGGCTATGCCCAGCATTGCCTCACAAAGTATGCCCTGGTCTTAGGATACTTTGGCTATGCCCAGCATTGCCTCACAAAGTATGCCCTGGTCTTAGGATACTTTGGCTATGCCCAGCATTGCCTCACAAAGTATGCCCTGGTCTTGAGCTCCCTTAGCAATCACAACCTAAGGAATTAAAAAAACCAATGATGATCAAAGAAGACTGTTTTTTCTTTTTTTCCAAAAAAAATGCCTCTTAACTAATGGCTTTCAAACATTTTATCTCAATAAAATCCAAGAGTACTAATAAAAAACAATTAGAAGCCTATGTAGATATAGTTGATTTTTCTTTTAAGTTCAAATATAGCATGGGCTTGCAAGGTCAGTAAGAACAATCAGGTTGTAATATTGCAACCTTCAATCAACCTCAGTATCAATTTTATTACCCTACTTTGTGTAGTTTTTTCTGGTTCTGGAATCCCCTGACCTGCACTGTAAGTTGCTGTGGACGGCACATTTTTTAATGGTTTTCCTTGCAATCTCAGAGTGCTCCTCAAATCAACTGCTACAGAAACTTCAAAGAAGAGAAAAGGGAAATGTTCTTTTCAAAACTGATTTGCTAATGACCTCTAGTAACACCTTGAGTTTCTCTTCTTTTTTTTCATATGAGTACCAAGGACGGGAAAGGAACATCCAAAAATTACAATAAACATCAAACCCGGTCCTAATTCAATAGCTCCACGTAACAAAACATTTCAAATGCAACTGCTATTTTTTACCCACTGTCCATTTACTAAGAATGGGAAAAAGCCAAGAATAGAGGCACCTGAGCCTTGCTAGAAATAGATCACAAAGCTCTCCACAGCACATTCCACGCTGCAAGGGTAAAGGAACTCGTGTAGGCAGCGTGCAGAAGCCTGACATTGAAAACAAAAACACATACGGTGACAGCTGCCTCACCAATGCTGCGCACTGAAGAACCACAAAATGTGCACCAAGTTCTTAGGAGCAGGAGCCAGCCCTCCGTCTGTCACACCCTGTGCACACACAAGCACAACTTACTTTCACAAGTCTTTGAGCTGGACTTTCTTTTCCTCCAGGAGCTGGGAGCAGGGGACAGCTCACCTCCAGTCCTGCTAGGCATCCGCCTTTGCAGTACTGACTGAAGAATATGTATGTTTTCTCTTGATCACCGTTGATCACTTTCCACATTCCCAAATACTCAGATTCCAGCCCAAGACCCTTTGTGTCTTCCTGTCTCATGAGAAAAAAGAAACTTTTCAAAAGTTGTAATGAAGTATTTCTAGGGCCTGTGGCACCTCTGTGGCATCTTGAGGTCTCCAAGCTGACCGTCAAACTGCAAGGTAACAGAGCCCTCCCTTCACAGCAATTAACCAAAGAGTAACCTCTGAGCTCATTGCAGCTCAGCTTCACACAGGACACAGCAATCTCCACCACAGAATCTCAGCCATGGCTTCAGTCAGACCCTACTGAACATCTTTAAGAAAAAAAAAAAAACAGTTCAACACCCAATTATCATCACCTCTTTGTGGCCAGATTGAAAAATGATTCTTTTTTCTGCTTCTTCAGGTTGATACAATTTTTCACTTACAGCCACACAGAACAGAAACACTAGTTCAAGAGAGCCCATGTCTTTCCCATCACATCTCTGACTCATCTTCCTCATCTGCAATTCCTTTAATGCGTTCCAAGACGCCTCAAAGAGGACCAACACAGAACTTGCAGAATTAGGTGTTTGTAATGGAAAGTGTTCTCAACACGGGTGGATTTGCAAAGTTTGAGTCTCAGCTGTGTAACCTTAGAGCAGTGACATGCACTCCATCCACATAGTTCAATTTCCCTACCTACTAAACAGGCATAGTAATCACTGTTAGGATGGCTATTCGTGTGGAAGAGATTTGATGTCACTACGGCAGTGGTGGGTGAAGATGGGTGCCCCTTTTCTTCTCTACCCATCCCTGCCTACCACCCCCATATCTTAGCTAAATGCCCCCTGCATTTAAAACGAGTCATGTTTTTTCTTCCATATATGAGAGGGGAAGAGTTTCACTGTTGAGTTTAGAAGTTATCATCTCACTAATGTCTGGTTGATTTACCCTCTTACATCTGGAAAATCACACCACACATTGGTCACTCCATCGTTTAGAGTTCAATGGCTTAACACTAGGGACAAGGCAGGGCATGGGCAGGGGGAGGGGCTAAGAGAAATGTAAAGGTAAAAATTCGGACATAGAGTCCATGTCCTCTTGCTGACATTGCTGGCATGTTTCAGGGGAAAGACCTGGGCTATTTTGTGGGATTTTTCTTTCCTGTTTGCAAACAAGAAGATTCATAAATTTAGTGAGTACCATGAAAGCTTCCAAAGAAGAAGCTATGACATAAACTTCTCCAGGTTTCATAAAGGACTTGCACATCCTGTATTCTGAGGGGCTGGGTCAGCTAACAGTGCAGTGGGTGTTTCCCGGTGCTCACTGGCTTATGAATATTTAAAGGCAATAAATGTCACAGTAAGTGTTTAACGATCTTGTTTACATGTAAAAGTCCTTGAGAAGGGTCTATTGAAGATGAAGCTGATGCCAATATCAAAATGTCTTTATTCGCTCATCCCCTCCCCACCTTTTGGGAACAAGAAGATGTCCTTTAATACAACAGGGATTCCGGGAATGCAGTCTTTCAACTTGAACATGGCAAACGTGTTAAAATCAATGCAGGTGTTACAATTTTTTTTCTTTAGGGTTTTACAGTTTTCCAAAATGACATTTTCCCCTGCTAATGAAAAGAGAGGACAAAAGAGGGGGACAAAAGAGGAGAGAGAAAGGAAGGAGAAAGGGAAGGAGGGATGGAGAAGGGGGAGGAAGGGAGGAAGGAAGGAAGGAAGGAAATGAAGAGCTCCTTCTCCCCCAGTATCAGCAATTACTGGTATTCTGGAATTTATCTAGTGACCCAAGGAAGCCAGGCTGCTTATTTGTGGGGAAATAACCTCAGGCTTGAATTGGGCAAAGCTGAGTTATAGATCCAGAAGACTGAGCTTGAAGAAGTTCAAAGACTCCCAGCATAACCCAGTAGCATCCTTGTCAGAGCAGTGGTGAGGCTAAATGGCATAAGATGACTGAAATTGATGCAAAAGTGCCTGACATATAGGTTCTTAGTGTGTGCTTATGATAAAATTAAAATTACCCAATATATTCACTGTGCAGCCTGTGTCATACAAGAAGACTTATCCTGTTGTAAGTGAGCCGTTCAATAAAATGACCAACACTACAGACAACCAATATATATTTGGGAATCTAGAGTGAGAGAATACAGATAAAAGCTATCAAGGCCCATCAATTTAGTGAGCTAATCATTTATCACACAGCCATGCCCCTATCTGAGTTAAGAACACAGTGTCAGAGAGGAAAGAGCATTGAGCCTGGGAATCAAGAGCCTAATTTTCAATCCTCCACCACTATCTGAATAAACTTCACCATGACCTTGTCCCTGTAGGAGTTCAGGTTTCCCTATCTATGTACCAAGACTGAGGAAAACACTCTTCTGTTAGTTCTGCCATTGGACTCAGATGGTAGGCAGACACAAACAGCAAGATGTTGCTGGCTTAGTTTTCCAGTAACACACACACACACACACACACACACACACACACACACACAAACACACTTACCCTAAATTGATTTACCCTGAATAACAAAATGTATTACCCCTGATTGAGGATCTCTCACATGGTGCAATACTGGGGAGGAGATTACACAGGGAGTGAGTATCAGGAAGCCCCCTACCATAATTCACTCAGAACTGAAGGGTTATTATTTATATCACAAAATGAGCTGCCTGTTTTCTTCAATGAAAAATTTGACCCTTTTGTGTTCCTACCTGAACTCCCGTTAACTTGACAAGCTAAACAGCCCAACCTTCAATTATTTTTCCTTAACTTTGCTTTGATCTACAAGAATGCTCACAGTGAGAGTATGCATCACATAATGAAAACCAGTGCATGATATGAAAGAAAAGTAATTTGGAACATATAGAACAGCTAGGGGTCAAAAATGAGACATAGCATATTGGCTGTCTAGAGTGCTGGCTATGTTATTGAACAACTTGCTCTCAACTTGAGACTACAGCTAAATGAATCAGCAGTGACCTCACATGTGCTTGTGTTTTTGTTGACAACTACAAGCGAAAAAGAGGCCCTGCTCATGGTGAATACTATTAGAAGAAGAGATGTAGCCTATTCTACTGCTATACAAAACATCTCCTAGCAATCAAAACTTAAACACATCCTCATGAAGCTTGTTGAGTGATGTAGTGAAGGACCTCAGCAACTTCCCTGCAAAAACACAGTTTTATGAGGCAATTCTAATATCCTTTCTCACTGAAAGTCTAGAACAATGCTACCAGATACTAAGGAAGTACAATTCAACTGGAGGGCCTTCTAGTGGCTTGACTTAATCCAAGCACATATATTGTAGCATCAAATAAACTTGATCTTGAATGCCAAGCCTACATCCTTAGGAGAAACTTCCCAAGAGGCACATGAAAAGGGCTCAGAGTCCTCCTTACCTGAGCTTCATGGGAGAGAGTATGATGATCAGTTAGTGGTGTCTTCCATGTCCACAGGAATTGGGGGAAATTGTTCTCCTACATGTACATATTTGAACCACAAACACACCTGGGGCCCTCAAAAGTCAAAAATGGTAGTGGGTCTCCTGGACCCAGAATACAGATGGTTGTGAGCTAACATGTGGCTTCAGAGAATTGAACCTGGATCCTCTGCAATAGCATCAAGTGTTCTTAATTACTATGTCATTTCTCCTGCCCTTCTCTGTCTTCTTCTTGAACTGGAAAGGGTCTCTGAAATAAGAATTAAGAGAGCAAGAATAATGACCAAAGCCAAGCAAATACTACTTAGATAACAACTCTGTAGTTTATAAAATTTATAAACATAAAATGCAATGGGGTGTCCATTTATGATATTTACACATACACACACACTCACATACACACACACACACAGAGACACCTTAAAAGACATACCTTACCAATTAAACTTTGATACAGTATTTTCTTAAAATCTGTGTATCTTATAAATAAGATATATTTTGATGGTTAAAAAGAAAGTCATAACCCAAACATTAAACCTCCCTGTGACTGTCACGGACTGTCTTTGTTGGTAAAAGAGTGTTGCGTTTCCTAGACATCACTGGGTCTTCTCTATCTCTTTGTGCTGCCCAGAGTGCTAGATGCTAAAGGAAAGGAGACAAGGTCTAGCTTACTCCATTCAATAACAATCTCTACACTGTGTTTCACCTGATCCTAGATATAGTCTCAAGAGTTGCCTTAGACATAAAGAGCTTGAGACCAAATCCAAATTCTTACATTTGACTCTCCAGAATCCATATTCTCTGAATTAGCTTTGCCTTTCAGGTCATAATACATAAACTTCCTAAACAGGCTTTCAAAGGCAAAGTGCATATGCTTAATTGCCTCAGTCCTTTTTTTTTCTGCTCATTTAGCTTGTTTAGCTTTTTGTTTCACATAGGTACCTGGCCCTAGGTGCCATGGCAGACACTCTGCAAGAGAAGGTTATGCATTTTCAGTCTCTGTATTCCTTGCAAGTTGTGATTAATCCAAATGATGTCCCCTCCACTGAGCACTATTAATTAGTTGGACATTTAACATGGAAACCTCCCAGGAAGGGAACTGTTTGCTCCTGGCCCACAGAGCCTGACTCAGGCCCTCCTGGGGCTATAGGGAATGAGTTCCCTTGCACCCTGAAGCAGCCCCATTGATCCAAATGAGGCATCTTGTTTGAGCAGAGCTTCTGGCAAAAGAGCCAGGATGCTAGGGCTTGTGGCCACAGAGATAAGAAGAGCCAGCCCAAAATACCCCATTCCCTGTTATTATTAAATGTCCAAGCCAAGAAGTTACAGCCTCTGAAAGTGACCTCCCTAGAAAATGGCCATCTATAGAAGCAGCCTGTGCCCACTCTCCACACAGCTCACTGTGTGCCTTTTTGCTTCAGCAAGCACCACAGTGGATCCATGGGGGCAACAATAAATGGTACCACCAAATTTTTTCTTCATGGAAGTGTATAGCCTAGGAAAGGCAACCAGAAAGTAGCTTGAAAGAAGGAGACTCGGTGCAAATCACTGTGTAATTAACAGTAGCCCTTTTTGCTTTCTAAGGGAGTAGGGTCTAATGTAATTTATATGTGGATTATGTCATTCCTAAACTCCTTGCTTGACCTTGCTGGAATAGACAGGGTAGGCAAAAAAAAGGGCAAGATTCCAAAGTCCCTGCCAAATTTTTGTTTCCACTAAAGGACAGGCCTGAAGTAAATGGCCCATTGCTTACAAAACCTGTCATTGAGTCTTTGTACATGACAAGGTGGAATTTTCAGACAGGAGGGGGAGGTGAGAAGAGGGCTGAAACAGGGAAGCCTTCTGGCCAAGTAACCACTTGCCACTGCTTTATGAATAATAGCCTAGGCAAGTTCAAAAGCAAAGGGGTGCTTTCCTCATCTGGAGCAATATAGAACAGACAGACAACAAAGGAAGGGGGAGCTGACATAGCCACTCAACACATTAGGCCAAGAAAGAATCAGAGAGATGAATCAAACCACATTGTTGCTATCAATCCCTTTCTGTCTCCAGAGAGAAAGAGTAGAGGGAGGGTAAGAATATCAGGGGAGGCTATAGAAGATCCTGCTGCCTAGATTTGAACTTTCAAGACAAATTAACTTGAAAGTCACAGACATGGAACTTGAACTAGCCTCCAAGTTATATATAAAATAAATGAGAGGGGCTGAGGAGATATCTCTGTTGACAAAGCACCTCTTATGCAAGAGTGATGGTAAGCTGAGTTTGCTTCCCATAAACCCACACAGAAATCATGGCTTGGCAGCCTATGTCTGTAGTCCTAGCACTGGGGAGACCGAGACAAGAGAATTACTGCACCTTGTTGGGTATGCAGCCTAGTCAACCAGTGAGCTCCAGGTTCAATGAGAAGTGCTTGTCTCAAAACATGAAGTAGAGAAGTAATTGAGGAAGACACAGACATTTGGTCTCCGTGTGCATGCAAATTTAAGAAACCCACACAACTATACAGATGTTGGGCCCTAGCCCCCACAGGGTCTCTGTGAGTCACTGGTCAGTCAACAAGTCCATCCTGTTTTCCAGTCTAAGTGCATCCTGTTTGTTAGTCCTGGCTTCCTGCCCTGGCCTTGACCCTCTGACATCAACATCCAGCAGGAGGTAAACACTCTCTCTTCCTCCTGGGGTTTTTCCACTGTGCTGTAAACCTGTATATAAGACTCCTCCCTCCCTACAAGAGAGAGACCTCTTAGCACTTGCAATAAAGACTCTCTCTCTCTCTCTCTCTCTCTCTCTCTCTCTCTCTCTCTCTCTCTCCTGGCAATAAAGGCAGCACATGCATTCTCTTAGTACACACAGGTGGAAGTCTTGTCTTTCTTTTCCTGATACCTTGGACTCACTTGTGGTGCGGGCGCCACATACAGATATATGAACACACACACACACACACACACACACACACACACACACCAATTGCAGTGTGGGCCATGTAAGTGTATGCTAAAAAAGATGGATACCATACTTTGAACTTGTTAGAATACACAGCTTTAACCTTAATGAAAGATACTGTTGAGTCATCAAAATCAACAGGATACGTGCACTAAGTTTGTTGGAATGAATGAGAAAGAGCCCCACAGGCTATTATGTTTAAATCCTTGGTCCCCAGTTGGTAAAAACTGTTCAGCAAAGATTAGATTTGTTGAGGTAGGTATGCCCTCGTTGGAGGTATGTCACTCAGAGTAGGCACTGAAGTTCCAGAAGTTCATATCAGGCCCACACTTGCTCTTTCTCTGCCTGCACCTTGCAGATCAGATGTGAGCTCTCAGCTATGCTCTAGCACCATGCCTGTCTTCCTGTCACCACACCCCTCACAATGATGATCATAACTAACTCTCTGAAGCTGTAAGCAAGTCCCCAGTTGACTGTTTCCTTTTATAAGTTGCCTTGGTCATGATGTCTTTTCACAGCAGTGGAACAGTAACTAAGAACCCTGAACAAAGAACCCTGCTTTCCAGTTTTGATAATGCTATCCCTTCAAAGGGATAGGAAGGTTCACCAAGTTTTCTGTGTAATTTGTGCTCCAAGGTGAAAGCCTCAGGTTCCATTCCTCTGTCCCAAGACAAGACAGTTGAACCTTCTAACTGTTTTGGTTCCTCTGTAGGCCATCAATGGTTTTGATTTTGAACATAAAGCAGAAAGATCTAGTGTGTGTTAAAGTATGTACCACCAAATGTTACCCAACACCTGGCGCATCTGCTGCACCAGCTGGCCCTCCCAAGGTTAGGCAGAAGAGTCCCTAGCACCGTTAAATACTGCTACTTGTCTCCTAGAAGACAAGTGCCTAGACCCAGCCTTGTGAGGTGTTAGTCCATTCCTACTTAGAACCTATGGGTCCAGTATCTGCCCCTGAATATTCTTTCCTCTATAAAATAATGTTTCCTCTGTCCAAGAAACCTAGAGATGCCTGTCACAACTTTGCTGTATGTGAGATGCATAGAGTTTTCCTAGAGGGTGGATGCCATTTACTCTAAGGGACCTTCTAGGGCAGCCAAGTTAAATTCATGCCAAGACCTGTAAGTGAGACTGCCCAGTCACACTGTTGCACTCCCACACATGCTCCTTCAGATTGAGTAGTGATGTTTCCCCAGACTGAGGCTCTGTCCTGTTTTCATACCCTGTCACTTTAGCCTCTGCATCTATCTTCCCACAGTCCCTTCCTTTTCATGTACCTCGTTGGATTAGGCCCATCTTAACCTAGGATGACGTCATCTTAGTGCAATCGCATGTCTAATAGCCAGAACTACAAATAACATCACAATAGTAAGTTGTAGGTGAACAAAAACTTGGGGTGGGTAGAGATGTGAATACTATTTGATTTATAAATAGACTAATATCAAGTATTGAAAATGGTACACAGAGAAAATCACAAGTCCCTTGAGATTGTATCACCTATTGAAATTACATCCATATGGAGCTCTGTCAGTTTCATAAATAACAAAACAAAAGAAAGACCCTGAGATTTCCAAGTCATACTGGAAAAGTGACTTTATCTGGGACCCACACCACATCTTAGTTCTAGCCTAACACCTTTTCTACATTTTTGCTGGAAGCCATAGTGTTAGAATATCCATTTCCATTTATGGTCTGGTGTGGAAATTCAGTCTTTCCAATCATGTTAGACACTCTGACTAAGGTTTGTAAGAAGGAACAAAATAGTCTGTATGCTTGGCGCACAGCTATAGTAAGTACATAATGGAGTCAGTATGGTAACTGTTCCTTTCCCACCTTCCATTTTCTCCAAACTTCATAGCACAAAACAAGATGCATTAAGAATTATCAATAATGGTGAGGGGTAAGGTACATTGAATTACATCCCTGTTCTGGCAAATGCTCATTGTCAGCGATACCATTTACTGTCTTCTTGGTGTGTGTGGCTAGGCTCCATTTAATTCAACAGCCATTAATTGAGCATTCCCCATGCATCAGGCACTAGCCTAGGCATTGAGAGCAGAGGCAAAGTATTACAAAGTGGAATCAGATACAGTCCCTGCCATCAAACAACGTGGAGTCTTGTGGTGTATTAATAGTGAGCTGACATTCAAATCACAGTATGATGGATGCTCTCGAAGAGGGGAAAGTGGAGTGCTTTGACAGGAACGACAGTATGATGGATTCTGCCTGGGGTGCAGAGAAGAGTTTTCACCAAGATGCCATTAGAATGGAGCCTCCAAGAGAAACAAGAGTGAGGGGGGTGGAAATGAGTTCCTGGACAGAGAAAAGAGCAGAGGCAAAACACTACGATAGCAAAGTACATCTGGATGTGAGCTGAAGTCACTGCCGTCCTGAAGACAGCGAGTGGGAGGGTTGCAGGATGGGTGGAAAGGTGAGAGACTGGAGCCAGGACACTGTGGGGGCTGCTCCCTCTTAGAGCAGGACAGAAGTTTGGACACAGCTCATATGTCCAGTCCTATTGTTTTTAACCCGCACATGCCTGTGATGCTCTCTAAGAAAGTTACCAAGTCTCTTTAAGCCTGTGTTTAGTCTGTCGCATGAGGAAATGCCTTCCACTCCTAGTTGCTGTAAAGATAAAATAAGATCATGACAAGTAACACCCAATAAACAACTACCTGTAGCTTTACAAAATGAGCTTCCATGGTCTTCAAAAGTATCCTTGTTTATTATCTGCCAGTGGTCAGGTACACAAGGAGATGTTTAAGGTATTTTGTTTGGTTTAATTTGGTTTTTGTTTGTTTTATTTATTTATTTATTTTAACCAGACTGTCACAGGTCCTTAAAGGTTTAAAGCAAGAAATTCCTGTTAGGCCTAGTGATAAAAGGACATTTCTAACTCAAGGGGAGGCTGGGAGGAAAAGCAGGTTCCACATAGCTAAACCTGGGACTCAAGCAGACAGCATGGGGTATGGAAATGAACCAACTAGCTAGAGGACACATAAGGAAAACCAACAGGGCATAATGAGTGGCGGGACTGTGAGCTACATACACAGAATGGTTTCAGTCCTTTAATCACCCGTGAAAGCACAAAACTTGAGACCAAGGGAAGTTCTGAAAGGAAAGGGAGCGAGTTCAATTTTAAGCTTTTATGGAATATCTGGGGGGGGGAGATGCTCTGCAAGACATTGGCTCTATGGATAATGAAACTCATGTCATTGTCATATGATGGGAACATAAGAAGTGACAGAAGGTCATAGCCATCAACAATATGCAGAGAGGCCAGGCATGGTGGCACATGCTTTTAATCCCAGCACTCAGGAGGCAGAAGCAGGCAGGCCTCTATGAGTTTGAGACCAGCCTGTGTACGAAGTAAGTTCCACGACAGCCGGAGCTGTTACACAGACGAACCCTGTCTCAAAAGCAAACAAGCAAAAGTATTCAGAGAAAATGAGAAGCAGGCAGATGGCAACCTGGAGACCTAAGATTTAAGAGAAGAGCAAAGCAATTTAGATAGCATCTGCCTTCCATTGTGTGTTAGAAATGGTTCCCTCTAAACAACCTGCCAGCCATGTCTCCAAATGTATGTAAGTAAAGAGACAGAAATCATTACCCACCCATGGCAAAAATCACAAGTGGGCCATAGCAAGCCTAGGCTCTAGTCTTTTGACCTTCAGTATAGGTTGCTTCGGCCATGCCATGCTGGCCAGGAGGTGATTCACTGACATTCTTTCCTACCTTTCCCAAAGCAGCCTTATTTTTCTCTGTCTGCAGGAATGACTTGGTGACAGCTCCCAGCCAGCTAATGAACCAGTAGTAGTTGTCTGCTATGCCTTCTTAGTTTCCTTCAAATATGAGTTCCCCACACATGGCCATAACTCTAGGCAAAATGCATTACACTCTCAGTAAGAAACCCAGAAACCAGGGGGAGACTATGGGGGCACCTGGGGTGCAATCTGTGGCTCTGTGTACCTCAGCAGTCTTGGGACACAGGACAGGAGAATAAACAGGATCACAGGATACTCCTTCTGATGCCTGATAAGTAGGGCTGTCAGGGCACCCTGCCTCTTGAGCTCTCCTGAGGGCAACAACAAAGTATCCTCACCCACTGCCTGGGAATTCACAGGGATGGGTACACCCTGATCTGTGCGTTGTTACACTGGGGCGACTCTCAAGCCGATCATCACTGTACTCGGTGCAAAGCCCTGTACTGTATTAGATAGCATCAAAGGCTAGAAATGTGATCAGATGAAATTTCTGCCCAAAAGACACATGGCAGCTGTCTGGTGATAACTCCAGGTCTCTGTAGCAGTCTCTCTTGACCACATATGCACTGTATATGTGACACCTCAACTCCAGTATCCAAAAGGCATCTATTAATGGCATTGAAAGCAGGCATGTGAGCAATGCCTTGATACCCACAGATCTGCTTGGCCTACCATCACTCTCATCTTGATGAATGTAAGCTACCTTAAGCTAGTGACTCAAGCTAATGCATAGGTGTTAATTGTGACTACTGTCTCCCATACAGCCACACCTTCCAATCCCATTGTTTCGCCCTTCAGTGGAGAACCTAAATTTAACCTGCTTCCTGCATTCTAATCAATGCAGGTCTAGTTGAAGCAAATGTTAGCTCTCAACTATCCCCAGCAAGCTCCACAATTCAGATGATCTAATTAGCACCCTCTCCTGCCCCCCATCAGTTTTCTACCTAGTACTCACAGGAGCCTCCCAAGGCCTACACAGATTGTGTTATTCTCTGTTCGTATTCTCCAAGTCCCCCTGTGATGCCTGGAGCAATCTTTAGATGCCCACATAGCTTTCTTCCTCCATTCCTCCCAGCCTTGAGCTTGGCTGACTGCTATGTTTAACATTATACCCTTACCACACTAGACTGTTCCAGAGTATTTATCTCTACCTGATCTTATATATGTAATTTAACACCTGCCGGAAGTAAAGATTCTGATTCATGTACTATTCTGTCACTATCAACTGAATAAGACTAGTCACACAGTGAGCCTTCAGTGAACATCTGTTAGAGAAGAAAGGAGAAACAGGAGGAGGGAGGGGGTGGGAAGTGAATGCTCTGTCATAATACCATCACAGCAGCCTGGGGAGGATAAGGCAAGTGTGTTCCTACTGAGCATTTCCCCATGGAACCTACCTAGCAGGAGAGCAGGATATATACAGTAGCTACTCTCATGCTAGTTTTTTGAAGGTTGTGACTGAGTATATCTTTTTATACATGATCATGTTGACTACTTATCAATATAATTTAAATACTAACCTGTGAACTTTTGTAGAATTCCCAAAAAGTATGCTCATGTCACTTTGTTGTGACCGCCAGCATCACCCTGGGAAGCAGAGTGAAAAAAAAAAAACACGTCTTAGTTGCTTCTTGTTTCTTGGTTGAAGTCACTAAGGTGTAGAGAGGTTAAGGACTTAACACAAGCCTCATAGTAAGACATCAGAAAAGCCTGAATTGAAGCTTGTCCTTAGCATCAGAGACTCACTATGTCAGAAATAAGTGAATCATCACACTAGAAAGCACCATGGGGTCCTCACAACATTCTATTGATTGCCTTGGCAGGTAGAATTGCTTATTGCAAAAGGAGACTTTGAACAAACTTGACCTCCAGTGACTGAGTGAGGAAATAACTACCTTCAGCTATAATCTGACCAGTGTAGAGACACCTACGTGTCACTTTACAAGGGCTAATTTTCTGAAACCATTATATCAGGGATTGTGAGGGATAATTTGGTCTCTGCTAGTAAAATGGGGCCTGGGATTATTGAAAACTGTCACTCATTACAGGATGGAGAGGTCCCCCCACATCCGTGCCCCAAATCAAAGTGAACCTCTTCTCTGAATGAGGGCTATGAGTTTGCAACCACATGCTGGGCAAAAAGACAATGATAAGAAATTAACTGAAATAATGAAAAGCTCTTCAATTAATGGGATTGTTGTTATTTCTATGGAGACACACCTCCTCTCAAAACATCGAAAGATTATTTAACTACAGTGTTGATGTTGGAGTTTGAAATAAAGCATTAGTTTTTTAATTGTGGAGAACATGAGCACAGTCTTGCTCAGACTTATATGACATTTTTATTTAATTTAATATGGAATAAGACACAGTTGTCTGTTTTTTAAGAGTTACATGATTATACAACTGCTTCTGAAAATGCATGGTTCATACATGAAATAGATCATGCCCTGTGACATCCATCCATTCTTTATGATCTGACAAATTAAATTCTTGCTGTCTTCATGTCTAGAATGTCAAGCTGAAAGAGCCCCCAAGACTATCTGGTTGAAATTCCTAAGTCTCCAGATACAAAAGTAAAGACTTGGGGGTTACTTTGGTTTTTCCTTTGTCAGTGGTAACTCTGCTTTCCTTTTTTCATATATATTGTATATAATTCTAGGTAAACATAAAATAGCATTATTCTTCATGTTTTTTTACATTTAATTTAATTTTTTTAATTTTTATGTATGTTTTTATTTAAATTAGAAACATGCATGTTTCAAATGTCTATTCCGGCTCCCCACTTCTCCCTTCACCAGCCCCCCACCCCCAACCCCACCCCACCCCAATCCCCACATTATTCCCCAGGGAAGGTAAGGCCCTCCTTGGAAGGATATCCAGAGTCTGTCATTTCTTCCAGGGCAGGACCTAGGCCCTGCCCCATATGTCCAGGCTGAGAGAGCATCCCACCATGTGGAATGGGAGCCCAAAGTTTATTTGTATGCCATGGTGAACACTAGTCCACTACCCAAAGCCCCAGAAATTTTTCAGGCTTCCTCACTGACACTACATTCATGGAGTCTGGATCAGTCCCCTGTTGGCCTCTTAGTCATCAGCCTGGGGTTCAAGAGCTTCCCCTTATCCAGTCAGCTGTCTTTGTGGGTCTCACCAGCACGGTCTTGACCACCTTGATCATCACTCCTCCAAATCTGTTACTGGGTTCCAGGGGGTCAGATCAGTGTTTATTTGTGAGTATCTCTGCTTCCATCAGTCACAGGATGAAGGTTCTAGGATGTCACATAAGGTAGTGACCAACCTTATCATCAGGTTAGAGACTATTAATGTAATCTCTCTGCTATTACTTAGTTTTTCAGTTGATGTTATCCTCGTAGATCTCTGGAAATCTCACTAGCGTCAGCTCTCTCCTCAAAGCTATAATGACTCCAACTATTATAGTATGTCTCATTCTGGTCTCCTCTATTCTTACCCCAACTCAGCCTTCCTGCTCCCCCATGTCTTCTTCTACCCTCCTCTTATCCCCCTCTCTTTTTCCTGGTTCCCTCTCTTCTCCCCCCATGTTCCCAATCTGCTCAGGAGATCTTGCCTCTTTCCACGTCTCTGGGGTATAATGCATATCTCTTGAGAACCTCCCTGTTTCCCAGACTCACTGGCCCTGGGATTGTAGGCTGACACTCCCCTGATCCATGTCTAAAATCCATATATGACTGAGTACATACCATGTTTGTCTTTTTGTGACTGGGTTACCTCACGTAGGATGGTTTAGTCTAGTGCCATCCATTTGCCTGCAAATTTCAAGATTTTGGTTTTTTTCCGGTGAGTAGTATTCCATTGTGTAAATGTACCACATGTTCTCTATCCACTCTTCAATTGTGGGGCATCTAGGTTGCTTCCAGGACCTAGCTATTACAAATAATGCTGCTATGAACATAGTGGAACAGACATCCTTGTTGTATGAATGTGCATCTTTTGGGTATATGCCTAAGAGTGGAATTGCTGGGTCTTGTGGTAGACTGATTCCCATTTTCCTGAGGAGTCTCCATACTGATTTCCAAAGTGGCTGTACAAGTTTGCACTCCCACCAGCAATAGACTAGTGTTCCCCTTTCTCCACATCCTCTCCAGCATAAGCTGTCAGGGTGTTTTTGATTTTAGACATTCTGACAGAAGTAAGATGATATCTCAGGGTTGTTTTGGTTTGCATTTCCCTAATGGCTAAGGATGTTGAGCACTTTCTCAAGTGTCTCTCAGCCATTTTAGTTTCCTCTATTGTGAATTCTCTTTTTAGTTCAGTCCCCCACTTTTTAATTGGATCCTTTGGTGTTTTGGAGAATAGCTCCTTGAGTTCTTTGTAAATTTTGGAGATCAGCCCTCTGTCAGATGTGGGGTTAGTGAATATCTTTTCCCAATCTGTGGATTGCCTTTTTGTCTTGCTGACTGTGTCCTTTGCCTTACAGAAGCGACTCAGTTTCAGGAGGTCCCATTTATTAGTTGTCGATCTCAGTGTTTGTGCTACTGGTGTTATGTTCAAGAAGCAGTCTCCTGTATCAATTCCTTCAAGGGTACCTCCCACTTTCTCTTCTAACAGGTTCAGTGTGGCTGGATTTATGTTGAGGTCTTTGATCCATTTGGACTTAAGTTTTGTGCGTGCCAATAGACATGGATCTATCTGCAGTCTTCTACAAGCCAATATCCAGCTATGCCAGCACCATTTGTTGAAGATGCTATCTTTTTTCCATTCTATAATTTTAGCTTCTTTGTCGAAAATCAGCTGTTCATAGGTTTGTGGATTAATCTCAAAGTGTTCAACTTGATTCCACTGGTATACCTGTCTATTTTTGTGCCTATACCAAGCTGTTTTCAGGACTACAGCTCTATAATTGAGCTTGAAGTCAGGAATGGTGATGCCTCCAGATGTTGCTTTGTTGAGCAGCATTGTCTTGGCTATCCTGGGTCTTTTGTTTTTCCATATAAAGTTGAGAATTTTTCTTTCAAGGTCTGTGAAGAATTGTGCTGGGATTTTGATGGGGATTGCATTGAGTCTGTAGATTGCTTTAGGCAGAATTGCCATTTTACTACATTGATCCTACCTATCCAAGACTATGGGCGATCTTTCCATTTTCTGGTGTCTTCTTTAATTTTTTTCTTTAAAGACTCAAAGTTCTTGCGATACAGGTTTCCTTTGCCCTTAAAAATTCTCAACAAATAAGACAAGGTTCCCGAAGTGCCAAAGGAAAGGATGGGTGTCCAAGGAGGTATTTGAAAGCATCTAATGCCATGCTCAGCAATTCAAGTGATCAGTGTCCTCAGTTACAAAATGACCTTCTACTCAGTGCCCTGGCATTGTGCAGCATGCAGTCTAGGATTATAGCAGAGGGCAGAGAGAGACAGAAATGGACATGTCTTCAATAAGGTACACTTATGATAGATGGAGGCAATCAAAAGCAATCTCTTGGAGTAATAACAAACTAAAGGAAAGTCACAGCAAGTGACTACTAAGTATTTACTAAGCAGTCTTCTGATGACTCAAGTTTACAGATGTTTTGAGCTGAAAGTCCCATAGGACAGGCAATATTATCATGTCCATTTTACAAATAAGAAAGATAAGGCCAAGGCCAAGAGAGGCAAAAAAAAAGCCCTACCCAAAGTGCTGAGCTATGGAGTCACAGGACAGAGTCTGAAGATGTCTGAGCTGTTCCTGGAGCTGGTGATGTACTTCGCACTAGGAGCCTGCTCTGATTGAGTAATCAGAGATTAGTCCCTCCCATAATCTGGAAGTTTCCATGTTACCAAGGAAGGAACACATTCAGTAGAGAAGTGCCGAGAGTCTGTTGAATACATATTCTTCAGATTTCCTGGGATATAAACCTTATTTACTCATGGAGTCTTTCCTTATTTCATTACTATTTTATTCACTTATGTGGTATGTGCATGTGTGTTCATACACATGTGTATTTATGCATGTGTGTGTAAGCCAAAGGACAACCTCAATCTTAACTGTCATCTTAGGAATACTACCTACCCACTATGAAGTAGGGACTCTCACTGGCCAGAATGAAATTGGCCAGTTGCTCTCTGACTGATCCCAGTGAGTCCCAGAGATCCTCTCTTCCTACCTCCCCAGCACTGAGATTCCCAGACATATCATTGAATGTACCTTCTTACACAGGTCTTACATAGGTGCTAGGGCTCAAGTTCGGGTGTTTATGCTTGCAAGGCAAGTGCATCAATCACAGAGCTATCATTCCAAACTTCATTTTTAGTTGAATTCTTTTAGCTAATACATGAAAACAAACAACAATACACATATTTATGAGGTACCATGCAATACTTTGATACATGTATTGTATGTGTGTGTGTGTTTTAAAAACAAAAAAATACATTATTTTCCTCAAACATGTCTTTATGGTAGAATCATTCAAAATATTTGCTTTGAGAAACACGTAGGACATTATCTTTGACTAAATATTATGTCATTGTGTATGCATAACACTCTATCCATTCATCTGTTAAAGAATAGTGAGGTCATTACCATCTCTTAGCTACTGTGAATAGTACTATGGTCAACCTGAGTCAATCTCTTCACAATGATTTCATTTCCTTTGAACATGTGCTCGGGAGTGGGATTGCTGCTTCAAAGAACAGCTCTGTCTTTAGTTTCTTATTTGCCATAATGGGTATACGAGTCTCCATCCCCACCAACAGAGTGCAAGAGGTGCCCTTTCCTCCACATCCTGCTAGCACTTGTTATCTCTTGTCATTTTAGAAATCCCTTTGCTTTCTGGACTATGTTGATACCTTGCTGTGCTTTTGATTTGAATTCCATGGAGACGGTGACCTTGACCATTTGTTTTTCATGTAACTGTTAGATGTTTCTGTCTTCTTTTGAAAAATGTCTATCCCAGTTTTTTAATTAAAATTTTTCTTTGACATTTTCATATGTGTGTACAGTGCATTCTGATTCCCTCCACCTCCTACCCTCCTTTGTCTTCCTCCTACCCTTATCAGTACCCTCTACTACCTACGAGTCCCTTTTTCATATCCATGAGTTTCTGCTTTGTTTGGAAACCAAGTGGGTTTACCCAGGGCCATCTGTAGGAACGTGGGTTTGGAACTCTCCATTGGAGCCTGGTGAGCTCACCAGTGGTTACTCAACTGTTGCCCAGTTTTTAATTGTGTTATTTCTGGTTTTGTTATTATTGATGCTTTTACTATAAAGTTGCTGGAAGTCTTTACATAGCCTATATATTCTAACCCCTTGCCAGGGTTACAGCTTGCACATGTTTCTACCCTGTTCTGCAGGCCATATCATCACTCTGCTGATCATTTCTTTGCTGTCAATCATCTCTTTAGTTTGATACAATATCTTGTCTACTTTTCTTTTATTCCTGTGTTTTGGGGTCCTATCTAACAGTTATTACCTGTTCGAGTGTTTCAATGCATCTCCCCTATGTTCTCTTTCTAAAAGCTTATTCTCTAGGGTCTTACACTTTGGGCCATTGTTGTTCTGCATGTGCACAACCGGTTCTTCCTAGCACCACATACTGAAAGGGCTGCTCTCAGCTTAACATGTGTTTTATCATCCACAATAAAACTTGGCGGACTGTAGACGTGCAGGTTGATTTCTATGCTCTCTAGCCTGTTCCAATGCTTATTCTGCTTATGAGGGTTGCCCATACAATGCTGGTTATCATGGCTTTATAGTATATTTTGAAATCAAGTAGTGCAATGCCTTTGTTCTCTTTTTCTTTTTTCTTTTTCTCAAAACAACTTCAGCTGTTCAGGAATTTTCTTAGCATCATGAAAATTGTAGGGATTTTTTCCAGTTCCTAAAAGAATGTCAATGATACTTTAATGGGTTTGCAGTGGATCAGCAGAAGGCTTTAGATGGTATGAAGACTTTAACAGTACTGATTCAACCACTCCACTCCATGAGCATGGGACTCCACTTTTTTTTTTTTTTGCTGTGTGTTCTTTTTGGTTTCTTTCATCAAGATTTTTTTAACTTCTTTGATTAGATTGAGGCCTAGGTATCTGTGTAACTAGTACAAATGGGACTGAATTTTGATTTCTGTTTCATTTTAAATAGATATTTTGCATAGAGTAACCACTACTGATTTTTCTGTGGTTAATTTGTATCCTGAAACTTGGCTAAATTCACTTCTTATTTTTAGTAGATTTTGGCTTCGTCTTCAGATTTTTCTATATATAAGATGACATACTATGTAAAGGGTGACAATTTGACATTTTTTCCAGTTCAGATGCCCTTCATGACTTTCTCTTGCTTGATGGCTCTGACTAAAGTCATGTTGAATACAAGTGGAAACATGCACATCCTTTTCCTGGTCCAAGTGTTAGAAAGCTTTCTGCTTTCCCATTCAGTCTGATGCTATCTGGGAGCTTATCATATGTGGTACCTTTATTACATGATGTATGTTCTCCCTAAACTTCATTTGCTCAGGTTTTTTTTAAGTCATGAAGGGTTATTTGAATTTTCTCAAGTGACTTTTCTACATCTGTTTATAAAACTGTAAACTTTAACATATACGTAAAACTTCTCTAAGCAGAGCATTGTCATAGGAAGTTAAAGACATCAGGAATTTAAAAAAAAGGAAGGGCTGTATATTTTGGAGCTTCTAGTATGCTCAATGTATCTTACATATATCCATGTCACCTTCATCCAGTGAATGAGGAACTGTGGATCTCAGAGAAATGAAACCACTTGGCCCAAGGTCTTGTAGCTTCCAAGTGCTCAACTTGTTTCAACTGCTTGACTCTACAGTTCTTGCCCTAAGTGCTGTGAAACACTGCTTCTCTGGTCACGGTCTCACTCTGAGCATAGATATCAGTTATATGTTGGATGCTTAGAGTACTCTATGGGGAATTTGAGCAGATAGATACACAACAGGGCTTTAAAAACTCCATGTCATGCTGGGCACAGTACAGACTGGCACACTTGAAAAGGACTTAGCTCTTGAGGACTTTTCGTAAGACCAGTCATCATCTGCAATGATCCTTGCTATATCAAGCCTCTCAGTGTAAGTGTGCAAAGCTATAATTGTCAAGTTGAACCTCATACAAGACCAACAATCCTCATGCAGCAGACCATTCTTACACAACTCACTCCCATCTTCCCTCCACCATTGGTAAAATTACAATCATTAATCTCAATGAAGAGAAATATAAGACTCTGATTCCCTTGCCATGGGTCCCCATTATTCATACTTTAAATAATGGGTAGCACTAGATGACAAGTGTAGAAATAAATTACCAGGAAAGGGAAGGATCTGAGCGATGGCACTGTTTTGTTTTGTTTTTCCCTATCTGAGGCCACACTTGAAAGACTTACCTACTTGTTGCCTCGCAGAGTCAAGATCTAATGCAAACTTGACTCTCACTCTCCACTAACAGAACTGATTCCCTGCCATTAGCCTTCGTGGTGGCGTGCATTTGTACATCCAGCCTTCTACCAAGAGCATCTTGTTGGACTTTCTCTCATGGTCAACGTTCTTACACCCTTCAAAGACCCATGAAAATCTACTTTCTGATCCCTCTAGCCAGAGGAATGTGCCAAATGTGTGTCTTGGGGGTAATTCTGCCCAACTCTCCTTGCTTATACCGGCTTCCTGGGTGAGTAAGAAGCAGCTTTTCTCTTTCCTGGGCTGTATAGTCCTGGGCAGTTCAGTCAGTACACTCCCAGCCATCTATACTTGAAATTCTAGTGTCAGGAGTCGGGGGAGGGGCAGGAGGAGGACAAACAAGTGAGATCAAAGAAATGCCTTTTGGCTTGTGTTTCTGTGCACAAACGAGCTCCACCTGGCTAACCGCAACAGGGAGCGTTCTTGGTTGAGACTCCTTTGATAAATGTGACATAACAGAAGCGTTTTATCACTTGACCAGACTTCACAGTGTAAATGGAGTATCTGTTACTAAGATGGCTGGGAGCAGCCTTGGCAATGGTGTTAAGAGCCAGGGTCACTGTGCTCTCAAATCAGGGTCACTGATCTCAGTATTGCAATGTCATAACCTGACTGTGTGCCTCAGTTTTCTCCTCACAGAGAGAGGGAGGGAAGGAGTGATGGAGGAGGGGGAGACAGAGAGAGAAACAGAGAGAGAGAGAGAGAGAGAGAGAGAGAGAGAGAGAGAGAGAGAGAGAGAGAGAGCTACGTTTTCAGATTTTAAGATACTAGTATATGGGAGAGAATTTTCACGAATAGCCAAAGCTCTGGGAAGTCATAATAGTATTCACCAGTCATCCTTCCCAGTGCATATGTGAGCTCAGTTTTACACATTGTCATCATCCAGACATTGTCATCATCCAGACATGGGACTAAACACTATCTCAAAGCAGTGGAATCAACCTGGACCTTTTGTTACCACAGATATTTTCCCCCACGATACTCCAGCACTTCTAGCAGTATTTCCACGCAGGATCCTTCTGGAAGGCTGCCAGGGTCTATAAAACCAAGTCACCTAGTAGACTCAGTCAAGAGACTGCAATCCAAAGGAAATAACAGACACCTCCTCAAGGGCAGGGGCGCATGGGGGTTCAATGTGACATATCTAAGTTCACTGCTTCCTCCTCCAATTAGAGCTTCTGAAAACAATAAGAGTGCATTTGTTACTTTTCTTGTTGCTATGGGGAAAAATACCTGACAAAGGCAACATAAGGGAGAAAGGGTTATTTTGCTTCAATATTTGAGGATACAGTCCATCATGATACAGCGGTCATGGTGGCAGGAACTGGGAGCAGCCAGTCACACTAATAGTGAGAGTCAGGAAGAAAGAGACCAATGCTGGTGCTCCATGTCATTTCTCCTTTTATCATTCAGTCCAAAATTCCATGCATCGAGATGACATTACTCATGGCTTCGGTGAGGCTCCTCTGCTCAGTCAAACATTTCTGCAAACAGCCTCATAGTCACACCCAGAGTGTCACTATGAATCCCATCATGGCATTACCCATGGCTTCGGTGAGGCTCCTCTGCTCAGTCAAACATTTCTGCAAACAGCCACATAGTCACACCCAGAGTGTCACTATGAATCCCATCAGGTTAAGAACCAAGGTGAACCATCATAACCTCCAAGGATTTGGGGAAGAATTAAAGGAGTTAATAACACTACTTGCCATATGGCAAATGCTAACACCAACTGTAGCTGACAGTGTTAGCTATTACTTGCTCAGCATACAAGATACTCCAAGCAAAAGGAAGTAGAAAGTAGTCCCTAAGATTTGAAGAGGAGGGCCGGGCAGTGGTGGTGCACGCCTTTAATCCCAGCACTCGGGAGGCAGAGGCAGGCGGATCTCTGTGAGTTCGAGGCCAGGCTGGACCGACAGCCTCCAAAACAATACAGAGAAACCCTGTCTCATAAAAACCAAAAAAAAAAAGAAAGAAAGAAAAAGAAAGAAAGAAAGAAAAAGAAAAGATTTGAAGAGGAAAAGAAAGAATGAATATGAATATGTCCTGACATAAATTAGCCATGAAAATCAACCTGGGTCTATTTCATTTGACAGTCTGCTTTTGCTCAGTATATTCTGTTTAAGTATGAAATGTCCTTAGCAAGTGCATACATTTGAACACCTGGTCCACAGATGATGGCACTGTTTTGGAAGGTTGTGAATCTTTTAGGAAGTAGGGTGTAGCTTCTGGAAGTGAGTTACTAGGGACAGTGCTTAAGAGCTGCATCCTGGCCCTACCAGCTTCCAGTAACTTCTGCTCCTTAATCTATCAAGATGTGAATAAGTTGTGTCTCATACTCTGTTACTGTGGATGAAGTTGCTCTGACTGTTATGCTGTTCTCGACTATGGTGGACAGGACAGTGTCCTCTCAGTCTACGAGCTGAAGTAAATCCTCTATTCCCCTTAAGTTCTTCTGCCTGGTAGTTTGCCATAGCAATGAGAAAATGATTAATATAGAAGGTATTTGGTTTGTTTGGGGATTTCTGTTCAGCAGCTGGTATCTTTTATTCAGTCTTAGCTGCGGATAGGGTAGTGGGTATGGTGGTGGAGCTAGATGGAGATGTCAAAAAAGAGCAACATTAAAAAAGTTAACATTAGGAAATGCTTTCCAGTTTATATGGCATATTTATACCCAACAGCTCATTTGCCCCTCAAAGCAATGCATGGAGATGGGCCAGATGAGAACTTCACACGCAGCTCAGTACACACAGATGGAGAGAGTGATACTGCAAGGAATAAGGAAAGAAGATCAAGAAATTAGAGATTATGGAGCAGTTATTATATAGCATGCCTCATTTAAAAGGTTGTCTGTTAAGTGGCTACCTGAGCTACATGCCAAAGAGACAGAGCTAAGTAAGTGACATTTCCTACACTCAGGGAAATGCAAATAGGAGACCAGACATTGCCTCAGGAAGGACGCAACAGATAGCCTGGCAAAGCCCGAGTGAAAGTTAGCCAGCAGTGCAGTGAGGTGGAAAGAGGCTTCCCAGACATCACAAGAAGCTAAGCACAGGGCAGAAGGGCAGTTGTGGTTGCCATGTAGGGATCAGAATGGGTTCAGGATCTCTGGAGCCAGGGTGAGGGCCAGAGCAGGGAGAAGCAGATCATGACATAGACAGATGGAAGGACTCAGGTTCAGGTCATTCAGAGTCCAGCAGGTCAACCTAAAGAGGTGAGATGTTTTCCTGTGGGTGATGGGGCACCTTAGATCATCCTAGCAGCTGTGTGGAAGATGGAAAAGGAGCAATGAAAAAAATCTAAGCTGAAGGCAGGGAGGGAGACTAGTGTACAGGCCAATGCAAAGATCTAGGGAAATGCAAACAAAAGCCTGAGCCGGGAAATAGCCACAGAGATGGAGAGAAACAGAAGACCTGAGTTGTCAGAAACTGGTAGCTGCCTACATGTGGAGAAAGGAACCCTTGGCAGTCCTAAGGCTCCTACTGACTTATAGACAATGTCACCTTGGCAGGCAGTGATTAGACAGAGATTGAAAATACAATGGATGGAGTATTCACACAGCAAACCTCTAATAACTCAAAACACAGAGTTTTCAGTTGCTAAATACTGCTTATTTTTTTAGATTTTATTATTGAAAAATCTTTTGAATTAAAAAATACGCACTCCTGGAGATCCACAGGTTCTAAAATTCCTAGTAAGCTTCTTCAGATTTATGACATATTTTTAAAATGTGAGAGAGGGAAAAAAATCGCAGGTGAGGGGGGAATGATATTTTGTGCCAATCACTTTACAAACAACCTGACTTTGCTGATGGGAAAATAGACCTTGAAAAGCCTGATTCATCAATAGAGCAGAGGTCAGACTCCAGTAAATAAAAGAAAATTGCTATAATTGCTGATAAAATGCAGCTTTTGTCATTTCATTTATGCATTTCAATTGCAATTAGATTAACAAGGATTTCAAGGTGGAGAAATTTCCATTGCAAACTACTTTTCAGATTGAACAGGCAGGGAGTTTCCAAAATAGCTCAAAATCTACAAGCAAGGGCCCAGAGGGACAGCCAGGGCCAGGTCGTTATTTCCATAATCTTCAAGTCACATCTCCAGTGGAGAGGTTTCCTGGGGTGCTAGGAGGAGAAAGAGGAGCCTATCAACCTAATTGTGACACAAGCTATAACAGGGTATACTGCCTGTAGGAAATTTAAAGACAGCAAAGAACCCAAAAGTCAGAGTGCTTAACTATTCTAAACATTATCAAGGATGTAAGATTCTTCCCAGAGACCCTCTCCTGCCATAGTCTGTCTTGAGAAGTCAGTATTTCTAAATCCAGGAGTGTTTAGATCAACTGAGGCTACAGAGTTTCATAGACACCATTCAATCATTTATGCACTCATAACATCAGCAGACATTTAAGTGTTCCCCTCTCTGTCATTATCCTACTAGGTAGCAAATTTTATGACAATCCCAGGGTCCAGAAAAGTGAACAGACAAACCAAAAAAAATATCCAAATCACAGATGAAATCATAGAGTTTGAATCCTAGACTCCTTGAGTTTTATAACCTGTGATTGTCCATCTTATCAGTTCACCAACCGTAACTGGTCCCATGCATGACTTGTCCTTTATTTCAGGGTCCCATACTGCAGATTCCACTTGACTCTACCAGGCTTCCTTCAGGATAGGCTGAGATGAAAGGTGGTAGGAGAGGCTTATTTAGGAGCCCAAACATAAGGCTGTTCATGGGAAGACAATGAATTCAATTCCCCAACATTCACCATGAGGCTGAAAGTTTAGGAACAGCCATGTCAGGGTCAAGACCCAATTACCAAAACCTGTGTCCCCTTCTCACTCCTCTTCTGTCACACAAGATGATATTCACATAGATTGCTGGATAGTTTTATCTCAATCCAATAAAGTTGACAGCCAGATTTAACCACTACAGACCATCTGTAGCATCCTATAAGTTAGAACTGAGTGAGGTTGATTGAAATGTCTGGATTATCAGCTAACTGTCCTCTACTCTGCTCTAAGTATACCCCATATAGCATGGTGTGAGTTCTACCAGACTTAATCAGCTCCATTCCTGTGGTCTTAATGTAGGTACACATCACCTTTTGTTGTTATTATTATTGCTGTTATTATTGTTATTTTGGAACTACTCCTGTCTCCAGTCTCCACCATTGCCTATGGGTTTCCTTGGCAGAACTTCCTGTGGTCTTCTCTTCAACTTGGTTTTCAAACTCATGGTTTCATACAAATTACTTGCAGGGGTTCCCTTCAGAGATCCTATTTGGCAATGCATTGCCTATTCATCAAGATTTTCCTTAAAGATCTTGTTGCCTGCCTTCATGATTCTACAATGCATGCCACATTGGTGGCAGAACTTGCCCCTGTCCACCATAGCCTCCTCTGTTTGGAATTGGCTGAAGTTGCCTCTGAGAGCCTGAAGTTAAGTCTAAGGAAAGACTTCCCTAGGTGACTGGGGAAATGTTAAATATTTCAGGGACATTCTCTTTCAAAGGAAAATCTTCAAAGTGAGTTTTACATGCTAGAGTCTTCTGTGGATGGGATTTCGCCAATTCCTAAAGTGATCCAAAGGGGACTTACCTATTATTTTAATGCTTGGATGCCATTTAATAATGCTAATCTTTCTAACAATCAAGGCCTCTTTGTCTGTCTGTTTTAGTGTGTGCGTGCTCCCTTTCTAGCTAACCTTCATATTTTCACACCTTCCCATTCTGCTCAGTGTTCCCATTTTCACTGTAAGCTTGGCTAAAAACATCCAGCAGCCTTAATGCTACACTGCCTTGCAATTTCTTCAGTTAGATAAGGTAAACGATTACCTTTGAATTGGGCCTCACTCAAATTATCAGGAAACTAGGAAAATGAAGACAAATTCTTAGCTATACTGTAATTAAAGTGATCCTTACTCCAACTCCCAGTAGAGTCCTTATTCCCATCAGAAACCTCACCAATGTAGCCTTTGTTAGTTATAATGCTATTAGCATTCTGGCCTTCCAAATCCCCACAAGTATGCTCAACTATTTTCTAGTTGTGACATTCTAGGGCCTCTCTAGTTCATATTACCAGACTCTTGTAAATTCCCCCTCCAAATCTGTTCCAATGGCCTAAGAATCACCATAGTCATATTTAGCCACAGAAAATACTCCACTGTGATATAAATTTTCTGTATTAATTACTTTCATTCACCATGACCAAAACCACTTAAGGGAGGAAAGGCTCATTCGGACACACAGTTCCATCAGTACTTGTTTTACGCACTTGGACAGACATCTCAACAGTGAAATCCTCTAACAGGGACACATGCAGCAAAGGGCAAAACATAATTAAGGACCAGGTATAGTTTCAAAGCTCTACCCTTAGTGAACTACTTCCTACAGTTAGGACCTACGAAACAAAGGTCTTACACACTTCCCAAATAGCACTGCCATCTAGAAACAAACATTCAAAGTAGGTGCCTGTGAAAGAAATTTCATATTGAAACTATACCAACTACATAAGAGAACAGTTACAAATCTGTGTAAATGGCCACAGATGTATAAAGATGCAATTTGCAAAATAACATTAAACAGTCATGCCAGCGATTAAGTAAAGACCAGGAGACCAGGCTTTTGTATAATATTGAAACTCAGTTGTTATTAATTTAGGTTCCATAAATTGAAGTGATAGTTATGATTTTTTTTGGTTTCTCAAGACAAGGTTTGTGTGGTGGCTTTGGAGGCTGTTCTGGAACTAGCTCTTATAGACCAGGCTGGTCTCAAACCCACAAAAATCCTCCTGCCTCTGCCTCCTGAGTGCTGGGATTAAAGGCATGTGACACCACTGCCCAGTGATAGCTATGCTTTTTGAATGACTCCAAGGAAAGACTTTAAAACAAATAGTACAAAAATTAGGAACTAATCAAAAGAGTGCATTATAAAAATGTATCTATTGCCAAAGAAAGGACAAATTTAGAGTAGAATATGTATGATATAAATATATGTGTGTGCTATATGCACATGAATATGTATATATATGAAACATAGCAAAATTAAGCCATGCAATATCAGTAAACATTAAATATTAATGAACTAAACTTCAGGCTAAAACACAGAATTTTTTAAAGATATAGTGTATATTTCACATAAGAGACTACTGAAAATGAAAGAATTCTAAAATATGTATACAAACAACCAACTTTAGTTTCAATAATGTATAGAACAACTACAGACAGAGAAAGAAAACTTGTCCAACACTATAAAGTAACTGTACCTATACTGAATTTCCCACTCACGGGTAGGAAATGATTCTTTGCAAGTTCATATGAAGCAGTTTCCCTAGATTAGGTTATAAAAGAAGTCAATAGAAACTTTAAAAAAGTGGCATATGCAGCTATCACAATGGGATAAATTTACACAAAATTGATGGAAATTAATATGGAATATTCACAAAAGCCCCAAGATTAATTAGAAAATGCTTTGAGATGGATGGAAGTGAAAATACAACACACTAAAACAGAACAGGACTTAGTGAAAACAGTGATCAGATAAAACTCATCTATTTAAATGCCTACATTAAAAAAAAAAAACAAGAAAAATCTCAAGTAAGTAATCCTTGAAGGCCTGGTAAAGGAAGACTCAACTCTGCCCAAAGTTAACAGAAGGGAGGAAATATTTAAGATGAAAACAGAGATAAAATACAAAAAAAATCCAAAATATATTATGTATTATCAATGAAACAAAGCAATGTTTCAGTGCAAATATCAACAAAATTGGCAGATCTCTAGCTGTGCTGGGAAAAGAGAAAACCAAAATTACTAAAATAAGATTTAAATTATGAACATTATTACCAATTTTACAAACAAAACAAGGATTACAAGAGACTATTATAAATTTCTGCATGTTGATAAATTGCATGACCTACCCGAAATAGCCACATGACTAGAAGCATCAAACAAACAAAACTGACAAAAGAGGAAAGGGAGCTGGTGGGTAGACCTGAAAGTAAGTGTGATCAGTAATCAAAAACCTGCAAAGAGACTTTGGCACGATAGCAGACACCTGGAATCCCTGACTGGGGAAATGGAGGCAGGGGAAACATGAATTTAGTTTTAACCTAGACACTATAGTAAATTCAAACAAGTCTAGGACACATAGATAGATGTGTGTAGATGGGGGGTCCCGTGTGTAGAAAGGGGTGGGAGAAAGCCAACTGCTTCACTAGTGAATTATGTCAAACATCTAAATATGAATTAACGTCAGTCTTTCTCAAGATCTTTCAAAATTAAAGCAGCAGGCTATGGGGGGTTAATCAGAGGACAAAGTGCTTGCTGAACAGCCAGGCATGGTAGTGCATATCTTTGATCCCAGCACTTTCGAGGCAGAAGCATGCAGATTGCTGAGTTCAAGGCAACCCTGGTCTAGGAAATCAAGGACAGTTTGGGATAAGTAGAGAGAACCTATCTCTAAGCAAACAATCAAAAGTGTTTGTTGAACAAGTGTGGGAACGTGAGTTTAAATCCTAAGAACTTACATAAAAGCAGAAGAATTGGTCTATGATTCCAGGGTTTCTACAATGAGATAGGAAGTGAAGACAGGGGAATCCTCCCAAGCCAGTGACCCAGGTAGCCTGGCATATATAGCAGAGGATAAAAATAGACCCTTCCTCAACTAGATTAGCACCAACACCCAACATTGTCTTCTGACCTATCTAAGTATGCCATGGCTTATATGCACCTTCACTCACATACATAAGTGTTTGAACACACTTGCACATCATTCATAAACAGACACAATCAATGTGAAACATCTTAAAAGAAAGCAAGCATGGGAGGGAATATCTTTGTTTAAAAAGCACTTGTGATAAAAGTATAGCTGGAATCATACTAAAGAGTGAATAGTCACACATGTACAAGATTATGTACATTTTCACCTGTTCAATTTAATATAGTATCAGATAAGAAACAGGTTTAAAAGGTACCCAGGTAGTAAAGGAAGAAGTCATGTCATACCTTTTTGTAGATAGCATCTAATAGAACATCCTGAAGAGACTACTTTAAAAACTTTATAATAAATGATTTCAGCAAGATTGCAGGTTATAAGATCAATATATAAAAATCAATTGCCATTTTCATATACCTTGCCATAAACAGTGAGTTCGCGATGCATCCCAAAATTGGATTAAGAAAGCAATTCCATTTATAAGGCCGTAAAAAATAACAAAATGCATGGGAATGCATTTAACAAAATGCGCACTCTGAAAATTACAAAGTTGTTGCTGAAAGAAACCTAAGTTGATAGGAATACATCCCACATTCATGGACCAGAAGACAATTTTGTTAGTTTATTTTCCCTAAATTGATCTATACTTTCTATACATTTCCAATCAGAGTTACAACTTGTTTCTTTATAGAAACCAACAAGCAGATCATAAAAATGTGTGTGCATGCAACTAAGAATAACCAAATAAGAGGGAAAAAATGAAGAACTCACACTCCCTGATGACAAAACATACCGCAAAGAAATAACAATCAAGAGTGTGGACCTTTTCATTAATAGAGCATACATCAATGAGCTACAGTTGAGTCAGGAATGAACCATGAATTCAAAATCAGTGAATTTTCAGCAATAGTGCTAAGCCCATTAAATTGAGGGGAAAATATCTCTTTGGGTGATGCTGGAACTACTGGATTAACACATGGAATTATTTTTAAATGTAGAAATTTACTTAAAAGAAATTAATGTGATATCCTTATGATACCTGATTGCCAATGTACTTCTTAAATGTGGTAAGCCAAACACAGGGAACAGAGATAGAAACAGATGGATTTGACTTAATCAATACTAGGGGACACAAGAAAGTGATCACTACCTGCAGAATGGGAGAAACTATTTGCAAATCAAAAACTTAATACGTATTTAGTATCTAGAACATATAAGAAATAGCTCAATGAAATGATTTGATTTTTATAATGTGAAATGGACTTCATATATGTTTCACCAAAGAAAGTATGCAAGTGGCAGAAAGATCACATGAAAAGAAGCTCAACATCATTATTCATCAGGGAAATGCAAATCAAAGCTATGATGAGCTTGTGGGCTGCATGCACACTAGATTGTTCATTATTATTAAAGAGAAGATGGAAATAAAAAGATTTTTAAAAAGAGAAAAGTGGAAAATAAGTTCTGGAGATGGGGAAAAGATAGTGAAACTCACACCTCATATATTGCAGAAATGATTAAACATTATGGAAAACAGCTTGACAGTTTAACCTGCTGGCCATTTCACTATTATTCATAATAGCCATTCATCCAAATGACTAACAATTGATGAATAAACACAATATTGCCTGTATTCCCAGTCTATACAAGGCAACGTGTCATATCTAACCATAAAAAGTGGTAAAACACTAGTATGTTTTATAGTGTGTATGAACCTTGAAAACATGGGAAGAGGAAAACATCAGGGATGAATGATTATTTAAAGACTACATATTGTATAATTACAAACATGAACAGTAGACAAGTCTATAGTGACAGAAAGACTACTAGATGCTAGGGAAGAAGGGAGGCATAGAATGAATGCTGAAAAGATATGGGTTTATTTTACATGTGATATAAATGGACAACATTGTGAGCAAACTAAAAGTCATTGACTCTTCCACTTTGGCAAGGTTCAAGGGAGCTGAGAGTTTAGCTTAGTTGTAGAGGGCCCATATGTATAATGAGCTCAGAATGAATCAAAAGAGAGTGGGGACAGGTAGGCAGGAAGGAAGGAAGGAAGGAAGGAAGGAAGGAAGGAAGGAAGGAAGGAAGGGAGGGAGGGAGGGAGGGAGGACGGAAGAAAAGGCTGAGGATGTAACTCAGTTGGCACTTGCCTAGCATACACAAAGTCCTGGGTTTGATTCCAGGACCACAGAAATCAGATATGGTAGTGCTCACCTATAATCCCAGCACTCAAGAGATGGAGGAAGAGGGGTTCAGCAGTTCAGATGATCCTCTCCTCCACAGAGAGTTGAAGGACACCATGGGATAGATGAGGCTGTGTCTCAACATAGGGAAAGTAAAAAGGAGAAGAAATAAATATGCTAGTGCAAAGAACAGGGAGAGACAGGGAAGTTTCAAGTGTATGACATACATGCTTAAATCCGATAAAATGTGCCCCCCAAAAGCACAACAAATTAAAAACCAAAGAGAGGAAAACAAAATACCTGGAAGAAACAAATTTAAATTTCTGAACATTGCAAAACACCAATAATTAAATTTTAAAGCAAAACAGACTAACAGAGTAGTAGGAACAAATTGGGCAAATTCCTATGCATATATGTATGTTTGTATAAACAAGTATAAGTGGTGTGCATCTCATAAATAAACAAAAATCAACCACAGAGAAAGTCTAAAAATTTGGATAGAAGAAGAAATAAAAGATGACCCCAGTCATAAAGCTGGGAAGCCAGCACTGGACTGAACCAAACCGTCTGAATGTGGGTGCCAGTTAGGAGACCTGGGCAGTCCATGAGACCTCTAACATTGGAATCAGTATTTATCCCTAGTGCACAAATGGACTTCAGGAGCCCATTCCCTATAGAGGGGTACTATTTCAGCCCAGATACACGGAGGAGGGCCTAGACCCTCCCCCAAATGATGTGATAGACTTTGATGATCCCCCATGGAAGGCCTTACTTTCCTTGGAGAGTGGGTGGGCATTGGGTTGGAAGTGTTGGTAGGAGACATGGGAGGATGGGAAGGAGAGGGAATGGGGGGTTTGATATGTAAAATGATTGTTTCTAAATTTAAAAAAAAGAAATAAAAGATGATCTTTTCTTGCCAAAAAATTCAATCCCTAGCAATCAAAATGATGCATTGGGTGTAAAATATTTTCAGTCTCTTCAAATTGTTATTTCAATAACAACACTTTAGCAAAGTACAGCATATATCCTAATACATTGTGTATATAAGCACAAAATATTGCAATCTGGGTAGGAATTTAACTACATGTATCAAGAGCCATACTTAGTATTTTAAAAAAAGAGGGAGTAGACATGGGCCAAAATAAAAAAGATTGTTTTCAATGCAATGTTATTCTTAAAAGTATTCATGCACATTGAGAAACATTTCAAAAGTGAGTGGTAAAAAGCAAAACAATCAACCCAAATCTGATCTGGTGGTAATAACCATCATTAAAAACAAGGTGACATTTCATTCTGTTTCTGAAGCTATAGACAAAATGGGTAGGTGGGGTTCTTCAGAAAGCACTGCGTAGATGGAAATAGCTTGGGGCAGAGTCCCTCATAATGCTGTAACTAGCAAAACAACCTATTTTTTATTTATTTGTACATTGAAAACACACAGAAATTGGCATTAAGCTAGAGGATTAGTAAACTTTGGACAGATGATTTTTCAACATTAATACAATAGTCCTTTTAAAAATACTAAATTATGTTGGCAGGACTGTTTCAAAAGCCTGGTACATCAAGAGGCTTGGAACAATAGCCACTCAGTGTCTCACAGGTCTCAGGGTCAGGGATGAGATGGGAGGATGTCTGGCAGGAATGAATGTCTGTAATCTTAGCTCTTGAGCAGGGAGATGAGAAATTCAAGGTCATCCTTTGCTACATAGAGTTCTTGAACAGCCCAGCCGAGGATACATTAGATCTTGTCTTAGAAATCAAAAGCTAAAACTAAAACAAACAACAAAAAAGGGTTTGTTGTTGTTGTTTCAACTTTGCAGTTTGGGGACTAGGGTCAGGGTGTCTGTGATGACATCCTTTCTCCTCTAGTTTTTAACAGCCTCATAGATCATCTCAATCATCGCTGTCTTCTCCCTATGTTCAAGTCTGCATCCAGCTTTCCCCTTGCTTGTGAGGACATTGGTTATATTGGCTTATGATCTGCCCCATGACCTCATTTAAGTTCTATAAAGACCCTGTGTCCACTAGAAGAAACCATCCTGAGTGAGGTAACCCAGTCACAAAAAGACAAACATGCTATGTACTCACTCATATATGGATTTTAGACATAAATCATGGGAGTGCCAGTCTATAATCCCACTGCCAGAGAGGCAGGGAAACAGGAAGGACCCTAAGAGACATATGCAGGGTACTCCCAGAGAAGGTGGAATGAGGCAAGATCTCCTGGACAGATTGGGAGCACAGGGTGGAGGAGAGGAAAGGGAGCCAGGAAAAAGAGAGAGAGACAAGAGGAAGGGAGAGGAGAACATGGGGAAGCTGAAAAGCTGAGTTGGGGAAAGAATAGAGGAGAGCAGGATGAGAGATACCATAATATAGGGAGCCATTCTAGGTTTGAGGGGAGATCTGGCACTAATGAGAACTCCAGAGATGTACAAGGATGGCACCAGCTGGCAAACTAAGCAGTAGTGGAGAGAGTACTTTAAATGCCCCTCCCTAATAATGATTTTGATGACTATCTTACATACCATCCTAGAACCTCCATCCAATGACAGACGGAAGCAGAGTCAGACACCCACAGCTAAACACTGAGCTGAATTCCTGGAACCCAGGACAGAGAGAGGACTGATGAGCAAAGGGGTCAAGACTGAACTGGTGAATCCCAGAGAAACAACTGACCTGAACAAGGGGGGAGATCTTGGACCCAGCCTGATGGCTGAGAGGCCAACATGGGACTGATCCAGACCCTCTGAATGTGTGTGTCAGTGAGGAGATTCAGGCAATCTATGGGGTTTTTTGGGTAGTTGATCAATATTTATCCCTGGCACACAAATGGACTTTGGGAACCCATCCCAAAATGAGGGATGCTTTCTCAATTTTGACACTTTGGGGAGGGCCTGGGCCCTCCACAGAATGACATGACAGACTCTAGAGATTCCCCTATGGAGGGCCTTACTCTCCCTGGAGAATAGGGTGGGGTTAGGGGGGGCAGGGGGAAGGAGTGGGTGTGGAGGGGAGGGAGAAGGAGCTGGGACTGACATGGGAAGCAAGCTTGTTTCTAATTTAAATATATAATTAAAAGTGTAAAAAATGCAAAAAAAAAAAAGACCCTGTGTCCAAATGGGTCACATTCTGAGATAATGGAGCCCAGGGCTCCAATTTATCTACTTCGAAGGACAAAATTCAGTAACAAATATGCAAATAAACAAGTCTCCTTCCAGGGAGATATCACTAAAATATTTGAAAAGTGTGAGTCTGTGTTTTCTAATATGGTCTTAAACAGTATTGAATGATTCCTTCCTGTGAAAAATGGGGAAATTAGCACTTCTACAATTTTCCCACTTCTGTCTTCTTTTTTCCCTGAAGGATTTTAGTAATTCTACTATATTGATATTTATAACATTTAAGTTCTATGGTGAAATAGCATATCATATATTTTTTCAACCATATCTTTGTATTTGTTGAAAGCATTTTATTTAAGAATATTTTGTTTAAATGTTTTTCTTTGTTAAATTGATTGAATACTAATCAACAGTCTTTTACCAAGGCATTTGTACTGGTAGAATTTTACGTGTTGGTTCATCTTATAGTGAACTGTGGTGATATGTTATTTATAATTTATTAATGCTTGTCTGAGAATTCAGAAAGCAAAATCAGTCACAAACTATAGAGATCAGGCAGTGGTGGTTCACACCTTTAATCCCACCACTTGGAAGGTAGAGGTAGACTGATCTCTGTTAGTTCAAGACCACACTGAGCTACAAGAAATTAATTCAGTCCTATAGATGATCTCAGCACTTGGGATCACACACCTTTAATCCCAGGACTCATGAGAGGTGTTTAAGACAGGGTCTTAGAGCTGGCATTCATTCTCCAGCCACACTGAAGATGGGAAAGTATGAAGTCTCTAGACACCTTGAGGAGAGCATAGCAGTCTGAGTGAATCTGAGGAGCAGTGAAGTTGGTAGCAGTCTGAGGATCACCCCTTTGTTCTGAGCTGAGGTAGAGGTAAGAGCTAGTGACCGCTACTTTGCTTTTTCGATCTTCAGCTTGAAGCTTGAACCCCAATATCAGTCTCTGGGCCCTTTTATTTATTCATGCTACAGTGAACTTAATATCATCAGCTGCCCTTTCACTCTAGGGGACAGAAGGAAGATGTGTCTTCTGTCCCACATGTTGGTCCTCAGCCCTTGTTTTTAAATGGCCTCTTCGCCAAGGACCCAAGGACCTTAGTCTCTGTTCTTTACAGTAGCTTCCACTGTTCTTAAGCAGGCCTTTTTACTATGACAGCAGTGCAATTTTCAGCTGCCTAATTTAGTTATTTTTTGTTTGTAATTTGTTATTTCCATAATATTGTAGTTTTTCGCCAATTTTCTAAGCATTGTGAATTCTGCTAATGCTGTGCTGAGTTGGTTGTCTCATTTCTTATTGAACCTGTTTTCATGGAATTTAGGATGCTAATGTTCTTCTAGTACAATACAAAGCAGAAGTTTATCACGTACTTTGAGAGGTATGTATTGTAGGCAGAGTTTTTTGTCAGGACCTTCAGCCAGTTCCCAAATAACCACACAGAGGCATAGTATTAATTTTAAATGCCCAACCAATAGCTTAAGCTTGTTACTAACTAGCTCTTACAACTTAAATTAACCCATATTTCTTAACTACACTCTGCCTTGTGGTAGCACCTTTTTTCAGCACAGCATGTTTATCTTGCTTCTCTCAGCATTCTGCCCTCTCCTCCTGGTGTTCTCTTTTTGTTCACAAGTCTGGCCTAACTTCTACTTGCCCAGCTATTGGTCAGTCAGCTCTTTATTAACCATTGAGAGCAATATATGTTCAACAGGTACAGCAATGCATTTCTTCATAGTTGGGTCTTCATTCATCTTTTGTAATGAATTTTCTTCTTCCTTCCCTCCTCTTTTTCTTCCTTTCACTCCTACCCCTCCCATATTCCTTCCTTTCATGAGGATAGAATGGAGTGAGGACCACATTCACTCAACCATTACATGGTTTCTTTGTTCTTTGCTTTCTGTTTCCTGGCTCCTTCTTGTAGCATCTGATATTTGTTTTTGTGCCTACTCTAAAATAATGGCTATAATATGGCAAGACTAAAACCTTATCAATAGATGAAGACATTACTTTCCAGTGTGTAAATAACACAGATATAGCATCTGAGAAATGTGGTGAGCCAGGAGACAATCTGAGCTAGCGCAAGTGCCTTGGGGATAGTAAGTGCAGGCTAAGGGGTCTAACCCCAGACAGTTTACTCCCACTTTCGCATGTGAGCTCACCTCTCCTCCATGTAGCTTCTAACCTGGTATGGTTGCTTAAAACACCACCGAAAGAAGCAGAATATTTCCTTGAAATTTATCACATGAAATGGAAACTCGTTTGATTGCTAGAAGTTTTAGGGGAAGAGAGGAGATGAGCAGATTTTCAATTAGCTACTACTTATTTAGTCAAGAATTAGGGTGGACCAATTGTGCCGCTGACATAGCTAAAGTTCCATGTAATTATTTAAATGAGAGAAGAAGCAAAGAAGATTCAAGTTTTCAATAACAGAGGATTGCATAGGTAAAGTAGAAAGGATCTTTATGGTTGAGCATTAGTTATGAAGATATGTTTGAATTCAAATGAGAAAATAAAGTTTGCACAACATATTAAACAGTAGATCAAACCATATGTACAGTATGATCTACTTATGCTTGCCTTACAAATCTAACCAAGCAGAATAAATCAGCATACACAGTTTGAAATTCTGAAGCCCACAGAGAGTTGATGGGCATAACTCTGGGCAGTTACTTCACTTCTTGACAATTTGATTTCACAAAAGAGAAACTGCTTGGAGCATTTGAAACAAAGAAAATGTGCTTAAAGGATCCCTTACTAGAACTAGAGTGATGGCTCAGTGTTTAAGATCACTTACCATTCTTCCTGAGGACCTGGGTTCAATTCCCACATGTTGGCATACAACCACCTGTAGCTTCTTTTGGCCTCTATGGGCACTGGACATACATGTAGCATGCTGGCATACATACAAGCAAAACATCCATATGCATAAAAATGAAATATATTTTTAATTAAAAGAAGAGAATTCCTTACAGGGCTGATAGAAACCTAAGTAGTAGTGACTGGAAGACTTAATAGCAAGAAATTGAGAGCCCCATCTCTAATATTTAAAACAAAAATATCAAACTGGGGGAACTGGAGGGGAAGAAGAAGGGGTCCAGTAGAAGTGAGATAAGGACCACAGGAGGTGTTGGGTGGTGCATATGACCACAGTAGCTACATACCTTTATGAACACATTAAAGAATGCATCTATAAGATCACAATGAGACCTGAAACCAACAAAAACAAACAGAGTAAAGCATGATGTCCAGTCCTGGGGCTGGTTTCCTGTGAAAGCAGCCACAGGTCACAGACACAGCATCCTGCCTTCATCCAGTGCTACCTTGCAATTGGCTCAGCCCAGAAGACAACAGCTCCCGCTACAAAGAAGTGAAGAGAACGTGTTCAGAGATGAATGTGAAGGCCAATCAGCTCCAGCCATCATAGTTCTTTTCCCATGAATCCCATATCAGGGCCCATTGGAGAAATAAGAGGCATACAGAAAGATCAGGGCAGGACTTGCCCAGGAAGGGATTAATAACTTCTCAGATTAGTGAGGGGCACCTCGGTGGGATTATCCAGCTAGAGACCAGGAGAGAGAGTTCAGGCAAAGGCTGATGATGACTCATAGTTCATGAGAAGGAAGAAGCGTTGCTCCCACTGACTAACACAGCTTGCAGGTGTGCTGTCAGCTCCAGGATCATGAGTCACCGCCATCCTTTCTCCACATAGAAACCTCCAGTAGACTGAACACCCACCACATGTAGAAGTATCTCAAACAGAAGCTCCTGAGAACAAACCTGTGAGGCCCTGCTGGTGGCCCCTGGAAATCGTGACAACCGTAGTATTTAGGATTTCTTAGCAATCTGCCTCATCCCCTTTTTTCCTTCCCATTCTTTACAACTGCCGAATGAAGTGTGGGATCATAGCCGCCAAGCAGCCTCCTTATTAGCATCAGAACTATAGTCAAAACACATTATGCTTGGCTAATACATTTATTTTTTATGTAATGGAAATGCCATCAAAGCACAGTTAATCGGAATTGAATTAAATCATAATTGGAGCTCTTGTGCACAAGGAAGAGAAATTATTCTTTATTGTGGCAGATGGAAAATGCACCCGTTGTAATTTACTTTTTAAGCGAAAAGCCATTTTTACTCAGAGGAGTGCAGCACAGTGGTGCTCGATTCCAGTGTCGTCAATGTCAAGACACCTTGTGTCCATGGCTATACCCGTGGAGAGGGATGAGAAAGATGCTTTCATCTAAGTCAGGAGCCTGCCCAGCCATGGGACCTTTGCCCTCTCCGGGAGAGGGGAGTAATCCTGCATGCACACTGAAGGAATTCCATAGGCAATGAAATGATGCATCAGACATACTAATCTTTGGATCGTGCATAGGAGAGGGGAGTTTAAAACCAGGTCCGGTTTCTATGCTGTGATCTGTTTATTCTTTCAACCATGCTTGGCCTGAAGAGTACAGGAAATGCCTTCTAAAATTAGTTAGATACCAACACTCATTTCAGCAAGTTCTTCAAAGCCAAGCCTTTGGCTGTGGGGTTCTCCTGAAGATCCCTGGGTTCTGGTCACATCTGGTCTGAACACCACTCTGTTAGCCCTTGGCAATCTCCGTGGCAAAGAGCAACCACGTCTGTGTGGACCCAAATAAAACCAGATAGCCCCCTGCTTCTTGAGGGCACTAGAGATCCTTCATATAAACATATGATAGCTCAAACCCAGATGAAGCAATACAGGCCTGCACGCATGTGCACATGTGTACAAACACGCACACGCACATGTGCACATGCTCACACACACACATATATTCACACACATGCATGCACATGTACATCCTGATATTCTTATGGGAAACTTCTGTCGCCAAACCACAGACCTCTCCCTCTGTGCTTCACCCCAGTGACTACAGAAAGATGTTTAATTTCAACTCTACGGTCTCCATCTCCCCAAAATGGTTTTTAGATAGTTCTTGTCCTCCTCTATCATTCACAGAGAATGAGTGACAATCTTGAGCTTTACCCTGCAAAGAGAGTCAAAATCATGTACCAGGGAGTGAACTGAATATGTCCAATGACCCAGAATGGCCCCAGGCAAATGCTGTTCCAGCCTTGTGTTCCCCAACTTCTAAGCCAACATCACACACAGCAGAAAGAAAATCAATAGAGGCCCCTGACTCCAGGGGCCTCCGAGGCTTTGCAGGCTCTCTCTGAATTTTATTCAAGAGCAAGATCAGCCAGACCTGGCAAAGGAAACTGCAGGACATTTTTTTTACCTCCAGTGCTCATATTGTGTTTGATTTTGACCCTCGACTGAGTCATCCTTATTTATCAGATAGAGACAGTGAGGCCCAGGGAACTTGGACAAGCTGTGACGTTGCATGTGGTAGAATAGGACAGCAATTACACTGACATTTACATGTTCCTTCTGTCTTATGCTTCTGTATTCTTTCCTTAGCAGTCCTTATTAACAGGGCTACATTTTAATAAGTACACTGTTTCAGTTTTCACTGTTAGTGCTGTCATTGACTGTGAAAGGTCTCAATATATAATTCAGCCTGACCTTACACTTGAATTTCTTCTTTCATCTTTCAATTGTTGGGACTTGTGTGTGCCACACAGTGATAGTGGGTTTCTAAAGTAGTCTTATTGTACAAATAGCAAAGAATGCACGTATGCAAACTAAGCTGGCCATAATGTAGGTGAACCATGATTGACCAAATGTCTTTAAGCAGCACATACGTGACTATGTGTGCACCAAGACCAGAAGAGCAGGGGGTAGAGTGTGGAGGCAAGAGAGCACTTATCAGAAAGGGGCATCTTGCCCCCACACCATCACCCACTGTGGGGCAAAGGCCAGGTAAGTTGAGAGAAAACCCTTCCTAAGGAGGAAGGACAAGATTCAGGGAAGAACATGGCTTTAGAGTCCCAGCACTTGGGGTTTGTCCATAGTCCAGTTCCCATACTTCCCAGCTGTGAGTCCTTGGGCAACATAACTAGCTATGGGAGGCTGATTGCCCATGTACCAAATGGCAACAACAATCATATTTGCCTCATGGGCTATATAATGGAGAGCAAATGTGCATTCTTAGCACAGAGCCTTGCAAGTAGCAGGTACTCAGGAAGAAATCACTGAAGCAGGTGGTAACTGCATAGAAACAGTAGTGGCAACACTAAGATGCTAAATATAAACATCATGCTTGGCAGATAATAGACGTCCAATGAATCCATCCCCTCCTAAACTCTAGTATTTCCTTCCTAAACTTAAAGAGTCAAGTACTTACCCAAAGACTCCAAGCCAACACGTCTCAGAGACACTTGCACATTGTGCTTATTGCAGCATCAACAGCTGAGTTACCAATCCAGCCTGTGTTTGAGACAATGGAAGAATGGGTGAGAATACATAGTATATATACACAATGGACTTTTGTTCAATGGTAAAGCAGAACAATTACATTGTTCACAATGAAATGGATACAACAGGAGATAACCATATGAAGCCAGTCTCAGAAAGACATCAGAAAGACAAATGTCATGTTTTCTTTCGTGTTCCTAGATTTCCAGATAGAGTTAGTGTGTGTGTGAGAGAGAGAGAGAGAGAGAGAGAGAGAGAGAGAGAGAGAGAGAGAGAGATGGAAGCAGAAGTAAAACCATCTAATGGTACAAAGGGAATTCTTAAGAGAGGAGAGAGAGAAGGAAGGAGAAGAGGGTGAAGTATGGAGATGAATATGTTCAACATACAAGACATACTTACATGAAAACTTTAAAATTAATTATTACAATAAAGCATAACAGGATAAGCCACAGGTAATCCTGGTCTTTGACACTGACGTGTCCCCAGTGTGTCTCAGTTATCAGTCCACACATGTCAATGTCAATGGTGTAGGTGGACTTGTATTCTGTACCATTATTTCCAAGTCCCAAACAAGCAGGGGTTATATCTGCAGTCTGATGGGGTCAACAGAACTTGTCCGGATTGCCCTATAGCAATGTGTTAGGCCCCTAATTCAGCCATGAAGGGAGGGACCTGATAGTGAACCTTTTTGAAACAGTGATTTGGTGTCTTCTCCTCACCAAAAAGCATACAACACATGTAGTAGGCAGGGAGGAGGGACAGGAGTATGGAAACTTTTATACAAATATATAAAAAGCATTTGAGCTAGCAAATGTATTTCTTAAATCCAGAGTGATTTTTGATATAATGTTTGATAGTAGAGGCACAATTCCCTGAGCTGATTTCACTAACCATGTTTTAGGCACAAGTCTCCAACAGTATACAATTTTTTAACCCAACACAAAAGTAAAAAGGCTTGTTTTCTGTTTGTTTGTTTACTCACTTAAAAATACTATGACGAGGTCCGGCCAGTGCACCTGACTGTGGCTTGTCACACTTCTCTCTATGAGTTGCTGTATCCCCACCCCTCAGGTTAATAATCCCACCCAGTCCTTCCCAGTGCACCAACTCCACCGGCACCCTTTCCTGTACTCAGTGGCTCCCATGGGGCACCTCCCTAAGGCCCTCATCCTCCTTGCCCCTTGCAGCCAAAATGGGAGCTGTGAGCACCATCTCCTTGCCACTCCTGCCCTCTCTGTGGCTTTTACAGGGTGATTTATCAATGTTATAAGGGATGAGAAGACAGGGAGAAACGGTGGAGCTGAGGACTCCAATTTGACCATGGAGAACACAGTGAGGAGAAGGCTCTAGGGTCTTAGCTCCATTGTAAAATGATTGCTTTGAAACTACAAAGACCTGAGTTGGAGCCCCAGCAGTCACATACAATAAAATCTAGCCTGGTGACACAGGCTCCCAGTCTAGAACTGAGGAGGCAGAGAAAGACAGTTTCCTGAGGCGTGGTCTTCCAGAGGCAGGCAGGCAGGCAGACAGACAGACAGACAGAATACTGGAGGTGGTGGAATAGCAAAAAGCAAAGGAAACCAATATACTGGCCACTTAGAATTTTGACAAGGCTGGCCTCTTGAGCATTATGTAATTTCTTGAACTGATTTATATGCTGCCTCATTCTAGAAAGAGTTTGGGGAAAGTTACCAAAAAGAGGGCATTCACTGTGAACTTAAGTATAAAAATAAAGATATTAAGAAATGAGACAGCAGAGAGGCGGTGCAAACAGTTCGTTTAATTGAAATAGGAGAAAACAAGCGGGTGGGATGGAAGCCTCAGGCCTCCAGAAAGCAGGAAAACAAAGAAAGGAACCTGACCTCTGGGCAGGGGTGGGGGTGGGTGGGTGGTGGTGGGGTGTTCCCGAGCAGAAGGCCCATGGAACCCAGCAGCCTCTTCCTATTTGCAGATCAAAGAATTCCTAGGCTTTAGCTCCTTACCAACTGTGCAAGCACAAAATGATTTCATGAGGGAACTAGAGTAAGAGACAAAACCTTGACCCTGAAGGAAATCCCAGGGTTGATACTACAGTGTCAAAACAGCCAGGAGGCAGGATGCACTTAGACCACAGTGAGGTAATCAAACTGGGCCTTCACTTACATCTAAATGTTCTGCTGTGGACTTTCCCTTTGCTTTGTAAGGGAGGAGAACCTTGAGCTCAGATAATATGGAAAGAAAACATCTTCAGGTGATGCTTACATAGGTGGCTATCAAAATGTCGAAGTTTAAAAGTAATTGCAAAAACTTCACACTTTTATTTTTCCAGTTTCAAGAAAAATTTGTACCATGTTGATATACTTAGTGGCTTCATTCACCTCCTGGTGTACAACTGATAATCCACAGAGATATAAGCAATATGGATAGCCCGTGTTGTTGGCCCCATCTAAGCCTCGTTCTGAAGCCCATACTCTGGTACCCAATACTCAGTGTTGGGAGTATGATTGTAGTACAGAAAGAGACTTAGGTGACAGGCCCCCAATCAAGTGGGGTCCTTGTCTCCTACCCATCTCAGTAAGGCTGGGGAAAGGTGAGTCATTTCCAATGCTATGAGATGTTCCTGGACGCTTAAGAGCAATTGCTGCTCTTGCAGAGGACCCAAAGCTCGCTCTTTGTGTCTTACAACCTTCCTGAACTCCAAATCCAGGGGATTAGATGCTTCTTCTGTACTCTGTGGGCACTACCCACATGAGTTGTGCGTGCATACAACACAAGCAACACGCAAACCTAAAACAAAAATAATTAACTCCTTAAAAAGAAAAGAAATAGATTCTGCTAGGAAGGTTGGGGATTTGGTTCAGTAGTAAAGTACTTGCCTAGCAAGCACAAAGCCCTGGATCCAGTCCTCAGCTTGAGTGGAGACGGGGGCTGGCCAGAGTGAAAATGGTAGCCACATAGCATTCCCGACACCCTTTACCACCGAACACTACTTCTGGGAGCTTTCTCACGACCCATTGGTCCATGAGCCTTGGGTGACGTAATATAGATGTCGATTTATGACTGAGTACTCCACAGACACTGATTCCCTGCATTTGGACCGGCTGTGACTCATCATCGACTACACACCACCGACACTACTCTAGCTACTGAGAGAGACACTAATCTATGAAGCCTCGAAACCTTAACATGGTAAACTTTATTTTTCTTAATCGAAAAGCAGTCACGGATGACAAGGAAATTAAGTTTTCATATGAGGTCCCCCCATCTTGGGGCACCATACCCCACTCCTGCAGAGCCTCTAGACTGAAGAGGTTAAGATTCCAAGGAAGAGGTTTGCCAAAAGTGAAGCCATGAAGTGGCATACATCTCCTCCTTCACATTCCATTGGCTAGACTCAATCACGTGAGCACTCTCTACTGCTAGGAATTGGGCATAACAATGCTGTAGGTGATCTCTAGCAGTTTGGTGGCATAGTTTCTCTGTGGTCCAGCTTTCTCCTTCCTGGCTGGTTATCCTATGGGTCTCTGTGGCCCCGATGTCTTTCACCCATCAGCCATGCAGGGACTTTTGAAAGAAGCTACTGGGAAAGTAGTGTGAATGCAACTTAAACCAAGACCTCCCGCAGTAACTAGTATTCATGTCTCTTAGTTCCTTCTGTCAAACTGCTCTGAAGACTGATCACACTTTACATTCAGGGATGCCTCAGAACAGTGTGCACAATTATTCTGCCGCCACTAACAACACAGACACACTTCTCGAAGCAGGCACATGTGGTGATGAGGAAGAAGAGGTGCAAAGGGAGGTAATGCATACCCTTTCCTCATAGCAGGTGAGCATGTTAAATGTGTATTAACCAGAGTGACCCCCCAACTGCACAGCTCTCCATCCTTCTTGCTGAAGGAAATAAGACAGGAGGCTTCCAGGACAACGGTCTACCAGCCATCCCTCCCCTTTCCATCAAGAGCTAATACCCAGATGATTAGCACACTGACCAACTTAGCCACTTGGCACGAGTCACATAACCCTATCTACTTTCCGAGGTGGGAAACTAGAATGGCCATGCAGAGATTTTGTGAGGGTTTTGATAGGATAATTTGTTAAGCAACTTTCCGGGTAGCATATGCAAAGTGCTTGTGAACAAGAATTCCTAGAAAGAAACTGAGTTAAAGGCTGATTGACTGATTGATGTGGAAATATAGGGAAGGTGCAGGGCCAGAGCCTAGTTACAATGCATCTTGTGCTATCTTTAGCCCCACAGTTATTCCTTGTCTACCTCAGTGTTACTGTGCAGCTTGTGATTAACAGATAAAAAACCTTCTGGAATGTATTAACTATGAAACCCTAGTTCTCCACCAACCAGAGGGCTAAAAATGCTGTCAGATATCATCGTATGCCCACAGTAGAGTTCTTTCCATCTTGTTATAAGCCGCCTACCTAATGTTTCCATTGGTGTGTTTGAAAAGGGGTCTTCATTTGTAGCTTATTTGTTCTGTTACTATTTAAAAAAAGGTTCATGAAATATCTGCTTCATTGGAACACAGAGTTTGAGGTGACCTAAATCTATATTTACATGGCCATGGCCACTCGTATTTGACCCCAGAATAAATTATCCCTTATCCCTTTTGGGGTCAGAGTTTTGTTTTTGTATCATTGTATCCAAATGACTACCAGTATCTCTATGCAGTATGCCCAATTCAAATGCTTCAGCCTTGATACAACATTGGAAAACAAAAATCCTAGCTTCTGTGACTTATATAGCCACCTGCCTCTAACAGAGCATGTGCCAGTATTAGACACCGAATGATACCCTATGATCCCTAAATTTACCCAGAAAACTCAGCAGTGCTCTGAATATCTATAAGACACACCTTACAAACTGTACTATGAACCTGGCTTTAAGTTGTTGCTTTTTCAGCTATTGTCAAACATAACTCTCCTCTTACTCAACAATATCTTGTATCAGGAGACTGTATTAGTTTTTCTGTTGCTGTGATAAAATGCCCTGACAAAGGCAACTTAAGGAGAAGTTTCTTTTTATATTACAGTTCCAGGATACAATCTATCCTGACAGCAAAATCGCAGCACCCTTAAGTCTGGAACATGCAAGTTCCCAAAAAGATGATGCCCAGCGATGATGATAATGGTGATGATGATGATGTCTTAACATATCTTTGGTGGAGAAAGTGCTGTTCTTAATGAAGACCAATAAGCAAACTGAATAATGGTGATAAAGATGATGATGCTTGGTGACAGTGATGATGATGGTGATGATAATGTTGATTATGGTTATGGTGATGGTGGTTATGGTGGTTATGATGATGGTGATGGTGGTGATAGAATGTTGAAGGTGATGATGATGATGATAATTAGCAACTAAACAGACTTCACCCATTTCATGCTTTGTCTCTACATTTTTTAAGAAAAATGTATTGCATACTGTGCAAATAACCATACAAAAATAAACTTAATTAGTATTTTACTCCTAACCCAGCAACCTAGTCATTATCTACATTTTGCAAGGGAGATAAAATGAGAGCAGGCAGAGGTCAGCCATGGGTGTGGCATCTTAATCTGCATAGCTCCTACACCTCTGTACACTGCTAAGACAAACCAGACTCATTCCTGAGAGTTGCTCAAGGGATGTGGTCCTTAGAGTCTAAAAAAATTGTTCAAAATAACAGAAGACTGATTAATCCAGTCCTGCTCAAAAGCTTGCTTTCTCTGTAGCCTCCGGCCAAGAGTAATCACCTCACATTTTGGTTTCCTTCATCTATAAGCACAAATTTACACTTACCTAAACACAAGGGTGCTGGGAAGATTAATCTGATGCAGCAGAGTGCTTTTAAGATGAAAAATGTGGATTATTTGCATCATTATTTTAATAGCCTTGGACTTTGTTATCCCCAGCTTGCACAGATGTAGAGAGCAGGGAAGATGGAGATTGGTGAGCTTCATTTTCTCCAGCCTGGGCCTCTGAACACAGCAAGAGAAACTCAGTCACCAAAGGTTTAGTGGTGGGTCCTCTCTAGGCCGGTCTGGGTGTGCATGCTACCCCAGGGCTGACAGCTAGCAACCTGCAACTGTTTGAGAGGCTAGAACCTCAGAACAGCCATTTACCAAATGATTCCATGGTTATAAAATGAACAAGGCTTGAAAGTTTTGCTGTCTCTATGGATCTAGAATAGGGTCTCATATGTAGTGGTGCTCAATAAAAGTGTGTTGAATGAGTGAGAAGGTAAGTGTGTGAGTTAGTGAGTGAGTGAGTGTGTGAGTGAGTGAGTGAGTGAGCCAGTGCATGAATAAGTGAGTGAGTATATGAGTGAGTGTGTGAGTATGTGAGTGAGCACATGAATGAGTGAGTGAATGAATGAATGAATGAGTAAATGAGTGAGTGAGTGAGTGAGTGAGTGAGTGAGTGAGTGAGTGAGTGAGTGAGTGTATGAATGAGTAAACAGGCAACAAAACAGATCAGGAAGTGTCAAGTAGAAAAAACACCCAAAAGTCTCTTCTGGAAAAAAGGCAGGCATCATCCTGCTAAATAGACACTAAATTCCACAATCTCATCCTTAAGGAAGTTTCAAGTTCACCATAAGTTACGGTCCATGGAAGTTGGGCTCTAATAGATGACTAGAGATTCTTGTGAATGATTGGTTGCACTAGAAGGGGCAGGCAGGGAAGGTAGCACGTAGTTTGATCCTAATGAGGAACATCTCTAAAGAGTATGTAAAGAAGTCTCTTGCTGTGGATCAGGAACTGTTGATGAGGAGTTGATGAGGCTGGTTACCACTGTATCAGGAATCCTACCTTACTCCTGCTAGTGCTGTGACTACAAGAAGAAAAATTGGTATGTGGGTGTACCAGAAGAGTCTCTGCAGGATAGGGCATTACTGGCAGGCTGGTTAGCAGAAGCAAACTAAACTTACAAAGATAACCAGGTATTTCTTTGTTCCACAGTGAGGCAGAGTCATTTTCTTTGCCCAGGAGGGGTAGCGGGCAACCTGGAGTGAATTCCAAAACGCCTTGAATACCATGTTCACATTCAGGAATTTGGAATGCTTCCCAAACTCTGTCCTTGCACGGTTCAATTTACTGTTTCAAGCAGTCTTTTTCCTCCTAAGGCTCTCTTTCCTCTGCCAGACCTGAGGGCATGCTCATAAAATGTAAAATCTGTTTAAATAATTAAACCTGTGGGCAAGAGCCGTGGTCAGGGTGGAGGACACCAGCCCGTGACACTGTAAATCACTGCCAGGGTTAGGACTTGGCATAGTCCAGCTGAGTCTAGGAAGGCTTGTGCACAGCCAGCCTGTGGCCTGTGGAGGAAGTGCCGAGTCAGCATCTCACACTTGGTTTGGGATGAATTATGGAGCTCAGGTGGAGACAATGTGTAGTCTGCCTTCTGACAGATGATACAAGGCTATACCACCTCCTTTGCCCCTCTTCAGCCCCAGATTAGCTTCCTCTCAGACATAAGAGATAGTATGGGATAATATGGCACTAGAAAGGGCCCTCTGGTTCCAGTCAGGCCTAAGCCTTCCTACCCTGGAGGAATACAAAACTCCAAGTGTCTGTGAAGAGCAGAGGGTGAGAAAGACAGAGATATGGCCACCAGGGGCGGTCCCTGTGCTCCCTGCCTTCCTCCAGAGACTCCAAAGTACTCCCTGCATCAACTGAGCTCCTACTATGTGCTGGGTTCTTCATATACATCATTGAAAGCTGTTGTTTTTATCGAAGTTGTTCTATTTACCAATAAAAACTCAGGAGTCAGATGTTGTGTGTAAACCTGCTAGATGGGAGAAGCCGAAGGACAACCAACTTACCTTCCTTTTGAGCCAAAGACCTAGCAAGGGAGCATCTCTCCACCTGTCCCAAACTAAAAAAGACCTCAAATCTCTCAGTTCCTCCCTACTCTTTCCTGTGTGTCTTTCTATCTGTCTTCCTGGGTCCTCTATAGTCTCTATGGTTAACTTTTGTCAACTAGTGGGATCAAATACTCTGAAACAGCCATCAGTAGACATGCAGACCAAATAACCAATTCTACCACTCAATGGTGAATCTGAGAAAGTTATTTACTCTCTCTGTGCTGTTTCCTCATCTTTAAAATGAGGTCACTAGGTAGAGATGAGGCTCGCTTGGTAGAGTGCTTGCCTAGCATGTATGAAACCCTGGGTTCAATCCCAAAACCAAAACCTTGTGAACAGTCCACATGTCTGTAATCCAGCACAGGAAGTAATGACAGAGGATCAAAATTTCTAGGTCATCCTCAGAGGCCATCCTGAGATATATAAGACTGTCTTTGAAACCAAGCAGAAATGGGAGTAATGCAAAATGGGATCGTTTACGCTGATAAAGATTGCTGTAAGGACTTCATACATATCAATCACTGTGTGTCAATCACCTAGAGTACTGCCTGGTTCTTGGGAGAAAGCTGCATAAATGCAAATGCTGATGATCATACAATTTGCAGATAATCACTGACCACCTATATACCCATGCCAAGTTCTGGGATGCTTTCCTTTTTCATGACCTCATGCATTCATCAACTTAATATGACTTAAGAGTACCTACTGGGGCTGGAGAAGAGTCTCCAATGGCTGCTCTTCCAGAGGACTGGAGTTCAATTCTCAGTACCCATGTAGCAGCTCATAACTGTCTATAACTCTAGTCCTGGCGGTATGTGCTGATGGTTGGGGTGATGCAATGCCCTCTGCTGATCTCTGTGGGAACCAAGCCCACATGTGGAACATATAAATGCCATGTGAGGGATTTCTTCTATATCATCTCATTGATTTGTTCTAGAGACATCTCTGAACTTGAACCTTGAATTCTATGCCAGGTAACAGCCTTGGATCTATGTTGCCTTTCATTTTATTAGTGTTCCCTATATTTTATGCCCAGAGCTGCCATCACAATGCATCAGCAACTCAGTGGCTTAAACACATAAATGGATTTTATCTTATCTCTGGAGACTGTGTAAAATCAAGGTGTCATCGGTTTTGGTTTCATCCAAGGGTTGTAAAAGAGAATCAGCTCAGGCCACTCCCCTAGCTTCTAGTGATTTGACATCTTGAAGGTTGTGCACATCCCACTCTAACATCTGTCTTAATTTCTACACAAATTTAACCTATTTATAATTGGGTTAGACCTCTTCAATACCCCCAATTTTGATGCAAATACCTCTAGAAGACTGTATGGCCAAACAAAGCCATTCGCCAGGGTACTTGAATTCAAATTCCATCAGAAGTCCTTCACAGGTAGCAATGCCACCCACGGCCATAAGTTGTGTCTCCAGAATTCGGGTCTACTCAAAGTCTGCACCGCCACTGAGATAGCTGCCACCCCTAAACCTCAGCATTCTTTGCTTTTTCCTGGGTTCCAATTCAAAGGAACCCTGTTTTCCTAGCACTGGGCATCTAAGACTTGCAGAGTTAATAAGCTGGGTAAGCTGCAGGGCAGCTTGCCACAGGGACATGGACAATAAGGCCATTAGTTGTTTGGAGGAGCTAAGAATAGCCTGACACTGCCTAGCTGAGGGGGCCACTGGGTGACACAGCCTGTCCCCAGCACACAAAACAAGGAAGGCATATTGCAGGCTCTGGCAGAGGATTCATAGGATAAAGTCAGAGGCAAAATCACAGAAAAGTTCGCCCTTAATGAGAAATGACCTTCATAACTCCCTGTCTCCCCAGAGTTTCCTTCACAGAATATTACATTTTTTCATATCTAATTCCATTCCATCTATCTTATCACTATTGTGGAAATATTAATAAAGATGGTTTTGTTTAGGGCCTTTAATACAGTGTGTATATATATACATATATTGGTACTAAAACCTATAAGATGAATTTTCTGCTCCTTCTCTCCCTTCATATTCCTTCTGTTTTGTTGTGTGGGGTCCTTGTTGGTCATTTTAACATTTTTTAATATCCTGCTGGTTAGGCTGATACTCTGGTCCTTTGAAAAACTTGGGTACCCCATTGGGGTGCTGGGTATGAGCCTTTCATCCCACCCAGGCTCACAGCTGTAGTGAGGACTTGCCAGCAGCTCATTGTCCTGAGCAGACATGAAGCATTTGTCCTCAGCTCTGAGTCCCCAAAATGGCCATGCTGTGCACTCAGAATCCATCCCCTTCCGGTTTACAGCAATCATTGTTCAAAGGCAGACACACCTCTCAACTGAGAGCATTTGGTTGTATTGGGCTGAGTTTTGTTTGGTGAGCTTAGCTCTGATCTCAGTCTTACAGTTGTATGGTGATTGGATATCATCAGCACAGGCTGTTATCCATGCAACTCTCACAGTCTTCTTCTCTTTCATTCTGTGTCCTCCAGATGATGGCAATGTCCATAGTGTATTGTTGCTGTTACCGTGAGAAGGGAAAAAATGTCCATAGCACAAAGAAATGGTTGTAAAGGGAGGCTTTTCCTTGCTAGCTGCTTTGGTTTATCACCTGCCAGTCGCCTGGGCTGTGCCGCAGTGTAGTCCCCAAATCACACACAAGGCTCTGTATTAATTATGAAACTGTTGGCCTTGCTTGTTTCTTACTGGCTAGCTCTGACTTAAGTATCCCATAATTGTTAATCTAAGTATTTTTCTTACCGGAGAGGTTTCCGGGCTTCTTATCCCTATGGCAGTTACATCTTGACTCCCTGTGTTTCTCCTTCCCAGAGTCCTCCTGGACTCCTAGTCCCACCTATCTTGCTTCTCTATTGGCCAGCAGTGCTTTATTGACATATACACAGGACTTCCCCGACAAATGGTAGATTTGGTTACTAATGTGGGAATAACATCAGAGTAAACTAATCTTCATTGAGTATGAGCCCCTCCTGGTTTTTCTTTTTAAAAATGATGAGATGACTCAGTTGATGAAGAGCTTACTCTGTAAGCCTAAGGACTTGAGTTCAGAATTCCAGCAACCATGTGAAAGCCAGACACCCATAATCCCAGAGCTTTAGAGGTGGAGACATCGGGATACCTGGGGCTTGCTCACCGACCTATATAGCCAAATTGGTGAGCACCAGATTCAGGGAGAAACCTTGTCTCAAAAATAAGGTGGAAAGCCATTAAAGACACACAGCCTTGACCTCTAGCCTCCACGTGACAGCACATACATGTACACAAGCACATCAGCTGTCTGACCTGATAGCACAATGCAGAGGCAAAACAAGTATCTTAACGCCCTAGTCCACAGAAAAAGAGGCTGAACCTCCTAGATACAGCAGGAAGCCAGCACTGGAGGAGATCTGACATGTCAGAGTGACAAAATAGTGACTTAGAAAGTAGGGGATTACACAAAGTCAAAGCTAACACAGTTCCCCCAGTGTCTGTTAAGGACCTTTGCCACCCCAGGGTTTTCAGATGCCAGCTGTATCTCGCAGTCACACATATTTTAGTTCATAATTAAGTTCCTCTCTTTAGAGAATGCTATTGAAAAGTTTGCCATTAACACATTGGCCAAGTGTGAACTTTTCTCAAACAAATGAATAAACATCCGTGCAGCGTCTCCTGTAGACAGTGTACCACGGAGGCCCTTCTACCACTGCCCTGAAGCAGGGCCATGGTAAAGGCAGCCACGGCTCCCACTGGAGGCTTATGTCTCTATGCTCCAGCTGCCTGGAACTTTGAGCTTACAGGCTGTCTCCCTCGCCTCTTTGCAACCTCCCTCAAACTCAGTCTCAGGCTGGCCTTCTGCAGCACCATATTTAAAAATAACTTCCATTTCTATTCCAACCCTCCCCATCTCTCTTCACCTTCAAAAACACTAAAGGAGGTTTCTTTTCTGCATTGTATCTCTTCTCCATGGTGCTGTAAGTTCCAAAGGGCCTAACTTAGGGCCTGGATTATTTGCTTCTTATCATGTCACCTTACCCAATAATATCTACTCAATAGCATTTGTTAAGTAAATGGATGAATGAATGAGTCTGTACTGTAGCCAGTTATTATTATTTTTATGAATCATTCTTTCCATGGAAATGCAGATAGGGAAATGACCCCTATGAGGGACTACTTCTTGAACACTGAAGAAATAGGATTTTATTTTAGTCCTTCCTGGTTGCAAAGAAAGGGGAGGCAGGGGAGATGATGTTCCAGGACCTAGGACTAATCTAGACAGTTTCCTAGTTTGGGGATGACATAAGTTGGCAGCAGTGAATGCTTCCAGCAAGCCATAGAAGCATTCCTCGTGTATATTTTACATATTGTGAGATGCTCCTTGACCTAAGGATTCTTTGTTCTGGTTGTAACAGCCGGTCTAGAGATTTACAAGTCCCACAAAGCCCTCAATCCAGAGCCACCTCTTGGCAGAGCAGTTCTCTTTGTTGTCTCCCTAGTAAAGGTTTGCTGTGGGGGTCAAATGAAGCAATGTTCATAGGGGGCTTATCACAAGGCCAAGGACATAGGAAGTGCTCAAAGTGTGGCTCTGAGCATTGATTTCAGAGCCAGATCTCCATGGAAACCCCAGTTCCTTTCCTGCCTAGCTGGGTGAACCCAGAAAGCTGCTTAGCTTCTCCTGCCACAGTGTCTTCATCCACAAAATGGATGAGCACTATTCCTGCTTGCTAGGGTCACGGCAACTGCTCGGGTTAAAATAGCTACAGCACACAGAATGGTACCCGACATGCATGCTAGCTGTGTCACAGTCACATCACCTATGCTCAAAGTGGCCCTGCCAGGGACTAGCCAGGAATCTTTCAGGTCAGAATTGGCGTTAGAGATTCTGGCAAGTCTAACGACAAATACTTGCAAAACCTCTCTCTCTCTCTTTCCCTCACACCAGTCTCCATGGTGGATGTTTGTTCCCCAGCAACTAAGAATCCGATGCCTTCTTTCCTGGGGGCTCTCTTTAGGGAACTGTCAGGTTCCCCAATGAGACGCATTAGGGGTCTGGAAGAGACTTTGGATGGAGCTGGGTGACAGCTAGATATTCAAGTTGTCACTCTTCCTGCTCAGAGAACCTCATAAAGAAGTGTCAGGAAGGAAGTCTCTGAGATAATTACATGAGAGAAGGACACCCTCGGGGACAGCAAGAGTAGCAAGCAGGCAGTAGCAGTGCTGCTCTGAGATGCAGGTGTGGGTCACACTTGAGAGGAAAGGGTGTGCTTGAGAGTGATCTAGAAGAAGAGAAGCAAAGCAGAGAGGCCTGAGACATAACTCCAGGTCCAGACCATACAGGCCTCAAGCATTTGGTGTGGGTATGGGTAGCTGAACTACCCGTAAAGGGACAACCCCTCAGTGGTACCACAGGGCCACTGAGAATGGCAAGGTGGACAATGTACAGGCTTATGTGGTGATATCTTGCTTGTTCAAATAATGCCTGGCTGAAGGTCAGAGAATGGAGCTTGCCACTAGCTAACCATAGAGATCTGTAGATCTATACAGACAGACAGGAAGTGAGCTATCTGGGAAGAAACAGGATATAAGATGGGAGAAACAGGAACTCACTCTCTTGCCTATCTTGAAAATGGAGTTCTTACTTGGTCTAAGTAATAAAAACACAGAGTCAGATAACAGAGGAAAATGCTGAGAGATCAGAGAGAAGGAGCAAGCTACAGCCACTCCTTACCTCCTTAGCATCTCAGCAGACAAGAGAGCGAGTTCCTGTTTCTCTCTGTTTATATTCTGTTTCTGCCCAACTGTCTCACTTCATATCTCTCTGTACAGACCTCTAGACCTCTATGGTTAGCTAGTGGCAAGCTCCATTCTTTGACCTTCAGACAGGCTTTATTTGTACAAGCAAGATACCAACCACCACAGAGTCTGGTATGGTCTTCTCTGAATGGCCTTCTCTCATGCTTTGTCAGGGACACTGTAGAAGCCAGGAGAGGACTGGAGAGCAGTAGTCCGTGAAGTCTGGTACTGGCTATCTGTTCTCCCCCTCTTCTTCCTTGCCAACCTGTAGGACTTTCATGTGTGTACATACTTATACACACCATGGCTCTGACAGCCCCCTTCCCTCTGCTGAAATGGCTGGGGACATAGCATGTAGGGAACCCCAGTACATCTGAGATTCAGATCTTGAGGAGAGGAGAGGAGCTCCCCGAGATCAAGGCTCACAGTCTGTGTCCCACTAGCAGCCCTTCCCTCGCTGTTTGCCCCATAGGAATCCTGGTTGTCCCTCATATGAAAATGAGGTATTCTGTCTCACTGAGTCATTGTGAGGGTTAGCTGAGGCTCAGGGAAGTGCTAGCAGATGACCCAGCAATGGGAATCACACCATCAACTCCTAACAAATACCAAGTTCTTTCTGCAAGTCACCTCCGCTCCTCATGCTCCTCATGCCCTCTCTGCTTCCTCACCTTTAGTTTCTAGCCATTCTGGAGGGACAGCCTCTCACTGCCACTTCACAGATAGAGTACTCAGATAGAGTGGTTTACTTTAAGCTTGAACAACTAGTGCAAAAAGCAGGGTGTAGGGACCCTGATCACACCCTGATCTCAAGAAAGTGGCAGTAAAGACTAGTAGGAGTGAGTTCTCCTCTGGAAAATGACCATGGGGATCCCTCCCACTTCCAAGGTTTACCCATTAAATATAAGTGGCATGGGATTTGAGGAACCCCAGTGCGATGAATTGCCTTTGAGTAGAGGACTTAGCTCAACAGCCCAGTGATTGTCACCCTCTCGGGTGACTCTGGTTCCCTAGAGGGAGAATTGTTCCCAGAAGTCTTGTCTTAGAGAGAGCAACCCCAAAGAGCTGTAGTTGAAAGTCACAAGCAGGGCCCTTGGAGGCCAGCCCTCAGTGGGCAGGCAGACTTCCAGCTTGGCATTTTCTTTTGGCACCTCTGTGTCCAAGCACTAAAAATAGCACAAAAGGTCTCTCTGCAGCCGAGCCAGCTCCCCAGCAAGGACTTGTGCCCTTTATGGCCAGTGAGCATCTGCTGCCTTCTGAGGTCTGTGGACTATTACAGCAGGGGCTTGTCTCAGTGGAGGTTGTTACCAAGCCAAAAGGAGATCCCTGATCTACCTTCTAGCGAAGTGGTCTCCTGGACAGCTGTGTGAGTGGCCAGAACCCTGCCTGAGAGAGGTTGGACATGGACAACTGGGGTAGAGAAACCAGGTCACCAAGAAGGATGCAGCCGGAGCCAAGAGGGAGAGAATGAAGGAGGAATGAAGTGCTTTCTTTCAAACCTCCAGCTGTCTTGAGCAAGAGCAAAGGTGGCGTGGCAGCAGTGGGGGAATACTAATGAACACAGTTGTAACAGCTTCCTGTAGTTTGTATCTTCACTACATGCAAGTTAGACAGTGTACACAGGTACTCAGGCCACAGTAGCCAGTGGGGCTGGAATCTATAGTCTTTGAAGGAAGGGGTATGTGCAGTTAACTTCCCATAGCTGTAAGAAAACTCATGAGATGATCAACTGCAGGGAGGTAGGGTTTATATTTTGCCTCAAGGGTTCAGAATGTTTAGGTCATGGTCACCTGGTCAGTTGACTTCAGAACTGAGAACAAGATATGCATCATGGCAGGGAATGAGAAACCAGGGGAAAAAAGAGAAACAGAAGAGTGGGGCTCCCAAAATACACCCCAAGTGACCTACGTATTCCCTCTAGTCCTTGTCTCCTGAAGTTTCCATTACCTCCACAACTTCCCAGTAGCACCAACAGTTGGGGACCAGGTCCTCCAAAGACTTTGAAGCATTCTGGATCTAAACACTCACAGAGTATCCCTCCCTGAATGAATCAGTCATGAGACTGTTCTTGGTCTTGATCACTGGATACGTGCTGAGCAGTTACCTTAGTGCCAGGCATGGCCTTTTCACTCCTGTGTGTCTCTGCTCAGGCTCCCCAGCAGGTCTTGTTTCCTCCTTTTGCTCAGGCTGGAGTAGACTCCAGTATTGTAGGATGGTATAGCAAGCACTGTTGATGACTTGAAAACAATGCCAAACATTGCACTAGGTATTTTCTATTCACTCAACCCTCCCCACCACGCTGCAGATGAAGTAGGTTCAGGTAGATTGAGCTGTTCTTTATGGCCACCTAGGAAATGGACAAATGGGACTTAAACCTGGTTATCCTGACTTGAAAGCCCTTGCTCTTGACAACTCTAACACAAAAGCCATCTGAAGTTCCTTAATCTTTGAGGGATTTTGGGTACCCCTAATCTACACCTGAGTCCTACTCAGATGCTATGAGCCTTCAGGTCCCAGAAAAACTTCACAAGCCTGACTTGTTCTGATTGCCCACCCCAGTGAGCTGTAGTTTCCCAATAGTTGACCAAGGAAAACCAGACGTAACTGTCCATCATCTCCTGTGTATGTCCTTGGTGCACTCCCTCCCTACTCATGTCTGCTAGTCCCCCTGAGGTGGAAACATGACTTTGAACTTTGATCTTCCCCAAAGTATACAAATGATTTTGGGGCAGGCTGATTATTATTAGGTCTTCAGTACAAACAATCAGACAATGTAAAAGAAAAAATGCAGAGGGATTTTTGTACCTGACCCATAGGATCTCTCCATGGGTGGTCCGGTGCCACCAGGTTACACCCTCCCTTCATCCTTCACTTTATAGCCCACACCACAACTTCAACTGCACACTGTAACTTGGTGTCCTTTTAGCGCGGCGTTCATCTCTCTCTGATCCCATGAAATGAAGTGGCCTCCAAGATATTTTCTTGACTAAATACAGGTTTCCCCACTACCATGAATGCTAGTGACAGCCCTTCAGATAGGTGTTTTTTGATCCTTTGAGATGGCCTTCAATGGAGTAAGCCATCATCCATCCTCTTCCAAAAATGAAGACTCAATGTGTTCTTCCCCAGAAGAAGTCAATGGCAGTATTTAGGAGGCCAGGCTAGAGTCAGATGGCTCTTTTCACCACTTCCTGCTACACAGTCCTCATCTGGAAACTGAGAGGACTAGGTATTTTGTTTCCCTTACACACTGGTGATAACTAACAGTGACTCCTGAGTCATTGAAAGAATTGAGGACAATGACACATTGAGAGTAAGGGGAAAGCACTGGATAGCAAATGCATTGATAGAACTGGAAGTAAGCCTGCAAAGCCTGCAGTGATGAAATACATGTATATAATTTTCTCCCTACTTGAAGATTTTTGTTGAGACGGCCTCACTAACCATTCCAGACAGACTGGCCTTCAACACACGACCCTCCCTCTTCCAGCTTCCAAGTACTGGGATTACTGGTATGTGTCATCACCCCCACCTCCAACCCCAAGCTTTTCTGAGACTCTGCTTTTGATCTTTGTTGTGTCAACAGAACCTGTGATGGGATCTGACATAGAGTAAACACTGGAGGGATAGCTTGAGAGTAAGTAAAAGGATGAAAGAGTAGATGAAGATGAATAAATAATAAGAGTGTCCTATACACCAGAAGGACATCATGAATCACCCTTCATGCTTATTGGTTTGATTTCAATTTCTCACTAATCACTGTGTATTTTCTTGTTTTCTTGGTGTTGCCGACAGAAGAAAGTACAGTCAGTTCTTCTATCTTACCCCATATGTGTTCTAAAAAATCATTGAGATATGCAAATTCACCCATGGGAGGAGGGACAGAATTTATAAGAAAATGGAGGTAGGGCCACGACACTCTAAAACTTCTCCAGTGAAGCATAACTTTAAAAGTCACACAAACAGACACCCAATAATAGCCATGGCACTTCATTTTGAGGAAGCTTTTCAGCTTGGACCTGATTATAGAAATGTGAGATGGTAGAACATCATCTGAAATTAGGCAGAGTGTTAGGAAGTCAGATATGCACAAATGTAGATAACAGCATGAGTATTTTGTTTTCTTTTGTTTTGCTTTTACTTTTCTCATTACTGTAACAATTGCTTCTGACAAGAAGCAATTTAAGGAATGAAAGATTTGTTTTGGCTTACAACTTTAGGGTACACATTCCATCCCCTAAAGGAAAGGTGTGGTAACAGGAAGAGAGCAGAGACAGGCTGATCATACTGTATCCACAGTCAGAAAACGTAGAGAAAACAGGAAGTGAGGCTGGGCTAGAAATCCTCAGGACCCACTCTCTGTGACCTACTTCCTCCAGCACGCCTCTACTTCCTAAACATTCTACAACCTTCCAAAACAGCGCCACCAGCTGGAGATCAAGTGTTCAAACACAGGAGGCTGGGGAGGACATTCCACATTCTAACCACAGCAGGGCATGCAAGGAACTAAAGTGTCTAGATGATGCTTGGATGTGTGTGTGTGCATTTTGTGTGTTCCCACACACTCTGTTTGACTGCCTTTTGGTTTCCAGCTAGAGTTTTTCAGGGGGGAAGGCCTTGTCTCATGTTCATGTTGCTCCCTAGTATCAGCTACATTAGAGTATCAGCTACATTAGAACAAAGCCATAGCTTTAGAACAGTAATTAGAACAGAATCACAGATAAGTGTTTTGGTACTTGTCATTTCCTGTGTGTTAGTACTCTTTCTATTCTGATTCCTACCAAAATATCAAATCAAATCAAATCAAAAAGAGGTGTCCCTCTCTCCCACATAACCTTGCTTTCAACATGGGCCTACTCAGCCCGGACTACATGCTAATCTGGAGCTACAGAGATAAAGTACAGATGGCCCCTAATTTCACACAGTTTACAGTCTAAAGATGTACTTATATAATGGACCAGAGACTCACAGAGTGCCTCAAATGGAAGGTTCCACCACTGGGCAGGAGCATTTCAGTAATGCAGTAATGCTGAGTGCCTCCATCTGGGGGGTGGGGTCAGCTCTCACTATCATAAATCCTACTGAGGTTGCAGCACTGTCTACTCACTGTGTACTCAGGGGCCCTGCACTAAAGAATTAGAGGGCTAGGCTAGCATAAAGAGAAGCCCTTGCTTCACACTGAAGTCTGAGCTTGTTCTAGGAACGTGACAGGACACAGGTGCATGCATGTGGAGGACATGTTGGTCTAGATTGCCTATAAATTTGCTGTTTATCCCAAGGAAGGGTCCACTTCATGAGAATTTGACCAATGCAATGACAATTTACACCCCCCCTTAAAATTCTCCAGCAGCTTCCTGTTGTTTTTAGTTAAATGCCAGACCCCTCACTGTGATCTAAAAGACACTATAATCTCTGAGACCAGCAGTCCAGCCTCACTTGACAGCATCCTACACAGCACCCCTATTCCTCACCCTGCTCTTGCTGAAGCCTGGCCGCATTGGCTGTCTTTGTTCTCCATGCTCTGGGCCTTCAGGCCTGCCCTTTGCTCTGCCTGAAATGGCCTTCTTGGGCATGATTCTCTTATCCATTCTCAGAGTAGCCTCCTGAGGTTATTATTTCAGTGTGACTTCACCTTTATTCTTAGCTTGGATGATAATCTGTAAAAATTACTACCAACTGCCTTCAGGCAACTGAAAGTTACTTCCCAGTAGTTTCCCAAGTGAGAGAAATCTGAAGTGGGTGGGCAGGGCTGCATTCCAGACAGGGGCCATGGGGCACAGAAGTCCACTTCCTCTGCCCTCCCACAATCCAGCTAGTATAAGGGTGCTTTCTTTCTCTGACCTCTGGCCTCTCCCATTTTGAAGCTGTCAATCACAGTAGCTTGACCTGGGTTTCCATGGTCCTAACTTCTTTGTGACTGGGAGCTTGCTGCTGGCTTTTCTAAAGACTCTTTGATTGCATTGAGCCCACCTGGTTAATCCAGGGTAATTCTCCATTTCAAAGGCCCAACTTAATCACATCTGTAAAGTGTCAGGTAGCTCTCAGAGGTCCCAGGGATAAGGATGAGGAGGTCTTTGACGGTAGCCATTATTCAGCCTACCACAATCTTCTCTGCTATCCATCCCCATCTCCACACTAAGCCCTATGAGACAAGGATTTTTTTAAATCTCATTCACTGCTGTCTCCTCTGAACCCAGCATAAATCCTAGCGTGGTAAGTGATCAATAAATATTTATAAAACACAGGGATTGATGACTGAAAGTTTTAGTAAAACAGCAACCAATTCCCAATTTTCAAACAGTGCATGAAAATATTCTAGTAAAGAGGATTGATGTTCAAAATGTACCCTAAACCCAGAAACTAACTGTGTAACTTGGGCACAAGTTGCTTCATTTCTCTGATTCTTTGTGGTCATATCTGTAAAAGTGAATTCAGAAAAAAAGAAAAACTTAGTTCCAATACCGTAGGTATTAAAGATCATAAAGAAGAAAAATGCTGAGAGACTATGGCCTCCACAGCTATACTCATTCCTGATGCATAGATTATAGATGAGCAAGGCTGCCTAATGAGAAATTGCAACATCAATAACTAATGCAAGCATGTGTGTGTGTCTGTGCTGCCGGGGGCTGACAGACAGGGTCGGGCACAGGAACAGATCTCCTTCCACTCGAGGAGCCAGAGAAGGTGCAGATGTAGATGTTGGGAGTGCCCTAAATGGTGGCAGCATGAAAAGTCCAGAATGGGAAGTGATGAGATTGTTCCAGGAACCACATTCCAATAAATCCCCTAGTACAGTGGAGGCAGAAAAGGGAGCTGCTAGAGAAGCCATTTGCAATGACCATCTGGCTTGTTAAAATTGATTAAAGGTAAAAAGAGAAATCGAGATCTATGTCGGTGGCATTAAATTACTCCTCCGACAAGCCAGACTGTGAGCTACAGAATCTCCTTGCTGCAATACTGAAATATCTGAAGACACGATTTCAATTTATAAAGAAAATTCTTTTTAAAACTCCACTAAGAGCCTGCTTCATTGAGAAATGTTGAGCATTGCTCAACTGCTTTATTAAATTCTTTTTATTTATGTGTAAGGAAGGGCACTGTGGCATTCTGCAAGCAGGCTCACCATCATGTCCTTACTGGGGAGCGGAGACAGCACATATGCATGCATCTTCAACCTTTTCAATGCTCCAACATTTTATAGTGATTTAGGAGAAGAAAAGAAAAGAAGCAATAGGCTCGGCGAGGTGAGGCCCACTGGAGTACCATGCTGAATTCTCTTAGCTCCCTGACTGTGTGACCTTGCCAAGAAAGGGATATGTCTGACCCCAGAGTCATCTTCTCTAAAATGACAACAGTCGTGACTACCTCACTGGTAGGTGTGACATGAGTCGTGACACAAGGTAATATTTACTTTTGGTGTCCTAGAATTCAGTGAGTTCCAGTTCTTCAAAGAAGGAGAGAGCAGAGGGCAGTATGGGACAGTAGATGCTGGTAGATTTATTGGTCAAGAATGATTAGCAATGTCTGTCCAAAGACGGGGTTGAGGCAGGAACAGTATAAAACACTTGTATTTTCCCTTTAGAGTTTCTGACTTCTAAGAAGATCTTGACAGTGTTGCTTCACAACACACACACACACACACACACACACACACACACACTGTTAGCACCACAGTCAGTCAACTCTTCAAGCAAAATGATATATATATATATATATATATATATATATATAGTTCTTGTGTGGTTTTGGAGCTCTGAATGTATTCCTATGCCATGATGATCATGGTTTATGGCAAGGATCTGTTTACAGGATTTTCTGTCCCATTCCTCCTTGAGGTCCATGAGGACAGAGGCTAAGTATTAGTGAGTGAGAGCATGAAGAAAGCAGCCCTGATGACTGTATGGGCTTCCACTTTAACCCTAGGTGTTTCACTTTCTGGACCCTGTTTCCTCATCTGTAAAATGCACCAATAGATCCTTTTGGAGTCATCATAGAGAGTAGCAAAAGACAGCTTGAGATTATCCCAAGATTCAGAGAGGGAGATGCAGGAATGGATGAGGCACAGCGTGAGAAGCCAGGGTAAGTTTAGGTGAGTTGTTGCAGTGCTGGCAGTGAAGCCTTGAAGGAGTTCTTTCCTATGACCCTCCCCCAATGTAAGCTTTTCACTGAGAAGTACTCTGATCCAGGCTTGCAGATTGGAGAGACTGCTGACTCAGAGTAGAACAAGAATGGTGACTGGTTTTAATAGCAAGGCATTAATAGCTGCCCTTACTCCTCCTAGCTGCAGTGAAAGTCAGGAGAATGAGTGGTCTCAGTTGGGAAAGATGGAGAAGCCAATATTTACTTTCTGTGATGAAGGGTCTTGAGACATGGCCATGACCTGCCACATGGGGGAGCCCAAGAGACTGAGACTGAGGGTAGCAGAAGCTAGAACAGAGGAAGGGGTTGGGGTGGGAGGCAGGACCTGGTAACAGGTCACCTGTGTACTGGGTGAGTTAGGGTGACCTTTGGAGAAGCTACTCTGTGCTATGGACAGAGACTGAGGCTGGGTTCACTCCACAGCAGGCAGATGGAGAGATGAGGCAAAACTACAGGGAACAATAGTGGGTATAGGAGGCAATACACCCCATTGGGAAGTTGCTAAACCAGGCCTGGAAGACAAATTCAGCTTTCCCATCCCTTCTGCAAGCTAAACTGAGCAGAATAGGGAGCAAGCAGAAGACTTGATAAAGCTCCTTGAAATAGTGATTTATTCCCAAGGATGCCCTAAATTCACTCGTGAGGGAGAAGCAAGATTGCATTCCACTCAGAGCTTCTTCTTAGTACTGATGAGTTGTAAGATGAACATTAGCACAGCATAAAAATTATGATCATGATAACAACAATAATAAAAAGGGTTTAAATTTGTACAGCACTGTTATACTTTGCAAAATGCTTTCTCATTCATTAGCTTGTATGCGCCTCATAATAGCCCCCTGAGAAAGGCAAGATGATGGCCACTATCCATTTTATGGGTGAAGATAAAGTGACTGGCTAACAACTGGTAAGAGATAAGATCCTTACCCTAAGTCCAAGGTGCTTTGCCAAGCCTTTGGAAGGAGACTTGACCACCCATGCTCATTGCCCTGAGGTTATCACCAAAAGATAGCATGGGAGACATCTGCAATGGACCTCAAACCCAGCGTGGCTTCCCGCTGACAAGGGATCTCTGGATTTGAGACACATTGCTTGGTACTTCCCCCCACCATGCACACACACTGCTCAGAACATAAGGCAAACCAGCATCAGGGGTTCCAGAACTCAAGTCCCTCTTTTAGCAAACATTTGAGGACCACACCAACATCTGCTTCAAAGACAGGTGTGCAATTCTCCACTCTGGAGCAAAGTGGAAGAAGCCAAAGGTGGGAGATATCCAAAGAGGGACAACAAGGACATGCAGACACAGAACATAAGGAATTCGGGTAAGAAGAGGGCTGGACAGATGACTCAGAGGTTAAGATCATTTGTTGCTCTTGCAGATGACCTGGGTTCAACTCCCTGAATCCTCATGGTTCACAATCATCCCTAACTCCCCTTTCAGGGGATCCAACACTCTCTTCTGACCTCTGGGGTCACCAGGCACATAAACACACATACACACAAATAAATCTAAAAGAAAAAATTAAAGAAAGGGCAAGAATGTTGAATGATAAAGAGGAGTGAAAAGGAAGAGAGGAGAGAGAGAGAGTCATTTAAGAACAAAAGAAATAGAAGAGAAAGAGGGAGAGAACATTGCCTGGCTTTGAGTAACAAAGAATGCATTTGTTTTTAAGAGGCGATTAGCTATCTTATTCTTCTGTCCCCGAATGTAAATGTTTCTGTCTCCTCGGGAGTTAATCAGGCTTAAAGCAATTCTAAGCCCTTCAGGGCTTGGTTTAACTGCAACAAAGAATGTGTCCAGTATGCTGACCTCTGTCGGGCCAGTATGTAAAGGCAGCAAAGAACAGAGATTAAGGAGCTGCCCTCATCCAGGCGGGGTGGCCACTCCTACCAAGACATCTCAAGCCCCCACTCCATGCTCAACCCCCAGCGGGCAGACAGCAGACCCACCACTGCTGATGTGACTCCCGAAGCCACTTAAGCAAGTTTCCACTCCCTCTGCCTCTCTTCTGTCCCATAGCCACTGGAGGAGCTGGAGGGCAGCTCCCAGACCGAGCCCCCATTGGCCAAGAGGGTGATGAATGGGGCATTAACCTCAGGGGCGGAGTCTCTGGCAGTGCTAGCCTAGCAGGGCAGCTGTAGTGAATATTATGGGCACTTCTCTAATCACAAATCCTGCTGCTCCTTCTGTCTGCTGTTTACTGTATTCGTGGTTTTATTAAAACCTTGCTACATAATATATTGCTGTGATTTTCTAGCTTAAAACAATTTGCAGGTCAGGAATTAGTCAAGAGCAGCAAAAATGGTTGGTTTCTGCTCCTCCATGTTTGGGTCTACCTCTGGGAAAGCAAAGACTGGAAAAGTTGGGAACATCTTTAGGGTTTAGGGTTAGGATTAGGGTTTGGGTCAGAGTTAGGGTTCCACACACATATCTGAACAGTAGTTGGAGAAAGAATTTGGATCCTTCTTCTTGTTGTATAGGCTCCCCCATCCCACCATAGACATCCTACAGCCCCACCCAGCTTAAAGGAGAGAATAGCCAGGACCCAGATCTTGGAAACATGACTAGTTCCCAGTCGAACATGTAAGACTAATGATGTCACTGTGTGTGTTAGGAAAATGAAAATCTCTGAGAATGGCTTTTCCCTTAAACCACTACTCTTCTATTGGGTACTCTTGTCCCCCTTCCTAGAAATGAGGAGTCTAGTCCTTGAAGAAGGAAGTAATGAATTCCAGATTCATCAACTAACATGAGCAGGAGTCTGAGCCCAGTGGTTCAAAGAGTTCTGACTTCATACTGCCATAGGTATCCTGAATGATGGGGAAAAAAAAATTCCCTTTTGTGGTTCTTGCAGCCGCACCATATGTGGGACACTGTTCTAACATATTTGTTCTTTTCTTCATTGAACAAAATAATTGCTGTTATTTGTTGAGATTACTCTGTGCAAAGACTTGCTTTGCAGCTGGCCTCTTCAGTCTTGAGCAGAGGCCTCCAGAGTCAAGGATGTGTCTGTCTTATAACAGAGGAGACAGAAGGGAGAAGCAGCACTGCTAGCTGCATCACCCAGCGCTAGGAAGAGTTGCAGCTGGGAACCTGCCCGCAGTTTCCCGCAGTTTCCTAACCAGAGAAGGGTGCGGGTGGTGCACGTGGGAGAGACTGTTGTTTGTGCAGAGTGCTGAGGGGCCTGGGGCTCCTTTGCAGAGGTATAAACTTGTCTAAGGAAGAATGTTCCAGTGTCAGTGGTGTCTGGGTAAAATAGGAATCAGAAGACTTCTGTCTCACTTGTAGGGGTTTCAAAGGTGTGTGTGTGTGTGTGTGTGTGTGTGTGTGTGTGTGTGTGTGTGTGTGTGTGTTGCATATGCATGTTCAAAGCCAGAGAAAATATTGGGTGTCCTGTCGTCCTGTCTACTACCACTCTTTGCCTTATTCCTTTGAGACAAGACCTCTCTCTCTCTCTCTCTCTCTCTCTCTCTCTCTCTCTCTCTCTCTCTCTCCCTCCCTCCCTATCCCTCTCTCTCCCTCTCTCTGAAATTGAGCTAGGCTGTCAGCCAGGAATCCCCAGTAAATTTCCTCTCCATGCTCCCAACAGCACTGAGGTTACAGGCATGCATCACCATGCCTAGACTTTTATGTGGTGCTGCTATCTGGAGTCCAGGTACTCATGCTTGCAATAGGACCATTCTGGAAAGATACTCACTGCAATATATCTCCAGATCTGATATCAGGTTATATTAGGAGGAGACAACCTTATCTTCTGTAATCTATTTAATGCACATGTATGAAAATAAACCCTAAAGCTTTGGGGGTTCTCAACCAAGAAGGAAATATAAAGTAAGCCCACAAATAACTAGAGAGCCTAAGACAGTGATTGAACATAGAGTGCTGTTCTGACAGAGAGAAAAGAGAAATCTCTCTAAGTATGGAGATCAGGAAAGGCATCCTGGGATAAATAGCATTTGACTGGGGTCTTGAAGATAAAGAGGATTATATAGTATAGTAATGAAAGAGCCAAGCATTGCTTTCCCCACATCTTAATTTTTCAGTTTTTAGAGACAGGGTTTCTCTGTGTAACCCTGGCTGTCCTGGAACTCACTCTGTAGACCAGACAAGGCTTGAACTCAGAGATCCAACTGCCTCTGCCTCCTGGGTGCTGGGATTAAAGATGTGCTCCACCACCTACCTTCCCATGTCTTACTTCTACCTGTTTTCAAAACTATATTCTCAAAGAGCTATTTCTTCTGCAAAGGTCAGAGTCTTACTAGCCTATGAATGACTAGTCAACTCAAGAGGTATTTTCAACAGAGAACTCACAGCCAATCAGAAAAGTTATTTGCATGATGTCTTTATTCAAGTTCCAAAACCCTGACACCAGTCTTACTCTCCAAAGTAAGATTACATATTGTATAAAACCCTTATTTTCCATGGTCATAAGTCAGTAAGGATATATACCCATCTTGAGAGAGCAGTGAAGAAGACAGGACAGCCAGTCAGCTCTGTGCTGGACTGTGATACTCTACATTCTTACGGCCCAATCATGCACTTTGATGTCCCAATCATGCACTTTGAGCCAGAATTTCCTTCAAGACAACTTGCTGAGTGACCTGCAAGTGACCTGTGATAAGTCCTTTAGTTTCCAGAAACTGACTTGTACTACTATAAGGAAGGAATACTGCAGAATTAAATACCAAATTTTTGTGACACCTTCTGGCTCTCAAGTTTCCTACAAACATTATTTTAAAACCCCATGAGGGCCAGTGAAATGACTCAGCATGTAGTAAATGCACTAGCTACCAACCAAGAAGACCTGAGTTCTATTCCTGGGACCCACAGAGGGGAAAAAATGGCTGATTCCTACAAGTTGTCCTCTGACCATTTCACAAGTTCCAGAGCATGTATGCACACAAATAAATCAATAATTTTTAAGAAGTCCATGAAATTATGTCCACATGCATGTAACTTCTTAAAGACAGATATCTAAGTAGCCATAAAATAGATCCAAGACCTGAGGCTTCATTGAGCTGGTATGAGGTATGGGTCTAAACTTAGTTGATCATAAGCTCTGACTTCATCAAACTACCGGAGAAGCTCATGAATGATTGTGGGCCATGGGAGATGTGGGTCATGGGAGATGATGTGCTGTTGCTCTGTCTCTGGTTTAGTGCTGATCCTGCTCACTATCCTGGTAGGGTGGTTGGGACATGGCTATTGTGTCACTGGCCTCAGTTAAAGTGATGAATGTTTGTTGCTCCTGTCAACACAGACTGCTGAAAGCAACAGTGGATCCACTTCTACCTCAGAGGATCAGTTTAGAAATCCAGTCAGGCATATTTTTTTGACATGAGTAGGCTTACAATCTAACAGTCCCTACTTAAGAAAAATGAAGATACTGTTTGAATGACAGGTGTCACTGTGTATGAGCTCTTTCATGTATGGTCCTCACTGTGCACAGAGACCTCAGTTCCTTCTGTGTCACAGGAGTGATTTTCATAAAGAACATTGTCAACTGTCTGTCTCATTCTGCCAGGGGACATGAGGTTAAATGGCTCAGCAGGCAGGATTGGGAAAGTACTGAAAATGAGACCTTTGCCTGTGACTGAACCTCCTTTGGGAAGTTGTGAAACGGAGTTGGCCTGGGGATTTTGGAGCAAAGGTGAGGTGGCTCTCCTGGCTTGCTTGGGGAAAGGCTCTATGGGAAGAGAGCACAAGGCCCCCGGTGCCCAGGCCTCCCTGGCTCCTCCTCTCTGTGTCACCGCAGAAGCCCTTCCTTCTCACCCACAGATACCCTTAGACTCTTAGCGTGAGGCTCTCCACCAATCCCCACTGATGATCACTCAACCAGCAGCTGCACAGACCATAAGAATGGAAGCAAAGCTTTCTGTGTACTGAGTAGCAGCCCCACCAATCTGAGTGGGAGAGAAGGGACAGAATAACAGCCTCCAGCCCTGCAGCTCAAATTGTGCCCTTAGGGAGCAGACATCCCTCAGAGGACTTCGATCATAGGCCATTTGGTCAATGTCGGGATAATATTTTATATCGCATTAAACCAAAAAAGGTATGTTTCCCTGTCTGTATCCCCTCCCACACCATGAATATATGAACCACAGCTGGTTAAGTGGCCACCCTGGTTAGCTGGGAAGAGAGAACTCCAGTTCACAACTGCCATACCTATGCACCTGGTGCATCAATTAGCTCCTCAGACTGGCTGAGGTAGTTGGAAATCTGTGGCTTGGTTTATAGGCTATGAAATGAATATATGTCAGATTTAATCAGGTCTTTCCCAGAGAGTTTTGAACAAATTCCTTAACTTCTCTGATCTTCAGTTTCTTTCTTCCTGAAAACACTTCTAATTACTTTCTGCAAATTACTTCTAATCTTGTAAATTGTAGGAGAGGATTTGGATGATACATTTAGCATGGTTTGTGTGCATACAGTGGGAAAGGATTGGGATGATGTATTTAGCATGGTGTGTGTGCATACAGTAGGCACTCACAGTTTAACATCATTATTATTGTAGTCACCTTTATCATCACTCCCAAGTTCACTAGGACATTCTGTGAATGTCATTGGAAAAGTTTAGACATTGTTAGACTAGCAGTAAACCTCAGTTAGCCTGTACCTCAAGAATGATGCCACCATCACTGTGAGCAAGAAAAGCCAGGCCACACCTATGGAGGATTTAGAGGCACAGTATGTTCCCACTCATCATGAAGGTTCAGCTGTGTACAGTCATAGCTGTCACTTTCCACACCTCACTTTAATCAGATCCCCACATTAACTATGAAATGTGTGTCAATGTTGTCTCTATTGCACAAATGAGAAAATTAGACTCAGAGAGAGATGGAGTCAGAACTCACAGCCAAGAGTTCTTTAGGTAACCGAGGAAGCTTCCAGAACTATGCTTCCAATAGGGCATTAGAGCACAACTCTAATGTGAAGCAAGAGAAATGGATGCACCTGTGTGGACAGAGTCCTAACCTGAGCACCAGCAACCTCAGGGCCATGCTGGAGTGACCTGGAAGTGGACTGATGACTTCCTAGAAGCCACGGCTTAGTCATCGCATTCCTGGTAGCTGTCTCTGTACCTAGCCTCATCACCTTTCTCCTACAGAAGGGGAAAAGTAACTGTGCCATACTTCTGTTAGAAGATGAAATGAAGGCCAGGCAATGATAGTGTACATCTTTAGTCCCTGAACTTGGGAGGCAGAGGCAGGCAGGTCTCTGTGAGTGTGAGGCCAACCTGGCCTACAGAGTGAGTTCTAGGACGGGCAAGACTACACAGAGAAATGCTATCTCAAAAAACAAGAACAAGGGCCAGGCGGTGGTGGCGCACGCCTTTAATCCCAACACTCAGGAGGCAGAGGCAGGCAGCCTCCAAAACAATACAGAGAAATCCTGTCTCAAAAAACAAAACAAAACAAAACAAAAAACAAAAACAAAACAAGAACAAAACCAAAACAAAGGATGTAACGAGTTTGTCATGGTGCACTGTTCCTCTTAGGTCATTGTATATTAAAGTGTCATCATCCAATGACTTAGCAAATAAATACACCAGTATGGTTCTGAAATCTTGAAGGCCAAGGTCAAGGTAGTAATCTAGTTAGTTTCTGGTGAGGTCTCTCTTCCACATCTATGGGTGTGGCCTTCTTTGTCTCTTTCACAAGGCAGAGATAGGGAGCTTATTTTTTTCTATCTCTTATAAAGCCACTAATCAAAATTTAGGAGTTCCAGCCTCATGGCCTGATCCAATGCTAATTAGCCCCCAAAGCTCCTATTCCCAAATAACATTGCACCTCAGAGTAGGGCTTCAACAGATGAGCTTGGAGGGGGCACAATTCAGCCCATGGTTGTGCATGCCTCCAGATGATAAATGCTACATGTGTGCTTGCTGATGTGCTGGGTAGGTAGCCCTGAATGGTGTTATCATCATATGCAAAGCACTCTTTCGCTCTCCTGTCCCGCCTCCACCCCCTCCCGTATTGCACTGTTGGTGGCTTAATGGGAAACCTAATGCAAATGTAAAGGATAGGAGAGAAAGAACAGGACAGTAACAGCTGTGCGACTGCAGGGTGGCACACAAGGTTTGCCCAGTCAGGTGTCCCCTGTGCTTAGACAGCCCACACAGGCTGCCTGGTGGGAAGGGGGTGTGGAGGAGTCCTATAGCACTAACACCTGCTACACTCTCTGGAGACAGAGAGCCTCCCACCTCCTGTGAGGAGCCTCAAAGCTCTACCTTGGCATGCAGAATGAAGAGACCACTAGCCAGAAACAAGTGAGCAAGACCTGTCCAGGCTGACCGGTCTACTCACTCATTCACTCACTCACTCACTCACTCAGTCACTCACTCAGTCACTCACGAAAGGCCCAGTTTCCTTCCTGGGGAAGCTCCTTCCAATCCTATGACAGTACAGCACAGGGTGTGAGGGAAAGGATTTTAACTTCTGTCCCTGCCTCTGTCTATCCCTGTGACTTTTGTCCTAATCACAGACTGGCTGAGCCTTGTTCATTTCAAGGATCAGACTGAAGACCTTATGTGTGATCTCATCTCTCATCCCATGTGATTTTTGTCACCTCTTCACCCAGAGACACATCATCCCCATGACCCCTGGTACTTCAGAGAGTGACTTTGTCCTCAGAAGAGGCAGCATGCTCACTTTTGTTTTCCTTCAGGTATTTGGGCACTTTCATCTTCTGTGTGTTTGAAAGGATAGACAGTTTTCAGTCCGGTTCTCAGACAGTGGTGTTTTGAAAGTTCATGATACCCATGTGTTGCCAGGCGTTCTCAAAGTCACCAGGATTCAGCCAGGACAGCCAGCACCTTGACCCGTAGAACTGTGTCCTTCCCACTTAGCTGTCTTGATGTTTACATGCAGTACACCTCTTTAGACAGTGAAAGCAAAGACCATGAGATCAAAGACCAACCAGTGGCAAAGATGAGTGCCTAAGCTACAGACACTGTTGGGTGGGGAGGTTGGTGGGGCTGGTGGGGGGCGAGGGAGGAGGGAGGGGGAGAGGGAGCTGGGATTGACATGTGAGGCAAGCTTTTTTCTAATTTAAATTAAAAAAAAAGAAAAGTCCCTCTCATTTTTAGAGGTCTTGCAGCAATGTACAAGGAGGCAGGCTGGCGACCCTCAGGAACTTGGAGGTGAATAAGGCTCTACTCTGGGGTTCCAAATGCATGAGGAAAAATGTTACCATGTTTGAGCAGAATGCCTGGAAAAAGTCGAAAACCTTTATTCAACCTATTCTATGTGGCTCTAGCTATGCTGTCCAATCACACAAAACTCGAAAGCCAGCTCCATGGGAGAACCAAGAGCCTATGTAAAGAAGTCCGTGTAATTGTTACAACATCTCCTGTTCATGTAAAAGCACAGCTTCACCCAAACCAGAGTGACCTCAGCAGGAGGCTGGTATCAAGGCTAGACTGTAGGAAAGCCAAGGAGAAAGGCATGTAGGTCAGCCCTGCCTGATTCATATCCCTGAGGACCTGCAGGGGTGTCAAGCCTGATCAACCTGTTGCCTGTTGCAGGACATATTCTTGGATGCTTCTGAGACCCCTGGATGCTGGGGACAGGAGGCACCTCCTCTGGCTGACCACTTATAACTCCATTCTTGGTCCCTGGACATGTTCTCCAGCTTTCTACTGCCTGCTTCCCATCCCTCAAAGCATCATTGATGGCCACATGGAGAGTTACTCTATACTTTCCTTCATTCTCTAGTAGTGCAATCTGGTGGTATAGAACTCTGAGAAGACAGGCCATGTATGCTGGCTAGTTTTATGTCAACTTGACACAAGCTAAGACCTGAGGGGAAGGAATCTCAATTAGGAAAATGCCTCCATAAGACCAGGCTGAAGGCAAGCCTGTAGAGCATTTTCTTAATGATTGATTGATGGGGAGAGGGCACAGAGTGGTGTCATCCCTGTGCTGGTGGTCTGTAAGAAAGCAAACAGGACAAACATGAGGCTCAAGCTATCAAGTAGTACCCCTCCATGGTCTCTGCATCAGCTCCCTCCTTGAGGTTCCTGCCCTGCTTGAGTTCCGTCTTGACATCCTTGAACTGTGATGTGGAAGTGTGAGCAGAATAAAGTCTGTCCTCCCCAATTTGCTTTAGCCATGGTGTTTCATCACAATAGTAACCTTAGCTAAGACACCTTTAATGGTCCATCACCTCTCTTTGCTCTTCTCATCAAGAAGCAGCCGTGGGCAACCTCTTCCTCTAGATTGCTTAGACCTCAGTTGGATATCTGGGCTCCACATTCTATAGTGATCTATAGAGTTCTGTTTGTGTTCTTCGAACAGCCCAGTAAAGGAAGAGCACCAACTGCCCTACGAAGCAAGGCTGAATGTCAAGGATCACTGGTGGCCTTCTCCAAACTCCCTCATCCATTGCAATTTAAAGACTGGGATCTGTGAACATCTCTCACAACCCCAGCTCTGACTTTGAATAGGGAGTATCGGGTACCGATTCCAGAAAAGTTTTACTAGAAGCACAGACTGGAGGGGTCCTTGAGGAACCTCTGTCAAAGCTAGCTATAACTGGACACAGAGTCGCCAAGCAAGGAAGGAACCTCAACTGAAGTCTTGTTTGAGTCATATTGGCTTATGCCCAGACCTGTGGGCATGCTAATTGATGGGGGAGAGCTTAGTCTGTTGTGTTGTGAGTTGTACCATCCACCAGCAGGGAGGCATAGGCTATGTGCAACGCTTTTGTTCATTTGATAATTTTTCCTTCGATAAGCACTTGCTGAGCCCTGAGAGTAAACACTGGCTGGGCCTTGGGACTCTGACAGAGCTTTGGTATTGCACATAGGCTTGATATCATGGTATTTCATTGTGTGTGAATTTAACTTAAGTCATACACTAAGACATCTGGTTCCTAACACCAAGACCTTGAGGGTAATGCCAGCTGTGGCTAAGACCTCTATGGAGCCTCTGCCAGCTGGGAAAGCACTAGGAAATGGATTCACCCGAGCTTCTCCTAAGTAGTACAGCCCTTGCTGAAAACTAGTTGTTAGCCAAGAGAGGCCTATTTTGGACTTAGACACTCTGAAACTATAAGATGATAAATGTCTGTTCTTTGGCATCTTTAAATGGGTGCTAATTTGTTACAGCAGAAAGAGGAAACTAATTTAAGTGATTGCAACTAAAACCATTCAGTAAAGAAAAGGAAGCAGGAAGGGGGAGGGGAGAACATAGAAAAGACGAAAATGTGTGATCTAAGTGTTTTCAATGAGGCAGTACCTCAGTCCACCTTTGGAAAGGTGTGTTTCGGATCAGTCCTGATGCTTTTTCTATATTTGATCTCAAATTTGAGACACAGCTTGAGGTGAAATTTGGAGATGATTCAACCTTCCATACCTTCCCTAACTTCACAACTTGAGCTCTAGACAGGAACATTCCTTAGCTTCTCTTTTCTTGGCACAGAAACCATGACTTTTATGCTAGGCAAGCACTATACCACTAAGCCACACCCTCAACCACAGTGACATCATTCTGTCAGACATGAGAGTCCATTGAGTTTACCAGGCATGAACTTGAGCTATGAAGTCAGACAAATGTGAGTTGAACAAACTCTGGCCTGACTCTTACCTACTGTGTACCTTAGACAAGCTTCCAAATGTCCTTAGCCTCAGTCTTCCAACCTGTGAAATGGAAAAACTACAGTGATCTCCTACTTCTAGGTAAGAAGGTTGCTAGGCAATGCATGAAGAATGCCTGGTGCATAGTAGCCTCCTAATAAACGCTTGTAGTTAGTACAGTCAGAATTACTATTGGTATCCTCTCTGCTGTTGGGATAGAATTACTCTCCAAAGGCTAATTTGCTTCCCAGATAATGTGCCTCCTTCCGGCACCCATTGCACAAGCTTATTAATAAGTTTCCTAATCTTATTTGTTAAGTAGGCAATGCCTTGCAGGGAATAAAAGGGGGCAAACCGTGAAAAGGGAGTCCTTGCAGTGAAAAGGATAGGTGTCAGGGATCTCCCTTTTGTATAAACAGGACCCACCTGACGTGCAAAAGGGAAATACATGTGGCAGGAGACAATTATCTGGGAGAGTAGACAAAGGACTAGAATTTGGGCCTCTCAGACCCCTCTGGCTTCCTCTCCAGCTTGACACAAACTGTCTCAAAATCACTAGGTTAAACCATGATCATTGGTGATCCTGTCTTAAATTAGGGTAAATACAAATATTTCTTGCCCTCTCCTCTAGAAATTTGTGGAGTGTTATTATCCAAAATCTGATTTCTGAAATATAAATATCAAACATTTGAATAAGTGCTTATCAAATGTGGTGTGGAAGTATTTTTTATGCACTCAACCTTTCAACACTTTTCAGTTCTTATTTTTCCTCTGCAAAAAGATACTGTAATTTTTTAAGGCACTGTAGTTAAGGCATGCCAAAATAATTAAAGAATTATCTTTTCTAAGACAGCCTAGGGTTAAATTAAAGCGGTCACCTCCTTGTAGCCAGTCATAAAGTCAGCTTCCTTCTGGAATGTACTCCATTCCACTCTATCTCCTGAGTTGTCAATGCATGAAACATCAGTTCTAGGTTGCTCAGTAAGACCCATCTTTGATCTTCCCAGCTAAAATGGGGAAATAATCCTGACTCACTCATTTGATGCTTAAATCAAGTGAACTTACTAAGTGGCTAACGGGAGGCAGTGACCCCTCCCCCAACACTTTGATCAACGGGAAAAACCTGTCCTTCCTAGGGGATTTTATTGTTGTTGTTGTTATGGTTATCATTATTATTCTCAGTTTGTACATTAGCAAACTGAAATTGGGGGAAGTTCAATAACTTGGTCAAGGTCACACAGTTAGGACATTGTGAAGTCAGAACCTGAACTCCAAGATCAGGTTCTTCCGTCCTTTTCTGTGTGTTCCATGAGAGAGACTGCCATAAACCACACTCCACAGAATGTATGAACTCATAGGAAAGGAGGGGCAGAGCTGCTCCTGAGTTCCCAGTCACATCGTCACATTGTAGTAGTGTCAAACATTCGCTTATTCCACAGGTAAACAGTTGTAAGGAACAAGGCTGTCCTCCTGCACCTGAGCACTCCCTATGGGAAAGGGCCACTGAATCGCAGTAAGAGGGTCCTCAAGTCTCATTTTGAAAAGATCTCTCTGGTAACAATAAGAGTTAGACATTACTTCTATCAAATACTAGGTTCAGTGTGTGTGTGTGTGTGTGTGTGTGTGTGTGTGTGTGTGTGTGTGTAAAAACAAAGGAGCTTTCATCTAAGAAAGTCTCCTCCTCTGGGCTTCCTTGTGTCTCGTTTGTTCTTTCCTTTTGTACCTTCAAACGGAGTTGGTTTTCTTTGATTTCCAGGTGTGTTCTCGCTGCTACCTTACTCTGACAACACCCTGAGTGCAGAGTTTGTCCCCTGTCATGTCTATAGCATCAAGCAGAATGCCCTATGTGTCGTTGGTTCCCCAGTAACTTCCGTTAAAGGAACAACTCCTTTCCACCCCTAATGTTGACTTGTATGCATTGCTATTTTCATAGACAACAGTTGGCACAGTGTGTGAAAGGCTTCCCATGGGAAATGTGCATTCACACACACTGCCTTTGTATGTGTAGCTTTGCTTTTTTATTGGCATCTTCTACCAACAGTTCAGAGGGTGATCACACTTAGCCTTCAGGCCACAGCTACATTGCTGCTGGTTACACAATCACTAATGATCATTCAGTTGTTTGGAGGGTGGAGGGGGCCTCATATTAGCACTGCTGTTGTTTACCCCCTCTTTCAGCATTTAATTATATGACAGCTGATTTCTCTTTATGTGGTTATGTAAGAAGGAGCTCATTTCTCTTTAATAAAGTGAAAAATTGTGTTTGTATTTATTGTTTAACCCACAAAACTAATTCTTGGAATTTCTTTTTTTCAAAAACACCCTTTCATGTGTCAAATGACATAAGGAGGAAACACAAGTTAATCAAAAGTTCCCATTAGAGGTGAAATTTCAGCATTGCTACAATGGGAGGTGTCAATTCCTATGCCATTTGCAAGTTCAACAGTGACAATCGGGAAGACGCCAGCTTTGTCCCCATTGATTCCCTTGCCACCTACTGTCAGTTTTTGTCATCTTTGCACCTATTCTTCTGTCATCATCAGGCAACACCTTAGAAACAACGTTCCGCATGCAGCTTTAGTAGAGTGTTCAGGAATTAAAACCAGCATGTAGTCAGCCACTTTTGCTGGGAACTCTTCATGCTTACTACCATAGGAAACCCAAACCCTAGGCAACCCTCCCGGTGGGGAATGAATGGTCACACCTCAGACATCTGTCTTTCTCCCAGTACCACTCAGAGTCCTTCAGAATGTCTCTTCTGAGCACAGGCTTTTCTTCCCTTCTCACAGTCTCCTTTATCTAGGATGCGCTTGTAGGACTGACTCAGCTGACTCAGGATGGTGATTAAGATGGTGATTAAAATGCTAAGGTCATTTACTGCTAGATACAAGGCCACTGTTACAGTCCATATCAAATCCCCTTCCATCCTTACCCTGACCCCCACCACTATGCCCTGTCTTAACAAGTCAATAACACAGCCTGGTGTCCTAAACAACAAATCTTTTTCTCACTGTTTAAAAGCCTGGAATCCAAGATTAAGGTGCCAATAGGGTTGATCTCCTCTAAGGCATTCTGTCTTGGCTTGCAAATGACTGATTCTTCATAGTTGTGACTCTTTACAATAGCCCTGTACTCTTCTATCTCTTAATCTCTGTTATTTAAGGTCACAAGATTGGATTAGGGTCCATCCAAAGGCTCTCATTTTAATTAAACTACCTCCTAAAGCTCAATTTCCAAATACAGTGATGTCATGAGGTATAGGGCCTATGACTTCAAGGAGGTAAGGAATACAGCTCAGTCCCTGCCATTGGCCTGGTTTATTCTAGCTAAAATTCTGATCTTTTGTGTCTCACCATGCCTGGGGTCATGTATCTTGAGTATAAGTACTGAGTCTGACACATTCTTTAGTTCTCATTTGCAAGCACAGACTGTGAAACTAGTCCTATGAAGATAGCCATGGCCCCGTAGCCCCTGCCATGCAGCACAAGGGGACCCATTGGTGTTTGATGAGATGTTTTTATGTCCTTACTTCCAAAAGTACTTTAAGATAAAGAGAAAACAGTATATACTATAAACACATATTATGTATGATCCCCCAATTAAATTCTCTGTGTGTACATCCACATGCGTGCATCTGTGCATATGTACATGTGACATGTGTGCATGTGCAAGGGAGACCAGAAGTTCATGTTGGGCACTTTCCTCTGTTGCTCTCCAACTTCTGTCTTTGAAACAGGCTCTCTCATTGGCCCTGGAGCTCACCATTTGTCTAGAGCAGCTCACTAGCAAGACTCAGGAGTCTCCACCTGCTCCCAGAAATAGGTTCCAGATGTGTGCCACTATGTCTAGCTTTTATATGGGTGCTGGGGATCTGAACTCAGTTCTTCATATATGTCCAGCAAGTTCTTTACCAAATGCTGTTGCCCCAGCCCTCAGATTTTTACATATTCTTTTTGGAGATTTGTCTGTTCACATTTCAAGTTTCAGTTTGAAAAGGCCGTAAGGAACTCAGGGCAATGATCCTTCATACATACTCTAATTAATAGACCTTAAAACAAAATGACCATAGACAAAGGGCATCATGAACAAGGGTGTACTGACAGATCGAAGCAGAGGTTCTGAACTTACACAGCCTATATTTAAATTCTATACTGACCACTTATTAGTTGCATGGCTTAGAAAAAACCCCCCGAACCCATTAGTTTCCTGGTTTGTAATAATATCTGGCGCATGAGACCACTGCAAGAAACAAGGGAGATGGCATGCACTCAGCATCTGCCCAGGCCCTGCATGAGAGCACAGACTGCTCAAAAGGTGGTGCTCCCTCTCCTCTCCTCTCCTCTCCTCTCCTCTCCTCTCCTCTCCTCTCCTCTCCTCTCCTCTCCTCTCCTCTCCTCTCCTCTCCTCTCCTCTCCTCTCTTCTCCTTTTCTCTCCTCTCCTCTCCTCTCCTTTTCTCTCCTCTCCTCTCCTCTCCTCTCCTCTCCTTTTCTCTCCTCTCCTCTCCTCTCCTCTCCGCTCCTCTCCTTTCCTCTCCGCTCCTCTCCTCTCCTTTTCTCTCCTCTCCTCTCCTCTCCGCTCCTCTCCTTTCCTCTCCACTCCTCTCCTCTCCTCTTCGCTCCTCTCAGCTCCTCTCCTCTCCTTTCCTCTCCTCTCCTTTCCGCTCCTCTCCTCTCCTCTCCTTTCCTCTCCTCTCCTCTAAATCCATACACCTGCCAGGCAGGTCTCTTCCCTCCCACCTGGTGCCCCCTCCCAAAGTGGCTGTCAAGCCCTGGTCTTGCTCAGTTCTTAATAAATGTACCCTCCCCTTTCACCCAGTGCAGAGGGCTTGTGCAAATCCTATGGTGATAGATTTCTTTGATTGATTCACTTGGCAGATTTTACATCTGAAAGACAATTTGACAGTTTCCCTGGGCATTCTCCAGGACCCCCCAAGGGCTAGAAGCCTCTGGCAGATTAACTTCTACCTCTCCTGGTCCCTGGGGCCACTCTCTGCAAGCAGCACCTTTAGCCTCACTCCCTACCCTCTCCAGAAAAGGAAAAGGGAAACTTGCTGACAGGGGTTTGGGAAAGAAATTGGAAGAGGAAAGAAGAAAATGATAAACATTTACAGAGTTCTGCTTTTAATCTGCCAGACCCTTGACATCAGTGACCCTTCTTAGTGGCCCCAGCCACTCAGAGCAGAGAGTAGACAGTATTCCTCCTTATTTTATTTTCAGACATGGTCTCATGTTTCCAGGCTGGACTCAATCTCATAGCCAAGGATGATCCTGAACTCTTCATCCTCCTGCCTCCAACTCTGGAGTTCTGCAGATATTATAGGTACGTGTAACCACTAGCTGTTCATGTGGGTTGTGTGGGTCAGAGCTACATGAGCACTTACCAGCTGAGCCATGTCCTCAGTCCGATTCATGCCCATTCTGCAAACGAGACAAAGATTCAGAGAGGTTAACTAATGAGTGCAAAGCTATGCTGGGGGGAGAACTTGGCTCAAGGCTGGTGTTCTGTAAGACTGAATCCAAGACAGCCCTCTTTCCCTGGGGCAAGTGGAAGGTCCCTCAGATCCCCCTACAACCTCTCCTTACATCCCCTTTGCTCCCCTGGAAGCCACCGTCTAGTTCTAGTTCTTGCATTGGTATCTTCTTTCCATCCACTTTCAGCTCGTAGTTCATTCGTTTGCTGTTGTTGATTTTTGAAATTGTATTGTAGTTACAACATCTACCCTTGCCATTTCCTCCCTCCAAAACCCCCATATACCCATTCCTGCTCTCCTACAAATTCATGGCCTCCTTTTATCAATTGTTTTCGCATGCATAATCATATACAAATATGTACTCCTAAATCTAGCCTGTTGCAGCCATATGTTCCTTGTATGTATGTTTTCAAGGCTACCAAGTGGTGTCCTCTCTCTTTATTTTTTCAACATATAGTAAGATTTAGGATGTATCTTCAACAGATAAAGAATTGCATGGGTATGTGTATAAAAAGATGAAAATTTACATTCTCAGAAAACAAATCTATGAATCAGTGAAATTAAAATGACTTACTTGATGGATGAATGGTTGGATGGTTAGATATTGGAAGTAAAAGTAAATGCATCATACATGCAAAACTGAATGTGTATATGTTCATTTAGTGTAATGATTATATGAAATGATAAATATGTGAATAAATGAATCTTGATAAATGATAATACAAATGAATGTGTCAATCAATGAGTGAATAAAAATATATGTGATTGCTGAATGGGTAGATGAACATAAGAGGGAATAGGTAAATTATTATATAAATGAATTAGTACCAGAATGAACAATGAACACATGAATATACTGATAAATTCACACATTCAGGAATGAATGAATGAGGGAGGAAGGAGCCAACAAATTGTAGCACAAATGCCTTCCTTGTTTTCATAGGACAATCCCACCCAGACTATGTCCTGTGATGACAAAGCCTGAGATACTGGTACCAGTGAGATTCCAGAAATCATCCTTAAAGTTATAGATTCAAGTCTACATCAGGCAGGAGTCTACTACAGCTCGTCTCTTAAGAGCCAGGCATCAGTCAAGACTGTGGAAAGCAAGGACATAGCTCCAGAGAACACAGGATCAGGAAACTCTGCTCCCAGTGTCCCTAGTCCCCATTCTTAACAAGCACCCCACCCGATCCACATCCGGGAGCGCAAGCAGGCACCCACAGGCAAGGACATTAATCCTTTGAATCCAAGGACAGCCTCTTGCAATGAAGAGGCTGCTGCAATATCTTTGCAACAAGCAGCAACCCACGTGTTCGATTACAACAGGTTGAGCCATTCCACGCTCCCCAGTGCCAGGGCTCAGGGAAAAAAGAAGTGAAAACACCAGCACAGAAGCATGAAGCAAGAACACAGGCTCCCTGACAACCAGTGCTGGGTGGGGATGGGAAGAGCCCCAAATCTGGACTACCCCGCTTGCTGGCCGCTCAGAGACATTCTTTCCCTTTCCTTCCTTTTCTCTTCTTCAGACTCCGAGCTTCAGCAGTTTTGAATGACTGAAACCTCCCCTCTCACCCCTGGGACGTCATTCCTGCAGGATTGTGGCAAACTAGTATTTCAGGTTCCCTTGGCAACCTTGCTGCCCTGTCTCCTGAGAACTGCCTTCTCCAGGACCTGAGGAGACCTGACTTGTGGGTAAGAATCTCTCTACTTTTCCTTTTCTCCGCTGTCCCCGCCCCCTCCAGCAGATGGCTGCTGCTTGGTTGGATAGGGACAGACTGGCTGGCAGAAAGGCTACCCTTGAAGTTAGAAACCACACAGAGGGAAGAGGAGGTCCATGTGTGTCCCAGGCTCTGAGCGAGAGGGCACAGTGTGTAGATTCCTGGGACAGAAACCCGTCTGTTTCCAGTCTTCAATCCAGTCATTGCTTGTTCGATGATGCAACTTTCGAGTAATACCTGCCACTGAGCTCTGGGTGCCTATTTAGCCTCAGGCATTTGTCAGTCATTGAGTTAATCATTCTAGTTTGACACATGCAGAAAGGAGTTACTTGACTTCTTGGCTATGGGGAGCAAGCAGGTGGGGAGTGGACCCAAGGAGCCTCTGTGGTGGCAGAACTGTGGGGTCATGTGGCGCATTCCCTCTCTGCTTGCAGAGTAAGCACACCTGCCAGGCATCAAGAAGTCTATAAAGCATGCCACTAACCACCCAACTTTCTGCTTTGTTTGGGGAGGGGCTGGAAGTGGAGGGGCCTTGGCCTCGATGACTAACTCCAAACAGCAGCCTCTGAGAGAGATAGTGATGTGCAAATTACTGATTTTTATTGGATGCTTTGGGGAATCTAGTTGTTTGTCAGGAAATGAAAGAGAATGTTTGTGCTTATAAAATTATATGGAAAATCAATGTGGTGTTAAGTATATTTTTCAGTCGTTTGAGTCAAGGACTGTACTACAGCCAATTCTAGCAAACTCTAAGGGGGATGACGAGGGCCCAAAGTGCAGCTAGCGTCTGTTTACTACTGCCCTCCTTCTCCCTGGTGTGTGCCCAGTGACATGAAGTGACAGAGTGATGGCGGCTGAGCTGGGTTTAAATGTGGTGGTTAACGGTTAGCCTCAGCAGCTGCGCTTAGCCCCACCAAGGGCCGCTTGAAGTTTCAGCCTATTTCAAGTTCCTTTCCTCTGCCCTAATTCAGGGACACCCTCCCCCCTATAACATTAGGGTAACCCCAGGGCAACTGGAAATTCATGAAAATGTGAGGCAGGAGGAGGAACCAGAGTTGCCTAAAACTTGAGTGGAAATGGCATCCCACGTCATGTCTGGGTTTCAGGAACCACCTCCCATGGTGCAGTGCCCTGTGTTACACTGGCATTATCCAGCACTCGGCTTGACACACAGAAGAAAGGGAGGTGTAGGAATTGCTGAGTCTTCTGCCCTCTCGGAGAGTGCTTGACATTGTTTTATGAATAAGAGTTTTTGACATTAGGGCTGGGATGATGTCAAACTGGACAGAGCTCTTAGAAGGTCAGAGTTTGAAACCTAAGAAGCTACCGAGAAGAGTCCCACCTGTGACTACAAATCTTGTACCAGATAACATTCAAAATATTTTGAGGATATTTAATTGAGAGCCAGCATCTGTTTAGTCCCTTGGTAATCCATGTACAACTGCTCTGGGCTCAATATGTATAGTTTCTCCTTCTTCATCTCCTCTCAGTCCATCCCCCACCCTCCCCTTTGCCCCATTCATTCACCCTTTCATCTCTATATAGGATGGGGCAGCCTCCCATGGATACCAACAACACATGGCACACCAAATGGCAGTAAGACTAAGCACCTCACCTTTTAGTAAGACTGAACAAGATGACCAGGTATGAAAAATAGAGTCCCAAAAGCCAGCAAAAGAGTCAGAGACAGCCCATGTTCCCACTGTTAAGAGTCCCACATGAAGGCAAAGCTACACACTGTCACATGTATGCAGAGGGCCTATACATCATTAACATACAGGCTCCCTGATTGCCAGTTCAGTCTCTGTGAGCCCCTATGAGCCCAGGTTAGATGATTCTGTGAATTTATGATGTCCTTGACACTTCTGGATCCTAAAATCCGTCTTCCTCCTCCTCTACAGGATTCCCAGAACTCTGTCTAATGTTGGCTGTGGGTCTCTGCATCTGTTTCCATCAGTTGAAACCTCTCTGATAACATTTGGGCTAGGCACCAGTCTATGAGTATAGCAGAATATCATTAAGCATCATTACATCGACTTTCTCCCTCCCTCCATCCCTCCCTCCCTCCCTCTCTTACTTTTGTTTGCCAGTTGTATTTGGTTCTATCCTAGGTCTCTGGGCATCTAGTCTCTGGCTTTTGGCACTCCAGGTAGTGTTAAGGATGGGCTCACTCTCATGGCATGGGTCTCAGGATGGACTAATCATTGGTTGGCCACTCCTGCAATCTCTGTGCTACCCTTACAGACTGTAGGTTGAAGGTTTATTTGGCTGAGTTGGTCTCCCAATCACTGCACTGAAATTCTTGCCTGGTTACAGGAAATGGTCGGTTTAGGCTTCCTAACCCCCATTGCTAGGAGTCTTAGCTGGGGTCATCTTTGGAGATTCCTGGGAATATCCCTTGTACTGGGTTTCTATCTGATCCCAAAATGCCCCCCTTTTCTAGTCATCTCTTTCAGTACTCTCCCCCTTCATTTCCCCAACTGATCTCTGTCGTTCCCATCCCCATTCTTCCCGAGTCTACTCAATAAATTTATTCTATTTTGCCTTGCCAGGGAGATCCAAATACCCTCCCCCCACTTTGAGCCTTCCTTGTTACCTTGCCTCTCTGGATCTGTGGATTACAACATGGTTATCCATTATAGCTAATACTTTCTTTTAAGTGAGCACAAACCATGTATGTCTTTCTGGGTCTGGGTTACCTCACTCAGGATGATTTTTTCCAGGTTCCATCCATTTGCCTGAAAATTGCATGATGCCACTGTTTTTAACAGCTGAGTAATACTCTGTTGTGTAAATGTACCACATTTTCTTTATTTGTTCTTTAGTTGAGGGACATCTAGGTTGTTACTAGGTTCTGGATATTACAAACAAATCTTCAATGAACATAGTTGTGAAAGTGTCTTTGTGCAGAGCATTCTTTGGGTATATGCCTAAGAGTTGTATAGCTGGGTCTTGATTTGCAATTAAAAGCTCTTACTTTGTTGTTTAGAAACAGATTTCACTGCAAAGCTCAAACTTGCTCAACCTCACTGTACCGCCCAGACCACCTTGGAATTTGGCGTGAGCTTCCTGCATACGCTTCTTGAGGCAAGGATGACAGGTGTGTTCCACCATTTCCAGCCAGAGCAACGTCTTTTCTTTAGTCAATTTTATTATCCACACCCACACAACTGCATATGTACATACTTGTCAGCAACAGTACCCATGTAGAAGTCAGAAGACAACTTTTTCGTGGCTTTGCTTCCCTCCTTCCACCTATATGTAAGATACAGGAAATACAACTTGGGTTGTCAAACTTGCATAGCAGCTGCTTTTATGCTGCCTGACCATCCATAGAAGTTTCTTCTGGTATCCTCTCCTTGTATTCTGTGATGTTAGGATGCAGGGGTCATACTGATTAGTGAAGATGGACAGCTGAATGGATAAACTATAGATGTTCTTTTTTCTTACATTTAAGTATTTATGGGGTGGTGGTCCTGTGCCACAACACTCCAGTGGAGGTCCGAGAATAACTGGTTCTTTCCTTCCACCATATAGGCTCAGGAGATCTAACTTCTGGTTATCAGTCTTAGCAGCAAGTGCCTGTACCCAAAATCATCTCTCCACCATGTCAAACTTTCCTGACCTCTCTCACTAACTATATGTTAGGCAGGCTGCTCATCTTTCCTGTGCGTTAGTTTCAGCTTCTTCATTTGAGAACTAAATGCTTGCTTGCTTGTTTTTGTTGTTGTTTGTTTTTGATAGAAGTGTGCGGATAATTTATACAGTAATGCATGTCATATATGTTGATCTCCATGCCTCTCACAGCAGATATATTCTCATTACTGATGCTACAAGAAGGTAATGCAAACAATGAGTGTAGCAAACTGTCCTGCTGTTCATACTCAAAGGAACTGTCATAAACGAAAGAACAAATTTCAAGTGATTCTTTTTCAAAGAGCAAATGATCTTACAAATACCTTAGTAGAGTCCAAGGATTACATTCAAAAGATATCTGCAGCACAAAAAAAAACCACCACATTGATTGAGGTGGTCTCTTCCATCATGCATCAGTTTTGTCACCTGTGAGGTAGAGAACAAACCAAAAACCGTCAGAGAATTAATGTGACATGTGCAGAGCATGCTTGAGGAACCAAATAATGTATCAGTTACTATGTTAGTGACTATTATTTGAAATTTATGATTTGAAAACAGAAAGATCAGGAAACTACAAAGCCCACATCTGTTTTTAGCATGACCTCCTTGATACGTGGGCACTGCCTTTTCCCAGAAAGCTTTTCCCTATGTGTCTTCTTTCATTTACTTATGTGCATAGCTCATTATTTTCTAAAGCAATGAAGCAGAGATGGCTGGAAATAACATCTGTATTTTACTCAAGTATTAGAAGATTCTCGGGCTTTCAGCTCTATTGCAAACACAGCCCAAGTGTTACAGCTTGTGTTAGCAACAGAATTGCCTTGCTGTAGAGCATTAAAATTTGAGAGAGAAATGTGTTTGGCTGACAAGATGTTACTGGCCGTGACTGTGGCCAATTGTAGTCACAGAACCAAAGAACTCTTACACAGCATTTTCTGGCATGAAAGGAAAAACACATGTCCCTTACAAATAGAGACATGATCCAGGGGTCCTGGGTGGCATAGCATACCCACTTAATACCAACACTCAAAAAACAAAAGAGGTAGGTAGATCTCTCTGAGTTCAAGGCCTGCCTGATCTATATAGTCAGGAACACATCACATCATTAGTGAGAAACTCTAAAAATAAGTAAGTTAAACAAACAAGCAAACATGCTCAGTTTTATTGTCATTGCTATGGGTGGAGACGAGCATAATAAGATGCTTACATTCTGTGCCTGGCCGTGGCACCTAAAGATGGGGAATTGTTAATGTGTAGTTGAGTCTCAGTTACAAAGAGAGAGTTTTAAAGGTTCCTAAATCTTATACAGCATATACAGATCAAAGTTTGGGATGAAAATACCATTGTGCTACATATTTTTTGTTTAAATGCAGACGAATTTGGTTGTCAGCTTTATTCTGTGGCTTTATTATTCTCTAAAAAGCACCCATTCCTTTGCATGGACATAAATAACTGCAAATTCTATCGTCTATCTATCATCTATCTCCTACACACACACACACACACACACACATTAAGTTGTATTTCCTTTACCTTATGATTAGCTTGTCTTTAATGGGGAGATATGGAGGGGAGAATCAATAAGTTAACATAAAAATTATTCTTTTATTATTATTAGGAAAGAACTACATCAAACATATCAAAAATCTAAAAGGACAACAAACCAATTAAAATTACACCATTCTTACAGGTAAAAATATAACAAAATGTGAGCAGAAGCCATCTTTGCATCATAAAACTAAAATTTTCTTCTGTTTTTCCACACCTTCTCAATTTTCATGATATATATATATATTACATTAACCAAAAGTTTTAATATTTTTAGAATTATTATATTAAGTGATAGTGCTTTTCCAGAAAAATTTGTTTCTACCTAGTGAGTCACACAATCCCCCTGTGTACGTCATCTTTCTGATAGCAGATGTCTCCTGAGCATGGTAGCCTACTTCTAAGCAAGTGTCATAATGGCATGCCACATTTCATAAGATATAAGGGTACAGCTCAGTGATAGAGAGCTTGCCTAGTATGTACAGGCTGTGAGAGGCTCTAGGTTCAATTCCCAACAGCACAAAAGAAAACAAATGTGCACTCATCATTTAACTGTTTCCATGGTGTGCTGACAATAGTCAGGGATGCTCCAATGGGCTGGTCTAGCTTCAGTTCTTGGGTAAGACCTAGGTCTGACACAGTTTGCTCCAATGGATGATTTATTTCTTCAGACAGCTCTCCAACACAGGCTGCCACATTTTCACATTTCTGTATTACCATATTCCCTCCACTTGGAATCTCCATTGCACACTCATGAGTTTCCTTCACTTTGGTATATGCAATGTTTACTGGATATTTTTTAAGCAATTGAGATTATAATATAATAATGCACGTGCATTAAATATGTTGGAAATTTTCTAATGTCATTCCAACTATTCACTATAGTTTTTTTGTGCCTGTGAAGTAATACATATATTGTAATTTATTCAAATAATTCTCTTTCTGGGAATTTAGCTTCCTATAAATCCAGGTTTTGCTAATGTAAACAATGCCATGATAAACATAACTCATACTTCATTATTTTCTTAGTATATAAATTGGAATTAATGGGTCAGAGAACATCAACACTTCAAAACCTTTTAGAGTTAAAAAAAACACAAGACTGAATGGGTCATGAGAGGCAAGTCTGTAATGCATCAAGCTGAGAAATGGAAAAACACATCCCACATGCTTACAAACAATGAGATTTATCTTTTCACCTTTGACAAAGAGTTTGCAAACATTAGTCCTGTCATATTATCTTAATTTACATTTCTTTGATTATTCCTGAGATGAAACTCTTTTCATGTTTATTGCGGATTGTCTACACTCTTAATTTTCTGTTCGTGGTCCTTGTCCATTTTTCTGCTGATTTCCTTTTTTCAATTCATGAAAGATTCATTCCTGGTAATGATATTAGGCCTTTGTCACTTCTATTAAAAATATTTCCTTCATGCTACTTGCCTTTCATTTTTTAATGAATTTTCGGGTGTGCAGACATTTGTTTTCTGTAGTCTATTGACTGATCTCTCATACTATGATTTTTTTCCTTTGTGGTTCTTAGAAATATGCCTGAATTCAGAAATGAGATTCCCCACTATCAGCATTTTTAATGTTTTTTTAATATAAAAATAAGAGTATGAATGGTGACCCAAGATGAGACACATGAGTTTCAGCAAGAGGCTCTTTCTGCCTCTTGCATCATAAGGACCCACGGAGCACTGACTTCCCAGGGTGCTCACTGCTCTGAAGATACAGACATAGGCTGTAAGAGCCAGCCAAGGTTTACTAGAACCCCAGTACTGGGAATTTTGAGTATGGGCATGGGTGTTTGTACAGCAAGTGTGGTTTTAAGTGTTAGTAACTAGTGAGTCCTTTGACAGAAGGGCCTCTATAAATGTTGATCCTGAAAAGTCAGTCAACCAGATGAGGTCTGTATGTCTTCCTCCAGTGAGCCCTGGCTGCTGGGGAAATATGGCTGTGGTCTCAGGTGGTAAACAGGCAACTCAATGATTTCGAATTAGATCTTTGCTTTGGGTCCCATTTGATGAAGTCTATTTTCCCTTTTCATTGTAAGGTGGTGGTTTTCAGTTTGGAGCACTGCACACTGTAAGTTCTATATACAGCAAGGAGGGGTGCTGCATAGGAACCCCCAAAGAGGCTACAGAACAGGAGCATAGTTCATTGCCAGTTTCTGGCTGTGTCACCTTGAGCCTCAGTTCCCTTGTCTGCAAAATGGTTATAATAGGAGTCGGCTTGCATAGATTTTATGGAGAGTACCATGCACCACACAGCATGAAGAGTAGGAAAACCACTTGATTCTCAGTGTCTTTAGGGTTCAAAAAACAAGGGTTGTGTGTTTCCCACTTCCCCAGAATGCTTACCATGTGCCCCACACTACAGAAGCTTAATTTTTCCTCATCAAAATCAATTTTCATTTTGATCTGAAAAAAGGGTTTGTTTTCTTCAAATTAATGCCATTGTTTTATATGAAAGATCAGGTCTAGAGAGGTGGCTCACTTAGTAAAAGCACTTGTTATGGAAGCCAGAGAAACTGTCCCAGATGTTTTCCCCAAGCTAGCCATAGTTGAGTGTAGCTAGACCTGTTACCCAACAGTGATGGGCAGAGATAGGAGCTCATTGTCCAGCCCACCACGCTGAAACAGAAAGCTCTGGGTTCAATAGACAGCCCCCATCTCACACATAAGGTGGAAATCACTAGAGGGAGACACCCAGTATTCTCCTCTGGTTTTCACATATGCATGCAGGTCTGCATGTACCTGCCACACATGCACACACTGAATGCCCCATTCACACCACACATGCATACACCAAGACTAAACAAATAACTGTGGCATAACAGCGTAACCATGTCTTATTGTACATCCAATGATTTGCCTTATTTTAAAAAGTAAAATTTTAAGAGACCCAACCGTCCTGGTAAATCAGGAAGGCCCCACACACAGTACCCTGTGCCTCAGACCTTCTTGAAGCTGGCCCTGCAGTTCACTGACTTGCATATCATCTGAGTATCGATTGCATGTTGGGTAATATCTGGTTGGTATTTCCCCATAGTTACTGTGTTATGGAAGATGTGCATAATTAATAGTTCTTTAAACCAATGCTTAATCATCTTTGCCACCTTATGTATGAAGGAGAAATGAAGTAAGAATAAACTGATGGGAAAGCAAAGCTGCAACTCTTTCCTGAGTACCTACTAAGCACTAGGCACTGCGCCAATCCCCTTGGCAGGAAGGAAAGGCTGTGGGATGGAGCAGAGCGAGACTAGAGTGCCAAAACCACCAACTCTGCTATTCCAGTTCGACTGCATTGGGAGAAAAGTATAAAACAGTGAACTTTCCAATGGCAATGTCAGATGTAAGGAATCACTAAACCCTCCTGTCTCTTCCTAAATGCTCTAAGTGAGTGGTTCTCAACCTTCCTAATGCTGAGACCCTTTAACACAGTGGTGACCCTCCCAAACCATAAAATCATTTTGGTGCTACTTCATAACTGTAATTTTGCTACTGTTATGGATCGTGATGTAAATATCTGATATGTAGGACATCTGGTTTGTGATCCTAGGGGGTTGTGCCCCACAGGCTGAGAACTTCTTGCCTTAAGCGCTGGTGTTAGAATCCTAAGGGATTTATGAATTTGACTTATGCAGCACATGGGAAAGGCAGTAAAATTTAAAAATCAAACACAGAAGACCCTTTGGGCTCCTGTCTAGGTGTACAGTGCTGGGATGGTGCAGGGTCCTCAGTGTACCAGAAATGGGTGCAGTGGGAGCAAGTGCTCGCCCTTCCAATCTCCCAACCCCAGGAATCTAAAACAGGTCCCACTGACATACAGATATGGACCCTAGGAGGAAGAAGGGCAGGGTTTGAGGACCCTCTGTAAATCTTTGAGAAGCAGGAGAAGAGCCCCACCCTTGCTTTCTCTTCAAGCACCATTAAAATAGCAAAGCGAGGTGAAATATTCAGTGTGCTTCAGGCCTTCTGGCACAGAATTACCCACAAGTCCTTGCACATTGTGCAGATGCTCCTGGTTTCTTCCTGTCCGTACATACGTACACATTACTAATTGGCAAGTGAGGGCTAGAACATCTGACCTGTCTTTATCTGAGATGAATGAGCAGTGCCTTAAAGAAATGGACCGTGAATGTGAATGAGGGGAAACATGGTATGTAAGGAGAAAAACAGATACTTCATAAAATAGTGGAGGTCTGTGCTGTGTTGTCTGCGTGTCCTTGGTAGTTGAGAAGCCTTTTTGTTCTCTAGAGTTTAGAATAATGTATTATGTATCGGTTTGCTCATGAAATTGTTATGTTGAGCATACTAAGTTTAAATGGGCCATCAACACAGATCATGCTTACACATTTAGTCATACGGATTTACTTTTAAAAAATCTCTAGTGTGATAGGCTAGAGATATAGCTCAGTTTTTAGAGTGTTTGTTTAGCATGCAGGAAGCTCTGGGTTCAATCCCTAGCACCATATACACTGGGTGTGGTTTCACACTCCTGTAATCACAACACTGAGAAGGTAGAAGCAAGAAGAGCTCCTCAGCTACAAAACAAGTCCAAGGCCAGCCCTAAGCTATGTGAGACCCTGTCCAAAACAACAATAAAATAAAACAGAAGGTTGAGGAGACAGGTCGGTGGGTTAGGTACCTGACACATGACTGACTATCAGGACTCGAGTTTGGGTCCCTAACTCCCATACAAAAGCCAGGCATGGCAGTGCCTGTCTGTAACCCCAGCTCGGAAGGGTAGGGGTTGGGAGTCAGAGACAGGAAGGTCCCTGGAACTAGCTGGCGAGTAATTCTAGCCGAATCAGTGAGCTCCGGGTTTCAGTTTTGTGAAAACAGCCTGTCTCAGAAAATGAAGGTCGGAAGCGATAGAGTAAGAAACCAGATGCAGGTCTCTGGACTCCATACTTACATACGTACGTATGTACGCACATGTGTGTGTTCCTCTACAGCATAGACATGGCCACAGGAACGACATGCAATAAAAATAAAATTGAGTGTGGCCACAGACACATGAGGGAAGCCTTCATCTTCTACTCCACACCTTTGGAGGCCCAGTGGGCACCTGGCAAAGCCCACCACAATCATGCATCAAGGCCCAGGGTTGTTTGGAGTTTGTGTCTTGGCAAAGGTTGAACAGACTGAGAAGTCCTTATTTCACAAATGCTGAATTGGGACAAAGCAGAATTTTTTAAAATGCTTTTCTGGAGACAATTTCTGCCTCATGGAACCTGGTCTAATCAGCCTCACACTGAAATATATATTTCTTCTGACACACAACTGAAAATTACGCTCCCACTCTCCTGCCCCACCCTCACTCTGAAAAATCTAGCAGTGCAGAAATGCTTCCATATGCTCCAAGTTTCTTTCCCCATTCTTGCTGAAATAAAAAAAAATGGAGCCGAGTAGCCAGCTTGCATATACGAGTAAACACTTAGCTGTGGCACATGTAGAGGGAGTAATAGCAGTCCTCAGAGTTGTCCATAAACAATGCTCCAAGCCTGCAAGCCTTTGCTCACTATGTGCTGAAGGTTTTCTACAGAGTGGCCTATTAACTGGAACATAATTATAGCTTACAACAGTTATGGAAATAGTTTAAGACTATAGAGCTCAAAGTTCCCAAATTGGGAAATATCAAAGCTGGGATTATGGGTGGTATTACCTGCCGATGTATCCCATAAGGATCCTATAATCTAGCTTCTACTCTGGCCTCTGTTTTTGGATATTCTTGAGTAGGTGGACAAATCTCTCTAGGTTTCAATAGTATCAATGAAATACAAAGATATTAATTAATGTGTCCGTATTGCAAAATGAACATACAATTGAGTAAGCAAAAGTCTTTTGTCCCCTAATGCTAAACTGAGGTTGGCAGTATTGGTGCAGCGATGGGAGGGCCTCAGGAACAATGGAAAGGTCTCAAGAGCAATGGAAAGGTCTCAGGAGCAATGGAAAGGCCTCAGGAACAGAGCTCCTTGAATGCTATCTGAAACCAACTTTTGGCACCACTGCTCAGATTTACTGGTTCTTAGCTTCAGATTTGTCATCTGTAGTATGGGGTCTCCAACAATGCTGATTTCTCTCACTGAGATTATGGATTATCAAAGAATCAAGCAAACCAAAAACCACTCCAAAAGAACCATGTCTACATTTGATCTCAAGATTTGGCGTAGTGGTTGGCACATTGTAAATACAACATAAATATTTGTGGAATGAAAAAGAAGGCAGCAAGAGAAGGCATCTCACATTTCCCATTGCCTCGGGCCTTGGGTAGAGCCGATGATAGGCCCTTTCCAAATGGAAGTGTCAGTTAGATGCAGAGCTAGACAATAATTACTTTTTTGGTTATATATCTACAGGAACATGTCACCAAGTTTGCCATTTCTTCTCCACTCAGATTTGAAAATAAAGTCAGAGGGGACAGGGAATGTGTGTCTCAGCAAGGCTTGTGATTTTCCCAGAGACACACAGATGCTAAGGCATACAGTCAAAAGCAAAACTCAGGTCAGGCTGACACAAAGTTTGCCATTTTGTGTTCTGCTGTGTAAACCCACTTACCAACCTGAAGTTCAGCCGCTATCCTAGGATATCCTGGATCTTGCCACCTTATGAGTGTGGTGCTCACTGGAGGCCCAAAAGACACTATGTGTGGCTGCCAGGGCTCCCATGCCTGTTCTTGATGGGTAGGAATTAGCAGTATTCACTTTCTGCATGATTATAGGTATCAGTGGTCCCACATGGCATGGAGAAATAATTCTAGGAGGAAATAATACACTTATATCAAACATCTGAAATATATTTAATATAATTTCCTAAAAAAATCTTGTTGGTGGGGCTCAAAGCTACCAAGCCCTGCCCCCTGTCTTTTCACTATCTATAAGAGCTAGAAAAACCTTCCAGACTGATGATATATTCAGTTGAATATGTGTAAAGACATCTTAAACCAGGCATGGGGATAGGTTTCCATAATGACAACTATTCAGGAAGCTGAGGCAGGGGAATTGCAAGTTTAGCTACAGCCTGGGCTACTTAGTAAGTTTAAGTCCAGCCTAGGCAATTTAGCAAGCAAGACTCCATCTCCAAATAAAAATGGAAAAAAAAGGCTTGGAATGGAGTGTTGCCTAGCACAAGCAAATCCTGAGCCAAATAATAGCAATAATAATGAAAATAATAATCTCCAATCTTCAAACTGTTCCTGGCTCTATCCTAAAGACCTTGGCAACCAGATAATCTTGTTTCTCCACCTTATCCCCAGCCTGAGATATCTCTGCTTACCTGACTAGCAAAGCCAAGACACTTTCCTCTCTGCACAGGCCTGACAGCCTGAGGGCTTCTGTATCAGTGGTTGGCATGGTTTTCTTCTGCAAAAGAAAAGAAGAAAGTTCACTTCTTGTCACACATGGCTTTGCACTTTAAAACACATTGCATGCAACAGTAACATCATTTCATCTAATTAATGGCTATCTTGGGTAAAGTGCAGAATTCAGCTTAGAATTCTGTGCGCAAAGTAATTGCTGCGGATCTATGTGCAGCATGTGACTGAAACATACAGTAATGGGAGTTTTGACAATACTGTGCTTTTAAAGCCTTTTAGGAGTACCATGAGCATGTCTGCAAGAGAGCAGTGTGAAATGGGAGTTTTTAAAATGCTAATATGAGTATAAAATGGAACCGAGCCTTAACCTTTGTCCTTATTAGCCCGTACCACCTTAATATATATCTGCCCCTCTGCTTGACCAAATTTCTTCATTCATTTCAAAGTTTACTCTTTAAGCACATGCTGGACACTAGGCATATGATAGTCAACAAGTCAGATACCCCGAAGTCTCCAGGACCACGGGAAAGATGACTGTTGAATAAATAACTATTCACAACACTGTGTTGCTTGAAAATGGGCAAGTGTAAGAGTGGGACTTGAAACATTCTCCTTGGCCTGACAAGATGCCTGAGTTAAAGGTGCCTGCCGCCAAGCCTGATAACCCAAGTTCAATCCTTGGGACACATGTAATAGAAGGAGAGAATAGACTCCTGAAAGTTGTTCCCTGACCTCCTTGTGGACTCTGAGGTGTGCACACAGAGCCCGTGAGCATGTGGACATACACTCACCCTGTAAATAATTTTTTTAAAGAAAGTGTTCTTTTCTGGGTCTTTTACTGATTCATGTTGGTATGGGTAAGTAGATACACCTTCTCCATGTGAGATATCCTTCTCTCTTGCCTGCAGAGAAAATACAATCCCCCAGCACAATAGATAGTTTTCTGTACTCAATTCCCAAAATACAGTTTAAGGCCTTTAAGATTTTGTTCTGTGCCTGGCCTCAGTTTCCCTATCTGTGGAGATCTATAATAGTATGTAACTCCTAGGATTGCTTGAGAGAGTTAAAAGGATTAATTCATATAAAACCCTTGTAAAATAGCACCCAAGTCCCTGTTGAACACTGGCTCTTGCTGTAACAGTACCAGTTAGTGACTGATGCTGTAATGGTGTGTCTAATGCATCTACCTTCTTCATTAGTTCATAAATTCGTGGATTTCAGGACCCTTCAAGGATTTGGCCCTTTAGTAGATATCTGTCTTAGTTGCTTTTTCCTGCTGCTGTGATAAAAAGAAACTTACTGGAGGAAGGGTATGGTATATTTTGGCTCTCAGTTCAAGATGTAGTCCATTATGTCAGAGAAGTCAAGACAGCTGGGGGTTGAAGTAGTTCGCCACACTCTGTTCACAGAAGACAGCAAAGAATGCATGCTCAGCCAGCTTTCTGCATTCCATCCAGCCCAGGATTTTCCTGCCCACAGTGAAAATTAGTCTATTCCCATCAATTTCCGTGATCAAGACAATCTACCACAGCTATGCCCATTGGTCCATTTCCCAGATGATTCTAGATTCTGTCAAGTACACATTGAACAGGAGTCATCATAGTACCCAAGTAGCATTCTTTAAAAGAACATAAGAGTGGTGAATCTCCACAAACATAAGGCACCCACTGTCTGCCAGAATCAGGAAAATTCAATTCAAAATATTCTAGAAACTCAACTTATGCTCCTCCTATGTAACTTACTTCCCTTTTTTTGGTAAATAACAAGAGGAAAGAAAATACATGTATCATTTGGACAAACATTCGAATTGCTCTTTCGCTCTTTTACGTAAATGTGTATTCTCCTTGGGTTCTGTGGACAACACAGAAAATAACTGGCATTTCTTTAGACACAGCCATCATATTCTTTGAACAGGAAAACAATATCATGTCTCTCTTACTTTAATTATGCCAAGCTGCATGCTTGAGAGTCACATAACACAATGCAATTTTATTTTGTCAAATGCTTTTCATTTGGAGCTACATCCCCAGCATTCAAGTTAAATAATAAATAACGCAGCACAAGCTGTTGGGGGTGGGGAAGAGGGGAATTAAATAAGAAAAACAAAGGAGGAAAGCTGTGGGCATAAAGAACCTCTCATCAGATTTCAGAGGACCTCCAACTCCCCATCCAGATTTGATTGTTTGGTGATGGTATAGACAGAGGAATGGGAATGGAGATGCGATTTAGCAAATGGCCTAAACAATGGCTCTGATTTCATGGTGGTGACATGGTTGCACCACATTTGTCATGCTGCCTTGGAGCTTTTGATACACCATGATGCAGGTTTTTCACTCAGAAGGACATGTCTCAACAGACAAAATGCTGCACCCCCCGCCCCACCCGTACTGTCTGGGGAGAATCAGAACGGCAGTGAGCGTTCTGCTGGGCACTGTGCCATCCACCATTTCTAAAAGGGAGAGAGGGAGAGGCCTGGACTTGTGATGTAGAGAAGAAACATTTGTTGATACTAGTCAGGTGCCAGGCATCAGTGTACGGACTTTATAAGCTCTCAGACTTGGTAAACTTTGGCCAGAGGCAAATCTGTCTTCTGCCTATCTTTACACAGCCTCAGAGCTGAAGAGCCTTTACATCTTCTTCTTTTTAAATTCATTTTAAAATTAAGGATAATAATATAAGAAGACTGTGTAACTATGGAAGGCACTTCAGTTGGTAGAATGATTACCTAGCGTGCTTGAAGCACTTAGCTCAGTCCCTAGAAAGGGATCAGAAGTTCAAGAATATCCTTGGATGCTTAAGGAGCACAAGACCAGCCTGGATCCCTTGAAACTCTATCTCAGAAGGAAGGGTGGAGAGGAAGAAAACCAAGAAATCACATGTGATCTGCAACTCATAACATACTTCCCTTCTTCACCAGAAAGCTACCGAGCCTCCTACCATATTAATGTAACCTATGTAATAATGTGAGTACTTATTATCCCCACTCAATAATTTGGACACTGGGCCTTAGAAAGGGTAAGTACTTACCCTTACCTGAAAGTTTGCAGCTTATCCTTGTGACTACCAGCCAAAGATCACAAGCACACATTCTTCTAAGACTTGAGTGAAATAGAGGGCTAATGTGGACCCAAGAGGGCTGGACCAATGCTGAGGGAACACATCCTTACAAAAGGTGGCTGCAATTTCCTCATGCATAGTGAGGCAGTAAACATAGGAGAGTAGAAGTCTCTTGACCACATTGATTGCATTCCCTTTAGATATATAAAAAATAATAAATGGAGGCTGGGGAGATGGCACAAGCATAAAGACCTGACTGTGGTCCTTGAGAACCGGAGGAATAAAGGCAGGCACCAAGAGCCTAAGCTAAGACTCATATGTAATAGCATATACAACTGAGTTCACCGACATCACCTCCTTCGCCTACCTGGAAGTTAACTCCAGTTGACTTGCTGTAAGGGTAGTCAATTCCAGGAGAGTTAGTCCAGTGGCCAAAGAAAGAAAAAGATGCCAGAGAGCAAATGTTATATTTATGGGTCATAGGCTGTAGGCAGTAGCTGACAGAGTTGCTCTCACTAGGGGACTTCTGATATCCAGGGTACATAAAGGGCTGCCTGAGATCCCAGTGATCTTGAGTGGCAGAGTCTTCTGCACATTTCTACATAGGTGACAAGGCACAGCACGGTTGAGGGCCTCAGGGAAACATTTCCACACCTGAGAGGTGTTCTTGGTTTTTTTTGTTTTTAAGATTGTGAGGGTATTTTTTAAGAATTATTACATGTAGTGCATGTGCATATGGGTGTGTGTGTGTGTGTGTGTTTGCCACTGCACACATGTGCAAATCAGAAGACAACTTGTGGGAGTTGGTTTTTTTCTCTCTGTCATGTGTGGTCTAGGAACCAAACTTAGGTCATCAGCCATGACAAGCCCTTTTATCCACTGAACCATCTTTCCAGCCCTACACCTGAGGACTTGTACATTCCATGAGACCTGCTTAGAATACCAGTGTTGTGTTCAGAGAAGATGCTAGAATTAGTAGGAACAGTAAATGACAGGTATACTCCTGGCTCCATACAAAGGCAATTGCAAGCAGTGAGAATCTTGTCCTCAGAGCAGTGGAAGGACAGTGGTAAAACCATGCCAAGGATTCCTGAACAAGAATGTGGTGAAGGCAGGGTGTCCATGGTCCTGGGTATGCACACAGGAAGAAACAGTGAGCACATTGTTGTTCTGATGGCCTCACTTGTGCCTTTGGGAAACATGGTTCCATGCAATGTAGCATCCATAGAGATCACTACTTGAAATGGGGTCCTTGTGGTAGCATCACAGACATTACCTGGGAACTAGTTGGATATACAGACTGTAGCCCCTTACCAGGCCTGCTGAGCCTGTACTATAACAAGATGTAACTATGCCTGCACTATAACAAGATCCTCAGTGATTTGTGACAGAATTAAAGTTTGAGAAACTCTGGTCTTGGTGTAGGAGCAATCACTCTGGGATGAACTAGACACTCTAATCTTGTGACCTGTCATGTCTCTGTTGTGTGATATTCACCTAAAGACTTAATATCTCTGTGCCTCAAAAAGCAATAAAGGTACACGTGTACAGAGATGTCATGGTGCTTAATTGAGTTGACATAATAAGCTTCTGCTAAATATCGACTATCATCATCACCACTATAATCTTTATAGTCTAGGATTTTTCATTAAAACATTTATAAAGGAGGATCCTCTCATTCCATGCAGGCCTGCTCATCTCAATAATAACCCTATAAGCTTTGCCACCAATACAGCCAGAAATGGCAATATTGCAAATATATGTGACTGGAATTTGTAGACATTCTTCAATAAAGTAGGAACTAGGATTACAGACTAGACATCACTCTTGTTTCTCAAAACTAGAAAACATACGTGGTTATCTGCACTGCAAGCTGAGGACACTGAGGACCACCAACTCACCCACAGCCTGGGAATAATATGTAGAGCCAAGGGACTTCTCAGGAAGGGGCTCAATATCCTAGGCGTGGTGTAGTTGAGTGAAGTGTCTCTTTTAATCTCCTGCTGCTCATGGGGATGAAAGACATCTTCAATTCTTGTTTCTTCTATAATAATGACTAACTTGAGAAAGAAATGTGAAAAAGATACATGACCACAATGAGAAAGAAAGAACCAAGAAGACAATAGCATTTTAGAAGTACAGCTGATGAACCAGAACTGACTGAGCAGACCTGAGATTGCAGATCCTAAGCTCTCTGTAAGGAAAGCCTGTGGGTATCTGACTGTCACTGCAGAGCTCCAGGGATCATTGGAAATGGGAAGCTTGAGGCGCTTCTATCAACAGTGGTCTGGGAGGAGTTGAAAATGAAAAGACTGATTGACAGTCTTCAGCTCAACCCATTATCCCACTCTCCTGGGTATCTGCTTCCTCAACACAGGGCACTAAATATCCCTGGGAATCCAGGAATCAGTCTAATAAAGAAAGACACAATGTGTTGTGAAAAGGAACAAAGGTAAATTAATTCTGTCTAGAATGACCAAACTAGTTCTCCACCTTCCCCCATGCTAGGTCTCCAGGAAACCTCAGAAGCCAGGTTTCTCCTCCCTCAGAACTGTCGAAAGAAACTGAGAGGCCTGTTATGCAATCATCAAGGAAATCACCTGGCCAGAATAGTCTATGGCAAAGCCCATCAGCAATAAGCTTTACTCTACACCTTGTATTATCCAATTGATTTTTTCTTGATTATGCATGTACACACCTAGACCATCCAAATATGAGCATAGTCATTAATGCAAACAGGCAAATCAAAAAACAAAATAACTTTAAAAAATTCTCAAAGTTTGTACTCATTTCCCTCTCTCCTCTCTCAATTTGTATTAAATTATTTTTCTTTCTTTCTTTCTTTTTTTTTTTTTTTGGTTTTATGAGACAGGGTTTCTCTGTATTGTTTTGGAGGCTGTCGGTCCAGCCTCGAACTCACAGAGATCTGTAAAGTATTTTTTCTTAATAACCCCAAATTTAGTGCAAAAAAGGGGGGACATGCTTTTTATCCCATACCCATGTATATGCAAGCAACTCTAATTATATTCAGTGGATTATTTAAAGAAAGAAAAAATGTGAAAATAAGAGGGGACATGTTGGGAAGGAGGGGGTTACAGAGTGAGTGGGAGTGGGTAAGAGAGAATTAGGGTTGGATATGGCAATCATCCACTATATATGTGTATGAAATTGTCAAAGAATACATAAACAAACTTCAAAGAACATAGAGACAACGATGAGAACAGCATCGATGGAACAGCTCATAAAATAAACTGTTAGCATCCTTAGAGATGCTGCATGCATGAAATAAGGAGACTATTTAAAGAGAAGCATCCAAACAACTAAAACAAGCTCCTGACAATTAAAAACATAACAGCAGAAGTGAAAGTGTCAACATAAGGGTTAGTAGGCAAAACTGACAACATCTCCCAAAAGTAGAACAGAAAGACAAGAATATGGCAAGTAAGAAGGAGGAGATTTAAGATGAGAGACAACCTATAAGTCCTAGTATTTGAATATGAATATTGGAAACAAAAAAGAAAATTATCAGTGAAATAAACAAAGCAAATCTTAGATTTTCTAGAGTGAAAAAAACCAGCAACAGCCTAGCACAGTAGATGAAATAAGGCCCACAGCAAGCATCCTGCATCCTCTGAAATGGAGATCTAGGAAATGGTGGTAGGAGAGATGGCTCTAAGCCTAGCCACTTGAGTTCAATCCCCGGGACCCACATGGTAGATGGAGAGAGCCAACTCCAGCAGGTTGTGCCCTTGCCTCCACCCATTCACTGTGCAACTGTGCATGGGCACACACACACACACACACACACACACACAGATAGGGAGGGAGACAAAGAGAACAATAAATACATGTAATTTTTTTAATATGGAGAACTGAAGTGCTCTTAAAAACTTTCAGAGAAGGGGAAAAGATAAGAGTTTCACATTGTCACAATACAGAATAGGACAAAGAAACAAATAGCATGGGACTCCTTAATAGCTCATAGAAGAAAGAAGATGTGAGGTCATTAACATCATGAGAATGGTAGAGAAATTATGTCTGTCTAGAATTCTAGGTCCAGTCAAATCAGGCTCTCCAGATCCTTCTTTCCATGAACTCGTTCACGAAGAGTAAAGAGACGAGGAGGATATGTAGTTCTCAGAGCCGAACACAGAACAGCAGAATTCCAAAGAATGGTGTTAAAGGAGATCCCAGAAGAGGGCCCAGAACGCCAGCAGCCCACTCTTGGACAGTGGGGACATTGAGAAATGAAATTATATTACAAAATAAAGAAAAGAAAAACAAAGAAAGAAAGTTGATAGGTTATTAAATGGATGAGATATAACAGCGGGTTTATAGTTTAGGGGATCAAGTAGTATCAAAGCCCAAATGTTGAGCAACTGTGGGCAAATAAAAAAAAAAAGAAGACATAACTGGAGAGAAAACAAAACTTAATACAATAGAGCAGTATGTGCACTGTAGGCTATGATATGCCTTAACTGAGAATAATTTTAACAGAACCGCTGTAATAAAAACACTAACGTTCAGCTGAATGAGTATAAGTGCATGGAGAAGATAAGGAAAAGTGTACACCCCCAACTTTACTCTCGAAAGTACCAAAGTATTTCACATACATTCTTTGATGGTGTGAAGTGTATTGGTACTTTCAAAAAGTGAAAACAATCAAGAAATCACAAAGGAGGCAGGTTATTTAGAAGTGTGGAAATGAAAATTGTAAGACACAACTGAAATAAAAGTTGCTGCCTTTAGGGAGACAGACTATCGAGTAGGGGGAGATGGCAACTTGTAGGGCAAGGGGCTTCTATTTTACACCAAATCCATGCAGAGTATTTGACTTTTTAAAACTATGCTAATGAATTTCTTTAATTAAAAAAATAAGAAATAAAGTATAAATGTTCCTTTTGGCCTGTTTTTGGTCTTCACTGGTCTTTCCTGGTTTATATCACAACACTGCTGTGAGGTAGCATCTTTCCCATCTAAGGAAGAGCCTTGTGGTTTCATAGCTGTGTCCCTCCATGTGCAGGTCCCCCTGAAGAGGACATCAAATTACTGGTTTGGGAGCTGTTCAAGACAAAGTACTGGAGATCCAGGACAGAGGAGGGCAGCTCAAGAGACAGGGCAGACATTTCCACCCTTAGTCCGTGCAGCTGGTTGTTGGAGTAACAGACCTCCTAAGTTTCTCATGCCACATACACATAGCACTGAATTTGAACACTGCATATCTTATTAAATTTCTCTTCAAATAAGGCATATTTGGGATCCTAATGGTCATTCACACAAATAAGTTTAGTTGCCTACTTTAAAAAATACTGGTATTTATGTGAGTCCTCAGGTCCCTTGCTGAAGGAAGTTCTACCCTGCAGGGAGGATCACCATCAAACCCTTATGACTGCTGTTTAACCTTACAATGACCACTGAGAGCTAGTTTTATGTATGGGAGGGGTACTAGCCAACAAGTGGGCAGCCCCGATTTTTACCTTGAGTCCATGATATATGATAGATTTAAACCTCATATTCCTTGTTTACCTTGAACTCATGGAGATAAAACTGTCTCTGTCTTCAAGTGCTAGCATTAAAGACATGTACCATCACACCTAGACAGGCTTTCTGACAAAACAGTACTCCTATCCTGCCTGTCTCAGAAATATGTTGAAATGATCATGAAAGATAATAAGTACATTGTAAATAGTACAGCACTTCACAGATGTAATAGATTATCATTATTCTGCCCACATACAAAAGATGGGTAGTTTATAATATTGTAATTTATACCACCTGGTTTATTTTGGGGGTTTCTTATTAATGCTTTTTCTAAAGAAAAAAAATTGGCTGATTCTGAATATTTGGTAAATAATACAAAGCAAAGAAAAAGAAACTAAAATTTATGCTTAATTTCATCATCAAGAAATATTACTGTTGCTGGGTGATATGGTTCATGCCTTTAATGCCAGCCCTTGGAATATAGAGGCAGGAAGATCTCTTTAAGTTTGAGGCCAGCCTGGTCAACAAAGCAAGTTCCAGGACAGCCAGGAATGTTACACCGAGAAACTCTGTCTTGAAAAAAAAATCCAAAACAAACACGAATTATTACTGCTATCTTACTGTTAACTGTTTTTATAGATCAATAACATAAACATTATGTTATATGTGTATATCTGCCATATATCGATAATTATTTTCTATCACTGTAAATGTTGTTGCTGTTTTAGAAAATTATTAAATATTTTCTATGGTATTGTCTGTTAAGGAATGAAGAAACAGGGAATAGATGAAGCTAAGTAAAAAGTGAACATGTTTAATTTTTAAAGATTTATTGTTAATTGTGTTTGTGCAGGAGAGCAGAGTGGCATGTCTGTGAGAGCCAGAGGCATCTGGTCCCTTAGAGCTGCAACGACAGAGAGTCATGAGCAGCCCAAGATGGGTGCTGGGAAGGGAACTGAGTTGCTCTGAAAGAGTAGCATGCACTTTTGGTTAAAAGTGCCATCTCCCTAGCCCTGTAGATGAAAGAAGTTTTGATATAAACTCGTAATGGATTTCCTTTTTAAAAATTACTTATTCCCTGGTCATTCCAAATGGATAAAGGGGGCTATACTAGTACAGCAGTAACGAATAATTAATAATGATAAGACTGTGAATTTTAAACTAATTTGCTATTTAAAATTAAGCAATAAATAAATAAATCCCTAGAAATGAAACAGGTGTCCTAGGTAATTTCAATTCTATTTTTTGATATAAGCTCAACCTGGAACGTTTCCTTTCATTGGTATTTGGTTGACTGTTCTTTGTTTATTTTGGGTTTGTTTTGTTGTTCTGAGACAGGGTCTTGATCCATCTAACTGAGGGTGTCCTCAAACTATATAGTCCAGGCTATCTTACATTCAAAATTCTCCTGCCTCAGTCTCAAGAGTATTGGGACTGCAAGTAGGTGCCACACTGTTTAGTTCTGGAACATCATTTGTTGCAGAAAGAAAAGAGACTTCAAAAAGGCTCGGGAATACATATGAAAATGTTTCCACTGTCCGAAGACAGGATAATTTGAAAATAACAATACACCAGATATATTTAAATGTATCAATTCGCTAATATTCTTTACTTACTTATTTTCACTATTTTTAATTTTGTATGTGGAATCTAGGGTATGTGCACTTGAGTGCAAGTGCACAAAAAGCCAACTTGGAATCCCCTAGACTGGAATTACAGACAGTTGAAAGTTGCTTGGTGTGGAAGCTACAAGCCAAATTTAGAGCTTTATACACTCCTAACCCTAAGCCACCTCTCTGACCCCCTCATCTATGATTCTTAAGCGCCCACTTCTCTCTCTCTCTCTCTCTCTCTCTCTCTCTCTCTCTCTCTCTCTCTCTCTCTCTCTCTCTCTCTCTCTCTGGCTCGCTCGCTCATACATGTGCCTTGTTTACTTCTGGGAGATGCTAAAGAGTCGACTTGTGTTTTGGAAATCCAGCAGGTAAAAGGAAAAATATCAAAAATGGATTCTCCCTTTTTAAGATAACCAAGGAGCTCGTGAAAGGTCATTTCTCTTTATAGAAGTATTCTGCTAGAAAGTGAAGAAGGCATGATGGACGATCACCTCTTTACAACCTCTGGAGAAATGATGAATCTGGTCAATGAGCACCAAAGGCTGCTGACATCACAAAGACAGATGGAAGCACACTCTACCATCTATAAAGCAGTCCTGCCGAAAAACTAACTCTGAAGGGGACGAGGCTTTTAGAATGAACTGCAAGATTGCAGAAGAAAGCAAAATGAGTTTAAACACTCCCCAGAAGAGTACCATGAGTAACTAGATTGTAGGATACTCTAGTGTACATCAGTAACAACTAATCTACAAGAGTAGAGAACTAGATGGCAGGAAGCCTGTAGATCAAAAGGAACTTAGGAGAGCTGCCAATCAGTTGCAGCATGTGGAGTTTACTTGGATGATGACACAAGCAAACAGCCTGGGAAAAGAGACAATTTTAACAACAACTGAATACTTTGATAATATTGATAAATAACTATTGTTTTTAATAGAAAACCTAATATTTTAAAAATCACTCGCATCTTATAGTGATGGCTACTGGAATATTTGTGGGTAAATGAAATAATTTCTAGATTCTTCATTCAAATAACACGGAAAGGAATAAGTGTCAGTCAACCATTACTGGATATGAGCTACCAATTACTGCAGCTAGGTGATGGGAGGAGTTTACCAAGTCTTCCTTTGCTTGGAATTCTCTATAGTGCATTAAAGAAAAGTCACAAGAATACTTACTGCAGATCCTTCACAAATACATTAAATATTGTAAGTATTTTAATATCATAATCTCTAGTGGCTCTGTAATGTATGCCTGTGCGCCACAAGGCACTTGATCATAAATTAATGGGTTAATATTTAAGGTGCTTCCAATTGTCCTGTACTGATCACAACACTCATGAAACGTTTTCTACAGTTCTCTGAGTCCTCTGATTATTTTCTTTTTTAATGTACTTTGTATGTGCATTGTCTGTCTGTGTGAGAGTGTCAGATCTTGGAGTTGCAGACAGTTGTTAGTTGCCGTGTGGGTGCTGGGAATTGAACCAAGGTCTCCTGGAAGAGCAGTCAGTGCTCTTAACTGCTGAGCCATCTCTCCAGCCCTGATTATTTTCTTTAACAGCATTAAATGCACACTGACAAACATAGAATGTAGGTGGAAAGGTCTCACAGCTGAGACCTTTGAGTACATATGGCTAAATAATCTAGGAATGCTGTGCCCATATCCTTATATAAAGAATAAATAGGAAAAGTGACAGTCTTCTTGGTACTTTTTATCTTGTTTTCTCATCTGAAGAGCAAACCAAAAATAAAACAAAACACAATGTACCTCACATTTCATAGTCATTAGTGAGTTACATCTACAATATATATGCATAATATGTGTGTATATATATATAGTACAAAAAAGCAGCATTTTATTAAAATTAGCTTTTTTGTCCTTTGCCCTCTTTCTACTGAGTTATCTTTTCCTTTTTCCCTTTTCTTTGTATTATTTGTTTAATTAAATTATGTATTTGTTGCTAGGCAGTGGTGGTATGTACACACCTTTAGTTCCAGCACTCAGGAGGCAGAAGCAGGTAGATCTCTGAATTCAAGGCCAGTTTGAGTTTCAGGACAGCCAGTGCTACACAGAGAAACCCTGTCTTAATAAATAAATGAGTAAATAGATAAATAAGTAAATAAGTGCATTCCTCTATGTATGTGTGTGGGCATGGGAACACACATGGAGGTACCCGAGGAGGCCAGAAGAAGTTGCCAGCTCCCCTGGAGCTGGAATTACAGACAATTGTAAGACACTCTGTATGGGTTCTTGGAAGTGAACCCTAGCTCTCAATAGAGCAGTTCCTGCTTTTAACTACTGAGTCCTCTAGCCAGTCCCAAGATGTCTTTTTCTTATATGTCTGTATAACCTCACTATGTATTAAAGGTACTAATTCACATTTTCACATATGCCTCAAATACTTCACCAACATTTTTTGTTCTTCTGACTTTTGAGTTAGACTTTCTTCAGTATTTTAATTTTACATAGTTCTTTATGATTTCTTACATTTAATATGACATTTGAGAAAGTCTTCTATATTCACCCCCATTATATAAATTGTTGCCTATGATTTCTCTAGGATTTTTACATTTTTAGTTTCATGTAAAGGCGGATATTTTAGTGTCGGTGAAGGCACTTGCTGACAAGTTGAGGTTCTGAGTTCAATTCCCAGACCTGATAAAGTCGAAGGACAGAGCCATAGAATCCCACAAGTTGTCCTCTGACCTCCACAGGGGTAGGATAGTACATGTGTGCACATACACATAAATAAATAGGAAGTAAATGTTTAACATGTAAAGGAAGCAATTCCCTTCTGGGACTTCAGCAAATGATTGGTGTGTTTGAATATCCTGAAGTGACCTAAGGTCTTACCTTTTCTAGGTTGTTTTGCTAACAATCAACAGACATGAGAGTCATAACATAATTTACCTATTTAACATTGTGGGACAACTGCTGTGTGCTTTACCTTATGTTATTTACCTGAGTTTTATTTAAGTCAATATTATCACAATTGCTGTGATTGCTATGGTCAATTTCACAAAGTATCACATATGGGATATATAATATATATATATGTATACATATATATATATATAATTTCCAGATACACTGTAAGCAAGAGAAGTATTTGGAATAGAATAGTGTTAGGTCCTGTTGCTGCATACCCAGGCTGTTAAGGCCTGAAAATATTGGATGATAATGTGACTTGGAAGCAGCAACAGGATCTATGAGGACCTAGTATGTGAATACTTGTGTGCCTGACATGTGTAGTGTAGTGACTCACACCATAAAGGCTCTGAAACTTGAGTGAAAGTCATTCTTGAAGCTTTCGTGTTTGCTCTTTATTTCCTTCTTGGTTATCTCTGCCACATATCCTGGGCCAATACACAGTTCTCATAAAGGCCATAGAATTCTACAAGTAGGGGATGGAGCTGGTTTGGCTTTGCAGCACACTAGCACCTGCTTCTGACCTACCTCAGTGTAAAGGACACATCTGTGCAAATGACAAGGAAGCCTGTTAGGCCAGTAGCAAGATGAGATAGGAGAGCAAGTGGGAGGACTGAGGCTTTGGCTGGGGGGCACCCTTTTTGGAGAGTATGTAAGAGGATCAAGCAGGCTGGAGAAATGGAAGAGCATTAAAATGCCTTTTGAGGAGATCTCTGGGAAGTGCTCCCACTAAGGAAACATCGCACAGGCAAGGTTAGGGGATGGAGCTCTGCTGAGTGGTGGTGGTTGGGGGGTGAGGGGGCACCTACTCAGAGAGAATGCTTCTGCCACAAAATTTTGCCAGCTAGTCACCTTTGACCACGGCAGATGCTGTTATTTTCTGACCAGTGTTCTCCTTGCTATCTGGGAGCAAATGTCAGTGGAAGGGCACAATCTGACATCAGAGTCATCACATGCTCATCTGAATCTCAACCATGCTGCCCGAACTGCACACCCTCAAGGCCAGATAGTATAGTGTTGGCATGGAAATGGAGTGAGTTAGTGGAAAATCTCCAGCTTTCACCGAGGTACAGGCATGGAGGCTCACAGGTGCTCTGCTGCTCTGGAACCACAGGAGCTCATATTCCTGTATTCACTTCACAACTATTTATTTAACACCTGCTTAGTGCCAGACATTGTGCTGGGTGCTAGGAAATACAACAGCAACTAAAATACCGTTTGGCCATTCTACTCGTGGAACTTAATCTTCCATCTTGAAAATAAAACACGTGCATAAACAAAGCAATTGCAACTCCCATTTGTAAGATATGATGAAGGAAATCAACAGGGCATTATCATGGAAAGTAATGTGTTAACCTACTCTCAACAAACTTAAATAAACCATAAATTGTACTGCAAGCTCACTCACTTCACTACTAATATCAATAATTCCATCCACCTAACCAATACAGTGTCATGTTCAGGTATAGCCTATACAAGATGGACGCTAGCTTTGGCATTTGTTAGAATGTAGCACGAATAATAAAAACCTAGAGACAGATATTGGGGTTCAAGCTAAAGGTCAGAAAAGCAAAGCAGCCAACCACTAGAGAGTTCTTACCTCTACCAAGGCTGGAGTGATCCTGTCCTCAGCGTGATTGTAGAAAGAATGCCCTGCAATCCTGTCTCCATCCGCTTTATAATCCTCTCTAGAGCTTCCATTAAAGGTGTGTACCACCACCACCTGGTCTCTATGGCTAACTAATGTGGCTACTGAAATTAAAGGTGTGTGCACCACTACTTTCTGGCCTGTATGGCTGACTAGTGTGACTAACTTTGCACTCTGATCTTCAGGCAAACTTTATTTGTTAGAACATAAACAAAATATCACCACATTATAACAGTGTCAGAAAAGTGACTTTCAGCAATTTGCTTAAATTCTCTGTTTTATTTTTAAATTATATTTACTTATTGCCTATATGTACATGCACACACATGTGTATGACATGTCAGGACCTGACTGTAGATATCAAAGATGTCATAGTTAAATCTGAGTGTAGATATCAAAGATGTCATAGTTAAATCTGAGTATGGATATCGAAGATGTCATAGTTACAGTTACTATTGCTGTAATGAAACCCCATGGTCAACAGCAGCTTAGGGAAAAGGGGTTTATTTGGCTTATACTTCCATATCACTGTGTATCCCTGAAGAAGTCAGTGCAGAACCTCAGGGCAGGAACCTTGAGGCAGGAGTTGATTTGGAGGCCACAGAGGAGTGCTGCTTACTGGCTTGCTCCCCATGGTTCATTCAGCCTGTTTTCTCATAGAATCCAGAGCCACCAGCCCAAGGGGGCACCACCTACAATGGGTTGGGTTCTTCCTCACTGACCACTAATTAAGAAAATTGCTCTACAGGCTTGCCTACAGCCAGATATTATGAAGGCATTTTCTCAGTTGAGGTTCCCTCCTCTCAGATGACTATATCTGTGTTAAAGTGACATGATACTAGCCAGCACAAAAGATAATTTATGAGAATCAGTTTCTCCTTCTATGTGGGACCCAGGGATAAAACTCAGATCAAGCCCCTTTACCTGCTGAGAGCCATCTCACTGGCCCTTGTTAACTTCCCTGTCTGTTTTCTCACCTTTGATATGGAAATGGAGATCCTGTCAATCACTTGACATGGTGCTACAATTGAATGGGGGTCTCAGAACAGTGTTCGGGCCACCTAGGCTCTTTGTATTAACATCCATTTCTTAATTCAGTGAAAGGAAGTTTTGCTAAGGATATGTAAATGCCAGATATGTTGCCAAACATTTAGGAATAAGGAGTAGGGTGGAGGACAGGACCCAGCCATTCCTCTAAAAGAGAGTGTTTATGATGTTTCTGAACAGAAGTGACCCCCTTACTTGCTAGCAGACAATGTAAGCCATTGTTTATCCCCGAAAACCAGCTTCACTTTCCCAGCAGGCAGAAAGACAGTTCACAGGTTAGACAAACGCTGGGCAGACAGCACAGTAGCTCCCTGAGTCAGCCTGCTAGGGAAGAGTCACCTCTTCACCTCCTGCCTTTTACAAATGTGGTTGGGCTTGGAAAGGTGGCGAGGTGCCTGGGTATTCTGACATTAACCTTCCATTCCCATGTTGCTGAGCCAGCAGCACACTGACTTCAGTGACTTGCCCCTTGTCCTCTGTATCTAGTGGATCCTACAGATGGCACATCCAGGAAGCTCCGGGCCACACCCAAAAACTTCCAGGAACTTCTCCTGCCACTGCACCCCACCCCCACCCCTCCCACCTGCCTTTCAGTGCCCTTCAGCACTACTGACTCTTTGACCATTTCTGGGTGGTTTTCTCTTCTCCATCACAGGCTCGCCCTTGGGGTGGGCTAGAGACTGAGTAAATCAGCAGATGGGAGGGTGAAAGGGCTCTGTTTAGGTGCCGTGTTATTGTTACCCAGGTTAGAGAATCCCAGTCCTGGTCCTTCTGTTAAAAAGAGGTAGAAAGGCAGCGATGAGCTCTTCTACAAGCTTTCTGCTTAGAGCATGCTTTCCAAAGCCTGGGGACATGGTCTGGCCCTTTCCTTACCCTCTAATTGTGAAAGTCTGCTGGGACTTACCAGTGGGTGTCTAAATCCTATGTAACCAGCTTGGTATTTGATGAAGTATCAGACAGCAGGCGGCAAGCATTGGCTGTCGCCCTCTGTGACCCCTTGCCTGGAATACTCACATCCAGAAACCCTTCTGTAGTAACTGCTGGTCTCTGAACAGATTTTTTTTCAAATAAATATGTTTCCTAATTAAAACTTGCCCTTTAAAGACTCACATTTTCTTGGCCCCACTCTATGTTTTCTTTTCCTTGTAACATATTACAGAATCAATAAGGGCAATGCAAATATCTTTAATATATACAGCTCCAACCAGCTCTAATAATGCATCTTCCTCTACAAAGTCACCCCTCCCCTCTCCAGGCCAGCTGATAAGCTCCCCCTGGTTTGTTAAATGCCTTGGTATTTCACTCTGGATGAGAAAGCTTGGAATGCACTTAGCTCTTTAGTGGAGTCAGGAGGGAACCTTGGAAAGGGATAGAGTGGATGGAGAGGGTGTCCAGCCATGACTATGCTTTCAATGACAGTTCTTTATTTTGTATTATGAAAATAAGGAACATTTATTATGCAAATTCGAGAACATATAAAAATACAAAAAAGAAAATACCTGTTACTCACAATCCCACCAACCTGAGGCAATCATACCTAATATTTTTATTTCCTTTTGTTCCCCAGATATTTTTGCTGGAAGATTTCAAAGTGTAATTATCAATTTTGAATTCCATTTTAAATTTTTTACATAATAACAATGATGTTTTAATGGTATGAAAAACTAGACAAAATATACTTTAAGAATATATTATAACAAAGGCTGTTCCCTTTTAACTTTTTATACTTGACCTTTTAGGTTGTTTTGATCTCTGTCTCCATCATTATAAATGATGTAGGTCTCTTGTAAGCAGTGTCCCAGCCTTTGGTGTAATACATTAGGTAGCATCCCCCTTCCCTTTTTAATGTCATGTGTTTTCTGTGGCCCAACACAGTCACACAGGAACATGTGAAGTTAGCAACAGAGTTGGATTACCACATAACTACAACAACAGACTTTATTTCCTCTCTAAGACCTCTACTTATACACTGGCTCCACTCTGAAATGAGAGTAATCCCATCCTCCACCAGGATAACAAAACTAGAAAATTGATTGTGACTTTGAATTTCTAGCCCAATGCCATCTAGTCAGTCACCCACTAGCTGTGCTTCCCAAAGCTTTCAGATCTCTCCTCATCTTCTTCATGACAGCTACCTTAGTTTACTTAAAAGACTTGCTTAGTCCTATCTTTTGCCTTCTCAAGATAACCCAATTTCTCTATTTTCCCCTCCTACTGCCAAATGGTCTTGTCTCAAACATATTCAACAGCACTTCCTTCCTGAGCTAAGAGCCTTCAGTAATGTTTTCCCATCCCCAGAAGTGAACTTCGAGATCCTTGGATCTTTGATTTCCTTCAGACCCTCCATCACCCAAGCATGCCTACTGCTCTAAACTTGATCTAGTTGTGACCTACACATTCAATTATGCTTCCATAAGTGCCTCAAGCCTTTGCTCAAGTCCTGTACTGTTTGTTCCCTGTTTGAGAAAACAGCCCCTGTCCCTTCACGTTCTAGCCTACCTTGGGAAGCTAACCCTGCAGGAAGCCTTCCTTTGCCTCCTAAACTAGGATAGACATATTGATCTCAGGCAGATATACCTACACTTGTGTCTCTTTTTAAAAGCAAGGATTGGTTTTACTACATTTTCCTTGAACCTCTATATATTTCACCTGCTTATTCATTTAAATGGAAGATAGTCTTCTATATAACCACCCAAACTAGAAATTAACATGGACATATTATTGTAGAATATTAAATTTATTTAACAATTCCCCCACTAATGTTCTATCCAGGATCACAAGTCACATTTGTTGTAATAACAACTACGCTCTTCCTTTATGTGAAACTACTCTGGAGTCATCTTTCATCATTTTGCTGTTCTTGTATAGCATTCGGCACTTGTGTGGAGCCCTCAGTTCGGAGTTGTCTGACATGCCTCAGTGATCAGATTCTGGTTATTTATTTCTTGAAGACATAGCAGAGAAATGGCATTATGTCCTTTGTCATGCACGGTGTCTGGAGCACATGATGCCTGTCACTATCCCTATGATGTTGACTTTAAGGTTTTGATGAAGGTGGAGTCGGACACAGTTTTCAGGTCTAAAGCTGTTATTCTCTCCTTTGAAATGATCTGACTCTTGTGAGGAGATACTCTGAGACTATGTGAATACCTTGTTTCCCATTAAACACCCACTGCCTTCAGCATCAGGGTCTGTTTCTGTACAGCTTGAAGAGGGCACATAGGCTGAAGGTAATTTCCAAAGTTTTCACTTTCAAACATCCCTTATTATCTCCATGATGGACCTCATGTTTTAATAAAGTCTGTAAGTGCCGCTGAAGAAATGGCCCTTGCTTAGAGCATGTGTGTCTTTTTTCTCATTATGTAGTTATGAGACATGTCTAGGACACTGAAGTTCAGAAAGCAGGGATGGCTGGCTTCATACCTAAGCAGCCAGAGCCCATTACATACCTACCACAGATTAGATGGTCAACAGGTACATGCTGAAGGATGTAATGCAATTGGCATTCATGATGGTAGTCAGCATTTGGTGTCAACAGTGGGGACATGGAATTGATAAATGCTTCCCAAAGGCTTGACATTTTAGTTAGTCTCAAAGGCTTTGTCACTGGTCAGTGTTCACTCATCATCTGGATTTGAAAAATCGATTGGACTGACTATACAGCAACCTGCCCACACCATCCCTAGTCTTGCCTTTCTTATGATAAAGTGGGAATATACTAAGGGGCATCCAGTGCCCCAAGTTTATAAACCAGGATAGATTTGTAATCAGCACAGGGTCTCTAGAACATATAGTAGCAGGTTTGTTTGTTTGATTGACTGTAAGAACCTAACCTTCCTTCCACATCAGTGTGAATTCAGCACCAGCACCTATCCTTCTCAAAGCACTCTAGAGGGGTAGCAGAAGATGGAAGAGCTGAAGGATGCTGAGTACTTTCTGTGCACTCCAGTGTTTTCTGTCCATCCGTTGTTCTTTCTAGTAAGGTGGCTATAACCTGTTTTACAGGTGAGAAAACTGAAGCTGGACCAGGGGAAATACTCTGAAGTCAAGTCCTACAATAGCCAGCATGAAGCAGGCTTCGGGTGGGGATTCCTTTATTCTCTCTCCGGAAAGGCTCTGTGCCTTCAAGCTGTCTCTATTACAGACAAATGTCCTTGCCTTGGTAATATGCTGGCAATTACGATCCAGATTCATGAGGGATGGAAATTTCTTGGACTATATTCACTCCTGCCCACCCCCATGATTGCTATCACGACTCAGTAGCTGTTACCGTGGTTTGGGGGAAGTTGCCCGAGGAAGGAAGGTCTTTCTTTAAGGCATCTTGCATGCCCAATGAAGGAATGGTTAATTACCTCTGACCAAGCAGCAGAGCAGCAGCCGGAGCTGGGAAAAGCTCGCAAAAGCAACCCGGGAAAAGTGTTGAAGGTGTGGAAAAGCATTTCAGGGAGTTAGGCAAGGAGGGAGGCCAAGACCAGCAGAGAGGTGTGAGGAGAGACAGAGGAGTCAGGCAACACAATATACTAATAAACAACTCTGAAGGGAAGGGGTGAGAACAAAAGACAAGAGAGAAGGAAGAAGAGAAAAGTAGGGACAGGGAAGGAGAAAGTTTTCGAAAGGCTGTGAGGAAGCCAGCAGGGAGGGTCAAAGAGAAATCCGAGAGAAATACTCAACTAAGAGCTTGGAGAATTCCAGAGAGAAAATGAGATGAGGAGATGGAGAAAGCAGCCCAGAGAAAGGGAGGAAGGAGATAAGGGAAGACATGCACACAACAGAGGCATTTGAGCAGAGAAGGGCGAGTGGCCACAGGAGGAGGGGCTCATCACCTGTGTGGCGCCCCCAGGCGCCATGGTGCAGCCCTGCTTCAAGCTCCGCTTGCGGGGGGGTTCCTAGGATTGGCTCCCGCCTCCCATTCATGTAACCTGCGTGTGTGTGTGTGTGTGTGTGTGTGCGTGTGTGTCCGCGCGCGCGTGTGCGTGTGCGAGTGTGTCTCACTCGCTAGCTCGCCCTGTGTGTAAGAGAGCGAGGGTGGGGGACCGAGGCAGGCAGGCGAGCAGGCAGGGAGGGGAAGAAGAGGAGGGAAGCTATTAAACACACACACTCACACACACCCGCGCGCTCACCCCCGCCCCAACCCCCAGAATCCTCGGGATTGCAGCTGTTTCATGTGGGGCAGCAGTGCTGGCAGGGAAGCCGGCCGGGAGCGGCCGGGAGCTGGAGCCCGGCGTGTGAGTGGGGCTGGAGGCTCGCTGGGGCTCCGCTCCCTGCGGGAGCTATTGTTGGTCTCGTCGGAGCTGAGCGCAGAACCCGGACCTGATCCTTCTTGGGTGCTTCTATCCGGCTGGTGAAACGGTGGAGCCCGCAGCACAGTGCCTCGCCTCCCCGCTGTCCTCATCCCCGCTTCTCCGGCGGTGGCAGCCTGCAGCCACGGTAAGGCGGCGTGATCAGCTCTACCGAAAAAAGCACCTTGGGGATCACGGCGGCGGCTCGCTAGCTCCGTCGCCCCTCTCTGAGCTCGCAGGTCCGGGCAGCTCATGCAGCTTGCTGAGGGCTCCGGGAGGTGCTAGCCTGCACCCTTGCTCTGCACCGGGGAGGGAGGGAGGCAGAGAAGGAGAGCCGGGCGTCTAGGTTGCCGGCAAGGCAAGGAGATTGGAGCCCAGAGCCTCCGTCACCGCAACCCCGGGAGTCCGCCGCGGACTGAAACCTGGGAGCCACTGTTGGGGTAGAGTGGAGAGGTGGAAGCCAGCCCTAAACTCTGGACCGCGGGTAGGATCGGTCCAGGTTGGTTTGCTGCACCCGGCTCCCTTTCCCCGCCACGGCCCAGTCGCCCGCAGCCCCTCTGCAGACTCGTCCGCCCCAGATTCCCGGAGGGCGCTGGAGGAGCCCACGAGGCGGCGCCGGGCTCCCGTGCTGCAGCCTGCCCTGCGGGTTATAGCCAGCTGCAGCGGCCCCCGTGCGCGTTGCGGTTGGTGCCGGGAACCCGGGGACGCGACCCCCAAGCCGCACGCCCTCTACAACCCCACTGGTTCTGCCTATGCTCGTCGTCTGCGTTGTTTCTCGTTCGGTTTGTCTGGGTGCGAGTTGAGGCTGCAGGCGCTGGATGGACTCTCTGAGTGTGTGACTACTTGCACCCCCAGCTTCAGGAAATGTGCTGTGTATTGAAATGTGATCTCTGAGCTCCTTAGTCATTTTCCTAGTGATTTAAAAATGCAGTCGCTACGTTGGAGGAACGGACAGAAGCTGGTGGAGCGGAATGTGTGTGTGTGTGTGTGTGTGTGTGTGTGTGTGTGTGTGTGTGTGTGTGTGTCCACATGTAATTCAAGAATATCCCGCTAACTACTTGGGCGGGGGGAGGGTGAAGAATGGCTTGAATGGTCAGTGCTTCTTGGCGGGTACGTAGGTGGGTTTCTCTGGCCACTGCCCTCCTCTTCTCTGCCCCCGCCTAGATCAGGTTGGAAAGTACTGGAAATTCTATTGCGTGGTGTCTAACTTTGGAAATTGGCATCCCTTTTAGTGGGATATGTTAACATGGTTTCTGAACTCAGGTTCTGTGTGGATGAGAGTTTTGCTCAGGTTAGATGTGGAACCCCTCCTCAGACTTGCACCAATCCCCCACTCCGTCGCCATCCCCTCCCCATCCCTGGAGAGAAGGTTTGTACACATGCAGTTAACTGTAAGCCACCAACGCAGCTACAGGGACGCCAGGAGTTAGCTCGGGTTTGCGGGAATCTGAGCGCACTATTGGCGTTTCATTAGCCTGGAGATTGCCCTGCTGCTTTGTAGAAGGCGCCTGTGGGGCACGCTCGCGATCTCCAGTGCCGGGGCCAGAGGGTGCCCATGTGCTGAGCTGTGAGGCCGTGCACGGAGGATATCTGGCGAACAGTATCGCGGACAATTATATAAGCTGCCTCGGTGATTACCCAGAAGTGTATTGCTAGCTCCTGGTTCTTGCTGAAAGTTTTGCTGCTTGGGGACTGTAAGTACCAGGGAGGGAGATCCACTTCGAATATGGAGATCTGGACATCTTGTTCCGAGGAGCCCAGTTCTGAAATGGGTTTGGATGCTAAAGCTCTGCCCCCAAGGAACCGGTTACTGAAGCAGTGACTGAGTGGGTGGAGATCCAAGATTAATCTGCGAAGAGGAACCGGTCAGAACTCGGGTTTCTTTAAGTCCTTGGAGCCTTGTGACTCGGGGAGGGGGATGTTGGAAGGCCTTCCAGGGAACGTAGTTTTAGGAAAATCGGTGTTTTAGGCAGCCCCAAGACCATCTTCTAGTCCCCTCTCGGCGCCCCTCCCTTCACTTGTTTAGAAACCTGCGTCCCTCCCCCGTCCCTTTTAGAAATGTCCAGGTGCCCAAGGTATTCAGGCCCAGGTTGGGGTGGTGATGGTTGGGAAGTAGACTATTTGCCTCTGGGGTGTTAAGCAACGATTTATCTACCTAATGCGGATGCAATGGGAATGGGTGCATGATATGGCTCTGTCCCCTTGCCTCCCTCCTGGACGAAAAACAGTTTGTTTCTATGGCGCTCACCTGCCCCCACCCCTCATCTCGCTCCTTTTGCTGCCGCAGCCTGTCGCACGTTGATGGGCCTTGATAGAGAATCACATTAGTGGAGTGTTTTTAAATCTTGTTTTTCGCCTGTAGAGGGAAAAGCTATCTCAGCCCTGGCAGAACCCTGCGGAACGCTGAAGTCTGGGCCTTAGTAGCCCCGAACTCCCTCCCCCAGTCAGAAGATAGCGTGCTTTTGGTGGGGAGGGTTTGTTTTTGCCACATTCCAGCGTCCTGAAACTCCGCATCCCCTCCCCCCCCAAATCCCGGGTCTGTCGGGAGTGCGTTCGGCTCTGTAAAATAAATCCTCCATCGCGCAGACCTGTGGGGCTGTTCGGATTTCCTGCATCTGCCATGATCCTTAACAATGCGATTGCAAAGCCAACGATGGGCTGGGAAAAATCCCCAGGTGCCGGCCGGTCGCGTCCTGACCTTGCTGAAGGCGCCTTCGCCTGGGCTGCTTTAACGGCTCTGGATCAGTCGCTGGGGCCGGGGAAGGAAGACGGTACCCCAGAGGCGGCCGGGCTTGCTCCCAGGGCATGGCGGGAATTGGTTCGTGGCCGGGTGGCTTGGGGGTGGGGATGGGTCCGGCGACAACCTGTTTCCCAGTTCTCGGGGCCCAGAACTTAACTCCCCAGCCCTACTGCTGACCCCACGTGATTCGCGGCTCCACCCGCCTCTTAAAGTCTCCGGGAAGGGTTTTCCAGGGTTGGCTGCGGCCCCCTTCAGCTTTCTGCCAACCTGGACTGGGCGCCTTCGGCTTTGGGCTTTTTGGTGGCCTGATCTGTGGTTGGCGTTTGGCGGGGCTGCTGAGTGGGCGGGGCCTGCTCACAGAAACCCGAGCTGTGGCAGCCAAGTTCCCACCAGGAGCTGGACCCAGCTGGGGTCTCCAGAACATATCCCTCCCTTCCAACGTCTGATCAGTTTCTTTAAGACGCTGGGTGCGCCTCATGCACCCAGCAGCTGTACTTTGCAGGTTTCCCTCTATGCTAAAGTTACAAGGACTGTTTTCACAGGTGATGTCAGTGAGGACAAGTTTTCTGTGTGAGAGAGAGAGAGAGAGAGAGAGAGAGAGAGAGAGAGAGAGAGAGAGAGAGAGAGAGAGAGAGAGAGAGAGAGAGAGAGAGAGAGAGAGAGAGAGAGAGAGAGAGAGAGAGAGAGAGAGAGAGAGAGAGAGAGAGAGAGAGAGAGAGAGAGAGAGAGAGAGAGAGAGAGAGAGAGAGAGAGAGAGAGAGAGAGAGAGAGAGAGAGACAGAGAGAGAGAGAGAGACAGAGACAGAGACAGAGACAGAGAGACAGAGAGAGAGACAGAGAGAGACAGAGAGAGACAGAGAGAGACAGAGAGAGAGACAGAGAGAGACAGAGAGAGACAGAGAGAGATTGAGACAGAGAGACAGAGAGAGATTGAGACAGAGAGACAGAGACAGAGAGAGAGAGAGACTGAGACAGAGACAGAGAGGTGCAGAGGATTTCCTATTTCTAAGCATTGTAAGACTACTGTAAAAGAATCTGTTTTCTTTGGAGAGGGTGACAAAGGTCTTTTTCTTAGTGGGACTGGGTTAGTCCGTGCTGTATGTCTGTTCCCAGTTGTTAATTGTCAGTAGTAGGCCCTTGTGCATGTTTAAAGTGGTGGATGCCTCTGTAGCTGCTCCTAAGGTTCAGTGGCTTCTCCTCCTGATATGGGTACCACAGTGAGTGAGGACAGGAAGCAGGGTAGCTTGTGAAATCACCATGTTCTTGGGTGGAAGTGTCAGGGATAGACAGATTCCGTTCTCTAGAGATTTCTCCGACTCTTGGGTTGCCAGTCCTGGTTTTAATCAAGGCATCTCTGGGTGGACGTAAGCTTTGGGCATTTAGCCATGAAACCACCCTGTGAAGGAAGGAGTCAATCCTTGCCTGGGGGGGAGGTCACAACCAGTGCTCAGTTTAAGGAGGAACCCTGAGAGTACAGCAAGTGGAATGGACTGGAATGCTAAGTAGTAAGCAGATGTTCCCGCAGAACAGAAGGGTGGGTATTGGGTTTGAGGACTCTGTTTCAATAGAACTTAATTCTTTTGAGTATAATCCCTTAGGTCTTTTGTTATCTTGTGGGAGGATATTGATGGGAATTCCACCACTTAGGGATTGTGGCCCTGTGGCCTTAGGCAGGTTACTTTGTGAGGTTCACTTCTCTCCCCTGCAAAATGTCATGATGTCATCTATGTTATGATGCTGTAAGTAAGCACTGATGCCCACTAAACCTGACAAACTTCACAGATGATGCTTCTGTTCTACTATTTTCAACTTTTTCCAGTGTTGTCCTTTTGTTGGGTGAGGTTAGTTAGGGAAATCAACAGTGCCCAAAGAACCAGCAACGTCGCATCCAAAGTCTATTTAAAACCAGCTTCAAGTGCTTGAAACCAAAATATCTTCTCTTTTCTTAGAAAAGTCATTTCCAGCTTTGTTAGAATTTGTGCTCCATTGGGTCCCTTTTCTCTGACAGAATTACATCCTTGTGCAGATTGGCGTATTATATAACCTGATATTTTCAGACCCGAAGTTACAACTCTGGGAAAAGAGGTGGCTAGGAATTTAAGGGAAAGACTGTTGGACAACACCAATGAGGGACTCAGCTTAAGATTCCAGTTTCCACTCTTTAACTGTGATGGAGGTGGAAGGAAAATGAGACTGGATAAGCACAGCCATGCAAATGCTTGCTTTAATCCTTAGCTGTCTGTCCTGTACTGACAGACCGATGCTCTGCCCAGGCCCCAACTTTCGGGTTCTCCAGTCCCAGGACCTTCTCCCACATGTATCACTCTAAACAGTGAGACAAAGGAACAACAGGATTTAAATCACCCCCTTGCAGATTTGCTTCTAAAAGCCTAGCAGGGCAACTCAAAGTCAACCTTAGGTATAAAGGGCCAATTTTTACCTGCCTTCTTACATGATCTATCACACAAGTCTGTGGTAACTGAGAGCAGACTCACTCTATCTTTGCTTTGCTCTGGTAGACAGCAGTAGGAGTCACTTGCAGAGTAACATGCGCCAGATCCCATGCCACTAAGTAACACGGATTCCCAAACCTTGTAACTTTCCGAAAGGAAAATAATGAAACTTACAAAATTAAATGTGTATACATGTATATGTATGTGTTCATACACATAAGTGCACACACACATATTGGGTGTGCATTGAATGTGTTATATATTTATTACTTTGTCATCCTTTTTCTCTATAGGTTTTTGCTCAGATTTCCTAGGTAAAATGTTGTCATTGAAGCAATTCAGACAAACAAAGACAAAAATAAAATTGAAATAAGTGCTTGCTGTTGGTATGGTACCTTGAGACTGTGAGTACAGAAAAAGTAAGGTGACATTTTTACTATTTTGAATGCTTATTTTTACTTAGTGATAAAGCATACAGATGTATCCTGTTGTAAACCTCCTGCAGGTACACACACACACACACACACACACACACACACACACACACACAGCAGTATAGAGCCCAGATGTTTTATTTAGCTACTCCTCACTTTTTGATTCCTTGCTTACTTTTAGTGTTTTATTATAATATAACCACAATCGACAGCTTTGCAAATTTCACTGAATTTTAGCATTTCCTTAAGACAGTTTCCTAGAAAGTAGGACTGCAGAGTCAAAGACATGTACTGTACAAGGCTCTGTCACACATGAGAAGCAGGAGGGTACACTGTGCTGTCTACATCTTTTCTAACCAGAATCTGACTGTTTACTTTCCAGTCCCCCTATGCTTGGAAACTGAGGTGGTAGAGGAAAGTAGGGGTGACAAGCAAACCTCACATGGGGAATTTGCATAACTTTGAGATGTTCTGCTGAACTGATAGTCAAATCCTTTTTTTTTTTCCCACCCAAGAACATTTTTCTTCCCTGGCTGTCTTGGAATCACCACTTTCTCTGGTGCTTCAGCCAGCAGGGGAGTTGCAATATGTAAATATGTTCCTCAGCCTTGTAGGTGGGGTTGGCTCCATGATAAATGACAAACAGTTCCCTGGAAAAGTGAGCATGTCTTCCAGGACTTGCAGAGAGGGTAGATCCACGCTTTTCACTTCTTCCCTCTCCTTCAGTTGACCTAGGAGCTCCCCACAAGACTCAATGGAGAAGGAGGCTGTTCTCAAAGAAGCCTTGCTGTCCCACCTCCAAGTAGCATTGCACTGCAAATCAACGCCTTGTTCTCGTCACTATCCCAGGGCAATGGTAAATAAACCATTTGCTGTCTCCAAAGCAAAATTAGTTGGGTATCTTGTCCCCTCAGTACATGATCCATTTCAATCAGAGGGTGCATTTGTCAGTTTTGGTCCTTTCCGTGTTGCTTTTCTGTGACCCAGAAACGAATTATTCCCTGTGGCTAGACAACAAAGAACTCTGTGGAACTGGTAAGGGAAGCCTCCCATTTCCAACGTGTTCCCATCCTCAGAAGGAGAAATCAGGAATTCCCTTAGATCCGGTAAAAAGGTCACCTCAGGGTTGTTAGATGATAGCTTGTCACTATATATGGAGTGGCTCTGTTGGTCACTACCTCTGACTTCAGACAATGTTTAGACGTTGCCTTTGATACCTGTGACACTCTGGTTTCATCGGGGAAAGTGAGAGAACGTTTTTGTGATTTGTCTTGTCTGAACTTCAAATCCAGGCTTGTCTTTTGTTTGATAGAAACAGGCAAGTGAAGCAGTCCACAGAGCAGTGGCCACTGCCCACTTCTTTTTCCCATCTGACCTGTGCTGGCTCTGTGACACGGGACTTGGAGCATCAGAGCATACCAAGTGCAATGAGTTAATCATTAGCGTCTTGAAAATGAGGTTTCAAAAAAAATTAGTTTTAACTGAGTCTGAAGGTATACACCTGCAACCCAGCACTTGGAGGTTAGGAATTCCAGGCTAGCCTGGGCTACCTAGTGAGTTCAAGGCTAGTCTGAGCTATATGGAAAGCCTCTCTGTCAAAACAACAAACACATGAACAATTTTTCCCCTGAAGACGTCTATTTATTTGCTGTGAAATGACTGTTGGTTTCATGCCCTTTGAAAGTCAAACAAAAGGGTGAGAGCTTTGCATATAGCTCACTAATTCTTAGAGCCAGTTTTCCTCACTCTGAAATCACCTTGGGCATTGGGAACTAGTGTTGCTCGGAGTTGAGCACAAGTGTACACCTAAATGAGAATCCCTCTAAGAGGCATACTCTGGTTCAGTGGGTTGGTGGACTCAAGAACTTGCACTTTTCATCGGTTTGCTCCTGAATGCCAGGCTTTGTGTCCAAAGCCCATACCGAGGAGAATGTTTCCAAGCACCTTCTTCTCTGGTTTTCTTTTAGAATATGACAATAGTGACCCTCAGGCACCAAGAGATTCTAGTTTTCCTAGACTTGAGGACTTGCATTATAAAGAGAGCATCTGTCTATCCTATGGGTCCTGAACCCTGACATTCTCATTTCCACAGACACAGCTAGACAGGTATAGTCCTAAGTTGTGAAGGAGTGAAAGGGACAAGAATCAAGGGAACACCTTTCAAGTACCATTGGACTCCATCCCAGATGAGGAAGCTTAGTAAGGAGGCAGAGTTTACCCAAGGTCACATGTCTGGAACTGACATTTGATAGTAGGTCTCTCTAGCTCTCACCTGCTCTGTTCCATAGAATGGCAACCATAAAACTTTCTAGAATGCCACATCATCAAAGTCCAGCACTTAACAAAGTGGTTGTTTTTAGAAGAGTTTCTCCTTTTGTTTGTTTGTTTGTTTGTTTTTTTCTGGACCAACTTTAGGAGTAGATCAAGATGTTTACAAATGTGCCTCACTATCAAGTAAGCAATTAAAGTGCTTAAGAGCTTAAAAGCAATTTGTTCAAGTTGGGTAAATATCCACCCTCCCCAGTCTTGTTCATACTATTAATTTACTCATCAAACTTGTAATAGCAACTCCACAGTGAAAGCCCATTTCAGTATCTGCTTATTGGCAGAATCTTCCCAATGAGAGGGTTTTGTTTTGATAAGGTCCACAGTGAAAGGACCCAGTTCAGGATGAGTCAGAGAAACCAGCATTTTACTAAATAAACCCAGGCCTTCATTGGCCTCTGGACGAGAACTGGTTGTTTAAACATTTTATTAAGGTGCAATTATTCTGAGAACCAGTTAGTAATGCAGCTCTTTGCAAACATTAATTAGCTGACCCCACATGACTGATAAGTAGCATTAGCCTCCATCTGAGAGAATAAATGGACAGACGAAGCTGAGGGGGTAAGAGGCCAACTCTTGTCCTGATGGAAATATGGTAGTGGCAGGTGGAATTAGGAGACTACATGAGTTATTCCCTCAGTAGTATGTACTACAGTGCAATAGATAGCACCGAGCTACATAATCTAGCTCAGTGGTCACTAGTCATGATTGAAGTTAAGTTTAACTAACATGCAACAGAACTAAGACTCCCATTTCCCCAACTGCAGAAGCCATTTTTTAAGGGATCCAAGAGCCACCTGTGGATAGTGGCTACCATAATAGATACTGCAGTTATAGAATGCTTCCATAGTTGTAGAAAGTTCTTAGAAGTAACACCAAGTTAGATGATGGGGAAAATCAAAGACTAAGACAAAAATCCTTGCCATTCATGGAACTCAAATTTAAAACTTCCCCAAACTGGCTGTCACATGAAGAATACCGAGTAGTTCAAGCTGTGGCACAACACTTCAGGGTGACCGTTAGAGAGCCAACTCTAGACACCAAATAATGAACTCAGATCCTGGCAGTGCATACAGCCCTTGTGAGATTAGCACCCTGTGCCTCTTTGAAGGCCCGTGCTATTATTTATTACTTTTCTTACTAGCCAAGATTATTTTTAAGACAATGCTGGTTCCTGAAGAGGATGGTGGGAGACAGGTACTCTCCATCCCTGCTGGTGGAAATGTAAATGAATGTACTCTTTTTAGGAAAGTAATTGGACAGTAAGTGTCAGTAGTCTCAGAAACACTTACTCCCTTTAGTCCAGTATTCCAATACTAGGGGCTTAGCCAAAGGAGACATTCAGAGACAGGCATAGAAGTTTTCAGAATAGCAATGTTTCCTGCAGTGTTGTTTAATAGTTAAACAAAGAGTAGGGAATGGACTGGACAAAGTACCATGTAGTTAGACGGTGGGATACTATAAAAAGTTTAAAGTTGTTTGGAGTTTTCTTCTCTTTTCCTTGCTTCCTTACCTCTATATCTGTGTCTGTGTCTATGTCTACGTCTATATCTGTATCTCTCTCTCTCTCTCTCTCTCTCTCTCTCTCTCTCTCTCTCTCTCTCTCTCTCTCTCTCTCTCACACACACACACACACACACACACACACGTATATATATATTTAGAATCAGGGTTGCTATATAGCTTATAGCCTAAGCTATAAGCTACTTTCTAAGTAGTTCAGGTTAGTGATAATCTTTCAGCCTTGTTGCCTCAGCCTCCCAGGTGCTAGGATTACAGGTGTGTACCACCATACCCAGTAAGATTAGTGTTTTTCAACCACATTGAAATAGTAGCAGAAGTATAGACTTCTTAGAGTGAAAATAAAAGCATTGAGTATGTTCCTCCTAACTCCAGTGAGCATGTGGCTGAAATGCCTAAACATAATTGATGACATTTTTCTGTGTCACGAATCATGTTTTCAAAAGCAGCAGTCAATATGGAGCATGACTATGATCCATGACTATGATACCAGGACTCGATAGCCTGAGTCAGGAGGATCATAAGTTTGAGGTCATCCCTGCTGCATAGTGAGATCTGTCTCAAAAAAAATCAAAACCGAATAAACCCCCACTAAATACCATATTTTTGAATCCCTATTTATACATGTGTATATTTTTACTTTTCTTTTTTTGTTTATATGTGTGTGTATGTTTGTGGAGGCCAGAGGTTGACAGTGGGTATATTCCTCAGTTATCCCCTACCCAATTTTTTTGGAACATGATCTTCTATGGCACTTTGAAGACACCAATTCAGCTAGAATGGCTGGGGAGCAAACTCCAGGAATCCTCCTGTCTCCACCTCCACAATGCTGGATTACAGCCTGGAACCCCAGGTGTCATGCATGTATGAAGTTGGTTGGAGCATTTGCTGGCTCTCCCAGAACTGGGGAGGAGAGATCCCTGAAGTTCACTTGCCAGTTAGTCTAGCCAACTTGGCAAGCATTATGCTCAGAGAAGGAGAAAAAAGAAAGATAGGAATGAAGTAAGGAGGGAGAGAGGGAGGGAGGGAAAGGAGGACACTGAGGTGACCCAGATGAGCAGGGTAGGTTAATGAAAAGAACATCAGCTTTGGAGACTGTGTTCAGGGGAAGAACTGGCATTCAGACCTGGAGCTACCACCGTCCTGGCATGGAAACCTTGGGTAAACCTTCTGTGCCTCACTGTCCTCATCTATTAATAATAGAGAGCGCAGTAAATCAACCTCACATCTCATGGCAGTGAGGACTCAGTGTTCACCTTAGTAAAGATATGACCCAAGCAGGTAAAGATGCAGATGGCATTGTGTGCACTGTCTAGGAAGTACACTCATTATGTTCCCTAGAGATTTGGGGGATCCCCACTCTCCAGAGAAAGGGAGAAGGTGTCTAGTGGTTCTTTGATCCTTATGTGACAGGCTTCTGATTGGCAGAGCTGAATCTGGTACAGATGTGGCTGCCTGTGGTCCCCATCTGTCTCTGGTACAGACTAGGAAGGAAGCTGTCTTCCGCCTGGTCCATTGTGTTTATAGGCTTCCCTTCAGTGCATAGCACTGAAATGCTCTGTAAGTCCCTAACCAGTCCCCATCCTTGCTGCTCCTCTCTCCCAAGGAATAAATAAAGCTGGAATGCCTTATTCTCCTTGTTCACAGGGTTGTCTGATTAAAACCCAAAGGGCCCCTAACTAAAAAGTAGTCCCGAGCTGCTAAGTGACAGTGGCAGTGAGGCTCAGTTTAGAACCACATTCCAGGCAGTGTCTAGGGCTATAGATCACTACACTCCCTGCAAACCTTCCTCCCAAACTTTCTTCCCCCACCCAGGCAGGCATCTGAAAGAGGCACTGAGTTACCACTCCCAGTTTTAATGCCTTCATTCCGTGGGACCTTGACAAGCTACTTAATGTCTGGATGCCTTAGTTTCTCTGTTCATCAAATGGGAATAAAATTGAGAAGTTGGCAGGGTTGTTAGCATGGTTATTGGGAAAGATCATTCATGACAAGCTTAGGAGTCCTTGTTACTGCTGAGTCAACATGATTATTCCCAGAACCTTAAAAGTGATTTATTGACTTTTAGCTCAGTAGTAGAGGGTTTGCTTGGCACTGCAAGGCTCTGGGTTCAATCCTCAGCTCCGCAGCAAGCAAACAGAAACACAAAGGGAAGGGAAATAATTGATTGGGCCACAGAGAAGTTCTGGGTTCCTTTCTCCTTAATTGCTGATGTCTATATCTTGTGCTGTGGTTTTTAGAGTGCTTTTGGTGGCCTTGCAAGACTGGGGAAATACCAGTACAGTGAATGCTGAATTCTCTCTTGTCACCTAGCAGCTGCAAACATTCAAACAAGATGCATAGAAATCCTCTGATCATCCTCCCTCTTTTCAGTAATAAAATGGAAAATAGAAGTCTGTCTCTAAAGCACTTGTGTGGTATTTTTGTAGTATCTTGGTCAGGGTCCTTTGTGCCAATGGTGGCTTCTGGCATTGGTGTATTTCTTGTTATTCTCTCATCCGCTCAGCTCTGGGTCCTCTGGCCTGATCTGAAGTTTGTCAGTGCAATTCAGTGGTGGGCACAGGTCTGGGCTGGGAGGATCGGAGACACAGGAGGATTTGAAGAGACTGGCTGCAAGGTTGTACAAGCTTGGTTCCAGGAGGACCTTGGCATCCTTGCCTATTGATAATGAAGATACCTGTAGAAGCAGAAAGCCAGCCATCTCTTGTGAGCAGATCTTGGCCAGTATCAACTGTCTCTTTGCTCCCTGTACCAGCTTGATCCTCTCTACCTGCTTCTCCAAATGACTGTTCAGTGCTAGCTCTGGTTTCATTACAGTGCCTGACAGGGGTTTCTAGCCCCATCTCTGCAGTAGACTCACCTGGGATGTTCTTACCAGAGACCAGTCCTTCTCCTCATGAGTGTTGTGTGTGTGTGTGTGTGTGTGTGTGTGTGTGTGTGTGTGTGTGTGTGTGTGTGTGTGTGTTGCTGGTGGTGCTGGTGGTAGTGGCAGAGGGGAGGGAACCATCCAAAGCTACCACCATGATCACAAAAGTGCAGCCAGGGCTGAGAAATGATCCATAGAGTGGAGCTTCGTTAAACATTAGTTTCTTCCCCTTTTCGAAGACACAGAAAGGATCCCACATTGAGTAATTTATGTATGAGGTGAGTGACCTAATTCACTAAGGCCTTGGGACTAGAATATGATAATCAACGCTTCTTGCTCTGCCCTCCACCCTGCCTCTGGCAAACTGGAGCATCTCGATGGGAGAGTCAGCCTTCTTTCTCCCTTGGCCTGCTCTGTTCTCTGCAACAGCTGCATTCTGCATGCTGGAAGGAAGGCCTTGCCTGGAGGTCTTACACTAGGCCTTTGGGCTACTTCTGTTCTTTTTATGTTCTCTCCTGGCTGTGCTCATTTACCACTCCTGCACAGTTTCCCCCAGCCTGTGAGGGCTTTTCTGATTCTCCAGGTAGAAGAGAGATGTCTCATTTCTTTGAGCATGTCAAATGTAAATCTCATGGTAGTAACCTCTCAAAGTTGTGCCAAAGACTGGGCTTTGTGCAAGGACCTGAAGGCTCTACAGTTTGGGGGACTTGGGGAACTTTTACATCTTGTAGATGACTACAATTTTGCAGACGTCCTTGGTAGGCAAGATGACTTAACTAGGAACAGTGCTTGCTATGGATGCCAGATTGATTACCTAACTATGTTCCTTGGAGTGAATGTAAAGGTAGAAGGAGATAGTGTATTCTACATAGTTGTCCCCTGACCTCTACACATGTGCCTTGTCATATATGTCCTCTTCCAAGTCATGTGTGGGACACACACAAATACATGTGAATACTGTTACTACAAATAATAAAAAATAAGAAATCATTCCTTTGGATGCATTTTTCTTGATATCTTCTCAAATCTATGTCAAACAAGGAAAGTGAGTTGTATTATAGAGAGGCCTTTTAAAGTCAAATGTAACAGTCCATTTCTCTAGTCCCAACAACTTTGGATTATAAGGCAAGAGGATCACACATTCAAGGCCAGTCTGGACAACACAGGAAGGCATGTCCTAAGAAACAGACAAAACAAATAACAAACAAGAAATGCCTTATAGCATGTAGGAACTAGCTCAAGACTTGTTCAGATGAAGGCTCTCAGGGTTACAGAGATGACTCAGTGGGTAAAGTGCTTGTCACACAAACAGGAGAACCAGAGTTTGGATCCCTAGCACCCATGGGAAAGCTGGGCATGTTGGCCTGCTCCTGTAACACTCAATGGAGAGGGCAGAGGCAGAATGATTCCAGAAGCTCCCTGACCAGCCAGGCTGGTGAAAATGGTGAGCCTCAGCTTCAATGCTAGACTGTTTCAAAAATAAGGTACCAAGAGATAAAAGACACCCAATGTCGATCTCTGGCCTCTAAATGCATAGACCCCTTACCACACACACAGATTCTTATTCGGCAAATTTGAGAGTAGACCTGAGAGTCTGTTTCTGAGGAGCCTTCTGGAGATACAAATGCTGATGATAGACACCTCTTCTTTGTTGAGCAGGTCTCTGAAATCTTGATTTTCCACTCTGTTTCTACTTTCTCCTCTTCATCTCCCCAAGTCCATAAGTACCAGTTGTGGACTGTCATAGAGCAAATGAAGTCTATCAGCCATGCATGTCTGGTTGTCATGGTTGTTGTGGTCTTTGTAGTGGTAGCTGCAATGAACCAGTCAACATAGTAAACAGTGGCCATCATTGGCATGCTAGGGACCAATTACATTTACAGTTGGAATACTCTGCTCTCCAGGCTTCCTTACCATCCTTAAATCTATTAAACCGTGTGACATATCGTGGAGGAGGTAGCAATTTTATTATTAAAGTATCACATTAAAGATGTTATAGTTTTTTCATTTTGGGGGGCAGGAAATACAGTTGAGTGCTAAGAGCAATTGCCTAGCATGCATGAGGCAATGGGTTCAATTTTCTGCACTATTAAAATGAAAAGAAAACCATATGTTTATTTATGTGTTTTTTCCCTCATGATAGGAACAACTCACATTAACACCAGGACATTTAGAAAGCCTAAGGTAACCCAGATAGAAAGTAAAAACAGCATACATCCCTGTAGCTATACAAACAACATTTCTCTCCAATGTTTTGGTCTTATTGCAAATATTGGTTTTATGTGCAAGTCACTGAAAAAAACCTTTTAGATTTATTTACTTTTATTTTATGTGCTTGAGTGTTTTGCTTGCATGTATCTATGTGCACTACATGCATGGGAGTCAGAAGAAGGCTTCAGATCCCCTGGAACTGGGGTTACTAATGTTCACCAGTTACCAGGTTTCTGGTACTTTACCTGAAATTCTAATCTTCCTCTATTTCTGCTCACCCCTACCACATAGAACAAATTATACACATTATTTTCTGACTTTAATGTTAAGATGATTTCCCATGCCATTATATTTTTTTCTCCAGGATGTCATTTGTTCGTAATTTTCCATCATAAGGATTCACCATTATTTCTCTAATTTCTTACTGTTGTCTACCACTGTAAATAGTGCTGAGTTTGCATGACTGTGGGATCTTCTATTTAGTTCCTTTCACCTGTTTCCTTTACTTGAAATTTCTAGGTCAAAGATGAGGTAGCACTTCAGAGCATTTGAAACATGCTATTCATGGAGCAAGGTGCAAACTAGGTTCTTCTACTCTGGGTGGAGTTTGATTAAGGATGTTTTCATCCATCATTTCTATGTTAGGTTGGGAGTTGTAGAGACTGTCACTTGCTGTGGATAACAGGGTGTCTCTGGAGAACTTAGAGCAGACAACTTCACTGTGCTCTTCTTCTGGATGTGTGTCTAAAACTGTGTCATGCTAGGTGAAGTGGTCAACAGCTGATACAGCTGAACACAGATCACATAATCTTTCCAGAATTTCTGGATAGGTGAGCATGCAAAGAAAAGAAGAAAGGTACTTGCAGAGTGTTCTCCAAACTCTAGCCTCATGATCCCACCACCTCTTTGATATTTCTCTTGAATAATCTCATAACTATCTTGTACTTGATGTGTCCAAAATTCATTCTTGCCTCAAAAATTGTTCTGCTATACTCTTTGACCTATTTTGACCAGTGGGAACTACATCATCTGTGTCATAAGTCCCAAACATTGGAGTCACCTTTAGTGTCTATTTTCTGTTTCCATGTCTGAATGTAGAACCATCTGGAGATCTTATGACGCTTCACCTTCAAAAACAGACCCAGAAACTGGCATATTTTCATCATCCTTACTGTTATCATCTTGGTCTATGTTCATCTTCTCTCATCTGGATAGTGGCATCTTCTTGCCTTGGGTTTCCAGTCTGTCCTTTTCCCTTGCAGTTTCTTGTCATCATAGCTACTAGAGTGATCTTATTAATACATCTATATACAAATCCTATATTAAAATATAACTCTGGTCTTGTCCCTCCTCTGCTCAGGTGAGAAAGCCTCAGTGCAATGGCCAATATGCTTTCAAAGTCCACAAAGCACCCCCAACATTCTTTCCCACCTGCCTCTTGCCTCAATCACTCTTTTCCTCACTTTGTAGAGCATCAGGTCTACTCTTGCTTCAAGGCTGTTTGTTCTCTTTCCTGGGATGCTTTTCCCCTTGATATCCCCATGGGTAATTCCCCACCTTCTGGTCTCTACTCCAACATTCCCTTCTTATCAAGCCTCACCCTGACAATCTAGTAGCAGTCAGAACCTTACACTCACCCATTCTCTACTGTTCCACGCGTCTCTAACCCTACTATATATTTGCTTCTTCCCATCATGTTAAATGCTATGCTCTAGTGTTTTTTAACAAGATCACCATAGCTGCTATGTTGAGAATAATCTGAAAGGAGGAGGTGGGTCAAGGGCAGAACATGCTATGCAATTTACTTATTTATTACACTTATTGGCTGAAAATGAATAAAGACTACCCAAATAGGCACAGGCAGAGACTGTTTATTCAAAGCTTGTTGTAACAAGGGAGTCAGCCACCATCACTTGCCTTTGTCAGTACCTCAAAGGCAGCCAGGGGAGTGAGTAGTCAGCCTCACAGTGAGAGCAGGGGAGGCTTCAGGATTCTGATTGGAGGCTGTTGCCAAGGGAAGGGGGCCAACTAGAAGTCAGCATCCTATGAGACTCATTTAGAAAGTGGATTTTCCTTCTGGGGACAAAAGTTAGGAAAGCTGGAGGATTAGGGTTGTTGATCAATTTGGCCAGTTGCTACTGAAGTGCTGGGTCACAGATCTGTTTTCATGTCTGGTCCAGCCATTGTTTGTTCATCTCAATCTCTTGTGAATGTTATTAATCTCCATGAAAGTAGAGATCTTTGCCTTCACAGAGGAAACCCCAGTGCCTTGACAGATGAGTCTGACAAGGTCATCCCATTTAGTGTTTTTGTTGAATTGTTCAAGGCATGTAGCCTGCATTGCCTCACTTAGTACTCACAACAGACCCAGTGAGGTCTTCTTAAGATCACATTTTAATTTATTTATTATGTGTGCATGAATATGGGTGGGTAGATGCATATGTTCTTCTGTAAGGTTATCGGTGGACATGCTGTGAGTCAGTTCTCTATACCATGGGGCTCCCAGTGATCAAGCTCGGGTCATGTAACCTAGCAGCCAATGCTTTTTCCCACTGAACCACCTCACTGGTTATCAGTTTAGTACAGGTCTTGTGGTGGCAGTGGGGGACAATGAGATGTCTATAACAGCAACCCTGCCCCCTCCCACAGTGAGGTCTTCTTTCCAAAGGTGTCTCAGAGAGGTCAGGCACCTCGCCCAAAGTCCTGAGCCACAGTGAGTCAGAGAACAGGGTCCATAAACAAATACACCTGGCCCTAAAGCAAATGTTCCTCCTATAGAGGTTTCTACTTAGCTCATGGGAAATGGCGGTGGGGGGATCTTGCCCAGTGGCAGAAAAAAAAATGGTCCCATCTCTAGAGGTCACTGAATTTTCAGACAGACCTTTGGGCAGACACAGACCATCACTGCTGAAGCAAACCTTGTTTTCAAAATTACTTTGAAAAAATTTATTTTGAGCTCTTGGAAGGCCTCCTTAAAGCTCTCTGTTAAGATGCAAATATACATGTAGTATGGGAAAATTCATTCCAGACTAGAGTTTTGGTGACAGCTTCATAGCATCAAAATAGACACACACACACACACACACACACACACACACACACACACACACACACACACCACACATATTCAGGCCTGCCTGTAGTTTCCAGAACATTCTTAGAACTTTTCAAGTTTAACGTATTGCCATGGTAACTCTCATGGTTGCCATTTCTTGGTCTGTTGTCACCCATCTCAGTTTTCCATCCCCCTACTCATCATGAAATTAAGTTCACTTGTTCAGAAATGGACTCCAGAGGCAGGCCAGCAGGTGTCACAAAGTTCATACCAGAGGCAGGGAAAGACAGCCAGGTCCCCTGCAGCAGAGTCTGCCAATGAAGATAGTTAGGTTTTGCATGTGCAAAGAAATGGTAGTGTGTGTGTGTGTGTGTGTGTGTGTGTGTGTGTGTGTGTGTATGTATGTATGTGTGTGTGTGTGTGAGTGCGTGCGCTCCCAGAGTAGCAACTCTGCCAGTAGTATTTTTTATGCTCCATTGTCTTCTATGTAAACAATGGAGCCAAGTCTGCCTGACTTTAACTTCAATACTCAAGCAGTATGTAGGCAAGACATCAGGGCCAGTTTCTTATGGGCTCATCAACGGGTCCCTCAGCAGTTATTCCTCTAGGGATTTAGTTGCTGAAGGAGGCTAGGCTGGACGAAAAGCTGTCTTCAGCTCTGTTGCCTGGCGCTCCTTCATTAAGTGCTGGAGTACTGTGGCAGGAGTGAGCCTCTCATCTCTGGAGGAGAGCAAGGAGGTTGAGGTTTCTGCCGGGGCTAGAAAAACACTTGATGTTTTCTTCTAAGATTCAGGGCAAGAATGGCTCGTTTCTTTTGGTGGGGTTTCTCAGCAAGGTCCTGGGCACCGTCATAGAATAGAACTGGTTAATCAACAAGAGGTTGCTGAGTGAGCTCCCACTTGGACTACCTGTGGTGTAAGAGGACAGAGGAGTAGGCTGAATCCAGGGCTCAAGAGTATTTAAATCACCCAGTTGGAGTCAGGCTGACCTCAGCCATTTCTGCCTGAGGTTTTCTTAACCCTGGCACAACTGGCTGCGTCACTCTCAGTTGCGCTAGCCTGTCTCACGCATTGTAGGAGAGTCATTGTGGGCCTCTGTATCACTAAGATTCTGGAGCCTCTCCACCACTAGTGACAGGCAACATTTTCTGAGACATTGTTAAATGTCACCTAAAAGGAGGAATACAAGATTGTCTCAGGTTGAGAACCACTGTGCTGACATGTGTGACCTTTGGCCAGTTACCTAAACTCTTGGATTTAGTGTTTTCCTCTTGACTATGTGGTAACAAGACCAGCTTAAGGACTAAATGAGAGAACTCCAGTCGAGCTTCTAGCATAGAGCCTGGCTCAGGGCAGATGCATTTGGGAAAGTACTCTCATTCCCACGGTGCCTGGCAGAGACAGGAGAAGCTTCCAAAAGAAAGAAGAGCTTGTGGTCGGACTGGAAAGATGAGAACATGTTTTCCGTAAGGACGTGAACGACTGTGGTCAGGGTTACTCTCCCTCCTCCGTCTGCCCCCACAGGCCTATTCTCACTTGCTCATCACCCTTTCTTCCCTGTGAAATAGACCCAGTGGCCTCTTAGTTTCTAGAAGAGGTAAGTTTCATTCTGGCCTCCCATTTAATTCTCCCAGGGCCCTCTGCTCCAGATGTGTGTGGACTTGCCCTGTGTCCCGGGGCAGGCCAACAATAATCGCTGTTTCCCCATCTTGTTAAGTACAGACTGGAAATTTCTTTCTGCACAGCTCCTCTGCAGAGAAATTGCCCCGAGGAAGCTTTCAGATCGGGTCTGGAAGGGGCAGCCACAAGCTAAGAATGTGGTTGAATATTTCATGGAGACCCTTTCAAAACACACACACTGTTCTTGTGGACAGTGTAGGGGAGAGGCCAGGAAGTGAGAGCCAGACTGCTTCAGCAAGTCCCTGCCTACTAGGTGGAACTTTGTGGGGGAAGTCCCTTCATTTCCACAAACCTCCTCTATAAAAACATGGAGGTTTGCATCTGCTGTGGGGTTTTTGGAGAGTTCTAGGGGATAATATAGGTAGATATCTTTATGAATGACATAGGCCTGTGACATTAGATTTCTTGAGAGACTGGGTTTAGAATGGTCTTACTAGTCTTCTCTTTAGAATTTTCTCTTTGGGAGTGGGCCTGGAATCTTCGGAGGGTGTACAAGAAGACCAGATGTAGAGAAAGCTTTCCCCATGCTTCCAGCAGCCCAGCTGAGCACACTTTGGTTTTAAAAATAAAGCAGCCTATGAGAAGGCAGTTTTAAAATATAGCTGTGACAAGCAAATGGCTGCCCTGCTCTCACACAAAAATTACTCATTAGAAAGGTCAGATGAAGCCTAGGAAACTCCCAACCCTCAACCCCCACCCCAGGCCAGACCCTCACTCCTCCTGTCTCTACCAAGGAGCTGAGGTAGTTGTAATAAAAACACGAAGAGTACCGTGTTTTGTAACTATTTTTATACCGACATCAGACTTGATGTTAGTGCTTCTGAATTATTTAACATTTTTCTTTCCCAGCTGGCCTCTGCAGCAAGTTTCTCTTCCAGGGCAGAGGGAGTTGTTTTATAGGAAACCAAGAAGGCAGACAGACATTGACTGTAGGCCCTCTGCTTTTCTTTCTGGAGAATGACAGCATCCGGTGTCCTGTAAGAACCAGTGGTCTCCTATTAAAGGGAGGTGGCAGATGTCTTGTCTCCATTTTTTTTCAGACAGAGAGGCTGGGTAGCTTGTGTGATGGAGCCCAGCCGAAAGGGTAGGGGTCGAGGTCTTCATATACACCTGTCTTTCTGACTCCCAGAACTGTTGCTGTTTCTACCGGAAGGTCCCATACACCCTGCTGTACCCTATCACATGTACATATAGGCTCGCGTCACCTGTTGGCTTACAGGATGCCAGGTCACACGTGCTCCCCACCTCGGAGAGTATGAAGGTGAACAGAGGTGAGAAGATGAGCCTCAGAAGGCTGAAGAGTGGGAAGAGGAGGGGCCTCGCGGTTCCTGTGTATTGCGTCACAGGGAGATTGCTGGTAGCTGTAGTGGGAAGCCAGTTCGGTGCACTTTGCAGCTCTCTAGGGCATTTTAACTTGAGTCTATCATCTCTGCGGGCATGTGCAGAGCGGATGGAGCCCCTCCCTTACTGTCCAGCCTCTGTATCTTGGGTCTTTTTGAGGGGGTAATGATTGGCAGCTTCAAACTACCCGTAACAATGAGAAGCAAGGAGATGGGCTCTTATCTGCTGTTACTCATAATTAAAGTTTATCATAGACTTTTCATGGGCATTTGAAATAGACATCTGGGCTGAAAAGAATCCTGCTGGAGATTGGGATGGTCTCATTGCTGCTGCCCCAATGTTATCTGTTTCTTTATTTCAGAGTCAGAGATTAGACATTTTCCTTATTCTATTCTTCCAGCTCCTCTTTAATTATCAGTGACCCCAAGATGACTCTCTTCTAAGTATTTTAAAGTCCTCATTCTAGCATGTGGGAACCCTCAGTTAGAATTGTGATATGAAGTCTCTGGGGGAGATGGCCTCTGGAAATTAGCTAGGAACAACTTCCTTTAAAAGTGTCCATCATTATGGTTTCAATAACATTCTCCAGGATAAAATAGCTGTTAGCAATGTTAATAACAGCTGTATTTTGGTAGGACTGCACTTTATGACTCTATCAAGTGATATCGCATTCTGTTAAATAAAGTAATATTCAACACAGGCAGATTCCATGTTATTAAATTTTAGATAGCTATATGAAATACTCAATTCTCCTTCACATACACATGAGCACGCACATGCGTGCACACGCACTCAAGTATACATGTGCATATTAAGACAGTAGTGCTCCTGCCATGACTTTATTTATGAAAACATGCAGACTAATGGAGTGACTCCTTATCTTCCAAGATGGTTTCTTATATGAAATGTTTTGGTTTTAAGTTTTACAAGAAGAAACTAGCTGGTATGTTTTCCAACATCTCATCTTATGATTCTGCAAAGTGGAGGGAAGAGGAAAGTCACATTTTCAGAGTCAATCCTGTGTGGCAGATGTCTCCATATGTGTGTGTCACAGCTCGTCTCATGTGACACACACAATACTGCAGGAGCCTAATGGATCTTCTCTTACAGGTTAAGGTCTGTCTCTAAGGACATACTGTGGGTAAAATTATCATTGAGCTTGGATTTATCTGACTGGAACGCATGCCCTCCCCTCCCCCCAAAACCCATCTTGCCTCTCTCCCTTTCTGACATCTTAGCTTCTCAGACAGAGTAAGGCTTTGTTCTGCCCTTTCCCACTGTATCTTATAGGAAACATCAAAAAATTTAAACATAAGGAATAAGCACTTAACATTTTTTTTGTATGTTATCAGGAGGGAAATAACCTTTACTGTATTTTGGGGAGGATTTATGCTGGTGAAAGAGCTAAAAGGCAAAGATAAGCTTTTGAAATACATACGAAGCAAAGAATACACAGTGGATTAGAATAAAAATATTGAAATTTTATTCTATTAAGGGAACTTAAAAATCTTCCTCTCCCCTCCTTCCTCCTTCTCATAGGTACACATGTACATGTACAAAATACCACATGGAAAGTCTCATTCTCAAACCCTATCATGGATCTAGAGGGAACTGAGGGGTGATTTGTCACATCCACATTGCTGGGGATAGAAAGGAATTATATTTAACCAACAAGCCTCTTCAGGGGACACAGGGTCAAGACTTGGATGAACATTGATGTCTAACATGTCTAAACTCTGACCATATGGCCAACCCTAACCTTGTTACTTCCTTACAACCAACCCAGGAGATGGGTTCTTTTTCACTAAGGAAAAAAGGCTGGGAAATTTTAAGCAACATGACCCATGGCTAGTGACATGTGGTGGCACATTAGCTCACTACAAGGGTGATGGTGCAGTGTCAGGTCCATGCTTTTTGATTGCAGATCTCATTTTCCTCCTGTACTCATTACGTGTCCCTGACTCAGAGGAAAGAGCAATGGGATGTCCCAGTTGTCTCCTAGAGAGCTAGGAGACCGCATCCCATCCCAGAGCTGTGGTTGCTGTGGGTGCCCATGTGAACAGGAGGAGGAGGATCACAACTCTTCCTGAGGGTGTGAACCTTAGCTTCCGCAGCTGCTCAGGTGGCTGGTAAGCCTTGGAGTGAGTCATAGAGCAGACAAAGGCCACTGACTCAGCAATGCAGAGGGAGGCACCTCAGTTTTTAATTCCATATTACCATGGCTTGCAGGAGTTGTTTTGAATTCTTCGCTATGTGTTTTTGAAAAGTCATGTGTGTGTGTGTGTGTGTGTGTGTTTAAATCCCGTTGACTACCTTAGTTGTGGGCTTGTACCGGCGGTGGCAGGGATATGGCTCAGCTGCTGTCCTGATGGGCTTTATTCCATCCTATGCTTCAAACATTTCTGAACTAAGCCTATGATAGATATGACCCAGGGCATAAACAATCCAATGAAGTTAACTTCCTGCGTGGGGTACCTAGGGAGACTGTTTATTTATTCAGGTGACGCAGCTGTGGTTCAACACAAGGTGGAATTCCTCTTTGGGGATATGGCAGCTGAATCATTCCTTTCAAGTAACATTTGTAGAGGACATCTGATTTTCCAGGCACAGTGGTAGACAGAGTCAGGGGAAGGGACAGCACCTGCTTCCAAGAAAAGCATAGTTTGCTGGAAGACAGCCACATGATACAGTGGCTGCAAAGGGTGTAAGTATCCCTTCACACACAGATGAGCTACCTCTGCCTAGAGGCAGTCAGGGATGGTCTCACTGAAAAGAAGTAGCTTGGTGGGGCTATGGCTCAGTGTGCAAAGCTCTTGCTCTACGAACATGAGGACTGGAATTTAGATCCTTAGCACTCATATAAATTCTGGATGGACATAGCAGCTCACCTGTAGTCTTAGCATGTCGCAGGCAGAGACAGAGGGTACCCAAGTGGAGACAAAGGATTCCCTACAGCAAGCTGGATAGCTAGACTAGCCAAATTGGTGAGCCCTGGGTTCAGTTCAGAGATATCCCCTTAATCAATAAGGTACAGAGTGATCAAAGGGGGCATCCATAGTCAGCCTTGGGCCTCTACATCCATGTACACCTGTACATATGCAAGCACACACACACAACACACACATAGACATGAGAAGAAGATAAAGCCTGAGCTCTATTGAAGGGTGATTGGTATTAGTCATGCTGACAAAAGAGGACATTTTAGGTGCATGTATGTACTACAGTGGATAAATGGGAAGTCAAATTATTTCAGCAGGACTCAAGCAGAGGGTGATATTCCAGGGATGGATCTGTATAGGGGAGAATGGGCTAAAGTTCATAAAACACAGAATTAGCCACCAGAGTCTGATTAAAAGTCACTGTGTTGACTGTGACTCTGTATTTATGGCACCTTGCTGCCAGAAACATCAGTATGTCTATGTTTATTTTTTCTAGTACTGCAATCCCAGTACATTTTGCCCATTTAAGAAGCTAGTTATACTCTAAAGCAAATGTAGCACCACTGAGATGACTTTTGTATGGGAGTATTCTAGAATTCCATGTCTTGAATGTGTGCCCGTAGCTGTAAGTAATAAGCAAAGATTAGGCTCCTTGTCCTTTTTGTTTCATTCTGGTTTGTTTTGCTTGTGACAAAATCTTGCTAGGCCGTTGAGTTTGCCTTCACCTTGTGATTCTCTTGTTTCTGCCTTCCGAGTAGCCAGGATTGTGTGTATTTGCTACCATATCATGTGTCTTGCTACTGGACTCTTGAAATGTGGATATAACAGAGTCTTATATTTTATTTAGTATACTATATAACATTTAAATTATTATTATTTTAAACATTATTATTACTGCTTTTTTTTGAGACTGGGTTTCTCTGTGTAACCCTAGCTGTCCTGGTACTCACTATGTAGATCAGGCTGGTCTCAAACTCAAGAGATCCATCTTATCTGCCTCCCAAGTGCTGGGTCCACCACCACCCAGCTAAATTTAATTATTTTAATGTTACTCGTTATGCATGTTTATTTATTATACTTAAATTGTTATTGTGCTGGGTGATCCTGGTGTAGCGGAAGTAAACACACAAGCCCTTTGCTCATTCACACACTATTTGAGGTACATGGCGGGGAAAATAGCTGACCTGGAAGTGAGCATCCAGCACTTAAGGGATGACCCGACCTGCCTGGAGGTCACCAGGGAAGACCTCAGAGAACAGAGATGCCTCTAAATGAGGCAGAAGGCAGACCATATAGAAGCTCTGAGGAAGTTTGTTGGGCTGAGGAAATGAGGGAGATGAGGTGAACCTAGGACTGAAGAATACCATTAGGGAACTTAGACTTTATTCTGATGGGGCAAAGGAAGTATGTATAGACGACATCACAATCTAATTCGAAAATAAAAGCAAAAAACCTCGCCTAACATCATAGGACACATGCATCTTCTTCAGCCTGATGTAAGTCTGTAGACATGGAGCATCAACCCCACTGTGAAAAGCCAGGGTTGCAGAGTCAAAATGCGAATTTAAACTTGGGTGCAGCTCTTTGATTAAGTTAAGCCTTCTTGTTGTAAGTCATGTTCACTAGCTCTCTCGTGGTTTTGTTTTCCTGCAAACCTTTCAGTTCAAATAACACATCTTGCCTGGAAGAGGGAGAAGAGGGAGCCACCTGCAGCCCAGAGAAGAAACTAACCTCAGAGAGGGTAATGGGCAGGCTCAAGGCCACTAGGGTTTCCCACTAGGTATGCCGCCTTGCACTAGATGCTAGAAGTCAGTCTCTGGGCTAAGAAAACTCTAGATGTGTTCCCAGCACTTATGTAAGAATCAAAAGCTTGAGATATCTACCTTCAACGAAAAAAAGAAAATAGAAGATTTTTTGAGTGATTTCTTCAGCATTGCACAAATGTATTAAGCATTGATGTCTTATGCTAGTCCTTACATTCGAGGCTCTTAGTTAACTACTTTCCAGATATCTGCTCTCCCTTTAATGTTATCCAGTATTGATGTATTGATCAAGACCTCAGCCACAGTGTATCTTGGCTAACCTGTCCCGTGTTCCTAGCAAACAGGGAATGACTGGATGAGCTACAAGAAACGATCGATGTTACATTTATCTGCAGTGTCCATCCACACTGGTCAGAAACTGGAGCTTTGACTGCACCGAGATGGAAGATGCAAGCTCTGCACAAGAGCAGTAGGAGAGGTCAGTTCAGGCTGAAGGGCTGAGAGCAGGGCTGAAAAGAGCCCAAGGGATGTCTGCTCTCACTGAGTGTCATTCTCACCTCTACAAACCTGGATCTTCATGCTGTCTGCTTAGGTTGTTTTGAGGGTCAGGTGACATGACCATTGTAAAATTTTTAGCATTGTATGCATTACAAAGTTAGGTAGGAGTTTAATAATAATGTTATTTTGATCAGAGTTTGATGCCATCCCTACACAATTTGTAGGGGTGTGTATGGCATAATTGTATATGCTTGTTGGTGTGTGTGTGTGTGTGTGTGTGTGTGTGTGTGTAAGGTTGATGTTGGTGTCTTCTTAAACTGCTCTCTCCACTTCATCCTTTTAGTGAGATAGGATTTCTCACTAAACTTGGGGCTCACCAATTGTGTAAACTGGCTGGCCAATGAGTTCCAAAGATTCTCTTGTCTTTATCCCTCAGTGCCAAAATTAGATTTGCACCTCCACATCTAGCTTTTTACAGGGGTGCTGGGGATTTGAACTTGGGTCCTTATGTTTATATGGCAAACACTTTATTGACTGGACCTGTAGGGTTTTCTTTTAATATTTTAAATAAGCAATCAAAAGGATACTTGTCATTAATCATTAGTGAAATGAAAATTAAAGACACAATGAGATGCTACTTTAAACTCACTTGAATGTCTAAAATTGAAAAGGCTTATTATACCAAGTATTTATGAGGCTGTGGGACAGCCTAAATGCCAAATGAAGAGTGCATCTCCAGTTAGGCTGCATCTTAGAGATAGAAACACAAGATAATCTTAGGGTGTGTGCCTGTAATCCCAGGAATTGGAAGGCTGAGACAGGAGGCTCGCTATGAGGTCAAGGCCAGCCTGAGCTGCCTAGTCAGTTCTAGGTATACTTGGACTTCAAAATAAAAGTTTGTCTCAAAACAAAACGAAGTGATACCTACTTTATGACTGGCCTCTTCACTCTTAAGCACTTAGCTAAGAAATGAAGATATCTTGACACTAAGAACCCCCACAAGGATGTTTAAAGTGGGTTTACTTGTATCAGGTGAGAATGGTAAGCACAAGAAATGGCTATCAACAGGTGAGTAAATAAAGAAATCATTGTGCATCCCTACTGTGGAATGTACAAGCAATCCAAAGGGAATGAATCCTTAATAACCCAATAGAACCAATTAGTTTCCGAGTAACTACAATGGATAGAAAAGCCAGATAAAAAGAATGCATATCATGCAGTTCCATTCATTCAGAGCCCCGCATATATAAAGCAATCCAGTCCCAATAGAGTAGATCAGTGGTTGGGGAGAGCGGGAGGGTTTATGAAGGGGGCCATGGATGCAGAGAATGATGCATGTGCCCTTTCCTGGTGTTGTGATGTTTCACAGTCGTGCATGTGTATCAAAATGCAAGCTATGAAATTTAGGTATAGAACGGTTTGTTGTCTTTCAAATACAGCTTCATGATGTTTTTTCAAAATCTGATGTTGAAGATGAAGGACAAATAATGTACTCAAAGGGAAGTTTGTTTACAAGATGACAGAGCAGCACAGATCCTACTGCAGTGATTGACTGCTCACTAGCACTCTGGACATGGTTTCTAAACTCTCTGAGCTGCAATCTTTCTATATAAAACAGGGATGGCAAGTCCATGCTACCCCATTGTTGTGGTCGTTGACTTACACACAATCTCTTAGCACAGAATTCAGTCTGTATTAAATGGCCCCCAGCAATGGCTGTCTATAATGCTAGTATTGTTTATTGATTTTTAATAAGGCCTGTAGATGGCTTGTTTATCCCTAATCACTTGCCAATAGATGACTTCCTGTGAATCATCTAGACTAGAAACTGCAATGTATGTTCTTCATGCATAGTCATGAGAACATCTGAAGTGCCCTGAGCCTATTTGCTCTCTCTGTTTGGTTAAGTGTGCTTGATTTTCACAGATACCAGTTCTAGTCAGCAAATATTGTTTTTAGATTAGGAGGACTTCTCCCAGGAGAAGACTAATCATAGAATCTTAGAACTGGTCAGGACTGGAACAGCCTTAATCTAACCTATCTTCTTTCATTTAAACAAAATTTTTAGGAGAGTCTTGCTATGTAGCCCAGGCTGGCCTTGAACTCCTAATCTCCCTGCCATATTCTCCCTATTGAAAGGATTACAGGAAATGCCATCACACCCAGAAACATTAAAATTTTATGAAGATGATAATTTCTGGGGAACAAGTAATGGAGTCCGGAGTGAAGCAAATTCCCTGTCCATACTCATATGTGCAGCCCTGCCCCCTGAGCTAGGCTGTTCCTCAAAAATTGGACAGGGGCAAGGTCAGACAAGGCCTCGGCTAAATACATTCACAGTTTCTGCATGAACGAGGTTTTCTGCCCCTGTCTAAAGTCACAAGGCACTCAGGAGACTTCTGGCCACAAGCTTGGCATTCTTTACCCATGATCTAGGCCTGGTGGTGTGGTTGAGTTCCATGGCTCCTTTTAACCCTCCTGCCTCTACCACACTTCAGAGCCATTTGTATAAAATGGCTTTACAAATTCTTGTTTAAAATAACTGAAAAGCCCATGATCTTTATTGCCATAGTCATACAGAGGGAAGCTGGGGAGTTGTATGACTAGCGGCAGGCAGCTCCGAGTAATACATTCTCGGCATCCAGTTTCAGAAGACGAACACCACAGGAACCTTTAGTCAGAGAATGGGTACTCACACATACCCTACATTTGAGTCTTAGTATTTCAGGTTTGTTTTTGTTGTTTAGTTGTTTTGTTTTGAGGGCTTTTGTTTATCTTGTATTGTTTGTTTGCTTGTTTTGTTTTGCTTTTTGAGACATTGTCTCTCTGTGTAGCTCTGGCTGGCCTGACGCTCACTCTGTAGACCAGGCTTGCTTTGATTTACAGAGACCTGCCAGGCTTTGCTTCCCAAGTGCTGGGATTAAAGGCCTGCACTACCACAACCAGCAACAACTTTGCGTGCTCTCATCACAAGTAATGATAGGAAATGTTGACATAGCATCTTCACAGCCATTGTTTCTCCTGGTGCTCATATTTACCATTTATTTTCCCTGGTGACACGGGAGGATGTGACACTTGGATCAGTTCAATGGCCTCTCAAAAACATCCACACAAAGGCCAGAGTGATAGCTCAGTAGTAGTTAAGAGCACTTCCTGTTCTTGCAAAGGACATGGATTCAGACCCTACACTTCAGGCCCTACACCATGGCTCACAACTTTTGTAACTCCAGTTCCAGAGACTCCTCAGGCACAAGACGTGTACATGGCACATATACATATATGCAGACAAAATACCCACATGCATTAGAAAGAAGGAAGGAAGGAAGGAAAGAAAGAGAGAGAGAAAGACAGACAGAAAGGAAGCAAGCAAGGAAGGGAGAGAGAGAGAGAGAGAGAGAGAGAGAGAGAGAGAGAGAGAGAGAGAAAGAAAGAGAGAGAGAGAAAGAGAGAATGCAATAGCAAAGTTTGAACCCCAGTCCTCCAGCACAGTCTGGAGTGGAGACTGGCCCAGTCTGTCGTTGTTCTATAACAGCTCTTAGGAATTTTCTCTTAGGGCTTTCAGCTTGAAGAAAGTGCTTTCTAGTGCAAGTGTGAGCACATGTGTGTGCTTACTTGTCTGCACCTGCATATATGTGTGAGTATGTGCAAGAAGGGTTGAGGGCAGGAACTAGAGACTTTTCTACTTTTGAGAGAAAGGCAAGTTGAATTTTTGAATTGTGGAGATAAATGTGTCCTGTGGTTCAGTTCTCCATATTAGGGATTCACGAGTAAACTCTGTGCAGAGTCATAAGGAATTAATCTTCCTTTCTCTTAAAACATCTTCCATGTATGCTTTATCCTTGTGCATGTGTGACACATGTGAATATATGTATCCTCTGCATTCTGTGGATACAGGTCTCTTTATGCACACAGAAAGCAAAGGTTGCTTTTTTTTTATGTCCTCACAATATGGAACTTATACCTCAACCAAACTAGTAATACCATAAATAACCAGTTCACTGCTTCCCAGTTCACATCATACTGCCCTGATTGTCCAAACATGTCTTCATGGCTTCTTTTTTTTCCTCCATAAACTAGGATCCAAACATGATTTATGCATTACATTTGGTTGGTATGTTGAACCAACATTCCTAATAAGCAGTTTTCATGAGCTAAAATCATCTCCAAATTGGAGTGAGCCGGCCCTCTCCAGCTGAGGCAGCTGCTAGGGGCTGGCCAGTAAGGTCTCATGGGCACATGTGCGCCTTCTCTCTGATGTGTACATACAGCAGGAGGGACCAGAGTCCATGTGCCCAGATAGAGAGGCTCATAGTGCAGGCAGAAGAACCATCTAGCTTCTTGCCTGAAAGGTTGCCGCTCCCAAGGAGCTGCAAACCAAAGTCCTGGACTCAGTGCTAGTTTCACAGGAGGCTGAGAGCTGCCAGAGGAGTTGTGAAAAGTCTGATGTGTGAGCCTAGGATTATCTTGAGAATGGGAGACATTGCCTGGATGTTTGAGGACCCTAAATGTAATAGAACCAGAGCTAGGACAACCTCCTTGTGCTCAAACTGTTTTTCTACTCTGACCTCTTTTTGCTGTTTTTCATTACGTTTTTTAAAAGTAGTCCTCTGACAATGAAGCTGCCCTTTAGAAAGAGACTTACACTGCCCCTCCATCATCTGATTAGGTGACCTGTGCTTGTTACAACATCATTAAGATGCTGGGAAAGCAATGCTTAGTGCCTGTTGTTCTCTGCCCTGGCCTTTGTTATATGATGATCCACCCTGCTTCTGTCTTCCCTGATGGACCATGTGCTGTCAGTGTGCAGGCTCAGTGGCAGCCACACTGCAGTGAAGATGCTCTTGGAATATGCTTCAGTGACCCAGAGTTCTCAGCACTGTGATCAGGCAGAATACTCTAGGAATGCAGGGGAGAAGAAAAAACATAACTCAGTATATGAAGATATGATAACTAATGTGTTTTCTAAGAGTTTCACTCCAGGAAGCTGATGTAAGGTGTGGTATCTACTCAGTAAAACCTCACAGTGTTTATGATGTCATGGCGCTTTCTGAATCACTTTGTAAATAATTCATTTTATTTTCTTGAAAGCCAAGTGGATAATGTCTCCTACTTTTCTCACATCACACTTGGAGAAACTGAGGCTTAGACAGATTAAGTGGCTTGTCCAAAAACCTATGGGATGAACACATCAGGTAATTTGGCTCAAGTTCATTTCTAGTCACCTTACTTTGTGCTATAGAAGGAATGGCTACTCCGTGGTCAGGGACGTCACTGATAACTGCTGGGCTCAGAACCTTTTCCTGGCATCATGGACAAGGCTGTCCTAGATTCATGGACAGCAAAGAGCTTGACTGCTCTGAGGGAGCCAGCCACCTTTGACATTCTTAGGTTTGCCATTTCTCACCCTGTTAGTTAACATTTCCTTCTGATTGATCGATAGAATGTTCTGGGCAGAGAAGCAGTAAAAGACCTGAGAAGACTCTATCCTTTCTCAAGGTCTGGGAGGCTTCTGAGCTGTCATGGTGGCTGCCCTTGGGCTACCATGCTTTTTTTGTGACTTGACCTCTGAGACTTGAGGGTCTCAGCCCAACAGAAGGCTGAGTTAGTGGAGCCCTGAGGTGTGGTGGCCTAGCCGTATCAGGCCCTGCTGGGATCCTCTGCCAAGCAGGAACTGAGATATCAGCTCCTACTGTTGTGGACCTCTCTCTTGACAGGGAGCATTTGGTGGTGTTTAACAGTGTTGTTTGGTGGTTTGAACTGCTGCCCAGTGCTTGTCTTTACATGTTAACAGAGCTGAAACGGGGCCATCAGCGGAGCAGTCATCCAGAGTTGAGAGCTAACTCAGTCGAGCATCTTTTCTCTGAGCTCTAACATGACCTGCAGGTAAGACGGAAAGCAAAATGCAACCTAGAAGATGTCCTTACCTTCTAACCTTTGGTGAAAGGAGAGAGAAAGGATGCTGTGGGAGACCCAACAAAGACGGAGTAATGCCAGATCAAAAGGGAAGGGCAACAGGAGGTAGAGCCAGGAGGCACCCACTAGCCAAAGCACATTTTGTGCTCTGGAGAATCTCAGTTGTAAAAAAGGCTAGCAGTATCTACCTGGAGGTGCCTGGGCAGTACATTAGTTATCACCAAACCAAGCAAGACTGAAACCATTCAACACAGTGGAGTACTGCTGTAACCTTCAGCAGGCTGTCGGGGTGTTATAACATTAGCAACAATGCAGGCTGTGAACTTCACTGGGAGCCCAGTGCAGGCAGAGAGTCTGCAAACAATCCAATACCCTGTAGACCTCTGACCTCTGAGCACTGAGGCATTCAGCCTCTCCTACTGGGTTTCACTTCCAGTGTGTGTGAAATGGCTAAGTGGCCTGGTGGTAAAGGCCACAATGAGTCTAGAAGTATTCTGTGTGGAATAGGTATCCTGGGCTTATAGAACAACAGTTTGTGTGTGGTATATTTATCGATATGTATCTGTTTGAGACTGTATGTGTGTTTATCTGTCTGTCTCTGTCTCTGTCTGTCTGTCTCTCTCTCTTTCTCTCTTTCTCTCTCTCTGTGTGTGTGTGTGTGTGTGCATGTGTATTGCCTGTATGTATGTCTCTGTGTCTGTGTCCTGTTTCTGTGTGTATCTGTGTGAGTCTGTGTGTATGTGTGTCTCTGTATGTGTCTGTGTTGTTTGTGTCTTCATGTTTGTATGTGCCTGTCTGTGTGTGTGTGTGTCTGTGTCTGTCTGTTTCTGTGTGTGTCTCTGTGTATGAAGAGGAACACAGGAATGACTCACCAGTGCCCCTGGGCTTGGGTGACATGGAAAGGTATTCAGAGACTCCTCTCTGTAGAGTCTGGAACTTAGCTACGGAAGTTAAGGGCTTTGAGGGTGGCAGGAGAAAGAAATAGAGACTGAAAGGAACTCATTCTTGTTAAATGCATACCATGTACCAGAAACGCTGTATCTCTCAGTCCACAGTTTTGCTGTATGCTGACATGCAGCCTATACTATTGCCACTTAGTTCAGGGAGGCTCAAAGAAGGCAAAGACTTCTCTTCAAATGTGACCACTTTCCTTTACCTACAGCCCCTCAACTAGCCTTAGAAACACATCCCTCCCTTGAGGATTTCAGCTCCACCCAGTCATACCTGAATCTATGTCTAAATGTTCTACACACTCTTAGAAAACTCTACGATATGCACATGTACCCCACTATAATATCATCAGCTATATTTTGTCTCAGTGCCAAATTCCAGCCTTTTCATACATTCTGCTTTTCCAGGAAGACAGGCTCACAAAAGATTTGTCTCTGTGGCTTCTTTTAAAAATACAACCACCATGTGCATGCACACACATGCTTGTGAGGCATGTGCCAACACACACACACACACACACACACACACACACACACACACATACACACCTTCCTCTATCCTCCACAGATAACAGTTTGCAAATTAGGCAAAGAAAGGCCAAAGGGACTGCTTAATACTTCCCATTTATTCCATTCAACAACAAAGTACTTTTGAAACCCCATGCAATTAAAGTGTTATTTTATAATGATTGTTCTGTAGTGAGCTTCAAACAAACCAGATTCCATCAAGCACCTCGGTTTTTCCTGGAAGTCCTTTCCCAGTAGACAGTGCTCCCACAGCAAGACTGAGCCGCTGAGAAGAGCAGCCCTTTCTAATCCACTGGCTTTTTCTCCAATGGGCTTCCCATCACAATTGCCTTTCTTTTTCACCTTTTCTTTTCTTTTTTTTTTTTTGCATAGAAAATGTAGACAGGGATGGGGGTGTAACTTAGCAGCACAAAGCCCCGAGTTCAGTCCCCTGACATTGCTTCAGATGAGGATGGTGATGTCAGTACATGCCTGAAAACCCAGCACTTTAGAAATAGAGATAGGAAGATCAGAAGTTCAAGGTTATCCCAGTTTGAGGATAGCTTGTGATACATGATACCAAAGAGATAGACAGACAGACAGACAGAGAGAGAGAGAGAGAGAGAGAGAGAGAGAGAGAGAGAGAGAGAGATTCCTAAAGGACCAATGCACTCCTCCTCTTTCCAATGAGTTAGTCATTGGCAAGAAACATGAATGTTCTATGGATCACTAATCAGTATTGTTGGAAGCCATGTTTGGAATACCCACTGTACAGTAGATATTTGACAGGTTATATGCATAGCCTCATGCAATGTAATCTTCATTTGGCTTTAGCTGATATCACCTTTCTCCTTGATAAATAAGATCCAAAGTTTGTGATACTAAAGTCACACAAGAAGCAGGTTGCACCAAACAAAATTGTAACGGGGTCTATCCACCACTACAGCACATGAGTCCAAAGCCTGGCATTTCTCAATGTGTGGTCTCAAATAAGTAGCATCTCCACCTGGGAACTCGCTGGAAATGCCAGTCCTTGGGCCCCACCCTAGACCGGCTGAGTGAGAACCAGGGGCTGGTCTCCCCAGTCTCTGTCCTAACAAGCCATCTAGATTTTCCAACATGAAGTGGTGTTTGGGGAACACAGCCATACCTGTTATACTGATAAATGGATAAACTATTAGTTAAACTGATAGGACTTTTAAGCTGTCCCTCCTTCAGAGTTATATAATTCAAGTAAAATAAAAATAAAATAAAACCTCAATGAACTTTTATTTTCCATTCTCATAAATATGTCTTACAAACTTTGATGCGTTTTTATCTAGTAGCCAGCTGTCTATTTTGGTATGGAGACCTCAAGTATTTGGGAAAAGGCTGTCTAACCTCAGTGCCAGCCTTCCCAGTTCTGTGTTGCAGATGGTAAGGATCCTTTATAGAATCCGTGTGAGTATTGAGTGAGTCAGTGTCTACAAAGGGGCTTAGCACAGTGCCAAGTATACTGTAAGTACCCAATAAATATCAGCTAGTTGCTAACCACTAAATGATTAATGTGGCTATGCTGGTTCTTGCTAAGGATAGCTAGACAAGCAAATGGTTTGATGTACTTTTTTGAAAGTGCTGGAGGAGAGACACAGAGTTTTATGCATACTAAGCAAGTGTTCTCCCACTGACCTATACCCCAGCTGAATCAACGCGTTGAACACTGCACCATTCTGCTCTAGCTTGTTTTCCATCTCGGTGACAAACACCATGTTCCAAAGGAACTGGAGGAGGGAAGGGTTTATTTGGCTTCCAGGTTGCAGTACCCCCACAGTGGGTCTCCAACATCAACTAACAATCAAGAAGATGACCCACAGACAGGCTCACAGGTCAGGCTCTGCTGTCAAAATACACTTTGAGATCTTATAAACAAATATAAAAATAAACTCTATTTCTCTCCCTCCAAATGCCACAGCCCCAAAGTTGAAAAACAAATCCAAGAGCCATCAAATAAGACAGATGTACAGGAGACTTGCATTCTTGGCTTAGCTTTACTGCTAGGCTTAGATATAGCAAAGTTTTATCCCATAATCTCTAGGTCTCTTTTATTCCCATGTAAATGGAGAAGGTCAGGCTCATGAATGTTTTCCACCAGGGACAGGCACCAAATGGCTGTGTGGGGTACCTAAGCATGGGGTTAAAGACCATTGAATTGTGTGATGATAAAGTTGGTTTTGATTCCTCTTCACTCTTTGTGATTTAGTTGAGGACGGAGCCTGATATTGGGGCTGGTTGATATTTAATACCTCAGTGACGCTCTCTCAGCTCCCTGTTTAACAAAAGCCTGTCTGGATTAGGAAGTAACAGTATCCATTTGGTTTTCCTGGCACTCTTTCTTAAACTTTTTCTCTCTGTCCACAAGATGTGTTTCTTAAATGATCATAATGGGATGCATTTTCCTCCTTAAATAAATTGATTCAAGAGACAGTCAATTGAATCCAAACAATGCTAGGTTAATAACAGTTCAGGAAGCCTGTGGATGTGTCTGAGGTCAAGACAGTGGAAGGAGCTTCTGGTGAGAAGTTAGAACATTGCCTGCATTCCGGAGGCTCTGCAGGCTATCCTTTCTATAGGCCTTCACTCCCATAAAGATAACTCATCTGTATAGTCAAGCCAGGAGAAGGGGCACTGCTGAACATCAGTACTGGCAACTGGCTAGAGCCAGAGTCATCAAAGCATGTATCCTACCCCAATCCCTATCCCCACTGGAGATTCTGGTCCTTGTTCCACGATTGACTGTGTGCATTCTAGAAACTCCCCTAGGAGATGGATGCTCTTACCAAGTCAGGTTTCTAGAAAAGGACCTAAAACTCAGAGCTCATCTGGAGTCAGAAGCTTCTGAGGAAAAAACTATAAATGGAGAGAAAGTGGGTAGGCAGAAAGGATTATTTCTACAAGGTGTAATGCAAAGGGAGAAAGCAGCCTACCAATTACATCTATAATTAAAAGAATAATTAACTTGTGTATGATTATTTTGCATATATTTATGTCGGCGCATGCAGTGCCTGTGGAAGCCATAAGAAGGGACTGGAACACCTGGGAGTGGAGTTACAGTTAGACAATATGTGGATGCTAGGCATCCAATCTAGATTTATCTCTTTTGTGCCCCTTTCCTTTTTATCAGTACAGGATCTGACCATGTAGTTCTACCCTGGACCTTACTATGTAAATGAGGCAGGAATTCCTCAGACTCAAGCATCTGTAACTTTATGTCAGCCAGATGAAAAAGCCATACCAGTATATTTGTAGATGTTAAACGTGGTCATTTCTGCTGAAGTAATCGTGTCTGCTGAAAACGTTCATTATGCTTTCTAATATTTTTCTTTGACAATTAAAAACATTTATTATGCTCTCCTTCCCTCTACGAAGGCACAGCCATCCACTAGATGGACCAAATTTGACTTTTGGTTCTGCCATTACTAATGTATGACCTTGGACAAGTTTTTAATCTTGATCCTCAATTTCCCCCCTGAAAAAAAATCAAAGAATTCCTTTCTTCTGAGTTGTTGTGAACATTGAATCAAGTAATTCATTGGAGGTACCTATTGGAGTGCTTGCCTGTCAGCCGCTTTCCAGTAAGTAGCTCCATTATTTAGTAATGGTTAGACATTGTAATTTTTATTTGTAATGTTTATTACATTATAAGGCATAGTGAGTTACTATGTCAAAGCGAGTCCAGGCCTGGTGGCACAGGCTTGAAATTCCAGCTACTAGAAGTCTGAGGCAGGAGGACCGTAGACCCCTTGGTCAATGTAATTAGGTCCTGTCTCCAAAAGAGGTAGGCGGATGTGGAGAGCTGAACATACAGTACAGTTGGAGACTGCTTGCTTAGAATGTATGATGCCCTAGATCCAACCCCCAACCCCCCAAAGAGAAATACTGAATCAGTAAAGATGTAATTTTAAAGCCGCTCCCTACCCCCCAGCCATTGTACAAATGCAGGTACATGTGCTCACAGTGGAAATGGATGCTTACACATGCCTGACTCACACAGGTGCTGAGCATACGCTCTTCTGAGGTCTTGGATGCTCAAGTTGGGCAGCAAGAGGACTGGTATCATCTCCAGACTCCAGAGTTAACTCAGCACATGTGGTTTTTTTTCCCTTGAGCTCATTGGGAAAGATGGTGAGACAATGTGTTGTGTCTGTGGTACTGAGTATCATTTCTGGAACCTCTGTTAAAAATTGAGATTGAAGTTCATCTAATACTCTTGTTTATAGCTTCATGTCCAGGTCGCAGAGCCTGTGAACCAGGAGTAGATCCACCCCCACTTCCTTGGTGTGAAAAGTCTTTGGTTTTCTGAAGTTGAAACTAAGGAGTTTCAGTGAATTTATTTAAGATAAGACTTTTTTCTCATGAAGGTTTTTTTTTGATGGGAGATGCTTAACTACAATGTCAAGTGGTCTGCTTTACTGCCCATGAGGATCTCTGTTAGGGTGACACTTTTCCCTGAATTATGGTGGGGCAGAGCTGGGGGACTAAAACAGAACACGCTTGGCTATAAGATAGTGAGAGGTGTCATTACTCTTGGGGTTGTTTCTGTCCAGAAAATAAAATAAGTTCAAATCAGAGCTCTCTGGCTGATCAAGCACCCCCAAATTCAAATACTGGTTCTGTCACTATAGGCATATGACCGTGATCAAGATCAGTATCTTGCTGGGCCTGTTTCGTACATCTCCAAAAGGATATACCTATGGTGAGTGTTTGGTAGAATACTAAATGGAAAGCCACCAGGGGACTTATGGACATCATGACCTGGTTCTACTTCTTAGAAGCAGAGAGGCAGGTAGGAAAGCATACTCAAAAAGCTGACACTGACCAAGCTGCATTCAAATTTTAAGCCTGCTACTTACCAAAGGTTTGGTAGACTTCAGTCAGACTCTTCCACTTCAAGCTTTGGAACTGAGAAAATTTATTTGTTTGTACAATCCACCTCATATTTTAGGCAGGGGCAGCAAAACCTCCTTCCCAGTCCTAGGGTGCGTGTGTGTGTCTGTGTGTGTGTTACTGCCACTCTGCTATCCACAATACTAACGTATGGTTATTGATAGTCTAGATGACCACTAGAGGGTGTTCTGTGGACCAGGGAAGACAGCTGTGGATGAAAGAAAGTACAGGAACTGCCTCTTGGACACTGGCAATTCCATGGCAATGTAATGGCACCCCAATTCAGTTTTCCTTTTCCTCTTGTAAGCCAACAGGAAATACAGCACTGGTGGGGGAATTGTCCTCATCTGACTGCTTCCATAGGGTAAGCCTCAGTTTCTACATTTGCAAAATGGAGATATCAATAAATACCTCCCTTGAATACATCCACAGGGGTGCTATGAAGAAAAGGTGAGATTAAAATGTGTGTGGAAATATTTGTAGACTGTAAAGGACTGCATAAGTGTGCCTAAATGTTTCATTGAAAAGACATTGTCATTCTGATGTCTTATCCAGCAATGTTCATCCTCCCACTTAGTCCAGGTGACAATTTTGTGTCATAAATATGCTATGGAAACCAACGGTTAACAGTTCTTTGGATTTATCCACGTGGTCTGTGAGCTGGAAAAGATGGAGAATTTCCTCACTAAAGAGCCATATCACTTGACTCTATTGACAGCATGTCATGTGTAACTCAAAATTGCCTTCCTGAATGCAGATAGATTGCATCTATTAGTTACTTCTTGTCGTCATGACCTGCCAGATGGGAAAATTAAATGTGCCTACAAATATTTCAGTATCTGTGCTGTGTGAAGGTTTAATATTCATTTGGAGCAGTGAGTGGAGAGAGAGAGAGAAAATAGCCCACATCTTTTACTTTGGGCTAATAAATTGCTAAGTTCAACAGGAGTTCTTTGAGCATTCACCTCAAGCTAGCAAATGAAGGATGTATTAAGTCTTCAAAAAGAATGCCATTCAGCTATAATATTGATAAGTCCACCTTCATCCACTCTTTAATAAGCTACAAAGGATCCAAGTTAGTCAGAAGCCTGCCTGTTCCCATGGGACTTGATGAATCTTTCCCCAAAGTAGGTGGGTTGCAGAGCAGAGGAAGAATGTGTCCATAAAGAGAGGGAAAGATGCTAGTGGCAGGGGGGACTGTCAGACCTCAGCAATGATCTTGTCTGTTAGGATGTTGGCATGCATTTGCATTTGTATGTGGGACCAAGAAATAAAGTCAATAGACTAGAGTCATAAAAGCCATAGATATCTAGTACTGGGCTAAGGGTGTGACTGAGTGGAAGATTTATCTAATTGTTATGAGGTCCTAGATTCTATCCACAGTACCTCAAGAAACAAAATTAAAGATGAGAACAGTAAAACAAAATGCTTTTGTATGTATGATTCCATATACATATTGTTACAGATATGAAGAGAAATATATTAAAGAAATGAATAGTCAATAAAATAACATGTAAAGTGTATGCTGTTAATATATGTTGATTTGTTGATATTTTTAATTTTCACAGATTTTAAATGTTTTTAGTATGCTGTCATTTTCAATTTTCTATCAATGTAAAAATATGATTTCAAAAGTTCATTGGTGACTTCATCCCCGTAACTCTGTTTTTTTCCCCAAGAAGGTCCTAAATTCCTCAAGCCTGACTTCTCCTGCCCCAGGGGTTTACAGAAACCTATCTCCCTTGGTTGAGGAGGGACAGCTGTGTTTGAAGTGGTGACTGCCCTCAAGGAGCTTACAATCTAGCTGGGGGTAAATGACTTGAGCTTGAACACAACTAGACTGTGAGCTTCTAGAGGGCAGGGGCCTTACCCTAGTCATCTCTCTGCTCACCCTGCACACCCTCCCTGTGAGACATCCTCCATCCCCATGGCATCAACCACTGCCTGTTTGCTGAGAACTCTGTAGGCCCGAGCCATCTCCTGAGTGCTGAATCCAGTCCAGCAATGTCTCCAGGCTCCATCTCTAGTTGGGATGCTCTATGGGCACCTCGGACGCAACTTGCTCAACAACATCCAACTCAATATTAGTTTCTTCTTGAGACCAGTCTTGGTTTCTCATCTCCCGGGCTTGGTCATCAAAGCAAAGATCCAGAGTTATTCTTTTGGACTGAGCTCAATGTAAAATTCTTGTGACCTTAATTGAACAAGTTCTTTCTTATTGTATATAGATTGGTTAAATTTGTGGGTTGAAAGATTAATAGAGAAATGCTCTGGAATGTATCAGTCATTGCCTCTAGTGGTAAGAAAATGGTTAGTGTTTTAGTTTTCTGATATTGTGCTTTCCCAGTGTTCTGTAATGACTATGTGTTAATTTTATAACCAGCAAAACTGTCTAATAAAAATGGCTGAAAAGTGTTGCATATAAGTGTCACCTTCTCTGGAAAATATCTTTTACTTCTTGATATCCCACACAGGATCCGAAACTATGGCTTGTGTTGGGGGACATGGGTTCTTTGTATAATTCTGTCTCATTAGAATGTGAGCTCCTAGAGGGCAGACAGAACCTTGGCTTACTTGTCTTCTTTTTCCAGTGCTTAGCACAAGGTCTGCACAAGTAACACCTCAATGCATGTTTAGTTTTTAAAGGAAGAGGGGCTGGGGAAGACCCTTAACAAAGGAGCCAGGACATTAAAACTCTCTGCATGTACATATACATATGCATGCATACATATACATGCATACATACACACACACACACACACACACACATATGAAGCATCTAGAAATCACTAGCTTTACTTCTTCTGCCTGTCCCTTCATTGTAATTTTGAATCTACTACTAGTCAAACATTTTTTGATCAATATTTTAAATTGTTTTAAATTTTCACTAAGACTTCATAAATGTCTTTTAAGACTCCTCTGAGGTGAGGTCTGGCATATTAACTGCTCTTTTAAATCCATCTTGGGTAAAATGCCCCCTGCATGATACCTCAGGCATAACATTTAGGATTGCAGAGTCTAGACCTGAGTGTAAATTCTGAAGCACTCTTTAAATGAAAAAGTGGCAGACGATAGTGACTCGTGGGAAGAAATAGGACAGGAGGATAGATACAATAAGAAAAAAGGACAGTAAACATCTTTAATTATATGTTTACTCTGTACCAGGCACTGTGCTAAGCATCAGCATATATTGTACTTGTCCACTTTTGTCCTACAAGGTGGGTATGGTTATCATCTCCATTTTGTTCCTGAGGAAACTGAGGCTTGAGGACACACTAGATGGGGAAAGTAGAATTTGAACTGTGGACTATAAATTTTAGTTAATTGTCAAAGTGTGCTGCAATGTTGTTGATCTTAACTTGTCCTGTTTCCAATGGTGAAACCACAGCCCAGGGAACAAGAAGCAAGCGCTCACCCTCCATGTCTCTTCTGAAATGATGGGAGAAGAGGGAGAGAGGGATAGTTGGAGAAAGCAGCAATTTACAACCCTGTTTGCTGAGGTGCTGGCTTAGATGTGCTCTGCCCCCAAGTGCACAAAGATCTCACTCCACCAGGTTCACAATGATCCTGAGTTAGAAGTTATTTGCGCCATGCTTATGCAGTGTTCTGGGAAGTTCTTCAAAAGAGTCTGTGCAGTTTTATTTTTAAATAGCTAAGAAAACATTGCAGGGACTGGAGAGGAACCACACAAGGTCTGGCTCCATGCTGGGGATTTAGCCATTGTCAGCCGGTATAGTGAGGTGTGGTCTGATAAGACAGCTCCTTCCTCTAGAAGACTTGAGAAATCTTCCTGGAGAGTGTGTGCATGCATGTAGGTCTCCCGGGTATGTAGCCAACTAATTACAAAACCAGTCAACAATTATTTATTCAAGAAGTGACCTGATAGCTCTCTAGTTTGTTGTCTGTTTAAAGAAGGGTTGCTGCCTTGGGTGGAGTTTGGGCTAATGAGATAATAATAATTACTACTTATTGAGTGCAGGTTGCATGTCGGGAACTTTGCTGGGCATTTTACATACACAATTCCAATTAACCCTCACAACCAAAACAAGGAGGGCCTTATCACCCACTCTACACAGAGGAAGGAACTTACAGAGTCTGAATGGCTTGCCTAAGGTCATAGTACTCCAATCCAGGCAACTAGAAAGAGCCCAATATGACTCTGGTCTCCTCAAACCCACCTTTTGGCATCCTTTCCTTTTGGTGTGTGATGTGTGAGGCTCAGGTTTATCAAATTAGCAAACATTTGCAATTGAAACTGCTGTCTTATTAAGAAAGCTTATCCTAGGTAGCATGCTGAACAGGACCATTTCAGGTTGTCTCATTAACGTTATGTTCCCATCTCACACTCTGAAATATCAAAGACTTTATTATCCTGACAGAGTGTAAAACTGCGGCTCCCACTCCAGCAGTCCCCTCCTTGGCTATGGCAGCAGGGATTGGATTTTTTCTATGCCTTCGTAGTAGATCTAGATCAGTCCTTGTCCAGAAATGTTTCAAGGGATAGTAAAATAGCAGGTAAATATGGGGAACAACTATTCATTTCAGCCAATTCCCTAACAAAGAGTGTGGAGCCCCGAGACTCTGTTTGCTGAAACAGTAAGGACTCTTGTTATGTTGCTTGGGACTGATTTGCCTTCAGGAAATTGCCAGCAAATCCTAGTAAACAAGGCAAAGCTGGGAATCATTTCAGTAGGGGGCACATGGGACTGCCTCTGTGCTTCTGCTTCTAGAAAGCCAATCAGGGTAGCTACAGTACCTGTCATCACCCACATATTCTGTCTTTTCTCAGCGGTTGGTGGGATTTTCTGTGAAGTCCTCCATACTGAACTTGCCTGTGTCCATCATCCTAGTCAGGCTTATGTGGTATGGTTGTGCTGTCCACGCTGAAAGAAATGATTTCCACATAGCTGAATCGTGTTTCTCCTTTAGAAAAGATGTTTTAGTCATTTAAAAAGTGATTGTATAAAATGATGGATTTCATTATGGTATTTGGTGACATGACTATCTTTGTATTTCCTTCATGTTTACTCTCTGATCTCCCTTTCTTGTTTTGTTCTTGCTCCCACTGACTGGTTCCTTCCCTGTCTTAATACTTCTCACTCTTGCGCGCGCGCGCGCACACACACACACACACACACACACACACACACACACACACACACACACAGAAAGAGAGGGGGGGGGAAGATTCTGAATGTGGAAGAAAATGTGATATTTATCTTTCTCGTAACAGTTTGTCTAACTTCGCTTAGCACAACATCCAGATCTATTTGCTTGCAATGACATTATTTCATTTTTATTTATGACTGAATAAAACTCCATTATCTATTTATAAAACATTTCTTTCATTCTCTTGTTGCCTTTTGTTGTAGGATCTTGACTATTTTGGATGTTCTTATTTTTTAGACTGAGTCCTAGAGTCCCCTTGTTGTCAGGAATGTCCTTTCTTAATTAGCATAAAGGCTACTCTACCAGACTCTGCATGGGGCCCAAGAATTCCTTACCTGTCCCCAGGCATACTCTAGAATCTCATGTATTGTCGTCCTGAATTCTCTTTGGTTCTTTCCTTCTAATAGAAAGCCAGGCTTTCAGCATACCTTTGTTAAATGCAGTTGAATCAAATCTGCAGGAGTCCCAACTCTGTTCTTAAGTTTAGGTCCTACTGGGTCCATGTTGTTAATGCACAGTCCGGATTGGAATGAAAACAAACCGTCCCTCTGATTTGGCCCTATGTGGTTTACAAGGATGTCCACTTCCCTCTTGCCCATAATGCCTTTTTGGCAGCCATTAGTAACCCTCCCATGAATATGAATGAATAAGAAATCAAAAGTTCAGAGAGGAAAGCAATCTTCACAGAGTCACCTGCTTTTAAGTAGCAGTGGTGACCTGGGGTCTTACTGTCTTTCAGGGTCTTTCAGGGTCATTGTTGCTTCTGAGAATTCACAGGAAAATCACACCAGCATCCTATACTGTATACATTGGTAGTGGTGGGGTTCTGTTAAAGGATATAAGTGGTGAGGTACTTCAAAGAGTGTGCGAGACAAAAACACACAGAGTATCTAGCGTCTTGGTCTGTACTCGAGCTGGTCTACCTTCTGCCTGCACTGGACTACTATTTGTTTTCTTTTTGTACAAGTTGGTGTAAATGCAAATAAGCAATACTTTAAAAGATAGTCCTTTTGAGCTTTTATTTTTCAATTTAAGTATATAATAATAGTGATAATAATAATTCCTTTTGTTTAAGGTTGCCATGCAGGCTTCATGAGGAACTGCTTATGAATGGGGCTCACTTGTCAGCATGGAGTCAGTACTTTTAAAGACTTGACTGTCTTTTTTTTTTAACTCCAGCTCTATTTGACAGTGGTGAAAATTGATTTGATGGTTATAGCAGGCCCCAGAAGGAGAAGGAAAAAGTTATAAACTCTACCAAGTTTTTCAGCCATTTAGCAGCCAGCTCTCCCTGAGACAGATAAAAATGTGGTCCTCAGGAGCAGCCCATTGATTCCCCAGACATGAATGACTTCAACAGAGCCAAACTCCCTAGCTTCTCTAGCAACCCACCATTTGTGTTTTCTGGTGACCCTTAACATTTTTTGGAGTCACCAGGATATCCTTCTTCAATGTCTATGAGTGGAAGCTAGTGTTGGTCCAGGAAAGAATTAACTTTAGATATTAAAAACTTAAAGATAGCATGCTATAGAATAGCCTATGATGGGCACATTTGTGGGAATCCCTAGGAGCCCTGTGACATGGGGTCACCTGGATTGGTGAGGGCCCTGATGCTCTTCTCACTAGCTCTCCGACCTTGTTTATGTCACCAAGTCCTCTAGGTTTTTGTTTTGCTCTTTGTAAAATAGAGAGGTAATAAAAAATTGTATGTAACAGGATAGATATTGAACAAAAGATAAACTCACATAAAAATCAGTGAGCATACACATTTACTGCCTGGTATGTAATAGGCTGCCTTGAGTTTGATGTCCTCATTCGTGGCATAGCTATTGTTTTCTTAGCTCCAGGTTTTGCCCAGCCGAGCCCTAGGAATGTCCCTTTGCGGTGTTTCAAGCCTGTAACCTACTCAGGACCAGAATCTGTGATTTGAACTGGAAAGCCCTGTCTAAGGTTCCGAAGTCCTTAGCTAGGCTCTTAAGTCCTCAGCAGTATTCAGACAAACTCCGTTGAAAGATACAACTGAGTGATAGAGTACTTGCCCAGTATGCGCAAGGTCCTGAACCCATCCCCAAACACTGAAACAAGCAAAAGCAAAAGAAGGCATCGCTGAAGGAAGGAAAGCAAGAAGAAAAGAGGGAAGAAGGGGGAGAAGCAAGGAGGAAAGGCAAGTTCTCCTTGTCGATGGAGATGGCTCAGGTTCCCCTAAACCTTGCCTCAAACAGAGCAGCTTTCTCTGTGTCTGTCTGTCTGCCCTGGCCTTGGTGATTTAGTTACTGAAACGACTCTCATCTTAGTCTTGAGGTCTTGTGGTCTTTCCTGAAGCTATACATTGGCACTAAGGGGTGGAAAGCAGAAAGGGTTGTGGAGTGGAGCTCCAGCAATCCTACCACGAGGTCCTGTTCTGGGAGACACCCAGAGGAAGGAGGCAGACACGTGAGCTTGCTCACCACAGGCAACCAGGCCATCGGCCTGATCACCCTCCAGTCAGGACTGTTATTTGTTACTTATATCTTCTACCTGAAATGGAAGGTCCTTGACAGCAGTATGAGGAACTGGCTGCTTCAGAAGCCAGGAAGGAGCAGGCGGTGAAGCCATTTAGATCTGGGAACTACAGGGCTTCGGATAGGAGAATTCTTCTGCCTCAACTGTTAGAGAGACTGGCTCCTGAGTATTCCCAGTCCTTGAGGGACTTTGTTTGACATCTGTTTTCTCCCCTTTTAAGGGGACTCACATAATAAATCAGTCAGGTACTTTTAGAATAAGAACTAGACATATAAAGCATAACAACGCAAAGACCATGAGAGGGACAAGCTAGGTCAAGGTTAGACACAGATAAAGGAAGTGGTGTTCAGTCTGACCATGCAGAAAGGGGAGCCTCAATATTCATACAGCTGGAGAATGTTAGAAAACTAGTTAGGGAACAGTTCAGAAAGATCAACAGTCCATGAATCTTACAGATGTGTCAGCCATAGAAAAGTCAAGATGAAAGGCAACGACTTGGCAAGGTTGGAGGGGTGGGGGGAGAGGGCAGTTCTGAGCAAAGATTCAAGAAGAAGAATAAGTGCGGGGAGATCTGGTGTATGTCACACACCTGCCTTGTGCTGGGTGTGTGGCTCATCAGTGTTCCGTAGGCTAACTGTAAAGTGCAACCCGTATCATTGGCTCGCATTTTACAGATGAGCAAATGGAGGCTCAGAATCTCTCACTAGCTCTTCTGCTTGAGGCATGGAGAAACATGTGTGAGGAATCTTTGTGTCTTGAGTGTTGAGCTCCAGAATAGGCCTCTGGCATTAGGTGATACTGGAGGACAAAAAGCTAAACCTGACTTTAACTCAGTCCCCAACTCCCGTGTTACCTGTTTATTTGGTGGAATAGGAAGAGTAGTGTGTGGTAAAAATCTGGAGGGAGATGAGAGAAATTCCAGAAAACCCTAGAATTTGTTTTCCCACTTGAAGTCAAAGTAAGCTCCTGAGATGTGAGCGATGTGTTGCCCATGGCCTTTTCTAACTTGTGTGAGTCTGTCAGAGTGGAGCTGGTGACAGATTTAGTAGGTCATCTTTCATCTTCCTACTGTACCTCCCCAGAGCACATATATGTCTGGTCCTGCCTAGTCATGCATTTCCCAGGTGCCAGATCTTGTTCAAAGCACCGTCCTTCCACGTCGTTCGCTCCTGTGTCTTCCATGCCTGCCTTGGAACAGGATGGCTGTTCAGGCTTGCTTTGATCTATCAGTTTTGCAAAATGTGGTCTGTACTTGTAAGGCTGCATTTCAGGGGTATCTTGCTACCAAGAAGTCAGAACTGATTGATTGATTTTGGGATTGGAAATCAAGGCCAAAGAGAAACATAGCCAGAAAATCAGACATCCAGGAGTGGTGGGGTGAGGTGCCCCTTCTTCTCTGTGGCCCCATGTTCTCTGCTGTGGTATTTCTTGCATGGAGGTTTGGTGGGTAGATTAGTTAGAGAGGACTTCCATTACAAGGTCTCACAAACTGAGCAAGCTGAGGACACTTGGAGGGACTCTGTGGTTTATCCCCATTTGCTTAGCAAGTAGGAAGCAGACATCTGAGCACCTGTTCCCCGGCACATCTCCCTCAGCTCTGCCATAGGGCAAGGAAAAGAGGATGGGGGACAAGGCTCAGACAGACACCTTTAGAAGTTAAGGACACCAAACATTATGACCCAGAGGACATGTAGAAACATTGTATTGTGCACTTTCCTCTGAGACTCTACTTCACCAAGGAAGCTAACACCAGCAGGCAACCAGTCATCCAGGCTACTGGTGTCACCTGTCACTTTATTATCCATCAGTTGTCAGAAATGATCACATGCACTAATTAGCCAATGAAGCCATTATTTAATTTTCCTTGCACATTTTCTTCCAAGTTCACAATATGCTCCATCCTGCCTAATGTCAGCAGCCACTCTCTGACCCTGCAGGACGCCCCTGTGATCCACCACCACCACCTCCACAAAGAAAGAATGACTGGCTATGGCCTTGGGGGTAGTTGATGAAAGCCTCACCCTAAAGCCTTGCTTCACCTCTGCACCTAGCTTGCAGCATTCCTGGAGCTAAGGCATGTTGACTGATGTCCAAGCTGGATTCTTCTGTTTGAGAGCAATCTGTAGGAATCTGGACTGGCTATAAGTAAATGTTTGAAGGTTCAACTGTATGACAAAAGAGGAAAGCTCATTTTATTTCTTGGATCTCAACAATATATTGAATTTTTTTTCAAAGAGAAATAAAAAGTCATTCAGTTATGGGCAAACACCAATTTTCTGTATCTTTTGGTTGAAGGGAACAATAGGAGTGATTACAGCTGTCCCATGGAAATAATAAATGCATGTCCACAATCCATCATCCAGAGCCTTGGGGTCAGATATATTTAGGAATCTGTGTCTTTGGATGTTTGAAGGGAAATGGGTTGCATATGCTATGTATTCTATAATACCCCCGGTGGAGTCTGGGGCAGTGTTCTATAATCAAGCCTATTAATTTTTCTGCAGGAAAATGTCTGGCTGTCACACTAAGTGGGAAAAATAAAGACAATAAATAGCCTCACATCACTGCAGGTCAGGTTTTGCCATCAACCGAGTTATTAAAAAAAAAAAAGAACCCAAGCAACCTTTTGGTTTGAGAATTTTTTGAGTGTCAGGATTGATAAGGGCCTGTGGCTCTTGATGATTAATACTGGCTACTTTACTATATAAACCCATACAGAGAAGATGATTGCCTGTGTGCCACTGTATAAATCAATTTTCGGTAGCTCATCAAGTTGTGAAGACCTCAGCCATGGGGCATGGACAGGGACTTACTCCATGTGGTATCCCCAAGGACTGAACAGACCAGACATGAAAAGGATGCTTATAAGTCCTGGATGGATACATCCCTTGACAGGCTCCCAGCACTGTCCCTTGACCCCAATTTAGGTTGATCCAGTGACTTCTGTGTAACTGGACTAGTGGGAAACTATGTAGGAAAAATAATCTGAACTATAAAACAATAGCGATAACTTATATTACCCTGCTTGAGTCTTTACTATAATCTAGTTCTGTGGCTGACATACATGCCACTCACTGAATTTTTAAGACAACATAACCACTATGGTTCTGTTTTTGTGACTTCCCTAGGATCACATAGCTAGTTAGTTGTAGAGCCAGACTTGGAACTACAACATTTTGGCTCTTGAATCTTTATTTACAACTCCATTGAATCCTTGTATATGTACATTGAGGTCAGGCTCCATGGAGAATGTGGACTGATGACGAAGAAGCAACCATATAAGGAAATGTGCATCACTGAGCCTGCACTGAGCAGTCTACGTTGCCTTATGTAACACTCTCAGTAACTCTACAAGGTGGACTTCACCCCTGTTTTCCAAATGGAGGAACTGAGGTTCAGAGTAAAAGACATGCAGGGCTGGAATTCAAACCCAGGACCTGAGGGGTTTGGTCCTGGGAGCATGAGTGAAGGTTTGGGGTCCATGTCACCCAGGCACCAGGAGGCATTCTGACAACAATTACAAACCATACAGCAATCTTGGGGAAATACGCTGAACTGGCCTGTCTTTTCGTTTGTGTTGTCAGCCAAGTTCCAGATCTTCTCTGCATCCCTGTTCCTGTCTGTAAAATACGCTGAACTGGCCTGTCTTTTCGTTTGTGTTGTCAGCCAAGTTCCAGATCTTCTCTGCATCCCTGTTCCTGTCTGTAAAATACGCTGAACTGGCCTGTCTTTTCGTTTGTGTTGTCAGCCAAGTTCCAGATCTTCTCTGCATCCCTGTTCCTGTCTGTAAAATACGCTGAACTGGCCTGTCTTTTCGTTTGTGTTGTCAGCCAAGTTCCAGATCTTCTCTGCATCCCTGTTCCTGTCTGTAAAATGGAGACACTATAGCCTACTTGAGTGTCATAGGGTCGGTACTGAGGATGATTTGGGGAGTCAAATGATATTATAGTAAAATTGCCTCTTTGTGCCAAAATGCAGAAGTACTCCAAGGGCTGTTTGTAAGAGCACATAGGGTCTTTGGGAAGGTAAATACAAGAAGGATGAGAGGAAGGGGGAAGGGACTCTTGTTTCCTACTGGACATGCTGGATCAATTTCACCAGTGTAACCCTGCAGATAGATTTACCCAGCTAGGACTTCTCTGGATCCTCCTAGAACTGGTTTGTGCAAACCTCTGGGATGCCAAGTAGAGTAACACCCTTTTCCCATCACATGCTTCAGGTCTTTGCATCTTTGTAAATTACCATGATGGTGCTGGTAGCTCTGTCTGATCATTGTGACCCTAACAAGGTCTCGTGGGGCCTCTTCTTGCCCTCTTCTTTCAAGTTTGTCAGCCGTTGTCCTGAATGTTCCTGCTGCTTCTCAAACCTCTGATATCTGGGTTCTTCACCCGTTTAATTCCTACTGCTCCCAGTTAGCTCTCTCCTAAGCTAAGACAAAATGATGATGGTGTTTTTTTTTCCTATTCCTTCCTCTTTCAATTCACCTCAAGTCTGTCACAGAGGGCTGTTATGAGCAAATCCTTAGTATGTTTCTTTTGTGCTGGAAATGATTCAGTCATTTCCTATCAGCTATAGCAAGGTCAGCAAATGTTTGCTGTGAAGGACCAGATATTAATATTTTAAGTCCAAGAGGGGAAGTTGAGAATGTTAAGTGAGTACACATTGAACATCACTAACCCCCAGATCTAAAGTGCTCGAGAACCTGAAACTATTTGAGTGACAACATGATACATCAAGCCACATAATTCACTGGATACAAACTTTGTCTCATACAATAGTTATCTAAAACAGCATGTAAAACTGCCTTTGTGCCATGCCTATATGGGGTGAATGAGAGATGAGTGTTACCTTCAGGGATGCTATCCTGAAGATGATTTTTTTTTTTGGTTTTTACGAGACAGGGTTTCTCTGTTTTGGAGGCTGTCAGTCCAGCCTGGCCTCGAACTCACAAAGATCCGCCTGCCACTGCCTCCTGAGTGCTGGGATTAAAGGTGTGCGCCACCAATGCCCAGCCCTGAAGATGATTTTTATATATGTAAGCACTCTCAAATAAGAAGAAAGTTCAAATTATGAAATACTTGTTTTTATGTGTATGTATGATGTGTGTATTCATGTTCACATGTGTATGTATGAGTGCATGTGAGCACACATCTGTATGAAAGTCACAAGGTTAAGATAGGGCATCTTCCTCAATTATTCTCCATCTTTTAAAAAATAATTTATTTAAAAGTTTTTTTTCATTGCCGGGTGGTGGTGGCGCACGCCTTTAATCCCAGCACTCGGGAGGCAGAGGCAGGCGGATCTCTGTGAGTTCGAGGCCGGGCTGGACCGACAGCCTCCAAAACAATACAGAGAAACCCTGTCTCGTAAAAACCAAAAAAAAAGTTTTTTTTTCATTTTATATACCAACCACAGTTTCCCTCCCTCCCCTCCTCCTACTCCCCCAACCTTCACCTAACCCACTCACCCCCATCCACTCCTTAGGAAGAGTAAGGCCTCCCATGGGGAGTCAACAAAGTCTAGCATATCAAGTTGAGGGAGGAACAAGCCTCTCCCCACTATATTGAGGCTGAGCAACATATCCCAGCATAGGGCATAGACTCAAAAAAAGTCAGTTCATGCACTAGGGATAAATCCTGATCCCACTGCTAGTGGCCCCACAGACTGAATCTTTGCTCACTGATACAGGTTGTAGGCTAGTCTATGAAGCTTTCTTGCTCCAGAGGTCCCCTGTTTCCACCCTCAGAGCACAGAAACTACACCTGGGATGCCAGACCCATGTGTCATTCACATGGGTCCTGGGGATCAGAACTCTGGTCTTCATGCTTGTTCTTTGCATGGCTAGTGCTTTTCCAGCTGAGCCACCTTCCCAGCGTCTGAAATACTTTCAGGCTCAAGGATTTCACATTAGAGATACGTGGCCAATCTATAGTCATTTACTAACACAGTAAGAAGGAAAGTACATTTCCACAAGCTTAATATTGATGGAATTTGGTGTGTAGGAAGCACTGAATACTTTATGTTTTCAAAGTTTTAATTTAAGCTGAAACATGAAAAATTAAAGTTGTATGTATTAGTGGTGTACCATGTGGTGCTTATACATATATGAATATATATGAGAGATGTTTAATTCAGATTAGACATATACATCCTCATATACCAATCATCTCTTTATGACGAAAACATTCCTAGATTTTTGAGATGCAATCTACATAGCCATCTGAGAAACCATACCCCGGACCAACCTCTTCCACACTGCTTCTCCATCTCTCCACAGTCCAGTAACTACCATTTGTGAATTCTCTTTCATGCTTTACACCTGCTGATGAGGAGAATGGAGTTTCTTGGGTATAAAATCAGAGCTTGCTTAATTGGAGTTCATGTTCGCTAGCACAGAATTCATTGCAACTATTTCTCCAGTGAAAACCATTCTGAGTCCACAGGTCATACAGAAACAGGCTTAGGTCCAAGGCTCTAGTTTTCTCAAGTGACCTGGGTGAATCTCAAGTACCTGATGGTGACGACTGCACAGAAGCCGACTTAACATGCATTCTGGGTATCAGAACATGGTATCTAGTGTGCTTTGACAGCTTCACTGTGGTTGTGAGGTGTAGCCAGGACCGAGAACTACAGGTCATAGGACAATGTCTATGGGATACCTACCCTGATTTCATGGTGACAAACCTCTCTGCTCTTTCTTGCTTCTGTTCTGATGACATCAGCTGGTACTTTCCTATTTCTGGGTCTTATGGGAATGCCCACATCTGTTTCTCCATCCTTTTATAACTGCCACCAGTGATGGAGAATGTTTGCTTGGCAAGTAAAGGATCAAAGCATAAACTAAACAACTGGGGGAAGGGGCTGCTCATATGCACACCAGGAGCCAACCACCATCCAGGAAGCCCATCTAGTGGTACGTGGTAGAGGAGACATTGGCAGTAGTGGGTTTCAAGTTGCTGGTAATCACAAATTTATTTTCTGGGAATCTCATGTTTTCTGTAACTCAGAATTTCTCCCATCAGAACTTTGGCACTCATTTTGAGAAAACAAAGTCGGTTTTTCCCTGGTTTCTTTTTGGTCTGTGAACAGTTTCACCATTGAAAACAGCCCATGTGTGGTTATAAGAAAAGAAGGTGTGACCCATGCAGCATCCCACGGCACTCTTCCTGCAGTCTCTGTGCAATCTCCAACACCAGTGCTTCTGAATTGACCCCAACTGGAGGATCACCCACGCGTCCAACTCACACTCTGGTGCTGTAGCTGCAGCTTGATAGTTCTCAACCTCCCAAGACTACAATGAAAGCCTCATGCCCTCTTTCACCCTCAAGACATCTGCTCAGGTGCTGCTGTACTTATTGTGGTTTGGGCTTTTACCTTTTAAAAATGTGTAAGAACAAAGACTAAGTCTCTAAAATCCCAGACTATAGAAAGATACTATGATGTTCCAACAGGGAGGGTAAGAGGGAGAAGGGAAAGGAAGAAGAGAGGAAGGAATAGAAGGTACGCAATGCATAGGGCTAGGAATCTGTGGATATACATGTCTTGGGGGTTTTCTGTTTTCTGTTGTTTTCCATTTCAACCTCAACATTTCAGCAAATCAGGAGAAGCAAATGGTTAAATTTTTTGCAAGGTTATATAGTCAAAAGGTAAACTGACCAAATTTGGTTGGTTGGTTTGTTTCTGTTGATGGTGGCGGTATGTGCCTGTGTGTGTAAACTTTTAGTGCATGTGTACTGTCATGAGAATGGTCAGCACATTGTAAACTGAAGCAGAGCATTAATCAGGAAGCAAACATCACTACCTGCTGAGAGCTCCCCTTTCCTGTCCCAGGCTCCACCTTTCTCTTAACTTGCTGCTAGCTTAATTTCTATCGAGACGAAGAATACTGTAGTTTGGCCAGTTTTATGATGATGTCGTGGGGTCATAGAATTTACATTCAGTTTGTCTGCTCCTTTGATTCAGTGTTCAATTGTTGGGATTTATCCATGCCTTGTCCCGTAGTTGTTCATTCGTTATGATCACTGTGTAGCATTGGTTTTACGTGACACTGTTTTTCGTTTAGAAGCATTTACAAATGGTGCTTTAAGAAAGGTGATTGTGCAAAATTTTTGGTACTACTTTGATTTTAGGATTAGAGTTTCTGGGCCATATTCATCTATGATCACACACACACACACACACACACACACACACACATTGTTTACTAAATTTTGCCAGGTACAAACCCAAATCCAGCTGTCCAATAGTATGGTCTGATTTCCTTGCCTACTCCAAGGACACACATTCCCTAACAACTGCCACCTTCACTTTAGCTACTCTAGAGATACTAAATACTAGATACTCTAGTATCCAATGACACGGAGCACCTTTCACAAGCTTATTGGCCCCTTTGAAATCCTCTTTGTCAAGTGCTTGATTATGACTTTCTTTTTAAAAACTGAATCACACAGTCTGCTTTTTGTTTCTTGTTTATGAGAATTCCCAGTACATTACAGTCGCAATCCCCTATCAGACATTGTTATCTTCCTCACGTTGGTGACTTGTGGGAGTTCCTTTTCCTGTTGCTGTGGTAAAATACCCCACCAGAGGCATCCTAGAAGAGACACAAAGTAGATTTTAGATCACAGTGCATGAATGGGACATTGAGGCAACAGGAGTTTGAAGCAGCTTGGCATTTTGTATTCACAATCAAGAAACAGGGAGCAGTGAATGCTTGGCCAACTCATCTCTGTTTTTTCTACAATCGAGGATCTCACCCACAATGCATGGGTCTTTCTATCCCAATTAACATAACCAAGATAATCTCCCATAGTCAGAGGCCCAAGGCCTAGTGATTCTAGGTCTCATCTAGTTGACAATTAAGATTAGCCATCACAATTAGCTTTTCACTCTCTTAATGACATCATTTGATAAGTACAAGTTTCCATTTTGGTCTAGTTGAATTGATAAGATTTCCTTTATGATTAACATATTTTCATCATGCTTAAAAAACTTTGTCTATTTTAAGATCATGAAGGTGTTATATTATTTTGTCTTGTAAAATTTATTTTTCTACCGTTTACACTGGGGATCTACAGTCCATTTGGAGTTGATTTCCCTTTAGAGTATGAGGTGGAGGTCAAAGTACACTCTCTTTTTTTTGCATATGGATAACCAGTTGAGCTAGAAACACCCACTGAAAAAAATTCCTTTTCCTCCACTACTAAGCAGACTTCTCTTGTTCACATATAGGTAACTGCACTGGTGTGGGTCTGATGCCAGCTTCTACATCAGAGGGGCTTTTGGAAGAGAGATCTAAATCCAGAGTGTAACTTCTTTTCATTATTCTGTAATAGAAAGAATTTGAATAATGGACTTGAGAGCACTTTACAGATGGAAGGCCCCACACAGTCACTTGAATAAGATTGCTCTATGCTATCTGATAGGGACACTGTCAAAGTAACCAGTGGCAAATGAGGATTGGTAGTTGGAAGCAAGGGTGATCTGGAGGGAGAAAGGACAGGAAGTCCTTGTCCCTAAGAGGGAGGTATGGGAAAAGTACTGGCCGTGGGCTGAAACCTTTGAAAAGTTCTAAGAGTTTAATCCCAGGGGATGGGGAAAACACATTTTCATTTTCTATAGCTATAAAATAAAGCAAGCTGTCAGACAAGGAATTATTTGTTGAATAAATGGAGTTTATAACAGTTTGATTCTAATGAGCGTGCATAATTTGTACTTAGGGATTATTAGCTCTTCAAAATCTTGTTGTAACTGGGTTATTAATTACATTTTTTGATTACAGGAGTTAATCCATATATGCTCTTTTCTTAATAGGGGATTACATTTTTGCAAATGAAGTACTAACATAAATAGAGCAGTTAGCAGCCCGGCTTCTTTGGGTTTTCTGTGATGGAAATCCCCTATTCACTCCACCTAAAATCCATATTCTTGGTGGACATGATTAACCATGTGGTGTAAGTTACCAAATGCCGAAGGTGAGCTTGGTCTTGGCTGCACATTTATATCGCGAACATGAGCTGCAGTTGGAGACTCCTGCTTGATCAGTCCAGAATTAACCTGGGCTTTAAGACTGAATGAAGCTCTTCAGTAAACTCTAAGGATTGGCCACGGTGAAAAACATTGTACAAGGCCAAGTTCATCCAATGGTGGGACTTTCTCTCCATGCCCCACATTACCAAAAGTGGACTGCATCTATTTCCCCTGCAGGCCACAACACTGCTCATCGAGTGACAAGCAGATGTGAACTGGGCAGTGAATTCCCATAGGGCTTTGTCCCTACATTGTCCAAGGCCTCATGCAGGTGAGGAGCTTAGGAAGGGGGTGTCTGGTGTGTCCTGATACGGTAGTGTTTAGTGACAGACTGATACTGAAATGCCTGGCTCAGGACCAGTGACAGGATGGTTGTGACAAGAAGACAGGGATGTGAGTGCCCCTGGAAAAGGACACCAAAACAGAGTCTGAAGCCCAACTCTGCACAAAGCCAGTCCTAAGTGGGAAGCTCCATAGCTGTTGAGTGAATTCTAGAAGTATCATGGAGTCTTATGGTTCATAGAAGATTCTAACTCAGGCCTCTATGAGCGCACGCTCTGTGTAGATCCTATCTGGAATCCACTCACCCAGGTCTTACACAGTGTAGTCAGGTCCCCATGGCATGGGTGTGGAAAGTTCTGATTCCCCTACTAAAGTGTGTGGCTGGCAGTGTCCTACCAGATGAGTCAGTAGGATGAAGCAACTTTATCTTTATTCTGGTTAAGAAGGTTTCTTGGCCACACAGTACACACCAGAGGCTCAGTGTCCTGAAGACTTCAGGGCAGGCACAAACTCATGAGGATGCTCCTTTCTGAGGGTTGACACATATTTGCTCTAAGGCACTTGTGGGCAGGTGAATGAATTATGGGAAAACAATCCCTACTATTATTTCTAGTATTTTATTTACCAAGGATGTAGTCAGCATGGCATTTTGTTTTTGACTAAGGTAGAAAATGAATACTCTTCCCTCCCACAAACACACTGTGCTATGAGAGACTGCAGGAATAGTCCTACTCCTGAGTCCCTGTCTCTTGCTAATGCCTTCTACTAGCCAATCAACTAAGTGTTGCCAGCTACGGACACATGTACTGGGTCAACTAATGTCTCTGGTAGGGACCCAGCATGAGGGTGGAGTACAGCAGGGTCAAGGGGGCCAGTGTAGTTGCAACATGCATAAAGTGTCTGCAGTAACAGAAGGAAATCCAAGAGGCCTACAGGCTGCCTGTCCTCACTTCCCATCCCTGAGTACTACAAGCTGCAAGGAAATAATTAATACCACATCCAGGAATTGAATCCCTGAACCCATAATTACACATACAAGAATTTTTTAAAGATGTGATGGCAGTGGTTTTAATATCTCATAAATATTCCTTCAAGGATCTTTGGCACAGAGAAGAGTGGTTTTGTTTCTCAGGAAGGGAGCCAAAGTAGCCTGTCCTGGAGAAAGAGTCTGTGGTAGTTCTCCTCCATCCTTGTTGCCAGTCCCAGGCTCCATTATAGGAACCTCTCTACCTTGGAATCTCTTAGACTGCTGCCAGGAGAGGCATGGGGGCCTTCTGTCAGGCCTGGGAATCGTACTGGGAAAACCTGCCTTGGGAACTCAGTTTGTGTGACTAAATTGTGATCTGATCATAGCCTGTATACAGCAAGAGGTTTCATTCCCTCACCAGAGGAAGAAACTAGAAAGTAGCAGGCAGATCATTAGTAGGCCTGTGGAAATGAGTCAGTGGTTAAAATGCTTGCTACACAAGCATGCAGACCTGAGTTCAGCTCCCCAGAAACCATGTAGAAGCCAGGCATGGCAGAATGCTGAAACAGTGAGTATCCAGTTCTGTAAAATAATGACCCTATCTCAGGAAGAAATAAAGAAAGAAAGAAAGGAGGGAGGGAGAAAGGAAGGGAGACAGGGAGAGAAGAAAAAGAGAGAGAGAGAGAGGGAGGGAGGGAGGGAGGGAGAGAGAGAGGGAGGGAGGGAGGGAGGGAGGGAGGGAGGAGAGCAACAGAGAAACACACCTGACATCAACCTCTGGCCTCCATATACACTGGTAAGCACATGTATGCACACACATACACACATGACAGAGAAACAAAAGCATGCGTACCTAGAGCCCCAGAAGAATGATATTGCACAGGCTTTGTGCCCTCTGCCATAGGCACAGTCTGCACAGTGGAACTGACCATCCTACTGGAACAGACTTAAGTTTGAACCTTGGCCTCTCCTCATGAGCTCTTTGTCTTTGAGAACTCCCTGTATCTGCCTGATTCTTCATTCTACCTTTGTAAAATATCATAATTGTGTCTGAGTAGAGATAATTTATGTAAGCATCTCCATCCCAGAATCTGGCTCTCACCAGTTGCTCCCCAAATACAAGCTGATTTTTGAAGGACATTTAGAATGAGCTAGTGACTCATCCTTCCCTTGGTCACAGTGCTGTTTGTAACTCTGTCCTGGTGCTAGCTGACTCCCTTGCCCTCCCCTCTCCAGAAGACTGGCAGCTCCTTTGCACATTAATGCCTGGCTGCAAAGTCTGTCTAGAGAGGGGATCAGCCAAGATGTGCTGAATGAATGATGGAGTGCTGAGCAAATAGTGGGGGCTGTTGAAATTCCAGGCCACGTCCTGCATTCGAACCACTGCAGAAGCCATAGTTAAGGAGACGGGGGAGCTGGGAGCGATCCAGAAACCTGATGCATTTAGAAGGCTATTCACACTGGCTCTTTCTTCCTCGAGTTTTTCAGGCCATTTAACTTGAGGGATGTGATTGCATCTTTGGCTACAGTCACCATGTGCTGGGGTGGGGGTAGGGTGCTTAGTTTGAAGTTCCAGATTGTTCTTGGCTGCCCCTTGTCTGACTACTTGAGGGCTGGTAAAAGCAGGGCATTGGGGTACCTCGGAGGGCTGTAACCAAGGACAGGTGCAGCTGGTAGAGCAGGAGAGTGTGTTCTACACAGACACATGATCATGTGCCCAAGGTTCAGGAAGGCCTACTTTGTGTCGATCCTGCATCCATGCCTTCCTAGGGGTTATCTCTAGTCATCCTCATGGTCAACTTGCAGTTGAGAAAACATGATTCAGAATGGTTCCTCTTGCGGCTGTGGTTGCACAGGCATTCAACCCAAGTCTCACCACATAGCCTCTGTTGTTCCACCCTCCAAGGCTATGACTTCACTCTCTGATCCACAAACTGGGGGACTTCAACCTTCATTTCTGATTCATGAGTCTGTTGACTTTCTTTGAAGAACCAGACATGAGAAAAGTCTTTCCTCAATTTGTCCCCTGGGACTCTTAAACTGGGAGGTTCCTCATGGAATTGTTAGCCTTGGGGAATCTCCTTCTCATCTCTGGAGGGCCATAGGGTGCTTTCCTGAGTTCTACACAGTCCTGCTGTTAGGAAGCTTCCAGAAGCTGGCCAAGCCTGCATCTTGGTTCTGCTCATGATTATTAGCATCCCACAGAGCTGACACTCCCTAGTGAATGCTAAGACCCCCCCCAATCAGCATGCTCCCAACGCGTGACCCAGCAAGTGTGTCTCTTGGGATGGGGATTCTCTTATGGTTATTCAAGGGTCTCTGAAACAGCACTGGATTCTGCCTCCAGGGTTTGGAAATTCAGTGCAGTGACATGCTGACATTCATTCTTTCTCTCCTGCTTTTTCTATCTGTCTTAACTTGAATGGAAACTATAAACAAATAACCACCCATGTTTGAGCAGTTTGGCTTTGCTGTGCTCATTTAGTGTCTCCTGTATTTCTGAGCATGCCTGCTATCTCACACAGACAGGCAGCAGTTCTTTTGTGTCCCCAGACCCATAAGCCCTATCCCCACACAGTTTCCCTCCATTGACTGCTGTCTAGTAGCTGCAAAGGACTGAGGGGTCCATGAACATGGCTGGGCCTCAATGTGTCCCAGGCAGAGCTCTTCCCTCACCCCTAGGATTCTCCTACACCAACACTCAGGCTGCAAAGAAAATACCCACAGATCTCACTCTGAGACTGGTGAGGAGGACAGGAGGCAAGGCTGAGTGCAATGCATCAGAGGGACAAGCTTGAGCAGGACAGGCAGGTGACAGAGTGTCATTTCTGTCTTTGGGGAAGGCATACACATTGGCTACCTTCTAATATGCTTTAGTGTTGAGCTCTTGGGATCATAGTTCATATTCATTCATTAATTAGGAAGTTATCGGGCAGATATTCTCTGCCAGCCCTCTGACTCTCACAACCTAGAGAGTGAGTCAGGTAGGTCAAGAGGTTAATACATTTACTGTGGCAAGTGTAGGATGAGGAATATATATCAACAGGAAGACTATTGAAGCCTTTCCTGGGAAAATAAGCCTTAGATTGAGGCTGTGGCTATAGGACAAGGAAGAGTAGCTGGGTGAACCTGAGATGGAGAAGAGATTTTTAGCAGAGTGGTGTTAACAAAACTGCAACCACAACCAAGCCTGGCCAGGCACGTGTCACATCCCTTTATCCTAGCCCTTGAGAGGCTGAGGCAAGAGGATCATGATTTTGGATACAAAGAAAGACTATGCCTTAGCTAAATCTCAAAAGACTATCTACCTGGCAAAGTCAGCCATCTGAGGACGGAGACAAATTTTAAGTGAGGACACCTCATCCCAAATATTGCATTTTGTCGTTTGAAGTCCTTCTGGTATCATTCTCTCTGTAGTTTTCCATATGGGCAAAATCTACCAAAGAAGAAAGGGCAGATTCTGCATGTATATGTGCGAGCTCATCTTCTGTTGAATGGATGCCCTGCTGTCCTGTACATGTGGCCCACGGTGCACAGACAGGCAGACTGGCCAGCCGTGAAATCTGAATGCAAACCGGCTGCTAATTAGAGGCTTGTCAGGTTTGAAGAATTCAGGACCACAATGCTCTCAGTGTTAACACACTTTGCCTTCAAAATGTTAAAATGCACCTTGCGTTTATCACAGTGTAAATGGCTTTTCAATGAGTTTAGGCTAGAGAGACCTGGGGCTGGCTCTCCTCCCTGCTCACTGCATAGTCCAAGCATGAAAGAAACCCTGTGCAATCTGCAAGGAGCATCCATCCCGTGCCCAGGTGTGTTTGCAGCTGGCTCTGCTACTCCCGTTCCTATCTCACTATCCTCTATGGCCTCAGGTCTCAGTTGAAGGGCCCCTTCTCTTACTGCATACACACAGCTTTTATTAGCTATGTGTACATAGTTAATCACTTCAAATATTTCTCCCTGAGATAGAGAAGATGATTTCATTGACCCAGGTGCATAACACAGGAGCAGGTAATAACAAATACCAAAGGAAATTTCAGATGTCAACTGTCTAACAGGTGAATGCATTAATGCATATGTTATATACATTCTAGATAATATTCCTTAGCCAGGAAATATGTTTTGAAAGAATATTTTTATTAGAAACCTAAAATACTGAAAGGGAGAAGCAGGAGAAAATGTTACATACAGTCTACCCACAACTTTATAAGGTTCATGCAAATTCACTTTAAAAATCTATCAAAATATTAGTTATAGACAGCAATGCGGTGAATAGCTGTTTTTGTTTTTACTTTTCTACTTCTTCTCTTTTTCTAAAGTTTTTTCGGATGAAAATATGTGACATTGCTAATTAAAACAATTAAACTGTTACTGGGGGTACTTCAAGCCATCTGGTGTCTTGGTTCTTTCTCAAACTCAGCCTTAATCTTCTCCACACACATCACAGGCACTCAGGGATGAGTGGGTATCCCCCACTAGAATGATTTAACCAATTAACTTATTCATTAACTGCCATGGTATCTTATAAGTGCTAGACAAAAGATCTAGACTAATCCTTATTACGGGCTAGACAAAGGGAATATTTGAAACCCCCATCCCTGCCCTCATTCCTTTTCAGCTTTTCTCATGGAATTCCCACAAGGACTAATGCCCAGGGGGATAAAAGACAAAATGGCATTAGAGTCTTTGAAAAGAAAATGAGCTCAGGACGCTGCCAGAGCAAAATTCCCATGAAGTGTGTGTGTGTGTGTGTGTGTGTGTGTGTGTGTGTGTTTACTAATTATCCCAGGCTCTCAGCTGCACTTCCCATCCACATGGAATATTCTTGAAGTCTCTTAAAACATCGCTGTAATGTGTATGATACCATTGTCAAATCTAGAGCCATTTTTGAAACTAACCAGGCATCATTCTTCCTATTCAACTACCAAGAGAATAAAAGTGGTTAGTCTGTGGCAAAATTAGCATCATGTTTAACATTTAGTGCAGAGATGTGATGCATCTATGTCCTTTTTGAATACTTACCTTAAAGATATAATTCAAGAGAAAAAAAGGAGGTGTTATCTGTATAGGTTGTATTCTGATGCCATCCACAGAAGAGAGAACTTGGAAGTAACGTAGAAATAAATTTCTGCCTGTCAGGGAGTGGGCTTTCTCGTAACTATGTTTTCAGCGGGCTAGGTGAGGCCATATTAAAGGACAGTTTTAAGGAACAGTGGACAGTGTGTGAAGTATTGATTGCCTTAGGTTTAGTTTCTACACTGGTGTGCCAGGAGGTACAAGTTTGTGTACAGAGACACATGCAAATGGCTTTGCCACACTATCACACAAATGTCATCCCCAGATCCATGTGAGTCCTTGCAATAGTGCTGGGCTCACAGTTCATTACATATTAATAAGCATGTGATATGGCAGGGCTGGTGTGGTCACTTCCTAGGGATTCATCTCAGAAGAATCTCAATCCTCAAAGTCCCGTAACTTCCCTGAATTTTAGCTTTGAAAATTGTCATGAGACCTTTGGCTCTGACACCAGATTCACAGAAACCAACATCTCATTTCTCGTTTGTGGAGTTTGGGAGGGAGTGCTATTTGCTTCTTTTCCACTGTCTTAATCTGTTTTACATGACTGTACTTGGGGCTGGATAGCATGAAAAAAAGACTCAGTTCTGAACCTGTGGGTCATGACCTTCAGAAAATGCATATTTCCCATGGTCTTAGGAACTGAGACACTGCTCAGTAGCAAAATTGCCATTATGAAATGGCAACAAAAGTAATCTTATGATTGGGGGTCACCACAACATGAGAATTGGGTTAACTAAAGGCTGGGAACTCCAAGAAGATGGTACAGGCACATGACAAAGGCCTTTCTGTCCTGTCATTCTATGGCAGAAGGGCAGGAGTGAATAAAAGTAAGAGGGAGACCAAACTCTCTTTTATAACAATGGCTTGTGCAGTAATGGCCCCACTTGACATTTTCATGAATGCCACACCTCCTTACAGAACACAAGCACCAACACTGTTTCATTGAGATTGTTTTTTATTTAAATTAGAAACAAGCTTGTTTTACATGTCAATCCCAGTTCCCTCTCCTTCCCCTCCTTCCCTGCCCCCCACCAGCCCCCTCCCACCCCTTTAATGCTCTCTAGGGAGGGTGAGGCCTTCCATGGGGGATCTTCTAATCTGTCACATCATTTGGAGTAGGGCCTAGGCCCTCCCCCTTGTGTCTGGGCTCCCAAAGTCCATTCTTACACTGGGGATAAATACTGATCCACTACCAGAGGCCCCATAGATTGCCCAGGCCTCCTAACTGACACCCATGTTCAGAGGATCTGAGACGGTCTTATGCTGGTTTCTCAGCTATCAATCTGGGGTTCATGAACCCCCTTGCTCAGGTCAGCTGCTTCTGTGGGTTTCTCCAGCCTGGTCCTTACTTCTTTGCTCATGGGATAATGTTCTAACACATCAACTTAGCAGGCACATTCAAACTCTAGCAGCCTCTCCCCTCATTTGCCTGTGTGGCCCTCTCTCTCACCTTCCTTCCTCCTCCAGCATTGAGTAGTCCTACATTCTCCTTCTGAATCAAGGAATGCTTGTTTTCCTGTGTTGGGGAAAGGGTGGAATTGAAAGTGACCACTACATGCAAGTCCAGGAGCTTGGGACCAAGTATCTTTGCCTTTAACTTAAATGGCTTTAAGATGACCTTTAGCCGCACGATGTGTCATGCCAGGCTTTTTGGTACTATAACTATTTTAAGAATCAGCTCCTTCACTGGGCAGTGGTGGCACATGCCTTTAATCCCAGCACTTGGGAGGCAGAGGCAGGCGAATCTCTGTGAGTTTGAGGCCAGCCTGGTCTACAAAGCTACACAGAGAAATCCTGTCTCAAAAAAAATCATCTCCTTCACCATATTTTACCTTTAAGATAAACAAAAAAAATTGAAATGATAATCTGTACTCCTGGAGAAGATGCAAAATTTAGCAATAGCATATGACCTGCCCGCTTTCTGTCCCCTTGTTTGTGTCTCCCGCTCTCTGGTCACTCCCCCCATGCAGACCATGTTTTCATCTATGTCCCATCCATTCTTCATCCCCAATGTACAAACCAGACATTTATTAAATACCTGCTACCGTTCTAGCCTCAAATATACAGCAGTGAATTTGGCAGACAATGTATGTATTTAATGCCTCTGGTTTGTGTGTGGTTTTAATGATGAAAAAAAAAAAAGGCCACTGCCCTAAAGAACAAAATCCAGCAAAGCTTCTTGTCCTAAATATCCAGTCACCTCTTGCACTTTTGATGTGCCTACACTGATACTCTTTATGGCCTGCGTGGATGAGTCCCCACCAACCCATCTGTTTATAAACCTGTGTTTATAATCCTGAGGCTTGCCATCCATCTCGCTTATACAGTACTGTGAGTTTGCCAAGAAGAAGCAATGTGGAACCCAGACGGATCCAGAAGCTACAGCACTGCATGCCACGCCCTGTAACTTCAGGTGCTCCCAGGTCTGAGTGTTAGATAAAAGTCAAATGGTTTCGTCAGGTTTTTTTTTGTTAAGATTTATTTTTGTTTTTAAATATTATATGTTTGCAGATATGTGTGTGTGTGTGTGTTTCCATGTCCATGTGTGCTTATGTATAGATGAGTGCACATACTCGTGGAGGCCAGAAAAGGGTGTATAATCACCTGGAGCTGGTGTTACAGGTGCTTGTGAGCATCTTGATATGGACACTGGAAGCACAATTCAGGTCCTCTGCAAAAGCAGCAGTGTGTACTCTTAACCTCTGAGCCATCCTCCCAGGCCCCCTTCATTGAAAAAGAAAAAAATGTATACTGGCGTTTTGCTTTCATGCATGTCTGTGTAGTGTGTGCATGCTGGTGCCTTGAGAGGCTCAAAGAGGGCATTGTATCCCCTGCAAATGGAGTTGCAAACAGTTGTGAGCCACCATGGAGGTGATGGGAATCAAGCCCAGGACTTCTGTTAGAGCAGCCAGTGCTCAAAACCACAAAGGCCACTTTCCAGAACCTCCTTCTTCAGTTTTGTAAGGCTGGTGTTTGTGGGTCATGTTTCACACCTGCTCTTCTGATTCCATTACAGTCCTCTCTGCTGACATTATTGGCTGTGAGAAAGGGGTCAGTTCTGGGTTTTAAATAAGGGAAGTTAACAGCTGTAGGATAGGCCTCATGCCCCGCACTGTTGGTTGGGGTAAGAACTCTGGACTGGTGGAGCTCTGCTTCTACCAGGACTATGAAGATTTGCCAGAGTGAAGCCATTCACTATCCTCAACATATAATTTTAAACTCTCCTTCTTGCAGATTTTCTTATTACATTTTACTGCAAAAGAAAATGGTTCTGCTCTCCCGAGCCCATCACATGGGTCCAGGCTGTATTGCAAACCCTGGGATGTCCATCTAGTATGTATTGGATTGACCTTTAGAGACTGAGATTGGAAAAAATAAAAATAAAATCACCACTCAAGATATATTTCATAGCCTGAAAGAATGATACAAACGTCCATCTGTCTGTGCCAAACTTTCCGTGACCCTGATGGAAGTACGTGATGTTCAGCTGCCCAGCAAGGGGAGAGGCAGGGCAGGAGCCCTGAACAGGCTCTCGGGATTTCTTGCTGTTTTCTAGTCCAGCCCCAGCCTGGTATCTAAGGCTTCTCCTCAGCTAGCAGCAGTTGTGACAGCCACTGACTTAGCACATTCTGAATGCCATTAAGGGGCTGTTTGACCCAGCATCAGTGGAGCTTTGAGCTAAGGAACAGATAAAGCCTCTTTTTTTTTCTCAAAATTACAGGGGCTGGTGACAGGGGGGAATGACATTTGCTGTATGCAGTCCCCAAGAGGTTCTTGCCTTGTCAGTAATAGCCATTGTCATGCACAGCAACTCTATATTTCTTTTGTGTCTTTCCTCAAGGATTTAGGGGATTTGGGAGCCACAGTGCCCAGGCTTGTGTCAAAGCACACCGTAGGGAAGATTCTAGGGAAGGGAAACCAAGAGCTCAGAGTTGTTGTGGGAATGGCATACTGTGGATTTTCTCCTTTTGGTACATGTTAAGTAAGAGAGCTTGCAGGACTGTAAATGAGCCCCAGATTCAAAGAGCTAGCGATAGTCTTGACAGTGAAGCTGTATCCTACAGTGCTAAGGTGGTGTTTTCTATGTACTTGAGCCCATGGACCTAGCCCATGACACATTCAGCTAGTGGCTGCCTTCCAGCTTCCAGCCCAAGTTGTTGTTGTTGTTTAATGTTCAATGAAGTTGTACCATAAAAGCACCTTGAAATTATCAAGTTTCTAAGCAATATGTTTGTTACTAGCGTTCTTGTTCTTTATACCAAGGGACCTCCAAACCACCCCTGATCTCATTGCTCAGCAAGCAGGCAGTGTGGTTGGGGGTATAGTTCTGGAGACCGGCTGTGACTCCTGCTTCCGAGGCTCACTTGTTCAGTGACCTTAGGCAAAGCACCCTTGTCTCAAACCTGCTTTTGCAACCATACATGGAGCCTCTGTCTGACTCTGTGACTTTGGTGAGAACAGGGAAGACATGAGTGAAAGTGACATGCAGCTCGGAGAGCCTTGTGCCTTTCTAAAATGGGCTGTTACAGACATTTCACTGTCCCTGCTCTTTCCATTAAATCCTGCCACTCTTAGGTTTGGAAATCTAGGTCTTTCCCTACCTTTTCTCTCATGTCATTGCCCTGGCTGGTTTGGAACTCTGATTTCAAGGATCTTTTCTCTTCAGCTTCCTGAGTAGAGACTACAGGTGTGCACAGCCATGTCTAGCCTTGGATCCTCCCAGAGAAGATGCTTTGCTCAGGTATGAAGTGAACTGCATCAGATGAAGATAGCATACACTTTACAGTTGTTTTGAGAAAGTAACCCCAATGGAGTACCTAATGTGGACAAAGTTTGGTTGGTTGGTGGATTAGGGTCTTCATGTATATTCCATGTATATGTCTGTGGTCACTCAAAGAGAGTGAGTGCTCATGCACACACACTCATGCACCCACACTCATGCACATACATTCATACACTCATGCACATGTACACACATATAAACATATACTCATGTTCTCAAACACACACATACACTCACACACATGCACACACACTCATGCACATATATTCATGCACTCATGCACATGTAAACACATATAAACATATACTCATGTTCTCAAACACACACATACACACACACACATGCACTCACACATATGTACACATACTAGAACTGGGGCTTAGAGAAGTTTAGTAGCTTAGTAAATCACACTGAAATCAACTGACAGGATGACATTACACCATGCCTGGTGACCTCTCAATTCATCATATTTCCTAAGGACCCAAATGTTTCCCAAATTCTATACCTTGCCAGAGCCTTGAAAAGAATGGGCAATGCTTTTAATTTTTATCAGTCTGATGGGTTTTCTTATATCTTTCTGGGTTTTGTCTTTGTTGTCTTTTTTTAGTACAAAGTCACTTTGACTGTTAGCTTTTAGTGTCCCTTGTCATTGACTTCTCTATATTCTTTGTCTATTTGTCAATTGAGGTTCTTAAATTTTCTTATCTTCTGGAAGGAGCATCTAGTGAATTCCAAATACGAAGTTTTGTTAGTGGTAGACAAGTATTTTCTCTAAAATTTATATATGTACATTAATCGCAAAATCTTTAATTCTGTGCTTATCACATCCATCCCTTTTTAATCTTAGAATTTATGTTTCTGGAGGTTTAAGTGTTGTGCTCACCAAAGTACAAAATTTTCTTCTCTGCTTTCTTCTAGTAATTCCTGGAGGCAAAGGAATATGAGACATGATGTCCTCCAGAAGAAGGCCAGAACCTGTGACTCCCAAACTGACCTGGCTGATATTTTTGTTTTCATTCATTCATAGGACCCTGTAGCCAACAGGAAAGCAATTACATGGGGAGGGCTTTAATTAAATTCTCACTCTTTAATTTTTCTGAACTTCAGGGGTTCTCATATCTCACATCACAGACACAATAGTTAATGAGTAGATGATCCCCTGGGAGTTCTGCAACCCATCAGCCTCCATCATCATTGCAGTCTGTCCATCATCACTGCTGTTTGTCCATCAGTCTGTGCTGTCAGACAAGAGGTACCTGTGAAATTCAGAGTCAGTGGACAGAGGAAGGAGACAAGACTAAGGGGTTGGTAACAGCAGTGAGTCTGCTCAGGCCTCTACCTCACTGGACCCTTCTCCATGCAGAGGTCACAGGGAAAGCAAGGAAAGCAAGCAGGAGGCAGTTCCAGGGCCAGAAGGTATCTCTGCTCATGGCTGGCCCTGCCTCTTTAGGGACCAGTCCTTGTCTGCATGAGTTGTATTTGACAGCAAATCCTAGAAAAGCACAGTAGGGTAATTCAGATGTTACAACCCATGTCATGTCCATCACTGAATGGGAAGAAGACACAGAGAGAAAGCAGATGTTGAAGGATAGAACATTCTATGAGTTGGAGACCCAAGATCCTGGTCTTGGAGGTAGGCAGTCCCAGGGTTTAAACTGAGCTCTAGCAGCCATTAATTAGTAATCACATAAATAGGTATAGTATTTTCCACTGTGGTTAGTGCTTTAAGAGAGTTTTACTTACAATTGTGAGATCTTCGGAAATTTTTTGATCCAGTCTTCAAAGGTTCTGGAAGGAAACTGGCAGAGATCCACAGATGAATCCAAGTTAAACTGATAAACGGGGAAGCAATTATTGGATTTATAGAAGGATGGCTGGGTGGGTAGAAGGTAGGTGGAAGGATAAGTGGATGGATTGGATGATGTATGGATGATGTATGTATGTATGTATGTATGTATGTATGTATGTATGTATGGATAGGTAAGGATGGGTGGACCATGAATTTGTATTTCAGAAGCTCTCTCTCTGTTTCTGCACACCATTTCTCTTCCCTCCTAGCCCGGGGATCCTGATAGTAAATTGCTAAATCTGTCAGGAAGGCATGAGGAAAACATCTTGTTTTCCTACCCATCAATTGTCCGAGAGTTTCACTTAAAGATGAGCACATGTTCTATTGAAGCACTCACCTCTGTCCCTCTCTGCTTCTTTGAACCCTATCACTGGTCCTTGGGAAAGGAAAATGAGAAAGGAGAAAAAAACGAAACAATTCTGAGTGAAGGAGGTGTTAATCATGCCAAAACATAATGTGCCTCTGTGAACTTTGCTAGATGAGAATTATACATGCTGATTTCACCCGCTATTTAACTCAGGGGGTGACAGGCTGCAATTGAAGAGGCTTCTGCCAGTTAAGTGCTGCAAACCCTTGCTCAGGTTCTTAAGCGGCTTTCAGAACCCTCTGATTCTGGTTGGTAATTTGGTGGTGGCCTTGCCACTAAGTCTTGGCTCTGCCTTAGGGGGAAAAAGATTTCATTACCAGCTAGAATGTAGCCTGTTCTTTTGTTGTCTAGAGACTAAAGACAGTTAAGAGCAAAGAGGGTGGGGAAGAGATTTTACAGGGAAAGAAAAGCAAGCAAGAATAGACTCACATGTATCAAAATAGGTAGCCCCTGCACAGAGCTGTCTTCTTACTGGAATCGGAAAGGCAAAGAGAGAAAGCTAATATTTATTTGCTGTTTACGGAGTTGCAGGTTCCTGTCACTCTTGAATTCCTGAACTCCACATATTCCTATGAGACAGGTGTTATTACCCCTACTTTTCAGGTTGGAAATTAGGCTAATTGTCTTGCCCAACACAATGACAACAGGATGGTGATGATGCTGACAGTGATGGTCGAAGCTAATATTTCTGTGGCAGTTGCTGCTCTCAGCTCTTTGTAGGGACTGCACTCCCTGGCTGTCTGCTCACATTACCCTGCAATACAGGGGTGATTAGCATAAGTGTTTTTTAGATGAGGACTAAGTGCAAAGAATATCTGTGTTCCTATACTCAGCTAGTGAATGAAAGAACTGGCATTCAAAAATACACAGCCCTCACCAAAGCCTGCACTCTGTCTCCTAGGGTGAAAGTGGGAAAGCAGGTCTGAAGGGCTGCAAACATGCTTATCTCTCTGCCACACCCACAAGTGTGAGCTCCTGGGAGAGGGCAGAGCTGTTCCAGGTAGTCCCAGGGGCTTCTGAGTGCTGGCCAAGAGCGGGCCCTGGACTTGTTGCTTTTTTTGGTGTATTTACTTCTCAATATCTCGCATCCAGGCTTGTGGAAACTGGAGATCAGAGAGGTCAAATGATTTACCCAAAATCATACTGCTAATTGGGGCTCTGGGCTACTTTTAAGCTAGATGATTTCCTTTTCTGACTCGTCTCATTAAATTGAGAAAACTAGTCCTGGAGGCCCGATATGTTAAACAAGCAGTGGCTCAACACAAGCTGCTCAGCCGCCCTTGGCCATGCTTGCTGGGGGTCAGAGTTGTGACTGGCCTGACCTGCCCCAGAGAACCCTGAGTCTCGGGGTGGGCTCTGGACTTCTGCCTTCTTGCTTCCTCCCAAAGGGCCACAGTGAGCCAGAAATGGCAGGACTTGGCTTCTACACGTGGAAGAAAGCTACAGCCACCTCCTCTTGCCTGAGTCAGATCTAGTTACAGTCAGATGTACATCAATTATTATTGCTGCTAATCCCGACACAATGGAGGTTAGGCTCCTGATGCTGAGAAACATAATATACCCTCCAAAGGCCAGACCAGGACCTATTCAAGTTGTCACTTTTTTGCAGTCTTTGAGGATAAAAACCCCACCCCCATCACAGCAGGCCACTGGAATGACATGATTGTTTCCTTTTTATTTTCTTTCAAATGTTTCAACTAAAATGATGATAATTGCTCCAATGTAGATGTTTTAAGCAGGCCAGTGATATATTGGATTAACACCAATGAGATTTTCCCAAAACTCCAATCTATATAGCCAAGAAAAGCATAAGCAAATAAAAAAATGTGTGTCTCTCTCTGTCTCCCTCTGTCTGTCTCTCTCTTACACACACACACACACACACACACACACACACAGAGAGAGAGAGAGAGAGAGAGAGAGAGAGAGAGAGAGAGAGAGAGAGAGAGAGAGAGAACACAGATCGCTGCATAAGTGTATGTAGACAAGTACCTGTAGCAAATGATGGCAGTCCTTCCATGGTACCTAATCAATAACAGATGTGTACCAGGCAAGGCTTGCCATGTGTTAGCTCCTGGTGTAAAGAATAGTGTTAAGGAACTATTTTCTTCGACTTTCCTGGAGAGGGGTAATGGAAAGACAGGGTAAGGGTGGGTGGTGATGAAAACCGCCAGGCACCACAGCCAGGCACCATACTGTGTGAATGCCCCCTTCACGGCTGGCTCATAGGGGATGGGTGATCCAGGCAGCCCTTGACTGGACTGTCTTGCAAACTCAGGTTGAGGTGTGAAGAGAAGAGGACATACCCATTCCTGAGTAGTGATGCCTTTGTAGGAGCTCACAGAGCTCCACCCTGTCTCCCCAATCTTACTAGCGGGTTTCCAAATGAGACTATCTGAAATTCCAAATGACTGGTATGGGTCTCATTAAGCTTTTCTTGGACAACCTTTCTTTGTGGAGGCGGAACTCATGCAAACCTTTGCCCCATGCCCACTGCCAGGCTCAACATGTGCTAAAGATAGCTCCTATGTCTAAAGCGTTAGGGGAAATAAAAGCAAAAGAATATTTTGTGGCCCGTGAAAGCTGTATGAAATTCAAATTTTAGTGTCCATAAATAAATGTCTCTTGGAAGACAGCCACACACGTTTGTTTCCATGTTGTCTATGACTATTTGGGGACTGGAGTGGTAAAGTCTAGTTGCGACAGAGACCATAAGCTGTGGCTTGGAACTCACTGGAATGCTCTGAGAGCCCGGGGCCTCCCACCTTCTTTCTTGTGCTCATGCCTACCATATCCAACCCCCCCCCCCGCACCCCTCACCCCAGTCCCACCCCCCACCCCCCCACCCCCGGCTTAGCAACTCTCAAAGCTGAGTTCAAGGTCACTAACCCTGAGAAGTGGAAACTTCTCCCACGTAACGTATTCTCCAGTACTAGTGAGAATTTGAGACAGGTAACTCAATCTGCCCAAAGTTAAATTTTATCATCTATAAACTAAGACTGATCACACCAATCACTTGTGTGTAAAAATGCACTTTTGTACACAAAAATCATGGTCATAGCTGCTGCTGTTGCTAACACTGCTTGAATGTGAACTACAGAATTTAGTGTGTTCCAAAACATGCCCCATCCTAGCCTGAGCTAGAAACCTTTACATGGCTTTTCTCTCCTTGAGGACATGTAGAATATCTTTCTGCATCCTCAGCCTGGTCATGGGAAAGGGTCCAGGAAATAGTCTCAGTCATCATCTCCTTTGGTAACCATCACAAATGGCCTATAAGAAACACACTTATCTCCCCTGATAGCATCCTAGTCCCTGTTACCTTGTCCTGCCTGGATTCAAGTTCCTCACTGTCCTCCCCATTTCATTAATCTTTCTAGTTGCTGGCAGAAATGTAACAATCAGCTTCCAGAAAGAAGAAGAGTGTTCCCCCATCTGTGCAGTGTTTGCCGATTTCTCTGATCTTCTCACAGCAGCTGATCTGTGCCTTCTGACATAAGGCCTCTGCATGCAGGGCTGCAAAGTGGGGCATGGAAATTGGTCTCCAGATCTGTCTATGGTTTCCTCGTTTCAGCATACCACAACCTTCTGTTCTACAAGTGACATTTCACAATGGTCTCTTCTTCCTGTTGATCCCAGAATTAATTTCCAAGTCCTTAACACACACACACACACACACACACACACACACACACACACACACACACTCAGGCCTCACTAATCAGCTCTGCTGCCTCCCCCAGTCTTGTCCCCTCCCCAGGTTTCTCTCTGTCTGTATTAGGCTTTCTTCTGAACTCCACACATCATGTGCCTCCATCATGTCTGCCTTCACATGTCTTCCAAAATGCCCTACAATGTGGGGCAGCTTCCTTGTTCCCATGCTCTAGAAGATTACTATTTGTACTTGTCGCTATTGTGGTAGATCGCTAATCTGCTCGGTTATCCATTACTACTGCCTGTTTCCCATCCGAGTGTAAGCTCCAAAGTACAGCACCCATGACTCACATGTCCATCATTGTGTCCTGAGTCTCTGACATAGCGGAAGCTTAGAGAATCCTTTTCCGAAGGCTGAGAGACTCAGCCCCTCTTGGGTGTTTGGTTTCTGTCTCTGGCATAACATTTAAACATTTGGATCCTGTTTACATTAAAATTTCATGATTTTAGAATTTAGAATAGCTCATGATATGGTGCCTTCTGGGAGCACTGAGTCTGACTACCTCCTCCGGAGGCTGTGACAAGGCTTGGATAGAGGAAACGTCCATGAGCTGCATTGATCAGAGGTTGGAAACACCCTGTCTCAATTCTTTGGGAACACAGAAATAACATCAGAGTAATGCTTCCTTAGCTGATTAAACAAATGCTGGTGCTTCACATCCCAGCTCAAAGCCCCTTGGAGCTGCCATTTTTAGTGTCAGAAGTTGAAAAACAATCTGTTACTCCTGTGCTACTGAGCCCATGTAAATCCGTCGATTTTCTCCAAGTCGGAATGGCAATCCATACTTATCCTGCAGTCAGAGGATTGTGATTATCAGGCAAACTTCCTTATTGGGAAGATTTGAAAAAATGTCTCCCAACGGTTTTGGTTCCCCCCTTAAAAACAATGGAAATTTAAAGAAAAAGTGTGTCTATTGTAATTGAAAATGATTTGAGTGAGTAACTTTTGAGTATCTCTATCGAGTCCTCTTGAGAGAAGAGAATTGCAAGATGACAAGTTCCAGATGGGTTGTAAAAGAAAGCATATGCTGACTGTGAAGGCACAGTAGACAGCTGCTCGGGTTTGGGTGAGCCTGAGACAGGGTTAAGTTCCCACTCTGGCGTGTACCAATGTGTGATGTGTGGCCCCAGGTTAACCCCAGCCTCTGCCTTCTCATCGGCATCAGTGGGTTCTAACACTTCCAGGAGTCGCTGGTGGGTGAAATGGGGTAATGAAATAGGTATTAATAAGAGCCATTGCTATTAACAGCATATGACAATCCATTGCCTATTAGCAAATTGGCCTTACTTTGATTTTGCTATAGCTTTTCTACACCTGTGAGCATTTTAGTTAAATTTATATGTTTTGAAATTGCTCCTTACACAGATAATTAGTGTGGGGGGGTGGGGACGTCAGACTTAAGCAAGAAAAACGTGGTAAGATCATGAGGGAGTGGGAGAGATGGTGAGAGCAACGCCAATCCCTTGCCCCAGGTCTTGCCATTCAGGCAGGACCATGAGGCCTGTGGAATTTGCTGAGATGTAAGGATGGGTGACAACGATCTGACAGGCTTGAGAAAGCACATGTAGTTCAGGACCATAGGGCCAGTTCTGTCCCATCCCCTGTTTTATCCCTGTGCCCAGCAGTCACAGACTCTGACACATGGAGCTATATAAGCAAGCATGTAGTTAGCAAGTGGCTTCTGTGGCCAAAGCTGACTACTCAACCTCATGTTTCATGGATGGCATTTGAAAAGTACCTCCTCAGTAATGGCATTTAGATAAAATAAGGGTCACTCCTAGAATTTTCTGTCTCAATCAGCAAAATAACCTTTCATCTGCAGGAACACAATAGAATTGGAAGGTAGAAGGTGTCAAATCTAATTGAAAACAGCCATGTCCATTGACATTAAGATAAATGGCGAGACTCATTCCTTTAGGCTTTGTAACACTTGTCACAAAGCATACACAGTCATAAATATGTCACTGAGACAATGGGGGAGAAATATTCCCAAGTGCTTCAAAGATTAGTATCTATAGACAAAATTTGTAAACTACTACTATTAAAAACCATCATGGATGAACCAGCTTCTCTGTTTAAGTGTAGAAGATCTGCTATTATTAGTTCCATTTAATAAAACCTATAAGGAGATTTCATAGGTTTCTTCATAATCTTGGTCTTCTGGCTCGATCTTCCTCCAAATAATTATGAAATGTCTATCCTATTTAGGTCTGCTGCTATAGCCACACTCTGAAATACTTACACCCACTGTCTCATTGAAACCTTGAGGTGTGGATGTATGCTTTCTCCATACTTTTCAGAGATACATGGGCATACACTTCAGAGAGAGATTCAAAGACAGCTGAATCCCAGAGACAAAGTCTACCACAGAACCCTAAATGGCAGGACCACAAGTCAAACTGAGGTCAACCAAACTCCAAAATCCATCATCACTAGATACATCACCAGTTTTCTAATTTTACATTTCCAAATTCATATCATCCTACCTTCCAATTGGGGGAAGAAAGCTCATGTTAGGATGAGTCTAAAGCCATTTCAGGAATCAGGATGGTGGAACAAGTGGACTAAGTCAGGATAGTAACAAGGAAGGGTTGACCATGACCATGGTCAGGCAGGCAGCTCCTGCTTGTTATCCTGGAAAAGGCGTGTCAGTGTTGTGACATTAAACTTTTCAGTGCTCCAAGGAAAGTTGGAAATTCAAATTTACATGTGAAAAATTTATGTTCTTAATGTGTTATCATTTGACTAAAATAAGAGGAATAAGATCTTTTGTTCTGTTGCACAATGGCTAGCAATATTAATATTGAACACTTCAGAACAGTTAACAAGGGTTTTTAATCTTCTTGCCAAAGGCAATGACATGTGTGTGAGATGATGTCTGTGTTAACCACCCAGATATGGTTATTAAAAGATGCATGTGTGTATTGAAATTTCACACCGTGTTCCATAAATATGTACCATTCGTTACATGCCAATTAAAAATCCATAATGAAGATAGCTGTAGTGGTATGTGTTTATAGTCTCAGCTCTCAGGAGACTGAGGCAGGAGGCTGTGAGTCCTAGATACATACAAAGGCTGTCTCAAATAAGCAAGCAAGGAAAAAAGGTGGCCCTTTTGAGGAATGCTATCTGTGTATGCAGTGTATATGTATATGTGTTCAGGGAAGGATGGCAGATATCCTGTGTTATCCTTCTCAATTTATTCACTTGAAATACAGTCTCTCCTTCAACTTGGAGCTAGGCTAGCAGCCAGCAAGCCACAGTGACCATCCTGTCTCTGACCTCCATCTCTGCACTGGGGTTACAAGCACCTGCATAACTGTGCATATATTTCTACATGGGTGCTTGGGATTCAAACTTGTGTCCTGCTTGTGCAGCAAGAGCTCTCACAACCCCAGCTCATCTTCTCAGCCTCATGGTAAAATGTTTTAAAGAGAGGGGAGGGAGAGATAAGGGAGAAGAGGGAAAAGTGGCAGGGGGAGACCCAGAAAATCCACACAAGGCAATAGAATATACACGAGTGGCCACCCCAGTGTGACATCAGTGACCAGCCTTCTATGAGCTTCACATCATCCTCAGAGTAGTCAGAAGACAGGTAGTGTGCATGCTCCAACTGTGCAGCTCTCATTGGAGAACTCTCCCCTGGGAATATTCTTTGGACCAAAGATTGGGCCACACCAGGAAACAAACTTAGTCTTAATTAAAGCCAGTCGGTTGCCTATGTTAATTCCACTTTATCTTCCAGTCCACTGATGGATGTTGTCATTCCTGTCTTCTTCTGGGAAGACAACACATTTGAAGAGGTTGAAAGTCTGAGCCAGGGTCATAAAACTTTGAACTGGCCAGGTCTGTTTGGTTTCTAAGTCTGTCCTCTATTCTCTGCCCTGTCCCATCTCCTCTGGGCTCTATAAGCATGGAAGACCTGCTTTGGACATTGCTTTCTTCAGTGCCCATTGTTCACCAGGGCTAGATGTCAGAGAGTGTGGGAACTTGTTCTAGAAATAAACACCTTGCCTGGAAAGGCATCGGTCTTCCAAGTAAAGTGCTTTGTGTATCGTAAAACCTTCAATTTAGCTCTATTATATTTTAGGTCCAGGAGGAATAGATTGTAGCTCCTGCTTTTCTGCTGATTAGAGCATCCTATTTACGTGTGTACAGTACCTATTAGACAGTGAGCTTTGCAGAATTAGCTCCCTGATGAACAGGTATTATTTCCCTCTCGGCTGACATGCAGCAGATGTCTGCACTCATTGTGTTCAAGTTCACCCTAGCCCGGGATGCTGGGACAAATGTTGCAAAGCAGTTGCCTTCAAGCCCAGAGATGGGTGAGGCCAAGTCCTTTGGAATACACCTTTTTATTACTTAGTAGGTGAATCGGGACAGCCTTTATAATGTCTGGGCCTCCCTTCTTCATCTGTTAAGTAGAAATGATCTGTTTCCTAACTGAGGTCACCATCTGCTCTAGATCCTCTGAGGGTCCCATACTTTTCTGCAGCCTCTTACCCTCTCCATCACTGAATATGCTCTGTGAACTTGTAAGCAAACATGTGTTAGATGCCTTATTGTGTTAGTCTTATTTTCCTCTATACACTGCCTCTGAATAGTCTGCTCCTTCCTGTCATTGATTTGAGCTGCCTCTTCCATTGGGCATCAAATCCCAGCATCCCTCTCTTTCACTTCTGCTGAAATATTTATCTCTCTAGTATTCCCACTGTGAAGAACATGGCTTGATATCCGGAAGAGCAACTGTTTCTTCTTTCTTTACAGTAGTTTATTTGTGCTTATCAGGGCCTCAGCCAGAAATAAATGGCCCATTAGAATAGGGTGACTGAAGGGAGTTTTGTCAGCTGCCTATGTGTAGAGAGACATGAGCAAGGACAAGGATGTGACAAGCAATGGTGAGGAACACAGAAGCTAGCAATAGTGAGGAGTCATGGCCACCTTGTGCCTAAGGGATGAAGAAGAGATGCAGGACATGGGATCCACAGAATATCCCAGAATGATGTGTTAATGGGATCTGCTGCCTATGTCCCACAGTGCTAGGGTTGCAGGCACACACATTCATGTCCAGCTTTTATAAAAGTGCTGGGGATTTGAATTCAATCCTCCTGCTTACACAAGTACTCTTATCAACCTCGTCATCTCTCCAAGTTTTCCCAAAATGTTTCAAAAGTAGATCCATTTTGAGTATGATGACGTATGTCTGCAATCCCAGTGCTCAGGAGACTTTGGCAGGATTTGAGGGCAGCCTAACTAAGTAGACATATCCCACCAAGAAAGAAGAAATAGATTGTAGCTCCTGCTTTTCTGCTGATTAGAGCATCCTATTTACATGTATATGGTACCTATTAGCCAATGAGTTTGCAGGATTAGCTCCTTGATGAACAGGTATTATTTCAAGAAGAAAAATCTGATTCAGTCTTCCATCTATATAGGCGCTTGTTCCACTTTTTCCCACTCGCTCCTTCCATTCCTGCCCTTCATGCTTAAGACCTCAACATGTCCCATCCAACTCATCTTGTTTATTTTAATGTGGCTTTTAAAGTTTTTAGAATAGGAATATGAAAATACTCAAACTTATGCAAAATAGAAACTAGTATAATAACCTCCATGTATTTTACCATCTAGATTCAGGGACCATCAGTATCCTAGTCATTAAATTATTTCATTTGTACATACTGGTGAGTATCTAGAAAATTTAAGATTTCCCCTGATTTTGGCAGGGGAAGAAAGTCAAACATGAGATCATGTGTGCATTAACATTAAGTACTTATTAGTGTCGGATGTCAAGAAAGTGTTCACATTTCTCTGATTGGCTTATAGAGTTTTATAATTTCTTATTTAGAATAATATAATTGTTTTATGCCATAAAAGAAATACTCCATTTATTTTAAAAAAGAAGACAGCTTGCAAGATACATAAAAACGTAATGAAACATAGAGGTGTGTTTCTAGTTATGAAATTATTAGCAGGGCCCAGCATAACCTCTTCTTGGTTGCACCCAGTTTCACAGACAGCATGGATTTTCTGAATGGAACTTTCCATAAATGTGTGATTTGATACTCCTATGAACACAGTGGATGCACAATCTGTGTCCTGCTTTCCCCACATGGTGACAATCATTTGTCTTTAGGCTGACTGGTGATTCATGGGGCTTCTCCTCCTCCTGGCCCCCACAGTCCCACAGCTTCTCCCCTTTTTAGCCCATCACTCACTGGCTACCCAGTCATGGCTTCTTAGGCTTTGGAGCAATGTAATATAATGCTGGTATTTGTTCAGCTGGCACTGAGCTGGAACTCATTTAAAAATATTTATCATTTAATTTCCTGGATTGTCTACCATATAGTGAGGGGAAGAGAGGAGGTGCAAAGTGGACAAGGAAATAATCATTCTAAAGTGTTTGGGGGAGCTTCTTCAACCAGTAGGATGCTCTGATAACAGATCTCATGTCTCCTAGGTCCAGAGACACTGTGCAGGGGGTGTCATAGAAGAGCTGTCTTTCTGGGGGTAGCTCAGGTTATACTATTCCCTGGGACCAAGCTAGGGTTGTACATCTTTTAAACTGGTGTCTGAGACCACTGTGAAAGTGGGCTCAGATCGGGAGATGTACTTTTATACCACACATGTGTGTGTATGAGTGTGTTTGTGTTCATGCATGTGTGTGTGTGTGTGTGTGTGTGTGTGTGTGTGTGTGTGTAAACCAAGAAATAGTACAACCCTTGGCAGGGTAATTGCTGTGTTAACATTTCTATCTCATATATTCTGTTTCTGTCTCTCAGTTAAGCTGATACATAGTGTTGCACTTGAAATATTTTAATATTCTAGGAACTGACTTTCTTGTGGTATGTATTTTGGAGTATATTCACCTATGAACACACCTGCAAGGGCAGGTGATTGCAGTTGTTGCTAGAAATTGGCAGGACAGTTTAGTTAAGAGGTTACCAACATAAGATGTAAAGTTAACAACAACCAAAGCAGCAGCCACACTTCTTTTTGCCCCTCTTTACTCTGGAGGGACAGAAGATCTCAGGGCAAGGTGATTGGGGTGACTACTTAGTCTTCTGCACAGTCACCAACCCTTTGTGCTGTGCCAACAGAAACATTGCTGTAGAATATTCTTTTGCAACATGCTTCAGTAATATCTAAGTCAAGAGGTTATGGACACAGTGGGTACCAAACACATGGAGGAAGAATTTTGACAAGTCTTTATGCAACTCTAAATCCTTGTAATTTAATGAAGTAGGAATTCTGGGGAAGAGTGGAGGACAACTAGTGAAGAATCTTCAAATTCTAGTGCAGACTGAGAATGGCCTCGTGCTGGGACCAGACGAGGACTGTACCAAGACCCTGCTTGTGCATCTTTTGAGCTGATGTCAGAGTGGACTCTGAAAGTGGCCTCATGTCAGGAGATGCATTTTTAACCACATTTACTTTGATAAATTTTGTGTGTATGCATGTATGTGAACAAGCATGTGTTTGGGTTCTTATATGTGCAGGCACGCACGCACACATGTGAGTGTGTGTGGAAGCCAGAGAACAACCAATGGTGTTAGTCTTCCTCAGGCACCATATGCTTCAGTTTGTGAGATAGGGTCTCCTTGGGGACCTGGAGCTTGCCGCCTATAACCACCTCTCTGGTTTCATAATTGCAAGTGCATGTTCCTACATCCAGATTTTAATGTGGCACTTGCATTTTACTGTCTGAGATATGTCCCTCAGTCCCCAGAACCCACCTAAATCACAAGCCTCTTAGGCAAAACAAAGAGTGTGGGATTTGAGAGTTTGCCTTTTTTAAAAATTTCCAACTAGAATAGCTCTCAGTCAAAGTTCAGGTTAAGTTTTTGCTTGATTGGGTGGCACATTTTATTGAAGAAGAAGTCCACAACGACCACATGAAGAATCACCTACCGTGCCTCCTGTCTTCTGATCACGGCCAAGAAAGGGTTGGGGAGAGAAGTCTCTGCCTTCTTCCCAGGCAGCTTTTGATTTCTGTAAAGTAGATCTCACACCTCCCAATCCTACTCTTTTGATAACACATTCGTATCCCCAAAGGAGACTTCCTTGACTGTAGCAGACAGGAGGGGGAGGGAGTAGTTCTCATTAGAGTGTGATATCCATTATGGATATGTAGTATAGGAACAATTTCTGAGAGCAAGCACCAGGTCATGAAACCAAAGTTAAAAAATAAAGGCCTAAGAATGCATTGTCCTGTCAGACATAAAAATGAATCGCAATGCTCTGCAGATAGCTCCCTTACTATAATAACACTTCCATCACTTAGGACTGACAGTGGTAATGATGATAATAATGACCTTGACTCATTTGTGAACAGCACTTTGCTGTTTACAAAGCCCTAGCACGTCTATTACTTCACTTGATCCTCCTAATGGCCTCACTAGACAGATAGATGGGGTCTATTGTTTCCATTTGGGAGGGGAGGGACTGAAGCTTGGGGGGCTTGTGGGTTAACTTTGGTCATATGATGAGGACAGTCAAAGTAGGAGCTGGAACATCCTCAATGTCTTTCTGTGAGACAAGGTGTCCTGTAGGTCAGTGTTGTAGTAGTGCAGAAGGGACTCAGGCCCAGGCACAGGGACAGGCCTGTCACATGAATGTCCTCATTTGATGTTTGCAAGTCAGTCCTGCTGCCTCTTTAGACAAGAAACTTGAGGGTGGAGGTTATCACTTGCCTGAGGCTATGCAACCTATTGTATAGATTTGAATCCAGGATCCTAGAATACCTAATAACCTCTACACCTTACTCTTGCAGTAGAGAATAAATAGTGAAGGATGGAGATAGTTATCAGTCCTCTTCCTTGGAACTGTTCCCAAACAGATGGCAGAGACTTACTGGTGGGCCCCAATACATTCTGTTTATGTTGTCCAGATGTCCACTTACCACTGGTAAGACCCGCACAGGGTGGCTTATGTCCCCATTGCCTAGGTACCCATGGTTTCTGAAGCTGAAGTTCTAAAAACCACATGAGGGTGTTTGCCTTGGTCCTCTTGGGTGTCTTGGGCTTCTCGAGCCTCTCAGAAAATGTGCTTCCTGCCTTCAAGTTTTAGATTCTGGCTGCTAAAAGCATCAGAGTAATTTTCATTTCTCATCTTGACAAACACTCAATTGTATGAATTTGTTCCACTGAGGTCCCATGATTCATCACTCTGGTCTCCTATGTCAGTGTGAGCTGTAGCTCAGCTTCTAGCCAGCTAGCTGCATGACTTAGTTGAGGCACTTCATTTCCCAGATGCTTTTCTTTTCTATAAAAGAGGAAGGTTATGACATGTGCCTCTTCTTCACATGATTTCTCTGACCATCAAATAAAGTTAGACATGGGAAATTCTCCATAAGCCAGCAATACTCACTACAGTTGCACATAATTTATTCTATTCATGCCAGCTTTTCTTTAGGGCTGACTTGAACCTTTTGGAATTGAAATTCTGTTTTGTGTAGGGATCTCTTCGCATGTGTCATAAGGAGACATATCATGAATCCTTGAAACTTTCATTTTTTCCTGTGTATATAATCATGTAAAAAAAAAAGAGAGAGAGATGGAGTGATGGCCCCAGCTTTGTCCTCGGACACACTTCTGTCACTCACATCCCCTCTATCCATAGGAAACCCTCAGGATTTGGAAGTGGGCTACTCTGTCAACACTGGAACACTGGTTCTCAGTCTTTCCAAATAAAGTATCACCAGCACTTTCAACCAGATTATTTTAAGGCAGAAAAATAATCAATGTGGATTTAAAGTATGAATGAAAGAGACACAGGTATGCATGCCCTCTTTGTTGTTTGGGACTTGGTGTCACCTCCCTGAATTTCGATGGTATCACTCAAGAAAAAGCACCAAGTCTTAATGGGAATCAAATTAATGAAGTGATAGGAACATAGAGAATGACACCCCTGAATGTCCACTCCTCTCAACTTCAGGGTTTTATGGGAGGTTGATCTCAGTTCACACACCAACCTGAGTGGGTACTGGAAAAGGCTTCTGTGAATAGAAAGTTGTGTAGCACACGAGGTAATTTAGTGAGCACTTACTGTGTGTCAGGTGGTGTATAAAATACTCTTTTTTAAGCTTTCATGTTTTTCATTAAATCATCATGTGGGGGGCAGTGTAGAAGTCAGCCTTGGGTATTGCTCCTCAGGAGTCATCCATGTTATTTTTTGAGGAAAGTTCTCTCACTGAGACCTAAGGCTATAGTGTAGCCACAAAGTCACAGGGGTCGACTTTCTCTGTCTTCCCAAGACTAGGGTTACAAGGGCATTCAACCACACCTGGTCTTTTAAGTGAATTCTGGGGATTGAATTCAGGTCTTCATGTTTACAAGTCAAGCATTTAACCTATTGAGCTGTGCTTCCAGTCCCTTCTTTTTTATTCAAACTCAATTCTTAGTTTGGTAAACAGAATTATACATTCCTTTTTTAAATGTAGCAGAGTCACCCACACAGAGAACAAGATTTTACCTCTGGGAGCAAAAGAAAATGTTGAGTCTGGCTCGGAAGTCAGAGGTTGTCAAACTTCTTCAAAGATGCTGTTAGTAAATCTTTTCAATAGTGCAAGTTGTACAACTTCAGCCACAAGCATTCAACTGTGCGTTGTCATGGAAAGCAGCCATCTATGACAGGCAAGCAGATGGGCGGGACCGTGTGCCAGTAAACCTTTATTTACAAAAATTGGCTGGCTGGATGAACTTGGCCTATGGCCCTGAGCATGCCAACCCTTGCTATAAACCATTTTCCCCCTCATTGTTTTATTTGAATTACCCATCTCTGGCTGGCTGGTTGATCACAACCCCACCCTCTGTAGCTTTCCTTGGCAATGGGTGTACAAACGCAAACTATTTCTTATAGCTTTTCTGATTTGCTTGATTGGTTATAAGTGTTCCTTATGAACCAGGCAGCACATCGGAGTCATTTATGAGCTGTGATGCATTATATATTGTCACAGCCCCAGGATGCTACCTTTGCTGGGTAGCAGATAGAGGTTTGGGAAGCTGTAGCAGTTCAGAGTCTAGCTCAATGGATTCAGCATGAAATACATTTCCTCATCTGTGGAAAGCAGGCCCAGAACTGGGAGATGGCTCAGTAGATCTAAGTGTCTGTCATGTCAGTGTGAGAGCCTGTTTGAATTGTCAGAACCCACACAATAGTTGGACATGGAGCACAGCACAGACATCTGTGTCTCAGCGCTCCTATGGGTAGATGAGAAGCAGATATAAGAGAATACCCAGAAGCTCTCAGGCTAGAAAGCAGTGTACATGACAGAAAGAAACAGTATAGAGACCATGGCTCAGACAAATGATGGCAAGGACTGACGTTTGAGATCATCCTCTGACTTCTACATGCATGCCAAGTCTTGCAATGCCCACTTTTACATACATGGATACCCATGCATACATTTAGATCCTAGAAACATGCCCAAATAAGTTAACGCAAAAAACACAGTTAAGGTGGGTCTGAAAATGGAGATTTCAGATCAGAAAGCCTCTCTTTACTTGACCATCAGAATGTAGAGTCCTTAAACAGAAGTTGAACCTCCCCTAGGAAGACTTTGAAAGAAAAATGACCACTAAAAATAAATCAGTTTATGTCCCACTGTTATGGAATATTCTGTCATGGACACTGGAGATGATCCTGTCCCAGAAGCATGTGTGAGTCCATCACACTCACTTCCAACCCCAACCCCCAGCAGGCACCATACATCGTATTTTCCCACATACTAAGCCCTGCTTAATATTCTATAAGGCAAAAGTGCCCTGCACTGTCTGCCCCCTGTCCCTATTCCCTAACTGGGAGACATTCATTCCCCACATCCCAGAGCTGGTCTTGTTCTTATGTTGTTGGCATTCTCAGGCTGGATACGATCTCCCTGTGTTTCTGTCCTTTCTCTGTCTCTAGCTCTCACACACCTTTTTTTCTTCACACTGCATCTTATTTGCCAACTTGATAAGAAAAAAAGCTTGAACACAGGAAATGCTAAAAAAATAACCTGTTTGTGTGTGTGTGTGTGTGTGTATGTGTGTGTGTGTGTACGTATGTGTGTGTGTGTGTTCATGTCCCCATCTTATTCTTCTCTCTTGCTCTCCTCTGTATTTTCTTTTCTTTCTGTCAGTTAAAATCCAGAGGCCACTGTGGAAGCAGCTGCAGGCCGGCCAGAAAACAGACAAAACTGCCCCTTTTGCTCAAAGCCATCTCCTCCGAGCATCCTGCTCCTGATTTTCTTCTCAGATCCTGCACGTCCCTCTGTCCACAATGCCCACAAATCAATTAGCTGCAGGCAGTCATGCTTCGTGGCTTCTCTCTGTTCCCACAGATGGAGAGAGCGGGCAGACTGGGTATGATCAGGGCAGAGCAGGAGGCTGCTGCATTATTTGGGAACTCAGAGTCTCAACAACCCTAGGTTTGGGCTTCCCCTCATGTCCATGCCTGGTGATTGGGCCTGGCAGTCAGCTGAAGCAAAGACCAGTATTGCACAAAGTCTCCCATGACCACATAACCCTCCTATTACCCCTCAAGATCCTCCATCTGCTCCTCCATCACTGCACATTTGGGCTTCCAAAGACTTCCTAGTGGGTTCATAGAGAGGAGTGATGTGTGTGGAAGATATTCATGAGCAAGACTCCAGGGTCCAAGACCAGCTGCGTGATTTGTTTTGTTTTGTTCTGTTTTTGTTTTTGTTTTTCTTATGCATCCACTACGAAGCACACATTTCTGGATTCTTTATATATTATATTGTAATCTCATCTCATTTTACAAAATAGCCATATCATCTTGATTTCACAGAGCAGAACACTGACACGTCTTACTTGGGGGTTTGAGGGAGTAGGAAAAAAAAAGAAAAGAAAAACAAACCTAGACCGTGTATTCCTGGTTTCACTTTGTTTCCATGGCACCTAAAACTGGCTCATCACCTCCTAGGCTCCAAGGGAAGCTTGTCAAGTAATGGCACCAAAACCATGAGTGGTTAGAAATAATTAATCTTGCCTTGAACCAGAAAGAGGGAAATCATATGAAAGACAACTTGTTTCAAGCCTGACATTGCAAACCATATAAAAATCTCCTTCGTGAAGGACCTTGGATCCTCTTAAGCGAAACCAGACCATAAACAAAATAAGTTAGTATGTTACATTCGAGAAGATGCATGTGTGGGGAATAAGGAATGTTGGGAGGGCTGGGATGAAGGTTTCAAATTCAAATATAATGAGTGAGGTTTGTAGGAAGCAAATTTGAAAATACTAGCAGGAAGGGCATTATGTGGTAATGCATGTGACAACCCTGAGGGAGGCCCAGTCCTGGTACCTGGAGAGAGGGACAAGGAGATGAGAGGGCAGAGCACAGTAGGTAAGGAGAGTGATGTAGAAGAAGAGGTCTAGAATAAAAGGAGACAGATGGCACAGGGTCATGTGACCAATGGAAGTGGGTTGGCTCTTTCACTCAATGTGTGAAAGATCATTGGGGGACTCTGAAGAGTAGGGTGAGGTGACTGATCAGTGTTCAGTAGGATGCTTGGCTGCTGGTTAAGGACACCCTGGAAAGGGTGTGGCATCTTAGGTGCTGACTACCCAAATGAGAGATGATGACAGCATCCACACAGTATGAATGGGAGAAGTGGCTGCAAGTTGGACTCGTCTTACTTGGGTGATAAAGACAGAAGTCCTTCTGAGTCCACTAATTCATGAAAGCTCTTTAGACAGCAAAAACACACAGAAAATCATAAGAACTGTCCCTGGCTAGCTTCAGAGGAGCCTCATTTGGAAGGGACCAGAGATAGTTGTGTGTATCTTGTCATGAGGCACAGCTGTGTATGCATTTGTCCCTGAGGGCAAGAACCTTGTCTGCCGCATCTTCCCAGCCAGTGTCCAGTCCAGGTCCAGCACACTATAGGTGATGGCAGACAACTAACATGAGAGAGTGGGTTCCAGGAACTCCATGTACACTGAGCTCACCTTGTCCCTGGGGCTGACTTTCTAGATTAGGTATCCTCCAGACCAGGATGAAAAGAATAAGAGCTGGATTTCTGGCCCTTCTGTGTGCCCACCATGCACATCCGGGCTCTGTTTCCACACCTATGAAGTCAACATTCAGTCATCCATGCAATAATTGGGTAATCCTTGCTTAGATCCATTCAAGAGAGAGCTTCCTGGCTACTCTAAACAATCCCCCCCCAGAACCCTCCCTCCTCTCCCCATTTTTCCCACTTTAGTTCTTCCTAACACTTGCCAGTAAAGTATCTGAAAATACTTTACTCCTGGATTATGATGTGTCACTTCACTCCAGCCAAAGCCCCATGCAGGCAGAGGCGTGTGCGTGTCTTATTCACCACCAAGCCTGGAGCCTGTTCTGACTATCACTTGGGGAATGCTGAGCATGTGTTCACAAGGCAGTGAGAACTGGAACTTGACCATTCACACACCATAAAGAACAAAGCAAGTGAAAACTATGGGACTAGGATAAATGTGCCGTGTGGGTGGCTCAGTGCTAATTCCTCTGCAAGCATTTTTCAAAGCAAACTTTGGCTATTATGGTTTGGTTATGTTTTAATTGGGGTCTTCTTCAAAGGGATGAATCTTAACAACCTAATTTAAGATAACTCCAGGTGTGGTATTCCAGCTGTAGACTCCAACTGTGGCTGTCTGTCTCCTAGCAACCTCATTGGGAGCCTGGTACCACAGGAGAAAGGTGATAGTACCAGTGGGCCCACAAAATGTCAGCGATAGCGAAGAGGAGGAGGCATGGGGTTTCCTCCAACTGGTGGAAGAGCCTAACACCCTGCATTAGATATTCCCTAGCTAGGACCCCTGTGTGATCCTCATTTCTACCCCACAGGAGCCTCAGGAGCCTCTTCCAGCCCGTTGTCCTCTGAAGGACATTTCTCTGCCATTCATGAAGCCAAGTCCCCGTGTTAAGCATTTAACACATATCATTTCTTCTACTCCTCATTTAGGCACTGAAATAGGGTTGGAGTAATTTCCATTTTCTAGGTGAGGAAGCTGAGACATGTAAAAAGTGATGAAACCCTGTAGTATTAGTCAGCCGTGGGCTGCTGTACTGTAGTACTGCACATGTGTACTCCAGGAGGCTTAGTCTAAGGAAATGTGGTTCTCACAGTGCTGGAAACTGAGAAGTCTCAGATCAGTGTATGGTTCATTCTGTGTCTGGTGACTCTGAGTGGCCACCTTCTCAGTGTTTCCTGAAGTAGCCTTTCCTTTCCCCTCTAGTTGTAAGTCCGATCCTCCCACCATAAGAGCCCCTCCCACAAGACTTCATCTAACTCTGCCTCCATAGTCCATCCTCTCTCAAACCATCACATTGGGTGTTGATTTAACTTGAGAATATGGTGGGTGGGGACACAGACATCTAGTCTCTAATAGTCCCATACGTAGCAAGGCTTAGTTTCCACCATCATCAGTTCCCCTGTTCTGGATGCTTGGCATCTTGTGCAAGCCCCTTATTTGATACTCTGCACCAATGAAGGGAATTCTGCTAGATTGGAAGGGCTGTCCAGGTGCAGCACTTGTAGTCAGAGCACAGCTGCCGTGAGCTCAGGCACCAAGACAGTACTGCTCATCACTGTACCCCTGTATCCACATCATAATCCCTGGACCAGAGATATTTAATAAACACAAATTTCATAATGAATTGATGACTCTGATAAATACTGATGATTATATTTGGATACAAAAAGCTACAGATGGTGGTTTTATTCAGGTGTTCTAGGAAGATGGGGCCTCTTAATGTCTGTCAAGGCAGGTGAGGGCAAGGGCAGTAATTAAACATGATAGTTTGGCATGGTGGTGTTGCCCATAATCCCTGCACTTGGGAGGCTGAGGCCAAGGGGGCTGGGACCTGAAGGCCAGCCTGAGCTATATAGTAAAACACAAAATCTTTTTCACATACTCTACCCCATTCACACCTCACAAAAATATATTTCTCTTAGGTAGTGACAAAGCTGAGAGATGCCCAGGGGGTGAGGAGCAGATAACCTTCTTGCTCAGGGAAGTGTGGCTTCCTGCAGACCCTACTCACAAGCAATGAGGTACTGATGTGCCATAGGAATGAGGTTCTCCCTACATCCAGTAACTGATGGAAGCAGATGCAGATATCCTCAGCCAAGCACTGGACTGAACTCCTGGAGATCAGTTGAAGAGAGGGAGGAGAAATCATATGAACAAAGGGGGTCAAGAGCATGATGGGGAAAACCATACAGACATGGCTGACCTGAGCTAATGTGAGCTCACAGACTATTGACTGACAGCTGGGGAACAAGCATGGGACCTAACTAGACCCTCTGAATGTGGATGGCAGTTATGTGACTTGATCTGTTGGGGGGGTGTGCACTGGCAGTGGGACCAACACCTATCCTGAGTGCATGAACTAGCTTGGTGTAGCCCAGGCTTTATGCTAGGATACCTTGCTCATCCTTGATGCAGATGGGAGGGGCTTGGTCTTGCCTCGACTTGGTATACCAGACTTTGTTGACTCCTCAAACACAGCATGCATATGCTCTTACTATGACAAAGACAAGTTCTGCTACAGCTGTAGTCGAGTGCCTCTGGTATCACCAGCTGTCTGCATTTATTCTTCAAACCCCTGGAGGTAGGAACGGCAACTGTCCTATGGATAAGGTCACTTAGAAGTTACTTGGGTTTGACAGAGACTGGCTGACACAGATCAAAGCTGCACGCGTGAGACTACTCCAACCCTACTAGGGATGAGCTGAGGAACTACATTTCATTAAGTTTCTGGATGATGGGGTGGGGGTGTTCCTCCACACCGAATAGCATGTGTTTCTTCTACAAACCTCTTCCAATTTAGCCCACTTGGAAGTCCCAATACAGTCTGTGCTTACTTGGAATAGTTGATGAGATATGATTGTAGCAAAGATGCCTTTTTTAAGTTCCTACTATTTGCAAGGAACTTCTCAACAACATGTGACACGGGTGTTAGTTTTGTCCTTTTACATGGAAGGAAGAGTGGTTTAGAGGGACAGGCTAACATGAACTCATAGCTAATGAGTGCTGAAACACAAACTTAAACCCTGTCTTTTGTCGCTGTCATGTGTTGCCTTGTCTATATAGCCATGTTATAAATATAAAACTAGTGATTAAAAATGAAATCTTTTGGTGGTGGTGGTGGTGGCAGTGTGTGTGTGTGTGTGTGTCTGTGTGTGTTTCTCTGTGTATGTGTATGTGTCTGTGTGTGTGTGTGTGCACCACATCACGCATGTGAAGGGCAAAAGAAAATCCCAGGTGTTTGTCCTGAACCTATCTTGAGACTGGGTATCTTGTTTTTTCAACAGTGTGTACCAATGTAGCTAGCTCTCAAGCTTCTAGAAGTCCCTCTGTCTCCCTATGGGAACACTGGGATTACAGGCAGATGGGCTACAGTGTTGAGCTCTATGTCGGTCCTTGAGATTCAAACTCAGTCCTCATGTTGGAACAGTAAGTACTTCACCATGAAACCATCTCCCTAACTCTGAAAGACAGAGATTTGTAATATAACAGATAATTATTTTTCTTCTGATTATAAAATAACATAGGGAAAATATTTTTCAAGTTGTCCGGGCTTTGGGGATATGAATTCTTCTTTTTTTTTGTTGTTGTTTTTTCAAGACAGGGTTTCTCTGTATATTTTTGGAGGCTGTCCTGGAACTAGCTCTGTAGACCAGGCAGGCCTCGAACTCACAGAGACCTGCCTTCCTCTGCTTCCCGAGTGCTAGGATTAAAGGCATGCGCCACCAACACCCAGCTTGGGGATATGAATTCTTATTAATAATAAATAGTGATAGTATGGAATTTAATGACACTAATACTATGAAAAGTGTTGAGGGGAGGTAAGAATGTAAATGATTAGAGGAGAAATGCAAAAAACATTTCTTGTAATGCATGTAAACACAGAGAAGCAAAGCCTGGGAACAATGACTATCCATTGAGAAAAAAACCCATGGCATTAGAGAAGAATGAAACAAAGAGAAAAGCATCCCTGTTTCTTGGCTGTGCTCCCTCCCCTTGGGTTCAGAAAATAGAATTGAGACAACACCAAAGGGGGTGGGTAAAGAGTTGGAACAATGAATAGGCATTACCAGCATCGGCTGGGTATCTTGTTAGTGTTAACCTGATGCATTGCAAGTGAGCTGCAGTTAGAACAGTAATTACAGTAAATAGAACCCATTTGGAATCCTCTAGCAAATATGAGCAGGGAAGAAAGATGAGCTGAAAAAAATCCATTACCCTTTGGAAGTTGTGGAAGCTTCGGATGGCAGTGATTTCTACGGTGAATTGCATCTGACTAAGAAGCTGCAATGTGAATGAATCCATCTCCTGCTCTCAAGTGTGTTTAGATGGTAAATAAAATAAATTACCTGCCCATTCCAGCCATGTGCAGTTTCCTGAAATATTTGTCTTGGTAATTTAGGTAGAAAATATAGGTAGAATTGGGACAGCATCCTGTCTTCTCTTCCTGTTGTTCGGGCTGCTGGGTTTCTTAGTAACACAAAATATTGTGATTCTGGAAAAGTCAAAAAAAGAAGGGCTGAGGGGGGATGGGAGAAGGTAGACGTTTTCACTGGTTGTGGTACTGCACTTGCACATGTGTACACATGCGTGTGGAAACTAGGGGCCAACCTCAAGACTTGTTCTTCCCACGTCACCCTCCTTGTTTTTGAAATAGAATCTCACATTGACTTGGAGCTCAGCAAGAAGACTGTGCTGACTGGCTAGCCAGTGAGTCCCAGGGATCCACCCCTCCCTGACTTCCCAGAGATGGGATAACAAGCATGTAGTCACCACACCTAGCTTTATGTGTGGATTCTGAGGATTAAACTTGGGTCATCATGCTTGCTTAGTAAGCACTTTACCAATGAACCCATCTCCACAGCCTAAGGACAGGTTTTTATTTTAAAGACTCCTGCACTAGACCACCAAGGCTAGGTACACATAGTCTCTTGGGTGGGTGTCCACACTCTCTGCTTATAAGAGTTCAGATAACTACCAAGCTCAGCCAGAGGAGCAGTGACCTACCCAGCTCAGAGCAGCAGTGGAGAGAGGAGACCTTGCTTTTGGCCTGAGTCTTATTCCCTGGTTTTACCTAAGCCTTCCTTCTCTGTTCATGCCTAGGTCAAACATTCCTCTCTAGCTTCCTATGGCCATCTCCCCACCTCCATTGAGAAGATATTTCTTCCCCACCTTCCAGTTTCCTTTGGTCCCATGCTCTGAGCAGCTCCCATGACCACCATGTGGCTAATGATTGCAACACTTAAAGCTACTGAATCCGGAAGTTGGGAGCCTTAGGAAGAATAAATGAATGTATGTTCACTTATTGAAACATTCATCCAACCAATAGTTATTAAGTGAAAACTCTGAGCTAAGCATGATCCTCTGTCTGGTTGAAGACCTATTTAATTCCTCATGGGAGCTGAGATGCCCCATTGACAGGGTGTTTTAAAGTAGAAAATAATGGACAGTGAAAAGTAAAAACACTAAAAGCAGCATGTCTGTGTGGGGGTGGATAATGGAGGATGCTCAAGATATCACCTGAGTGATTTCTGCCACTGAGTCACCTAACCTCACAGACCCAGCCATGGCAAGGTGAGGCACCAGCCCAGGGGAGCAGTCTTGCTCACTTCTGTGCTTCACCAAAAGGCCCCAGCTGACTGACCTCAAACATCCTCTCATTGGCTGGCTGCCAAGACAAAAGCTAATTAGTGATGACAATAATCCCATTTATTTTTCAGAAATCATGGAAAATCATCAAAGTAGACATGAAAAAATAATGCTCTGGTCTCAAGCTATTATTTTTTCTTTTGTCTATATAGCTATATAGCCTCTTCAAGCCAAGTACACATTAATATGGCATCCTTCTAAAAGGAAAATCAAGGGCCTTTGTGTCAAGTGTTTACATCTAAGTACACAACGACCTACTTTACATAGATAGATAAACATGGTATGTTTTAATGTTTCCAAGGGATTATTTGATGCCTTCCCATTTTACAGGTGAGAAACTTAGATCTTGAATGTCAAAGGTCAACCTCTGGAGTCACAGACCTGGGTGCTGGAAGCTCTAACTTCTCCCATTTATGAATCCTTAAGCCATACCCTTCCACTTTCCCGGTGCCTGTGTAAGCTCAGCTGTAAGACAGGATGCCTGATACAGCCAGCTGCCATATGAGGAATCATGAGAAATTGACTTGCATGATTGTACATGCTCCAAAACCAGATACAGAATCAGGGTTAAGTCAGTTGAAAACTTACTTCAGGGCTAGTAGCAGAAGCCCCAAGCCATCCATGACCCCCTCCCTTGTCTCCAGGCCATTCACACTAAGCACATTTCATAGTGAAGCAAGGTTTGGTTATGCTCCTGTGAGCTGTGAAGGCCAAGGCCTCAGGAGTCCCAGGATAAGGCCACCAAACCACTGTGACACTCTGACTGGTAAGGGAAATGAGACAGGTGGAACCTAATCCTCAGACACTGCACAAACACCCCCAAAGGCACAGTTCAGACTAAGGACAGGAAGGGAAGGATCATGTTCACACAGTGCTTCAGGGTGGAGGGGCCAGGCATGGGGAGGGAAGTGTCAGAACAGCATGGGAAGGGCTGAAGATAATTCGCTGAGGTGGAATTCATATTATTCGAAGCTGGCATTCTGACGCTGCAGATAGGTCCCACAGCACAGCTGCTCAGTCTTTCAGAGATTTGTGATTTCACAGAGAGCTCTCACTGACCTCACTCCTAGAGACTGGGCTCAGTGGCTTGGAGTGCAGCCTGGACACCGGAATCTAAGCACTCCTCAAGTCAATCTCCTTACAGAGTGAGGGCTGAGAGGCCATAGCCTTTATGGTTGACATGGGGCCCTTGAACTTGTAACTGCCAGTCCTGTAACATGTTTTATTTTACAAACAGGCCAGGTATCTGCCCATTCCCATTTCCACTGGTTTCCAGCCACCAACACCATCACCTCTATTCCCTTCTTTGCATTCCTTCCTGCCCTTCCAGTCCAGCTGCCAGATCTTACAGTGTCCTATGCCTTTGTCACAGAGGCCTTGACTCCATAGTCTTCTAGCTTCTCCTTGCCCATGAGGCTGTCTGTCCTTCATGTCACTGCTCAGCCTTTGCACACTGCTTTAAAGCCATCCTCTCACCATGCTGCATCAAAGTTGCATGTCCCTTTGATGATCACAGGCTGGCTCAAAGGTTCTAGGTGTTCCCATCCGTAAATGGAAGGATTGGATCTGCCTAGCAACACTGTAGTAAGAGTAAGCGTGCTAATGTGTGTGTGGATGGTACAGGTTTTAGATAAGCCTGGCACCCAGAAGGTGAGAAATTTAGCTGTGAAAAGTTTCACAGTGAACAGGGAGTTCCAGAAGTCCAAGGGAAGGAGAAAAAGACAGTGTGTTGGTGCATTGGTGCCCTATGTTGCTATGGCATGTGCCCAGAAGCAAAGCCTTATCTATTATCTCTTATGGATATAGATCCCAAAAGTCCTGCAGTCCATGTCACTGGGGTGTAGACAATGGCAGGAAAGTTTCCTTCTAGAGACTCTAAAAGAGAACCCACACCCTCACCTGTCTGGTTCCTGTTGTTAGGTTGCAGATCCCCCCTAGGCTTTCCTTCCATCTCTTCTTTTCATATTCTGTAACTAAGTCTGAGTTTACTGTCTCCCTTTCTTCCCAATAAGGACCTGGAGATGATAGTGGGCTTAGTTATATAATGTCCCCATACCAAGATCCTTGGCTTTATCCTATATGTCTGCAAAGTTCTTTTTAGCACATGCAATTGAAGTCATAGGTTCTTGGGATTAGGGCATGGGCACGGTAAGGGTCTATCATGGTCAGGTGTGACTTCTGAAGCAAGAATGTTTCACACAGTCTCACTCTGGGAGAATGAGTATGGATCTGCCAGAATGATATGCAGAACTGACCATTCTAAAGGGAGCATAGATGCCAGGGCATAGAAGAAAAGTCTCTGTGGGTGTGACCAGGTAAGAATGTCATGGTGAGGGAAATGTGACTGTGCCTGGAGGAATGACGGTTGTCAAGGCTTTTTAGGTGGTGACAGCAGAAGCAAATGTGTATGATATGGCAGCTGCAGATGGAGTCCACTGTGCAGTGTGATTTTCTGTTTAGGGAATACTGACATTCCATCCTGGCTCAGTCTAGCCAGCCTCAAGAGTATCACATTCCACCTGGCAGTGTGTGTGTGTGTGTGTGTGTGTGTTTGGCCAACAGGACCTATAGGACCCTAAGGCTCCCAGTTGTCTTTAATGCCTTCTCTAGGTCAGCCCCCAAACTCTAACAGAAGAGCTCCCCTCCCTAAGCCCATCCCGTGACTCCACTTCCTCAAGCTCCTGAGCGGCAGAGCAGAGGATCAACTCTGGTGATGGAGAACAGACCCTGATGCCCATTTATTGGAAGCCATTTTCCTCCTCAATATCTTCGGGAGAGGTGGACCGGCAAAGCGACATTCTGGCAGAAATAATTTTTCAATTTCTTATAATAGGACATAAAAGTCGGCCCGGGGAAATTGATTCCGTTCGGTGCTCCCTTTGTAGGACACTTTATCTTCCATTGCGGCCTCTGTATTTCAGCAATTTCTAAAGCCCGAGGAAGTCTCGCTTAATGTTTTTTTTTTTTTTTTTTTTTTTTGCCACCCTGGCAGAAGGTTTTTGTAGCTCAGCTGAATGTCTCTGCTGACCTGTCACTTCCTTATGCGGTGGCCTGTGGCCCCCCCATCAGGTGCAAGGGGCCACCCCACCTCCATCTCATATCCACCCACCTGGGGGCAGATCGTTCGCCTCCCCCAGGTCCTGTTTAAGGTAGTTTATCCACATTCTTTGCTCTCTCCTCCTGTCCCTTTCACCATCCTTTCTCCTGGTTCTCTTTTGATATTGATGTCCCTTCATTTCCCCCTTGCCAGGGCTTTCATTTCTCTTTCTCCTCCTGTGACTCTGTCCCCAGGTTATAGATACTATTTAATAACTATGGGACTGAGCAGCTGACTTGGTCTTTCTGGACCTCAGCTGTTAGTCTATAAAATGAGAATTAATAACACTTATTTCAATAATGTGAGGGCTCCACATTAGCTATTCAATGAGCCCCAGGGAGGGAAGGGTGTACTCGGGGGCAGAGAGCAAGCACTTGGCCGACAGCCCTACACAGGAGTCCCTGGACTTGGCTCTGGCTCACAGAAGGAGCAGTGCTTTTTCCAATGTGCTAGGGTGATTTACAAGGCATAGTACTTCTGGTTTTGAAGGATTTCTTCCTGCTGTATTACCAAGTTTGATCACTGTGACAGTAAAGGCACACTGGCCTGTTTATAGATGAGAAGCCTGAGACTCCTGGAATGCATGTACAAGGACACTAGTGTCAATTTCCCACGGATCCCAATGCCCTTTATCCCATGGATCAGGGAGTATAGCATTAGTAGACAGCCATCCATTTTTCTCTCAGGTGGCCTGTTGTTCTCTTGACCCTGAAGACAGTCTTGGGGAAACTACATTAAGATCTTTCCTGACTTGCAGATTCTTGTCCCTTTGCTGTGCTGTGTATGAGACTTGAGAGGGGGTCGGGAGCCTTAGGTCTGTGTCCCCAAAGTGAACAGAGCCCATCTCCAGAGTGCCCCAATGTGCACACCAGCCTTGCACTACAGCTCATTTGAGTGTTCAGAAATTCACAGACAGCTGGCTAGCAGTATTTTCTGCAGAGCTCTGAAAGCAGAGTCAGTAGCAAATGTTCTTTCCAAGACTTGAACTCAAGCCTTGAGTGATGGTTTCAGGCATTTTGGATTCAGAGAGGACAGAGTGACCACTCAAATTTCACTAAACAAGTTTAGAATTCACATCTCCCTTAGGCAACATTTCAGGATGTTTGTTTGTTGTTTGTTTGTTTTATCTGAGGTAGTGTTGATTGCTTCCACATGGGCCCAAGGCCAGAGCCCTGGGAAAAGAAGCAGAAATCGGTGGGTAGAAGTCGCCCTAATACCGGTGCAGCCTCCTCTCAGGGAAAGGATAGGCTGGCTGCAGTCCCTTAGGCTTATGTGCAGGCACCAAAATCTCCTGCTGGAGATGCTATGAAGAGAATTCCAAGTTTTGCCATTTGGGTGGCAGTCGGAGGCCAACCCACTCCAAGGATTAGGTAGCCCTCTTATATCCCAGCAATGACCTGGAGCTGAACCCAAGCTGCTGGCAGCTGTTGTTCACAAAGAATTCCCAGGGGAGAAGGAAGTGAAAATTTGCCTGCAAAGAATCTGGAATCCTAAGTGCAGTTTTTTTTTTCTATCTGTGCTGAGGATGTGTGAATCTCTCTTAATCTTATGGTCAGAAGGTCCTACTTTTGATTAATGTATTCAGTCATTTGTTCCACACAATAGGGGCCAAGCCCTATTGTGGTCTACAGAAATGCAGCAGGAAATACATGATGACACCCCAACCCCAACCCCCAGCATCATAGTCTATGGAAGAGATATTTGGGAAGCAGGTCATCACAGTATCTCTGTTATATGATTTCTTTCTCCTGAGACTCGGTGGGTCCTTAGTAATTTCTCATAACATGATGAAATGGAAGAGACATGGAGAGATAATCCTTCTGGAATCAAGTTGCATGGGACACAGATCTGGCTGTGAGAGTCAGTAGGTCTCAGAACCTCCTTGGTCCTTGGGCTCCTCAGCTATGGAATGAGATTGACGTTATCCACTCTGATCTTGTCCTGCACAGGATCCTAGTTGTCATAAGACAACAACCTACCTACTCAAGCTACAACAGAGAGAGGGAGGCCTACAGTGCAGCAGTGGAGAAATAGGCAGACAAGAACCCTATTGTAGCAAAGCCTCAGCAAAATCCCAGGTGGGGATTTGTAGGCACTGAGGTATCTATGTGTCTTTCTTTCTGTGTGACTCCTCTGTTATGCTCTCTGACCACCTACCGCTTAACAGCTTATAGACCCACAAAGTTTTGAACCATAAATACAGTTTTACTCATCCTGGTCTTTTCAATATCCTATCAACTTTGGCAACCCCTTTGCTGTTTCTTTCCTCTTCTTTTAATCATTGTCTCTATCTCCCAATCAGGGACCCAATCATCAGAGTAATAACCTAACCAAGACAAAGCTGTTAAGGGTTGTCCCGTCCGAGGTTCAAGTACCAATCCTGTTTTAATCAGCCATGATTATAGTAGGGCATGCTCATGTGACACGAATATTCCTTAGCTCTAAATGAGATAGTTTCCAGTAGGATGTGATATTTATGCATTCACCATAGATGTGTTCCTCCTGGGATGCCTTGGCCAATTCAATGAGTTTTTCATTTGCTTTGTTTTGTTCTTCCTTTCTCTTATGTTTAAGTACCTAGCAGGCTGACATCCTGTACATAGCCAGATTTGCTAAATGACTACTGTTTCCAGAATGCCTTGAACTCTAAGGTACTCTGTGGATGTGAGGTATGTGAGAATCTCAGGCAAGTACTGACAAACTTAAACATTACAAATGGCTGGTTGAGTTGGCTTTAGGCCAGAGTATTTAATCAGGAATGATTTAGCTTGGTAACTTCCTTGTCCCCTTAGCTGTTGCCTTTCTGTCCCTAGGGCCTGGGGAGACTGTGACTTGAATGTGAATTCTTCAGAGTGACTCTTTGCTGTGTCCCTGAGTGGAGTCAGGCCGCAGCCTTAGAAATTATAGTTTGTCGCATCCTGCTATGAAGCATGGAGTTAGTGCACACTGGTCTATCCCAGTACCTAGGAGATCCCAGGCAGCCAGAAGCAGGACTGACAGCTAGTGAGATGCCTTCTAACATTCTAGCAAGAGGGAAGAAGGGTGGAGAATCACAGATAGGTTGCACCCCATGGATCTGGATCTTCACATATCTTACCTCATTGCATCTTCATAGTCATTATAATCCCCATTTGAAAGATGGCAGTAATTAGGCTGGGAAGGATTAAGTCATTGATCCAAAGTAGTAAACGATAAATGGAAGTTCTCCCCCCCCCCACTGCACTATAGTGATAACTTACAAGCATATAACCACTAATTCCTCCTAAAGACTTAGAGCTCTCTCCTTTGGTGTGGAAATGAAACTTTGTCAGACTGTGTCTCTACCAGACTCCACTTCCACAGATATGCACAGATTCTTAAGACTGGAGGGAGCTGACCTCATAAATGAAGTCTGCCCTGTTCTGGTCTTAGTGCGGGCAGAAGCACTCTGCATTTCAGAAATGCCTAGGGAGCACCTACAGTCTTCAACCTGATTTCAAGTTTTGCCTTTCCACCAGGACTGGATAAGAGATGGTGTGCCGATGCCTGGCTAGGACAGGTTGAAAAGATGAAGTCATTTCTTGGTTTCTGTCTTCCTTGCAATACTAATCAACCTGCCTTGTAGCAAACTAGTTGTTTCCTAGCAACGACAAGTGATGTAGCAGGGTGGCATCTATTTTGAATCTTCCAAAAGTGACCTGTTGACTCTCTTTGAGCATTGGCAGCTATTGCCTTAGACAATTGGCCTCGAAGACAGGCTTCTGCTACAGGGATACCCTGAACTGTACCTCCATTTTAAATGTGGTATCCTTCATTTTCTTATTCATGAACTTATGTGCCCCACACACAATATCTGTTGCCTACTGTGCCAGGACCTGTGCCTTCTACAGGCATTTTCCAGACAGGAATCAGGTCCAGTTCCTGCCACTGGGTAGGAAAGATCATTTTGTTTTAAGTCATGTGGTAAAGACTATCAACAAGAAAATCAAAGCTCAAATTTACATAAATATTGTTCACAAAAGTCGTAAGTTGAACCAGACTTTGAAACATCACTAGGAGTTTTCTGGAGAGAGAAGGAATGCATTTGTCAGAGGGTATAGTGCAAGTTAATACCTGAAAGGCATAAAAGCTGAAAAGGAAGTGGGTGGTATCTCTGACTAATCCAAAATGCTTTCTCTTGGGATGATAATGGGTATAATTCAGACAAAGAATTTTTGTCTCAGAATAAGAACTTTGGGCATGAAGTGAAATACTTGTTTTCAAGGGTGTTTGTGATAGGCCAACATTCATACAGTTTTCTAGGATCATGGGAGGGTCTTCAGCATTCCCTCCTGTCCAAAGACACCAAGACCATGCTTTAAAGAAGATTGGGTAGAAAATTCTGGGTTATACAATATACAACACTAAGGTTGTTTCCACCAGGTGGTGGTGGCACACACCTTTAAACCCAGTACTTGGGAGGCAGAGACAGGAGGATCTATTTGAGTTCAAGGCCAGCCTGGTCTACAGACCTAGTTCTAGGACAGTCCCCAAAGCTACACAGAGAAACCCAATCTCAAAAACAAAACAAAATTTAAAAATCTAAAATACAGCATGGTTGTTTCCTGAAGATGGTTCTAGAATGAAAGGCCTAGGCTGAGGATGGAGTTTGCTCTGAGATGATGAACACTGTGGCACATGTTAAACAAGAATCTTTAGTGGAAATAAGGCACAGAGAACTGGCAGCCCAGACACTGTTGTAACAGCCACTCTTTGGAGTCTTTGCTATGGATTTCTGCATGAGCATCTCTTACCTGTGACAACTCAGGGGACTCAGCACCAACACACAACAGTCTTGAAGACTCTGTTGGGTGATAGTGGGGTGGTGAAGCCTCCCTTTTGTCCAAGCACTAGGGAGACAGAAGCAGATGGATCTCTGAATTCCAGGCCAGTCTCCTCTACAGAGTGAGTTCCAGGACAGCTAGGGCAACCCAGATCAACTGTGTCTCAAAAACAAGGAAACCCTGTTGGGTGTCCAGACAGGCTTTCACTGGCCTAGAGTAGTTTCCTGACTGAGTGTGACACAGTAGATTTGTTACCCATTCCTGGCAATTCTTTGCTTTTAGGATGGCCAGGTTATGGTGTCTGCTTCTGGCAACTGGGTTGGTTGGAGTTGCTATTCTGTCCACTCTCTGCTTCTGTATCTATCTAGCCCATCTATACACTCAGTGACATTTGTCTCCACAGCTTTAATGTGTCCACAAACTACAGAAACCTGAGACATCCACTCTCTGTGCTGAGAAGGGTAGAAAGTGCCACCAGATAGAGGATCAAAGACTGTATTCCAAAGCAATGGTCCCGTTCAAAGGAGAGGAAACTTCACAAATAAAAATGAGAAGGCCCAGGAGGTAAAAGAAAGCTCAAGAGCCAGAGAGCTGAGATCTTGCACCCCAGGTTTTCTGCTCACAGGCTAGATGAGCACAGACAAGTTACTGGACTCTCTGAGCCTTAACTTTTCTTGAAGGAAAATGTAACATGTAATACAGATTTTGAAATGTACCCATTGTTTAAACCAGTGTTAAAACCAGCACTACAAATATTAGGAGTAGTGTCTTCTTTTTCTCTTTGAGTCTTTAAACCCAATACTCAAGAACAGGCATGGTTCAGTACCAACATCCATGAAAACAGTTTTCACAGTTTCAGTTAAAAAGTTGTTTGTGGGGCCAGAAGAGCTGATGTGAGCAGAGGCTCTGTAAGTAAAAGGAGAGATTGCCACATCAAAGGGAATCACTCTCAGCCACATGCTTGTCCAGCCTCCATTCGAAGATCACCCTCCCTTCAGAGTCATGGGGATGTTAGACTATGTTTATTTTAGACAGCAATGGTTTAGGAACTGAGTCACATGAAGGGCAGATAAAAGAGCCTTGGAATTTTTGCCTGAAAAAAACAATGGACAGTGATAGCTAAGAAAACTGTGTCCTTTAGTAACTATAGCTTTGTCTGATGTACGGTGTTTTCTGAATAAGCATTTGTTTGATTGGATGGATGATGGACAAGCAGGCCTTTTTGGAATCACATCTCTATCTGAGGCCACTCTGACTTTTCAGATGGTACTCAGCCTTCCTGGGTGTCAAATGGGATAGGGGAGCCCAGTGCTCTCCCTGAATGAATCAACAGAAAAAGGAGCATGCAGTAGGTGTCAAATACTGAGCTTCTTATCTAGGAGATACTTGTGAAATTCTTTGCCATATTCAAGATTGTGGCCAGCAATGCCTGTTGTCTTAGGATTTCTGTTGCTGTGATAAAATAACACGATTAAAAGCAACTTGTGGGGAGTGTGAGCTTTTATTTCAGCATAGTTTCATGTAGTCCATCATGAAGGGAAGTCAGGGCAGGAACTCAAGGCAGGAATCTGGAGGCAAGAAGCAGAAAGCATGAGAAGTGTTGCTTACTGGCTTGCTCTTTATGGCTCCCTCCCTCCTCCTTCCCTCCCTTTTCCTCCCCCCTCCATCCCTCCCTTCCTTCCTTTCCTTTTCCCCCTCTCTCTTTCTTTTTAAATGATTAATTTTTCATCCTGACCCTAGTTTCTCCTCCCTCTTCTCCTCCCGTTCCTTCCCACTACCTCCCCTTACCCCCCCCCCAATGCACTCGTCTTCCATTTCTGTTCAGAAGGGGACAGATCAACGAAACATGACATATCAGGTTGCAGCAGGACTAAGCACCTCCCCATGTATAAAGACTGAACAAGGTAACCCAGTATGAGGAAGCTGTTCCCAAAAGCCAGCCAAAATCTTAGGGATAGTCCCTGCTCCCACTGTTAGGAGTCCTGCAAGTAGACAAAGTTATACAACTGTCATATATATGTAGAGGGCCTATGTCAGTCTCATGCAGGATCCCTAGTTCTTGGTTCCGACTCTGTGAACCCCTATGAGCCCAGGTTAGTTCATTCTGTGATGTCTTTGATCCCTCTGACTTGTACAATCCTTTCTCCTTCTCTTCAGCAGGTTTCCTAGAGCTTTGTCTAATATTTGTCTGTGGATCTCTGAATCTGTTTCCAGCAGTCCCTGGATGAAAGCTTTCTGATGACAATTAGGGTAGTCACCAATCTGTGAATGTAGCAGAATATCTTTAGGCTTCACTACATTGACAGTTTTTTTCTCCAACCATGTTTGCTTCTATCCTAGGTCTCTGGGCCACCGAGACTCTGGGTCCTGGCACTCCAGGCAATGTCAGGGGTGGGCTCACTATTGTGGCTTGGGACTTCAGCCGGAACTTGGGTAACTCCCACAATCTCTGCACCACCCTTATCCTAGCACATCCCATAGGCAGGATAGACTGTAGGTTAAAAGTTAGGTGGCTGAGCTGATATTCCAGTTCCTCCACTGGAAGTCTTGACTGGTCACAAGGGATAGCCAGTTCAGGCCATGTATCCTCTATTGCTAGGAGTCTTAGAATTTCTCTTGGACTATACTTCTACTTCACCCTGACATGTTCCCCTTTTCCAGGCATCTCTCCTAGTCCTTTCCTACTTCTCCCTCCATAACCCCACCCCACCCAATACATCCACAAAATCGATTTTATTTCCCCTTCCCAGGGAGATCCAAACATCCCTGCCTGAGCCCTCCTTGCTTACCTACCCTCCCTGGGTCTGCGGATTGTAGCCTGGCTATCCTTCACTTTACAGTTGACATCCACTTATGAGTGAGTACATGCCATGTTTGTCTTTCTGGGTCTGGGTTACCTCACTCAGGGTGAGATTTTTCTAGTTCCATCCATCTTCCTGCAAACGTTGTGACATCATTGTTTTTAGTCTCTGGGTAGTACTCCATTGTGTAAATGTACCACATTTTCTTTATCTGTTCTTTGGTTGAGGGTCATCTAGGATGTTTCCAGATTTTGGCTATCATGAATAACAATGTTATGAACATAGTGGAGCAAGGGTGCTTGTGATACGATTGAGTATCCTTTGGGTATATGCCATGGTGATTTCTATAGTGGCTGTAGAAGTTTGCACACTCACCAGCAGTGGAGGAGTGTTTCCTTCGTACTACATCCTCACCAGCATAGCCTGTCTCTTGTGTTTTTGATCTTAGCCATCCTGACAGATGGAAGATGGAATCACAGAGTCATTTTGATTTGCATTTTCCTTAATGGTTAAGAATGTTGTGCATTCTCTCTCATAAATGGATTTTAGACCTAGATCTGGCGAGTGCCAGCCTACAATCCCATGGCCAGAGAGTCTGGGAAACAGAACCTTCATTCAGTGGCTGATGGAAGCAGAGGCAAACTCCCATGGCTAAGCACTGAGCTGAACTCAAGAAAGCCACTAACAGAGAGGGAGGACTGATGAACAAAGGGATTAAGACTGGGCTGGTTTAACAGCCAGAAACAGCTGACCTGACAAGGGTTAGCTCTTGAATCCCAGATTGATGCCTGGGAATCCAGCATGGGACTGATCAAGACCCCCTGAATGTGGTGTCAGTGAGGAGGACTAGGTAATCTATTGAGCCTTGGGCAGTAGATCAGTATTTATCCCGAGTACACACATGGACTTTGGACTCCCATCCAACAATGAGAGATGCACTCTCACCCTGAGCTCTTGGGGGAGGGTCTAGGCTCTGCCCTGGATGAAATGACAGACTATGGACACCCCCATGGAGGGCCTCACCCTCCCTGGGGAAATGAGGGGGATATTGGGGGGGTTCGTGGGAGGGCACGAGAGGAGGGGAGGGAAACAGAGAGGGACTTGGAATTGACATGTGAAGCAACTTTGTTTCTAATTTAAATTTAAATTTAAAAATAATATATATATACAAAAGAATGTTGTACGTTTCTTGGACATTTTAGATTCTTATTTTGAGAATTCTGTTTAGATCTTTACCTCATTTTTGTTAAATGGGAATATTTGTTTTTTGATGTCTAGTTTCTTGAGTTCTTTATATAATATAATCAGCCCTCTGTCATACATGGGGTTGGTGAAAATCTTTTCCCATTTTGTAGACTGCTGTTGTGTCTTATTGGTGGTGTCCTTTTTGCCTTGCTTTCTTGTACAACTCAGGTCTTCATGCCCAGTGGTGTTGGGCCCACCCCCATCAATCATTAATCAAGAAAATGTACCACCACTAATGAAGAAAATGCACAACAGACTTGTGCATTTTCATAGAGGTATTTTCTCATTTGAGGTTCCTCTCACAGATAATTGTAGCTTATGTTGACAAAAAATAAAACCCTAAACACCTACTTCACAGATGGACATTTAGGCATGCCTCTGAAGGTCCAGAGTGAGATGGACAGGCAGAAGCTCAGGCCACTCTTTCAGAATTAGGGGCATTCAACTTGATCCAGGTTACTGTCACAGAAGTCAGCTCCCTAGCCCCAAAGGACAGAATACAAAAGGAGACATCATGCGACACTTAGCTAGGACAGTGTAGTGTATCAAGTTAGGTCTTTTCTAATGATCACCTGTCAGATAGAAATCTACTGAAGCTCTTGGTCTCAGTGTGTCCATCTGTCACTTGGAGAGAGAGTGAATTTAGTATCCTAGCGAAATGAAGAAATGATTATGAAGAGTGCTTATAAATCACAAAGTACTAGGTTGTCAGTCACCTCTGGAAGGACTTTGGTGAATGGTGTAATGAGCATCGTGTTGGCCTTTGGTGGAGGACTGGATTTCATGTGAGAAGTTCAGGTTCTTTAGCTTTCTGTAAAGTAAGAATGCAAGAAGATGATGGAACCCATGTTGCCACCTGTCACATGGAGCTGAGTGGTGGCAAGCTTCCATAGTCTCATATTCTCTTACACAAGTCTCTTAATACCCAAAGGTCGGACTTAACTCTCTGGCCTCTGTGGCCACTCAGCAGTGACCTCTGCCCTCATTGTTAAGTTCAGTGATCCCCTATAATCTGAATATACCATCCTCCTCCACTGGGGGAGAACAAAAGACAGCCCAAAGTGGGTGTGGATACCTTGACTTCTAGTATTGGGTTACCTTGGAGAAATGCCTGATTTCTACTACTTTCTAGATTGCTAGTTTTTCAACCTTTCTGGTTTCTGTTTTCACTATAATGAGGCTAGTAGTCAAAACAGTTTTACCCATTGTGTGGTGGCTTGAGGATGTGTCTAGCACTGACTGAGCATTCAGTAGAAAGCACTTGTCATTACCAAAGTGAGGAGCTCTCTTGTCATGAGAATCAGTGTCATTCAGGCTGCCTGGACTTATCCTGTGGACCTGGGCACAAAACGTGACAGGTTTTGACAGCAATGGTTTCAGAACAGGTGCCCTTTCTGCATGAGTAACCATGGATGCCAAAGATGGACCTGAAACCAGTTACATGCTGAAGAAGAGATTGGATCTGTAGCCTCTTCCAGAGCTGGGAGGGCCACACCTGAACACCTTGGCCCCAGGATGCTGCTCTATAGTTGTAGGAAACACTAGGACCATTAGGCTGCCTTTGGTATCTGACAATTTATACCCTTCCCAGGGTGTAATGGAACTAATGTGTCACTTACATTTGTATATTATCTAGTTGATGGGATACTTCCCCCTTCATCAGCTACTCTCTGCCCCTGCTTAGTCTGCTGATACCGAGTGTAATAGGTGTCTGAGAACAAACCACATCTCCCCAGAAAACGAAAGGAGGATGTTGGGATTGGCCATTGGCTGTCCTTCCCCACTCTATAAACCCCCAAGTCCTCCCCACAGCTCTTTGAGGGGAGGACTCTCCTGGAATCTTATTTTCCAGGTGAGAAAAGAGAGATGTTGCCTGTTCTGATGAGCTGCTGGCTTCTGGCCACAGAACTCAGGAGTAGTCAGAGTGGAGCCTAAGTTCAGGCTTAAAGGGCCATGCTCCCACACCTCTGTCAGCCTGGGAAAATGTGTTGGCCATGCAGATGAGTATTTTTAAAAAGATCACTTATCAGTCAGGAACAGGTCAGCCTGTCTCCATCTGGCAGACACACTGGCTATGGTGCTGATGACATACAGACTGTCTCCAGATGGGTATCCAAGTCACTATCACTCTCTGCAAACATTGTAAGCAGATCACCACTGCTCCTGGGATACATGCTTGAAGATTTGCAATTTGCGCACAGGGCTTGGCAGGACACTGTCACTACTATATCCTTCATAGCCATGTGACCCTGCTGTCCCTGGTGGAAACTGACCTACCTTTGCCTAGGGTTGCATAAGCACCCATGAAATCAGTCTGACATCCTGAGCCTCTTTGAATCCTGCAACATGTGAGGTGATGTGTTTGGACCCATGGCTTAATAGCTATGAGACATGAAAGTAAAACTTGAAGGGCTGATGTGAGGGTACATGTACAGGTGTGTGAGGACCCGTAGGTCTTCACTCCGGAAGCTGTTACATTCTCTCCTGTGTGATTCTCACAGTTCTCTTTGGAGGGAGTTCACACCACCATTCCATTTTGCAAATGAGGCAATCAAGCATGCATTTGTTCCTACACCCATCCCTTACTAAATTCTGTCTGTGTGTCAAACCAAGAGCTGAGGCAACAGAAGGGGCTAAGGCTTGGATCTGCCCCCAGAGGCTCTGAGCCTCAAGACTGTGCTTTTTCTCCATAGCCTCCTGCCTTCCTGGAACCCAGAATCCAGAAGCCCAGGAGGGATTCAGGAAGTGGTTTCTTTCTCCTTTGTGTCAGTGTAGCCCAAACCTTTGCGTTCATCTTTGGTCCCCCTGCCCCTCCCACATACATGTTCAGTCCCTCACTGCTGAGACTGCTCCTGGACGCCTGGTGTGCTGGGGATGGCTCTCACCACCTAGTGGGGATTGGCTATGCATAGTTCTTCCCAGTTCGGCCCTCAGTGTCACATTGACAGCTTGACATTGGCCACAGTGGGATGTTTACACTACGGAAACTGGCAAACAGGGAAGCCTCCCAAGTTAAACATTTACAGGACTCTGTTTATTGCCTGACTTCCCTTTCTTTCCCCTTTGACCATCTCAGTCTAAGCTACTGGTATCCTCTACTCAGTAGGTTCTGTCTGGTTTCTAAACATCCTACTGTCTATTCCATCCCAAGAAGCTGGAGCTTGGAAAAATACAAACTAGCTCCTGCTATCCATCCCCCCCAAAAGAAACCTCTGCTGTCCCCAGATTAGCAGGACTAAATTCACTCCTCGTTGAGGACTGTCCAGTGTGCTCCCTATGCCATGGCAGATTCTGACCTTGGCATCATCCTTGCTTGCCCTGCCTCTGACACCTGGCCACCTTACTGTGGTAGAAAAACTCACATCATCACCTTGGATCTGTGCTCCTATTGGGAGCACTCTGTGCTCAAGTCTTTGCGTGGCCACTACCTTCTTCTACTTTATGTATTTTCAGTCCCAAGCCACCTCCTCATGATACCCCAATGTAGACAGGTCCTCCTATCTTGCTCCTGACCAAGGCACCCTCTTTTACTGTCCTTGATTACAGGATGTCTTTGCTACCAAAAGAGGGGGGGTTGACAAGTGTAGTGAGCATCTGGTGAATAGATACAAGGCTCACTTCTGGAAGAGCACATGCTCCTGAAAGGGTCCCACTCACCACTGCTGACTGGGGTTCTGCCTTAGTTTCTTCAAATCCTTACTTGAACCAGCCTGAGGAAACTTCCCTATCCCCACTCATGAGTGCATGTCAGATGTAGTCCTAAACTTAGATGGGGTAGAAAGGAAATCTCTGTGCTCTGAGGGAAGGAGAAGCATTGAAGGGAAACTGGAAGTGCTTCTCTGAGGACTGCATTAGCAGCCAGGGGTCCCATCTCCAGCACTGCTGAAAGCTGGCATTGTGGAATATTCCTACAACACAAGCACTAGCATTCAGGAGGTTGAGACAAGAAGATAAGTGATTCAAAGCCACTATTGGCTATACTGAGTCTGATACCAGTTGAGGCCAGCATGGGCTAAATGCGCCTTCCACAGATAGATAGATAGATAGATAGATAGATAGATAGATAGATAGATAGATAGATAGATAGATAGATAGATGTATCCGTTCCTCTGGCTGTGGATACATATGCTTCAAACTTTCCAGGTTTTTGATGAACTTAGCTGCTCCTGAGTGGTGTCCAAGAGGCCAGTGTCCAGTTAGATTGTTAATTTCCATGAGGACAGGTGCTGACTGGCTAGGAAGTTCCCCCTGGGAAAACTTTCTGTGGTATTATAAACAGTCTCACATGAGGCCTTGGATTCAATCCTCAGTACCACAGAAAGAAAAAGAAACAGTCTTTGGAGTCTGTCAAGCCTTGGTCTGTCTCAGTTCTTGAAAATTAGAAAAGACTTTGAACCCCTAGGAACCTCAGTTTCTCTCTGTGACAAAAGGCTCATACAGTTTACTTTCCAACATGCTATTAGTGATCAAATGCAGTACAGTATATAAAGATGCTTTGTTAGTATGTGGATGACACATAGGATTCTATCACTGTTGGTTTTCTTCCTTGTTTCTCTAAATGTGTGCCAGAATGAGTCTGTTCAAACCATCTGAAGAATGGTCATATTCTAGAAGATGCTATGTATTTCCTCTGCTCTCTCCCTATAGTGCAACATCAGTGCCTCTAACCAGGCATCCAGGTGTAGCAGCCACAGATTTTGCTAGCCCGAGGATAAGAATCTCTCACTGTGAGATTCAGTGACTTATGTGGAATCAACCAGACAGTCAGAGACACCCACTGTGGAGCCAGCATCTGTCTTTAAACATGCTGTGGTTCCCTGAGCTCTGCTCTCTAGAAGTTGAAAAGACAGAGACTATCTGCCTAGCCTGAAAAGAGTCAGGTGCTAGAGAGGGGCAGCTCCAAGCTGGCATTCAGTGCCTGCACGCTCTCTTTGACAGTTGGCATTGGTGTGCCCACATTGACTGATGGGAACACAGAGCCCAGGAAGAGACTGGGATTGGGTATCCAGAGCAGGAATGCAATAAACATCTTATTATCTTCTTCCCATATTCTTGATTACAGGAGTTCTGACTCAGTGTTAGGATAGGTCTGACAGGACAGTGTGTGAGTTCCAGAAAACAGAGGGAGAAGACATTTTGCAGAGACAATTTTTCAGGCAATATCAGCATGCTTGGTAACCCGGTATAACTTGACCTGGCTGACATTGGGTCTTCTGTGGGGCCAACACTACCTGAAGCATCTACTCTCTGAATTGTGCCTTGGAAACACTTTCCTCTATAGTTCACAGGGCAGGACCTGGAACCCCAGTGCTTGGAGACCTTGTCATTTTAGTGTCATTTGCAAGAGTGATGTGTCTCTCTTTGGGAGCACACACATACACCTCAGGGTGCCAGGATTCAGACAGGCAAGGCTGTGATCCGTTTCCCCAGGGTGTCTTTTTGTCATTAATATTCTGTTTCTTTAGTTGGTCTGGTTTTGTGCAAAGCTCACACAACTAGATGGTTTTGCTTTTGGCATTTAAATCTGATTCCAAGTCTGACCTTGCTCTGACTAGATATTTGAGTGAGCTTGGGAACACTGCACTAATTAATTCACTAAGACTCAGTTTTCTTAGCTGCAAAATGGGAACTTTGAAGCTTAACCTACCGGGTTACTCGAGGCACTATGAACTTTACATTGGCATTGACTAAAATTCAAGAAGGTAATAAATATTATTTAAGTGTTGTAGAGTATTGTGTGGTTATGACAGGGGAACTGTTAAATCATAAAACTTCCTTCTAGAATGTACTTTTGATGTTGGCCCTAAACTTTCATTTACTGGAAAGGAGTATGCTGAAAGTTAATTGGCTTGTATGCCTTCCTCATTGATTCAAATTAAGCTCACTGTCATCTGGTAGTGGAATCCTCAGCCTCTGCTTCAATCAGAGGATTTTATATCTGTAGAAATACAGTATCCATTAAAATTATCTATTTCTTTGGTGCTTAAAATTGTCAACATAGTCTCCTTGCTTTATGTCCTGGCTGACTTACCACAACCCCACTTTGCTAAGGCTGGGGAAACGTGCCTGAATGTTTGTGAAGATTAATGTCTTGTTTTAAGAACCAGGACCTAAGTGTGATTCATTTCTGAGTAGCTCATATCAGCTTTTGAATATTTGCTCTGATGGAGCATTCAACAGGGCAAGAAAATTGAGAAAGGCAAGGCTGGTGGCCTTCTGGAACTTATGTTCCAGGGTTTTGTTGTTTGGTTTTTGTTTTCTTCTTTCCAATTTATAAATAGTTTCCTAACTTACTTAATGATGAGTCAACATTAACACCTACAACATTCCCAGCTCTGGGACACAGAACCAGAAATGAGTAGACCTGGTCCCTGCCCCTAAAAGGAGAGTGGATGGATATGCAGTTGAAACAGAGAACAGACAGAGGCTGGTGTGGGCCTGGAGCCCCATAGCCCTTATACAGGATGCTGGAATTCTGCTGAGTGAGTGCCTGTTTTATATCTCATTATGGATTATGGACACTGCTACAGAAGTCTGCCTGGACCAGACAGTGAACAGTCAGGAAAGGGGGACTCAAAATATACAGGAATGTGAAGGTTTTGTCACATCAAACAGTAAATGATGTTAAAGAAAAATGAGCGAGATATGGGACTTTAGATGCGGAGATTTCTTCTGACTGGAGAGTCCTGATGGGCCTGGGGAAAATGTAGATGTTGCCAAAAGTCTTGAGCGCTGGCTGGACACCCCTGGGATCAAGACATCGACATAGGGGACATTGGGTAGTGCTGGCCACATGTCACTATAACAAGAAGGTTATGAGTTAACCTTGGGTGGTCTGATTAGGTGAGTTGGTGTCAAGGAGAGGTGAAGACTAAGTAGAAAAGGGATCATCAGAGCTCTTCCATGTCCGGTGGGAGTTTCTGTTTAAGTCTGCAGGCAGAGGAGCACAAGGTAGGCTTGGGGCTAGGTTCTTCTTCAGAGAGGTGGGACTTTTGGGGAACATGTTGAAAACATTCACTATATTAGGAAGTCTCTTCCCCCACAGTATGTTCCTTGGATAGGGCTCACGTTTTCTCTCTGAGGGTGGTGGTTAATAATAGGTACCCAGCCCAAAGTGGGAAATGAGAAAAACACACAGAGATGCACACAGGCACATGTTTAATGAGTTCACAAAGTGATTCGGTTTCCTGATTTTTCACAATGCACCCCCACCCTCCCACCTGTGTGAAAATCTTTAGTGGCAGAAGATCCTTGTGCTCCCTTGAGTCTGGCAGGAGCCGAGGAGTGTGATGTGACATGTGCTGCCGGTGTGTGTAGGGGGGTGTGGAGATGCTATCAGGAGTAATCCAGAGCCTCCGCCATACCTTTGACCCAGTGAACTGGAGTGTGATGATCATAGTCTCTGAGCCCTGAGCACCCAACAGGCCACCAGATAGCACCATCTCAGTTGGTACTTCCTCTGTAGGTTACTTTTCTCATTGCTTTGATGAAATTCCTGGCAGACAGAACATAAGCAAGTGAAGGTTTATTTGGGTTCATACTTGGATGATAGTCCATCATGGCAGGGAAGTCATGGTGGTAGGGACACGAAACAACTAGTCACATTGCATCTACAGTCAGGAAGAAGAGGGAAATCATATTTTTTTACTGTGCCCCAAGACTGTAGACCATGAAATGATGCTGCTCACATTTTGACTGATTCTTCTCAATTACTCCAATCTAGAAACTTCCTCACAGATATCCCCAGAGGTTTGTCTCATAGCTTACTACAGAAAATGTCAAGTAGACAATATTAACTATCATCGAGTCTTGTTATGATGCCCAGGCTCTCTTGGAACACATAGGCTCAAGTGATCCTTTTGCCTCAGCCTCCTAAGTAGCTGGAACTACAGGCATCTTGTGAGCCATGGCGCTCACTATGTAACCCTAAAGTCAGCAGTCTCTGCTTTGGGGAGTCTTCCTGTCCATGCTTACACAGCTAGGAGTTGATGAAGCTAAAATTATGCCAATAAAATATTCTTTTCAAAACATATCCTACCTAGGGTTCCTATTTGCTGTGATGAAAAACCATGACCAAAGTAGATCACTGTTCATCACTGAAGGAAGTCAGGACAGGAACTCAAACAGGGCAGGAACCCGGAAGCAGGAGCTGATGCAGAGGCCATGGAGGAGCCCTGCTTACTGGCTTGCTCATCCTACCTTGCTCAGCCTGATTTCCTTTAGAACCTCAGGGATAGCACCACCCACAATGGGCTGGACCCTCCCCATCAATCACTAATTAAGAAAATGTTCTACAGGTGGGTCTTGTGAGGGCATTTTCCCAGTTGGTGTTCCCTTTTTCAGATGATTCTAGCTTATAACAAGTTAGCATAGAACTAGCCAGCAGAGAGGAAAGGGGAAACAAATTGAATAGGGAAATATGTAACTACTGTCAGGTACAATTCTAACTCAGATACTTCCCTTGTCTGGGGTTCCTCAAAATGACACAGTCATTCCTTCTCCATAATGTCTCTGAGAGGAAAAGGTGATAGACTTTTTATAGGTGATGTCTACATTTGGAGAGGTCTTTGTAGGTTTGGAGATTGGAGCATCCACTTCCCCCACATCCTTAGCATGGGTACCACTCACTTCTCAGTGGTAGGTCAGATCCTGCTTAAAGCTATCGCAGTCATCTTCCCTTTAACACCCCCTCCTCTCACTCTCCAGTCAACTTTGGAACATCTCAAACATCAATTTGTGAATTTGTGTGCTGCAGACAGTGGAGGGGCATGAGAACATATCTCAGACCTGCCCTGATGTGTATCTGCCACAACTCCCTGGGGAGACTCAAGGCACAGAGTTTCTTCTAGGAAAAACCCTTCCTGACCCACATCTTATCTGTCACCTTTTGAAACCTAAGCAGGTGGTTTCCACACTCATTTTGGTTCTGAAGAATGTTCATGTATCTAGTTTGCCAGCTGTGTGCACTTCTGGTGGACATAGCCTCCAGGGAGAGCAGTGATGTTATTTAGGATGCTTCTGGTATTCAGTCACTGGTCTGGGTCCTTATTAGAACAGAACTACTAAGGTAGGTTTGTCTATCTACCTTTCTCTATGGCTATATAAGCCAGGTATGTAACTGTCTAAACGGCTAACATATGTAAGAATCTATTCACATATTCACAAATTTACATCTGTGCAATACACATTCTGAAAGAAGAGACTTATTTGGAGGAATTGTTTCATTGATTCTTGGAACTGCCAGGTCCAGTATCTACAGGGCAAAATAAGCAGCCTGGAAGCTCAGGTAGAATCTCCACATTGAATCCTGAGGCAGGGCAACCTTTCTGTGCCTCTCTTGGGAAACAGTGGCCTTTTCTTTTATGGTCTTCTGTGGACTGAAGAGGCCTGACTGGATGAGGTCTACCCACACTGGGGAAAATAATCCGTTTTGAGCCAACAGGTTATGAGTGTCCACAACACTTCCACAGTAACTCCTGACTAGATCCTGGTGCACCCACAGGGAACCCTAGAGCTTGGAAGGGGCTGGCTTGGCTGATGAGTCCCCAGATACAGAAGTTCTTACAAGATCTGTAGCTAGAAAGGAGGCTAGTATCGCTGATGAAAAGCTCCATCTTCAGCTAGATGGAAAGCAAGCCAGGTGGACTGCTAGAAGTTTTGGGCCATGTATTCATACATCTATTCATGCAGATGCCCAGCCACTGTTCTCAGATGCTGATCACATGCTATGTCTTGGGTTAGGCTTTCTAGGACAGGAGACAAGGAGGGAAAAAGGCTTTGAGAAGTGCTTCAGGAATGTGTAATCCCATATCCTAGTAGGTTCTCCATATTGCTCCTTGGTGTACAGAACAGGAACTTATAGGTAGTCCGTTAACTTGGGTGGAGGGTAATTATGGGAAATGGAGCACATTTCACTACAGTCCAGTGCATCTCAATGCTTTGTGGGTCTTGTATCCATTGGAGAATCTAGTATCAGCCGTGGAGCTTACACTTTGTAGTTCTCACCCCCATGACAATATGAATGGAGGTGACTGATTGAGGAGGCACAGGGAGTAGATTGAAGTCATTCTGGTCTGCAAGGTCCTTTAGATGATAACTCTCATGGAAAATACCACTTCTTTTTCATTTTAAAGGTGGTACAAGGGGGTGGGGAAAGGGTTCAGTGGGTAAAAGTACTTTCTGTGCAAACCTGACTACCTGAATATAATCCAATTCCCTGCCACCCACAAAAGAGCATATGTGATGGGCCATGCATTTGTTACCCCAGAACTCCTACAGTGTGATGGGAAGTGGAGTCAAGAGAATTTTCCAGAAGCTCATAGGCCAGCTAGCCTAGAATACTAAGCAGCAAACATTTAAAAAAGGAGGCCATTCCCTAAGAGCAAGGTGGAAAGGTAGAAACTAGCATTCAGGCATTGCCCTCTGACTTACACAGGTGCAGCTGCACTTATGCCTTCCCCCTCCCCCTCCCTCCCCCTCCCTCACTCTCTCACACACACATTCTAAGAATACATATCTTGGGGGCTGTAGAGATGGCACAGTGCTTAAGAACACTGGTTGCTCTTCCAGATGACTGGGGTTCAATTCCCAGCACCCACATGGAAGCTCACAACTGTCTATTACTGTAGTTCCAGGGGACCTGACAGCCTCACATAGACCTAAAGTGCAGGCAAAACACCAATGCACATAAAAATAAATAAATATTTTTTAAACTACTAGAGAGGTTTGTTTATCTTGCAAGCACAGAGCTGTGAGAGCAGTGGCTTCTTGTCCCAGGAGCCATCTAGGAGGTACTGAGTCACACTGAAGTCTACCTGTTGAGAGAAACAGGGTAATTCATAACTCACTTTGAGTTACCACCATGCCTTTTTCTTTCTCATCTATGTGTTTGTGGTCATAAGCTTTGGAGAAGGCTTCGACATCCCTTTTTACTGTTTAAATACTCTCCTTTCTTGGTAATGAGACAGAGTGAAAGAAACAGATGACTACAGCAATGGCAAGCTATGCACTACAGGAACCACTGAGGTCTAAGGAGGCACAAGCTGAAGGGGTACAAATAGGGCCAGATACATACTCGGTGGGGCCCATTGTGAAACACTAGCATGGAGTCCCTCGTTCAAATGTTCAGAGTTTAAAGACATTAACAATAGAACATCAGGCTGAGCTCAGGCTAGCCAAGGCTTCATCTATGCATGTGGGACAGACATAGAGGAACCTAGCCATGTTGGGGAAGGAGACTTCCCAGTCAGGCAACACTTGGAAAATCAAAGAAAGAGGTAGGATTTTACCAGCAGAGCATCATAGGGCTATCTGGGAAGAGAATCAGCTAGTGCTCCGATATGAGGATGTGGGACTTGGGTCATGAGAAGGGCTTAGCCTGAGGTGATGCAGAGAAGGAAAGACGAATGAAACAGGGCCTGCTAAGGGCCTGTGACTTGTGATTTTCATCAGTTCCCCTCAAAAAGTCCATGTGACCTGGCCTCATGGGAATTTCAGGCCCGTGGAGTCCCATCTGTGACACAGCCCAGTACATGCTCAGTTGCCGGCTCATCTGTCCTTTGCCCTTTCTTTCATTGCCTGATCTTCCCGCAGTGTGGTAGGGCAGGCCAGACTACCTCATGTGAGGTCTGTGCACAGCCAGACCCTATCTAAGATGGGGATAGTCCCGAGACACACTGCTCTCAGCAGCTCTCCAGCCTGTGAGGCTCTGAGACAACAGCCTTCGTAAGTTTCCACCAACTTCTTCAACGTGTCCCAAATTGTCCATCTTGTTGTCATTCCCTGCTTGTGGAGAAAGTCATCACAGGAGCTTGATGACAAGTTGTTTGAACTCTAATAGATTGCCTGTTTCCTCTTAGCATGACTGTCTCAGTCCTTGCCAGCAGAGATTGGGTGGTAACCTTCTTCTTTCTCCATGATGGTTTACTGCTCCTCTACAGCACTTCTCTGATAAATCATTTGGGATGTCGAACCATGAACGGCATCGCCATAAACCCTTTCTACAGATTCATAAATGAGATCACACTGAGAAGGCACATTAAGCAGTGACTTGGGAAGCGTTTGGGGCTGTTTATTTGCCTGAAAGCCTATCCAGCAGGGCAGTGGGGATGATGGAGTGTGGAGCTTAGGCAGCCCTTCTCTTCTCTGAGATAAGAGAGAGTCCCTTGCAGTTCTTAGTGGCAGCCAGGGACCTGTGTAGCAAAGGTGGGAAGGGTTGTCTGTTAGAGCCCCTCACTGTTCTCCCGAGTAAAGTAAGACATAGCCAATAAGGGACTTAACTGATGTCCTACAGACAGCAGGCAGCAAGCTTGCTCCCAAGTCAGGCCTTCTGCTCCTGAAACACAAGTCACCACTAAATAAATGCTCACAATTCTCAGCCCCGCATCTCGGAAGTCTTGTGACTTCCCCATGTGAGAATGTACAATGCCAGCTGTTATTTCCCCTAAACTGGTAAGAATAGGCTGAGAAAAGCATTCACATGCCTTAGCCCCACAACTTCAGGGTAGGTCATATAAGCTCTCTGAGCCTATCTTCTCACCTTGGAAGTTTTAAGCAGGTTCTGAAACCCAAGTTTGATCACTACCTGGCATATACAGAAATGTAACTCTTTACAACCTTGCCGTTATCTTCGTCATTATTACTGGTACCGAATGAGCCCTTAGTGATTGTTACTTTTTCTATTATTATACGCAGGAGCTGCAGTGTAGTTGAAAGAAGCATTCTCAGCATAAGCAGACAGGGTTTTGAATCATGGCTGTACAATTTATTGGCAGTGTGAGCTTCCCAAATGTCTGAGGCTTGTTTAGCATCCAAGAAATGGAGTTGCAACAGATACCTTGAATTGCTGCTTATGATGACTGGGGAAAAAAAACCCTGACCTGCCATGTCATTCATGATGAAAGCATTAGCACCATGCTCCTTCATTCTCAACTGCTATTTAGAATGATTTTAAAGTGAGACACCCCCTCACTCCCAGCCAAGAGCCAGATAGCTCTCCCTGTGTTTGTCACAACAGAAGCATTGCCTACAATTTAGACAGTTTGCATCATGCATCTGTTTCCAGCCTCTCTATGCAAGCAGGCATGATGAAAAAGCCACCAATCCGCATGGCCCAGGGATCTTGCTGAAGTTGGTAACAAAGACTTTTGCAGATGATCACTGAGTGCAAACGCTTGCATTTGTAGTCTTGGCTGGCTCTCCTGGAGACTGCAGAAGTGCGCTGTGTCCTTTGGGCTCTCTCTATCAGTTCTACTCTGCATGTGATCTGCCTGGCCAGCAGGACTCTATACTGTAGAAGGTAGGTGGTAAACCATATAGGGATGGAGTTAGACCCCAGGTCCACTTACCATGGGTGGAGCCTTTAGTATAATGGTAAAAACATCTGCCAACCTACAGGGTAAACCCAGCCTCGAGGATCGCCTACCATAGACTAAGGGACTCAGGCAAAAGCTATAGGATGTGGCAGAGAATGCCATAGGCTTTTTCCAGAGAGTTATCATCCTGTCTGGAGGCACAACATAGAGAATGTAGGGTTGGTTCTCAATAAAGACATATGTGCCTGTGTGATGCAGGGATATGTTGTCAGACCCATCTTAACTATATATAGGGTGGTATAGTTTATCCTCTGGATAAAGCAAAAGAGAATGTTGTCAGTCAGCACAATGCTCAAGTCCTAACACCAGCTTGTGTATTGCTGGCCATCTTGTTGAGTACTCCCATTGACCATTAGTGGAAGAAAATTAAGCTGTGCATATTTCATTGCTTTTGGGGAGGTCTACAATGATAATTATTTTATACAGAAAATCTAAGTCTTAATAATTTAATTACTTTTAATGTTGATTGCCAAACAAAATAATAAAATGAAGTGTGCTACTCATTTAAAATCTTCCTTTATATGCTCTGGGCTATTTAATTTCTGGATCCCAAAGACTAAGCAATGCTGCTAAAATCTTCACCTATGAACAAACTTGTTTGTTTGTTTCTGTTCTTCCAGATGAGTTTGTTTTGGATGGCAACAGAATAGTAGAAATAATGTATAGCTTGTTATGTCAGAGTAATATACTTCTTTAAGGAAAGAGAATTGGAAGTCAAACATTTCCACAGAGTGACTTACTATTTTCTAATTCTAGGCAAGTTGTTCAGTTTCTAAGCCTTGGTTTCTCAACCTGTAAAATGGGAAGGATATCCACTCAAAATCTACCTACTGATGTTTTGGTCAAGATACTGAATTAAAACATGCACAGCTCTTGATAATATTATAGGCATACTGAAGGCCATGGAATGCCACCAGGTTTTCTAAGGACAGTAAGTCTACAGCTACAGTAGTGACTGATGCCTTGATGGTGTGGGCTCAGAATCTTATGTGATAACATCAGTGAATAAGCAGCTATCCTGCATCAGCTGGTCCACCTCCATCCCTAGGGTACTGAGGGCCCTATGAAGGTCTGCATCCTCCAAGCTGGCTGACGAGAAGGCATCAATTCATGATTAATTATTAAGGGCCTTGTGTGAGCTAGTTATTAAACACAGTTAGAATTAAAAATTAAAGGACATAACTTTACTTGTAAATAAATTATGTTAATAACAAAAAAAGCACTTGACACTCACCATTTCCCAATTCTTTTGTTACATTACCCTGCCCTCCTGAAGTCATAAGTCTGTTTTATCTTGGTGGTAGTAACAGCAAGACAGCTGCTTCTGCTCCTGTCTTCCCAGCCCCCCTCTGATAACTGTACCTATTGCATGAAGCCAGAAATGGCAGGAGTATTTACACCACAGGAATGAGAAAACTCTGCAAATCAGCACTATTTATTCATTGAATTACTTACTGTTCCTTCAGGGGGGCAGTAGTTAAATATTTTCTAGCATGAGTTTGGGTATAACTTACTAACAAGCAGGGCTGCTTTGTAGTGGGGCAGGATCTGGCAGAAAGCTGAGATGAATCTCCTTCCAGCTGAATTCTTGTTAGAATTTACAGGGAATGTGTGTTTGGCTTGTGATGATGGCTTGGTACGGTTTTGTAGCCCCTTATTCACAGTGTGTAGAACACCAGAGGCCCCGAGGAAAGTGTTATTGTGTAAAATCAACTGTCTTTGCATTCAGATTGGGGTTTTTAAATGTCATTTCTTAGGTAGGACCATTTCCCTCCAAGCATTAACCAGTTTTGGAATGCTTAAACTGTACTATTGAGGAATTCAGCCTCACAGACAAATCTGACTGAAATTTCCCCACTGTGGGAACAAACTAGTTTTGTTTTGGGGGTATTTTTTTCCAAAGTGTTTGACTGAATAGAAGGGAAGCAGGTGTCATTTGGACCAGCATGAAATGTTTCCAGAGACTTGCTTTCTATGATGAACATCCACCAACACAGGACAGAAGTAAGAAGTATCAGCCAGCTTCAATGTAGGACCCAGAGAGAAGAAAGCAAGAAGGAAAGAAAATAACAAGAAGCCAGAGGAAAGGCCACTGTGACACGCCAGGGCCACAGTGACACAAAAGGGCCACTGTGACATGCCAGGGCCACTGTGATATAGCAGGTCTACTGTGACACGCCAGGGCCACTGTGACACTCCAGGACTTTTAGAACTTGAGGTATAAAAGCAGTTGAGCATGTTGACCCCTGGACAACTTGTTTGACATTTTGTGATCATGTATCTGCTGTTTATGTTCTATTTGTATCATTTTGATGGCCTGTGTACTCTGAGGTAGGACAGTGGAGTTATCTGAGCTTCATTTTTTACCATCTCAGAAAAAGTACTTACCCCATTGATTATTGCTTGCATTAAATGAAATAACATTATGAAGGTCCTGTATCATTAGATTTCCAGTAATAGCCACCCCACCTGTCATATCAAGTCAAGACAATCATTTTAAAGTTTTGGAGAACTCAAGATGATGCTAGAAATGAGATACTCTGAATAAGAAAACTCGTTTCATAAGTTGTAGATTTTTATCTTCTAGTCATTTTTTTTGTTTAAAACACAAAGTGAAACTGTCCAGATGGACTTTGTAGGAACTTAGTTTTGAATGAGATGCTGGTCTTGATTCTGTCATTTTGTAGAATAGAACCAAGACCAACTACAAGAAATTGTGTGGAGTTGGGCATGGTGGTGCACACCTTTAATAATCCCAGCACTTGGGAGACAGAGGCAGGTGAAGCCCTGTGAATTCAAAGCCAGCCTGGTCTACCTACTGAGTTCCAGAACAGCCAGGGCTATATAGAGAGACCCTGTCTCAAACCTGTGCCCCCAAAAGAAGTTGTGTTGTCTTCATTGATTTTTAAAATATTTGTCTCTCTCTGTCTCTGCCTCTTGTCTCTTTCCCTCTCCTCTCTCTCTCTCTCTCTCTCTCTCTCTCTCTCTCTCTCTCTCTCTCTCTCTCTCTCTCTCTCTCTCTGTGCATTTGTGTCTGCATGTGTGTGTGTCCCCTGTGCCACTCCCTCCATACAGAACTAAACAAAGTGGGAATACTGAGGTCCATGTTTTATAAACTCTACTAGCCTGGAAAAAATATTTTAAAAGTCATTTTTGTCATTTCCCATTAGATACCAATTTCCTAGGCAAAATGGAATGTAGGACACTGTTGTGTGAATGAAATAGCAGACATGTGGCCAGAGGTTAATAACTCCCATTGCCCAGTCCTGGAAGAAAGAAAAACCACAGTGTCACTTCTACTCTTGACATTTGGTTCTGTCACCCCTTGAAGCGAACAAAGCATCTTTGTGTGTTACAAAGAGGTCTCCATTTATGTCTTTCCAAAGTTTTCCAGAGCTGTGCCTCTCCATTTGGGGGGAGTGAATAGTGAGTAGAGAGAAAGCTGGGCTGTAGTGGGAAGCAAAGAAGTCTGGCCATCGACCATAACCTACATTGACCCCTAACTCCCTCCTGCGACAAGTGGCAACAAGCCATGAGAAACAAGAGAGACCCCTGCAGTACAGAAAACCCACTGCTCACAATGAGAACCATAATCACTGACATATTTGTTCTCAGTTTGGGGTAAAATGCTACAAAATGCTGTTGAACAAGAGTCCTTTAAAATTGCTCTATGTACTGTGATACTTAGAGACAGTGTCCTCCCCCCACCCTCCAGCCTCAGCAAGTATGCTTGCTTGTCCATACCACAGTTGCCTACTGTTGGGTGTTTCTTGATTTGCAAGAGCTGTTGAGTGACATCAAATCTAGTCTTGTGAATTGTTCTATTTTCCATGGCTTGCATCTATGTACCTCTCCAGCAGCCCCAGGGTCACTCTTTCATTCTTGCTCTGTTTTGCTGAAACCTCCTTTTCTCCAGCTATCTATTCTCCAACCCACTCAAAATCTTCAGAGATACTGAATAAGGATCACCAGTTCCTGGACTTAAGAAATACTGTAGATTTAGGCATTGTTTAAAAAGCAGCTCTAGTAATTGCTACTTTAAGTCCTGCTTGGGACCTGCATGTAAGAACAAAGCTTGCTGTTGATACCTGGGATGAACTCCTTTTTAATCCATTTTAAACCCATTTCATTTTTCAAGCCCTCAAAATGATCTTTCTGATGCATTAAGTTCATTTCATGCCTCATGAAAGAGATGCAGCTTCCCACTGGAAAACCCTGCATTTTGGGCTTTTAATGGGCACACAGATCATCTAGGTACTGGTAAGTGGCAAGTTCTGACTCATCAGGTCCGAGATGGGGTCCCTGATTCTTCATTTTTAACAAGATCCCATGGGATATGGATGAGGCTTATATTCTGACAATATCTTAAGCACCCCAGTTCTCCTGGGGAGGCATTGTTCAGTACCGGGGACAGAGCAAACCCATGCTTTCATTCCCCTTCCCCCAATCCAAATGTCTGGCTTCTCTGCAATTTCTGCTTTACCAATTGATCATGGAAGCCAAGTAACTTTCTAGAGGCCACCTAATCATGTAAACTATGATTACTCTTCCACAGAGGAAGCCTCTTGGTCTTCAAGGGTGAGCACTTTGGAGCAGAGACCCTGCCAAAGAGTAGGGTAGAGGGGCAGGACTTGACAAAGCAGATGAAGAACCTTGCTTATGGCAATCAGTTCAGCTCTTCACAGTGTCCTACCAATCCCTCTGGCTTGCTTCAGTTCCTGAAGCACATAACCAATTAATCTTAATCATTAAAAACCAGGAGTTGGATATTGGGGCAAGAACCTGGAAGATCAGGGAACCAGGAGTCATCATCAGTTACTTGCTACCTGTCTCCTTCCTCCATCCAAAAAGGGCTGAGATCCTGTCTACCCCTTGCCTTATCACTTCCTGTTTCCACCTCCTGAGGGCCAGAATTAAAGGCATGAGCCACCACCACCCAGATTCTATGGTTAACTAGTGGCTAGCTCCATCCTCTGATCTCCAGGCAAGCTTTATTTGTCAAAACACAAACAAAATATCACACAGGTTCCTGCCTACTGACTGTGTCTTTGTCTTTACTTGGGGTCATGAAATAAAGGTGTAGAATGCTCCACTCACAGAGTTGCTCTAGCTAGGGTGACAAGGCCTTTACCATAGTCTGTGACCATGACTCACATTTTATGAACCATGGTTGGATCCCGGAGCACACATTGCTAGGAATAGTTGTGTGTTTATGTCAGTCTGCAATTAGATCAGTCCTTCCTGGTCCTGGCCATGTTATGTTCGCCTGGTAGATTTGCAAAATGCTGATAGAGGGACCTCACCTAAGACTAGTTCCATCACAGTCTGAGTAGAAAGCATATCTCTGGTGTTATTAGAAGTTCTCTAAGTGGCTTGGTCATGTGACCAGGACTGAAGATCATGGAAGGTGCCATATTCTCCATAAGACTATAGATCATGTTCCAGTTACCTTTTCTTTCTCCTCCTTTTGTTCTTCAAAATACTTCCAGCACCTTGTACAAAGCAATGAGCTCCCACCAAGTATCTAAAAGTAAGTAGCTGATGTAACTAGGTGACCTACACTAAACACCTGCCTTACACATAGAATGAAAAGCTCATGCATTTGCTTCCATTGCTATCCAACTCAACAGACTTTGGAGTAGACCTTACTTATCTCACTCTGAAGTGAAGGGAGCTGAGGCTTAGAGAAATTGGCTAGATCAGATGAGGTCGTGCAAGGACCGCCAGAGCCAGCATATCAGCTTGATCCAGGTTGTACTGGAACTGTTTGGAACTGGTACCAGCAGGCTTCTGAAGCTAAGTAAGACCCAAAACCACAAACTCCTTGTTTCTCTCTACCATCACTTTTAGAACTTTATGGAAAATATAGAATCCTTATTAGTATTCATTTTCAAAACAATAGTAGCCCTTAAGAAATATATTTGATTTGGTAATTAGAGTTTTCAATCAGCAGACATAGAGGACTGGCTTCAGGTCTCCTTGAGGATGTCAAAGTCCATGAACATTCAAGTCTCCTAAGTACAATGCAGTAGTATTTACTCATAATCTGTGTTAATCTTTATACTTAGATGAAATCCTCTATGGATGACTTCCAATAGTCAATGTAAATTCTGTGTAAATAGGTGTTAGATGAATTGCTTAGGGGATAGTGAGAATTAAAAGCAGTGTGTACATGCTTGGTACAGACATGATTTTTTTTCCTCAAATAATTTCACTCCTGACTATGTTGTAAGATGTAGAACCCAGAGAGGGAGAGACAAAGGTTGTGTCCAATGCCACTTTACCCACTTGAGTTTCATGGTGTCATTGCAAGGTAGGTATTGCTCCTCATACTTGAATAGAAAAGAAACTGAGGCTTGGAGAGGTTAATTAGCCTACCTGCAAGGCTAGAGCCAGAAAATGGCAAAGGCAGATTTTAACGCAGAACTTCCTGGCATGAATCCAGCCCCTCATTAAGCACTCTGCTTGTTACTTATTTGCAGTGAATGCTAGTGAAATTATCTTATTAGATCCTTGAACTCAATAGGGAGATGGATGGCATGATGGCAGACAGGGCCAGGATGCAGATCAAAATGGATGCCAGTGGGGATTGGCCACCCCGCAAAAGACTACACAAACAGGGTCTGCAAACTAGAAAGGCTTCGTGTAAAAGTAAAATCTTCTCTACCTCTACTCCCTGTTCTAATGACCCTAGCATTCCTGGTATCCCTTCCGGGATATAAGGAGGTGGATCCCAGGCAAGGCCATCCCTTTGCCTGCTTGCAGAGGGACACAGAAGCACCTCTGTTGGTGCCTTGATGATGGATGGCAGGTCATTTGTCAAGCCTGAAGCCATTGTTCTTGAAGGATCATGGCCTACTGGAAGTTACTACATTCAGAGAAGAGCACGAAACAGACAGAAGAGGGATTATGTGAAACAAAGTCAAAGGGAAACTTAGGAGTCATATTTCCTGAGTCTTGAAAGCAGCAGGGATAAAGCTCTCTAGAGCAGATGGCTGTCAGCAAATGCACTGAGAACCCAAACAAGTTCACTGGATTCCTGGTGTCCATTACTAGCCAGTATGGAAAGTGACTGTGTGGTTTTAGTGGAGGATTATCGTTCAGACAGCATTACATGGGATATACTTTGGTATGGAGGGGAGTCTAGTGTACGTGAGATTTACTTTACTATGTAGTGAAGAACTGACATACGAAGAACTGGGTCAGTAACTTCAGAACCATCTGCAGGAGTTGCCTATGTCAGGAACACTGATCCCTGCACATGGGTCTGGGAATATAAACAGATGAATGGCTTTGTTTCACTTGGCCTAGGTATCCATTTCTAAAATGCTAGAAACCCCACTGTGTAATATGAGGAAAAGTTAATGCTGTATGTATGAACATGGGGTTAAAGATAATAAAGGCATTCAGTTAGAAAGATAGAGTCTCAAGCCTGCTTCCTTGGCTTTGGCTCTGAGTCAGGAAGCATCATTGGCTTCCTAGTCTGATGCTTTTCTGACAGTGGTTAAGGAGGAGGTTTCCGGAAGTAGGTGGATAGCTAGTCTTAATGGTAACAAAGCACACAGCTCCTACCATGGGGGCTCTGTGCCTTGGAAACTGGGCATCTCATTAAGTGAAGGGAAGCAACCTACTTCAGACCATGCTTAGGGCAGGCTTGGCAGAGCTGGAGCACACTCTGCCAAGTACTCATTGTGTCTTGGGTCTTCCCATAATGGGTGGTAGACTTCCACTGAAGGGCTGTTGGGAACGCATCCCAATGAGTGCTTGGTGCTTGCCTGGTTACTTTTGTACATGCTGCTTACTGGTCAGTGCTTAAGAAACTCAGTTCTGGAACAGCATGGCCTGGAGTCAAGCATAAGCGCTGTTGCTTGCTCAACCTTTATTGGGTGTATTCCTTGGACCCTCTGTAACTTTTGTTTTTGTTGTTGTTGTTGTTGTTTTATCTTAAAATGTGAGATTATAGGGCTGTCCAGATGGTTCAGCAGTTCAAAGGACCAAACTTCAGGATCTGAATTTTATCCCCAGGACCAACATTACAAAAAGAGAGAAACAAAAGGAGAGAACTAACTCCTGTAAGTTGTCCTCTGACTTTCATACATGTGTTTTGGGGTACATCTGCCCAACCAGCATACACACACACACACATACACACACACACACACACACACACACACTCAAATAAATGAACAGAAAATGAATATAACAGACCAATGCTTTACAAACTTTACAAGCTAGATATGTAAAATTAATTAATATTTGTAAAACATTAAATAAGCTAATATATTTAAGATATTAATTAAAATAATATATAAAGTATTAAATAATCTAAGACACAGCAGTTACAACAATATCTGCAACATAATATTTAATGACTGGAGTTATTACTGTTGTGTATGTGTGTGGGCAGATGAACATGTATATGTGGACACATGAGTGCATGTATGTATATGAATGTGAAAGCTAAATAATGACCTTTGGTGTCATTCCTCAGGAGCTGGCCAACTCCATAGGGTCTCTCAATGGGACCTGGGGCTAATTTATTAGACTAGATTAGCTAGTTGAGTAGTCCCAGTGATCCTACTGTCTCCACATTCCCCCTTCTGGGATTATAAGTGTGTACTAGGACATTTGGTTTGGTTTGGTTTGGTTTGGTTTTTTGTTTTTCTTTTTTTTACATAGGTGGAGAGTAATGAACTCAGGATGTTGCACTTGCAAAACTGGAACCTTACTAAGTCATCATGCCAGCCTTGTAAAATTGATATGTAGCCTTAATCACAGCACTCAGGAGGCAGAGGCAGGTGGACCTCTGTGAGTTCAAGACCAGCCTAGTCTACAAGAGCTAGTTCCACGACAGCCTCCAAAGCCACAGAGAAACCCTGTCTCGAACCCCCCCAAAAAAACTGATATGCAATGAAATCTTGCTCACGTCCACCTTTGTGCTAATGCCAGGAATGTAACAGTAAACATCGTATGGTCCTTCCCTCATGTGCTCAGATAAGAACCAGCCACCTAAATGACCATGCTGTATAAGAGGAAGTAATACGCCCTCTGAAAAGGATTCAGGTGAAGTGCTGCAGGTATTCATCAATGGGAGAGATAGAGAACAGTTTGCTGAGCCAAGAAAAACCTTCTGGAAAAAAGAGTACTGATTGTGAGGCTTAAGAACAGGGAGGAAATTCTCACCTGGTGACAGCAGATGAGAGCTTGCTCCGCCAGGCCTTGGAGGTGCTCTTTCTGTGGGAGTATATAGGGGCTCTGAAGCCAATGAAACAGTCCCAGGAAATGAAAGAACAAAAAATTGGCAGCCATTTCTCAGAGTACTAGGGGCTTAAATGACAGGGATGTTGTCCACATGTAGGTGGGGGTGAGGGAGAAAATGAAGTGTTTAGATTGCTCCAGGAGAGTAACAGTCAGCATGGGAAAAGGTGTAGAGGTGGGCTTGGGTAGAATGATCGTGTGTGTGTGTGTGTGTGTGTGTGTGTGTGTGTGTGTGTGTGTATGTGTGTGTGTGTGGTGTATGGATATCAGTGTGTGTGCATGTGTGTAAGGGGTATGGATGTCTGTCTATCTGTCTCTCTCCCTCCCCCCCCTCTCTCTCAGTGAAGATTTGTATGAAAACTACAGGGCTCACTGGAGAGAATTTGGCCAGAGAGCTTAGAAGATAAGCTTGAGGGGCTGTAGTCCTCAAACCAGAGAGTAGCAAGTGAATTTGATTCCACTCTGAAGAGTTTTATGGGCTCATAAAACTGTATCTTGTGGGCTTGTAAAGCATCAACGCCATCCACAAAGTAGGATTAACAAGGTACAACAGAAGCAAGGTTCCAGGAAGTAAATAGTGCACCTCCTGTATTTGTCCTTTTCCATTCATCTTTCAGTTACTTGTTTCTCACACTCAGACCCCAACCAAGAGCTCTGCAATGGGAGTGGTAGGGAGCCCAGGAAACCAGCATTTAAATGTTGGACACAGAACTGAGCAGTCGAGCAGTGTCCTTTTGACCACTCTTCTGTCTGCCTAAGCATAGAATCACAGGTTTTCGGTGCACTCAGGATTTTGGTTTCTCTGACTCCAAGCCCTTCCCTCATCTACTTCAAAATGTGAGAAATCAGTATACAAATCATTGACAGATGCAGGGTCTGGGCCACCCTAAGTTCCAAATGCCCATTGTGCACAAAGCAATCAGGATGTTTCCATTGTTAGACTCTCAGACAGTGGCTATGCTGCAGGTTGGGAGTAGAAAAATAATTTACTAAAGCCTGTCCTGCCTCTCCTGCTTCTCCTACCTCTCCTGCCTAGGATAAGCAGTGAGTAGTGATGCGAGAAGGAACCCTGCAGTCATGTACATTGGCTTCAGCCCATCCTCTCTCCTGTGATCCTTAGCCCGTTCCATCCCTCTTTCTTCAAAGCAGTGTGTGGGGTACCCAGGCTGAACCTGGCAGTCCATAGATCTTCAGTCACTACTTAGCTTCTCTGCTCCATTTGTTCACAAGGGAGACTTTCAAAGAAACCTCATACCTTGCTCACCAGAGTTTTGGCTTTTCTTTGATGTTAGAGACCAAAGTCTCTCTTCTATCTCAGGTTTGGGACCATTTGCATGTTAGATTAATATCAAGGTGGAGTGTGGCGAGTTCTTTCCTAACAGGTTGTATTTGCAGCTTCCTTATGCCACAACAGGTGGGAACTGACACTCTGTATTCCTCACCACAGTGGTTCATAGAGCATCCCTGTGTGCAGGCCAAATCTGACCACTGAGTAGAGACTGGTGGATGAGGCAGAGCCCTTTCTTTCAGCTGCAAGGGCAGAAAGAAGCACCCACAGTGGCCACTGGCCACCGTGCTGGGTGTGTGCTACAGTTGATGGGGACACGGGACTGTGGTCCCCAGCCACTTTCTCTCTGCTTCTGCTTGGAGGAGTCAGGAACCGACTCTCAGAACATGCTGACTCGGATGGGTCTTTCAGATGAAGACTCAGATAGTCAGCTCTGCATGGCAAGGACGCTAGGTAGGAAACAGCAGAATACTTTCAAGAAACTGTGAGTGTCACTTTAAGAGTCCTCAGAGAAGGACACGGATGCTGTGAGAATTCACGTATATCAAAATGATCAGCAGGACCCCAGCATGTCTTTTATTTTCTCTGGGTGTCTCCCCATCCTCCACATGAGCATTCCCTCCAGCCCCACAATCCGTGCTGCACAGTGTGTGGCTCACAGCCTGCAAGCCAGTCTTAAACCGGCTTGGCTCTTGGTCTATTTATCTTATCTCCTATTTATATTTGGAAGCCTGCTTCTTCATCTGTTAGAACTGCCTGCATCGCACGCCCTGGAAATGTCTCTGTTTACCTTGATGTGCTGTGAGCACGATCCAGGGTTATTAATAAAACACTGCAGCTTCCCAGCTGCTAGGGCTAAAGAACAGCTGTAAAATCGATGGCCGCAGCTGAGGACTCTAGTTGCCCTAGTGAGAACCCCCACTCTCTACAGGCCTCATCTGACCTTAGGGACCAGGGTGGGTCACTGAACCAACCTGCTTGGGAAACACTGCCCAGTTTTACCTAGAACTCACATTTCTGTACATCCCAGAGATGACAAAGTTTCGTCATACATTCTGTCTTAGCATTAAAAAATAATACCAATATTTTACCAAAATAACTTTTTTCACAATCTCCTAGAAAGTCTGATTTGTCCATGGCAGACCTGTCTTCCCTTGTGGCACCCCTACCATTCTGAAGGACACCATGTTGAATGTGGCTACCCCTCTGTCTACGTTTGCTGTGATAAACACTACAACAAAATGCAACTTGGAGGAGAAAGGGTTTATTTAGCTTCAACATCATGACAACAACCTATCATTGAAGGAAACTAGGCAGCTACTCAAGCAGGGCAAGAACTTGGAGGCAAGAACTAAATCCGGGACCATGCAGAAAGCTGTCTATGGCCTTGTTGCCCCTGGCTTGCTCAGCTTTCTTTATTTTTAGTTCATTTTAAAAATTTTAGTTAATTTTTTGAGACCATCATATACAGTCTGGGGCCACCTGATCAGGGGTGGCACAGTGAGCTGTATTCTCTCATTTTAATCACTAATCAGGAAAACGCCCCACAGATTTGCCTACAGGCCAATGGGATGAAGACATTTTCCCGATTGAGGGTCATCTTCCTAGATGTCTTTAGTTTCTGCCAAGTGGACAAAAACTAAGCAGTGTGAAGTTTTGTTGGCCAGTCTCCAACCCTCCTGCTCTGTTTTGTTTTCTGTGACTTTGCCTCCCTGGACTTGCACATGATGTGTTTTTTCATGAGAGTATAACTATGAGTATTACTGATACACAGTCCCAGCTTGCAGTTATTCAAAATAAGAATGTTGCAGGAAGTTGGGGGTGCACGCCTTTAATCCCAGCAGCACTTGAGAGGCAGAAGCAGGCGGATCTCTGTGAGTTTGAGGCCAGCCTGGTCTAACGAGCAAGTGCCAGGATAGGCTCCAATGCTATGCAGAGAAGCCCTGTCTCGAAAAACCAAAAACAACAACCACCAATTCTTTTGTGCTGGTGCAAAAGTGACCCAATCAGTAGAAAACATACTTGAAACGATGGGTGTGTTTCTCTTCCTAGGCTGGGAATAAGCTGTAAGATATTCTTCCAAAATGCTGGGCAGTAAGCAAGGAGCTATCAGTCACAATCAAAAGGAAACAACCAATACTCCACAGTGCACTGTTTCTGTTCAGGCAGACTACATGCACATGTATGAGTGCATGCACATGTGGTTGGCGTGTTTTTGCATGCAGATTCATGTGTATAAGCACATGTGTATGTGCATGCCCGTGTGCATGCCCGTGTGTGTGTGTGTGTGTGTGTGTGTGTGTAGACCAGAGGTCAACTTCAGGTGTCTTGTTTGAGTGCTCTACATTTTATTTTTTGAGAGGGCTCTCTCTCTCTCTGAGCCTAGAACTCAATGATTCAACTAGGCTGGCTGGCCAATGACTCTGCCTCCCTTCCACCCAGGACTGTGTTTACAGATGCACACCTCTGTGTCTTGCTTTGAGGATCAGAGCTCTGGTCTTCATATCTTACACTCAGCACATTCCCAACCTCTTCACCTCCCCAACCCTTTAAGGACATTTCTGACTCAATAGTATTTTTAACTTACAGTGGGTTTATGAACTTTAACCCCATTGGGAGGGAAGGTGAGTCTATACAAACAGCACAAACCCTTCCAGTCATCAAGAACCACATTCCTTTCAATTCCCTTATTCTGACTTCACTGTAGCCTACTGAGGTGGGGATGGCTATTCCCCTTTCAAAGTTCCAGAGACCAAGGTGGAGAGAATGAAATGACTGTCCTGTGCCATAGGTTCAGAGAGTCTCACATTTGAGCATGGCTCTGCAGAGCAGGCAGAGTATGGCTAAGGAGGCAGCAGGTGCCCATGCTGGTGTCTGATTGAAGTCTGTGTAACCCTGTTCAGGGACCTGCCCCTCCCTTTGGGAACTCAGTTCCTTCCACTGTAAAGTGAGGTTACTGCCCTAAATCAGAGCTTCTTAATGTGAACATGTGGCCGGGAAGAAAATAACTGAAAGTTAGCATTTTCTCCCATTGCGAATATAGGCAATAAACCACAATAGCATTAGCAGTTTCTAGGACTTTGTTACCAGGAAGAATCAGATATTTTTGTATCCCATTATAGTTATTGGAGATGCCTCAAAATATCATTTGCACTCATCACTACCTCAAGGTTATGATAGTTATTAGACAAGCCGTTAGATCTTGTTATGACTTAGAAAAGAAATAAAAATATAACAATCACAAATTTCTCATTTTAACATTTTGATAACTATTTCAATATAATTGGTTTCCTTTGTAATCCAATTGGTTTTTATTTTATGCATTTAAAATGTGGGGTTTTTTTTCTTTCTTGAAGAGGGTCTATGTGTTTCAAGGAACTGCTAAAGGGGTTTGTGGGATCCCAGAGGTAAGACTTTGCTGAGTCACTACAGGACCCCAGATTCCACCAGGCCCAGATGCTCACTCAACAGCCCAGCCATCCCCCTTTCCCCAGTCCCATCTGCTTCCACACCTGGGGCAGAGATGCTCCCCTGGGTTCAATGCAGCTTGGATGGCATTGAATTTCATCAGACCAGTGCCTCAGGTCTACAGTCTAAGGAAAGCTGGTGCTGTTTGAGAAGTATGGGTTGGGTGGGAGGAGGGAGGTGGAGGCTCTAAGCCCATTCAGGTCTTTTGTGATGGGCATCATCTAGTGTTCAAATATCTTAGGTCCTTCATCACCTCTGCTCTTCTGTAAGATCCCCATGAGGGTGTCACAGACCCAAAGAGTTCAGGTGTTTCTTATATTTTGTAGGAAAAAGTGCAGGGAAGGCCAGAGTCCAGAGTCACATGGGACAGGTCATAGGAAGAAAAGAAAGAAAAGGATGGTTGGGGGATGAGGTTGACCTCTGTCCTCCACATGAACAAGCATACATGTGCTTGCACGAGCGTGTGAGTGCACACACACACACACACACACACACACACACACATACATGAGAAGAAGCAGAAGTGCAGACAGGAAATACAGTGGGCTTGTAACCTTGTAACCAGGGCAAAAAACATGTGTTCTAAGAGCACAAGGCACAATAGAACTAGTGATAAGATCATACCAGCAGTTCATGTGAGAGATGACTGTGGCTCCACCTAGGGTCACAAATGGAGGAAGAAGCAGAGAGGAGTGGACAGAAACTGGGAGGGCTTGAGAAGGCAGAGCCAGCAGAGCTAGAAGGTGGTGAGGTATTCAGGGGAAATAGAGGGCAAGGAGCTAAGGTGCTCCACTTGCTGATATGGGGACCAGCAGAGGAAGGCTCTTTGGTGGGATACTGTGGTGTGTGAACTGCTGCCCTGTGGAGTCTGAGGTTAATAGTTGGTTCCCAGCATCAAAACAATTGTTTCTCTTTCATGCTAATTACTCTGCAGTTGGTATCACCCTCCCATGCTTCCATGGCAACCATCAGGCTAGAGGAGTAAAGCCTACTTTAGGAGGTTGCTGTGATGGTTATTCCAAATATGGAATAGAAGCATCCAATGCATTGTGGCCTCATGTGGTCTCTGTCAGTGGTAGAGTCCCCAGGAATCTCAAAGACTCCTACTACAGAGAGGTACTGCTTGAGTATTTCCCCCTTTGGGACGAAATTTGGAGTCCATGACAAGTATGACAGTGGTGATGCTGAGTCTGTTTCCCTGACTTTTGGAAGACAGTCTGTACTTTAGTCTCTGACACTTGAGATTGTGTCACACAATGGCATCAATGGATGAAATCAGGTATTTGGTTTCCAGTATTGTTTCTGTGGCCCTGGTGGTTCATGTCAAAGAAATGGCAATGTCTTTAGCTGATTAGGACTAATAAATTTATGTAAAGTTAATGTAATAAAATTCACCTTACCACATGCATGGTGGATACCTAGTAACAGTTATTGCTGTGGTTTTTATAGTATGATCGTTTCTCTGTTGCTTCAGAGGTAAAAGCAGGAAGAGATAGATGCCACACCCCTCTCAGTATGACCTCTGCCAACCTCTGCCCGTGTTTCCTATTACCTCTTCACCCTACATCAGGAAGGCCATTATCTTCACACAGACCCTCTCTCTGTCTCTAATGCCGTTTTCCAGCCCATGACTAGTAACTTCTGAATCTCTGGGGCCCAACAAGTGCTGCCTTGTCCATGAAACTTTCCTGGTGCTGCAAGGGCTAATCTGAGGCTCTCCTTTGTCCAGACAGCACTGTAATCCTGCCCTCTCTTGAACAATCTGAGGACTTACTTTGGGGTTGTGGGATATCTGAATTTCCTTCACTGAAAACCTCTTGGGCCTATGGCCTTGTCTCAGAACCCAGCACATGGTCCACACGTGAAAATGTTCTGGCTGATTGGTATAGAATTCATTTGGCTGGTAGAGGTGGGGATGGTACCGTAGTCACCCTCCCCATGGCTCCCCACAGCAGTTCCACACATGTCAGTACAAGGCCTGCCAGGCCCGCCTCAGAGCACACTGCACCAATTAAGTCAGAAAGAGGCATGCTGGGTAGGTTGTGCAGCTGGTGTCTAAAAGGACTTTCCTCAGGATACCTCAAGAGCCTGTAGGAGCGGGGTGACATATGATGCTACATAGTGACTGAATAGGGTTGCCTGGTGCCCATGGCTAGAGGCCCTCAGCTGGATTACCTGTGACTCTATCCCTGTCTGCTTCAGCCTCCATCCTATCCCCTCCTTCAGCATGTCTTCGCTGCAGTCCTCACAGAGCTCCAGAGAAAACTGGGCCCTGGCATTCAGCTTCAAACACCTTGAGTGCAATCCCACTGGTAGAACCAGAGGTCTGAACCTCATCCTTCCTAATCCTCGTGTATGGCTGCTCTCTCAGAGGCCCAACATCTTCTTGCCTGACTGCCCAACTGCCTGAATCAATCAACGTAGGTCTATATTTCACACCTCCTGCTTAGACCTTCTGCTGGCAAAGGCTATTCCCAACTTCCCATTCCCATCTATTGGAACAGAGCCTACACTGGGTTCCACTATTGAGCACAGGACCCCTTCTTCCACTTTGTGCTTTAGACACACGCCTGATCATCCAGAATGGGCAGTTGCAAGATCACAGTGGGGAGATGGTTGTCCTGTGTAATTCTCATAATATACATGTATATTGTAGTAAAGAGACCCACTTTGTAGATAAGGAAGATGAGGCTTGGAGATGCTAAGTGGCCTTTTCAGTGTCACGTGACACTTTTGGTACAAATCTGGGGTTTGACACTTTTGATAGGTTACATAGCTTGTTGAATTGCTGGTGGCAGCTAATAGTTGCCGGGGGCACGGTGGGGGGGTGGGAATCATTCTTTTTCGAGGATGTGACCACTTGTCTCCTATACTCCAGTGGATTGTCCCCTATCCGTGTACACACAATCAGTAACACCTGAACTTAGTGTGTTATGAGAGAGGGGGTCATAGAGGGAGGGAGAGAGAGGACACATGAAGTTGGGAGGGGTGTGTTGGAAGCATATGTGGAGGGGAGAAGAGTTGGAGGGGAAAATAGGGTGTGGTTATGATCACATTTCATTGTATATCTGTATGAAATTCTCAAAAATAAGTAATTAAAGTTGGGACTGGGACACAGATGAGGCCCATGCTCATTCTGTTTTTCTCAGTCACCAGTTCCTTTCCATGTGCAGCCCAGAGATGGGGGATGGCAATTGTGTGTCAAATGGAAGGGTGAGCGTGAAATTGCTGGATGGAGAAGTTGCTCTTCTAAGCAAGGCTCACTTGCTGGAGTTGTTAAAATTAGAGAATCCCTCTCTCATTGATCCAGAAGTCTGGTTGAAAATTGACAGCATCCTGCAATATCTTAGATGGTTGCTAGACCTCTCGTGTTTCTAGATAAATAATAAAAGCCGTTATTTCTGCAGGAAACTCCCCCCCCCCCAAGCAGGGCAATGTGGAACATCCTGCTGGGAGTGTCTGCAGATGGGACAGCTGTCTGGAGGCCCTAACTGGTCCTTGGAAAGCCAGCTAATGTGCTAGTGTTTCATTCTTGGCCCTGCCAGGCCATGGGGAGTTGTTAGGTGGTGGGGGTTGAGACCTTGTGTCTACAACATAATTTTTTCCACCCTAACTTGCTTCCATCACCCTGACCACACACATGCGATCAAATCTAACTGAGAAGCAGTGAGAAAGGACAGGACCTTTGATTCTAAAATGCCCAGGAGAAAGCTCAAGTGAGCATGTTTTGATACCCTAATCAGCAACAGAAGTCCAGGCGAAAAAAGATTCAGGCCCCAGCAATGGTGACATGGGAAATTACAGCGCTTCATCCTCAGGGAGAACTTCCCCACTCAGCCATCTGGTGGCAACCAGGCAACTGGCCTAGCTTAGATCAACAGAGTTTCCTCAAAGTGTCTACACCTGATGAGCGGACACTCAAAGCTCACACAATGTGTCTGAGCCTCAGGGTCTCTGGAGCCTCATGAGTCTATGGAAGTTTCCAGAAGGACTGTTTAAGACTTCTTCAGCCCTGCTGTGCTGGGTCACTGGGGTACATAACTCACTCAGGTCTGGCATCCACCTTGATACAAGATCAACCCAGTGAATGTCTCAGCCCTCCTGGTGGGCGGGGCTGCAAGTTCAGATGCTCCTTTTCAGTGCAGGTAGAGGACCACTGTGTCATCCACCTTCCGTTCCATCCCCAGCTCTCATACATTGGCATAAGGCAGCTCTGGGACCCAGACATGCTTTCCTCAAGTCCTTGTTTCCCACAGGAACTAGAAGCTTTGGGAACTCGGTGAGTTCCTAACACCCCACCTAACCCCGTCCCAGTTGCCCCACCTGCTGGATTAGTGTTCCAATGCCAGTTTTGCTGGGTCCGGAATCTTGGTCCTACCCAGGCATGGTTGCATGCTCCCACAGTCTCCGCATTTGGGAGGCTGTAGGAGAAGGAACCATGTTCTTGGGCTACAGATTTGACCTGTCTGAAACAAACAAATAAATAAGCAAATCCTGGCTCTCCTACTCAATGTTTATTTTAGGCAATTTTGTCATCCTTTCAGTGTTTTCGTTTCATCAGGAAAACAAGGAAATGACAGCACCTCACTCACAAAATTATAACAAAGATTAAATGGAGTGATATTTATAGAGCATTTAGGACAGTGCATGGCCCGCTTGGCCTGCTCTGGCCACACAGCTAGAACAAGTTACCTGTTATATCATAAGCAGCTCTACACCATGAAAATCTGATCTTTTCCCTGGTGCCTGAAGCCCTACAGGACAGATACTAGGTAGCAACACACAGGAATCTGGGGAGTTTCAGAAAGATGGGAGCAAGGAGAAGAGTAATCCTATTGCCCTGCAAACATGGCGGCAGGAGCTTAAGGGATCCCAGACAGAGAGAGAGGCACCAGAATAAGAAGCTGACTCTACTGTTGGCAGCTCAGACTACCTCACTGCAATCATATGGTATTTGCCAATTTGTTGAATCTCTGGTAGATGTCAGGGGTATAAAGACTGTGGTAATCCCAGGGTTCAACGCTTTCAGTGTCCATACACTTCAGGTGAAAACATGGAGGCCCAGGGAGATCACAAATGCTGCTTAAGGTCGGCAAGTGTGTGAGGAAATCAGAGGCAGGGTTCAAACCAAGGCTCTCATAGCAGAGCCAGTAGTTGTTATCAGTTTTTTCTAAGGATGAAGGAACACCATGCATTGTCCCCACCACTCTTAGAGATGGAGAAGAGAACTTTTCAGGGGTGGGGGGAGGTGGCTCAAAGAAAGGGGATACTGAAGCAATGACTAGAATGTTTGGGCATGAGGCTGAAACAAATGCGGAACCCAAACTCCTGGTAGTAGCTTGGTCTTAGCTTCCTAATGGAAACTTCACTCTGATCAGGGCATCAGAGAAACTTTGATCTTTCTTGGGGCCTCCTTCAGGGCCCAGAGGATCCTGATTACTGACTTCTACTTCCGAATGTCAGTGGTCAAAAGGGACAAAAGCAAATTGTCAACAGGTCCCTGGCAACTGGGGTACATTAACTTGAGAAGATTCTACACTGACCTGAAGAAATGGCACCACCTATCATCATTTCTTTTCCTATTTCTGTGATAAAAGGCAGCTTAAGGGAAAAGGGGTGCATTTCAGCTCACAGTTCAAGGTCCACTCCATCCTGGCAGGGACAATAAGGCCGTGAGGGCTGGAAATAGTCAGCCTCATCACACACACAATCTGAAATAGAGGGCAATGTAGGCAAGCTCAAACTCTGCTCACTTTCTCCTTTTATTTAGTCCAGAAGCCCTACCCAGGGAATAGACTCACTTTCAATTATGGTGGGTCTTCCCACCGATAGGTTCAGAAGTTCATATCCCAGGTAATTCTAGATTGTGTCAAGTTAACAACTGATATCCTGCCTGACTTTTTATGTCCCTCTCTGGGACCCTATGGGAGAGTGAGGATAGAGTGTACAGAGTTTCAGTAGATTTGGTGACTGGATACTGTACTGAGGACAAGGCACACACAGGGAGCAGAATAGAGATGTTGAGATGCAGCCAGAGGAGAGCAGAGCATCTTCCTCCTTTTATCTGCATCCCTTCCCCATTTAACTCAGAAAAATAACCTAAGAGAAAATATCTATAAATATACGTCTCACTCTATAGAAAGAAAAATTCATCAAGTCAATAATTCCAGTCATGCAAATTTATTTTTGAATGTGGGAGGGAAGAGGGTAAATTTGATGTAATTACTACATAATTTGACTTCAAATTGAGTCCATTGAAGAGACATTTATTGAACGTGGGCCCAGAGGGTGGAGACACACTAGAGCTGTAGAGGAGCATATGATGTGGCTCTAGCCTTCCAGGCAACCCCCAGTTCCAGGATGCTGTTGCCAAGGCTATGGATTAAATTTTATGTGTGAAAATAAAAAATGTGATGGTCCTTCATTATTGCTTTAAGTTAAATCCTGGCATTTGATACAGACCTGGTTTGTTCCCTCATCTTCTTTCTGTCATCATTAAAATCTGGAGGAACCAGGTATGGTAGCATATACCTGTAATTCTACATGAATAGACAGACAGACAGACAACAACCAGCATTGCTGCTCTCAGCTTCTAGAAACAGCCTTATAAGACTCAAGGACTTCACTGATTTCAGGTTACAATTTCATTAGAACAGGAAGTTTGGGGGGACTACTCATTTATATAAAACCAAACCAAACAAACAAAACACCCAGACTTGTGGGGAGAAAATTGCAGTAGAACATGTGTGCAATCTGGGCAGGGGTGTCCTGAAGAAATCCATGTGAGAGGCATTAGTGGCTTGCTGAGATTGTAAAACTCAGGGTCCTGGTTTATTCTGCCAATGTGGTAGGTGCGTGGTGCCTTGGTATTTTAATCTTCATATCGTCATTGTAAACATTGCTTTCTACGTGTCCTCTGGGGAGTTAACATGCTCACCATGATAACAGGCAGAGAGGCCCAATCTCCCTCAGCTCTTGTGGAGGGAGAAAAATGAACTGATTTTAGGTGTATTTGAAGGTAGAATTGATAGGCGTTGGTGAATAATTGGCCAGGGCCAGTGTGAAATGTAGGAAGGTGTCAGAACAGCCATCCAGGACTCTGGTGGAAGCAATTAGGAGCCGGTGCTGTGACTGAACATGCTGGAAGAAAGCTAACAATAGCAGCCACTGCAACAGTAATAATAAAAGAATAGACAAATGGCAAGTTCTCTTGTACCAACAAACAGTCCAGCACATACCCTGAAAGGACAGCAAGCATGTTAACTCCCCAACAAAGTTAATTGCTCAGACATGTAGAAAAACATGTTTACATTGAAGACATGCAGATTAAAATACTAAGGCACCATGCACCTACCACACCTACAGAGATAAATCAGTATCCTAATGTTTGCTATTGACAAAAGCAAGAGGAAGCTGGTAGGCGCATAGAGTGCGGGTAGAGATTAAAGTGATACACTCTTTTGTGAGGGGCATTTACACGTTTTTTAAAACTGTTCAGCAGAGTCGCTTAAGTACATAATCAAACTGCCACGTGAGAAATATGTATGAAATATTAATTAGCAAAAAGATTGGAAAGCTTATACCTCCATCAGTGGGGGATTTAATTACCCATCTATATAGCCATTTTACAGTATGTTATTTTACTAAGTTAAAAAGACATTAGAGTCAGTGTACATGGTGTGACCCTGCTTTGGAAAACATCTGAACACATACTATGTCTGCATCTATTTCTCAGAATTCTTATAGAAAGGCTAGAGGGGCCTGGATCTAAATTGATAGTGCCAGGTGGTAGGAACTTTTAAAAATATTTAGTGCATTCTGGTAAATAAAAAAAAAAGAGAGAAAGCGATCTGTGGCTGCAATATCACAGACAGTACTTCTTGATTGATTCTGATGTGGATTGGTGAGCAGAAGACTCCAGAGAGAGGGGTTGTTGGGCTGGGAGAGACTGATCAGGGCTATGTTCGGTTGCTGCTTCTGCCAAGTCTTTGTTGAGAGAATGAGGACCTGCACCAAGGCAGGCTAAGTCACTTCTACAGGCCTTTTCACCTATTTGCTGTCTTCTCATAAAAAATTCACAATTAATTTTAAACTGATGACAAGAAGTGGGAACTTAGAGTTCTAACAAGCCTACTCCACAGCCTCGTCGGCCAGAGTCCAGCACAGCCCCTTCGTGGCTGGGGTTTCATTCTCATTTTCAGTGACAGTGGAGTCCTGGGTATTCTGTGACAGGCCCTTTCTATTCCCTTGGCTACTATCTTGGATCTTTGAATAAGACTTACTTTCAGTCACATGTTTTAAAGCCTGGATGCTTCTTATTGAAGTGTCATTTTTGGGAACTTAAACAGCTATTGATAGTATCTCAGCACTTTATGGAAACACTGACAATGTTACAGAATGGGCTGAACCTGCCTTGATTTGGAAATAGAACTTAATTAGTGGCCAAATGCCAAGGAGTTATAGATTGTAGCTCTGAGAAGTGGTTGTAGGAGAGGGAGTGACTATATTCAGAGAGCACTGGATTAGAAATGGCAAATCTTGGCTCCTTCAGTCCCTGGCTATGTGACCTTGGGCAACTTTGGTGACATAACAAAAATCAAAGAACTTTTGTTATCTTAGCTTTAAAATGTGATAGTTCTAAGTTCTGAGGCCACAGAATATCCAGGGACCAAGTGGTAGATGGAAGACCATTTTAGACTTTAAAATCTCATTCTAGTGAGATATGAGCAAATAGGTTACATAGGCAGCACCTAAACCCTGGCAGTTTGCAGTCATTTGTGTGTAGAACAGCTGCTACGATGACCTCTTTTACATTGTTAGCAGCTCTTTTGCAATTCCAGACTCTATCCTTATGCTTCTTATTGGATCACGGATTGGAGGGCAAGAAATAAGGAGCTGCAGGAACTTCTTTTATAAATCCTTTTAAAATGAAGTCACAGGCCAGGAAGATGGCTGAGTAGGTAAAGTCACCTGTTACCAAGCCCAATGTCCTGAGTTTAACTCCAGACCACACATGGTGGAAGGAGAGAACCAATACCCACAGGTTGGCCTCTGACCTCCACCTGGGCTCTGTAGCATGCCCTGCCCCACGTGCCCACAAAATACCTAAAATGTAAAGTAACATAAACTGAAAATTAAGTAAAAGCAAAATAAAAAGTGAACTGACCTTAAAAACTTAGTAAGTTCTGGTATAAATGACACATAGATATGAAAAAAAAAGTGAAGGTAGTTCCCAGTAACTGCAGCGGGCTTAGAGTGGATTGCCAGCCAGGCTGAACTAGCCTTCTTAGTTGTGAAATTTTCCCAGTGTGTTTGTGAAATCATGAGATGATATCTGAGATAGTGTCGGCTAGACAGCTGTCACATAGTAGGGGTACAGATGGACAGGTTTCCTTTTCTTTCCCTTGGTCTCATTTTTCTAATTTGAAAGTAGTATCTGTGAGTGGCTGGCTGGTATGCCTCCCTTACATAGCTTAAGGATGGGGTGAGTCCAGTGGCCAAACATGCGCACTCCGCACTCCTGGCATAGACAAGTGCTACAGCCAGAGACCAAAGCATAAGTCTGTAAAGTTGGAGAAAGTGACTAAAGAGATGAGAAAGAGAACAATAAAAGATGAGCAGCATCCCTGGTCTAACACTAGGGTCAAGAAAAGGAAGACTTGTGATCTGATGAGTCCTTTAGATTTTATGTCCCATTGTCCTGCTATGAGAAATGATAAACTATATTCCTGGGAGAAAAATGATTGTAAGAGTGATTCACAAAAGGGGCTGCAGAGATAACTCACCCATTAGGAACTCTTCCCCATGTCTTCTAGAGGACCCAGCTTTCAGTTTCCAGCACCTGTGCTGGATGTCTCCCAACTCCCTGTAACTCCCAATCCAAGGGACCCAATGGCTAATTCTGGCCTCCAAGGGCTCCTCACATGCAAGGTATTTACTCCTGCAGATGCCACACACAAATATACATCAATAAAAACTTTTTAAGAATTAAAAAAGACACCTCCACATAATAAAATAGAAAGTGTTCTTTGTGCTTTCTTATGGTGTGCCTAGCATTGTATGTTGGCATCTGTGAACATCAAAATTGTGTGCCAAAATGATTGGAAGGCTGAATTTTCTATACTGAGATCTAAGTACTGATGGTGTCCTGCTTGACATAAAAAAACATCATAGGACTTAATATTTTTATGCCCACACTTCATTTTGTGAGTAGTTCCCTGGTGATCCCTGAGCATCAGAAGTATCCTCTGTTCCATAGGCTGGTGAGTAGGTAGCAGGCAGGATTAGGTGTGGAATTTGTGATGCCTATGAATGCAGAGGACACCCAGGGTTCATTGTGGTTGTCTTCTTGTTTTGCAGATGGACAGTCTGAGGCTGAGAGGGGGCTAGTGATTTCTCGGACACTTGGGCAGTAGGTAAGTTATGATGCTTACTTGGGACTGAAACAAGGCACACGGCTGGTCCCCAGGGCTTCACCTCTGCAGGCACATGCACCCCAGTCTCCTGACTTTCCGGTTTTATGCAAAAGTAAGGAAATGAACTGAGCTGGTTTGAAGAATTTGGATATTAATTGACTTGTGATTTCTGTTTTATTGCCATAATCTAGCTGGACTTTGGAGCTGACAAGTTTGTAAAGATCTCTTGGGCCTGTGTTAGGCCTTTCCTCAGGATGGTGGGACTAATTAGAATCTGGGTGCTGTGACACCTGTGGTCTGTCTCTGGCAGGCCTGAATGTTTTGTGTAATCAGGAGTCAGTAGGTCTGTACCTATCAATGACTTTCAGCAAATCACTGAGACTTCATCCTCACATCTGTTCGTTTTCACAGATTCTTTTGAACTGTTTTTCATCAGACTCTTAGGTTTGAGCTCTGTGCTGGGCACAGAGAGTGACAAGTTAATATGGAGTAGTCTGTGCCTCTGGGATATAAACTTCTCCTTCCATCATTATTGTTTCATGGAAACTTCTAATACCTTCTTTGGAGTTTGTGGTTACAGTGTTTTTGCGATTGATTCATTTGTTGCAGAATGGAACATCATGGGCTAGTGTTATTTGACACAGACAGTAAATCTATGAAAGAGAAAGTACCCATGTATGTGTTTGAGATGCAGACTAATGCTAAGGTATTTCTAATCTCAATGAACTTGCCTCCAGGGTTTTTATTTCATGAATGAGAATTCTTTAAAAAATTCTTTAATAGTTCGTACACATATATAATGAATTTTAGTTGTTAATGACCATTTTAAACCTATTCCTCAAGAGTAAGGATGGTTCTGGGTAAGTCGACATCAACCTAGGTTCTATGCCTATGCAGGAATATGTTTTGCCTAGTTTTTTGTTGTTGTTGTGTGTTTATTTGTTTTGTATTATTTTCCCTGTGTCTAAGTCTTTATTTTGCAGAAAGCAATGCCTTCCTTTCCCAGAGCGAAGGTAGTTGTGAGCTCTGAGCAAACTGGTATCCAGCAGGGAACCTGCCCAGGGCCCCTGAGGTCCCAGGACCCCAGGGTCCCTGCCTCCAAGTGGCTGGGATTTCCCATATCACAGAGACTCTGCCTTGGGCTGTGGGACACACTCCCCTTGTTGTGCAGCGATTCTGCTGGAGGATGCTGCTTCCCAAAGCTTAATGGTTCTGGACTCTGAAGCAAGCTCTTAGCTCCTGCCTTTGCAGATCCTTGCCTTAGGCACTGCATGGAAAGTGGTAGGGATCACAGGCTGGGTTGTTTGTTTATATGGAGGACAACTTCTGGTGGTTGAAACTCTTGGGTTCCTTCAAAGTCTGGAATTTCAAAGGGTGCATGAATAACCTTAGGCCAAACCTGGTACTTCTATTGAGTGTGTGTTGGGGGTGGCTGGTGGTCCTATATAATCGAGAAGACATACACTGTGGGTTAAGGGGGAAGTAAAGGAAGGAGGGAGAGAGGCGAGAGACCAATAGAAAGAAAACACCTGTGTGTGTGTGTGTGTGTTTGTGTGTGTGTGTGTGTGTGTGTGTAGTTTCCAGACTTAAGTTTTCAGCACGGTTCTGAAATTGGCCTAGAATGTTTTAATTTTTTATTCATGTGTGTCTGTATTAATCAATGCCCATGTATATATGTAGGTCTCAGCCTCTGCTGGAGAGGCCATTGGACTCTCTGAGAGCTTGTGTTATAAGTGTTTGTGGTTTTCCAAAATGGGTCCTGGGGGCTGAACTTGGGTCCTATGGAAGAGCAGTAAGCACTGCTAGCACTGGGCCATCTTTCTATACCCCAAAATGGCTCTTAAGAAGCCCTGTGGACCTCTCTGATGACAATGGGAGGCCAGCTGTCCCTTCATCCTGGCTAGAATTACCCAGATCTCCCCCACCTTCTTCTTTAGAGTCAACTACAAACTCTTGCTTCTTGTACTAACCTCCCTTCAGGCTGCGCTCTCTCCCTCCACCTGTCTCGCTCAGCACTAACAAAGCAGGTGACTGCCTAGCCTGATAGATGATAGCTGCCATGCTCTTGGAAGCTCATCCCCTGATGTGCAATGTTGTCCCAGCAAGAATCTCTGAGGTCTTTGTTCAGCAGTTGCTCTGAGCTTGGAGTTCGGGATGTCTTCCTTTCTCTGTGGGTCACTTTCAGCTGCAGACAACCAGCAGGGCAAAGCCTTTCCTTGCCAGGTAGGGTTTCCCTTCATCCCAGAGAGGACAAGGGGTAGGCCTGTTGAAAGGCCGACTTGGCTCCACACTGCAAGCTTTCTGCCAGGTCTCCTGAGCAGAGCCCGTTCCCAGAGCGATTATCTTTCCTGCATGAGAAGCAGGTGCATGGAGACAGGAAGCAAAGCGGGCTTAGCAACAGACTTATCAGGCTCGCTACAAGAATGTCGTTCCTGTAAACAGGTCTGCGTACTAGATGTTTTGTTCCTCTCACCTGCTCAGTTGTGGGACTGGTGCGCTCTAATTTGCACAGCTCTACTGTAGAGGTAATCAGTCCCTGCCATGTGGAGTTCTGTCTGAAGTACTCCTGTTTGTCCCCACAGTACTCTGAGAGGGACTAGACCAGACAGGTTCCGATCTCCAGGAAAGCCTCTGGCTCCCTCCAGGAAGCCCTGTGGAGTAGACATGTATGCATGCAAGTGTGTGTATATATGTATCCATGTAGGTATGTTCCTGCACTTGACTCCTAACTTGGCCTTTTATTCAGCAAATTTACTCAATCTCTTTGCATAGGCTGTTGCATACTGGTCTTGAAAGTGTGCCTTGTATATGTCCCCTAGGCCAGGGACAAAGATGTGTTGGGGTCAGATAAGATGCCTGTTCTCTCTCTCTCTCTCTCTCTCTCTCTCTCTCTCTCTCTCTCTCTCTCTCTCTCTCTCTCTCTCTCTCTCTCTCTCTCTCTCTCTCTCTCTCTCTCTCTCTCTCTCTCTCTCTCACACACACACACACACACACAATTAAAAATAATAAAAAAGATGCCTGTTCCTTATATTGATCTTTCCAAGGCAACTTTCCCCTCACATACTCTGTAGGCCCCTCTCCCTCCAAGGCTGTGACATCTCTACTTGTATAACTCACAACTGACAAAGCTGATGTCTGGATTGGCAGGATGGCAACTGTGTACATGAACCCTAGTTCCTGGTGCCTCATGTTGTTCTAGCAGAAAACTTTGAAGTCTTTGCTTAGTTGGTGGAACTATCTCTTTCAGCTTCAGTTTCTTCATTTCTTAAATGAAAGGCAGATTGCTGATAATACTTAAGGTACACCTGGGAGATATAATAGCCGGCATTAGTACTTGTCATGGGAGCAGCAGGAGGAGTAGGGGTGTCAGTATCAATAATGCATCGTTTTTATAGAACTTTGTGTAGGAGTGAACCCCACAAAGCTACCCGCCCAACAGGGCGGGGTCAAGGTAGAGATAAAAGGTAGTGAAAGGAAAAGGGGCCGCCCTCTTTTTCTCCTGGAAGCCAGCCATGCTTCTAACTCCTGGTATGTGCGACTCTCTCTCTCCCTGATAAATAAATATATTGTTTTTCCCTATATAGCCTCGATTATCGTTATAACTTTGTATTCTCCGAGGTTCTTTTACATTTGATTCTCTCAACAACCCCGCAAAAGAAGCAAGACCAGGATCATTCTCCTGACTGGAGATAAGGAGACTGAGATAACAAGAAAGATGATAGGAGTTTTCTGCAGTCAGCTGCTGAAATCCTGGGTGGAGTCAGCAAGAGTCCTGTAGCCATATAGAGTTGTAGTGGTATGAACCTTGGAATGTCTGGGAGAGCCTAGCGTGCCCAGCTTCTCGTGGAGCTCAGATCACATTTCCCTGTCCTCCCACCCACATCACCCACCTTCATCCTGGATGTCGGGGCTATTTATTTGAAGCATTCTGCCTGATTCTTGTCAACTGTTTCATCTGTGCAGCTAGTCTCTGGTTGATGGGGCTGTCGCCTTTAGCCTCCAGTGTGCACAAAACTAGAGAGGCCACTGAGCGTCAATCCTGCCACACACCCTGGTGGCCTGTTGTCAGCCTTCAGATTTCCCCAGATACACAATCCAGGGCCAGGAGAGCACAGCCACTCAGTGTCAGCTTCCTATACATTCCTGAATGCTCCAGCTTAACCTATCCTTTAGTCAATGAACATTTATTAACTAGACCCTCTGGTGACATACTATGTGTAGTATGTACATGTGTTTTCTAACTCCTTTCAAGATGAGATATTTCAGCTTTAAAAAAAAAGTTAGTGAATGAGGCCAAGCATGCACAAGTATCTAGCTAAAATGCTGGAATTTATATCCAGGTGTTCAGACCAGAAGCCATAAGCACTGGCCTTATATGAAGCATGTAGCATACAATACCTACCCAAATAGGATGTCACTGACTGGTGTTGGTTCTTTTAAAAATTAATGCTGCATCCTAACCCTTGGTTGTCTGTGGTCTTCTTCCATTGGATAGTGAGGTTTCCTGAGATAGCAACTGGAAGCCCCAGCCTCAGCAGGGCACAGGGTCTGCAGCAACTAAGGGATACAGGACGAGATGACTGACAGTACTAGTAGTAAATTATTGACTGTGTATTGACTAAAGGTTCTCAAGTGTCACTTAAGGATGAGATGAGTCCCAAGAACTGCGAGGTGAGGTAATTTCTTTCACTGTGTAGCCATTGTAAGTACAGACTTTAAATGGTACAGGGTTTGGTCACTGCACATGCCCTCTTGACACAATCATATATGTAATTAGCAGAGATCTGTGGGTCTGGTGCTGACATAACATGGCATACTGTTTGTACTAAAGTGTTTATACTTTGGTGCTCAGTGGCTCTATTGTAGTAAGTAGACGTGTAGTCTAAAAAATGATTTAAAAAACCATGTTAACTCCATAAACCGTAGCTTGCTATCACTACCAAGTAGTGTATTCTGTAGGCAATGAACATGCTACACTTTCCTACCTCTAGCTGTACAATAGCTTGTATCAGATCAGTTATAATCTCAGGAGACTGTTATTGCATATGTGACCTGTTATTGATCAAAACAGCTCTGTGTGACATATGATTAATATTCTTTTGTTTAATCTTTGAAGCACCCTCTACACTAGATGCTGTAGTTATGATCATCATACAGAAAAGGCAATGGCTTGAACATGTTTAGTTGCTTTCCCAGGTTACACAACTTCATAGTAACAGACTTGGGGAGGGATCTGATCTTACAGACACAAGAGCTGGCACTCAGTAGATATCCTGCCCACTGAGATGCACTGGTTTCCTTAAGCAATGTTTCTCACAGACACAGCTGGCAGTCCTGGCTGCATCTGTGAATTCTTATGAAGCTGTCACTCAAATCTGGTGCCTGACAACCTAAAGTAATGTTTCCATGCATCCATGGTAAAGCTAGAAAAGGCTGAGAAGCCATGTCATATATGAAAGATGCTATGAAGAACCATGAATAGAATGAATAGAATACAATGAGGACTTTCTGGGGAGTAGACCTCATTTGTAACATACAGGTAGGATAAGCATCAAGAGATGCCATCTAAAGTCATGGAAAATGGTGGGAAAATTTGCAGCCACATTCTCTGGGGGATGGTTTTTAGAACTGGCAAGTTCCCTACAGTCATATCATTGGTGAGTGAGGCCGAGTGAAGGGGGGAAGGCAAATCTTGATGTGTTGTTCTCAAGGGACTACCTTCCCTTTCCCCTGCCTTCCTACAAGAACTCACAGGCCTGTGACGTGTTTCATCATGTGGAATTTCATCTTATGCAAGCCAGTGAAATGGTCCTTCAGCCTCATTGTGGCAAGATAATTGACCCCTTGTGACTTTGTCCAAAGGGTAGTAGGAACATGTGCTCTTGTAATGTCAAGCAGCAGAGAAACTGAACTGAATCAGGAAAGAGGGTCTGAGAGAATCTCCAAGGGGCTACTGGAATGTGACTAGATTTCTGATGCAATTTGTAAGCTGCCAAGGTTCCCTCACATTGTATGAATCCAGGCTATGTTCGGATTCTTGGAGACAGCAATGACTAAGTGGCCTCCAATTTGAGTACCAGAGTGGGGGAACCTGTTTGGTGAATGGAAAAGTAACCAAAACAACCATGAGGTGACTGATGAGCTATAGCATCACAGACTTGACTTTGGATAGAATCAGAGCATTGCTCTCTTTGTGACTGTCCCTGTGCACCAAAGAGAGAGATCATCCTTTGTCTTGAGCTGAGGTCCAAAGGCCCTGTCTCTTTCCTGCACTGCAGTGGGTTTTCACCCGAGCTCTTCAGAGCATCAGTAGAGGTTGGGAATCCTCTCTGGGACTTTAATGTGAAATGAGCTTCTGGCCGGAGCCCCCTCTGTGTGCTCAGAACTGTGCTCCAGGTTCTGTGTCCCTCATCTCCTTTCAGTGTCACGGCCTTCCTTCTTAGTCATGATCCAACCATGCAGGTGAATGAACAACATGATAATGAGTCGTTTCAACAATGAGCTGCCCGTGGAGAGGGGAGTCCAATCAGAAGGCCCTTGTCCAGCCTGTAGCAGGGACTTCAACATGGAATTGTTACACCAACTTCCATCTCCACTATGATCTTCAGTACTCATTGCAGGATCTGGACAGAACCAAGACTCTGGGGTACCATGATAGTGTAAAGAAAGCAGTTCAAAGGGTCCCCTAAGCTAATTTCCAGGACTCTCTCCTGCAAGGCATCAGAATCAAGAAAGGCAAAATTGAGCCTAGGCTTTGCAATAAAAGTACCCTGTTCAAAAAGAGTTAAGGATAACCTGGCTTCACTGTGCCTGTGATAACACATCTAAGTCAATGCTGACTGCATCATGCTGAGAGCCAGAGGAATGTATTCTTCAGACCCCTGATGTCATCTTTGATCTATAATGATCCCCAAACTAAAATGTGGACAAGAGCAGTCTCACCTGGAGTCAAAGGCTAGGAGAAGGAGTGTCTGAAATGAGAAAGAGCCAAATCAGCAAAATTTTACACAGGTATCAGTGAAGGAGAAGAAAACATGGAAAACTTTGAGTCTCCTTGCCACCTAAGGAAAAAGAAAGCTGATGAAATGTGTTGTTCTCATTGGCTAACATGGAATGCTTTGAAGGAGTAAGCAAACACAGATGACAAGCTATTAGCTAGGCACAGAGACATAGAGCTTATGCAGGGCTGGCAATGCATGATGGATTGAGTGGGCTTTCCCTGGCTGGGTCTGGGACAAATTTCCTTGAAGAAGGTTTATAAGGGCATGTTCTTCAAACCCACCACAGAAAGTGAGAATAGGAACCAGGTGGTGGGAGTGGTGGGTGGAGCTACAATGTAGTCCTAGCAGCGCTTCAGCTGACCCCACTGCAAATCATGGGATGCCTCCTCAGAAAGCCTGGATTCAATCTAGTGTCGTTTACCTTATTGCCAGTGTAGTGACAGCTGAGAGCTGAAGGCCATTTCCAGAGAGGAACTCAACTGAGGACCCAACAGAAACTCTCTCCAGAGCCAGAGGAGTGAGTGCCTTGGTTCCTTTGCACACAGCAGGCAGCTGTCATTCTTGCCTGCCAGCCCTCTGTAGACACCTCTGGTTAACACTGAGTTCTTTGCCACTGTGTTTCAATGAAGTCTCAGAACTCCCCCAAGTGCGGTGTTCTGGATAAATGCTCCCAATCACTGGAATCCACTCACGAGAAGGAACTTATTTGTTCCTTTTGCCCTCTCCATCTGTAGGGGACTTTTATTGATGGTGTAATAATAAGTCTTCAGTGTTATGATTGAGCTGGCAAGATCGAACACTTGGCAGACCTACGACAATTTCCCTGACATGTCTGCTGGAAAATGTGATTTTCTTGTATTTTCCCTTATTATGCTCCCTGACCACTTTCCATTTGAGTGCAGACTTGTGATCCTCTTGCCTAATTTCCCCCACCCCAAATTAATTCCTTTTCCCTTTCCACACTCTCTTTGCAACGGCCGGCCGTTAATCCCTAGTTAGCCTGACCATGCAATTAGCCCTGTAGCCTTGCTAACATGGCAGGTTGTATCCATGCTAGTGGATATGGATGACCTAGGGGAACGTGGGGAGGTTACAATGTTTTCTGAATGTCAGACATCCTGAGAGAGATGAAACCAGGCTTTATCTCGGCTCTGTGGCTCCCTAAGTCTATGTTCCTGTGTTCTCCCTTCTGTAGCTTTGATATATTTTGCTAGGGTTACGTTTTATTTCCGCGCGAGCGTGCATGTGTGTGTGTGTGTGTGTGTGTGTGTGTGTGTGTGTGTGTGTGATGTGTGTCTGGGTTGCATCTGTGTTTATGTGTGTCCATGTGTGGTTGTATGGTGCGTGTGTGATTGTGTGTGTAGTGTATGTGTGTGTGGTGTGTTTGTGTGCATGTGACTGTGTATGTGTGGTATTATGTGTGTGGTGTATGTGTATGTGTGTGTGTGTGTGTGTGTGGTGTGTGTATGTGTGTGCGCATATGTGGATGCCACTCTCAATCACTTTCCACCTCACTTTTTGAGACCATCTATCAGTTAACCTGGAGCTCACTCATTTATATAGATTGGTTCCCCAGAGAGTCCTGCAGAGAGTCCTGGGATCCTCTTGTCTCCATGATGGAATTATAGAGGTACACTACCCATTCAGATTTTCACATGAGTGCTATGGATCAAACTCAGGATCTCATGCTTTATGTAGTAGGCACTGTACCCACTGAGTCATCTCCCCTGTCCCTGGGGTGATTTTTGAATGGTGTTCCTTGCTGAGTGGGGTCTGGCTTTGGTTGTTATTCTTACATGTTGTTGTTAATTTACCAAGTCATTGAAAATCACGTTAGAGTTGCGGGAGCTACCCATCCCTGCCCTCACTCCCAAGACATACTGGACATCTAGAATAGCCTTCTCTTTCTTTTCCAGGCACACACTGATTCTCAATCTGAGCTGAGTAGAGCCTTTTATTTACTTCTATACATGTTTCCACTGCAAGAGGCCTTTGGGATCACAAAATTGCTGTCAGAGCCAATGGGCTAGGGTAGACACCTAAACCAAGTCAGTGCTGATAATGACTCTTGATAAATGACACTGCTCTTAGTTCAGCTGGCCAGTTACCACAAGCTTGACAGTGCCCCTCCAGGGTTGCAGGGTTCTTTGAGTGGAATGTTTACATTCCACTCCTGCTCTTGCCTTTGTGGAAGTTAGTTTTGGTAAAGGCAGGACTTTGGTTCTAAACTGGAAGCAGACTCCACCAGAACCTAAGATAGATTAGGGCACTTAAAAGGGAACCCACTGAGGTCCAGATCTGTGCCAAGTATTGAACCTTAATTCAGCCCTAGGGTCATAGGCATAAAACCAGTGTCCCACAGTTTAAATTGTAAGCATTGTTCCTCAGCTCCTTGACAATACATGTCTTCTGTACTGTGTGTGAATTGTGCTGTTGGCCTTTGAGATGATGACTTCTCTATATAGAATGGAATTTACAATTAGCCTATTTCCAACCTTCATTCCTGTCTGTGCAATCACTTGATCTCTCTGGTCTTCAAGGTTTCTATGGTGTCTATATAGACTGTATCCACTGTATTGCTCAGGCCCCAAATGCTGAAGGGGCAACAGAATAATGAAGGTGTTCTGTGAATAGTGAAAGCTCTGCTTAACTGCCATAGCCTAACTTTTCTTAGGAAAACCCAAAAAATATGTGACTCACTCCAGACTGTCACCAGCAAATAGATAAACAATTCTATACCAGTCCAACATGGTAAACCAATACATTTACTGGAGTTACTAGAAGCATGAGGGTTTCTTATGCAAGTATGGTTGACTCAAATATGCCACATCCCTGAGTATTACCAACTTCTAGTCAACCTTCTACCTTCTGCATTCCTTAGCATCCCTCCACACTCCCACCCCTCAACAAGCTATAACTCTTTCATCATCATTATCATGGGTCTGTCAATAACAGAGTTCTGCTGCTTGTCTCTTTGTCATGTCTGTACCCAAGGTCTTCTGTAGATCACCCCAACTGTTCTGCTTCAGGGTAGCTGATGGTCATGCCCCACCAAGAGGAAATGGATTGTTTAAAATATCCACCCTCCACTCATGGCTTAGTAAAATCACTGGGGAAGTACTTCCTGGACATTGATGATATGTAGACACAGAGTGTTTCCTGGAAGAAAACTGCTGCTCAGTAGAGGCAGCAATGGTAAAGTGGGAGGGATTCCATCCCATGTGGTGGCTGCATGAAACCAAATGCTCAAGTTCTTCAAGAATAGCTTGCCATCTTCAAATCGATTGCCACCTTTTCCGTGTGGCCATTGTCCAAGAAGTACATGTCTAAGAAGTTCATGAGATGGTACGTGTGAAAGCATACCACAGAGCAAACAGAGGCTGGGGTGAGGGTTTGTAGCTGTGGTTCTGTCTTTCTTTTCTTGATTTGAATTTCTTGGTCTAGCTCCCAACATGAATATAGAAATGTTTTTTCCTCTGTGCACACAGTCATTCAAAAAGCTATGTGTGAATTATTACTACCCTTTCTCAATGAACATCATGGAGCAATTGCTATGTCCAACTCCCACTTTCAGTTCTAACACATTTAAGAACAAAGCCTTATGTTAATACATTTTTGTCCCCAGTAGGTAGTCAGTGCTCTAGAACTGAGTGAAAAAAAATTAAGAAAACAGGCACTATGGGAACCTGGCACATGGCACTCTGGGCATGGAAGGCTTCATGTAATTCTCATGGTGGCTCTAGAGGGCTGGTGTTATCTGGCATCTGAGAAAAGGGCACGGAGGCCCAGATAGGCAAAGACCGGTACTCAGTAACACATGGGCATCCACCAGCAGCATGAGTGGTAGAAACCTCAGCATTCCTAACTCCAAACCCGGCACCCATTTTCTATACCAACCCCCACTCCCTGTCTCCTTCCTTTTCATATCATTGTTCCACAAACAACATTAACGGGAAAAGAAATAGAATCACCTTCCATCTTACCATTTCTAGCAAGTCAGCTGTTTCCATTTTTTCCACATTCCCTACAGCCTTTTTCTTGCATATTTTTATAACAGCATTATTGAGATATAATTCACATGCCATAAAATCCACCCTTTTAAAGCATACAATTCCCTGGTTTTTAGAATACTCACAGAGTTGTGCAACCATCATCACTATCTAATTTTAGAACATTTCATCACCCCCCAAAGAAACCCTCATTAGCAGTCATTCACCATCCTCCATATCTCCCATCCCTGGCAACCACTCATCCACTTTCTCTCTCTATGGACCTGTCTCTTCTGAAGATTTTATAGCAATTGAATCATACAAGATGCTGCCTTTCTGTCTGTTTTCTCTCACTTAGCATTTTTTCAATGTCCATCAACATTGTAACAAGAATCAGTGTTTTAACACACACACACACACACACACCTTAACAATGTTTACTTATTTATCACACTTGAATTGACTCTCCTTCTAGACTATTATAAATACTGAGTTAAGTCCAGACTTTTGGTGGATATATATTTTCAGTTATTTGTATATATCAGAGAATGCTATTACTAGGTGATACATCTTTAGAAATATACCCTTATGGCAATATTTCTGGATTCTACATTCTTTGGGTGTATCATAAGTGTGATATTGCTAGATATTACATTCTTTGGGTATATCCTGAGAGTAATATTGCTAGGTTCTTCATTATGGTAACTCCATGGTGGTTAATATTTTAAATAACTGCCAACCAGTTTTAAGAAACAACTATACCGTGTATAATTCCTCTAGATATGCATGAAGTTTCCAACTTTTCATATCCTTGCTATTCACTGCTTTTTATTATATATATACATATGTATGTATATATACATATAGAGAGGGGGATTTCCATTTGTTTATCTTGTGATTTTGATTTCTGTAATGATTAATAGTGGCAACTTTACATGTGATTATTGGCAATTTAAAAAAATTTCCTTGGAGAAATGTCTATTACAGTTTCTTGCCTATTTGCTAATTGGCTTGTGTGTCTTTTATTATTCTGTTATAATATTTCATATATTCTTGATTTCAGTCATTTGAGTGTATTTTCTCCCTTTCTATAAGCTGTCATTTCCATTTCTTGAAATTATGCTCTGAGAGGCAGATTTTTAAATTTTTGATGAAGTTCAATTTAGACCCCATTTCTCTTTTGTGTCACATCAAAGAAGCCACCGCTTATCCAAAACCAGGAAGCTTCTCTCCTCTGTTTTCCTCAAATACTTTGAACTCTTATATCTAGGTCTGTGATCCACTGTGAGTTAAGCTTTGTACCTTGCATGATGTCTGAACCCAACTTTACTCATTTGCATGAAGATGTCCAATTATCTTTGAATCACTGATTAAAAAGACTTTCCTTTCCCATTCATTTGTCGTGGCACTTTCGTCAGAAATTAATTGAGCATAAATGTGAGACTTCATTCCTGAGCCATTTTATTCCACAGATCTACATTCTTCCAGTGACCCTCGCCTCCATTATTGTCCCTGCATAGAAGTTGTAAAGTTGGCTGGGCGGTGGTGGCGCACGCCTTTAATCCCAGCACTCCGGAGGCAGAGGCAGGTGGATCTCTGTGAGTTTGAGGCCGGGCTGGACCGATAGCCTCCAAAACAATACAGAGAAACCCTGTCTCGTAATACCAAAAAAAAAAAAGCTGTAAAGTGGAAAAGTGTGGGTACCTCAGTTTTTTTCTTGCTTTCCAAGATTCAGTCTTCTGTATCTCGTGAATTTACATATATATATATATATTAGTAGACACATTTCAGTTTCTTTTTTAAAAGATTCATTTATTGTATGTATGAGTGCTCTATCTGCATGTATGACTTTATGCCGAAAGAGGGCATCAGATCCCACTATAAATGGTTATGAACCACCATGTGGTTACTGGAAATTGAACTCAGGTCCTCTAGAAGAGCAGCCAGTGCTCTTAACTGCTGAGCCACCTCTCCAGGCCCACATCTCAGTTTCTAAAAATAAAACAAAATAACAAAGTTAATTCTAATATTAGATCATTTGTTTTATGAACCTAGGATGCTATACTAATTCATTAAGACTTTACATTTTCCCTGTGTCTACTCACCTGATTGTGGAATATTGTCCTTTATTGTGTTCAGGTGTCAGTGAGGGGGCCTAGGTAATCTATGGGGCCTTGGGTAGTACAAATAAACTTTGAATGCCCATCCCACAATTAAGGATGCTCTCTCAGCCTGGACTCTTGCGGGAGGGCCTAGGCTCTGCCCTGGATGAAATGACAGACTCTGGAGATCCATCATGGAGGGCCTCACCCTCCCTGGAGATTGGAGTAGAGATTGGCTGGGGGACTAGGGGGTCTGGTGGGGAGAGCAGGGGAGGAGAGGAGGGAGAGGGGGCTGGGATTGACATGTGAATCAAGCTTGTTTCTAACTTAAATTTAAAAAAAAGGAAGAGGGGGAAAAAAAGAAGAAATATTCAGTATGTGTGTTTTGTATTTATTTTTCTTAATTGTATTCTTATTCTATTCCTTTTTAGATAGCATTACAAATTAAGTTATTTTCTTGATTGCATTTTTGGATTGATCACTGTTAAGAGTATTCCTATACTCTGTACGTTGAGTTTTGCTTCTTGATCCTACAGACTGATATCTTCATCAACTGTTTATTTGTGTGTGTGAGAGAGAGAGAGACAGACACAGAGACACAGAGACAGAGAGACAGAGAGATCCTTAATATTTTCTATGCCCATAAGATCTTGCCATGTATTAATAGAGACAGTTTCTTTTTTTTTCTGCCAATCTGAATGTGCTTATTTATTTTCGTTGATTAATTTATCTTATCAGTGTCTAGTCCAGTATTCAGGAGAAGTGTTAAAAGTGGATACTTTGTCTTGTTTCTAATCTTAAGGGGAAACTTCCCATTTTTCACCTCTGAGTTGGAAATTAGTTGTGAGGGCTTCACAGATGGCCTGCCTCAAGTTGAGGATTACTACTGTTCATTGTATTTTGCGTGCCTTCTGTCAAGAAAGAGTATTGGATCCTGTCAAATGTTTTTCCTGTGTCTGCTGACCTGATTGTGGAATATTGTCCTTTATTGTGTTAATGTAGTATATAAACATTGATTTGTTTTTGCATGAGAAGCCATTCTGACATCTCTAGAGAAATCTCACTTGGTCATAACACATAATCCCTTCTGTATGTTTTACGCCAACTCAATAATATTTTATTGAGAATTTTTGTGTCTGTATTTATGGAGTACAAATTGATATGTAATTTTCCTTCCCTGTGTTTTCTGTCTGAATTGGACATCAGAATCATAAAATAACTTGGAAAGGGTTCTTCTCCCGCCCTCTATTTCTTGCAAGAATTTACCAACTATTTGTATAAATCTTGCTTCTTATTTGAAAACTTTAAAAAGTTTTGATGCAGGGTTGGGAATTTATCTCAGTGGTAGAGTTCTTGCATAGCAAGTGCAAGGCCTTGGGGGAAAAAAAGACAAAATAACAGAAAAGACTAAAAAGAGGCAGGTAAATTACTGTGAGTTTGAGGCTAGCCTGGTTTACAAAGTGAGTTCCAGAACAGCCAAAGCTATATAGAGAAACTCTGACTCAAAAAATAAACAAAAAAGTAGTTGTGATGAGAATAAAGGTTTTGACAGCTCATAGTAAGGGTTTTCCATATGCTTATGTCAGAAGGAGGGGGGAAATCAATGAACACAAAAACCTGATGTTGAATTGAATCTTGATCTTTTCTCCATTAGCAGAACTATAAATCTCTTGCCATTACCCAAGGCCCTTAACTGTAGAGCAAGGGTGGGTAGAACAGATGGAATTCCTGCTTTTAAAGAATAAATAACTGTAACTATTTCAGCACAGATGTCTAGATAGGTTATCCTCTGAAGCAGACATTTCCCCCATCACAGATAGGAGGCTAGCCTCTCTCCATTACATACTGAACAAGACCAGTGTTCACACCATCATCTTCCCTGGAGTCCACCCTGGTCACCATAGAAAATCAAAACACCCACAAATATTAAGAGATTACTGTTTAAGGGGTTAGCCGACCCAGGTTTGTTTTTGTTACATTTTAACATGTGAATGTGAGAAAGGAATATTCTTGTCTTAAATAGTTTGTTACAGAAAAACAACAGTCTAAGATTATCTTCATAAATGCAGCCATTTCACTGCAGGACAGTCAATAACAACAATCCTGAATATTTCTAATGGAGAGAGTTGGAGATGTGGCCTCTTGCTCATTCAATCAATCAGTCTTTTCATTAGTTAATGCAACAATTATTTGTTAAGCTCCTTTCCTGTGCCAGCCTTTCTACTGGAAACGTCTGAACAGAAAGGAATCTGTCTGATTCCCTGGCCCAGAACAGCAGATGGTCTGATGTGGGGCAGTGGGAGGGGAGAGATAGCAAGTTATATAAACAATAACTTTGATGCAGGGACAAAACTGAAACCTGGGAGAAATGTAAGCAAGGAGACATCAGTATTGGTCAATGTCAGGAGAAATGTTCTCTACATAGAATCTTGAAGGATACATAGCCAGTGGTACACTCTGAGGTCCAAGCAGAACATGGTGTATGTTCTTGCATTCAAAGCCATTCTCAGGGGTTAAAAGGAAGAGCTAGAAAGTGATTTGAAGAAGCACAGAGGGCAGATCCTAAAGGGTCTGTGTGCTTTCTATACTGGGATAGCCAAAGTTTTAAGGATTTAGGACTTTGGTCCAAACAGAGATCCTACAATATCAGAAAGGTGACACTGAGATAAAATGTCACACACACAAACACACAAAAAATCACACTTAGACCTTGGAAACTTCTTGTATGGATGCAGGTGTCTTGAAGCCTTGTCATTGAGTTCCACCTCCACAGGCCTTTTCCGGTCCTAACCTAAATATGCCATTCAGGTGACTAGGAGGCTGGAGTAGAAAGTGTTGAACTCTGACACTGACTCTTATTCAAGCTGAGTCTGAACACAGCTTTTCTCATCTACAAAACAGGGTCACTGATGCCATTTCCTAGGCTGTTGGGGCAATGGAATAAAAAAGGGATCATAAGCTAGATATGGTAGCACACACCTGTAGTTCCAGTGCTTGGTAGGTAAAGGGAGGAGAATCAAGTGGTCAAAGTCACCCTCACCTACAATAGTGAGCTCTAAGCCAAGCTGGGCTTCAGAAGACCCTGTCCTACAAACACATAAGCAAACAGAACAAAAGAAAAGGAAAGAAAGGGAAAAAAAAGACCTCCATAGGTTTTAGGAATCTCTGTTGCCAGCTGGATCAAAGATAAGTCCCAGGCCGTTATAGATGTGCGAGCACCAGTGTTGAGAACTATACTGACCAGCCCCACTTACCCACTGCGGGTTTGATCCTTGACAATCCATCTAACTCTCTGAGTCTCAGTTTCTTCCTGTGCAAAGCAAAACAGACTGTGATGTCTCCTTCGTGGTGTTGCCAACGGGTGTTGGTGTGACGATCACTGTATCTCTCAGACATGTTTGGTTTTGAATTGCTTTAAAACTGATTGTGAACACCAAGTTCTATTTTATCCCTTCTCTCAGAGCCCAACACCATGATCGACAGATAAAGACAGTTGTGTTTATTTCCTGCTTTCCACCCTTGACTCATTCCAGGCTTTTGTCTAACTGCAAAAAGAATTGACTGTCCTTTCAGAAGTCTAAATAACCAATCAGGAAAAAAGATTCTAAATCATCTCATTTCATATATATGTGTTTTACTGAGTGTAACAACCAGGGATTAAACCATTAGGGGCTACCCCAAGAGAACAGGCAGGACCTTCAGCTCCTGCCTTGCTAACCCAGCCTGGCTTGCTCCACTTCATGCAGCTAAATGGCGGGCTGTGGCTTCTGTGCATTAGGGCATTAGACAGTGTCACCTGGGAGGGATGTGTCTTTAGTATAGCTTCATACCCCTGCTCCCACCAGGAGAAGAACTTTGGAAAGGTAGAGTGAGACAGAGACTTCAAGATCCACCAGCCAGAGGGACAGGGATGTAGGAAGATGGGAGCCCACACCTTGGCACCCCTGTGTCTTGGGGGAGGGCATATGTTTTGCAGTCACCTTACGAGATAAATTTAGTGCAGTGTCTGCTCCTGACTTGCTTTTCCCAACCATCTGGCTCCCATACAGGACATCTACTGATTCTCTTTTTACACAAAGGCAAAAGGTCAAGCTGAGGTGTCCCCAGGTCCAGAGTCGGACTCTGAAGTTACAGGCCCTGCCCTAATGTTTCCACACATGGATTGCCCACTCACAATTAGGCCCTGGGTTAAAGGGACTATGGCTTCCACCTGGAACTGCTAAAGGGAAGAGGGACTCTTTGGAGACTGTGGTTAACTATGCCTTGGGGAAGAAAGAAAAGGAAAGTCCTGAAGGAAAATGTCTTGATCCATTAAACACCCGAGACTGAGGGATTTGCCAATAACAGAAAAAGCAAGGGTCAGCAGATTTAATGTCCACTGAGGGCTACTCTCTGCTTCCAAGATGGCACCCTTTGCTCTGTCCTCCAGAGGGGATGATTCCATGTCCTCACATGGCAGGAGAAGGCATGTAATGGCCTAACTGGATCCTTGTGTTTATAAGACACTAAACCATGGGTGAAGGCAAATCCCTCGTGTATCAGTCACCTTTCAAAAGTGCCACCTCTTAAAGCTGTGGCACTGGGGAATTAACTTGAAATATTAATTCTGGAGGACACAGACCCCCAAACACCAGGGTAAAAATAGATTTGCAGTACATCTTGAAGGCTGAGAAAGAGTTCACCAGACAGAAAAAAGCAAAAGATATTCCAAGAGAGAGGGAGGTTTAATGTCTGCTGAGGGCTACTCCTCAGATTAATACACGGCATTTCAAAAGTAAAGAGCAAAATGAAAAGATAACCCAGGTGGAAGTAGGGTGGGGGTCTACACAAGGGCTCTGAGGCAAGTTCAGTGGCTCAGGAACAGTTGGAGAGAGAGAGAGAGAGACACTGGAAAGGCATAGATGTGAGGTTGATGAAAGCGTCTAGGCTGATGCAGTAAGGCTTGTTGTGTATCTTGTTACTAGGGACACACACTCAATACTTCTAAGCGGGGAGGAGAGCAGATCCCAGATGGAAAGACTAAATGAGATTCACCTGAAAAATCCCTTAATTTAGTCACTGAATATCATCTAAAGAATCATGACCAGGTGTGTTCCATATGGAACAGGAAGTTGTACTTGACCTTGAGCAGGCTTAATCTCCTGTGCCCTTCCTTCTTGCCTCCCACTTAACGTCCTCCTATCTGACGTCCTCTCAGAAGCTGTCAATGCCCCAAAGGCTGCTACTCAGATTCTGCCTAGCACATTTTCTCCAATACCTCCTGGGAAGCAGAGATTAGGAACTATGCTGAAGCTGACGGGTGGGAGAGTGCCGTGAGGTTGAGCTCATCAGGTTAGAACTACTCCAGAGTAGGTACCCAGCAGCAGAGTCCCTAATATAGTAGACTTCCAGCCTGAGAAAACCATCCTCCCTTGCTGCAGGCTACAGTCTAAGATACATAGAAGGCTAAGGGGTGTGTGTGTGTGTGTGTGTGTGTGTGTGTGTGTGTGTGTGTGTGTGTGTATCTGTATGTGTGTGTTTCTGTCTATCTCTGTGTATCTGTCTGTCTGTCTCTGTGTGTCTCTGTGTGTGTGTGTGTCTGTCTGTCTGTGTGTCTGTGTGTGTGTGTGTGTGTGTGTGTGTGTGTGTGTGTGTGTGTGTACACACGATCTTCAGGGTCAGAATATGTACTTCCTGCTTCATGCACATGTAGGTCTGGTCTCAAGTGTGCATATTACATATGTCTGTATCCTTGAGGCCCCAAGTGTCCCTTTAGTATGCTGTGTGGGATGTGCCCATGAGATTTCCCTTCAGGCTCTATTGGTTCTGAGAAACGCAAAAGCCTGGCTTCACCTTGAAAACAATCCTGTTGTTTGTGGTTTCCTGACAGTGACAGTGTCACTGCGCTTGCCTGCCACTTTTCACATGTTCACACACTCTCGGTACCACTTGGGAGCTGTGAACTCAGAGAATTCTCAAGAGACGGCCACAGACCACTTGAATGACTCACTAACGAGTCCTTCCTCAGAGAAATAGTGTGGGGAAGGTTCTAGAATTGCAATTTTAGCATTAGCTCAACTTCAGAAATCTACATCCAGCATCCAGCATCCGGACACTTCATTCTCAGAGGCTGCTGTGATGGGAAAACCCCTCAGATGTTTGCAGCCTAGGAAGGGAATCCTTCCCAAAGGCTCTTGGGAATTCTCCCTCTAGTTTCCCAGCTGCACGCAGGCCCTCGAGTGAGTTTAGTTCCCAGCCTTAATCCAGATGTTGGTGATAAGGCAGACTGCCTTAGTGGGTGTGTTTCTGCAGCTGCCAGAAAACAAGCTCCTGGAACATTCATCAGTCACTGTGCCCAGAGATGCTCATTTTCTGGAGGGGGTGGGCAGGCTCAGGTAGAACTTTTGTTTTCCTGACTTTACACCTTTCTGGAAAATGACATCACCATCCTGTTATGTGCCAGCAGCTTCTAAACATACTTCGGCATGTCTTTATTGCAACAAGGTGGGGCAGAAGCATGGAGTAGTGTCAGTACTGCTGTTTCCCCACACCTCACCTCTGCTCACAGTCTGTCATGGCTGTTTTCTCCTTTGCTGTGAGTGACTGTAAGGAACCTCAGCATCACATATGGCCACGAACACCTATAGTCTCAGCACTTGGAAGGCCGAGGAACAGAACTGAAACTCCAAGACTGGCCTCATTTATACATTGAGATCCTTTCTCTGAGAACAAAAACAGAGTTCTGGGGAGAAGAAGGTCTTCAAAAACAGGGCTATCTCTGAGTGTCAGAGCCATAAGCACCTTTGAGTTTCCTTCTTTCTGAGTCCCAACTCAGACCCAGATGAGGTCAATAAATTACCCCCAATTGGTCTGGCAGCAAGCAACTTAGAGTTCAAGAGGCAGCATCCAAAGTCAGTACTTTGCCTCTCTGACCATAACTATGTATGCATCACAGAATAGTACATTCACAGCATCCTCCAAAGACATCCTGCCAGGGTCAGAACAGATAGATCCAATGACCTGAAGAAAGATGAGGTTTTATTCATACAGTCATGAAACCCTAGGTTCAAATCCAACCTTGACATTGGTAACCCACTGTCCATAGGGCAAACTGCCTTCATGGCTTCATTTCTGTAAGCCTCAGCGGCAACAGCCTTCTCCCAGGGTGCAGCTGGAAAAATCCAATGAGATCGTGTGTGTGAAATTCAATGCTATCAGGCCTGGCTCCAAGAAAATTATCAACAAATATTAGTGTCCCTTCCATTTGGTAGCTGACGAATTCAATTTACCAAAGCAGCCCATTCCCAACCCTATCCTCTACCCCCATTCCCAAGCTTCCCAGATGACAGAATCATAAATTTCTTGTCTAAAAAGCAGCTCTATAAATCACCTGGCACAGTCCAAGTGGGGAAACTCTGGCAGGATTGGCTCCATGTGTTCCTCAGTCTTGCTGGCTCAGCCTGCGAACCTTCCTATAAGTAGAAGGATTCCCACCAGCACAGCCAAAAAGAAGGAGAGAGACTTTCCGTGGATTCCATCCACAAAGGGGCTAATATTAGCCAGGCAGGAGGATGGCTATGAATTTATATTTAGCATCTGTGTCTTCAGCCCTTTCAGAGGCAGCAGAGTGAGGGGGCAGAGGGTGATGGGTATTTACAAGAGGTAGACACAGCTGCTGGACTGCGTCTCCCTTCCTCTCCGGGAAGTGGGCAGGCAGCACAGGGCCGCTGGGGAGGAGGCAGGCAGTAGAGTGTGCCCCCATGGTAGAAAGAAGTAATATAGTGGCAGAAGCCTTAGGGGAACTCCAGGAGTGCTGAAATTGGCCAATGGGAAGGCAAAGGAGTAAGCTCTATTTTGAGTTGGTACCCAAAGAAGGATGTCCCTGGCTTTGTTCTGTAGATAATTTGGATGGAAGTAACATACAACAATGGACTTGGGTTAGAAGAGAGGCACAGGACATGTGGCTTTCACAAAGGCTCTTTGCACAGCCTCCCTATCACATGTCCCCTTCATGCCCCTGTTCTGTTGCACACTATACACACACTGCATGCCTCCCTGAGGTCCTTTTAGCCCTTCTATACAGTTTAAACAAGAATATATACTTCTGCCACACACCCAGAGTGTTGTGTCCAGCAAGGTCCAAGGCAGACAGGGTGGAGGTGTTTGGGAGTTCCCCTACTCTATAATGTGGGGTACTACCTGAACAAGGACATGCAGAGGCCTTGATATTTCCCTACAAGAACCATGTCCACATGTTCTCCCCAGTCCCCTTGTCCTTATCGCTTAAAGGGATTCCAAGATGTGGCCTGATGTCTGCCCTGGGCTCTAGTCCAATAGCTAGCTGATTCCCTGAGGTACTGAGACTGGGCTAGTAGAAGGGGAAGTCAAAGTATTTTCCCGCCCACCGCATAGGGGTTTTCCATCCTTGAGATGAGGGAGGTGAACCAGATGATCAGCAGGCCTCCCTGCCTTGCAGTCTATTTATCTGTAGAGTTTTAGGTGGCATAATGAGGATATAATCAGAAAAGCATGTGTTCCCCACCCTCTTCCAACTCCAATAAAACCCACATGATCCCAAGAAAAATAGAGATGACTTAGGATTTTTCACGGTCTGCTATTTCTTCTCATTCACTCCCCTTTCTGGAATCTCAAGCAGGCCCAGAAGGCCTGTCTACACAGGATGGGAGGGATTACCCATCAGCCAGGGAGAGCTGGCTTCAACTACTCTCTACCCTTAGGCCATGTCTGAGGCTACAGCTCTGGGATGGGCCTGGCTAGGCAAGTTGTCCCCATGAGAGGTTGGAGACTGTTTTGTGGGCCTGCTTCCCGTTCTGTGTGTGTTTTCTGCCTTGTGTCACCATCTTGTATGGCTCCTGGAGCATACTTTCTCTCTTCCCTTCTCATCTTGGATCTCTGTTCTCTCCATTGGTTTGCTTGTTTGCAGTCTGTGGGCACAGTTTTGTCTCCCCTGCAGACGTCAGAGCACATAGCTGGGCTGGCATGGAAGTAGTCTCACCCCTCTTAGCCTGCAGGCATTTTTGACACATAAATAAATAACTCTGAGAACAGCTGATGTTCCCAGGTAAAATGTTTGCACATGGTTTGTATCTGAGAAGCAGAGACACACTCACACACACCCATAGACTTTGGAGAATTAAAAACACAACATACACAAATACACCGCTCACATATGCCTAGCCCCTGGAGACATTCTGGGAGCTGTTTGTTCTTGCACATAAATTGTGAGTTGGTGAATTTGAGAACTATGGAATATCAGGACTTGGAGGAACATAGGAGAGTACTCAGTTAGAGGATTTAAAATTCACTGACCTCCATCACCCATATTCAAAGGGAATTTTATAGGGACCAGTGAGATACACAAGAGAAAAACAGAGGTGTTATGGATAAAGTGGGAAGGAGGAAGGAGGGGAAGCCTGGACCCCCACTCAATGCAGTGTGAAAGCCAGAATACTCCGCATCCTCCAGGAAACTGAGGCCAGAGAAAAGCCTTGTAATTGGTGTTACATGGAATTGAAGATTGAAGCCAACAACAGAACCCGAAGCCACAACATGAGGAAGGACATCTCACAATTGAACTAAGATGGAAATACCATTGACCTTTGGTATATCTGTGGAGAGTCAGTTCCAGGAAGATCATCAAATCATGAGTATCGAGGGCTAAGGACACTGAAGCGTCTTATATAGAATGACTAGAATGACATGGTGGCGGCCTATAATCCAGGCACTCCCTCTAGGGTACTAACAATCATCTGTCATTTGCTGAGAATGTCAACTCCAGTGTAAGAACAAGCAATGATGTTGTTTAGGATATAATGATGGGGAAAAAGCCTACTAAAGAGAACTGCCCAGGGACACTCCAGAATGAAGGCGTGTGTGGGTGGAGGGCCTGTATTTACCATAGGTCTTTGATATTGATGGCAGGAACTTACTGGTCTCCAGATACTTTAATACTTTTACACTAAGGTGATTCCTACAGCTGGAGGCCATCATGGCTTGGGTGGGGCATTATTGTAAGAATGGTCTGCCTTTAATAAATGTCTTATACAATAATTAATGGCGTTATCTTGTAATTCAGGAAATTGTAATTGATGCCATCTCAGCTTCGTGAAATTGATGTTAAGAGCTTGTGGGCCAGGTCTTGTGGGCCAGCCTCTCTTCTGGACCACACTCCATCACTCATTGTTTAATCTGTGGAGCCAATATGTATGGCAGGGATAGAGAGCCTCACTCTTTAGATGCAGAGCTGAGTCTCTGAGGAGCTAAGGGACTTCACCAGGACACAGATTCATTAGGAGGTAGATCTGGAATTTGAACTAATGTCCTGCTCCTGTGTAGCTGTACAGGCAAGGAACAACTTGTTTCTTTTCACTTTTTAGAGCCAGCTGAACAGACCAATATGCAAGGCCTCAGTGGAGCTTCATTTTAATTAGTAGCATCATCTCCACTCACTGCTTGTCCACTGTATATGAAACATGACCTAGACATCAAAGCTTCGTCTACAAACAAGATAGAGTTAAAGCTGAAGAAATCAAAACAATTGAAATCTATCCGGTGTGTGTCTTTAAGAACTGTTAAAATGCTGTAGAGCATGTGAGAGAGGCCCTGGACCTAGGAAAACCTTCTAGGAGAAGGTGCCCTACGATCTGAAAGTTCAGGCAGCTGAGTGAGTTAGGGTGGTGAGGTTCTGGTGTAGGAGACCAGCATATGAGAAGTCAGACAAAATGTAGCCACTTGGAGAATCTAAGGCCAGCTGAAGGTTTCTGTGTTAGCCAAGATGTCTACTGAGCCCCAGGAATGTGGCTAATCCTCACAGATATGTACTGTAGATAGAAAATACAGATGGGTTTAAGAAACCACCTGGGGAAATTTGTCAAATATCATTGATTTTTAATTTTGATCATATATCATTTAAGTAAAATACATTTATAAATTAAATTAAAACTATATTCTTGAAATTAATATATTTTCCTCTTGTAAAAAGTCACAATATATTGGGACTTTATCAGGACATGGGAAGTGTCTCAAGGATTAGGAGCTTGAAAATATAAATTATGGAGACTGGGCTTAGAAAATGTGAGGTTCTACATTTCCTTGAAACGTATTTACTTCCCAAAGCAGCTCTAGAGGTAAAGATTGCTCAGTTCATGTATATGGCTCAGACAGAGAGATGATGGGTACAGTCACTCTCCATTGGACCATCCACAAGTCAGTACCCCACAGCATGCCACTATGCAGCTACAATCTGAGCTCATGTCTTATACACTTATTCTCTATACTCCATCCCTGGCTGCCAGCCAGTTCCTTGATTTTATTTCTTTTTTTAATTTTTAGTTTTAAATTTAAAATTAAATTAGAAACAAGGTTGCTTCACTTATCAATTCCAGGTCCCTCTCCCTTTCCCTCCCCTCCTCCCATGTCCTCCCACCAACCCCTCCAATATCCCCTCATTTCCCCATGGAGGGTGAGGCCCTCCATGGGGGTGTCCATAGTCTGTCATTTTATCCAGGGCAGGGCCTAGACCCTCCCCTGGAAGTCCAGGGTGAGAGTGCATCTCTCATTGTTGGATGGGCGCCCAAAGCCATTTGTATACCCAGGATAAATACTGATCTACTGCCCAAGGCCCAATAGATAACCTAGGCCTCCTCACTGACACCCACGGTCAGGGGATCTTGATCAGTCCCATGCTGGAATCCCAGCCATCAGTCTAGGATTCAAGAGCTAACCCTTGTCAGGTCAGCTGTTTCTGAGGGTTAAACCAGCCCAGTCTTAACCCCTTTGCTCATCAGTCCTCCCTCTCTGTCACTGGATTCCTTGAGTTCAGCTCAGTGTTTAGCTGTGGAAGTCTGCCTCTGCTTCCATCAGCCATTGAATGATGGTTCTGTGATTTTATTTCTTTGTTTCTATTGCTAAAGAATAATTAAGTTGAGGTTTGGTTTTTCTTGCTTCCTGTTTCTCTCACATTACTGTAATGCATCTGGGAAACCAGCTACCTCTCCATCAGCTTTATGAGAAGGATCTCAAAGAAAAAAACTGTCAAGTGGCAATGTGTCTAAGGGTATTGGTTTGGTAAATTATGCTGGTTCAGTTTTCAATATATATAGCATCGTCAACTACATCCGCATCAGTGATGCTTGCAGATCTCTCTGTGGCCTGAGCTGCAGGAGCTGTGGGATTGAAGATGGCTATATCTATGGAGAATCTTGGTCTAATTCAACTGACTGAAGACACAGGATGTTGACCAATTTCTATAAGTTTCTTGGAGGTTGGGTCACTCTTGTGACCCCCAGTATGTGTAGCCCAATGTGACTGACTGGTAGTGGGGACAGGACACCTCACAGTTTTTGAGTGCTACACTGCAGTGAAGCCATACCAGTGAGTACCTTCAGTGTTTGTGAGCTTGATAGGTGACCTTATAGGACCTTTGGGGGCCCAACCTGTCCAAGAAAGGCTGCTTGGTACTTCATGAGGCCAAAAATGAGCAGGTGAGATCTGCTCCTCTGATATTCTGGGCCTGTGCAGAAATGAGAGCTCATGGTTGGTGATAAGGGAATTTCATGAAATTTTCATTGTGCCTTGTATTGTATGTGAATCAACACTTGAAGTTCTGCCTTGTGCAAGAGGCTCACTACTGATGCTATTTATGTGCATGTGGGACTATTGGGAAAATCTGGGATGCATCTCAACAGCCAAGAGATTGTGTTTAGGAAAGCCATTCATCTTCACTGTTGAGAAATCTCTGCACTAGAGCTTTGAGGTCTTACATCAAGACTTTACATAGAACCTAAAATTCCTCTTCTCTAAAGAAAGAATACAGGGAATATCACCAGAGAAAAGCTAGGCAGATCCTTCCCAAAGTCAAAAGGGAAGATTTGAGATTTCATCACCTAATTAATCCACAAACCCAGATTTCAGAGTCAACCTGAGCCATGGAAGGAGCTGAGAATGAAACTCATAAGAAATTAGAATTAACTTCTGCTGGGACCAGAATTTCACTGTGCTAGCATATATGAATATCTTTTCTTTTGGAAATGGGTTCAAGCATGGGTATGTGAATGGGTATGGATAAATGGGTGGGGTGAAAGACATTGATGCTAGGCTTAACTGTTAGCCAAATACTTGCCTTAATTTTTAGAAAATAAAACACACCTTATTAATTGCCTAAAGTATACAGATAACACTCAACTTAATGTTGAAAATATAGGAATGTTTCAAATATTAATTAGATATGATTTAGAAATCAGCTACTATATGCCAAGTGCAAGTCAAGAAATAGAAAAGGGCCACCTACAGCAGGAGAAATCACAGTAGGCTTCTTGGAGGAGGTACCCCAACAAAACCCTGGAGGATTAGTGGGTACATGTTAGAGAGGACAAATGGAGGGTGTTCTAGGCAGAAGATCATGAGCAACTGGCATAGCCAGAATAGATGTGAATATTGAAGTGGGACTGGAACCACGGTCGGTGGTATGAATGAAGATGAGATGACTGGAGAAATGGGATGCAGAATTCAGTGAAACGATGTGCCATGTGTCACACTGAAGTTTGATACAATGCAATGGTATCAAGTCACTTAGGAGGGATGTACAGAAATTGGATTTAAAGATAGATAAAGATAGATGATAGAGATAGATGATAGATGATTGATATATAGATAATAGTCATAGATAGACGATAGAGAGGTAGACAGATAATAGACAGATAAGTACAGGTAGATAAATAGACAATAGATTATAGATAGATAGATAGATAGATAGATAGATAGATAGATAGACAGACAGCTGATAGAGAATTTATTTAGCTGCAATGCACATGGCACACAATGTAGTGTCTGCATTATGGGACTAGGTGCTAAATTGCTTTGGCTGCAAAGTGACAGAGACAATAAAACTTGTGGAGGATCATTCTGGATGGTGTACTACTGTTGTGCCTGTAAGTAAGTGTGTTACACTCCCTTGTTAACACAGCCATTCTGCCCTCCCTACTTGCTGAAACCTGACCATTTCCAGAGTTAGAAGCAAGAGAGGAGAATCAGCCTCTGGCTCCTGAGGGCCCAGGCAAGAGGAGACACTGTGTGACCAGGGCTGAAGGTAGAGAAAGGGATCAGGGAACCTGGACATTGGAAGTGGCATGGCAGAGGAGCCTTAGCCTGCAGGAAGCCCTGGAAGGAACCTGACTTGGGGCAGGGGTGGGGAGGGGGCGGGGGTGGGGAAGGGGGACGGGGCAGAGGAAGGGAGGAGGGCTTGTGAGACCAACAGGACACCCACAGAGCCTCAGGGAAAAAGAGGAAGCCCAGAAGCAGTTAATCCTGCTGGTTGAATTGTTTTTATAAATGACACTCTAAAATCAAATAGATGCAATAAAAACACAGTGGCCTTTTCATTAAACATGCTACAGAGGCCCCTTGTTCAGCAGCCATTGTCAATCAGATCTAGGCCATTGTCTCTTTTCCCAACCCCATATAATTGGCATCTGTCTGGGAACAAATAAATAAATACCGGGCTGGCATTTTAACTAGGGCAGCAGGGAGTGAGTGTCCCTGGAAGGCTGCTTCTCAAGCTAGAGCCCACTTTCAAGGCCCAACTAGGTACAGCTCCCTGGCTGCAACTGCTCTCATTTGACCAGAGTACTTCATTTCTACTTCTGTCTGAAGAAGCCCCTCAGAGACCGTTCATTAGAAGGTCTTAGTTTTGTTTCCCTTCAGAAAAGTCCTGGGAGAAAGAAGTGGACATGTTCTATGGCTGACTTCAGATACAACCACTTAATAACTGTAATGCAACACTCTTGCCAAATTATAAAAGCAGAACAAAGCTATCACGCTTAATTAGTGATAGCATTAAGGCATTGTGACTAACCAGTAATAATAGCCTGTCATCACACTATTATTAACTAGGAGTTTTAGAATAGATTGCTAGCTACCACTGGACCACATATTCATGCAGGTGATTCTCATTATTCATGGCAGCTATGTTCTACAAAATGGATATGAACTCTGAATTAGCAAATTCCAAACGTTTGCTACTAGAAGAAGTTGCTGCAGGCCTCCGACCACTACCTGTCCATCAACTATCAATGCACACCTCATTTCTTGTACGTTTCTACTTAAACACACCTGATCTAACATATGCTTTTAAGTAATTAATGTTGAACTCAGATGTGAAGGAAGATTACCTAACACTAAACAACCTCCTTGCATGTAGGAACACTAGACACTAGCCTTGAGGGCATTTAACTCATGAATTGACCAACAGCATTAGAAACATGAAAAATGTGGGACTGGGTGGACCATGACAAAGAGGAAAACTATCGCTGTGTTTGTCTTACACATGGTGGTCACAGTGAGTGACTTTAGTTTTCCATATCTCTGTGCATGTTTCAAACATCCTGAGAGTACTTAAAGTGGGTTACAAGCATGTTTAGTGAAGAAGCAAATTCACAAACACATTTGAGCAGCAGGGTGAACAGGCTCTCCATGAATAATTAGGTCTGACTGTATTTCATTGCACTTGGCTGTCACTCTGGCAATATGTCCTGCATTTGGGTACAGGAAGTAAGATTTGAAGAGCTTCAGTGACATACCCTAACATCTGGATTGTGGTGTGCTATAGAACTCCAGGGTCAGGTGGTACATTATTTTAAAAGTTTTATTGAAGCACTCCTATTTTACATATTATTTGGTTACATATTATCTTTTGTGTCAAAATAGTACTTAGAGTCTTTGTGAGAGAGATCATATAGACTTCCAAGCCTACACTGTTCACAGTCTAGGCCTTTAAGATCCAGTTATAATCACAAATGTATTCCTCCTTCCTTTCTTCTTCAACCTCCAGGCTCAGAGTGGAAGAGGTTTTCTTTGACCACCATGCCAAAGCCATTTGCACTCTACTTAATTCATTTTTCCCCTTGAACATTTTTAACATTGGACATTTTATGTTTTCTTCTTTGCATCAATGTTAAGGAGCTTAAAGCTCAAACAAACTGGACCTCTTCACACGGACATGACAGGAGCAGAGATGATCTCCATGTTTGTGATGCTGGAATAGAATTAGGTAACCCTGCATGGTCAAAAGTGTGATCAGTTTATAAGTTATGTAGGTCTGGAACTTTCCAGTAATGAAGTGTTACATCTGGGACACAGCCTGGCTTCTGCAGAAATCATAGTTGTCCCTAAGGAGACAAAGACCTACTTTCCATGAATAACCTTTTTGCTCTTCAGGTAACTATGACTTGCTGTGGACTTAAATGCCAGATTCCCTGGTACCATTTTTTTCCTCTATAGTATATAGCTATGGATATGGATTTTCTATACCATAGAATCAGATATGATTATCTCTTCTACAGAACTGAAAGGGAAGAAGAAGATTGGATACTGGAAGTCAGTATTTTCTGACTCCAAACTATAATCCCTACAGGTTGCTTCATCACCCTGTGTTGTGACTTGAGTGTGTAGTATCCTCACAGGTTCATGCGTTTCCCATAGCATTACATTAGGAGATTCTGGGATCTTGAAGATGGAGCCTCCTGATGGAACTATGTCACTAAGACTGATATTTATGATTATACCTGTTCTGGTTCTGGTCTGAGCTCTTTGCTTCCTGGTAGGCCACACAATGTGACCAGCTGCCTCCCTCTCCCACTGACATGGACTAACTCATTCCTGTGGCCATGCTTTTTCCACCATGATAAATGGATGTCCTCCTGAATTAATGATCCAAGATAAGTTATTCCTCCCTACTTTGTGACAGTAATAAGAAAGTAAGCTAGACATACCTGGCACTAAAATTGACTCCATTGCACTCTGTAACTTATTCAGCGTTTCTAGTACAGCTTTCCTAAATCCTGATTGGTGCTGGGGATTGAGCGCTGAGGCAGTGTTCATATTCTCCTCATGCTGGGACAGTTGTCTTTGGGTTGGATTAGAGTAGGCAGCATCCACAGAACACTGGGCTAGAACAAAGGTGGGAATCCTATCAAGAGGAGACTTTAGAGACCAACAAGAGTAGTAGAGAGTAGTCAAGTAGGTATGATGACCATGCTCTAGACTCTAGAGGTGTTGGGAATTGGTGAGTGGGGTACACTGTGTCTAGATATTTGTGGTAGGTTACAGAGCTGAGGACTGCAGCATTGATGGTTATTCCATGTGGATGGTGGAAAAGGAGAAATAGTAATAGCAGATAAAGAATATTCTATTGTAGGGGGAAAAATGAGGAGTTTTGTCTAATTACACTGAGGACTAGACTCCTAAACGAGTCCCAAAGACCCATTGTGTGATCAGCCTTCCTCTCAACCTTATTTGTGTCTCTTAACCTGTGAGCATGTCTATTTTCCCCCACAAAACTTGAGGTATCTAGGGTAGAGAGCCTTCATATTTATGGCCCTTTGGAAAGTTAGGAAAGCAGTGTGGGAAATGCTGGGTAAGTTACAGAGTGCAATGGAGTCAACTTTTAGTGACAGCCATGTCTAGCTTAATAGTTACTACCTCATTGCTGCCACAAAGTAGGGAAAGAGGACCTATCTTGGATCATTATTTCAGGAGGACCTCAATTTCTCCTGGTGGGAAAGCATGGCTGCAGGAATGAGTTAGTCCATGTCAGTGGGAGAGGGAGGCAGCTGGTCACATTAGTGACTATGATGGCTTCACATGGTTCTCATGAAGATGGAGAGATAGATCAGTGGATAGTTTTTGCTGTGAAAGTCCAATGATTTTGGTTCAGAACCTTGTACATAAAATGCAGGCATGGTGGCACACATGCCTGTAACCAAGTGCAGGGAACAGAGACAGGTGGATCCCTGGGGCCCACTGGTCAGCCAGTCTAGTTGAAATGTTGACCCCCAGGTTTGGTGAGAGGCCATGTCTCAAACCCATAAGGTAAAGAGTGGTGGAGGAAACACCTGATGTGATTCTCTAGCCTTCATATGTACCTGCACAGGCAAATGAGCATTTATATATGTCTTTCCCTCCATGGTTCCTCCTTCTAGATGATTCTGACAGTCTTGTCATTCTCTTTGGTCACTTGTGCAGTGACTGTAAGAAAAGCAAAAGTCTTGCCTTAGCAAATTCAAGGCCTCCTTCCTTTGTGTCCATCAGCACTAATAAATAGTGGTTGTCACACTGCTATTTCACATCCTAAACTCTGTAGTACACAGCATAAGCAGAAGACTGTAAAGACTCTGTTAAGAATGTCTTCATAAGAACAGAAGCCAAGAGAAAGACCTGAAAAATGGGCTGGAATTCCCTTGCACTTCTTCTCTGCAGTTATCATAATGTTCTACTGAGCCCTGAGCATCAGCTATGGCAAGGGGCATTCCCACAGGGCCTGGCAATTCCCAGTGAACAGATACTTAGTCTGCTTCATTCATTCCCTTTCCCTAGACTGAGCTTGCCATGTTTTTTGTTTCCCTCGGAGGAGAAAGAGGCTTCCATTGATCCAATATTCACTGAGCATGTATCAGGTTTCAGTTAGGCCTGTGGAGTCAGAGAAGACCACCCCTGCATTCAAGAAGTCATGAAAAGAGATGGAGAAATGGCTAAATAGTTATGTACAAGCAAGAAGGGTGGAGTTTGGATCCCCAGAACACACATAAATGCTAGGTGGGTATAGCAGCTCACCTGTAATTCTGGCTTACAAAGACTAAGGCAGCATCCTCAGAGGGAGCTGATTAGCATGACTAGACATGTTGGTGAACTCTGGGTTTATTTGAGATACCCCGTCTCATTGGATACCATGAAAGAGTGATCAAGTAAGATTACAGACCACTTGGCCTCCACAGACACATGTAAACATGCATATCCATGTCACACTACATAAATAGATGAAAAATTATAAAACATGTTGTGAACTCTTGGGAGTTGCAACCATTTCAGGTCAATGTCTGGAAGAGCATATTGTGGCATGACATGGAAGATTAAGGGAGGAGGTTTGATCTGGGTCTTGAAGGATGAGAAGGAGTTCTCCAAGCAGAAGGTAAGAGTTCTCCAAAGTCATCAGAGAGAGAGAGTGAGAGAGAGAGAGATAGAGACAGAGACAAAGAGACAGAAAGAAAACCTTGGAAGGAGACAGCTGAGACTATTCTTGTTCACAAGGCTGTATCTGTAAAGAGGGGATGCTTCCTCTTTTTTTTCTAATTTAAATTAGAAACATGCATGCTTCAAATGTCAATCCCAGCTCCAACCCCCTTGTCTCTCCACCAGGCCCACCCCCACCCCCGACCCCCAGCCCAATCCCCACATCATTCTCCAAGGATGGTGAGGCCCTCCTTGGAGGGATTTCCAGAGTCTGTCATTTCATCCAGGGCAGGACCTAGGCTCTTTCCCATGTGTCCAGGCTGAGAGAGCATCCCTCCATGTAGAATGGGATCCCAAAGTTCATTTGTATGCCATGGTGAACACTAATCTACTACCCAAGGCCCCCGAGATTTCTGAGGTCTCTCACTGACACTACATTCATGGAGTCTGGATCAGTCCCCTGTTGGCCTCTTAGCCATCAGTCTGAGTTCAAGAGCTCCCCCTTGTCTAGTCAGCTGTCTTTGTGCGTTTCACCAGCACAGTCTTGACCCCTTTGCTCATCACTCCTCCATCTCTGTCACTGGGTTCCAGGGGGTCAGTTCAGTGTTTAGTTGTGAGTATCTGCCTCTGCTTCCATCAGTCAGTGGATGAAGGTTCTAGGATGTCATATAAGGTAGTCATCAACCTTATCATCAGGTAGGGGGTATTAATGTAGTCTCTCCGCTATTACTTAATTTTCCAGTTGGTGTTATCCTTGTAGATCTCTGGAAATTTCACTAGTGTTAGCTCTCTCCTCAAAGCTATAATGACTCCAAACATTATGGTATCTCTCATCCTGGTCTCCTCTATTCTTACCTTGATTCAGCCTTCCTGCTTCTCCCATGTCTTCTTCTCCCCTCCTCTTACCCCCTCTCTTTTTCCTGATTCCTTCTCCCCTCCCCACATGTTTCCAATCTGCTCAGGAGATCTTGCCACTTTCCACTTCTCTGGGGTATAATGCATATCTCTTGGGAACCTCCCTGTTTCCCAGACTCACTGGCCCTGGGATTGTAGGCTGACACTCCCCCAATCCATGTCTAAAATCCATATATGAGTGAGTACATACCATGTTTGTCTTTTTGTGACTGGGTTACCTCACTCAGGATGGTTTCTTCTAATGCCATCCATTTGCCTGCAAATTTCAAGATTCCATTGTTACCCAGGATTTCCATTTTGTTTAATTTTCTCTATCCACTCTTCAGTTGTGGGGCATCTAATTTGCTTCCAGGATCTAGCTATTACAAATAATGCTGTTATGAACATAGTGGAACAGACATCCTTGTTGTATGAATGTGCATCTTTTGGGTATATGCCTAAGAGTGGGATTGCTGGGTCTTGTGGTAGACTGAGTCCAATTTTCCTGAGGAATCTCCATACTGATTTCCAAAGCATCTGTACAAGCCTGCACTCCCACCAGCAATGGATGAGTGTTCCCCTTTCTCCACATCCTCTCTAGCATAAGCTGTCATTGGTGTTTTTGATTTTAGCCATTCTGACAGGAGTAAGATGATATCTCACGGTTGTTTTAATTTGCATTTCCCTAATGGCTAAGGATGTTGAGCACTTTCTTAAGTGTCTCTCAGCCATTTTAGACTCCTCTACTGAGGATTCTCTATTTAGTTCAGTCCCCCACTGTTCCTTCGTCCCACTGTTCCTTCGTTACTTTTCATGGTACTGTGTTATCATCCTCTCTGAAGACTGGAAGGGAAAGGCAGGAGGTGGACAAGAAATGTTGAAAAAATAATCACATAATATAGATAAATCCATGAAAAAGAAGTAGAAGAAAAATAGTCTAGGACTTTACTTTCCAATAGAACTCTAGCATTTTAAGTTATCCACTAAACATTTTACAAAAAGGAAAGAATCTGATAAGATCAGTTTTAATAATAGTTAACATATTCAAGTAATTCAAATTCACATGATACTTTGATATATCCAAAATACTATTTCAATGTGTAAATAAATATTTTTAAACAAAATTTAAGTTCTTATTCATAGGTTTAGTCTGTGAAATGGAATGTGATTTTTATACTTCACAGCATAGATAAGTTTGAATCACTACACTTCTCATGGCCAGTGGTTATAGAATCAGGCTGTACAAGCCTGGACCCTAAACCTCTCTGTTATTCAGCATCTTGCTAAAGAACTAGGAATGTCTGGGATCCACCAACTCACCCATCCATTCAGCTACCTGTGGACACAGCTACCCATCTGTGCAGCCACTCCATCCATCCATTGTCCACCCCATGGCCCATCCATCATTGACCTATCATTCACTCAGCTGGCCAGTAACCATTTATCCATCCACCCATGTGCTCATCCACCAATTTATCCACTCATCCATTTAACCATGTACCCATCTACCCAACCATCTATTCACCCATCCAGTCAGAAGTAACTATTCCCTACATGCTGGTGGAAAGTCAAAAAAGACAGGCCCCCCATGTCACCAGAAAGTAACTACAAGCAAGTAAACTAGCCACTGGGACTTGTCAGTTTACTAAGACTGTCAATCTGGGGCTACAGGTTCTTCCTGTCCCTTGTCTTTCACAGCAGAATATACCCAGCAGGCATAATATGTATCTCTTTGTTCAGGGTTTGGTTCCCTTTACCAATGAGGTCCCTTATGAGCTCTATGCAGACATATGTGTTTGGGAACCCTGCATAAGACATCTCTTAGAAATCTCAGATATGAGCAAGCTCAAAGCCTGGGTAACCACAGTTCAGAGAGGTTGTTTTGGCTAGGGTCACACAGTAGGTCATCCCTAACTTCCTATCTTTGATGTTTACTCCAAGCAGCACTAAGTGCAGAGGGGCCCCTCTAAGAGTTCTTGCATATTCATGAGGCTCCACCACACACCAGGAGCTTGGAGCAAGAAGACAGGAGTCTGCAAGGGCTATGTTGCCTCTTCAAGAACAAAGCCCTTGTCGGTTTACCACTCTGGGAAGATTGCCAAGCTCCGGTATTAATAATAATCCCTTTGTATTTTAAATGCCTTATAATTGCATAAATAAAGCATACTTTCTCTTCTTCAATGGTAATGAGCCTTATTTGACTGATTGGTTGATTAATAACACTCTAATTCCTCCAATGACAAAACACAAAGGCCAAAAGATGGTTGCAGAGCTTCAGTGGCTTGGGACAGGAGAGAACCATTCTGGCTGGGTTCTTCAGCTGCCTGGGTAGCTCAGTGAGAGGACAAACAGCAGGCTTTCTTCGCAGTAACATGCTGGTAAATTAAGGATGTAGCCAGGATCAGGAAGAGTCCCTGCTTTTCCTGCTGGGGTATCATGGACACATTTGACCCCACACTAGACTAGACATTCTCTGAAGACTTAGGGAGAGATTTCAGTGTCTTTGGGGTTTTGGGTTTCTTGGTTTTTATTTTGGTTTGGGGGATTTTTGAGGTGTGTGTGTGTAAGGGGGATTCAAGACAGGGTTTCTCTGTGTAGCCCTGGCTATTCTAGTACTCACTCTGTAGACCAGGCTGGCCCCAACCTCAGAGATCCACCTGCCTCTGTCACCCAAATGCTGTCATTAAAGGTGTGTGCCACTGCCACCCAGACGATTGCTGAGATTCTTGAGACTCAGAGATGTTAAGCAAGACCACACAGGTAGCCCAGAATTAGCAGGGATGGATTTGAACCCTGCAATACATTTATACCTAAAACACCTACTTGCTTCTTTAAGTGATTTGTGACTCACTGTGTCCCACATTCCTGTTTAAATAGTTTTCATGTTTCCATTTTGAGATCTCATTTCCAAAGTATCTCTTCTTGGTGTCTGAGTTTCCATGAGAAGGGGACCACCAACCTTTGAAGCCACAAGGGCACTGCAGGGAACAGGCAGTTTATGCTCCCACAATTTGTTTTCAACTCTGGCCAGGGGTCATAGTAATTGAATCATCAGAGCAGGTGTCCACTTTCAGGGGCTCCCTGCCCTGAGCCAGATGGGTTTTTTGTTGTTATTAAATCTGGTAATTTTCAAAGAAAGGTCTAGATTGGGCTGTCAGATCCATAGCTGGTCTCAGGAACGCAGAGAACACAGAGGGACAGAAGGACTTTGAGTTCTACACCACAGTTTCTTCTCTGCTCTCCCAGAAGCTCAGGGAGGTAGGCATGGGCTCCTGAGTGAGAAAATCAAGCCAAGGGCTTCTGAGAGGGAAGGCAGAACCGCATCTGCTGTATCCTAGGAGAGGCAAGGCTGGACTGCCAGGCTCAGCGTGGGTCAGCATCAGCCAGCATGGCTGAACACTCCTGCTCCATCCCATAGTCTTCCTCGGTGCTTCTCTGTCTCTAGAAACACTCCATCAAGAAGGCTGGGTTTCTTGTTTGGTTTTGGTTTTGGTTTTGGTTTTAGTTTTGTAACAGACAGCCCATCAAAGGCTCTGATCACATGCCAGTCCCATAGGTCCCTTTAAATCTCTGCAGATCCTGCACAGTCCTTGTTTTCATCCATTCCAGGGTTGTAGGAAGCTATGTGTTCATCGCTCTTCTGAGGGATTCAGTCACCAGCTCCAGTTTTTGTCTCTAGGGTCAAGGAAACAATTTGAGAGGCTGTGGAGGAAGGAGGCGCTGGCTTTTTGTCAAGATCTGTGTGTGCCAGTTTCATCCTCAACCCCGTACATACTTCCACCAAAGAAAAACAACCCAGAAAGCTGCAGGCCTCTGTGCCCTACAGCTGTAGTGCACTGGCACACTCTGGTCCTGCAGCTCCTTCCTGCTCCTCTTCATCCCCACCTAAGTCCCTCCGACCCAGGAAATAGAAAGAACTGTTCTCCAGTGGTTTCTGGCCTGAAGAAATGCAGACTTATCTCCTTAGTGCTCCAAGGGTCATAGTGAACACTCACAAAGGGAACAAAGGTGGTGCCTAATTAGTGGGAATTATATAACCCCTGACCCTGGCCTCTGTGCATTAAGTACTGCTGGCTTTCCCTGTCCAGGACAATGGAGGCAGTGGACTAGGGCACCCCACCCACTGTCCTTTGCTCTGCAGTGGGACGTGATATGGGCAGCTTCTCATCAGCCAGGTCTGGGCTACGTGTCTTCACTGGGAAACGACCCACCAGTTGATTTCTCATTCCAATGCCATTTTAGGGCAAGCAGGGTCACTGCCTCTCGTGTCAAATTGCCTTCATCCACTTATATATGCATTTTTGCATAGGCCTCCAGATGACTTAGGTGCTCTTAGAGCTCACTTTCTCCATATTTCTTCTTCCTCTGACTCTAAGAAGGAGGGAGAACCAGGCTGAGGAACCTTCATTTCTATAGCCCTGATGTTACCTGCTGAAGGAGCTTTGGGAAGAGGACAGGAGTGGCCCATGGAGGTCTGCACGTGATCTGGTTTGAATCCTGAGGAGACCCTCAGATCTGCCTATGTAGGGAGGGACCCAAGGAGGGGTGAAGTGAAGACATCTTGGAGTGATGTGAGGTGTGCCTTAGGGCAAATAGTGCTTTGCTCATGTGACCATTGAGAGAGGGCTCCATGATTACCCACTGTGTCTTGGGTCCCAGGGAAGCATGGGGAGGAGCTGGAGTCCATGAGGATACATTCCTTCTTTAGTTTCAGTTTATTCTCTTCCAAATGGGGTTAATCATAGCCATTTAGCAGAATGATCAGGAACACCAAAACAATGTAAACGCATCTATAGTACATTTACAGGAATAAAGATATTGTTTACTAAATGGCTACTGCTATTTTATTGCTGATGAGACTGAATTATAAGTGAGACACCCGGAATGAAATTTAAGGAGACACTCACAATCAGGATCACGCCACGGCTGAAGCACACTGGAGAATGAGTACCACCTTAACGTGTCCATAGTTTGCCCTTCCCTCACTTCATAGTGGTCCTAGCTTTGAGATTGCATGACAATTAAGATCACTGATGCTTTTAAATGAGATCATGTATTACCACAACAGTATCTACCTTTACACAATAAAACAGATGTCCAGTTGTTTGTAAGGTATGATACTCAGTCTATTGAAAAGTTGCAACCTTTCACAGGAAGTCACAGCCTTCCAGCCACCCACTGTTAAAAGATGAGTAATGGCTGCCCACACTGTCTCACTAACCTTAGTTTTAGCTGTTTCTTGCTCTATAGAAAGCTGTTTAACTAATAGATTTGGGAAGAAATCATAAAAAAGATCACTCCCCAGGGATCTGTTCTGAAAACAGTTTCATGTTGATCCATCTTGGGGAATGGTTACCCAAAGTATGTTAATGCACATCTGCATAGAGCACCTCAGTTGCTTGTTTTTGAAAATTCTTTCTATCAGCTAGCACAATGGAAATATATAGTGGTTATTTAATGACTACTTGGTGATACAGCTCATTGGTATAATTCAAATAAATATATTCACATATACATAGATGGATGAGTGGATTTACGACTAAATAAAAAGGTGGGCAGATAGATGGATGGGTGAGTCAATGAATAAATGGTTGGGTGAACTTACAGATAGCGAACAGGTGGATGAATAGGTAGATGAATGAAGAGATAATTGTGCGAATTTACAAATAGATGGATGGAAGGTTAGATGTGTATATAGTGAGATGGGTAGGCAGATTTCCAAGTGATAGACAGGTAGGTAGGTGGATGAAGGGATCAATGGATGTAGTTACAAGTAAATGGTCATATGAGAAGATAAATGGATGGATAGGTTGATGAATGGAGTAGATTTATGAGTAGATGGGAAAGAGGGTGGATAGATAGGTGGGTGGATAGATGGATGGGTGGGTGGATTTACAAATAGATGGACAAGTAGATGGGTGGATGGATAGATGATGGATGCGTAGATTTATTAATAGATGGACAGGTGGGTGGACAGATGGCTAAGTGAATGAATGGATGGATGGGTAGATTTATGAGTAGAGAACAGGTGGGTGGATAGATTGATGGGTAGTTAAATGTCTGTGTGAATGAATTAATGACTGGCTGGCTGGGTTTTACCATTGTAAGTTCCCAAGAAACAGTGATTTCAAATATTCCATTTATTGGCATTTATGCAATTCCTAGGACTTGGCTATAATAGACATTCACTAAGTTTTTGTAGCATTTATTAATGAACTGGGTGGGGATGTGAGATAAACTGTATTAACTATGAAGGTAGACGGACAAGTATATACCCATTAACTTTTGAACACCATTCTTGCCATCCTCTAACTTTATATGAGCCTTGGTAGTCTTGGGAGCTACACGAGCAGCACCTCCAGCTCCTTCTTGAACTGCAAGCTCATCCAGTCTGAGCATGTGCCTTAGCACACTGTCGTTGCTCTGTTGGACCACTTAAGTTTGATTACAATTTTGAATGCTCCAAAGTGATGAAGGAATGATCCCTGGCCACATGACTCATCAGTGGATAAGCCAGGACTAAAACTCAGTTTCAGACTGCTCATCTTAGACTTGCTTCTTTCCATGTGAGATAATTGGCCTGCCTGAAGAAGTGATGCCTTGAACCAATGAGTGGCAGGCACATCATTCTATGGCACTGGGGAGCAGACTGGAGATTGCTTAGAAGAGACACACAGCTTTACCTGAGCATGCTTGATATAGCCATGTCTGCTTAAGCCCCTGACTCTGTCAGCAGAAATGGACTATATGCCTTGCTAAGAATCTTGGACATCTATTTGCTTTTTAATGGATTCATTGTCAGTAAAGATCACCTGGTGCAGGAGGCTGATGAGATTTAGAAGCAGTTAATGCCCCACATTTAGAAACTAGTGATTTACAAGTCACTTTCGCTCCTGCAAACTTGGCTCTTCTGAAATAAAGCCTTCCTTGTTCTGGTCTTCTTTCATGAAGGATGGTGTGGACCAGACTTTGCATTCACAGACTTTTACTAGAGTGGAGGTACCACTTCATACCAACTTAGAGAAGCAGCAAAGGGGAAGGAAGTTCTGTTTTCTGGACATCAGCCATATCAGGTCATCTGAAACAATATGGAGGTGCATTAACTTACTTCTTCAGCTAGAACTCAGAAATACATCTTACACATTGAGGAAGCCAAGGGTGAGAAAGGTTATGCAGCCTGTTCAATGTCTGATCATTAGTCACTGGTATCGTAATTTCAAAGTTTGTCACTTGGCAGAACCCCAAACCTATGCCTGTCTTTCCTTCCCGTTGTGAGGGGAATAACTAAAACACCAGTCACCCAGTCTGTCCCAGTAATCAAGGGAACCACATTTTCCAGGCGTTAGCCGGAAGAAGTCCTGGATTTTTTCATGCGAGACAGCCGTTTGTGCCTATGATGCTGGTGGATTCTCAAATGACAAGACTTTTGAACATTTGCCAGTATTTCAACCCTTCTAATTAAAACCACATTATCCATGATGATTCTTAATGATAGCATTTGTGGAGTTGGAATGCTCTCTGCTCTCGAGTTCAGTGTGAAATTTTCCCATTGGAACAGTACATGTCATGGCCTTGATAATGGGTTGGGTGGAGATTCCACATGACCTGCTCCAGTAGCCTATGTATTACCTCTCATTCTAGAAACTTCTATTTGGGGATACTTGGCTTGCGTGGCAAGTTGTTTTTTTTTTTTGGTAGTTCATGTGTCAAAGATGCAGTTGAATACTTTCTAATGGGTCTGGATACCTCTCCTTTCGAAGGTACAGGTGTGAAGAAACAAATAGATCAGTGTGTGCTAGCCAGGGTTTCCATTAGATTGCACAGATCCCACTGGTATTTCCTTCCCCATTCATTGAGACTCTTTGCATCAACAAGTCATTCTTGACCTGAACCTAGAGGAGACAGATAGAGAGCATCCTGAGTAATGGTGTCTATGAAAGTTCACTGAATTATTCATTTTACTGAAAAATAAGTTTGATTTGAAACCACCAAGGAAATAAACTCTTTGAAAAATGCCATACCACACCTTTGGGGCATGGCATACAGTCTAGAAGTTGCAAGACTGACTGGCCAGGATCATGAGTACCAATTTCATAACAGAGGTCTGTTTCCTTAGCCCATTTTCCAAGGGCTGCTGTGACTGGTCCTTGCATACCTTTCCAGCCTATCTCCCATCTGGGTGAAATCTATGCTTAAAATGTTAAATTTCCGACATCCTCTGTCCTCATCCCTTGCTTAGAACCGTCTGTTCTGACTAGTTTTATGTCAACTTGACACAAGCTAGAGTTATCTGAAAGGAGGGAACTTCACTGAAAAAATGCCTCCATAAGATTAATCTCTATCAAGCTATAATGAACAAACCACTAAGTAAGTGGTCCCCTCCATGGCCTCTGCATCAGCTCCTGCCTTTAGACTCCTGCGCCATTTAAGTTCCTATCCTAACATCCTCCAATAATGAAGAGCAATGTGGAAGTGTGAGAAAAATCAATCCTTTTCCCTGAATTTGCTTTGATCATGGTGTTTCACCATAGCAATAGTAACCCTAACTAATACATCTTCTATAGTTCCATCATGCAAACTACAATGCATCCTATAAAATGCAGGTGTTTCGAGCAGCCTTTGCCACTGATTCTGGCTAGACAGAGTCACATCTACAGTGCTCACACTGCAACCAACAGTATCACTTAAATATATGGCAGAACCCCAAACCCATGCCCTTCTCTCCATGGTGAGGAGAGTAACTAAAACTCCAATCACCCTGTCTTGGCCATTACTTAATGGTCTGGACAGACTGGTCCTTGTCCTTTGGTAATTGTGCACTGCCTGGGTGGATGGATGGATGGATGGATGGATGGATGGATGGATGGATGGATGAAGGTGAAAAGAACTGGGAAATTAACTATATAGTTTCTACCCCACTGCCAAGTCCTATCCCTAAAGTGTTCTGGAGCCCAGTAAAATCTGAAGGTAGTCCATGTGAGATTCAGTGTCCAGTGTCTATGACTGGGACGAGAGCTGGGCAGTTAGAATCCAAACGATAAGACAGTAAAAGGCAGGATTCTTACCACATCTGGAAAATATGGCCTGGCCCCTCTCAGTGACCCACTTTCTTCATACTTCCAACTCTCAAGGGGAATTTCCCAGTGGTTCTTTCACAGTTGGCAGCATCTTGCAAATCTTGGCTGCCTGCTTTGGTTTCACAGCAACATAATGAAGCTGTTAGATGCCAAGCTCTGGTAGTAGGCAGCCTTCACTTGGGTTCCAGCTCTGCCAACTCCTAATATGCAACTTAGGCAAGTCAGATATCCCTTTGAGGTTCTCTACTCCCCTGGAAAATAAGGCTATTGAGCAAGACAATAAAGGGTACATTTAAATGCTGATAGAATAGTTAAATGGGGTGGCTGAGGGGTTTATTGAAAGGCATGGTGTCCAGACATGGAGAGAGATGCAGCTATCCAAGACAGTTCCACCAAACATGGTGTTGGGTAGAGAAAGCAATCCCTTGCAAGCCTATAGCCTACTTGCAGGCATGCCCAACATCACAGCCCACTGCATGTGGACAAGGATAGCTATGAAAGTAGCCTAACACAAAATCATAACATTTCTTAAAATGTGACTTTTTAACTTTTACCTCAGTTGCAGAATTCTCAAGCAGGAACTCTGTAGATGACAATGATGTATAGTAATGTCAAAAGTTTCTTTTTCCTCCTCTAAAGGTGGAGCCTTCCATTGGCTAAGCCTAAGCAGAAATCAAACGGAAAGGTATGGGTACTGCTGGAAGTCACTATGTCAGGGAAGGTAGGGAAAGGAGTTGGAGGGCAGCGGGAGCATACCCAAACCAGTCTATTCTGAACAAGGAAGGCTCCCAGGCTGGTTCCTTTCTCCCTTAATTTATCAATCCCTCCACCCGGACAAGAAAAGGGACCAAAGGCAAGATCAGAGAACTAGGAGAATTCTTTACAGGGCTTCACAAGAGTATGGTAAGGATGAAGTTGAAATGGAAAGAAAGAATAAAGGATTTTTAATTGTGATTATCTGTGGATTTCTTTTATCCACCTTATCTCTCTGAGCCAGTAGCTGGGGTCATTAGAACCTGGCACCTCCCCTAACCGTGGTTCTTAAATGAGCTGAATGTACTTCAAAGGTACTTTTGTAAGGAGCTATATGCTGTCGCTTTAATTAATTTTAGCTTTATTTTTCCATTTGATCTGATTGAGTCAAATGATCTTTTATTGCTCAGATATCCTTAACTGGTGAACTAGGTCAGTCTTTCCAGGAGTTCTTTGAAAGTTTTCATGTGTATAAATAACTTCTGCCTGCAGGGCTCTGCAGGAGACCTAGCTGCCCTGCAGGGATGGATGGGAGATGGGATCCACCCCCAGGCTATTTCCATCAGAGAGCTTGGCCCACCCACAAGTCTTCCTGAGCACCAGCCACATATGGGGTGCTGAGTAGGGAAGGGGTCCATGAGGCTACATATGTCCCACTGGGAAATGATTAGGAACTGAGGAGAAAATATGAGCATTTTCCTCCTGAATCTGCCTTCCTGGGGGAGAGGGACAGCTGCAATGTGCCCATCTCTCTGTTATGATTTCTGGAGATTTCCTGTCCCTTCTGATGATGCTTCTTAGAAATCAGTGGGTGTCACTTGTTAGACACTTGCCACCACTGTCTTCCGGAAGGTAATGTCTCTCTGGGACTGGGAGGCCTTGGCCTGCCTCTCTACCCTCTCCTGCCTCACCCCTGTTCTTCACTTCTTTTCTTATTATCCCTTCCCATTAAGAAAAGAAGCCCCCTGCTGTGAGCTCCTGTGCCTGTGCATGTGTGTGTGTGTCCTTGTCCCTCTCATCTTCTGCTGTTCCACATCCTCCGCTTGGCACTGGGACACATGCCGTCAACCCTTCATATTGTAGTATGTCACATATTTGTTAGCCTTTGTCACTGTGTGTGAGAGTATGAAGAATGCACACATAATCTCATTTCCCAAATAGCTCCCGTGGCATGGGGGAGAGGTGCCTCGTGGGAAAGTGCAGAGTTCTGAAGATATATTGGATGGAGCACATGGTAACCTTGGCTCATCCCCACGGTTGCCTGTCTCCAGTGGTGACCATTGCTTCTCCTCGTTCTTCCAGGAAAAAGAGAGAAAAGCTAGGCCTGTATTTTACTTATACTATAGAGGTCATTTTTACCCCTGCTTTTTCTTAATGGGGTGGGTGGGAGCTTGCTCCCCTAGTTCAGGCACTCCCGTGAGTGGTGCTATCCTTCCTATTGTGTGAATGCTTGCACCTGATGCTGTTCTCTGCCCCAGATATGTGCATAGTTCCAAATGAAACTGTTACCCAAAGCTCTTTAATGACCTCTGTGTCATCTGTCTTGATTTATTTGGTGGGGAGAGCTGTAACTATCAACTTATCTCCTAATAACTGAATGCATTACCCAAAACACATTGCATTTCAGTGGGGGTAGCCAAACTGGCCAGTAAAACATATCCCTCATAGCCATCTCATAAGTAGTGTGTGAGAAAGCCCCTTTATTAGGCAAACCCTTGGAATTATCATGTCTTTGAATGCTTGCCAGCCTGATAAAGATGTTTTAAAAAATTGCATTTCTTTGTTGTTTTGATCCGTATTTCTTTAATTATCAATGCAGCCAAACATCTTTTCATATGTTTATTAGAACATTTGTTCTTCCCTGAATACATTTATATCTTTTATTGTGTTTCTGCTGGAAATAAGTTTTAAATTATTTTGTGACATCAAATGCAGGATCCAAATCACAAGTTTCTAATGTCATCATCAAATTTATTTTGGCTTAGTTGGAGATGCCAAACCAAAGGGTGCGAGAGGAGGGTCTAGATGTCTTTACCTCCTGCTGCTGTCACAGGGAACCCTCTGTACCTCTTCCAGTGGCTCATCACTCTCCCGCTGGGTAGAACAAGGGGATGAATTATTTAGGATTCCACTGGTTCCAGGGGAAGCTCTACTCATCAGACCATTCTCTGGCAGCTGCTAAGTACCAGGCACTACAACATGGATCAGCCATGGGACTCTGTGTCGTCCATTTAGATGAGGACTCTGTCAACTGCCCATTGAGAACCTCTAGGGGTCACATCCTTGACACCATCTGCTGGACCATGAAGATCACCAGCCTGCCAAGAAGTCTGACAGGCTGTGATTATTTTCCACTCCAGTGCTGTGTGTTTTCCTTTCCCTGGCATTAAGGGGATTCATTTTTCTGAGCAAGCTCTTTGAGCAGCAGACATCTCATAAAGGGAAATGGGCCTCTCAGGGGACCTTGATGTACTGGACCAGACCTCACGTGTTCAGGTCCTGAGTGTGAACTTGAGTGCCTGAAGGTGATGTTTTTGGTCTTGTAGGTAAGTTGTTATCCATTCATCCATCTATTCTACAACAAATATGCTCAGATGCAGTTTGCTAATACATTATAAATTCAGATTTAAGAGGCCAGCAAAATGGCCAAGTAGGAAAGGGTACTTGGTGCCAAGTGTAATGGCATGAGTTCGATTCCTAGAATCCACATGAAGAAAGGAGAGAACTAAGTATACAAACAGGCAAAAAACAAACAAATCCGGGTTTGAGAAATAGTACAAGTCTTAATTCTTGAACTTACTTGAGTGACATTGAACAAATTGCATTGTTCCTTGGGGCCTATGAGATTTGCTTAAAATATAAAGGGAAATAAATAAAATGGGGTCAGCAAAGTCCATCTCAGAGTTTTGAAGTTTGTTGAGCTAATCAACAATTGTTGTCACAATCTAGCTGCATCAATGAGCCACCTCAAAATACAGGTACTTAAAATATCTTTTATTCCTGTGAGGGTCAACTGGGACCTGCTGCTCTAAACCACGGTGTCCTCTAATCTGCAAGGTAGATTCAGGTGTGCCCAAGAATCTCTTATCCTCCTTCTTGGACCAGCAGGACAGTTGGAGCATGCAGATACTGCTGAAGAAGAGGGCAAGCTACAGCAGTACATCTGTTACTGTTACGGGACATGTTAGTGCCCTATGGCCAAAGGAAGTCACATGACTAAGCCCAATATTGTGTAGAGAAATATATTCCATCCTTAGTGAGAAGTTCTGGGAGTCAAGGACACAAGGCCTGTAGTGAAGTGTGTGCAGAAAAGGGAACAGTACTGCCAACTCATGCTGCAGATGTGGTCCCGCATAGTTCTAGCTTCCTGCCTAACACCAGAGAGAAATGGTCACAGCATCAGTCTTCAAAGTTGATTGCTGAACCTTATACGTGTTTCAATCCAGTTTCCCTTTATCTCTTAACTCTCAATATTCAGCTACCCATTAAAAATATAATATGGAAGGGAGACTCGGGGTTTTGTGGGGTTTTCGGTGACCATCCTCTTGTCATTTGTCAGTTAGTACGCTGGCTGGCTTTACCCCTCCCCCCCACTTTGTTAAACAAAAACAGTTGCATTTTCTGTCCTTTCCTGTGTACTACATTGTGGGAAATTTTCCACAAACCTATTTAAAATTTCATTCCTTCCCCTGCCCGCGTGTGTGTGTGTGTGTTTGTGTGTGTGTGTGTGTGTGTCTCTGTGTGTCTGTGTGTCTGTCTGTCTGTCTGTCTGTCTGTCTGTCTGTCTGTCTGTGTCTGTGTGCACAGGCTCCATAGAATGGGGTGGAAGTCTAAGGGTCAGAACCCCCCTTCCACCATGTGTCCCAGTACCTTTACCAGCTAAGCCATCTCCCCAGCCCCAAAGACATATTTTTTAGTTTACCAATTACCATTTAATTGGGTTTAATATGCAATTTTCATTCAATGTTCTGGAATTTAGTGTAAATGGTGATTTTTAAAAAGGAAGTCCTGACTTTCACTTGTCTGTGTTTCAAACCTTTATATCTTCATGGCTAAAAGAGTGCAATGCTGTTTCTCCAATATAAATTTTATCCTTTCACTTCTCTTAGTACTCTGTTATTGCGTCTGTAATCTATCAGATCATTTAGTATTTCACGGGTGTGAGCTCTCATTGTTGCCTGCTAATAAGATATGCTTGGGTGAGTTGTAACTTTTTGCAAGCTCATTTCCAGATGATGTGCTTCATATTCTTTTGGTTCTTACTATTGTTGTTAGTTGTCATTCCCCCAGTGGGTTTTACTGTAATCGGCATTGTCGAAAGGCCTTTGCAGAATCTATGAATTACCATGTACCTGTTGCCAACCACCACCAAGGGTGCACTGGCTTCTGGCCCATTTTACATTAACTTCTTGGTGTAGGAGCCCGACAACCCATCAGTGGAGTGAGCCTAAATTTCACGTTTGCCTATAACAGAGACTTCATTTTTCCAATTATGAGATTTCCCCTCCCCCATTCCCTGAGCAAACACAAGCTTCTTGGTCTCTTACGTCATTGGCTGGACAGAGGTCTCAACATTGGAGAAACCATTCAGACTCCAGCTTTAGGCAGAAGCCAGGGACTCTGTTCTAATTGTTGACTTCACAAGACCTGGGTATGTATCTTATTCCCCCATTTGAAAGTTAAACTCCCAGCCCTCAGCTATTAAGGTCTCTGTGTCTCCCACAATTCTGGACCATTGTGGCTCCTGCTTTTTCACTTAATACTCTAGGTGAATGTTCCTTATTTTATTTTTTTGCCCTCTCTATTTCATTTTGTCTCGTGTTTTATAAGGCTTAATGGGAAAGAAAATCTATGAATCCAGCCTTCTGTATTGACTAGAGCCACAAATCCAATACTCACGGGTCCTCAACAAAACCACAAGTGGTTCCTTGTATTTTAAGCCTCTTCCCAAGACATGCCCCTCCCCATGCCATGTGTTTTTGTTAAGTAACTGACTACCTGGATGCCTACTGGATTTAAAAAGCAATTGAGAATTTAAGTTGTGCCCAACAAGTTACTGTCTTGAGTTACCTTCTATTGACTCTTACAATAATGAGAATTTCAATTATTCATTTTCAATTAGAAGCGTGGCATAATCATCATGAATGTCATTAAGAAGTTTAATTGTATCTAATGTTGGATTGATAGAATGGACGTTTTCTAGGAAAACAGACATCCTTAATTAGAAGAGCAAGAGTTACAGCAAAACTTTTGAAAGATGCTCAAAGAACAAAATCCAGTAGGCTGGACTATAGTGTGTTGAGAATGTGTGGTTTAAGGCTCCATTCATGACAAATGTTCCCAGTCTAACCACTTGCATAACCAGGAATGGAAATCACTAGATATCAGTTCAAATTCTCGCTCTAGCTCTAGACCTCATGATTGCTGTGGTGCCTGCCCTGCACCCAGTGCCTGCCCTGTGCCTTGGGCCCTGCTTAATTCTGTGCTGGGATTGTTTTATTCAGTCTTACGGCCAACTTTCTGGGTATTGCCTTGGGTGAAAATCGGTGCCAGACACAAACAGGGAGTTGGAAACCACTGGTGAAGAGATTTTGTGTATTGGATAACTAACTCTACAACTGCAGCAGAGAGTAGCTGCTTACTCTGCTCCTGCCTGGTGACAGTTACCAGAATAGTTGCATGACATGCCTCTCCTTACCTCATATGCTGAACCACCTCCTGGGAGTGCTCCTGTTATACGGAGAAGCTAGCTTAGGGGACATAGGTGAGTCATCTAGGACTCAGGGAGTAAAGGACCTGCAATCCAAACCTCCATCCTCCGTCTTCCATCTTGGGCTTATTGACATTGTATAGAGAGAAATGAATGAAACTGATATCAGTTTCTCAAATAAATAAAATGTGTGGATTCTGGGATATGTTGAAGCGACTTTGGGGCTATTTGATATAATTTCTTTGTGGGGGATTATTCTGACTTGAGTTTTCTGGGCAGATGAATGTAAAGGCTTAAAATATTTAATAAATCAATCAATTAATGATTTGGTGACTGACTGTGGGGGGTCACACCTTTAAAAGAAAGACTGAGAGTGGCAGTAGAAATTTCACAGACTAGCTTTGGGATAAGAGGAACCCGTGTTCAAATTCTACTTTCTAGCTCTATGGCAGGAAAGTGAATCCAGTCTCTCCAGGCCTCAGTTTCCTCATCAATATAATGGTACACCCAGAATAGGTCCGGCACAGAGAAATACTGGGCAAAAGCTCTTGTTTTGTTGTAAGCATTCCGAAGAAACTGGTCTTAATAATTGTCACTGCATTATGTCATAGTTGTGCTAATGAGAATGAATAAAAATTGATGGTGACCAATTAATTAGTGAAGGTCCAGCCCTGGATAAACCTAGGCCCTATAAGTAGGATCACAAGCAGAAAATCTTCCTCTTTCCCTGTTCTTATTTCTGTCTTCCTGGAAACCTGGCAAGTAGTGTTTGCTGTCCCAGAGAGGGTGGAGGACATAATGTGTCTGGAGTGGGATAGGGAAGGGATTGTAGGACCTAACATGTCAGGAGTGGAGTGGGGATGGGGATGCAGGACCTAACATGTCAGGAATGGGATAGGAAGCAGAGCCTTGTCATCCCACAAAAGGAAGGGATGCAGCCCATTATCCCAAGTTTTTGCTGAAAGGAGAGAGAGGGAAAACTCTGCAAAGAAAAAAACTTGACCATATTCCACTGAAAATGCTGTCGTTTCCATGGCAATTAATGGTGTTAAGTGCACTTCAAAACTCAAAGGTCTCTAGTGAAGATGCAGGAGAATGGTATGTGGGTTGTTTTTGGTTTTGATTCTTTTAATAGTGTTCAAAAATATTTGTTTAAAAATCCTTTCACTGACTACTGGGCAAGAGTTTTATTTTTGAATTTTTGGTAAGATATGCAAAATAATTTTAGTTACAGAATTATAGGTACAGTTGCAACATCCCCCAAAGGCTCTAAATGGTGAGGAGGACTCACTGAAGACTTTGCTCTGTGATCTGCCCGGTAGGGATTCTCCAACACAACTGTCTTTGACCATCCATGGAAGTGTGGCCTTGTTGTGGTCTATATGAACTCTCAGCAAAGAGAGGTTGATGGAACGTCTACCCTAGCCCAATGACAAGGAATCAGCATTTAGCTAACTAATATCCCTTTATTAAATGTCTATTGTGAACCTGGCACTTCATTGAGATGACATATAGATGTTCCAGTTAATCCTAAATGGCTTGGGAAGGCCTCCGATTTGAAGGGTACTGGACCTCAAGGGAGATTAATGAAGTTTTGCATTACACATGACGGGTCATAGGATTCAGTGCAAGCCACCACAAAGCTGCAGAAGAGCCCCGTCATTTTGGGCCTCTCTGTTTTCCCATAGACAAGAGATCATCCCTATATTGGGAAGCCAGGCAGGAAGGTGAACAGTAAACATCACTGCAGGTGTCACCTGGGACAGACTCATGTTGAATCCTGGCTCTGTCACATCTTAGCCAGGAATTTGAAAATACTCACACATCCCCACCACTGTAGAATGAATTCTCATTGGTGACATTGCAGTGTGGTTTTAATAATTACTGATAAAGACTCTAAACACCCAAAGCAGATCTGGGCCTGCTGGGTCCTCAGAATGTGGTTTGAAAGGAGCAAGCCTCCAGGTCTTCTTCATCTCTCTTGCTCTTAGGCTGACCCCCAGGTGAAGTACAAGATTGTCACACTTTCTACTGTTATTAAAGGTTTGGGTTGTTTCAGGGTTGACAGTTACATGTGGTGATGCTAAGGATATTTCCGTGCAAATCAACTGAGTTTTTTATCTAGGTTGGGTTTCTAGTGCCTAGGCCCAGTGTCTGCAATATCACAAAATAACACTACCTTCTTTTCTGGAAGTTTCTCGTTTGCTGTCCCTTCTTTTTGCTAACAACTATGCTGCAGCATAGAGGCTCCTGGCTGTTTTGTCTTCAAAATCAGTGCAGTAAAATTGTCTTATGCCTGTCATCCTGGCACCTGGGATGTTGAGGCATGGCATGAGCTTTAAGCTAGCCTGGACTACCATGTGAAATTCTTCAAACAGAATATATAGATGTCATTGTATAAAGTTGTTACAATGGTAGAATGAAGTAGCATGTGTCCTAACAAGAGGTACCATTTCATACGCACTCCATAAATCTAACCTATTCATCGGCCCCGTCTTTGCTTTTATTTTTGTCCTCTTTGCTTTTTCTATGGATTAAGGAATGAAGTCCTAAGTGATATTTGATGACTCTGTTTAGAGTGCATCCCTGAAAGCAGCCTCCTCCCCAAGTGGTCAGGGATCTGGGCTATGTGTTCCTCTTCAGGTGTCTGGTGTTTAACAAGTACCTGAGTGCAGACTTCACCATGAGCAGAATTTCCTTCCCTGCTCTCCCTCCTGCCTCCCTGTAATCCACTGTGGCCACACGCTTGAGAAAGAGACCACTGTTTGTTTTATAGCAGGAGCTTAACATGATTCGTCTCAGATTCCCCAAGGAGTTTTGTAAAGTTTGGACTGAGTGATAATATATTTTTTATTAAACTCCAAGACCTAACAAACAGGAAGCTGTGTTCGACAACATAATAGAGCTGATACACTGTAAGGTGGCTTTTTAAGGGTGAGCCTTACTCCAGCATCTTCAGGCCTCTCTACCACCACCTGCTTTAGCAAGGAGATTAAAAGGGCTTTAGAGACTTGCTGTAGCACCCAGAGGATCCCATCCCTCCCAATGCCACTGACAAAAGCTGAGGGTCTGAGGACAAGGGCAGCCCACTTCCAGACCTCCCAAGAACAATGGTCTGGCATCCTCTGTGGAGTCAAAGGACTGAAGTCATCACTCTAGTAGAGGACCCGGCTGGCTCCCCAACCACTCCAAGAGCTTAGGACTTGGAGGATGGGAAGATGGCTCATTGGGCAACATGTTTGTCCAACAAGCATAAGGACTGGTATGATCCCATATTATAATTGTGGGTGTGGGTGTCATGGCATGTACTTATAATCTAAGGCTGGAGAGACCGAGGTAGGGGGAGATCCCTGGAGATAGCTGGGAAGACACCCTAGTCAAGTCAGTGAGTTTTGTACCAGTGTGAGTCCCTATCTCAAGACAAAGACAAAAACCATAGTGAATCTCAAAGAAATATCACCTACTCACACACACACACACACACACACACACAGAGAGAGAGAGAGAAACAGACACACAGACACAAGTGTAGGGCTGTGTCAAAGGACAGAGGGTTATCCCCTACACACCTACACAGCCTGAAAGGTTCCCATAGCACAAATTCTGAGGTTCCATCCTAGACTTACTAAGTTACTAGCTTCAGGGGCTAGACACTGCATTTGTGCTTGAAGGGGCTCTCTGGGTAATTTGTGATGCTTACTAAAACTTGAGATGCACTTGCTACTCAAACTTTAGTATGTGACCCAACAGCTCCAGCGTTGCCTGGAAATAACTTAGAAAGTCAGGCACCCAACCAGACTCTGAATGTTAACAATACTGCCGGTTGACTGTGCTGTACATGAAGCTAGAGAAGCATTCCTGCAGCCACCACTGGGAACCAGGTGCTGAGTGTTGGGGATTTCAGCTAGGCATTTGGGGCCTCAGTATTTTGATGGGATCCTTGCATTGGTCTCTGCTCTCTTAGCTGCAACAAGGCTTATGAGGTCGACACCACTACACACAGCCTCTGCTTCATGGGAGAGCCTCATTCACCCTCCCTGGTGACACCTGCAGCCACCCTCACCCCATGTGCTGAGGGCTTTCCCCCTGTCCTAATAAAAACCCCTGTTGGAGTTCTCATTCTACCATAGAAATCTCCATGTGGGTTCGCTTTGAAGTCTTGCATTGTTTTGTTTAAGTTCATCCTTACACTCCGCCCAGGCACCTCTGGTGACCTTAGAACACAAATCAAGAGTTTCTCCAAGGCCAACTGGACCCAACTCCAAAATCCACCACTAAGAGTACATTTCTGGACAGGTCTGGACATGGCACAGAGCCTTCTCATGTGTGTGATTACTTCAAGAAAAGAGGGAAAACAAAACGATTTTTGCAATCTGATACATGGCTGAAAGAATGCTAAATGACCTTGGAAGCATGGATGTCTCCTACCCCTTCCCTGCATCTTATGTATGCCATGCAGAACCTTGTCTGTGACCTAGACTTAAGGCCATCACACCAGAATAAAAATAGGGAACTCTGGACGAGGGCAGATGAGACTAGGGAATGGGAAGATGCATCCCATGTGTCTCCATGGAGACAGCAACCACATCCTTCCAGTACTGGGTCAGGGCCCTAGACAAATAGTGTTTTCCCATCCCCCAAGAGGATAGTTTTAAAATGTGCACTTGGGGTCAGCCTGCTAAGTGCACCAAGGGGCCCTCAGACTCTGCTGGGGGAGGGAGATATTAGGGCTTCTGTCTGACAGTGAAATTCAAGAGCATCTAAAAAGCCTGTCTCCTCTGACCCAATAATTCTATTTCTGGGAACCTATCCTAAGAAAATAATCTGAAATGCAGGCAAAACTGTATCCATACTGGCAATCACTGTGGCTTTGTTTATGAGTGAAAACTGGAAACCACTAAATGCCTCACTTTAGGAGACTGGTTAGGTGAATTGTGGCTCACTCGTAGGATGGAGTATTTTGTTGCCGTTAAAAGTGATGTTTGCTGAGCTTTTAGTGACCAAGGAAATGTTTCTGGCAGACCATTAAATGCCAAAGGCAGGATACAAGTTCTCAGAGTTAAAATCTAAGTTATGTGGAGCAATTACAGAAAAAAATGACAGGAAACAAAAAAGAGAAACCTGCTCCCACTGGTTCTCTGGGTAGCGGGCCTCTGCATGACTCTGTTCCTTTTCTTCTCATCTTTTTTGGATTTCCCTCCTGGATTTGGAAACCACTGTCTATCTGCATTAGGTGATTATTTCTGGCTTGCTTGTGATAAACCAAACAAATATTCATCACTGGTTAGAGTCTAGGCATGGGGTGTAACAACTACTTTTATCTTCTAAACATACATTGCTTTTGAAATGAGAAAAAATATTAAATAAACATTATTTACCAAATTAAATTCAAATCAAAATAAATAAATAAAATAAAACATTGGGGATGGCCTCTGCTCCTGGAAGAAGTGACTGTCTGTTCCCAGCTTATCATTTTTCAGGGATCTTCAAAACCCAGCCACTGTGAAATTGACTTCTAACTGATCTTAATTGAGATGGGCCCCAAATGCAAGGATCAGAAATGAAATTTGGACTGTCTGTCCCCATGCTGTTTTGTGGATGGTTCCTGTACCTTTCTATGTGTCAAGGATGTCTGGGCATGTAGGGGGTACACTGGCCCAGGTTCCATCCCTGCCTTATCCAGGGTCCTGCCACACACTGGCAGCAGAGTGGGAGTTGATCTTAGTCCATCTGGACCTGCTTCTAGTTGAGCCCTTCCTCCTTGCCTACCTACACGTTGACACTGGGCACTCATTACCGACCAAAGTACCACATATGCTCCTTCCCTTAACATAAATGAGTGTATCATTCTAGTGATGCTATCTCTGAAAGACACGAGCCCCGTGATCAGCCTCCAAATCCCACAGTGACCTATGAACTCAGTACTATCAACTCTCTCTGCCTCTGCATTATACCAAATGCTACTTAGTAGTATTCTTCTGCCTGTTGCTATAGCTCACATGATCTCGGGATGGGCCTGCACCACACCCCCAGGATTTCCTCTACCTTTAAGTGTACCTTAAAGTGAGCCGCTAGAAGCCTAAGCAGACCCAAGTCTCCCTGACCAATTTTACCCTGCATGCCCTCCTGCAGCCTGACCCCTTTCCCCTGTCCCCCACCCCCCACAGGACCCCTCTTTCAGCATTCTTCTCTTCATACATTCATGGCTTTCACATACAGAACAATATAACTTTTTCTTCCTAAACCCTGGAAGCCTCCCTCCCCTTTCATGTCCAAACTGGCCTATTGAAGCATCCCCCTCCCCAACCCCCGACAAAAGCATCCTCTTTCAGATACATTCTGATTTCTTTTCAAACCAGTGGCTAGCATCTTGATGTTGCCTTGCCGGTGTATTCATCTTTGGCCAACAAATGCTTAATAATAAAGTGGTAGAAAGCATCAATATTAAAAGGAGAAGAGCTGATAAAGGAAAAGGGAAGCAGGCAGTTGATGTGACTTAATAATCCAACAGAATAATGCTCTGTGACTCTAACATGTCTGTAAGACAGGAGATTTTCTGAGAAATGTAAACTGCAAATTTTCTCAAGGAAAATTTAGAGAGGCTTAAAAGGAGAAAGATCCTATATTCAAAGGAAACATTGCTCAACTTACTGGGGGAGGGTTTTCCCCTGGTAGAAACAATGGGTAAGAAAATAATTTCCACCTTTTTGTTTTGAATTTATTTTGTCCCTTTTTGTTTTAACAAAAACTGTATGGAATCCACACCACCACTGTGTGCTGTGTCTATGGGAAAAAGAAAAACCTTCTAATCTATTTGATCCTCCAGAAACTGGGAGGCTCTGAGCTTCTGGGTAGTAGTGCATGGAATTCTAGTTTCCCCCACCCCCATTTGTCTATCAATACTGGGCTCAGAGACTGTGCTATGTATGCCTCCATGTAAATATAGACAGTTAGCACTTACCAGTATATGCCTGTCTACTTTCTCTTCTTTAATGAAAATAAGAGAAATAGAAGGACAGACAAACAGACAGACAGACAGACAGACAGAAGAGAATGGGATATTAAATTAGCAAAGGATGGCTGGGTGGTGGTGGCGCATGCCTTTAATCCCAGCACTCGGGAGGCAGAGGTTGGCAGATCTCTTGTGAGTTTGAGGCTGGGCTGGACTGATAGCCTCCAAAACAATACAGAGAAACCCTGTCTTGTAAAAAAAAAATTAGCAAAGGACAGGTTTGCAACCTGTAGATGAGTCAAATTGGCATTTTGATAGCACAAATTTTTCTTTAGCATGTTTAATTTTAAGATGACAAAATATAATTTTCTCCTAATGATGACTTGAGCCATGCCACTCCAATGAGAGGAATCAGCAGAACCTGGGGGACTTCATTTGAAATTGGCATTCTCTATTGTGATTCTGTTCATTTTTTTTATTTATTTGGTTTTCACTGAAAAGAAAGATGATGTTCAGTTTCAAACATAAAACATGTACAAATTTTTTTGTTTTAATAAAACTAAATCTGTATTCTCTCTTTCTCTGTCTCACACACACATACATTCACACACACATACATTCACACACACACACATTCACACATACATACATTCACACACACATACATCCACACACATACATTCACACACACATACATTCACATATCCATATACATTCACACACACAGGCACACACAAGAAAAAGGTTTTAATGGGATTATTTGGAGAAAGCTCTAGGTTGAGACAGCTTAATAGCAAATCAAAGAACCCAGTATCTGCTCTTTTTCTGCTCTTGCTTTTGTGGGGGACAAGCTTCAGTTTGCTCTTTTCTAGTCCTGTAACTGTGGGTGAAGAACTTAATCTCTCTGAATCTGAGTTTCTGTATAAATCCAATCCAGGAAGCAGCTATGATAGTCCAGCAATGCCAGGGGCTTTCTGAATGGCTGCCTTAGATGGATTAGACTATCAGCCATACTACCAAGAGCCATTTCACAGTCTCACGCAGACCCCTTACTCTTAAGACATGGGCTTGTAAGTTGCCTTGCAAAGTCTGGATAAAATCCACCGCAGGGAAGTGCTGAGCATCTAAAAGCTCCAGGTTCACTTCTTGGCTATCTGTGTGATACAGTCCATCTCGTCCTCAGAGCACCCATATGAGATGGACACCACTGTCCTGTCACCCCCATCTTAGAGATGAGGAACGTGTGCAGAGACAGTCCGGAGTGTGCCACAGTTCAGAATCCACCCACAACAGTTTTATCTCAGAGCACTTGGCTGCCATGACTTTCTGCATCGCTTATAGTCTCTAGCCCATAAAGTCTTGGACAACTGACCTATGATTTCATTTGGACTGCTCATATGCTCCCTACAGTATCACATGCTCTTGCTTTTACAAAGTGGGAAATTAAAGGCTCATACTCAAAAGGATACCTTAGCTGGAGGCCTGGGCCACCCTCTCTTTATTCCTTGAGAACCCTAAGTCTCAGCTTCTACATTCTCAGGATGCAGGGTGCCCAGGAGCGGTACAAGCTGAGTGGATGTCAGTGACTAGTTATGACTAGTTGTTGCATTCAGTATTATCAAATGTCACTTGTTTCCTTTGTCCTTCTTGAGCAAAGAAACATCTTAAAATGCCCTGTGATGCCTGGTGCCTTTCCGTGCACCCTTGCAGCAAAGTTAATCAATTCCAGATGTGCTGGTCACTGCTCCCAGTTCTCTCTACACAATGCAAATGGCATTTCCCTCAAGTGCTACTTGGGTGCATGTCATGAGCCTGTGTGTTTTGAAAGTTCTAACTTAGAACTTGCAACAGCAAATATGATTTCCTTCCCCTTCTCTGGTTGTATTTTTCATGGAACAGAGCCATATTCTTTTTTTTTTTTATGAAAAGCAGACATTGGCAGACATTCTGCTGTAGCTTTACAGTGGGACTTTTCAAGGCAGGTCTGTTGGGGAAGTGTTAACCAAGCACTTCCTATGAGCACAGGGTTATGTGGATTGCAGAGGAAACACAAAACACTGTCTTGTGTCTCCACGGAATCAGGTCCTGGCACAGGTATAGCTGCTCCTCAGATAGGAGGAGAAAACCTCATAGCTCACTGCACAGCACCTAACTCTTCAGCCCTATAATCGGTGGGGATCTCCAGAGAATCAGAACCCAGAGAGTAGATTAAAGGAAGAGAAGTATAGATTACCCACACAATTATGGAAACTGAGAAATCTCACCAACTGCCAGCTGTCAGCAGGCATAGAGCAACCAGTGATGTCAATACCAGCCAAGCCCAAAGACCTCTGAATGCAAAGAATGCACCTCCAAGAACAGGAGATTGGTGGCCAAGGGCAAACTATGGGTCTCCCAGCTCTACTCTACCCTTCCTCGCTCTCCAGACTCTCAAGGATTGGCTAATGCCCATTCATACTGAGGAGCTCCATCTAGACTCAGTCTATCGAGTCTCTCCCACAAAACACCTCTGCTAACACATCCAGGAGGGTTTTACCAGATGAATGGGTATCCTGTAGAGCAGTAAGTCAATTCACAAAACTAAGCACTCATGTCCGGTCCCGGGTCAGGGGCAGCTCTCCAGGAAGTGTTTGCCTGCAAGGAGGTTGAACAATCCAATCCAGACGGCACTCCTAAACTGTTAGCTGCATATTAATCTGCAGGGACTAATATCATAACATAATTAGTGTAGCAGTGCTCCCAGCTTAATTGGAAATGCTGCATATGAGGGGCAGCTAATGAGAAATGCAAGGTTTGATGATTCAGAACTGCAGAGATTTGACTGTTTAGTGGGTGTAGCTGGGAAGAGTTGGGTTTATTTCCTTTTGCTATTCTCTTTGTACATCTGGACAGGAAGGGTCTGAAAGGAGTTGCTAACAGTATGTATGGTGAGCGAGCTTTGATTATCTGGAAGTCCCTCAGCTATTTCGAACACGGCAGAGAGCCAGCCAAGCAGGAAACAAAAAAATAAGCTTCTGCGCCGACAAACACATTTCAATTTGTCTGTACAACAGTCTTTCCACGTTTCTGATAAGAAATCCTCTTGGCCCACCCTGCTGTTAATGCTTATGTTATACACAATGTTAATAAGCCAGGTGATCTGATTCTCCAGTCCTTAGCAGAACAGCAGCTGTGCCCACCCCACCACCCCACCCCCACAGGGGTAGAGCACCTACAGAGGGACTTGGCTCTGAACCTCTATCCAGTCTCAGAAGGGCTTCAAGGCACAAGGCTATGCTTTGCGCATAGAGAAGACAAAGATATAAAGATTGTCCACTCATGTGCAGCCTATGGCATGGGGAAGACATGTGTCCATCTAGTTCTGGCTAGTTTAGACAGAAAAGGACATAAAGGAGGCTATTAGACTGCTTGCACACTTTCTTTACAAAAGTAATAATTAAAATTATATGTATTTATTTATGGGATTATGTTGGGAGGGACACTCAGTGCCATGTTGCACATTTGGAGGCCGGAGGATAATTTTGTGGGAATCTGTTCTCTCCTTCTACTATGTAGTCCCTGGGGATCAAGCTCTGGTCATTAGGCTTGGCAGCAGAGGTCTCTGCCTACTGAGCCATCTCTTTGACTCATTATGGGTTTATTTATTTATTTATTTATTTATTTATTTATTTATTTATTTATTTCACTTGTGCACTTTCAAGGAATGAAGTGACCCAAGCTTGGCTACCACAGGACAGAGAAGGCCCCAGCAGAGCACAGAATTCCTCTTGTCCTAACCCTTTGACATTTAAATTCTAGAAACCAGGCCATGGAGGCTAAAGCACTGTTCAGATAGGCAGTCACCCCTACCAGTGGGCTGCTGGGAAGGCCCCTGAGTGCGGTCTCCACCTATGGTGCTGCATCCATCCTGGACTATTCGGTGTGCTTGCTGGGAATGAAGGGGTTTGTAGTTTCCCACTGTCCAGCCTGTTTGGAACAGAGAGAGCACCGAGGTGAGTGTGGGGAGAGTACGTGATGTCTGCTACAAATGTGGACATGGGATGAGAGTTCAAGGCCACGTCCTACTGTCAAGTTGCATTCCAGGGCCGATTTTCTGCTGGGCAGTACTACGGCAAAGGGAACACAAAGTGACCCCTGTGTGCTGACAGCCGTGGAGGAGCTCACAGCATGAGAAAGAGTAAACAGAAAATTCAGAGATGAAAGAAGCGGGAGCAGTTCATTTAAGAGTGACTAATGTTACAGAGGGCAGACTCACAAAGGACATCGCTGTAGAGGACATGAAGGGAATAGCTGGACATCAGCTGGAGTGAAGATTACATTCAGGACACTGAGTGGAGGGTAGACACCTCCAGGAGGTTGTTGAAAGTGTGCACACACACCATGTGACTTTCTGCTTTTTTGTAAAAACGGCAGCACCAAGGTATAGAAGTGTTATTTGTCACAGCCTTTCTTCTGCCATGTTATTAGATGATAGAGGGGTGGTGGCAATATCTCAGCCCTGCTTCATACTCCTAAAGTGTCAACCAGGGATCTGGATAACAGAAACCCCAAGCATCCTTTCTACAAGAGCAAGTTACCCCCCCAAAAAAGAATTGCAGACACCCTCAGAAGACTGGCTTAGAGCAGCAGTAGTAACCCCCACACACCCACACACACCACCATGTTCAATGACATACAGAGAGAAAGATGTGGACTTGGAGACATCAGAGATCAAGAAATGATATGAACCAGTAATCAAGTTCAGCTATTAAAAGAAAAGACAAAACTGCCTAATTCATTTTGTTCTTTCTGGTTTGAGATTTTCTTTAGGTGGTAGGCAGGAACATAGTAAATACACATCCAACTACGGTTCCACTTTGTAGCTCAGGCTAGCCTGAGCCTCATTATTAGTGCAAGATGGCCTTGAACTCAAGATCCCCTTTCCTCTTCCTCCTAAGTGCTGGGGTTACATGTATATGATGCTACGCCTAACTCATAGCTCTAATCTTATCCTAAGATTTAGGCAGATCTTTGCAAACTAAATGAAAGTGTATGGAGCAGTCTGGAAGGAGTGTACTGGCCAGAGGGAAAGGTCATTTTCAAAGAGCCACACGCAGGTTATTTAACATGCCAATCGAATATGCATTTGTATATTTGAATATTTGCATATTCATTTATGTCTGAATGTTTATGCATCTATATGTGTGTTGTGTAGAGACTGCATTATGTCTGCATTCCCCACCTCCATTCCCAACTTTCTGTTCTGTTTTCCCTGCCTTTCCATACTTCCCTGACCTGAGCTCCACTGAGTCAGTCATAGCCTTAACCAGGATCACTGATCACTAATGACTAGTGTTAATATCAGTGTTCCAGCTTTGCCACCCCAGGTCCCTACTGCATGTCAGGTAACATGACAAGAGAGGACCACAGCAGGAGCTCCAACTGTCCCCAGGTGTTCATTCCTCAGGTTCTTCACTTTGTCTTCCCTAGGAGGGAAACTCTGGCCACAGGTGTTTAGCTAGAATGATTGTCAGGAACATTTGCTAGAGCTTTTAGTCCCCTCTTGGTGTTATGATAAATCCCCGGGGCTTCATCAAGCCTTCTACTAGATGTTTACTTCTATAAATTGCATGTATATATGAGATATATATGTATATGCATGCTCACATATATGTGCACACATGTGAGTGTGTAGGCCAGAGATCAATGACAGGTACCTTCCTCTATTGCTCGCCACCCTATTTTCCAAGATATAAATGTCTCTCACTGAACTTGCAGTTCATCAGTTTGGCTAGGCTGGCCCTTAATGAGCCCCAGGAAACAGCCTGTCTCCACCCGCATTTCCAGCAATGAGACAGACATGTGTGCTGTGTCCAGCTCTTACATGGGTACTGGGGATTAGAACCCAGGTCCTCATGCCTGTTAGCCAGTAGACTGTGTCCCCGGGCTTATCTCTAGAAATCTGAAAGCTACAGCAAGTGCTGCTATCTTGCTTGCTAGTCCTCCTGGCCAGCTGCCCAGAATAGATGAGGGAAAGACAACCACATGCTCCACCAGCAGGGATGCAGGAAGCAGCCTCTCTGTTTCCTAAGGGAAGCACCAGCTTTGGGAAATAAGCAGGCCTCCATTCCCACACAGCAATTACGTGCACAATTACATTTCCAGCAGGTGTCACTTAAGAGGGTGAAACCCATTAGTGTTCAAATGAGAAAGCAGACAGGAGTCTCCGAGAACACCCGGGAAAGGTGTGCTCTGCCGCATAGGGAGGGGACATGTGCAAGCCTCCACCATGTCCGTGTGTTTCCTCCACTCAGTCTGATTACTGTACTGTGTGCAGAAGTGCACAGGCCTGAGGCAAACTGGTGCAGAAATAGAACTCAGCTGGGAAAGCAAGTTGCTGTGATGATCAGACGTAGTGTGCACACACCAAGCTGGGGACTGAGTGTGGATAGCATTGGCTGCTTCACTTCAAGTAAAAAACATCTCAATCTCCATCCTCATGCCTCTCTTTTAGTTTTCAGGGTACCAGGCACACAGGAATTAAGCAATACGTACACAACAGACTTTTTAATGGCATTTTTTCCTATATTGCTTAAATGATTAACTAGGTGTTTAGCAAGAACATCTAAGGAGGGGGAGTTCCAGGCCTATACGAGCTTGTGTAAGTTGGATTTGCCCTGGGAAGTGACTGTTATTACCTTCATTTCCCTCACTAACAGATGAAGAGACAGAAGCTCAGAAAATAGAAGGGTCTCACCCCAGTCTACTTGTTGATGAGCTATAGACCTAGGATTTGAACCCAGTCCTGCTGGACCCCAAAGGCTGTGCTCTTTTCACTACACTGAACAGCCTAAATTGGGACCCATTCCATCACAGAGGTGATCCAGTCTGTCCCTCAGGATGCCATGCAGGAGGGGAGCTCAGGGGTCAGAGTCCCTTCTGTCCTGCTCACAAGGCCTCAGGGACTAGTTGAGACAGAAGGGACTTCCGTTTGCTCTGCTCAGGGCATTCCCTAGCTTTGGTCCTTTTGGACTTCCCAATGGCCAAAGAATTGGCAATTAGAAATGGGGTAAGAACACACCCTGGCCACTTGCAGTTGTCAGGCCTGCTTCCTTTCTGACAAAGCCCAGCTCACCACCTCCTTTCCTCAGTCATATGCCATTAACACTAAGTTGCACTCCTGAGTCCATGCTGTGCCAAAATACCATTTCTGCACTGTCTGAAATGGGGGACTAGCCTCCTTGTTCCATCTCTCCTAGTCATCATTCTTTAGAGGGGCAGAACTCAAAGGATGAATGTGTGTGTGTGTGTGTGTGTGTAGAGGATTTGTTAGAATGATTTCCAGGTTGTGATCCAGCTGGTTCGACAATAGTTGTCTACCAATGGAAAGTCCAAGAATCCAGTAGTTGTTCAGTTCCAGGAGGTTGGATGTCTCTGCTGGTCTTCAGTATATACTGGAATCCTGAAGAAGTAGACTCTAATACCAGTGAGGGAATGGACTTGGCCAGCCAGAGTGAAGGCAAGCAGGTAATGAGCAAATTCTTCCATCTTCCATCCCTTTATACAGCCCACCCCCCAAAAGAGTGGCCCAGATTAAAGGTGGATCTACCCACATCAAGAGATCTGGATTACAAGTGGGTCTTCCCACTTCAAATCATCTAATTAAGAAAAATCTCACAGGCATACCCAGCTGCTTGGGTTTTTAGTTAATTCCAGATGTAGGCAAGTTGAAAACCAAGAATTGCCATCACACCTCCTTCCCCCAGCCCTGCCTCTGCTGAACTCCAACACTTTACACAGGTTGAGTTTGGGTCTTCCTTGTTGCTCCTTTACACCTGTCTATCATTTGCTAAGGGTGAACTTTGTAAACAATTTCTTGTATCCATTCAACCAGTTGCCTATGACCTTCCATCCATTCAAGCAATAGTTACAGGGTGTGAATATTTACTATGAGGTAGAGTTCATGACAGATTTGACATGGATACGAAAGTCAGTGAGCAATCCAGTTTGCATGTTGGAATGATAAGTCAACTAGTAAGAGTGCAGGTGAATGCGGCAGCTGGCAAACAGGCTACACTCTGCTTGTCAGCCTCAGCCGACTCTTCTAGAGAGCCGGCTTAGCACCAGGCCTCTGTGTGCTAACAAAGCTTTGCCTAACACTACACATTTGAACAGTTACCAATACTTAAATTGGGGAATGAGGATTAATACTTCAAGAACAGAGACCAAACCAGCCTTGTTCTACCAGGCTAGGGCAGCGGTGGTAAATAATAGGAAGGAATGTCCAGAGCAGAGGGCTTCTCACTTCTGGCTCCCTGCTCTTATTCTTATCAAACCCCCCAAAGCTTGGTGTCCAGGTTCCACCCTCCCACCAGAACACTGATCAAACCCCTTTTCTGATTGACTTTCACCTGGTCAACAATTTTATTCTCCCAGGCACTGCTACTCACAGGAGTCCTGAATCTCACTCGGAGAAATTCCTCATTAGACTTTCTGTGGTCAGCACTGTGTGTCTGGAATGCTGGCACTCTTCTGTGGGCCTGGATCTGTCTGTGTGTGAAGAGAGGGTCATATGGGATGCATGCCAGGCGCCCCTGCCTCCTGTGGCTGCAGAGTGCCAGGCAGTTGTAGATCCTCAACCAGGCCAGCCGCCACCTCCTGCTCTTCCTGTCAGCTCCGGAGAATGGGGGGAAGCGCTCCAGCAGTCCTCTCTGAGAGCAGATGGTGGCTTTGTATGTGGAGCTTGGGCTCGGGGTGGGAGTCACCTGTGAAGGTTTCTGCATCTGAAGGATCTACCCCAGTGTTGCGGCCTAGCCCTGTGTCCTCATCTGCCACCACAGGTCCTCTCTTCAGCCTCTCATTGGGGATCTATTTGTGTACTTAGTATATCTGATAAGGTGCCCAATAAGCGCTCTTTTTAAATAGCTGCCTCTAAATAGATTGTAACATTTCAGTGAGTCTGCAGCCATTAGAAGTTAAATTCAAATTTAAAAAGTAAGATGACTAATTTAGATAAAATGATATTTTGCTTTGCTTTGATTTGATTTATTTGGTTAGTAGGAAGACAACATTTTCCCTGTGTGTCTATTCACTTAATATACAATTGGCCTCCTGCCCAATTTATTTATTGAGCAACTAAACTTCCCTCATCGTTTGCACCGGATCTTCAATGACTGGGTATTGACCTTATCTCTCCTTATATCCTGCAAATATGGGATATTCAGGCTGATGTCCTTCTTACTTATTTTCCTTTTTTATGCTATATAGAATTTCAAAGTGCAACTAATTTCCATTCATATTAAGTTGTATCATCAGTGCCCTAAAATCTACATTGAGTATTGGAGTGAGTCTTCACAGGCAACACATGCTCCTCCATCTCAGCTAGAGTCCCAGCTAGTTGGGTGAGTCCAACAGATGGGAATAGACCATATAAATGCATCCGGACACCACTAGCTTATGCATATGTGTTTTGGGGTTCCCTCTCCATTTTGCTCTTAGTTAAAGGCCTGACTGCTTCTGCCAAAAGTTCTACTTAAACTTGATGGATTTCCTCCACTGACTGAGCAAGGTTCTCCTCAGTCAAATATCACCAGGTCAGAAACACGAAATGGGGGTGCATTGCTAGTGAGGAGCAGAGTCCTTTCCTCTTTGATTGGCTTCTCCTTGAAAAACTGTACTGTTGTGCTTGGATCCCTTGGTCCTCTCAGCACCACCCACCCCGCCCCCCAACATTCATGGTAATGGAGGATTGTCTTATATCAGTATCTGATGTGGAAACTGAGGCTCAAGAGCTTGATCCTGGTCCCTACCAGTCAGATGAGGGCCAGACCCTGCCTTCTTGTGACAGAACTACTATTGTTTTTGCCTTAGCAAACACATGGAAGTGAGCAGTTTGCATCCTAAACCCAGTTCTAAACAGAAAAGGATCTCCCCACTATTGAGAAGTTACTAGATTTTAGGTGTCTAGTGACACTCTTGCATGGATGTTCTTGCAGGGAGGGCAAGGTGATGTCCTAACAAAAGAACAGTAGCTGAGAACATCCAGTATGTTCTAAAAAAATCTGTAAGAGGTGACTTAACTGCCTGCTTTGCTATCAGTCCTCTGTTGCTAGGCAGGATCTGTCCTTTTCCAAAATTTCGTCATCTACCTGAGGAAACAGGCAAGCCTGGGCAACTCTTAAAAAGTGTGGGAAATGTGTCAGGAGTCCAGGAATACATCCAGCTGTTATTGAAAATTATTTGCCATCTAATGTCACAGGGCGGGGGAGATCACAATCAGGAAGTTGGTAACAGTGAAGATGAAAAAACAAACAAGTTAATAACCATTTCAGGTCAGGCACTGGAGCCTTGGGGTAGTCAGGTGGTCAGGATCAGACTAGAACCATCCACACGGCACAGAGACATGGGGTAAGTGCTGCTCTCAAGATGCTGTCCTATGACTTTCAATGGGTTCCAGGCAGCCAACAGGAGAATACATCTGGTGTAGGAAAGGGCATAAACATAAGTCTGAGAGACCTGGGAACTCTCTAGCAAGGCTGGAGAAAGAGGTGGGGGAAAACTCAAGACTCAGTGCTAGAAATGTGGGTTGTAGCCAGACTGTGAGGGTTTGGTGGCATCCCCAGGGACAAGGACACCAGGACTGTGTAGATGTTATGATGACAACATGCACACCATTGCTATGTCTGAGATAGCAGCTAGAAGCCCCAGCCAGGGTTCAGGTACCACTTCTATAGCAAGGAATAGTGAGATGCATAAGGGCCCATATAAGAGAGAGACAACCTTTTGGATCCTATAGCCTCAAAGAACAATCCAAATACAGTCCATTGTGCGTATTAAACACTTTCCTTGCTGTCATGACAGTGTCTTAGTTAGGGTTAGTTTTTCTGTGATAAAACACCATGGCCAAAGCAATTTGAGTAGGTTTCTTTCAGTCACAGCTCCAAACCACAGTTCAACTGCTTTGTAGTGCAGGACCCTGGCCAATGGAATGGGGTTTCTTTCATTTAGTGTAAGTCTTTCTATTTCAACAGTTCTATCTTGAATCTTCTCACAGATGTGCCCAGAGGTTTGCTACTTAAGTGATTGTAGACTGTGGTGAGTTGCTAATCAATCTTAACCATTGGAGTAGAGGCATCCTGCAAAGACCTTCTTTCCCATTGCTTCCCCCAAACTGTCAAGGACTGTCTGAAGAAGTAGTCCAACCAAGAGGTACCTAAGGACCTGTGACAACTAAATCCAATTAGGTATCATTGCTAGAGATCCTGGAAGAGAAGAAGGCATTACATAAAACCTAGGAAACCTGAATAAATTATAAACATGAATTAAAATAATTTCCCAGGATTGGTTGATCATCTAGAGCAAATGAAGCATAGTTATGAAAGGTTAGCGTGAGGAAAACTCACTGCAGGGTATGGAGAGATTCTCCGTCCTGTCTTCATAGTGTTTTTGAAATCTATAACTTCAGAAATTCTTATTTTAAGCATTGAAGATGTGTGTGATTAAAAGGTAGAAAAGTGAAGGGGGAAATATTAATAAGTCACCCTCTCCCTCGGAATTTCTGGTTTTTCCTGTCTTTGGGTGGAGCTCTTTGTCTCTTGGTTTCTCCTCAGGTAATGTTCTCATCTTTACTAGAATACTTTGGACATGTGTCCACCTGGGTGGGCCTGGGACGACTGAGTAAGTGGACAAGGATACTGAACTTGACAGGAAGACTGTGTTGACATCTCAGTCTTGATTTCCTCCCTGGGGCCAATTTCCAGGGAAGTAAATGTGCAGTGTTCATTAACAGCCCTGATGTCCCACACCCGGGCATCCTTGCGCTACCTCTGGAGGACATCAGTCCCAGACACTTGGGTCAGTCAATAAAAGGCCATCTGTGACAAAGACTTAAGCAGAGATAGAAAGCAAATGTGTCACGAGATCCCAGATCCCCTGCTCTCACTGTGAGAAGCTGACCTCTGCTGTGAGCCTGCCACCCAGGAGACATGTTCACACAGAGAGCCTGCTGGGCTTTGCGCCTTCGTTTCTGGTCTTTTTGTTGTTGTTGTTGTCTGGTCTTTGGTTCCAGCTGGTGTCTGTCTCTTCACATATACTTTTAAAAAATGTTCAACTGCTTCTTTACTAACAAAGGCTGCACTACCTCTCAGTGGTCAGTCCATCAAAGCTAGAACAGAGAGACTTCTGCTCTCACAGAATTCAACAAAGAGTTGACTGCCCCAGCTGATGGAAAGATTTCCCATTATATTCCTGTCGCCATCCATTCCCTCTCTAGAAGACATGGTGCTCTCAACCCTTCTGAGTTTGGAAGGATGGAGGCTAACTTTATCCAACACCGCGTCCACCCAGACATGATCCCCAAAGCTACATGGCAAATGTCTCACCATCTCTGCTGAGTGCTGTCTTTTCCCCTATCGTTGGTTTCATATAACTCCAGGCTTCCCTGAAGTGGGACACCCTGGCCTCCCCAAGAGTTTGTGAGTCACAGTGGAACTTACTGGAATTCAGTAGATTGATAGATAGTTGGCTTTCCCTATGCTCATCTACCAGGAAGAGAGTCACATTCAATTCTCTCATACAGGTAAAGGCTTGACTGCATGTTATTACCTTTCTTTGTGCAAAGCCTCCTTCTCATCTTCATACATGCCTCACCAAGTGCTCATTTCCTTGGGAGCTTGACTGCTGGCCAGGTCCATAATGAGCTCCCTTCCTTGGCCCACACACTGACCTTCTTGGTGCATTGGTACATTCTCGCCCTGAGACTTGCCAAGCAGCACTTGCACCTGCAGATTTTCCCAGTACCTTCATCAGCTCAAGTCCAGGCAGAAAAACAGAAACCATCCCAGGTGTTTCAGCAGAGGAACTCAAATACAGGAAATTGGGCACAGAATTGAGGACATAGCTTAGAAACTGTCCAGAGATCAGCTGCAGCAGGCAATCCCTATCACTTCTAGGCTGGAAGGACAATGAGAAAGTGACATTTCTAGATTCCAGAAGCCAGAATGATCAGGAGGAGGAGCTAGAACCACTTAGTAGAATACCTCTCAGGACCGGAAACAACACAAGGTATGTGATCACTGCCCTGCCGGGCATAGTGTCTAAGACAGAGCAAAGGACAGATGGAGACTCTGGTTGCTCAGGGTCTTTCATTAGCCAAACCTTTCCAGAAGCCAGTAAGCAGGGGAGACTGAGAAAACAGGCTTCCATAGAGCAGAGCAGAAAATGGCAGTGTTGGGGGTGGTGGATCAGCAGCCTCTAGCCAAGTAGGCTCAGTGTTAATACTTCTCAGATGTACCAATGGGCTCTGTCCAGGGCTTAGCTGGGCCCCTCTGTTCATGAAACCTACTCTTTTCCAATTTCTCTGATCACAAAAACTGACCTCTTGATAAAGACATCTTGTTTCCATGCAATCTCCCAAATAGAAAGACTGAAGGTCAGGATTTTCCTTTTCCCTAGGGAGGGGGCAGGGAACTATTTTACACTCTGCAGTCAACAGTTCTGGCTCTTGTATGTAACTGCCCCCACTCCTTTGGGGAAGACTACACCTCTTTTCTTTCATGGGATCTTCATGGTAGAATGGTTCTGTTCATCCTCATCACCATGGCAGCTTTGGAGGCTAGGCTAGACCTTGAGCGATTATCTTTTGATGCACAAGATCAAGCCCATCACTCAGGCCCACTATCCAGGCACACTCTGCTGCCAAGGGCCCTGTCCATCATGGGCTTCAGTTCTTGTCCAAGAAGGGTGATCAGTTCCAGCCTTTCAGCTTTGTGATCACATTTCCCTCCTCTGCTCGCTGAGAGCCCTTACTGCTCGCACAAGAGCTCTGGACAGAGGTGGATGTGGAAGGGGAAAAAAAACCAAAGAGAACAGAAGACATGAAGGTCCTTCAGTTGGTGCAGCCGAGATAACACCATGAAGCCTGAGAAAAGCTTTGTGATGTTTTTGTTTGGCTTTGCAGCATTGCAAGGACCCAGGCACACAACTGTGTTTGGATCAGGAAGAAAGGCATAACTTCGATGGAGAAAATCCTTTCCAATTTTATTCTGGCTGTTAGCTGGATTAAAGGAAGCAGGGAGAGGATTAGTTTGTGCAAGGCAGCAGCAGCGACCCGGCAGGACCAGTCTGATTCTGCCTGGGATGTGTTAAGACAGCATTTGCAGCAGTGGGATCCCATGGCCTTTGGTCACCAGACTAATAGATTCAGCATCAAGTGGCATCATTCATGCCACCCCTCTTCTTAACTCTGATGACAATGGTAACTATTAAATGTTAATAGAAGTATTAGGTAAGACAGCTGCTAATTAGAGATTTGAGGTGACAGAACCCCATCCCCATGCCCAGCCCATTGTACTTACAACAAAGTGACTTCCTACTGTCTCCTAGAACCCAAGAAAGAGTTTGTATTCTATTTTTTAATTAATTAAACATTTTTATTTATTTTACATCTCAATTGCAGTTTCCCTTCCCTCCTCTCCTTCTGTCTCCCAATCTCCCCTTTACCCACCACCATCTACTCCTCCTCTGTCTCCACTCAGAAAGGGGCAGGCATCCCATGGACATCAACAAAGCATGGCACATCAAGCTCAAGCAGGACCAAGCTCCTCCCCCTGCATCCAGGCTGGAAAAGGCAACCCAGCATGGGGAATAGTTCCAAAAGCCAGCTCAAGCACCAGGGACAGGTCCTGATCCCACTGCTAAGAGCCCCATGAACAGACAAAGCTACACAACTGTCACACACATGCAGAGGGCCTAGGTCAGTCCCATGCTGGCTCCCTAGTTATTGGTATAGAGTCAGTGAGCTCCCACGAGTTCAGGTCATCTGCTTCTGTGGGTTCTCCTGTTATAAATCTTGCCACCTGCCCCCCCCCAGGCTTGTAAATCCCTCCTATCTTTCTTCAACAGGACTCTGGAGCTTTGCCTAGTGCTTGGCTGTGAATCTCTGCATCTGCTTCCATCAGTTACTAGACGAAGGCTCTCTGCTGACAATCAGGGTAGTCACCAATCTGATTATAAGAGATGGCCAGTTCAGGCACCCTCTCCACTATTGCTGGGAGTTTTAGGTGGGGTTATCCTTGTGGATTCCTGGGAGTTTCCCTGGCACCAGGTCTCTCCTTAACCCAAAATGCTCCCCTCCCTGCCCAGTCAAGACACTTTCATTACTCTTGCCATCCATCCTGCTCCCAGCCCACCCAACCAGAACCCTCATGACCTCCAACCCTGGGCCCCCAGCCCCAGTTTACCCAGATCTCTTCTACTTCCCCTTAGGAAGAAGTTCTAATCTTGTGAGATTTGCCCTGTGCTGTGGGTGGCTCTGGTCTGCCCGTCTCATCGGCATGCTTCCTTCTCTCCTGAAGATTTTCATCATTGCCATGATAAAATACCCAATGAAATACCCAATGAGGAAAGAAGGGTTCATTGTGGCTCACAGTTTGAACATATGGTCCAATGGTTCTCAACTTTCCTAATGCTGTAACCGTTTAATAAGGTTCCTCATGTTGTGGTGACCCCCCAACCATAAAAGTATTTCATTGCTACTTTATAACTGTAGTTTTGCTAGTGTTACGAATTGTAATGTAAGTATCAGAAGATATGCTCAATATCTGATATGCAACCTCTGTGAAAGGTCATTTGACCCCCCCCAAAGTGTCATGACCCACAGTTTGAAAACCTATGATATAGTCCATCGTGGCAAAAAAAGGCAGGAGGTTAGAAACTTGAGACTACATTGGGTCCAAAAGCTGGGAAAGATGAAAGCTGGTACTCAGCTCACTTTCTCCTTTTATTCAGTCTGAGGTTTGAGCCCACAGGAGGCTGCTGTCTTCATCCTTCTCCTCAATTAACCCAATCCAAAAACTCCCTCACAGACACACCCAGAGGTCTCCCTGGTGATTCCAAAGCCTGCCATCAAGCCTTGACATCAAGATAAACTACCACACCCATTGTATGATTTTCTGTTGTATGGAAAACATATACAAGAATGGGAGACAGAAAGTCCCAGATCAAAGTGACACTAGTACTAGGCTTCCCTGAAGGTTCTAGGACACACAATGACCTCTTCCAAGCTTCTCTCCTGACTTCTGGAAATCTTTCACCTGTGTCGGTATAAGTCCCATCATCATATGCTGTTATCCTATGTGCACATCTTCCTCTGTACCAACATTGTCCCTTTTCTAAGGACACCAGTTTACCTGCATGATGTAATTTTATCTTGATTAGCAATAGAACAGTCTATCTCCTACTGATGGTTTGAATCCAAACGTATCTGTTGGGGAGGACACCTTGACCCTCTCTTTATTGGGTCCCTGCATCAGTATCTCTTCTCAGTCATTACACACACACACACACACACACACACACACACACACACACACACACACACACACAGAGGAGTCAGATTTGAGCAGCAAACCTATGGAAGTCTCACAATTCATAGCATGTGGTGACTGACATTGTGAGTCACTCATGCATAAGCATGGGAACCACCCAAGAGAATGCTGAATAGAAAGTCTGACTACTACCCCCAGACAAGAAAATGGCAGATGAGGTCTAACCTGCTTTCCACACCAGCAGATGTGACACACACATCCTCTCTGCCGTGCATCTAGTGGTGGCTGCTTTTTCCAACAGAGGCCTTGCATAAAAGCCTCCTTCACTCCCTCACAATGAGGACATCCACTTAAAAAATTTACAGGACTGAGAACAGAGAGACATACGTATTTAGAAAACTATGTATGCACACGCATGGTGTGTGTGTGTGTGAGTGTGTAACAACAATTAAAGAAAAAGAGGCCATAAAGTAAGAAAATAAATTCATAGGGAGATTACATAGAGCCATCTGCCACCTTTATTTTCACCTATATGTGTTTGAAAAGTCTACTTGCTCACCCTAAGACATTCCATTACACCAATGGGCCCCTGAGCTGCTTTTCACGGTCCACTGCAGACAGGTGGTCATGTGGGAGAGAAGGCATGTAGACAAGCACAGGACTCTCACCTGGATCTGTCCCAAGTAGGACAATCCAGGTTGGCTCAGGTGACTACTGCCTTGCTCTTTGGAGAAGGAGCCATTCTGGGCTTGAGGAAGTCTATGTTGGTGAGTTTGTATATGATTATGTGTGTATGTTTTACTCTCTAATCAGAACCACCAGCAACTGCAGCTACCATAATAAAATGATACAATCGGCTTTGCTTAGGGTAGGGAGATAGGCTTCAAAGATCAGAAGTGTAAGTGAACTCAGGCGTGTAGTATGTTTTCTCTTCTCCTGTTGACTTGCAATTTTCACGGCTTTGTTTTTTTCCAGAGACAGAGGAAGGGAGGGAATTAGCATTCATCCTGATGCTGCACTGGGCTGGGCTGCACCCACTTGCTCAGATGAGTGTTTGGATCCAGTTCGGATGCTCCATGCTTCCCCTGTTAGGCCTTGTTAGCACCCCTATCTCTCAATCTGGTCTGATTCTGGGCACAGAGCTGGGAAAAATTGGCAATATTAAGATGTTATCAAATAGGTTGGCACGTGTAATTGGCTCAGATTAGAAACCAAAGCTCTCAGCAAAGCAACAAGGTGAAATACTTTGAGCTAATGATTTATACAATAACGAGATGGTTTTTCTGGAGAATTGCTTGTGTTCTGGAAGGTGTAAGTCCCTCTTCAAAACAGACTGGTGATAGGAAATCCCTCAAGAGCTGAAGACTCTGAGGCTTGGTTGGGTCTCAGAAATAAGGCAGATAATATGGAAGGAGGAGATACGAATGGGCTGGGAATCCAGAAATGGTGTCCATTGCCAAGGAAGCATCCAGACGATAGGAAATAAAGGTGAAAAGTCAAGTAACTGCAGGACTCTGGTCATGAAGATGTAACAAGAACATGGACATCTCAGCTGGGCGGTGGTGGCGCACACCTTTAATCCCAGCACTCGGGAGGCAGAGGCAGGCAGATCTCTGTGAGTTTGAGGCCAGGCTGGACCGACAGCCTCCAAAACAATACAGAGAAACCCTGTCTCGTAAAAACAACAACAACAAAAAAGAACATGGACATCTCAATATGGTTTCATAGCTTATTTCCTCCCCGCATCCATTTCTTCACCTGGGGAGAAGCTCAACTACCTGAGATCAGAGCTGTGATCAAATACCCAACAAAAGCAGCTCCAGGAAGGAGGGGCTTGCTTTGGCTTATAGTTTGAAAGTATAGTCCCTCGTGCAGGGGGTGGCTTGAGGCAGTTGGTCACAATGTATCTGCTGCCAGGAAGGGGAGAGAGGTGAAGGCTGGCACTCAGCTTGCTTTCTTCCTTGTATTTAGTCTGTGACCCCAGCCCATGGAATGGCACTACCCACAATTAACGTTGGTTTTCCCACATGAATTAATCCAGTATGGAAACTCCCTCACAGGTATACCCAAGGAATTGTCTCTCAGGTCTTTCTAGATCCTGTCAGACAATATTAGCTACTACAGCATCTTCACTGAGAAGCTAGCAAGGCCCAGGACACTGGGTATTAAAAGACAAGAAGAGCACCCTGCTGCCTGAGGCAGGAGGATTGTCATGAGCTTAAGGCCAGTCTCAGCTATTAACTCTCCCTAAAAACAAAACAGGTAAATAAACAGAAGGAATGATTTCACTGTCCATTGTTATAGATGTGCTAAGGGTCTGGTAGTTATCCTGTGTCAGTCATTATTTTCGCCTCCATTTAATGAGAATGCATAAGAAGCCAGGAGATAGTCCCCATGTCAGGGAGCTGGTGATGCTGCAGGTCAGCGCAGGGATGATCTCACTGTTCAAGGAGGATTGCCTGGAGGACGCTCCATGCCCTTGGAGAATCTGTTAAACTTAATGTCACCGTGACAAAGTACCTGAGAAAGCCAGCTAAGGAAGGATAGACTTACTTCTCATAGCTCAGAAGTTTCAGACCAATGACAGGTGGAGCCATTGCTTTGGGATAAAATAGTGAGGTCCTCCACTAGCAAAGATATACTGGCACCCTCACATATTCTGTCTTATACCCATTGTGTGAACAACAAATGTTACTCGGGGGTTTGGAGCCCACTGCTTCTGTGATCTCAGCTTTAGGTGAGAAATCAAAGATGAACGCGAACACTCCATGACTGAGAGGAGGGTGGTTTCCCTCTCACCTTGTGAAGAACGGCACAAAGGAACCAAGGAACATTTTATCTACTTCGCCTGTGGTCCTTAGGGGAGACACTAACAGAAGCAATGGGCTCCCCATCAGGATGGCCTGGGAGGTGATGGAGCCCCAAACATCCAGGAGCATACCGGATGTGACGTACACACAGAAGCAGGTGTGTTAGGCAGATAGTTCTGTATGGAGTCAGAACACACTTCCAAGCACACTTGGACAGGAGCACACAGGGTTGAGGGCATGTCTCCCCTGCTTCCTGGCTGAGGATTAGGAGCAACCAGTCTAGAGCTCCCAAATCTTCCCTACTCATCAGAAAGTCAGAAAGGATAATGCCACCCTCCTGCAGCTCTTTAGAAGGCTCAATGAGATCAAAATACCTAACAGCCAGCCAAATACCTAGCATATAGCCAGGAGCTTCCTGCCCTGGTTGCCTCCTCTTCAAACTCTGCACCTGTCTATAGCAGATCTCCAGTAAAATCACAACTCTTCTCCAAAGCCTTCCTTGCCTTCCTTGTGCTAAGCAGGATTTGCAATCTGACTTGGCCCTGGAGACCATGTGCACTGAAGCTCCCATGTCCCGTGTTGTAATATCTGCCGCCCTGTATATATCCACACTGAGGGATAAGTGTATGTGTTTGTCATTTTTTTTCTCCTCCTGCTCTTTTACCCCCTCGCTTGAAGAGCCCCATCCAATCCCCACCCTGTATCCCTGGGGCAAGATTTACCTTCCTCAGCACATGCTCTATTAAGTCCTTCCTGGTTTGTCAGCCAAGGAGATCCTTCCATCTTGCCTTTGCCTATGGTTTATATATATCTCTTATGAAACTGTTGGAACATCATAGTTTTGTGGTCAAATCTTGTTTTCCTTGCCTGTAAAGTTTCTGTAGTTAGGTTTTTGTCCTCAGTGTATCCACCCAGCACCAGACTCATATGAATAAGAGAAGGAAGGAAGGAAGGAAGGAAGGAAGGATGGATGGATGGATGAATAAATGAATACCATCCTTTCCTAACAAGGCTTCCCTTTAATAGAGTGTTAAAACTGTTTCAGCCACTGTATGTACTGGTTGATTTTTTTTTTGTCCACTTAACACAATCCTGACATATCTGGGAAGAGAGATTCTTAATTGAGAAAACGTCTCCCCAAGACTGGCCTTAAGGCAAGTCTGTGAAGTGTTGTTTTAATTATTGATTGATGTGAGAAGGTGCAGGGCATTCACCCCTGAGAAGGTGGTCCTGGGATATTTATGGAAACAAGATGAGCAGGAGGAAGCAGTATGCCTCCTTAGTCTCTGCCTCAGTTCCTGCTTCCAGGTTCCTGCCTTGAGTTCCTTCATGACAGATAACAAATGGTAAACTGAAACAAACCCCTTCCTCCCCAAGTCACCTCTGGTCACAGTGCTTATCACAGAAATAGAAAGCAAAATAGGACACTGTGTATATTTTGGTTTTATGAACAGTTATGGTGGTGGCATTGTGATGCTTACTGGAGGTTGTGTGAAAAGGAAGGAATGCTGGGCTGGAAACTGAAAAGACAGTGACTAAAGAGTTGGTCCTCCCTGAAGCCTTAGCCACGATGAAGGCAGAAAAGGAACAGTCATGGCAGCCTTGCAGCTTCTTCCAGGTGGGGAGTCAGTGTGTACAGCTTTGGCCTGCAGCCTTTGGGGACTAAGTGGAATCTTAAAATCTGGACAAGTGTTCAGCCACACATCATCCATCCAGATCAGTGGATGTGACTAAGACCCCACAGGATCCTTGGGAACAAACCCAGCAGATCTAGATCCTAAAAGCCACAAATCATTTGGGATAGGTCCAGACACAGATACAGGGCATACTTTACCTCACCCATGGGTGGAGTGGAACAAGGCAGGTTCCTGCTCTCTTTGAAGCCCCAGGGGATGATATTCTCATGAATAAGGCCTTGTAAATAGGAATTACATCTTTGCACATTAGTTTAGTAAACTTAACACGTTAGAGGCATCTAGGAAGATGGAAGCTCAGTTGAGGAGCCACGGCCATCAGATTAGCTTATGAGCACATCTGTGGGGCAATTTCCTGATTGATGCAGGGGGACATAGCCCATTGTGATCAGTGCTGGATCAGAAAGCAGGCCGAGAAAGCTTCGATGGCTTCTGCTTCAGTTACTGCTTCCGGGTTCCTGGCCTGAGTTCATGCCTTGGCTTCCCTGAGTGTTGGACTGTAAGCTGTAAGATAAGATACATTTTTTTCCTCCCCAAGTTGTTTTCATTCACAGTGGCTGCCACAGCAATAGAAAGTTCCAGAGCCATTTGAGAGTCATAGAATAAGAGTCATACCCTAACTTAGTATATTAGCTTTTATCTCCATGGGTATATGCATTAATGTGTGTGTGTGTGTGTGTGTGCGTATGTGTGTGTGTGTGTGTGTGTGTGTGTGTGTGTGTTCATGTGCCCCGATGTGATGGTGTTCATATGTGTAGAGGTACACAAATGCACATATGAGTGAAGGTCAGAGGTCAGCCTTGGGTGCTGCTTCTCAATTGCTTTCTGCTTTTTTGTTTGAATCAGGGTCTCTCTCCCTCACTGGCCTGGAACTTCTCAGCCAAGTTGCCGAGGCTAGTTGGCAGCCAGTTTCCAGGGATATGCCTGATCCTGCCTCCCTTCCCACCTCTGCTAGGATTACAGCTACGTCCTTCCAGGCCTGGTTTTTTAAACAGATTCTACGGATCTAAACTTAGGTCACCAGCCTTGTATTTTGATTTAGAGGAACCTTTTTAGTTTTTCTCCAGACTCTTGCTCTCTACTCTGCAGCAGCTCATGAGGTCAGTAGAGCTTGACCTCGGGGTGCGGGTGGGAGGCCCGGCATTTGGGCAGAGTCTGGAAATGTTCCTGCCTACTAGCTACTCTCTGCTTAGAATAATTAGAATTTACAGTAAAGAAGCATCTGAGACACAGGGAGAGTTGGCAAATTTTCACACTTACGAGATTTTTGTTTTTAATGGGAATTACCAGTAATTCCTCACCTTATAAGAGACAATAATGACTTCTTAGCAGGATTCCTAAGTGTATTTGGCAAATATGTATTCAGGGAACTTCTCAAATAATAGCTTGAGAGCAAAACTCAGATACACTAAGTGCCTTGACACTCAAGTCTTTGCCTGCAGGATCTTTATGCAGAGGGCATTTGGAAGTGTCTGTTGTGTTGCAGGGATCTGCAGCTTTTGAGGATCTGTGTTCAAATTTCAGTTCCTTTTGTTGCAATCACCAGAGGCAAATTAGTTAAAACCTTGTAGCCCCTCCCTACCTTTCTTTTTTATGTATTTATTATTATTTTAATTTTAAATAGCTTGTTTTACATGTCAATCCCAGTTCCCTCTCCCTCCCCTCCTCCCGCATCCCCTCATCATCCCCCCCAGCCTCCCACCCTATTGCCAATTCCTTCCACATAGTGGATATCTAGAGTCTGTCATTTCACTCAGGGCAGGGTCCAGGCACTCCCCTAAGAGTCCAGGCTGAGAGAACATCCCTCTTTGTGTTATGGACACATGATGTCTGTTTGTATTCCAGGGATAAACACTGATCCACTGCTCAGGGCCCCATAGGTTGCCCAGGCCTCCTCACTGACACTCACATTCAGGGGTCTGGATCAGTCTTATGCTGGCCTCACAGCTGTTGGTCTGGGGTCCAAGAGCTCTCCCCTGTTCAGATCAGCTGTCTCTGCTGGTTTTGCCAGCCCATTCTTTGCCAATTTGCTCATCGCTCCTCTCTCTCTGTCACTGGGTTCCTTGGGTTCAGTTCAGTGTTTTTTTTTGTTTGTTTGTTTGTTTGGTTTTTTTGGTTTTACAAGACAGGGTTTCTCTATTTTGGAGGCTATCGGTCTAGCCTGGCCTCGAACACACAGAGATCCGCCTGCCTCTGCCTCCCGAGTGCTGGGATTAAAAGCGTGCACCACCACCGCCCGCCTCAGTTCAGTATTTAACTGTGGGTGTTTGCCTCTGCTTCCATCAGTCACTGGATGAAGGCTCCAGGATGGTTATAGACATCAAGTTCATTATCAGGAATGGGCATTCGAGGTGGTCTCTACACTATTGCTTAGCTTGCCTGTTGGTGTCATCCCTTTAGATCACTAGAGGTCCTACCTTTCTTTCAAATGGATTCATTTGACAAACACTTATTGTGTAAGGATACTAGTGGTACTGGTTGATCAGACTCATAGTTGTTGAATTCTAGGACATAAAAGTTCACATGTTGCCCAATTCAGAGCTTTCTCCTTTCCAATGAAGAAACTGAAGCTGAGAAAGAGAAAGCGACTTGACAGAGGTTGCCATAGCAAGAGGGCCAGAGCAGAGTTCTTTCATGGGAGAACCCTGACCCAAGTGACTCTGTGACTCTGTATGGCACATCTCAGTGAAGCAGGTCCGCCTCCTAAGCCAGATCCCAAGGCTCAGAGAGCCAAGGGGCTTTACTTATTTTCCTGGCATGCCACTGACAGGACAGCCTCAAGGCTTCAACCCCGTGCTGTGTGCCTTGCACGCCATCACAGTATAGGATCAACCCTCTCTGTCCATCAGACAGTTGCTCTTGTGCTGCAAGCCCTACACTGGACCTGGGTTACAGAGACGAGCTGTATAGGCCCTGCCCTGGAGAGGCTGGGTCTACAGGAAGACATACTCGTAGGTGATGTGACTGGAGGAGAATGTTATAATGCTCACAGCAAGAGAACCATGTACAGGGGATGGCTTTCCTGAGAGCCATGGAAAGTCTATGGAAATGACCTCTTTGTTCAAGGCCTTCAGGTTTTAGAACTCCACTTGCTTTGCTTCGTGACCACAGTAGTAGGAATAAAACCCATGTTTCCAACTGGCATGCATTTGCAAAGGATGCCAGGAAGAGGACTGTGAGTAGGCACTGGGAACCAATCACTTAATCTGCTCTCTTCGCTTCCTCAACAGAGAGCACACCGCCCTGTACTCAAGGATCCGATGGCCTTGGAGAGGGGGCTGCACGGCCTGTGGACACAAACTCTTCCCAAAGTGCTGACATGGAGCCAGGTCAGTCCCTGTCATCTCTGATTTTCTGTCATCAACTGCGAACCTGAGACTTAGTGAGAAAGGCATTTTGGTATCTGGAAATGCATCTACTTTTCAAGATGTATAGGACATGCAGGAGATCAAGTGATGTTGGCAGTGAACTTCTTAATAAGAGGACAAGAAGCAAAGGCTGCTGGGAGTTGTAGCTCCTGGTGTATTTGCCTGGTGAGGAGATGGTAGAACTACTGCTGGGTTGGTGTCTCTGGCATCCTCCTTAAGCAGCATGGCATGATGAAGAGGGCAGTCTAAGAGGGGCTGGGCATCTAATAGAAATGTGATGGTGTGCTGGCAGCAAGGAGGTTCTAGTCAGGCCAGTCCAAGACAACAAAAGCTATGGTGGATTGGAGTTTGTTCTCACATCCAGGACACCGCAGTACAAGTCCTGGAGCTCATAGGCATGGTTGAGCATGAAAAGAGAGCAGTAAGTGGGGGACTGTCATAAGGGGTCCAAGAGGGCTCTCTGGAAGGTTTTCCTCATGTTATCCTGCAGCATGACAATACATAATGGGTAGAAAATGCAGCACGGTGATGATAAAGCTGGGCTGTATGGGGCAAGTGGCATGCTGGAAAGTGGCATGGTGAGGGAGTGTAGCCTACAGTAGGGCAGCTTCGTACGTGGAAGCAGAGCCCAATGTAGGAGGCTGCAGAGGTGGAAATGAGGGTAGGGGAGTGAGCTCCTCATTGGAGATATGCTGCGTACCCATTTGTACCAAGTTTAGATTCTTATCCTCTGAGCAGTACCATAAGGTGACATATGGGCTCTGTTGGAGTTCATATTGCTGTAGTAATGAATCGACTCCACAGTCCCGGTAATAAACAGACTGAGTTCTTACAATAAAACCCAAAGCCATCTGGTAGAGAGCCCTGCACACTACCTGGAACACATGGCCTCCTTGGTCCCTGCTCCAGTACATACAGTACTGATAAGTACTTTGGATCAGAGGTGACATACATATCCTACTGGGTAACTCAGTCTTTGCTTGACTCCCAAGGTCCTGGGGTCTGTGGGAATGAGACAATGAACGAGCCATAATCACTAGATTAGAGAATTATTTCCATCTCACAGCCCAGCAATTGAGAGACTTGGAGGCATTCACTATACTGTCCACAGTCTCCCAAATACAAAATGCTGTGGTTCGGGTGTTACATAACCTCTGTTTTGAACATTCATGTGGCCAATCAACAAAGACATATGGAATAGTTACCATAGTCTGGGGAATGACAAAACCAGAGGTGACTGGAGCTTATATAACTACACAGGACAGCAAATGCTCTGCCTTGGCCAGATGGCTCTCCAAGAGCCTGTGGAAACTTTAACTTTTGTCTGTAGGGACAGGTAAAATGATATCACATGTATAGAGACTTGATTGACATATCTCACTTAACTCACATTACCCCATGAGCCAGTTGTCATAGCCTCACATTTAAGATAAGTGTGGCCCAGCCAGGTGACAGGGGAACACACGTGGTCCTCAGCCCCATCTACAGCTTGTATGCAATAATGGTGGGTTCCAGTAAAACAGTAGCTGAATCTCTGCCATCTGTCTAAACCCTAGAAATGCAGTCCCTGGTCTTCCTAGAAGCCTTCTCCAGTAAGGGCTTTCCTTCCCTGCTTCCTGAATGTGCCCAATATGGCATGCTGCACTTTGGAGACACTGACTTCAGCCCTGAAAGGAGACTGAATTGCTCATCCTATTATGCTGCCACCCACAGAGCAAGGCTTGTTCAGCTCATCTGTATCAAAGGAGGGGAGAAAGACGTTGTGCAAAAACATTTGGTTGAAAGATCTGAATCTGGCAGAGTGGGGACACACATAAACCTCGTCGTCATCACAGTGTCCTTATCTCGGGAATATTCTCCCTTGTCTCTCCAGCTCCATCACCCACCATCCCATCCCTGCACTCAGTGCTGTGTTTACACTGACAAATCCCTTCTGTACTCTCATCCCTGTGACCACCTCCTCTGTCTGCACACACCAGTTAGTACCCTGCTCGTGGGCTTGCTTCCCTGTCTCTGTCTAGCACAGAGGTGACTATCACAGCACCTCTCAGATCATCTCACTTGCCTGTCAAACCCTCCTGTGGCTGTCTACCTCAGTACTGACACAAAACCAATACAAAACAAAACAATAAAGGCCCTCTTACCACCCACCAGCCTTGCTATCTAGCCCCTGGGTTCCCAGGATTCTAAGCACTAGTCTCTTATACCACTCACCTCTCCCAGGTTCACTGAACCATAGAACTGCTCCTGCTTTGGAGCGTTTAGCATGGGCTTTTGAGAAAAACACTTCTGGCCTAGGGAACAGCAGCAAACAGAAATAAAAGTCATTGTCCTTGTGAGCTGACCCTTGCAGGATGAGGTGCTTTTAGTGCAAGCATGTCAGCTGCACCAATAGCTGCAGAGTCCAGGGTTGGCAACGAATGTGGGAGGGCATAGACTTCCTTACCCTACCACACTATGGGAAAGATCATTCTTCCCAGCCCAAGTCTTTCTAGGACCCTCTCCTGTGGAAACATTTATGTCCACCTGGTGTGTTATCTACTGCAATACATGTTTATTCATCTTCAGGCATCTCCATTGGTATCTAATCTGCAGGAGAGCAGATATGTCTTTCTTTAGAGTTCCCTACAATGTCCTCATGCCTAGAATGATGCATGGCACATAGCAGACAGTAAAGACAGAGTGAGTGAATGAATGGGCAAATAAGTGATCAACAGTTTCTCCACTGTTGCTAGCTTCCCTGCCAGTCCCAATAGGATATGACCGATGTTGAGCCCCCAAGTCGGGATATGCCCACTGTTTTCTCTCCTCCACCATCTTCTCTGCTTGCCTAAGACACTGAAGTCCCTGGAGGATGCCACACAAGGATTATCCCATCTATCAGACAGAGCTCTGGGAGTCTTAAAGGCAAGAACAGATCCTGGTCTTTGAACCTGGTTTACCAGGAGACCTGGTTACTGTTCACTGGTCTCTACAGAGTGGAACAGAACTTTACCTGCAGCTTCAGCCAAGGGCCCCCTGACTCCACTTCCTTTTCATGTCCTTCTTGCCTGCAGGCAGGCACTGGGAAGCCCTGGTTATCAGCCAGGCCCCCTCTGGCCTACCACCTGCCTCAAAGATCAGGAAGAGGAGGCAAATGGGACACTAATGAAATTCAGAGTGAAACTAAATCTGGAGGTGTTGCAAACAGCATGAGGTGGGGAAACAGGACTTAAAAGACTCTCTCTAGAAGGGAGGGGGAGCCAAGGATGCAAACAGCCAGGAGCAGCTTCACACTGACCCTTCTTGGACAACACATTCAGGTGTGACTCTTATCCCCAGGCGTGTCACTTTGGAATCTTTAAATTAGAGACCTTTTAATTGATGGACTGACTCATTCATACTTTTTCACTCCAATGACAAAAAAAAAATTTGAGTAGATGCACAGCTTCAAGTTAATCAAGCAATCAAGACAAAAAGCATTTAATACTTCAAATAAAAGTAGAGTTAGGAAGAACAAAGAGAAGCGGGGATGAGACAAGAAAGACGTGTAGGAGAAGAACTCTAGACTGGTGTCTTGAGGATGGCAATGATTATGTGATAAGTAACTAAGGTCTTAAACCTATTGAGCTTCAGGAATGGAATGCTCAAGTCTGATAGCAGTAATGGTGCAGATCCACTGTTCATTCATTTCATTATTGGCATTCAGTACTTCACACCCGAGGTACCACAGTCTCTTTCTCCCTGTGTATCTCATTAAACTCCCTTGAAGTCTTGAAGGGTGGTCCCTTAAAGGTCATGTGAAAAGTGAGCTTCTGAAGCATAGGGGTGAGTATGTCTTTACAAGTGATGCTGGAGCAATAGTTATACACATGTAAAAGCTTGAAAGCAGACCCTTCCTCATATGCAAAAGTGCCCTCAGAATAAATCATGACCGTGCATCTAAAAGCTAAAACTATAAACTTATAGAAGAAAACATAGGTGTAAGTATTCATTATGTAGTGGTTTGACACCTAAAATGGAGAGGAGAAATACAATAGATAAAATGGACTTCAAAATTTCTAAGTTTTGTGTTTCTTTCTTTTTTTTTTTTTTTTTTTTTTTGGTTTTTACGAGACAGGGTTTCTCTGCATTGTTTTGGAGGCTATCGGTCCAGCCCAGCCTTGAACTCACAGAGATCCACCTGCCTCTGCCTCCTGAGTGCTGGGATTAAAGGTGTGTGCCACCACCGCCCGGCTGAGTTTTGTGTTTCAATGAACTGCTGCAAGACAACTCCAAAATAGGACATGGTGTTTGCCAATCATGTATCTGATAAGGGACTTATATCTACCATACATAAAGAACACAACTCAATGATAATATGATGAACATATTTTAAAAATGAGCTGAGTTTGAAGTAGATATATATATATATATATATATATATATATTCAGAGAAAATGCAGAGGTGGTCTATATACAAATACAAAGGTATTTAATATCCATAGCCACCAGGGGAATGCGAATCCAAGGCATGGAGTTGCTTATGTAGCCCAGCCTTTCTCATTCTGAAGCCTCCATCTCACACCTCAATAAGCCTGGGAAAGAGGCTACAGTGAGGAAAGAGGGCTGGTGTGCACTAAAGGCTTCTACAGGAGGTAAAGAAACCACCCTGTAGGGTATCGAAGAAAGGTTTAGTGCATCCCACCCTCAGGCAGCAAGCTTCCTGTTTTCAGGACCTGTCTTCTTCAATATTATTGATGTCCCCAGAGGGGTTTTTGTTTACACAGATTGTATATGATCAGATAGTGTTTATTTATTTGTCATATTAATAATTAACAGTTAAAATGTTAAATTGGTATGTATAACTTATTTAAGATAAAATAGCAAGCTGTGATATCAGCATCAACAATATATTTCTATGAAAATGTTTAAACGAAAGAAAGCAGAGCTGGATAAGAGGCCTCACTTTACAGTGTGGAAGATTTCTTAATGGTTGGCTCACTGGAAGATGTCCTTGCTCTGCCCCTAGTCTGGAAGCATCACCTGCATTCCTGAGGGAATGGGAATGAAAATGAGGATATAACATTTTTGGAAATAGTTTGATCTCATAGGTGACCTAAGGGGTCTTGGGAACCCTAAGGGGTCCCTGATTTTGTACTTTGAAAACTGGACAGAGGAACTAGGTGTGGTGGTGCATGATTTAATCCCAGCACTTGGGAGGCAGAAGCAAGTGAATCTCTGTGAGTTCAAGTCCACTCTGGTCTACATAGTGAGTTCTAGGACAGCCAGGGCTATCTATGTAAAGAGACCCTGTCTCAAAAAAAAAAAAAAAAAAGAAATGAAAGGAAGGAAGGAAGAAAGAAAGAGAGAGAGCAAGAGAAAGAAAAAAGAGAGAGAAAGAAAGAAAGCTGTACAGAAGTGAAGTCACTGACTAACCTGAAAGCTATGGGAGGGGACAGGAATTCTGGAATGGAGCCTGTCTGCTGCAGGAGGCTCAGTCTTTATGCTTGTCACATTTCACAAGCTTTCAAATGACAACTGGAAGCTCCTCTTGCCATCCTTTATCATCCCCAAGTCTTGACTAAGCTCTGTTCAGCATCCAGCACCCTGGGAGATGCCATGAAAGAAGAAAATGGTTAACACAGGATTCCAGAAGGAACTGAGTCCTGTTTGCAGAAAGGTTGGGCTGCCAGGTAGGGATTTGGTACTTTGTGAGATAGTTATCTAGAAGCTAGCCACCATTAAAATTTTTTACAGGAGCATCTCTTTGATATGTATACACACAGGAGACCACAGGCAGAGAAAGGCTTCCCAACTAAATTCCAGTCCCTGAGCAAAGTAATGTTCATTACCCAGAAGATAAGAGTGGAATGACAGGAGGAAACGGGTATCTGAGCACTCCCCACTGCCCAGCATTCCTCATGTTTCTAGCACAAGAGCTACCTGGGAGACTCTATTGTACTGATAAACAAATTGAGGGTCTCTTCCCTATGACCCTTTAGTCTGTCTAATAAATGTCTACTAGTTTACAGATTGCCCAGTAAATGGCAGAGTGGGGATTCACACACAAGACTCAAGCCAGTCTGTCTGTGATGCTCATGACTGTGTTTCCTATTCGCCAGTCTGACCATCGCCATCACTGGTTTGAACATGAGTGTTTACTGCTACATACTGCTTTTTGGAAAACAAAAACAAAACCTAGTCCAGGGTTGGAGGGATGGCTCAATGGGCAAAAGCATGTGCTGTGCAAACACTGAGATCTGAATTCACCACCTACTGAAAAAGTCAGCTGGGGATGTCTGCACCTATAACCACAGCAGTGGGGGGGGGGGCAGAACAGGGGCATTGTTGGGACATGTTGGTTAACAGCATAGCTCAAAGACCAGTGAGAAACCCTATCTCAAAGGATTAAAGTCAGACACTAGATAGCTTGTTTCGGCCTCCTTTCATGGGCATGTGTGCTACCTGACATATGAACACCATACTCACACTATCACAGTTACTATCAATTATAGGTACTAGTGACTCTGACATACACAGTTGGTCAGAGCCTATCATCAGAGATGTCCATCCTTGTTGATGATGGGAACCAGGGAAGTCAAAGGGACTAGGATATAAGGTCAGTTTGGAAAAATAATCCTAAATTGGACACTCAAGGTCTTTTATATAAAAATAACGATACAAATCAGTCTTGGGAAACTAAGAATGTACTGTCACATGTGATGCCAGTGACGTCAGCTACCGAGGGTGAACGTTCATTTAATGAACTCCTGCTATGTGTCACATCTGCGGTAGGCACGGTGTAAGTTTTACCTCCAGTACAAAGCTTATATATTTGTGCGTGTATGACATGGGACTTTTCCTATTTTTAAGCTGTGACTCAGAGAAAAATCTTGCCCAGGAAGGCATAACTGTGACATGGTGAAGTCAGTGCTATTTGCTTTGTCCTTTAGCAATGACACTGGGAGGAAACGGTGAGTCTGTTCTCATAGAGAGCCAGGCTGTCACTCTGAGGTGGCATTCTGGGGTTCAGCAGTTGTCATGCTAACCTCACATAGATTTCAGGCTTTCTTTGCAGGCTCTGTGCATCTTCCTTGGCTGCATTTCCTGCATCGAGTCTGTATCCCATATTCACTCAGAGATCTGAGGTGCTCACTACCTTCCAATGTCTCAATCATCATTCAATAGCAGCATCCAATTAATACCATTGAACTAACAAAACACATGTTTAGGCTAAGAAAGAGAGAATACTTAATCTGAGTAGAAATCCAAACATTATCTCTGACTGACACTGAAGCCCACAGTTCTGTTTGCCCGAATAGAATCTCCTCTGGCCCCAGACTCCACATTTTGAAAGACAATGCAGACCTTGTTAGAACCTTGTGTAGAAATCAGCCTATCCCTAAGGCCTGGTGGGGTAAATATTAGAAGCCGAGTCCAGCCGGTACTGTAGATGTAGCCTATAGGTTCAGATCCCTTTCGTGTCATCTTTCATGTGAAACTTATTTAACTATCCTGCTTCCCCAGAGTGGTGCAGCAGCGGGGAGAGAGAGAGAGAGAGAGAGAGAGAGAGAGAGAGAGAGAGAGAGAGAGAGAGAGAGAGAGAGAGAGAGAGAATTCAAAGTGATAGAGAGATCACAGAGCCATTTAACCATTTGCAAGCTGAAGGCGTAATTTACTTCAAAATGGAAGATTGGTGTCATTATCTTTGGTGGATTCAATCACCAAACCACAAGGCTTGCTTCCACTTGCTAATTGCATCTTCAACCATGTACTTCTCTGCCCAATTTGCCAAAGCAGCCGAAGTAGGAATCTTGCCACCCATGTCTAAGGCTTTGGACCTCTATGGCTGTATTGCCTTGACTTATTTACCATGAAAGAAATATGTTTAGATGTCGTCAACCTCCCGTTGCTTTCCTGAAAGTGGCCCTGGTGGAAAAGCACAGGTAAACCAAAGGCTCAAACTCCTCTGTTTCTTTGGATTCTAACCATGGTGGAAAACCCACGTGAGCAGAAATGATCCTGATGTGAGAAGAGACATTTGTTGAGGTCCTATAAGATGTCAGCCACTGTGCTGAGTATTTCACAGTCCATTTAACTCTCACAGCTACCGGGAGAGGTAAGCATTGTTATTTCTGATTCACAGATGGGGCCATGGAACCTCAGAGAGGGTCAGTGACTTAAAGTCATATAGCTAGGAAGTGGAGGGAGCTGGAATTCGCTCAAAGTCATCCACCACAAAGCCCCACCTTTTCCCAGTGTGTGTGTGGGAGGGGCAACACCAACAACTACCTAGGCCCAGCTTATATTAACCCATTTAACCTTGATAAGAGCCCATGATATTACATACCCATCACCCCTATTTGGCACATGAGAAAACCAGGGATGAGAGAAGTACTTTCAGAATGGATGCTTTTCTGAGAGTGGCTGTTAGAATATGAGCCTTGGCAATCTGTCACTGTTTGCTACTTTATCAGAGGGAGCTGTCATGCAAATAAGCACAGACGTTGTCCATAGACTGTACTTAGAAACCTTGGTGATGATAATTAACTTTGTAGTTTCCTTGCCCCTGGAGTGATTACTCTGGTTGCCACTAGTAGCCCATTCGAGCCGGTGAGTTGTCCTCAACTGTGAGAGACTCATAATAGGTCAGAGAATACCAGAAGGTTGAGCATCAAGACTGGTAGGAGGCCATGAACAAAGGACTAGAGAGAAGGCTCTCAGATTACACTGATGGAGGCCAATCCTGGACTACTACTAGTTCTGGACTCCATGCTAGTTATCAGCTGTCTACAATTTTGTTCCTTAATGTATAAAATGGTTATCGTTAGCTCATACTTTGCTGGAATTTCACAAGGCTTAAAAATCATGTATGATATTTTACCTTGGAGTGACACAAAAACATAAGGCCAGGGGATGCTTTCCTGTGTGACAGAATGTTAATGTAATAGGACTTGACACGGAACCTCCTATCTTCCATTTGCAAATGAGGAAACTGAGTCTCGGAGACAAGCAGTTATTTACCTGATATTCACAGTTTTTCCCTTTTCTTTTCTGTTTTTTGAGACAAAGTCTCTATGTAGTCTTGCCTGTCTTCAAAAGTGTAGACCAGGCTGGCCTTGAACGCACAGAGATCTGCCCACCTCTGCTTTCCAAGTGCTGGGATTAAAAGTCTTTTGGTTTTGATTCACCAGGGCCCATGCACATCATATTTAGAGCTCCAGTCTTGAGGAGCTCATGCTTATTTCAATCTGCTTTGCTTTTCTACAGTGTGGCCTCTGTGTAAACTTTCTCAGGCTTTGTGGTGTATGTACATACTGCAGCTGCTATCTTGTTGCCTGATTCTGATTGCTATGGGACTAAGCATGTGTTGGTCATTTCAGTCACCTTTTCTTCTGCCTATTCCGATAGTGGCCTATTTTCTTACGTACTCTTTGATTTGTACGAGTTCATGATTTTGAAACTTTGGAACTCTTTAAAGCCTGATCTTAAAATTCACTGCTACAGAAAGGGCTTGATTTGCTCTAGAGGAGACCACCACAGGGTTACTTCAAATTAAATACACAACTTACACTTTGGGTTATTTGGGGGCGGGGAGGTCTGACCATAGGCAATACACATCAGGGCCATTCTGTGCTTGGAAATTTCCTCAGAGGCTCATTTTTCTTTTTCCTTTGCCTCTGACAGGACCACATTTCGTTACTGTGTCCTTCTGTGATGTGAAGGTGTAGGGTTCTAGGCTTTTCTACTTCATGGACACACCAAAGTTTGGAGCCGTCGTTATACTGAGGATTCCAGCCTGTTTTCCCTCCTTTTGAAGATCTGTGGCTTTGTTTCCTGTGTTGTTGCTTCATAACCCAAAGCCCCAATACCACCAAGAGTGCTCAGTTATCCTCAGGACACTCATCACATTCCATGCTGTGTACCCTCTGTGGAGTCACGTTATCTTGTCTTATTATGGCCTCTGAGGAGTTCCTTCTGCATCTTGCAAGCTCCGCTATACATTTAGAGATAAATGAATGTATTAAAATTCAGGAGTATTACTTGGGGTGAACAGAAAGCTGTATTTCTAGAAGTAGAAGTAGAAGTCGGCTATAAATGGATGATGCCATCAATTAAGGCTTCCCTGGTCATTACACAATTGTTACTTAGTGTAGTTTTCGTTCTAAGGTAACACTGTAATTCATGAGAATAAAGACATTTCTACACTGCAGAAATATCTGTCTTTCAATATTATTGTTACCTTTCTTCTGAGGTCTTGGCTTGTGCTTGTCTCAGCCCCAAAGGGACCTTGTCCACTTACGGATGTTGACAAACAGAAACTTATTTGCAAAAAGAAAAATACCTAATAAATGCTGCATTTTGAAGGAATTCCTGATCTCTATTCCTGTGAGACAGCCAGTCTTGAATAAGTACCCATCTCTGCAAAGCAGTAGCAGGCAGAATAAGAAAGGTTATTTGTCACTTGGGTTCATAAGTTCTGCAAACATTTTCTAAGCACCTACTGTGTTCTGTGTTCACTAGGTTCTAGAATGTGCCAGTGGGTAGGTGGGTTATGGTTCTTCTCTTTACAGACAAAACACTGATATGGACCGTGACAACATAAGATAGCTTGACATTGCTGTGTGGAAAGAGAACTGACACAGCTCCAAGTAGAAGTCCCCACAAACCAGCACACAATGGATGATGACAAGAGCTAGAAATGAACAGACCAAAGATAGCTGGTCCTTCAAAAGAAGACACTTCTCAATGAAATGGTCCTTCTGCATTCCCTTCTAAAGTTTTCGGCTGTGGCTCAGACCCCAGAAACCACCTTTGTGTATTTTCAGCAGGGACAGTACTATCTCTAAGGGGATAAAATTGTTACTTGGGAATTGAGGGTGAGACAATATTAGTTATTATAATGGTTTCTGTTTCCCCAAGGGCTATACTATATAAACAGACATGCAGTACTGTGGTGCTAAAAGAAAATATGGACAGGAGACAGGGAGTAGCCAAAACATGCACGTTTGTGAAGGCCCCCTGGCAGAGCTGGCAGAGTCAGGATGAACAGAGAGGATAAGCATGGCTGGTGCAACTGAATGAGCAGCGTCGTTGGCGGCAGCCACACCCAAAATCAAAAGCTGCCAGTCCCGGTGAAAGCATACATAACCAGGTCAAACCAACCTCACTGCACCTGTTTCCTCATCTGCAGCGTGGGGTGTACCTCTCTTATCAAGTTGTTCTGAGGATTGCATAAAATAATATCTGCAAGTCCCTGGCATGTAGAGGGCAGCTAGAGACACCAGGGTATTAGCTTCCTACCTCAGCTGAGCCTGCTATATGCTTGTTCAGAAGTCCCAACACTAGAGATGCTTGTTTGGGGGAGTTGCCTTCCCACTGGTGTGTCCTGGGGGTTGGAGACAGGACCCATAGGAGAGCTCTTTTCTTTGTCCCCCATGAAGATATACATTATCCAGAGCCTTTGGAGTCACCTGCGATGGGGCACTGAGTGATCTTTGATATTCAAGGAGTTTAAATGGATCCAAGGTCAGCTAGGGTTTTTCTCTTGTGTTTTCAGTTCATTTGAAGGCCTCAGCTCTTGGTCTTTGTAACACCATGGAGGGAACAACCTGCTAACTCAAGCCTATGTGGGTGTAATACAGTTGAGAGCAGCCCACAGTGGGCCTCACTGAGGGCAGCAGGGAGACTTGAAGAAGGAAGGTGAAGTTAACCTCCCCTGTACCCTAAAATCCTGCTTACCTGTCTGCATCCTCCACCCCTGTGAAGGCCTGTAAGAATCCCTGGACAGCGGCTTGCTTAAGCTGCACCCTCCTGGTGCATCTGTTAAGCAGTCAGCTATCCCGGCCCAGCACTTATAACCAACATTGTCATTTGTTGATAATTTGGTTTTTGACGCATCATTGCTCTTAACCCTCAAAGTGACCCAGCCATCACTCTCCCACCACCACCACCATCATCATCACCCCTGCTGAGAACAAACTATGCAGTGCTCCAAGTTACTCATACTGTGTAAAACAGTGGTTTTCAGGCTGAGTCTCTCCCCAGAAACTCCGTTTTACAAGAAGCTTCGAACTCGATCTTGACAATACCCATCTTATAGGCAGGCAAACTGAAGCTCATATGAGATTAGTCATTACCCTAGATGAGGAGATTGAAAAGCCAGTGTAGACAGTTCATCCTGCTTCTCTTTTGCACTTTGACTGTCACAGGGCTTTCTCCAGAGCAGGTCCGAAGGCTCATTTCATTCCGAAGCCCATGCTTGGTCCAAGAGGAGAAGGGGCAGAAAAGGCTTCCTGTCTGTCAGTAAGCAGGGCTGTCTCCCTCTTCCAGCCCTGCCAGAGTCATCCCAGCTCAGCTGCCATCCCTGACTCCTGTCTGGACTTATGTATATCAGGTGTGACAGGCAAGTCAACCTTTAACATATCAGTGGCATACAGAAGACAGCATGCAGGCCCATGTACCAAAGAGAAAGGAGTGTCACCATGTTTCCCAGAGCCAGAAAGAAGGGCTTCTGTCTGACACCTGATGTTTCCCCCACAAGCCCATCTTCTACAGCCAGGAACAGCAGTTAAGCGGTTCTTCTTTTTTTTTTTTTTTATTTTATTTTCCAGTTTAAATTTAGATAAGAAACAAGGTTGCTTCACAAGTCAGTTCCAGGTCCCTCTCCCTTTCCCTCCCCTCCTCCCGTGCCCTCCCCCCAGCCCCCCCCCCCCGTTACCCCCTCATTCCCCCAGGGAGGGTGAGGCCCTCCATGGGGGTGTCCATAGTCTGTCATTTCATATAGGGCAGGGCCTAGACCCTTCCCCAAGAGTTCAGGGTGAGAGTGCACCTCACATTGTTCTATGGGAGTCCAAAGTCCATGTGTATACTTGGGATGGGTACTGATCTGCTGCCCAAGACTCAATAGATTACCTAGGCCTCCTCACTGACACCCAGATTCAGGGGGTCTTGATCAGTCCCCATGCTGGATTCCCAGGCTGATGCCTGGGATTCAAGAGTTAACCTTTGTCTGGTCAGCTGTTTCTGGGGGTTAAACCAGCCCAGTCTTAATCCCTTTGATCATCAGTCCTCCCTCTCTGTTACTGGCTTTCTTGAGTTCAGCTCAGTACTTAACCGAGGGAGTCTGCCTCTTCTTCGATCAGCCACTAAATGAAGTTTCTGTTTCCCAGACTCTCTGGCCATAGGCCCAGCAGATCAGCCTGGCCTGAGGCTGTGTTGCAGCTCTGTCTACCTCTTCAGTCTGCACCTATACCCACCCAACCCCTTCTTTCTCACTCTTCTCAGTGTCTGCAGAGGTAACACACACAGGAAGGACAGGGAGTCTAGAATCAAGCTAGTGTAGTCATGGGCAAACAATCAGCTCTTCAGAACACAATGCAAGTGGCCAGCATTTGCTGTGTACTTTCTCCTTGACCTCCACAATGGGCCATTGGCAGGTGGAGGATGTTGCTTCTTGGAGGAGATGTGGCACTGTGGGTACTCCAGATGGGGCTGCATGGGCTGGAGAGTCCTTGGAATCTGGCCCAGGGGCAGGGAGGGGTGTGGGGCTTTCTAGGAAAGTTTGTTCAGGTGACAAGTGTCAGAGCAACAGACTGAGCCCGGAGCCTGACAGAGAGGGCCGTGTTCATCCTTCCATTGCAGTGACATCTCGGAGAGGAGAAACACACAGGCTGAGGTCAGGCCCTGGGTGGCTTTGTGGACTCAGAGCAGCATGGACTGGGGAGCCTCAAGTCCATTGCCCAGGTTAGAAGAAACATGTGCTATTTGGCTTTTCTATACCTTGTCTTGTCTGAGAGACCAGGAGTGGGCTCTGGTCTTTGGATACTGCAAATCCTGTAAATCCTGGAATGTGAGCTCCCACTATGTAGGCTGCCCTGACATCTTAGGATGACTGCCTTCCTCTTGCCTCTCTCCCTCAGCAGGATTCACCTCACTGATATGGCCATCCCAGCATGTGTCACCATTCTCTGGGCAGATGGGGGCATATATGGATGTCTAAGCTGGAAGCTCTTATGGGTAAGGAAGTGTTTGAGCCTTAGGTGAGCCCACACTGGATGTTTGTGGCATGGCTGTTTTCTACTTCTGTTCTTCCCAGGGCTATGAAAGTCATAATAGATATTTGCAAGGATTTAAGCAAAGAAGGCAAAAGCCGCCGGGAGAGCAGTGTGGGAGGTGCACAGGAAACCAGGGCTCCATATGGCTCCTCTGCACCTGGCAGAAACAGATAGTATTTGGGCCTCATTATCTACTCACAGGCAACAAAAGTCCCAAACAGCGTTGACTTCATTAGAAAAAGATTCCCACCTTTGCAATCAGCATTCCGTATTCCAGTCTTTCAGGCAGCTCTCTGCTGCCATTCTGGGTCTTTCTCAAGGACCGTGGGAGACTTCACTGTGAGACTTCTGTGCTCCCTTGTGAGGCCTAGAACCTCAAGCCATCTGGTACCCAGGCCCCACTTCCTGTAAACCAGGCCAGATGCTCAGGTGGGAGGCTGGCCCAGCATCCCTGGAATCCCCTTTCTTCTTCCTCTATTTAAATTATCATTCTTTGGGATAAAGAAAGAGCACAGTGAAAGTCTACAAACCTACCACCTAAGAAGACATTTAAGACAGGTAATCAGTGTAATTGCAGATATCCTTCAGTGGGCAAATGCTAGGACCCATGTGGTCTGTCCATCCCATAACTCTTTGTTTTTCTCAACACCATAAATGAATGAATTAGTGGTATACGCAACAGCTTGGATGAATCTCCAGGTAATTTCGCTGAATGAGAAAGGCCAAATTTGTAAACATAGATATTGTGTGAGTCCATTGATTTTGGAAGTTACAAAATTGTGTAAGTGGAGAATGGGTTAGTGGCTGACAGTGGTTGAATGGAACCAGGTGTGGGGCAGCTGGAGTTAAAAATACAGGCAACAGGGGAGGCAAAACCATGGCTCAACCCGGGAAGACATGTGATGGAAGCAGAGCGTCAACTCCTGAAAGTTGTCCCTGACCTCATGTATGTGCAGTAGCACATGCAACTCCCCTCTAAATGTGTGAATGTGTGTGTGTGTGTGTGTGTGTGTTGTATGGAAGGTATATGTGTGATGAGGAGAAAATCTGTGGTGACAGAACTCTCCTTTGTCTTGACTGTGCTGAGAGATGCACAAACCCTCTAGAGGTGATAAAATTATGTAGAAATGAACACAGGAACAGACAAGCACAATCCAAATGAGGATGGGAATAAAGCTGCTGTGTTGTCCAACAGTTGCGTTAGCATTCATACCTTCACAAGATGCTGTCAATGAAAAACCTGAAGAACACGCACAAGGGACTCTATGAATTGCCTCCACAACCACGTGTGAATTTATAATGATCTCTGCATTAGTTATTGTCCACTTTCTGTGATTTAATACCTGACTAAAGCAACTCACCAAAGAAATTTCTGTGAGTCACCTTATTCTGGCTCACAGTTCAAGAGTTCAGTCCATCATGACAAAGAAAGAACAATGATAGGAGCTTGGGACAATGACTGTAGTGCATCTACACTCAAGAAGCAGAGAGTTAGGAATGCTGCTGTTGCTGCTCACCTCAATTTTCCTTTTTAATCAGTCCACAATCCAAGCCCATGGAAGAATGGTGCCCCCACATTCAGGATGGGTTTTCCCACCTCAGTTAATACTCTCTGTATACAAATTCCCCAGCAGACATGCCTAGAAGTGTGTTTCAGTGGTGATCCTAATAAAGTTAACCATCATAATCTCTCTCTCTCTCTCTCTCTCTCTCTCTCTCTCTCTCTCTCTCCATATATATGGATATCTATACATATATATATATATGTGTGTATGTATATATATCCGAGACAGGGCTTCAGGGCTTCTCTGTATACTTGTGGCCATCCTGGTACTCACTTTGTAGACCATGCTGGTCTCGAAATCATAGAGAACTGCCTGCCTCTGCCTCCCAAGTGCTAGCTTTAAAGGTGTGCACCACCACCACCCTGCTCGGTATAGTTTTTTCAATGAAAAATCATATAAATGTATTGTGAGTAGTTTTAAAAGATAACATTGTAAGTACAATTAAAGGTCTCATGGTCTTAGTCATTTCCTTAAGGGCTATCTAGCACTCCAAAGTGGTATCAGTCATTCCACATACAAGTTTATATTAGCTCTGTGCCTAACATATAACATGGACCTCAAATTTATTTCAATGAAAGAAAGACAAATTCTCATGGGAAGATCACGGTTGATTGCTTTTTATTTTTGCATTATTTCCCTTTTAATAGTATATCAATGCTTTAAAAAAAGTCTTAATCAAGATACCATTGATGTATAATTGGCTCACTTAAAGTGTGTGGTTTAGTGGTGTTTTTAGACTCACATGATCATAGAATTCACCACAACCCATTCTGAAGCATTTCTATCATCTCTCTCAAAAGAGTCCAAACCCATCAACAGTCATTACAGATTTTTCCCAATATAAGCCCTACTCCAGCGGGGTGTTGGTGGCACAGGCCTTTAATCCCAACACTCGGGAAAGAGGCAGGCCGATCTCCGTGAGTTCGAGGCCAGCCTGGTCTACAAGGTGAGTGCCAGGATAGGCTCCAAAGCTATACAGAGAAACTCTGTCTCAAAAAACCAAAAAGAAAAAAAAAAAGACAAAGAAAAGAAAAGAAAGAAAGAAAGAAAAATCTCTACTCCTCCCCTATTCATGTTGCTAGATCTGTGCTTCATTCAGAGTCTGGATTTGCTTGTATTGATCATTTCCAGTAAATGAAACCATTCCCTTTGTATCCTCCCATGACTGGCTTCTTTCGTCTCTTTCAGGATCCGTCCACATGATCTTATCTGTCGGTAATTTCTCATGTTTTATTGCTAACCAATATTCTATCACATAGATACCTGCATTTCATTGTTGATTGTCTAATGAATGTATGAGGCAGTTTCACCCTTTTGTTATAATAATTGTACTAAACCACTGTAGACACTTGTGTGCAGATTTCTGTATGGTTACTCTTTTTGTTTCTCTTAGACATGTATCTAAGTATTGAGTTAACTATTAGAAGAACTCCTTGATTGTTTCAAGTGACTGTAGTATTTTACATTGCCACCAGCAATGCACATGAGTTCCAGTCTCCCTTCATCCTCACCAATCCTTCCTATGATCTCTTTCTGACTATAGCTCAGTCACAGACTTTTAACTCATGTAATCTGGGCTACAATTCTAGCTTTGCCTATTTATTTACAGGTCATGCAATTAACTTTTCCCTCTACTTGAACCTTCTATCCAATGAACCTAACGATGCTCATCCCGCAGGGCAGTTGTGAGGATGAATCAGATAGGACAACAATCTGGAAAAGCCCTAACATGGTAAGGGATGTAGGTGGCTCTCCCAAGGACCCAATAGCAAGATAATTATTTTTACCTGCACATGCCTTTCTTAAAGTCACCCAGGCCCTCCATGAGTACCTGCTCTCACTGAGTTGAGAGCTAATGACAATACTAGAGAGCTGTCTCATTCATGCTCACAATTCACAGTGGAAACCAAAGCAGTCACTCCCTCATCTGAATCCCCATAGGCTACAGGGTCTACTGCTAGAGACTGTCTCATCCCAATATCGTACCCTCTTTTCCTTGGCATGGGCAAAGCAGAGACCCAGGAAACAAAAGTAGACTCTTGTTTTGGAGACCTTAAATAGTGTCTGAACCACTTGAGTTTATTTAAATAGGCTTTTACTCCTTTTCTTTGGCAGAAGCTCCATTTTTTCCCAACATCATTTTTGTTATTGTTGCAACAACCACAAACATTATCTGCACACCCAGCCATTATATTGGGAAGGAAAAGATGGTTTTCTGATTGCCACTATTGTAACTCAATGGGTGGGAAGGATGTATGTGTGTCTGGGGGTGGCAGTGAGAGACAGACACACAGACACAGAGAGGCAGAAAGCAACACAGTTCACAATACCAGGGCATGGTGACTTGGTGAGTGGGGTTGGTGACAAGGGGCGGGATAATGGAGACAGATAAGTCCTTCACAGTACGGAAGGCCTAAGTGACATGACAGTGGTGGGTCCTCAGGACAGCACTATGCAATGTGTGTAGGGGACTCCTAAGAGGTAATTATGTCAGGATCAACATTCCCCCAAACAGATTCAGCATAATCTCTACTTCCATGTTACTTTCTAGTCCACATTGACTCCTCATCTTAGTTGGTGACCCAGGAACTTGTATGCATCTTTATTGTGCCTTCACCTTTTCTCCAATCTAACCATTCACCTCGCCGGTTAAATTCCATCCTGCAAATCTCACATCAATCCAGTTTTCCATGATCTCACTTCTGCATCTCTGCAGCAGCTTCCTGCTTCACAGCCTCCAGCCCTGTTCCTCCTGGTAATTCATCATCCAGTTCGTTTCCCCTTAAGATCCTACAGTGGCGTCTCTCTGCACTGGGGATGGTCAGCTGATATAGATCACTTGCCCTACCCCTTATCCATCACAGGCGGTTGTGATCCTTGGCTACTACCCAACCATGCCATTCAGTCTTCACCTGTCTTCCCCATCCACCTCAAGTTCTCTAAGCACGGATTCTTTTTATCCAGGTTAGTATTTCCATCATCCCACAGGGTTTCTGATTTTCAGGCATTGTCCAATAAATGTTTGCTTCCTCTTACATTTGGATAGTCTTGACAATTTTCAGAACTCTTTTGCCCAGTTATTTCTCTCTGACTCTCGCCTCTTGTAATTTACAAACAGGAAACCAGGACTCAGAGAGGATAAGGGATGGTATGAAAGTCTAGCAGTGCAGGCAAATAGCAGAGATAGACTGGCAGGGAGTCCAGCAGAGGAGCCATCACTAGACTCTCATGAGAAAGGCACTGCAGGTCAATATTTCCTATGTTTCTCAAAGTGTGATTCATAGCTCAGCAGGCTCAGCATTATTGTCAATGCATACTGTGGACTGGAGATGGCTCGCTGGGTAAGGCATTTTCTGAACAAGCATGAATACCCAGGTTTAGCTCTCCATCACCCACATGCAAAAGCCAGATACAGTGGTATACATCTGCAAATCCAGCACTGGGGAGATGGGCAGATCCAGGGAGCTTGCTGTATAGCCTAATCACCAAGCTCGGGGTTCACTGAGAGACCCTGTCTCAAAAACTAAGGGAGAGAGCAATCGATGAAGACACAGCATCACAGCATCAATGACCTCAACACATGCACACACAAATTTGCAGGTATGCACTTGATAGACTAGCAAGTGACCAAGTCTAAACTTCTTAACCACCACTGTCCTGGTTGTGTTCTCTGTGCTGCCTCTACTGGACTGGGTAGAAACAAAGCTCCTTCCAGGCAGCTGCAACACGACCTTTTTCAATTAGGTCAAAAAGCCATGTGAGGTATACACATTCCCATCCACTGAAGACACTCTGCCAGGACACATTAATCGAGTATTCCTCTTCCATGACTCTGGACGTTAAGGCAACCAGAACGTGAATCCCTGTACTGCCCCAGGTAGAAGCATTTCTGAGGCCAAACAATCTGCCAGCAAGGACAGGAACTGTTAGTGACAAGCAGAAAGTTCAAAGGCTGTGACTGTGCCTGAAGCAACAGTTTTGTCCTCTCCTGCCCCCACCTTGACTTTGAAACATTCTGTCAAAAATGATCAGCTTAAAATGGGAAGTGTGGCTTCTGAGCTCCATATCGATGAGGAGCAAGCCTCGAAGGCCTAACCTACATCACTCTGATATGTGACCTTGAATGAACCTCGCCTTCCTAGGCCCAGTTGGCTCTGGTGGCCTATCTCTGAGGCCCTTCCCAGCTTTGATCTTAAAATCATGGCTTATTCTGCAGGACACAGGTTTCTAGAAAGACTTCCTCCCAGTCTCGCAGATGAGAGGTCAGTAGGATATGGTCAGCTGATACCACAGAAGGCTCACCAACCCCCAACACTTGAAGCTCATGAGTGTGTAGCCTCTGATAAACAAGGGAGGAGAGATGACTGTGTCCCTCCCAGGGACTGTTTCTGAGTCCCTGGCTCTAAAGGGCTTTAAGGGTCAGTCTCCTTATACTTGCAATTCTGTCCAGATGTCCAGTTCCCAAATTCATGGTGTGCTTGTATCCCGTAGGGGTTGAGCAAAGCCGCACCCCCAAAGTTTCTGCTTCAATCGCACAGAGATTAACCATTAGATAGCTCCTTTCTAATGTGTTCCAAACACGAGCTAGAATATTCTAAAGTATTCCCATGTATGGTTGTTGCTGCTCTGAAGTGACAGTGAAAACAGATGACGCTTTGCCACATGGCCCCCAGTGAGTGACCTGTGATGACACCTCACGCCTTTCCAGGAGGCTCCTTCGCTCTTTGGCAACTGTCCCTTGAAGGAGTTTGAGACCTATTTCCTTGTGCCTTTCACCCTCTTAGACTCCACAGCAAGTCACAATGCTTGGGGGGTGATGGCAGTGACCTTTGGCACTGGCTATTGTCAAGTACTTCGTACAGCATTTCACATGCATGTTAGCAACTCTCTACTCTTATGAGGGAAAATAATCTTTCTTTCTTCCTTACAAGGTCATTACAAAATAAAACAAAAGCTGCGGGATTTGTGATCTTATACACTGGTAAGAGTTTTGTTTCTATTTTTAAGCTTTAATATTTGTTAGCTAGAACTTCTGTTATAAGATACCTCCAAGCAAAAGAGAGTAACTGCAGGTTGTTGACTTAGTGTTGTGGGAGACAAAGTCTGTGATCACAGTGTTGGGGAGTCTGGATTCTTCCGAGCCCTTTCTCTTGCTTTGCAGAGGGTCACCCTCTTGTGGTAGCCTCACAAGGGTGTCCCCCACTGTGTGGTGTCTGTGCTGCAACCTCTTCTTTTTAGGACACCAGTCACCATGAATTAAAGGCACACATCTGACCTCATTTCAACCCAGTCACATTTTTAATTTTTCCCAAATATAGTCACGTCTGAATTACTAAGGTCAAAAATCCCACACATGAATTTAGAGGGAAGCTGGATCAATTATATATTCCAAGCTTTATTGATGAATAGCTGTGTGACTATGGAGCAGTTACTTAACCTTTCTGAGCCGTCTTTTCTTCATCAAGGGCCAGCACATAACACTTCTAGGCACTGTGAGAGGTTTTGAATAGAGAAGAGACTGGATTTGGAGAAGGACATTACCAGGATGGACTCAGTTGAACTGGAGCAGGGGACCCTTGTTTGGGCATCTCTGAAAGCTAGAAATAAAGCTCTGGCCACACCCCTGAAGGTGGCCTGCAGAGTCCCCAGGTGCAGTGACATGTTCCAGAGCTTCATGTGAAGTATGTGTAGGTGACAGACAGGACCCCAGAGAAGCCCTCAGATGAGAAGCCCGGAGTTTGTAACTTCCACAATGACCAGTTAACCCAGGGAGGTCTTCAGCCAGGAGCTGCTGTTACTGCTCTCTGAATTCCAGAACTTGCCAAAAAGGGAGCCTGTGGTGGGCTTCAGAAATAAGCTAAATACCTGTCACCAGAGGGAAAAGATCTTAATCACAGGTGTAGTTTAATAGAATTTATCATTATTTACTGTATTCTGACCTTGCAGGCAGTCTTTAAGCAGTCATTAGGAAAGTATTTGTACTTTGTCCTTGTCATAACCTATGATGGCAGTAACTGCTGCTCACCCACTTCGCAGATGCAGACTCTGAGGTTCAGGGCCTAAGGCCAAGATCATTCAAGAGTGAGCACATATACTTCATCTTTATACCAGGCTTCATTAAGGTTCAGATGAAGAAAACTATGAATGATGTGGGAAGATGCTTTTGATGTGGTCTTCAGTGAGGGGAAAGTAACTGGGAAGCACTATCTCAATTATGTAAATAGGTGAGGGGATATGTATACATAGTATACGGTGTGTATGTTCATGTGTGCCTATGAGGTATGTATCCATGTGTTACATGATATGTGTGGTGTGTGTGGCATGTGTATGCCTTGTGTGGTGTGTGTGTATGCATTATGTGTATGCATGTGCAGTGTGTGTGCCAGCGTGTGAGCAAGTACACACACTTGTGTGGGAATGGTACAGTGCAGAGGAAAGAGAGACAGAATCATCAGTTTTATTTCTGGACAGTGAGATTACCTTTTGGTGATTTCCATATTACCTAGAACAATGAATGATGGGTATGTTTTTAAAGTGAAAAGTAAGGTAGTCTAGGGAAACAAACTGAGTAAGAACCCACAGTTCTCCTGCTCCCAACATTCATGATGCCCAGCCCTTGGCTCCCTGCAAAGGGTTCTGGGAATGAGGGTGAGAGACTGGGATGAGGAAGCACACCTGATTGGGGTTCTATTTTTGAAGGAGGCCTGCACTGCCATCCCCAGAGACAGATCACAATATTTCCCTGAATAACCACTGCTATTTTTAGAGGGCGCCGTTGAACTGCACCCCAGGAGTGGGGAGGGGAGCCATAGGATGCTTCTAAAGACCCTGCAGACCCAGAGCAGGCTCAGTTGCTCATCACCCACTCTGTTCACTGATGCAATGCAGCTCCTGGCATCCTGTGTGCTGTGAAAGCACAGCGGGCTGGGACCACTCCCCACTTTGTGTGGGGCCCTCCTTGTAGGCTGTTAGGAGCATAGGAGATGGTTGAATTCAGCATTCATCTGTCTGCTATTGCAAGGAAACAAGCAAGATGGGCATTGCTGTCTGAGTGCACAGCCTCCAGGACATGTTTGTGAGAATTATTAGATGCAGCCAGGCCTCAGCAGAGATCAGAGCTGGGTAGACACATGGATTAGTTACTAGAAGGGCCCTGGGTATTCTGGCCAGGCCAAGATGCAAGCCAACTGTCAAGATGCACTTCCCTTGAGGAAGCTCCAGTCTGTACCAGGCCTTTGGCCAGTTTGCTCCCAGAAGTCTCACATGTCCCGCCCAGCATGCCCGGTGACTGCTGCTAACTGCCAACAGTGGCAAGCTTACACTGCTGCCTACTATTCGTGGGACATGCACTGCATACCCAGTTTCTCTCCATTAGTCTGAGTCAGGAACATTATTACTTCTCCTTTATGGATGTGGGATCTGAAATAATGTCTGGAACAATTACTAGTGACAGTGAGCATTTATATGTGCCTTGCTATGTCCCATGTGCTCTTCCAAGTGCTTTTACATAAGCTAATTAGTTTAATCTAATCTTCACCAAAGCCCTCATTATCATCTCTGGTTTAGAGATGGAGGTCAGAGAGGCTAAGTTTATAGCCCAAGCCACAGAACTCCTAAGTAAGTGTCTGAAGCAGTTTTTGAGCCTGGCCTATCTAGGCCCAACAATCATGTTCCTCACTGCCATTGCTGCTGCCCCTGACTTCTGTCTCCCATTACTAGTGTGTGAGGACCATGGGATGCTACCTATTGTCAGGGTTCTTCAGAGGCAACTCTTTCTTTCTGGGCACCATGTCTGGTGCCCAGTGTCAAGGTTGCTGCTCAAGAAAGTTGCCGTCCTCTGCTGACCAGCTCAACCTAGTAGCCCCTCTCCCCTGCACTCAGATCAGAGGCTCCAGGAGCAAGATGGCGTTGCTGTCCTCAGTACCCACCCTGACGCTGCCACGCAGTGCTGGCCTGGAAAGTCAGTGAAACAGGGGATACCAAGTCCTCTAGGAGGCAAAGCTGTGTGTATGAACAGGCTGGGTGCTTCCCTCCCACTCCCCAGCTTGCCCAGAGCAAGGTTGTGAGCCTCCCAGCAAACCCACCATTGCTTTCAAGCTTTCAACTACCCATGCACAACAGCATCTCATGCCCAGAGTTCCTCATGCCTGGCTGCCTAACAGAACCCTGACAGCTTTACACACACACACACACACACACACACACTCATACACTCACATATACGTACACTCACATACACACCACACATCTCATACACTCATACACACATACATACACACCACACACACACCACACACATACACGCACACTCATACATACCTACATACTCACACATACATACACACACTCATACACACAGATACACGTACATACCACACAGATAAACACCACACACCGACACACACATACACCACACATGTACCACACACATACCACATATATCTCCATTCCATGTCCCCTGAGCCTGGCACAGGCAGACAGGCTTCTGCCTTTGTGACTAACTAGTGAAGTAGAAAACTGTCCTGATTGGGAGTCCTCAGTATTCTGGGATAGGATTTAGGAGAAAGCCAGGATTCCCCCCACCGGGTCCCCTAGCAAAACAATGCATTTTAAATGTCTCCAAAATTGCTAAGCTATTTCACCGCTTTAGAGGAGAAATAGCTTGGGGGAAGCTATTGGCCCTTTATGCCTTGAACATCAAAACAAAATGCCAAGTGGGAAAATGAAATCACAGGAGGTCGGAGAGGTGGGGAGGATTGCGTGGGAAGAGTTTGTGTGATGCAGAGGGAGAATGTTGAACCGGGGACTCTGTAGGAGGCTGTGTAGTACCCTGCCCCTGAACTTGGGCTTTAGAAGTCCTGGGTCAAGATTTAGCTGGGCTCTTGTGGGCCTAGCTAGGATTCACACAGTCATGCTGGCAAGACCTCAAGGCACCAGTAAGGGGAGTTTGCTGACACTCAGAGGCTCTAGTTCAATTGGTCTAGTATTGGACCCTGAAGGAACATCCTGAGAGCTGCCCAGGGGATTCATGGGAGACAAACATCTGCTAGTCTCTCCCCACTCTTTCTGAGCCTATTTCTTTACCCATCAAATCATGCTATCTGAGGAAACAACCACAGCGTCTTCCAGGGAGCCGCAGTGATCTCTGTAAACTGTAATGAGGAGGTGGGCACAGGCCCAGCCTGTTTGTAGTCATACCTTTGCCTCTGAGTGGAGCCAATGCCAAACCTGTTTTCTCGTTGGCACAGGAAAAAAAACCCACTGGGAGGAGGACCTGCAGTTGGTTGGCATAGAGCACTGAGAGCTCAGAGCATGATTTCTTTTGGCTGTAAAACCCATCTTTAAAAAAAAAACCTTCAAAAATCAAAAACCCTGCTTTCAACCCAAGAGCATCTGTTAGACACACTCCCTGCTTCCACATTTAGAGCCTGGGAAGACATAGCAGCACCTTCAATCCTGAGACAAAGGCTACTACCAGAGGCTTAGTGAAAGCATAGAAAGTTCTAGAAATACAAGTTGGATATGCTCTGGGCCAGCAGTTTCACAGCTGAGACACAAATCCATAGGCCATAAAAAGAAGAGGGGTTTCTCTGGTGTCTAAACTTCCCACTTGATGAATAGCCCGGAGTTGGAGAGAAGAGCCCAAGAACGAGTGTGACCACAGCCCTGTCAGGAATGGATGTGTCACCCTGGAAACATCCTTGGGGAGCAATTTCCAGCCTGCACCTGAGCTGCCCTGTGTATGGCTGGTTTAACAATAATGACTTCTGACAGAACGCCAGCTAGGACTGGCCAGAAGCATCCACTTCTTCCCACACCAGCTCTGGCTGGCAGAGTTGGAACTGAACCCAAGGGGCCACAGACCTAGCCTATGCTTAGGTTGGGGCAGGGAGTACTTTGGGGGACACTTGTCAGAGAGGCTTCCTCACTTGATCTTCTCAGCAAGACTGTGAAATGAGCGAGAAAAGATGCACTGTCCTTTTATTTTTACATTTATTTATTATTTATTTGAATTTTTGGAGGCAGGGTCGTATGTGTCCCAGGATGGCCTCAAACTCACTTAAATAGCCACCAATGACTTTGAAGTTTTTATCCTCCTGCCTCCACCTTGGGAGTACTGGCATGGTGGGATCACAGGCATGAGTTACCACACTCATTCTTAGGTCTTGCTGAGGGTTTTTCACACAAGCTTTGGGCCAGCTGAGATAGGTTCCTCAGAGCTCATCATCCCTAAAGGTGAGAAAAACATGCACAGAGATGAAAGGTGATTTCCCCACTGCTACAGCTAGAGTCACAGCTTAGATGGGTGCTCTTGCCTTCAGCCAGAGCCGATGCGTAGATGCATAGCCTCCTACATTACACCCTTTGGACCTCAAGTCCTTTCTGATAGGCTACCCTCCTATCTTTGGACACCTCTCCTGAAGTCTGCACTGGTTGCCTATTATGCCATTTTGGGGGAGTTGATGACACATCAAGCTGATCAAGTTTTCATTTTCATCTCATTTAATGTCCTTACAAGGTGGGGAGAGGAATGTGTACCTCCCACCCTCCCAAGAGATAAAGGAGGCAACTGTCCCTCGCCGTTTGCTCTACGCTGTCACCGCTCAGTCAATGCCAGATTCTATTGGGTGCTGAGGGACATTTTCAGGAAAACATATGCTAATTATCAGAAGTGCTCACAGAAGCCACACAGCACAACTCCTCTTGGGTGGCAGAAGGTCAAAGGAAACCAGGGTCACTCAGCAAGTTGAGGAAGGGCCAGCCAGTTCAGTCCCAAGCTCCACAGCCACAAAGTATGATGCCAGGGGGCCTAGAGTAGGGAAACACAAGCGGGTAACTCTAATACTGGTCTCCACTTTCAATCCAGGATCTAAGTGTTGTTTACAAATAAAGCATGTCTGAAGATCAGAGGGTAGAGCTTGCTGCTAGCTAACAGACAGACAGGAAATGAGATGACTGGGCAGAAAAAAGGAATGCAGGCTGGAGGAAAGAGGAATTCGCTCTTCTCAGCAGCTGGTGAGGTAAGATGTGGCTGTAGCTTGCTCCTTCATCTCTCTAATCTCTCAGCATTTTCCCCTATATCTGACTCCGGGCTTTTATTAATAAGACCTATTAGAACTCATGTTACATTTGCTAATGGGGTAATGTGTCCGTTGGGAAAGGGCTTTAAAGTTCCCTCTCAGATCTGAGCTCTTGGTCATCCTTGCCATGTGGCTGTCTAGATCTTGCAGGTTGGAGAACCTTAGTCTTCTGAGACCCAGGTTTCAGATCTATAAGCCAGATGAAGATGGGTTGTGTCCAAGGTGATCAAGGTTTTAACTTATAACCTGAAAAGAAATGATAGCCATGACAGGTGGTGGTGGTGGTGCATGTCTTTAATCCCAGGACTCGAGAGGCAGAGGCGGGTGGATCTCTGAGTTCCAGACCAGCCTCCTCCACAGAGTGAGTTCTGGAACAGCCAGAGCGGCACATACGCAGAGAAACCCTGTCTTGAAAAAAAAACAAAAACAAAATGATGGCCATTGGCTGAGGAGATGACTCAGTTGGTAATGTGCTTTCCCTGAAAATGTGAGGTTCTAAGTTTGAGCCCCAGTTTTAGCAACAACAACAGAAAGCTTTACTTCGTACAGGAAAGGTGAAAAGGAGCAGATCTCCAGCATCACTGGCCAGCAGGCCTAGTCTAATCGAGAGCACCAGACCAAGGAGAGACCCTCTCTCCATAAACAAAGGGATGAGACCCAAAGATAAACACCAAAGGCTGATGTCTGTTCTCTACATATGCACACACAGGTTCATGCAAACCTGCATTTACATGTGTGTCTGTTCATGTAGATACACAAGTATATACATGCACATACAAAAATGACAAGGCCATTGGTAGGGTCATTGTAGCAGTGGTAGGTGGGAAATCTCCCTGTGTGTGGAGCTTTCCTTCTCTCTACTTAGCTGGGATCTGGGGACCAGAGAGGAATAGACTGCTGTGCTGGGGGTTCTCCTTAGGCTATTCCTTGTATCTCCTGCAACATCCTCACCTAGCTTTGGCCCTTGCTGGGAACAATACAAACAAGGAGTGGGAACCGTAGCTGGAGAAGGCTGTCACTCTTCTACCTCTGCTGGGAAAATAACTGTCTCATCTGGATTATTCTCCAAAGCATCTTCTGCATGCCTGGGGTGCTCCAATAGAAGCTTGATACTCAAAAATCTTTTTTGAAACTGTAATTATACTTTAAGTTGCTTTGCAGCACAGGAAAAAAAAATACCATATTCCTTGAACCACACTCCCTATTTATGTTGACTATTTACATTTTAAAGTATTTCCTTCCACATTCATTCTACCACAGCCTGTATTTCAGGTCTGAGGGACTGCCTATACAGGATTCTCAGGATGTTTCTTATAGGGGTGGGGGACAGTATTGGATAAATTTTGACGTGCACACACTGAAGCTAAAAGTGAATAATGAGCACCTACTCTTTGCCAGACCTGGAGGATCTTGAAAAATAAGTCTGAAGTAATCTTCAAGAGAGGGTGAAGAGAGGAAAGAGAAGCTGCTGTTGACAACACACGGGGACACACTGTGCATCCTTTATGTCACCAAAGCCTGTAGCACACTCAGTAGCTAGCTGAGACTTGGGAAGGCAAGAGAGTGTCTGGTGCATTTTAGCCAGTGGGTAAAAGAGGAAAATTGAAAGCTCATGTCGGGCTGGCTGGCTAATCTGGACATCTCTTTGAATGCCACCAAGGTAGCCTGCAAACAAGACAAACATGTAAATGCTGAGCTAATTCCCTGTGTGACTGGAGCTGCAGGACATTTTTTTTTTCTCTCTCCCAAGTTACATAGAAAGACAGAGAGAAGAATGTGGGCAATGATGCTTACACTGAAGGTTCTAGAATGTCTGCCCAGAGAGAGTGTCATTTCAGTAGATTGCTGTCTTCATCCTACTGGGGGTGAGAAGCCACCTCTAGAACAGAAGGTGACCACTGCCCTCGGTCATTTTTTCTGCCTATCAGTGGCCCAGAGGTCCCACAATGCTCTGTGGCTTGATCCCAGGAATAAGACCACAAGGCTAGCCCAACATGTGCCTTGACCCTACAAAACCCATAGAACTAAACAGCTTCTGGCATTGCATTGTCAGGTCTCTCCATTATTATTCATGCCAACTGTGGAGCCCAGTCAATATTAGCTTTGGTTTTCATTCAAATCAAAGAAAATCCATTTCACAAATATTTATCAAGGCTCTACAGCTTTTTACACTGACACCACTTACTCAGGGCATGAAAAGAGAGTTAAGACTGAATTTTGAACTTGATGGGTTCTGAGTAGGAAAGAGAAGACAATCAGATAGTCTCCTTGCAGGTGCCAGATCAGGCCACCACAGGGGTACTATGGAAAGGAACCATAGGTTAATTTCTCACTGTTTGATGAGCACCTACTTTATATCAGAATGGAGACAAACCCTGGAAATTATTGGAATGTAACCTAGACTATGCTATAAAGAAACAGTCCCAGCTGGAGGAACATATGTGTAGACACAAAATTTCAGTAAAATACTTACCATAAGGGTGAAGATGACTATAGAGGGGGCATAGGGAAGGGAGAAGGCTAACTCAGTATGGAAAAAGAAAAGGGACCGAATATTTATTAGTCCCCATAATAAATGCTGGAGATTTGCGTGTATAACATCACTTCATGAATTTCATTTTCTAAGTAGATATGGCAAATAACATTAATACAGTTAAAGTAACTTGCCCAAAATCACAAACTATGAAAATGTGGAATTAAATGCCTATTCTATTCCATAATATATCCATATTTATGATCCTATGATACAGTGCTTTGAATACCGTGCTAAACCATTATACATATTTTCTATGTTCCCTGCAATTCAACCAGAGTGACATTCTACCTAGGAAACTATGTAAATCACATCGATTCTAATACCTGTGAACTTCATACTAAAAATTCCCATGAGCACTGAGAGCTCTTCACAATTTTGATGAGGTCCTTAAATACCTATTTGTGTTTTTAAATGTTTTAATTAGCATATATTAATTACACAGAATAATGGGCTTCATTGTGGCATTTTCATACATGTCTGCAACACATTTGAACCACATTTACCCACTACCCTCTCTTGTCCCCACCACTCCCACTGATCCCACCTCTAGCGAACTAGTTATACTTGAACTTTCTTTGGTGTGCACACACATCTGGGTGCTTTCGTGCTTGTGTGTGTGTGTGTGTGTGTGTGTGTGTGTGTGTCTGTGTCTGTGTCTGTGTACGAATATGCATGCATTTCATTAGTATGACTCAGATGATTAAATATTTATTTTCAATGTGCACAGCTAACATAGCCTAAGTTGCTCTTGGTATCTGGACCTCTAAGTACTAATGAGTTTCTGGAGCTTGAACTTGGGATTTGTTCTGACCACCTGCCTTCCTCTTGCTTTAACTCTGCCTGGACCAGCCCTTTCTCTCTCATCCCTCCTGCATCCTCCACTATGTGCTCCTCCCTCCTCTCCCCTCCCGAATCTTCCCTTTTCCCTTCTCAGTCTCAGTTCACTTTCCTTCTCCTTCTCTCCTTTGCCATCCTGTCTCTCTTGAGGCTCAGCTCATCATTCTATTTTCCTGGGGAGAAGTTCCACAGCTTTCATTAGATTCTCAGATTTCTAGGACTGGGATCGTGGATCTCTCAATCCTGGATCACCAGGTCATATTTCTCTAACTCACTGCTTCCAGTGAGGTTTAAATGCACCTTTAGTGGCTTGTTGCTACTGAGAAAGCAAGCCTTTTGTAAAGTGGACTCCCTTTTGGTAAGGGAGACCTCATGGATACATTCGTATCTTGGTGATGCTAAATAGCAGTGCCCTGGAACCCTGCTCTTTGCAAATGAGCAAAGTTGCAAACAGCCTGCCATAGATGCCATGAAGAATCATGGACAAGGTGGCTCACATGGCGGACGTTGATTTCCTTCCAGTTCTGGAGACTGAAAGTCTGTGGTCAGTGTGTCAGCAGCAACAGCAGCCTCTTCCAAGGCAACTCTCCTCAGCTAGTGTATAGCTGTTGTCATTGAGTGTCTTCACATAACGGTCTCTGAGTGTCTTTGCCTCGGGCTCCTTCTCTCCCAGGGATACACAGCACACTGGATTAGGGCCCATGCACTAGAATGCACTTTTGCTGCATCATCTATTTGAAGTCAATTCTGAGATACCAGTAGTTAGGGCTCTCACTAGAAATTTAGCGATGGGGGGGCATTCAACCCTTAACAAATTGTCCCTGCCAGAGGAGGTGACCCCGGAGGGGACCATGTACAGAGCCAATCAGTGGGAAACTATTACATTTAGAACTTGGTCTTTATTCAAACCACTATTGACAGAAGGTTATTTAGGAAGCACTTTCTGGCCAAGAAGGCCCAGGATTAATTATTCAAGAGCCATTCATGTACCAAGCCAGAGTTGTGGACACTGCATTTAGCAAGCAACAGGCCCACGTGGATGCCTCGTCGCTCTCTGACAGATAGCAAGAGGCTCTGTTTTCTTTATACATGTAGCTATTATTAGTCTTGCACTCTTTGCTCTCTACTCAGTAGAAGGGATTATTGTAACCGCTGTATCTCAAACCTCTCTTGTCATCAAATCAATACACAGAGTTCAGGACACTGTGCTGGAGTTCAAGGGCTGGAGGTCATCTTAACTCCAAAGCTTATGAGCATATTAGAGTTGTGTGTATGAAACTTTATCTTCCAGGGACAAAGCTGGGAAGGAAGAATGGGAAGGGATAGCCCCAGTCATCTACTTTTAATTTTTATTAATAATTGTATTTAGTCTTTGACATTTCCAAAAATGTAGGCAATGTATCTTGATTATATCCACTGCCTACTCCCCCTTCCCCTCCTGGAGATCATCTCTAACACAACCCTCTCCCACCTCCATTTCCTCTTCTTTTTAAATATATGTAAAACCCATTGAATCTTGTTAGTACTGTCCATATGCATATGGTCATAGGACTATCCACTGAGCCTGGGCAACCTACCAATGACCACATCAAGGAGAAAAAGGACTCCATATCCCAGCAGCCATTAACTGGCAATAGCTCCTAAGCTAGAAGTAGGGCTTCATGGCCCATCCTCCATCTATGCTAGAATGTTGACTGCTTGATCTTGTGCAGATAACTGCAGGTGTGAGTTTATGAGTAAGATGGTTATGTCATTTCTAGAAGACAGTATTTTATGCCACACCCTGCTCCATCCTCTTTTTGTTACATTCTTTCCTTCTTCTCTTTCACTATATCCCCTTGACCAGTTATTATGCTCTTTATAACTGCTGCTCTATACAAACAAGAAATTTCTCTGACCAAGGTTGAAAGCAGCACTAATCTATAGGTATACGCATACATATTTAGAGGGCAGTTTTATATCATGACCACTCAGTAAAACAATATCAGTAGGTTTCTCACTTAGGGCCTATGACCTCTCCAGCAAAATCTGTTGGATTCATTATGTATTCAATTAATAGCGAATCAATTTTTGTTGTTGCCTATCCAAATACCTCTTATGATTGCCAATTTTCCATGACATCCCCCATTCCATTATGTATGCCAAGGGGCAGCAGCCCACAATTTGAGAAGCTGAGATATAGACTACATTCTCAGAAGCAGCAAGACTGTCAGTCCCTGCCTCCCTGCTTTGACCAGAGCAATCTCTACCCTGAGCCGCAACCGCCACCCCAAACACTGAAGTTATTACTAACTTTGCCAACAGCTAGCTGTCAGGTGGCTTGTTGCAATGGTATTACTTACCTAGTACATGAGGGAATTGTTAAAGGCAATGTGGTATAAAAGAAAGAAAACAGATCCTATAGTTAGAACTCATTCAAACCCTATGTTTGCCTCTTACCTTGGATACATGACCCTTATCCACCTGTCTCTGAGTTTTTGTCTTTGAATTTGAAAATTGAGATTTGTTTTTAATTGCTTGCCAAGATGACAGGGATGGTAAATTCAACTCGTCTGCATGTGGAAATTAGCAGGTTGAGTCACAGAAGACACTCAGCCTTGCTGTCATCACCACTGTGGTTCTAGGAGTTACCCCACTTGCAGATGTTAGAGGGCTATAACAGGAGGAATTCTGAAAAGCGAGAGACACTGGGTGGAGTCACACTTCCCGTTGTCTGAGCCAATGCTCTTTTTTTTTATTTTTAAAGAGTGCTGGAGTTTATGACTTCATCAAAATGAAGACTGTTTCTCCAAACCTTGAGCAACACCATATCCACCTTTGCTTTAACATTGTCCATGCCTCTGAGGATCAATCAGCAGTCATGGTAATCAATTCATGGTAAATAGGCTCTCTGTGGAAAACGCCAGGCTGATTGTGGTTATCTTGTCTGGCACCAGGAGTCAGATGATACCATGCCGTGCTTTAGGGATATGATGTGAAGAGCAACCAAACATCTCTCTGGACCCAGGGACGCTACTGGACCCCACCTCAGCCACAGGCTAGAAGTTTTCCTTCCGTTTCTCTTCAAAGTCATAGGCTTCGAAAGTTACTTGTGGTTCAGAACTCTGCTTTTTCTTATATTTTTAAACATTAATGGATTTGTACTCTTAAGAAACATATTACACATTTTGACAAGAACATAAGACATTAAATGTCTCATACATCAGTATGAGATATTGAGCCTTTTGCTTAAGTTTTTACATAGTGATAAAACATGCATAATGAACTTTAATATTCTGATCATTGCAAGAATATAGTTCCATAGATAGAAATCGCTTCCTGTTGATGTATATCTATGCACCTCCAGAGCTCTCTCGGTCTTCCCAACTGGCACCCTGACTATACACAGTAAGCAATAACCCCTCCTTCCCCCAAGCCCTGGCAGCTACTATCCATCTTGGGCCTCTGAATCTGATGACCCCTCAGCAGCTCCTACAGTTAGAATCCCACACTGTTTCAACATCTTATCTCACTTGACATACCTTCTCTGAGGTCTGCCTGCATTATCATAGCCGGAACTTCCTTTCTCTCTGAGACTAAACAATAACTCACCATGTGTGTATGCAATGTGTCTTCTTTATCCAGTCATTTGAGATGGGCCCTTGGACTGATTCATTTTTGACTACTAATGCTGCTCTGAACACCTGTGTATGAATAGCTCTTTCGGTCCTTATTTAAATTCTTTTGGTCCTCCACCCACAACTGGGAGTTTTGTATCATTTGGTGATCTGTTGTTAATTTTAGTCTTGATTGGTGCATCACCACATTCTTCACACAGCGGCTGTAGCATCTTGCATTCTGATCAGCAGTGTACAGGCGTTCTGGTTTCCCACTTTCTCTGCTAATGTTTTCTCACTGTTTTGACAATAGCTATACTAATGAACATAACGTATAAAACAAATGATATTATTTCTCCTTTTAATCATATCTAAACTTAACCTCTTTAGAACAGTTTAAGTTTCACAGCCAAGTTAAGTGGAAATTACAGACCCTGGCATGTACTTTGTCCTTATGAATCCACAATCTCCCCAACTATCAATGCTCCATTTCAAAGTGGTACATTTACCACAGCTAATGACCCAGTGCTGACATCTTTATCACCCACAGCCCATGAACTACAATAGTCTTCACTTTGGAGCTTATAGATCCAATTGTCTTTGACAAATTTGCATATAATGTCATATGCCCACTATGGAGGAGTCATACAAGATGTTGCCCACTAGGCATGCTTTCTCTGCCCCCTGGCAAGGTCACATGATGTGAATCCTAGAGTAACTAGGTTTTTTTGGAACAGGTGCTTTCTTTAGCAATATGCATTTACATTCCCCCATGGTTTTCCATGACTTTATGGTTCATTTCGTTGTGTGGATGCACTAGTGTTTATTGATCCATTCTCCTTATCAAAGACATGTAGGTTAGTTCTGAATTTTGGCAGGTGCTTATGAACCTGTTGTAAACTTTTACATGCAGGGTTTTGTGTGAACAGAATTTGTCAACTCATTTGGCTAAGTGCCAAGAAGTATAGTTGCTGGATGGACAATAAGAATGTGTTTCACTTTAGAAAAGATTACAGCATAGTCTTCTGAAGTGGTATTCCCAACTTACCTACAAGCAATCAATAAGAATTCCTGTTCCTACACATCTTTACCCACACCAACCTTTACAGTGACTTGAATTTGGGGCATCATAATATGTATCTAGTGGTTTTTGAAGGTTGTCTGAATTTGAAGTTCCCTACTGTAATGTTGTTGAACATATTTTTATATGTTTAGTTATATTTGGGTAGCTTCTTCAGTTGAAATATCTGTACAAGTCTTTTTGTTGTTCAGGTCTCTTATCTACTTTGTAATCAAGATGCTGACTTTATTGTCAAATTTTAGTTCTTTGTATATTTTGCATAATAATCCTTTATCATGTTGCTTCCTTCAGCTATTTCTTTCCTCATCTGTGACTTTTTGTCTCATTTTAAAAAATAATCCTCCACAGATAAGATTTTATTTTAGATTAATCTAGCTAATTTATTCTTTATTTCATGGATTGTGAATTTGATGTTGTGTCCAAAAAGTTGTCACCAAACACAAGGTCCTCTAAGTTTTCTCTCATGTAGTTTTATAGGAATTATATGGTTTTTGTACTTTATATTTAGGCCCATGACAGTTGTGTGTTAATTATTTTGAAGGATGAAAAGTCTGTGCTTAATAGTTTTTCACATGGTTGTCCAGTTGCTCCTAAACCTTTGACTAAAATCACTGTTTGTTCCCTTTCTGTTGCTTTGACAAATACCATGCCAAAAGCAACTGGAAGGAGGGTCCATCATTAATGAAAGTTGAGGAAGGAATCATGTAGGAACAGAACACTGCTTACTAGTTCACTTATATGCTCATGCTTAATTAGCTTTCTCTTGTAGCCCAGCTATGCCTGCCTAGGAATGGTGCTGCCCACAGTGGACGAGCCCTCCTACATTGATGAATAATCCAGATAATCTCCCATAGACATGCTCATTGGCCAATCTGATCTAGGCAATTCCTCACTCACTCTAGTGTTCTTAAGATTGACAGTGAAAGACAACTGAGACACTTCCTTTGGTCTGTTGTTCTTTCTGCTCCTTTCTGAAGACCACAGCTGCCTATCTTCGGGTAAGTCCAGCGCTCTGCATGTTGTACCATGGACGCATTTCTCTATTTTGTTGTCAATACCACAATCCCTTGGTCATTGTAACTTTGTAGTAAGTCTTGAAGATCTTCTTAAATGTTGCTTCTTCTGGATTTTTATCTTTTCATATAAACCACCAATTTGCTATTACCACTAAATAACTTGCTGAGACATGGTTGAGGTGGCGCTCAACCTACAGGTAAAGCTGAGAATGTATCTTTGAAACACTGAATCTTCCTTTTAAAAACCATAGAATCATCTCCCCACAATTTAGTTCTTCTCTGATTTTTTTCATCAAACTTCCATCTGTATGTTACTGTGTGTAATTGAAAATATGTGTAATAACTCATAGTACTATACATAATTTGTCTTATAGACACAAATGTCACTGGGAATATATTTATTTAACTTTCAAGTCTTCCCTGTTCATTGCTGGTGCACAGGAAAGCACCTCTTCATAGACTAACCTTATGTTTTGCAACTTTGCTGTTCATTTGCTTGTTAGTTCCAGGCGATTTGTATTAGCTTAGTTAGCTCTTATCAGTTCATTCAGAACTTCTAGGATAATCATGTGTCCTATGAGCAAAGAGCTGTGTTTTTTTCCTTTCCAGTCTGTATATACTTTGCTTCTATTTCATGACTTGTGCTATCCAAGGTTTTCAATACAATATTGAAAAGTGTGGTCAGTGGAACACCTCTTTCCTGATTCCTGACAGAGCTGCCTTCTTGTTGTGAATAGTAATGTCATCTGTAAGCCTTTGCAGATATCCTTTATCAAAGGGAAGACATTTCCTTCCATTTTCAGTTGACCACAATGTTCTCACAAATAAATATTTAGTTTTGTCAAATTCTTTCTCTGAATCTGTATATGTGATTATGTGATAGTTAACCTGTTAACATGATGAATTAGGTAATTGATTTTTAAATGTTGAACTAGCCTTATAGCTGGAGGGAACCCCACGCAGTTATAATCTATAATTATTTTTGTGTATGACTCATCTTGACTTGCTAATATGCTAATATTTGGCTGAATAATTTTTTATCTGTGCTCATGAGAGACACTGGTCTACAGTTCTCTTGTAAGGTCATTGTTAGTTTTGGCATTGAAGTGACTCTGGTCTTACTGAATAAGTTGGGAAGTTCTAAGTGGGGTCGTGGGGACCCCCTTGATTGTTACATAGAGCCCCATGGGATATTGTGAAGATCCTGCTTTTCAGGCTGAGATGGGAATCTTTAGAAGGTTTTAGGCAGACAATTAAATCATAAAAGAGAAACAAACAGGAGATAAAGAAACATGAAGATGGTTGGCCTTAGTAAAATAAGCAATGGTGCTGCCACAGGTGATGAAGAGGAGGGAGAGTCAGAGAGCAGCTATGGATGTAGTAGAGTTGAATAGGCACTGCTGATTTTGGCAGGGGTGAAGAGCAGAGGCTATTTGTGTGTGATACGTTCCTGGAGTCATATAGAAACAGAATTCAAACAATTGATTGGATGAAGCTCTCCTGGGAGGGGAAAGTGGGACAAAACAAGGTGTGTGTGTGTGTGTGTGTGTGTGTCTGTGTGTGTGTGTAAGGGAGTGTCCCACACTTCCTGGGCAGGCTCTAGCATGTTTCTTTGTTCTTTCTGTTTCTCTCATGTGCTCCATCCAATCCACCATCACTAATATCAAACTACACTAAGGCTTAGAACACGAGCTGTTACCTTTTCTCTGTCTGTTTTATCTTCCATGGCTTCATCAACACAGCTGGCTTCTTCAGGCTCTTCCTGCTTCCTTCTTGTTCCTCTCCACTCTGGTCCTATGTTTTAATCTTCTGTTTTTTTTAAAGGTTCCCATCATAGGGTGGAAGCCAAAATCTGCCCAGTATCCTATGGATACTGCAGAAGGATTGCAGAGGGCCCTACCCTGGTTATGGGAACTGTTCTTCTCCCCCTGCTCTCTGTTCCCCAGTTCTGCTGCACCAGCCTTCTCATCACCCCTCCAACATACCCATCTCTCTTACACATGCCTTTATGCACGCTGGAGCAGAATCCAGAGGTCACCACCTGCAAGCCTTTCCTGGACGCTGCCTGCTTCCTCACTTTCTCTGACCTCGCTGTAGAGCAGAACTCAGCTGTCACTCCCCCTTGTTCTGCTCTCCTTTCCTCTGTAGCATTCGCTGTCACCTAACGTGCCATTTATTTGTTCTCTGGATTCTGCTTTAGACCCAGTCTCTGGTAGCCATTTTGTCAGTTCCGTGCTTGAGCTGGCCCTAGAGCAGCACATCCAGACGTTCAAGCGACTGAAAGATGTAAAGGGCAGTGAGTAGAACTCAGCATCTACCTGTAGGATGATGGCTGCACCGAGTCTAAAAGTCACTAAAGCTGGAGGGGAGCTGCAAGCCCCCAGCCTTCCTCCAGCAGGGAGGCACTCATTTGACAGCATGGTGTTCTGAGCACTTTTAGAAATCCCACTGGAAACTTCAGATAGTCACACCACTTGTTTGGAGGTGTTCAGCAGTTCATTCGAAGCAGCTACCTTCTGGAGGACTTGGCACACGAGAGTCAGAATCTACAAGTTATGAAGAAGAGGCTGTCAGTCAGAAAACAGGGTGGGACCACAGCCAAGAATCTATAGAAGGGTTAATGCTACTGAGGAGGTACAAGGCAGTTAACCTCACTCACTACTGTGGCTACATACATAGGAGCTAATCTTCACACACATAGATGTTCAAGAAGTTCTCTGTTAGCAAATTGCCTTCCCCGGGTTCTCTGGAAGCCGTGGCAGAGTGAAAATTACAGAGCAAATAATTAGGTGTCTAGTAATTAAGAGTACTAGTGAGAAAGATGTCTCTTGAATCTTTTTGTTTTAATAGGTTTTTTAATATGACTGACTTAGAAAGCGTCTCTGAGAAGATGTTGCTGATTGACAGCCTATCCAGGTATTAATAACATGTCATTGAATCTGCTAGGAATACATTACATGTTCAGTGGAAAGCATACTTGAGAAAGACTGTGGGGATACTACTGGCAACAGGCTCAGATCAGGACACAGGTCTGTCTTGTGAAGAGGCAGTGAGTCCTGCATGGAACTCGAGTTGGTAATATACTAAAAGCAATGGGCCTAAGAATCCCAATGGTCTGAGTACCCAAGAGTTTGGAATGCCAGCCTCCTTCGGGGAGACTAGAAGCCATTGGCTAAATATCTAGCTTTATAGGCTGTGTGTTCAGTAAAATTGGAGGCTGCTAATAAGTAGTTCCTGGATAACACAGCTCTAAAATTATGCTAGGTGGTTTTGAAAACTGCGTTTTATTGTGATATTTTCTCACTAGTAAATCTATTTATTCCTGAAATCTTCGAAACTACGGATAAGCAAATGGGAGGAAATGAGCCACATTAAAGGCAGCATTGCTGATGTGTAGGCAAATTCGCCTAAACAAAAAGGTGTAGGCGAATTAAACTTAGGAGAGTTTATTAGCACAAACTGCACCTCGTGAGCCAGGCAACACTCCGAATCCCTGGCTGGAAGCCTGAATAAAATAGCAGGATTTGGAAGGCCTGAAACAAAAGCAAAGTCTGGGATTACCTGCTTGACTTGAGCCAGGTATCTGCCTGTAGCGGGTGTGGTGTGCTGAACTGGCTGGCGTCTATGGCTGGTGAAACTTGACTGTTTCTATACTACTAAGCTAGGTCTCTGTCTGTAATGAAGAGTTGTCAGAATTATGTTGCCGTTTATATGTTCAAATTCAAAATTCAGGAACACCCTCAGGCTAACAGCTTTCTGCTTCTTTAACATGTTCGCCTATTGTTTTGTGTGTGTGTGTGTGTGTGTGTGTGTGATCCTTTTCATTGAACAATATGCATTTCTTTCCATGTCAGATATTACCCACAAAATGAATCATTTTGTGTGGTTGCATAGTATTCCATAACAGAGAAGGCAGAAGTTCATTCCCATTTCTCTCCCTGTTTCCCACTGTTTTAGTGTACTGTTCAATACGGATGCAAGGACCAGGTCTGAGACTCCAGTAGTTGATACTTAGTATAAACTCACAGGAGCCTATACTAGTTATTCAGTATTTTAATAGCCCTATAAACTACTTTATGTAAATCTGAGGATTATTAGAATATCTGAATTATAGGAATTGAACTTTTTCAGGATATTTTTGACAAATTGACCTCTAGAAAATGAGGTGGGGTTTTTTTGCCTTATAAACAATTTAATTTTATCAAACATTATTAGATAAAACAATAATAAACTGTTACTACTGACACACCTGAAAACCCCTAGTCAATGATCTTTAGCTTTTTTTGTATTTTTGATTTCTTTCCTTTTTTAAACTTTTATTAAAAATAGATTCTTTCCTCACATAATATATCCTGGATCTTCAATTCTACTCCATTGTTCAATGTGTCTGTCTTTGTGCCAATACCATGCTGTTTTTATTACTGTAGCTCTGTAGTAAAATTTGAAATCAGGAAGTTCTTTTATTATTCAGGCCTTTTTAAGCTATCCTGGTGTGTGTGTGTGTGTGTGTGTGTGTGTGTGTGTGTGTGTGTGTATTTCCATGTGAAGCTGAGTATTGTCTCTTCAAGATCTGTGAAAAATTGTGTTGGAATTTTGATGGGGACTGCACTGAATCTATAGATTGCTTTTCATAGTACAGTCATTTTCACTGTTAATCCTACTGATTCATGAGCACGGGAGCTATATCCACTATCTTCTTCAATTTCTTTCTTCAGTTACTTAAAGCTTTTATCATACAAATTTTTCACTTGCTTGGTTAGTGTTACCCAAGATACTTCATATTTTTTGTGATGTGGTTTCCCAGATTTCTTTTCTCAGTACATTTACCCTTTGTATATAGGAGGGCTATTGAATTTTGTGAGTTAATTTTATATCCAGCTACTTTGCTAAAAGTGTTTATCAGCTGTAGGACTTTCATATCATCTGCAAATAAATATACTTTGGCTTCTTTTCCAAACTGTATCCCTTTGACCTCCTTCAGTTATCTTATTGTTCTAACTAAGACTTCAAGTACTATATTGAATAGGTATAGAAAGAGTGGAAAGCCTCGTTTTTTTCCTAATTTAGTGGAATTGCTGTGAGTTTTTCTCCATTTAATTTCATGTTGCCTATAGGCTTGCTAAAAACTGTCATTATTATGTCTAGATATAGCCCTTCTATCCATATTCCCTCCAGGTCTCTCATCATGAAGGGCTGTTGGATTTTGTCAAAGGCCTTTAAAAATGAGTATTAATTAATTAATTAACATCACATTGGACAGTTCATAAGATTTTCCTGTGCTCAAATTTTCTGGAGTGTTTATTGAAGACTCCACAAAATGGAGTCTTGTAAAATGTATGTAGACCCTGACTTTATTATATAGCCAATGGTGATCTTGAACTTCCTCCTTCCACCTCCCAGCTACAGGGATTATAGGCATATGTTACTATACCTGGTGCTGTATCTCAGTCAGCCAGGGTTTTATGTATGGTAGGCAGGCATTCCACCAATTGAGCTATCTCTCAATCTAACACTGTTTAAATCATTTCATGGAGAAGAGTTTTTAAAAAGAGAGGAAATTATCCATTTGAAATCAAAGGAAGACCGATGTGGACTTAACTGTTTACATAAAGATGCCTTGTGTTGATAAGGTCCTGGCAAGAAACCACTGCACCATCAGATGAGGTCCTGAGGCAGGGGATGAAAGATTTTAAAACCATGGGTAGAAAAATGACAGCAACTAAGGTTAGTGACACACCCAATGACTGACAGCAGCTGAGAGCTATCATTCTAGGTCCAATGGACAAGGAAGAGAGCAAGTAGTGACCCCAGGAGAGAGCTGTATCTACAATTAAGACTCAACCAGGAGATCTGTGCCCTCCTACATATATACTCAGCCCCCATTAATCCACAGGCCAGAGAGTAGTTATCCAGAAATTGAATACCCCAGTCTTATTCTCCCAACTAGCTCAGACCTCCTACCTGTGCTTCTTACTGGCCAGATCCAACTAGAAGCCACAAGGAGACCCACTAGCTTCTGCAAGTTAACACAGATTCCATGCATAGAACACTCTGGAAAAGGGCAGAAAGAAGACTTACGATGGCCTCCTAAAAGCATGGCAGCTTTGTTTTCGCTGTTGTTGTTTTATAGACTCGGAAGGATGAAGGAATATTGGAGCAAAGAAAGACTAATGAAAGATTCTGGCACTGTTTGCTATTGCTGTAGTGCCTGAGAAAGTAGTATGTGTTGCTATGCCCCTCTGGGGAGCCTCCTAAATTAGGCTTCCTTATTGTCCCCTCTTGCAAGCCACTCCCACTCTTTGAAGGGTTGTTGCTGTTGTTTTGTTCTGCAATACCTGGCTAGGAGCAAAGGGAGGATTAAATGATGGGAGGGGGGAGCCTGGTTTGTCTTATGTAACTCACATCCTCATGAGAGCACCGTTTGCCTTTATTTTAAGAAGTGCCATTTATGAACCCTCCAGGGGGTTAAAGAGCATAGGAGATGGGTTTTTGATTCGATGTCAATAGGAAAATCGCTTAGCTCCTGGGATAAATGATGCTTCTGTTTGGGCTTTCTGTTTTTCAAAGGGGCCATCTGTTTTCATAAACAGAAACGAGCCTCTCTCGCCACGTTTCCCTTCATAACCCTCCGTCTCTTTGCACAAATGACAGTATTCCCTTCGTGATTCATTCCTGGGGACATTCTTCTGAGCTAAATGCGGCTGCTAAATCTGCGCTTGAGTTTTCACTGAGACCCACGTGATTCCGACTCAGGCAGCAACTGTGGTTGGATGGCAGCTTTCCTATCTCTAGAGCCAGGGTGGCACAATCCAGTTGCCAGTGGCTCTGCATCAGGCTTGAAGCAGGGTCTTCTCCGATTCCTGGGAGTATCTGAAGTCTTTGAAGGAGTCTAATAAGCAATATTCCCCTCTCCGCCTCAGTTTGGATGCACTGAGTAAGAAGAAAAGGGTGGCAGATGGAAGCCAAGATGCCATTTTGATTGCTGAAGATGAATAACTTAGTGTAGTCTGAGTGCCAAATAGACTTGGTAATTGGATCCAGAGTTAGGCAGACTGACCCATCTGGTCATGAGCAGTGGTAGGTGGGGCAGAGGAAGAGCCAGCTCCTTGAAAGAAGTAGAAGTATGGTGCCAACTGAAGGTGGTGGTCCTCGAATGAGCCAAGTTTATTCCTTGTTTACTGCTACAGTGACTCATTGTACTGCCTATGGCTGAAGGGACAGAGAGACATCCATGGGCCTAGGGATGAATGTGGTGATCAGAATCCCAGGGCTTGGAAAGCTGAAGAACAGGGCCATACATTTTAGGCCAGCCTGGGCTATGAAGTGAGAAATTGTCTGAAATAAACAACCAAAGAAAAATGTCAAAAACAAAGGTTGAGGATGTGGTAGCTCACTTGCCCAGAGGCATAAGGTCAATGCCCTGGGTTCTGTCCCCAACAGCATGAGTAAATGTGCATGCACAACACACACACACACACACACACACACCCCACTAACAACAACAAACCTCCCAACGCTAGAAAGTATGATGAGAATTTCCTCTCAATAGAGATGTGGGTAGCCTGAAGCAAGAGGATAGCCTTGTATGACATATGCTCAGCATATCTACATTTCTGTGTGCATTTACATAACACATTAATTGTACAAACATGTAAGAACAAGATAAAAGGATGGCCCCACAATAGAATGCTGCTAGCAGATTATGGACAAGGGGAAGGAAAGCACGGTCATATTTGTGCCTCCTACTGTCTTTGCCCTGTCCCTCCATTCTCTTCTCCTTGTACCCTCTTTTCTCCCCTCCACATAAGAAAAACAAGTGACTGAGTCAGGTGATGGATCTAAAAGTTCCTGCTACAGAGAAGAAAGGCAGCACTGCCCAGGCCTGGGTTGGAATCAGGAGAATGATGCAGATAGACACGTGGGGATGGAACGTTTGGGTTGAGCTGGAAAGATGAGCTGCTAGTTTGGTGTTAGGTGCATAAACCAGTGAGAAAATGAGAAGATGGGTGAGGTGTTCCTATCAGAGCAACTGGATAGACAGAGATCTGGCCAAGGAGGGACAGACTGGGAACCTGGTGGAATAATCAGCTGAATGGATAGAAGCTATGATCTTTGATGTCTCTTTTGGGAGCTGCAGTGGGCTATACTTGTATCCTTACTTGCCTGATTCATACCTTCTGAGTCCAGAATATCATGAAGAGGGAAGGCTCCATGTTACCCTCTTTTAGTTTCATTTCTGTGCTAAAACATCCTGACAGAGAAGCAGCTTAGGGAAGACAGAGTGTGTGGCTTACTATTAAAGGGAAATCAAGACAGGAATTTAAAGGGGCTTTGCATGTAGCTTCTACAGTTAGGAGCAGAAAAAACCTAATGCAGCCATGCTACCTTTCTGTTTACTATTCAGCCAGTTTTCCCTAGTCTTATAGAGTCTAGAGCCCAGCACATAAAACGGTGCCTCCCACATTCAGGGTGGGTCTCCCTACATCACTTGGCAGTCAAGACAAGCCCTCACAGACATGTCCGTTATCCTCCAAACTGATGTAGATAATTCCTCAACCGAGACTCTCTTCCCAACTGGCACTCATTATGGCAAGCTGACATCTAAAACTAACCATCACACCCTCCAAAGGACCTTCTTAGAGAGAATGCTGAGCCTGCTAGAGAGTTGTTGAAAATGTGCTTTCCTGTGTGGCAAACACTATGTAAGTATGAAGCACCCCACAGCGCTTGCCAGGCTGATGATACCCCCAAAGGCTGTGTCTTCTCTGATTGCTAACTTCTTGGATTTATTTCAGGGTACATTCCTCTGCTTTCTGATTCTTCATCCACGCCATGTGGCTCCCACCCTGGGATGGAACTTAGGTTCCCATGCTGTCCTGTCTCTCCTCTTCCTCTTCTTCTTCCTCCCCCAGTGACTTCTGAAACATGCTACTTAATCAGTCTGTGGACTCACCACCATTTAACAGCATCTCATGGTTGATCTTTTGACCGCATGTTTCATGTGGGCACTATTTACTTCCTACTCCACAGCTTCTCCATGCTAGGTTTTCCTCCAGTCTTGGAAGAAAATCCTCACTTGTCCCAGCTCCTAAAATAATCTGTGAAAGTGGAAAGAACCACTTTCCTGCCAGCCTCCCTCCTTGAGAATGTCTAAATATATAGTTGTGCCCACGGAGGCTGTAGCATTTCACACAAGGCATAGTTCTGTGTGTCTGCTGGCCAAGGCATGCTGGTATTTGAAGGATATTTGTAGATTGCCAATTTCTAGCCTCAGTTCAGCCTCTACCTTATTAACAATAACATCACCCTACCCCGAGCTTCCATTTCCTTACCTCCGATTACTTCTGCTTTGACACACGGATCCATTAGGGAAATGGAAGAAGTGTTTCATGGGCCTGAACCTGGTGGCACCAATGAGCCGGGGTCCCCGGTTTTTACTCACCATGTAAGATCGAAACTCACTTGAACCTTGCACAGATTAGCGCAAGTCCCCATGGCTTTCTTTGACCCCCTTCCCGATTCCTCCTACAACTGAAGACATGTGCACTGTCCTCCTGATCTCAAACCATAGAAAGTGTCTCAGATCCTCCTCTGTCATCTTGGTAGCATAGGACTGCACAGTAAGGCACCACAAAGTGGGTAATTTTGACTGCATGCAGTCACTGTCTGGAGGCTGGGTGACTCAGCTGGTGTCACAGGCTGCAAGATGCATCTGTTCATCCTCTCCTGTAGCCTCTGCCAGTCACAGTCAGCCTGGGCACTCCTGAGCCAGTAGATGCAATGCATCACCCTGGTCCCTGCCTTCCTGTCTCAAGATGCTCCCCTAAGGCTCAACTCCTGAGTCAATTTCCATTCACTTATTCCAGACCCATGCAACCTAGATTTGACCTCATCCTCAATTAACGAACTGCCTCCATAATGACCCCATTTCTAGATATGATCACATGATTGAGTTGCCAGGAGTTAGAAAGTCAACAAGGGAACTTTGAGTAGGTGTAACTGGACTTCCTTGATGTAAAAAAGCCCAAGCTGCCTTCTCTTGCCTCTCAGACAGGTAGTGATCTCTTCAGCATGAGAATCCTGAGGCAGGGAAGTCTTACTGCCTAGCTTCCTGAGACTGGATGATCTTTAAGAGAAGAGGGGTCTTCCTGGTGTTCTGTTTGTTCCTTGTTCCCCACCAGACTCTTAAGACCACCAACCCTGCTTGACACCAGTCTTCTACCCAAATTCTGAGCTGTCTCTATCCCCAATGTATTCATAACCACCAGACAGGAAAGGGCTCATAAGAACACAATGAAACAAAATCACTTAGGGGCAATGATGCCCAGATGGAAATACAAAGTTCCAAGTCAAGCAGTGACACGGGAGACAGAGGTAGGAGGATCTCTATGAGTTCAAAGGCAGCCAGGTCTACAGAGTGAGTTCTAGAACAGCTAGAGCTACACAGAGAGATCCTGTCTCAAGCAAACCAAAAGAAAAGAAAGAAAGAAAAAGTTCAGTGTGACTTTTCCTCGGAATGGGAGAAACTTGTACTTCTTCCAAGAGAATCTTCCAAGATCTGAAAACTCATTGCTCTAGTAGCACAGAAAGAACAGAGGCTGAGACTAGGGGAGTGAATCAGTGAGTGAGAATGCATACTATGCAAGAGTAGAGAACTGAGTTCAGATCCTCAGTATCCATGCGTATCCATTCCAAAATCCAGGTGTGGATGCATGTGCCCCGAACTCTCCCTGTATTGACAGCTAGAAATCTGTGGATCCTGCAGAATGTCTGGTCTTGCAGCTTAGCTGAAATGGTAAGAACACAAGTTAGTATACCCACAGACTTAGATGCATGCAACAGCAACAACACCATACACACACACACACACACACACACACACACACACTCACTCACGCACGCACATACTTACAGTCCTGTGTTAGTTCTTTTGTCACTATGATCAAATAAATACCTGACAGAAACAATTTAAAGGAAGACAGATTTGTTTTGCTGGGTCTTAGAGGTTCTGAGCCATGATGTCAGGGAGAGCATGGTAAAGCAGCTCACACCATAGCAGACAGGAAGCGTAGCCATAGCAAGATACAATCCCAAGGGTATATCTTAAATGGCCTGCTTCTCCAGTCAATCCCCACCTTCCCAAGTTCCACCAGCGTGGGTCAGATCAAGCCAGAGTCCTTGGGATCTAGCTGACTCTAGTACTCTGGTACTCACAGGTACACCCAGAGCTGTACTTTACAAATTGCCTAGGTATTTCCCATGTCCATCAAGTTGCCAGTCAAGCTTCATGTGGTGTCAAGCCATGTTTTTCATCAATACACATTTACTAAGCAGGTTCAATGCCTAGTGCTGGGCTCTGGATACCAAGTTGAATGAGCCATGCCTTCTACTCACAAAGATTCTACCATGTAGGTCCAGGTTTTATAAAATGGTTTGATATCCAGTCTGACAAAGAAAGGCAATAATGTGGCCAAGGTCCAGAGGCTGGTGTATGTCAGAATTAGAACTCAAATTCCCAATGAGCTCCTGTTTTTGTTCAAAGTCTAGGTGGCTTTGGGCCTGTGTGACACAGGGAGTGCAGGTTACAGGAGGCAAATCTGAGCACATGACTCTTTTGACTGACAAGCGCTTGCCTCCCCTCCCCACCCCCACCCCAGCTCTGTGGCCATAGTGGAGCTGGTGGTAGCTTGTGGTTATGCACTGGTCTCATCAGTGCTTCTGGGAAGGGGTCACAGCTTGTGCTCTAACATTGGATCTTGTAAAGAAAATCTTCTCTGAGAGCCAAGCACGAACAGAAATTTGTTAAATTAACAGTCTCTGGGGAAGCTCCAGTTCCTGCCACACAAATGTGCTGGTTAAAGAGGCAGCTGGGTGGAAGGAGAGGGAGTTGAGTCCCAGTCTGCCTTCCAGACTCCTTGCTGGTTCAGAGTGCTCCTCACCTTCCTGCAACTTCCAAAATTTCTCCATGGCTGGGTGTGACTTCTGCATCCTCAGGGCTGCTCAGAAGACCTGTGGGTCGAGACCAAGCCTTGCTCTGCCCACTCATACTCCAGATGTCAGACCGAGTGACTGGCCATTTCTTTTGACCTAAGGCTAAATATGTTCTTGAAGGGTTGAACTTTCATTTTGAACCTTAGCCAAGTCTGTGGCTAGAGGGAGCGGTCCCTCGGTAAAGAGTTACTCTTGCAAATATGGGGACTGGAGTTTAACCTCTAAAATTCATGTCTGCAACATGCTGGGTCAGCTGCTGCTGCAGAGACTGGCAGATCTCCGGGGCTCTCTGGCCAACTCACCTATCCTACTTGATGAGTCTTAGGTCAGTTAGAGACTAATTCTAAATAGAAAGAAAGGAAGGAGGAAGGGAGGGGGGAGGGAGGAGGGAGGAGGGAGTGGTACACACAAGGGCATGTTCTCTCTCTATCTATCTCTATCTCTCCCTCCCCCCTCCCTCCCTCCTCCTCCTTACTCCCAAGACCAGAGAGGGTGGGCTAGGAACTTGTGGTTAGATGGTGGATCTTCTAGGACTGAGTGTCACTGAGAACAAAGAAATAACAGCACCAGAGGAGACTTGATCACTTTCATCCTCTGTAGGCTGGCCTGGGTGTATTACACTATGGCTGGGTTTAACAGGTGGCAGAATGGACTCCCAGGGGGTCACACCACAGAGGGGTGTGGGTGCGGGCAAGACTTGAGATTCCACAACTAGTATAGGCCAGCACTAAAAGTTTTGTCTACAGCCGTGGAGACGGCTCATCAGGTTACCAGGTGTGACAAAGAACAGTCCTGGGTCCTCCCTGATGTCCTCTCTGTGCCTTGCTGTCCCTCCCAGCTGCCTGCTGCTTGGCTTGCACTCAACATCATCACACAGGGGGGCAGTCTGCAACCAGTGATGGTGTGGGTGGGATAACAGGTGTGACTTCATCGGGAACCTCTGCTGTGTCCAACATTAGTGCCCCAGCCATGTTCACAGAGACCCAGAGAGGACCCAACACTCCCCACTTCCCTCCCCGTTTCTAGGATCCTATTCCCTCCTCGGGCATCATAAAGTCAAAGCGTGCTCTCTAAAATGCACAAAAATGTGTGATTAACAGAAGACATGAGACCCAGACTACCCACTTCCTTCATCTCTAGTGGGCCACTTTGGGTCACTTTCTTACCCTTTCTGAGCTTCTTCTCTGTAAAGAGAAGCTTTTTCCTTGAGAGAAGCCTTCCTGCCAGCCTGGTTCTAGAGCCGCATCAGTCCCAAATAAACACACAGGAGGCTATATTAGTTATGAAGCTGTTGGCCTTGCTTGTTTCTTCCTGGCTAGCTCTGACTTAAGTAATTACCCCATAATTGTTAATCTAAGTATTTCTCTTACCAGAGACGTTTCTGGGCTTCCTACCCCATGGCGTTACTTCTCAACTCTCCGTATGTTTCTCCTACCCAGAGTCCTTCTGGTCTCCTAGTCCCTCCTATCTTGATTCCCTATTGGCCAGACAGTGCTTATTGACAAATGCACAGGACTTCCCCCAACACTTCTCTGTGTTATTTCATAACTGGAATTAAAGATAAGACCTGAAGCCGGGCAGTGGTGGCACATGCATTTAATCCCAGCACTCGGGAGGCAGAAGCAGGCAGATCTCTGTGAGTTCGAGACCAGCCTGATCTACAAAAGCTAGTTCCAGGACAGCCTCCAAAGCCATAGAAAAAAACCCTGACTCAAACCTCCCCCCAACAAAAAAAAAAAAAAAAAGATAAGACCTGAGGAAAATGTTAAGGCTGGCAGAATCAGAGCATAAAAGGAGCTTGGATGACACGGGTTAACTGCTGATGGCAACTGTTTTCCCCAGGTGGCTTCCTGTGATGTAAATTCCTGTGGGAAGTAGTCAAACCCTGTGTGTCTAATGGATGAACAAGCTGTCTTGGCATCTACACTTGGCAATCTTTAGCCTTTCTTTTCCCTTCTGCAGCTTCATTCCCCAAATCACACCTCAACCTCCCAATGTCACCTGTGTGGAGCTACCTGGCATTCTTTCTGCACACAATAGTTTTACCTCTTAACCATTGATCAAGTTTCTCTCACTTTCTTCCCACTCTTAGCCTGTGTTCTTCTGTCTAGATAATTCCTATTCAGACTTTAAAACCTGTTCTTCATTTCCTCTTCTATGACATTAGAACTGACCTCCCCAACAGTGCTGAGTGGATTAATCACTACCAGTCTACAAAATCGAGCTTGACTGACAGACTGTGACCCCACCTGATGGTCAACCCATCTCTCTGTGCCTCGGTCTCCTCGTGAATTAAGTGAGACAAGTTAACAGAGAGATAGTATTATGAGTGTGGTCACTCAGACAGAACAGCTCAAAATCATCAGCAAGCACCCCATGTTGACATGCCCCAGGAGATAATAAAAGTGAAAGCTCTGCAGGGGATGGGGGGGAATCAAGTGTGGCAGGACCTGCCCAGGCTCCAGTCCCTCCTGAGTCTGTATGAAATCCAAGGACCCTGCCTGTTTGCAATGTAGAAGAGAAGTCTGATGTTTCCCTGGTGTCGAAGCAGGTGCCAGACAGGGTTGGCTCTCTTGAATTCCTGGGTAATGAGGCCTGAATGAGAGCCTCCCCACTCTTTGGCCTCAGTTTCTGCACGTGTGGCACAGGACCATTCTCAGGGTGGAGTATAGGAACAGATGGAGTACCTGGCCCTGCATCTGGCATCAGAATTCTCACTCCTACCCCTTCCTTCCCTTGGCCTCCCTGCTCTCCCTGCTCAACCTTTTCATTTCAGCCCATCTGTGCAGCTGAGGTGAGGGGGATTCTCACAGCGCAGCAGAGTGGGAGCAGACTGCCTCCCCAAGGAATCAAGGAACCAAGCTGCCCTCATCCAGGAGCTCATCAGGAAGAGAGGCCTTATTTGCATTGTGCTCTCTCTAGATGTAGCCCTCAGCCATGCAGAGTCCTCCACCTCAGCAGGGCCTGGGAATGACAAGGACTTGACAAGGACTTCTTCCATCTGGGCTGCAGCCCAGTACCTCTGGGACGTGTGGGAAACTTCCAGCCAGTTCCACCTAGTGGGGAGCATGATAGCTCAGGTTGCTCAACCCTCAGTGCAGAGAGACTGTGTAGCCTCCAAGGGTAACCCAGGGTCCCCCTGCTCATCTCTGAGACTGTTTCTTTACTTGCAAAAAGATGCTAATGAAGATGGGAGTTGATAAGTTCTGGGGCTCCTGGGAAGTCAGAAGGTAATGAAAATAATGACACTCGTCCATCCTGAGTGTTAGCTGAGACACAGGAGAATCAGAGAGAGGAGCAAGGTGCTAATAAAAACAGTCCCACGGCACCATCAGCACCAGCCAAGCCTTACTGACAAAGCTCTATTTGTTCACGTCTGCCAAGGTGTTCTCCAGTAGTAACTAATTTAAACAGCACAACAGTTCCATGAGGATGGGATTGTTAATACTTCCATCTTCCATATGAAAATGAAAATTTAATTTCACCTGCCACATACAACAGTTACTAGTGAACCAGGTCCTAATGCTATGGATTCAGAGGTCACTGTGACCTTGATTCCAAAGGAAAGTCCTCAGTGTGGTTACACCTCTGCAGCCAGAGGGCTTGCTCCTACTTCACCCTGGAATCATACAACTTCAGCTTTCTGAAGAGGAGAGCAGAGAGTAGAGGAAGAAAAATGAGACACCATTCATCCAGAACAGAGGGGTAAAGCTTGCTTTCTGTAGGCCACCTAGGGATGGGGTGGCTCACCTTCCTCCTGCCTGCACCACACACTCCACTCAGAGATCTTGGCTTTCTAGTGCCACCTCTGACTCCTGCTCATGGTCCTTGCTGCTCCTTGCTTGTAGATGCAATGATCCACGCTCCACCATCACAAAGTCCCCCTACTCCAACCAGTGTGTTTTCTTGTTTCCTAGAAGCTCTCATTGGATGTGGTGTTGACAATAACCTGCTGTGATCTCATTTCAAACCGCTATTACATCTCCCAAGATCCTACTCAGCTGCACTCAGAGGCACTGAGTAGACACGAGCTTTTAGGGGACTCTGTACTCAGAAGAGAGCTCAAAAAAGGGACAGGAGGCAAGAGTGCGCCTCTGAGGTGCTTCTCCACCAGGAAACAAGATGCAGGAGAAGACACTTCCTCTCTCCATAGCATGTGGTCCTCTCTGGCTTGCTGCTTTATTGTCACACCTAACCACTGTGGCTAAGCATGATGCATGAAATCCCAGCCAAAAGCCAAAGTCTACTTCCCCAGTTTCTTCAGGGACCAGAGCCTCCTCTCTCTTTTTCTTCCATGCCCGGTAATACTTCCTTAATCCCAAAGTCAGATGACAGTAACTCTCCGAGGGCCACTCTCGGCTGCAGGTGGAGAGAAGGGAAGTGGAGAATGCCCAGCTTCTTTTCAAGGGCACACCTGATTGATGGTAGAAATTATCTCTGCTCATACCCAACGGCTACAACTTTGTTGGATGCATCTCTCAGCAAGGAAATCTGGGAAATGTAGTCTTTGGCTAAGATGCCACAGGAACAGCTAAAAGTCAGGAGACTGAAAGGCTGGGGAGCCCACACTGAAGGACAATTGGCAGAGTGTGAGACATACCCAACACACATAAGAAGCTAGGAAAGTGTTGTTTCCATCTTCTGCCATCATATTGTTGACAGTGTCCTCAATGGTGGCAAATGTTCTCTGGCTCTGTGGATTGTCACTAAGGTAAAACAACTCCAGGCTGCTCATACCTGGCATCCATCAGCCTTCCCCATTCTGAGGCCCCATCTTACTTCTCAGATCCTGCTTCCCTGTCCCAGCTCATCTGAGACCCCAGAGCCTGGAGTAGAGAGGTCCTCCAAATGTCCTGTCTGGCTGCCAATGCTGCACCATGCCATGGAATCTGTACCCCCCAGGCACTGAGCTCTCTGCCCATGCTGCCTGCTTGCCTTCCTGTGTGCTGCAGGAGTTTGTGGAAAGAATGTTCTGGCATTAGGGGGTGAAAGTCAAAACAGTAATTACAGGAACATCTGTTCCTGAGTGGAAAGCATGTCCCCTGCACACCAGGAGACATGCCTGCACAGCTCAGCAAGCTGATGTTCAAATGGAAGAGAATGTTCTGGAAGGGAGGGCTAATGGACCCAGCCAAGGGAGGTTCAACTTCCTGGTAGGATGCTGTGCTGTGCTGTGCTGAAAAGCAGAGAGGGAATGAATAAGTGCTCATGCATGGGAAAGGAGGGGAAATACGTGAAACGAGTAAGTGAGTGAGTGAGTTAATGAAATTAGTAGATGAGTCAATGAATGAAAAAGTGAATGAATATATTAGGAAGCCAGCAAGCAAATAACTGAGTAAATATGGGATGGTGAAAATGTGGAGAAATGAATATGAATGAATGAATGAATGAATGGTCGAATGGTTGAATAAAGAGGTAGAGTGATATTGTAAGCAATGAGTAACTGGACAAATGAGCCTATGGTTCTGTTACCCTTCTTATCAACTGGGACAGCCAGGAGAGTAGGCATAGTGGGAGAAGTATGGCTATCCTTAGCTTCTCAAAACTGAAAACAATGGCAGAAACATGCTTCTCCTCCCAGGTCATAGAGATCATGGGAAGGAGGCCGTGGGGACAGTGGCTATGTGATGGTGGGGAAAGTGCTTAGTCTTTTAAGATTTCGGGTTTCCCTATCTAAGTGGAGGTGATGCTTCCTCCACCATAGGATGGGAGCGCAGAAGGCCCTGTGGGCACAAACAATTATTCTTGTCATATTGATCTGGTGTTCTGTCAGTAGTTTCGTCATTGAACCAGTAGTCAGTCTAGACTAGGATCAGATATAGTGACAAAAGATCCCCAACCTGGGTTAGTTGAACACTAAGATTTATTTCTTCTTATCACAAATGAAGGCCCCACACCTACCTAGTAGCTCTTCAGCCTGAAGTCCTGGCTTCTGAGGACATTTTGGCGGAGTTTCCTGGTTAGTTGCTTTGTTTTGTTTTGTTAGTTTGACACAAGCTAGAATCCTCTGGGAGAAGGGAGCCTCGGTTGAGAAAACACCTCCATCAGGTAGCATGGGGGCAACTCTATAGGACATCTTATTGATGTAGGAAGGCCCAGCCCACTGTGGATGGAAAGGTGGTCCTGAGTGTAATGAAAGGAAAGAAGGAAGAAAGGAAGGAAGGAAGAAAGGAAGGAAGGAAGGGAGGAAGGGAGGGAGGGTGGAAGGAAGGAAGGAAGGAAGAGGCTGAGAAAGCCATAAGGACCAAGGCTGTGAGCAGTGATCCTCCATGACCTCTGCTTCTCCAGGACCATGAACTCATGCCCTGCCTTTCCTCTACGATGGGCTATAAACTGTAAGCTCAGATAAAACTCCTCCTCCCCAAGTTGGTTTTGGTCATGGTGTTATCACAGAACTAGAAAGCAAACTAAAGATGTGGAGGAAGAGTTATATAGAGGCTGCTTCTTCTCTAGGACTAGATGTGACATATATCCATTCCACTCTCTGTAATAAGTCTCTGTCTCACCATCCAGCTCCCAAAGAAAGACATGGAGACTTCCTATTAATTATGAAATCTTGGCCTTTAGCTTAGGCTTGCCCCCAACTAGCTCTTATAACTTAAATTAATCTGTTTCTATTAATCTACATTCTACTACATGGCTTTTTTTTACCTCTTTTCTATTTCTGTACATCCAAATTGTTCCAGGTCTCCTGGCTTCCCTGGCATAATTCTCACATCTATGTTCCACCTCTTCTTCCTCTCTCTCCCCAGAAATCCTGCCTAGCTATTGGCCATTCAGCTCTCTATTAAACCAATCACAGTGACACATCTTCACAAAGTGTAAACAAATATTCTGCAACAACTCTCCCCCAGCCAATCCCCACCTCCAGGAATATAAACTGAGACAGTGGCTATACAGTGAGTGTAAACCACCTTTACTATACTGGTGTTTTGGAGGGACTGTGGCCACGGTCCTTTAGAGGTGACCTTCAGAACAGTATTATTTATCCATCAATTGAAGATCCATGTAAATGTTTAAATGGCCTCTTCTGTGTCCTGGAGCCACTGAATGCTCCAGATTTTGAGGCAGAGAGTGGCAGACAACCTCTCTGCCACCTTCTGGCTATGCGTGCTTAGACAAATCCTCCAACATCTCTGAGCCTCAATCAATGTGATTACTGTCTCTGTTTAAAAAAAAAAGGAATGACTGGGTGTGTCATACATATATTGTTGGAGGCTTCATTGGGACATTGTGCACAACCTCAATTTCAGATTTATAAACCATAAAGAGGTATGGTATTCTTACCTTCCCAGTTGTCCCAAAGGGTCCAAGGGTCACTTGTCACTGAGAGTACACTATCACATTCCATATCCCAAGAGTCTAGCAATAGCAGACAGGTTGTGTGATCAATGTTGATGATCAAATGGGAACCTGGAGCCTCCTCTCAGGAAGGAAGATGCCTTGAAGTTGTCATGTCAGAGCAGAAGCTCAGCCTCCAGCGGTCTGATGCCAAGACAAGGTCTTGCCTGTTTCTACAAACTCCCATGATTTCACAGACTTGTAGAAGGCTATCTATCATTGTTTCCTCCTTGAGGACCAATGTTGTAGGATGCAGAAAGCAGAGCTAATGGTCCTAGGAAGGCATCTAACTTGTGAAAATGACACAAAGGTGAATCTTCCTCTTTTCATGGTGTACATTCATCAGCACATCCTCAGAAGTTCACAGCACTAATTAGACATCAAGGATGCAGGTACAGGGTTCGTGGAACCTGTGTGAGCTGAGAACAAATTCTGAGGACAGAAGAAGCTATTGAGCAGGCCAGACTTGGCATTAGTGGCAAAATAAAGAGTATGATCAGGACTGTTCTGTCCTTCCTTGCAGCCTGGGCATGACGGTAGTTTAATTAGTTCAAATTGCTTGGATGCAGCAATGGAAAAGCAGTGTCTGTCTTTATGAAGTTCATAATAATGAATGGAAGTTACAGAATCCACCAATACAGCATAGTGTGGTTATAAAAGAAAGAATATGGCTCCGGAATCTAGTGAAGGCAGGTCAGGGAAAAGTATTGAGGAGGTGACTGAAGTATGTGGGCTAGGTTTTGGGAGTGGATAAAAGACCTGAAACAACAGAGAGTGCCTTCCAGGCAGGCACACACATGAGCAGAATCCCTGAGAGCTGGTTCATCTACACTGTGTGCATGGCTGAAGAACAGGATGCCAGAAACCAAAACACAGGAGATCAGGAGGTTGAAGAGCAGGAACCTGAGGACTAAGAAGCTGAAGACCAAGATAATGAGGACAAAAAGTCTGGGGCCCGGGATGCTGAGGACCAGGAGCCTGTGTACAAAGGAGCTGAGGGCCAGGGCTTCCACTACTTTCCAAAAGGAAAACTCTAGGTCAACTTTATCATCATAGCTATAGACATGGAACATTCTGCCAGGTAATGACTTCACACATTAACTGAATGAAGGTAAACAAGAGAAAACAAGAGAAATGGAGGGACGCCAAAGGATCAGAGCTTAGCCATGAAGTGGTGCAGGTTGCAAGGCCAGCTAAGTCTGGAAGTCTGTACATAAAAGCATTTCCATGGAGAAGCTGGCCCTCAGGGACCTGCAATGATGCTTCCTTGTACCATGTGTGTCTTGAGTATGCATTTCAGGAAGAAGCATAGCTTCACCATTTGAACAGGACCTGGCCATCCCATGGCCTATCATCTGGATGAAAGCTCCACCCTTTTGGTGTTTTGGTAAAACAGCCAAGGCTCAATAGAATGCAGCGATTTACCAGACAGGGAGTGAAAGACCTGGATTGAGAGTTCCTAGTCACCACTGGGAGTCCCAGGGTCATTTCTCAGCTGCCATTAGTTAGCAGGCTCCTCTCTCTCTCTCTCTCTCTCTCTCTCTCTCTCTCTCTCTCTCTCTCTCTCTCTCTCTCTCTCTCTCTCTCTCTCTCTCTCTCCCTCCCTCCCTCTCTCTCCAATTTTCCTTGTTAAAATAAGTCCTTTCTAAGGCCGTTCAAAACTTCTCCATCAACCTATGTCACGTGTTCACAAGCATCCACTAAGTGTACCCTCATATTATGCTTGGCCCAAAGGACACCAGAGGGAAGATCCCTTCCCTCAGAGCCCTCATCCAAATCTTATTATCTCAGCCCTCAAGAATGTGAATGTGTCTGCTATTCCACTGCACTCCAAGCTCCCCCGGGGTGCATTTGATCTTTGTGCTTCCTTAAATTCTTCTGAGGGTAAAGGCAGAGAGTCAATGCATGGGTTAATTAATGTATTGACTCTTCTTTGCACATGTGTGCTGGGCAGGCAGGCACTCCCTCAGACACCTGCTGGAGGCAGGTATAACTATAGACCACAGCTCAAAGACAAGAGGGATCTCCAAGGAAGCATAGGATGGGAAATGTCAACCATAGACCCAGAGCCAGCCAGATGGTGAGGAGAGCTTAGGTCTTCAAGGACAAAGAGGATGTACTCAGTAACAGGAGGAAGAAAACACGACAACAAGAAACGTGTTTGAGCACTAGGGTCTGAGAACCTTGCCTATTGGAGGAACTGCATGCAGTTTTGATGGTGGCAACATCTCACCCTTCAGCTTGTCCCTCTAGGACTTCTTGAGAAACATGTATTATGTACAGTTTGGCATAGCCAGGGGGAAGCCAAATTCCAATGGGCACTCCACAAGTAACACTTTGGCACATGGCATTACTCTATAGATGACCCTAGGGTACCAGCTAGCCCTGGAACAGAAATGGTGTGATGGACAGGACAGGCCCAAATGGCACTTCCTCAGGCTGCCAGCTGGGTGGAATCTCAGTGCAAATCCCACCCCCCAAGCCTGCATAGTGCAAGGATGGCCACTAGGCATTTCTTCTAGTATAGATGAGAAACTAACCACGCCAAGGATACTGGAAATGGAGGGGTGTCGTACTATCTTTATTTGAGAGGGAGAAGTCACTTTTGTGAGAAGCCGAAAACCGGGGTCAGCACACTCTGATCTCTGATCACAATCACACCCCAAGAGAGAGAGTGCCTCCTCTCCCCAAGCTCTTATATCCCAGCCTTACTACATACCTGTGACCACCTCCAAGCGGGCATGGTCAGCTCATGGTCAGCGGTGTAAGTCTCTCCCTACACTTCCAGTGCAGTGGCTCTTCACATCTGCTGGAAAAGGCCAGCTGTGACGGCTTACACCTGCCATGAGAACAAAGCCCACCCCTTGCAGGGAAGAATCTTAAGCATTCTCAGAGTTATATTAGTTCTATGATAGGCAGCAAGTATGTAGGATGGGTGGCTTGGGAGACAGAGGGAGGTAATGAATAGAAAAGAGAAGAGGAATCTGAGATAAGAGGGCTCTAGGGGCAAGAACAAAATTCCAGTGTAACCCACATCTGCATCTTCGTGGGAGAAGCCCAAGGCCAATATATTCTTAGTGTAGCAATGAAGAAGGAGGGGAGGAAGAAAGAGAGAGAAGGAAGGAAGGAGGGAGAAGGGTGGGAGAGGGGGAAACCAGATTATCCAACTCCACTTGGAAACAAGCATCAGATGTTATTTAAACATCAAATATTATTAAAGGAGAAAAGCAGCTGGCTTCCGGAGCCCTCCACAGTGAATCTTGATAGGTCGCCATTGCTCTGGGGTTAATATGAGGAAATGACATTCTTAAGAACCCATATTAACCTGTCTGCTGTTCTATGAACTGTGACAGCTGCATTTTACATCTTAATGGCTAACTATTTATTTCACGCCAAAGGGAGGAAGAAGGTAAAAGAAAGAAAGGCATTTTTATACCCATGAAACCAAAAAGGCAGGAAGCTTGGCTCCAGAAATAGGTTGTGAGGTCTCTGCCTGCTGTGTCCCTTTCTAAAAACCTAGGCTCAGGTTTTCCCTTCAGGGACATCTTTGCTCAGGATTGTCCTTCATGGACCTCTGGAACTCAGGTTTTCCCTTCAGGGACCTCTTTGCTTAGGATTTTCCTTCATGGACCTCCTTGCTCGGGGTTTCCCTTCATGGACCTCCTCCGCTGTCCTCTCTAAGCTGCTATGGTCTGCAGGGAAGACAAGGTACTCACTTGAGTAATGACTAAGTCAAGGAGTAAATAGACATGGAAAGGCACAGACATGGGAAGAGCAAGAGAGGACGCAGGAGGGAGGGCCACACAGTAGCAGCTTCAGAAAAGGATTGACTTGCATGGAAATGTCCTTAGTAAGTTTTTACTAAGCACCTACTAGGTGCCACCTGTTGCTTTAGAACCAACAACAGAATAGGTGCTGAGTTCGCTGTGCTCAGGAGGATGGACATGAGTCTGTCTGCTCAGAGGATTGACCTTCAAGTCGGGAGGTAGACACTGATTAAAGAATCTGTCATACAGGGTCAGTCTGCTGACACAGACCTAAAATCCCAGGTATGGGAAGCTGGGCAAGATTGTGAATTCAAGGCCAGCCTGGATGACAAAGCAAGATCGGATTCCAAAATAAAAAGTTAAAGCAGCTGGAAAGTAGCATAATAGAGCACTTGCCTAGAAGGGTCTGGGTTCAACCCTCAGTGCTGAAACCATATTTAAAAGTCAGTGAGATCAGTATATGGCTACAGTACTCTGAAGATCTGAGGTGAGAAAATGACGGACATTCTCGTGTAAGGTAGTAAGGATGCCCCGGGCACTCAGTCTAAGTGGGGAGAAGGGTGCCACTTAGAAGAGGGGGTGCCTTTATGTCTTGGATGGAGCCATGGGGTAGATAATATAAATGGCGAGATGTTTATGAGCGATCTTGAACACAGAATTAAATCTTTTCAGTTCTTCTCTGCTTCTAAAACTCTTCAAACCCACCATTCTGGTTTTGTTTTGTTTGGGGAGAGTGGTTTTGGTTTTGGTTTGGTGTTGGCTTTGGTTTGTTTGTTTGTTTTGTTTTGTTTTGTTTTGTTTTGTTTTTCAGGCAGGGTTTCTCTGTGTAGCCCTGATTGTCCTGGAACTCACTCTGTAGTCCAGTCTGGCCTCAAACTCAGAGATCCTCCTGCCTCTGCCTCCAGAGTGCTGGGAATAAAGGTGTGCTATACCCCCATTCTTGACTGTGAAAGTTGTTGGGAGACTCAGGCAGTTCTGGGTTTTCCTGATTACAAACCGTGGCACCAGTGTGCTCTCAGCTTAGAGACCAGTAAGGAGTGGCCATGAATGCCAGTGTCTTATTTAGGTGGGCAAGTTAGAGAGTCAAGGGAGAGAAGAGGCTTCTCAGTGTGCGTCCACGGTATGGATGATGGAACATTCTGTCAGGCAGCAGGCTTGCAGATGAGCTCAATGTGAAAGTGTCAATTCTGTGCCTGGCACAGGCTGGATGCCTGGTATATACTGCCTTGCTTCCCTCGATATGAGAAGCTCTTTACCTGGTTTCTTCATCTCACCTCCAGTACCAGTGTTTGGGAGATTTGGCTTGTTTAAGGGAGGGGCACTTAGAGTGGCAAGCAAGTTGTTAATGCTTCAACCTGAAACCCAGTCCTCTCTCCTAGCTCCAAATGGCTCTGCTGGGAGACCTGTCTCTCCCAGGGAACCAGAGAAGATAACCTTCCAGGCTTTCTGTTGTTCTGTCCTTGGCCCCATAACATCCCATAGGACCTTGGTCAGATGAAGGCCTTGGCTGAAAGGTCCTTTGGGGGACTGGGAACTTTGCTCAATCAGGAATATGCTTGCTATACCCTGAGTTTGGATCCCCAGCACCTACATGAAAGAAATTTCGGGCCTCGAGATGCAGGGACAAGGAGGTCCCTGGAGCTTGCAGGCTAGCCTGTTTGAAAAATCAATTTAGAGAACAGCACCCAGCATGGACCTCTGACCTTCACATGAATGTACACATAGACACATTTGCAACTACACACTTACAAACATATACACACGGGCATACAAAAGAAAGAACTATATTGAAATTGTTTTACTCAATAAAAAAACCTCTATTATGCATTTCATAGACTCCTTCTTCCCTCCTTTTTTATTTCATGGACAGTGCAATCTTCTGATGTAGTTACTCATTATGGCCATTTTACACAAAGTGCTCAGAGGGGTTGTTATTGCTGGCACATGTAAGGAATGAAAATCTAAAGGATTCTGCTCCAAACCCAGTACTGTCTTCCTTTAGCTGCATGGCCCAGCCTCTCTGGACCCCATCCTCTGCTGAACCATCATAGTAGACTTCCCTGTGCTAAGGCAAGCTGAGGGAAGCTGTCCTGAAAACTCATCTAGTATTTGTGGAGGGAATCCCTCCATGAGATTAGTCTTGGCTGTGTTTGGCTTAGTGGATGCTAATGCTTCGAGAGATAAATTTAAGGCTTGTGACTCTTTTTTCTTCCATAGCAAATAAATGCCTTTGAGTTTCCCTGTGTGTAAACGGTGATTTAGGCATCTTCCAGGTTAGTAAAGAGTAAACCCGGTTGAAGGCTTTATCTCCAAAGTCATACTTTCCAGGGACACCAGAACCCAGAGTTCCTGTCCCCACTCATGGCATGTCCACTGGCCATCAGTAGGTGGATGCCTGCCAGCATGGAAATTAGGGCTTTGGAAGGAGGCTGGAGGATTGTGACTGGCACCCAGCCTCTTCTCTTCCCATTCTACTGGAAGGTTGTGTTCATTTGAGCTTTGAAACCAAAAATAAATCATTGTAATCCATTTGCTAATTATACCATGTGAAGTTCTAGACGCTGTAAATTGCAGCTGCGATATATCTAGATGAAGTTTTGGGAGTTTATTTTTAGTGATACCAAAAGCACTTGGCATCCTGGAGGCTTCATTTGCCAGTCTGGGAGGGGATGGGGTGGGGAGCTCCATGGACACAGCCCTCTTGTCCCGTTGCTGGCCTCTGTGGGAGGGGCTGGTTATATGGTGATGCCTGAAGCCCTTTCTACCTCCAAGTTCTAAATCTGATCTTTTGACTGTGGAAACTGGCATGCATCTGAATGTAGGCTTCCAATGCTTAATTCACCTGGAGAGTGTCAAAAAGCCAGCTCACTGACACGTTTGTGAGCCACAATGTACAGGTTTTCAGTAATTTCATGCCCAGAGGAAACATCCTCCCTGTTTGTTTTGGGATCTTCACATCTTTGGATGGGTTTGGTACTCATCTAGTGCCCTGTATTTGCATTTTCATTTCACTGAGACTTGCATATGGTGATTTTTGAATGCCCACACCATCTTGTTTCAGTCACTTACGGATGTTTGCGTGCCAGACTCTAGGTTTGGTTCTGAATGCACCAGGAATGAATTGAATGCATCCTTGAGCCCAGAGGCTACAAGAGAGGGAGGGGAGGCCTGAAATAAGGATGCTGTAGTTCCCCTTGAACTGTGACATTCATGATGGACAGAATGCCAAGTGTGACTTAGTGGCAAAGATACTCTGGAGTGAAAGTGGGTTCATTTACACCTCTTAGGACAGGAGAAGCCAAATATCTCAAGAATGAGGAGGCATTTGAGTGTGGCTTGATGTGTAAATAGGATTTTAAAATGTGGCGATTGGGTAAGGAAATTGACAAGACCTGGTTTAGTAACCTTGGCAACTGTCCTGACCAGATCATGTGAATGGCATCCATGTCCGAGTGCTGAGCAGAACTCCCTCACTCAAGCACCACAGCTTCTCGTAAAATTCCTTCCATTTGAACAACAACTGGTATAGTTTTCAAAGGGTGAGCATTAAAAAATCCTTAGGATGACTGGAGAGATGGGTCACCACTTGATGCTCTTCTCAAGGACCCTTGTTCAAATCTCACCACCCACTTGCAACACACAACCATCTGTGACTCTGGTTCTAGAGGACCCAAAACCCTCTTCTGACCTCCATGGGTCCCAGTCATGCATGTGGTAACATACAGGCAAAACACTCATACATCTAAAATAGGTAAATAAAATAAAGAGCAACAGCAATCACAAAAGAAGTAAGAAAGGAAGAAAGAAAGAGTAAAACCAAGAAAAAATTCCTTGAGAACAAATCCCTTTGTGTGCTTCTACTATTTAGACTTCTGAAAACACAATTTGTTCTGTATGTGCATTTTCTAGGGGAGAGACACCAATAGGTAGCTTCATATGGAGGTATTTCACAATGAGGGATAGGAATAGTTTCATTGACTTGGCTTGGCAAGAGCATTGAGGAAGGATATATGAGCAGAACCTGGACCAGTAAGTGGTTTGCAAACCAGATGCCTTCTAGGGAAGGCATGGCAAGGTGGGGGCGGGATGTGTAGCATCGTGGAGAGGTGGTAACCCCAGAGGCCAAGAGCTAGGAGAGAACAGGAGTGAGGACTGACCAGCTGAATCCACATCGCGGTGGATTAGATGGAACAGGAGTTTGGCTCCTAATCTGTCATGCCTCAACTGAGTGGTCCTAGGAGCTTACAACATTTTTCTAGGCTTCCATTTTCTCATCTGTAAAATATAAGCAGTAATTAAAATATAAGAATTAATGAAGAGAAATAAAGTTATGTTAAACACAGTAACTGGCATGTACTTAGTGTGCCCTTAATAAACGGTGGTTTGGGGGTCATTGTTCTTTTTGAAATGATTCCAATGAAACTATGGAAATTCAAGTTCAAGCCACATAGAGACACCTTAGAAGAGAAGATCTGGGAGACATTGGTGGCATAAATGCTGAGGCAGGACACTTTCCAGAAGGGTGGGTGGCTCCTGCTGCAGATGACTCAGAGAGGTTGCCGTGAATTGATAATTTGCAGTGACATCATCGTGATCCTGATGAGAAGGGGTGAGAGTCACACCACTGTGATCTGTGATGAGTGAGTGTGGGTAGAGCAGAGAGATGCCAACAGCTCTCTCAGCTAAGCTGAGCGTGGGATGGGGGAGGGGACAAGGTCATGGGAAGGGCGTTTGTTACGGGAAGAGTGTTGGAACTCTGTCAGCTCAGTGCTTCTCTGCTTGCCACCCTGTTCCAGAATTATACCTGCCAAGGAGATTGCCTCTGAATTTCCCTCCTGGAGTCGTATATTAAAATCTTGTCAGAATGTAATCTTGGAACGAAGCAGGTTAGAAACGAGGTCAGCGTTGCAGGTGATCAGGAAGGCGGATCTCGAGGCCAGTGAGTGAGAAGATGTATCTGAGCAGGGCAAAGAGTAACTGAAGGGAGGAGAGGAGAGATCCGGGTTCCAGTCCTCAGAGCAGAGGGACTATCTGTATTCCCCTGTGTCACTGGCTTCATTGACAGTTATCCTATGCCCTACCTCTCCGAGAGACACCACAGCTTCTGTTCAGAGAGACGTGGTCAGTGACAGATGTGGTCATTATTTTGAAACTCAAATGCTTGGTGAGCACAAGCTGCTGCTGGTAATATTATTATAAACAAAACTAGCCCAACCTGGACTGTTTTCTCTTGCACTCTGTTTTGTCTTGTTTGTTTGTTGTTGTTGCTGCTGCTGTTGTTTGTTTCTTGGTTTATCATCACTGGAACTAAGAGCAATTTTAAGTTACAAGAGGGGGTTGCTCATAACCTTTTTCATGGCTGAGGAAATGGAAGAGTAGCAGGGGTTGCTGAGGGGGCCTGCAGCTAGAGCACTTGCCCAGCATGCGCAAAGTTGAGTTCAACCCCCACTTAGCACTCTAGAGGTGGAGGAGTAGGTGTTAGAGGTCATCCTCAACTACCTAGTGAGTTTGAGGCCAGCCTGGACTACATGAGGCTGGGGGTGGGAGGGAGGGAGGGAGAAAGAAGGAAAGGAGGAAGAAAGGAAGACAGGAAGACAGGAAGCAAAACAGAAGCTGACCTGAGATCACACCGGAAAATTCATGAACGTTCTAAGCGTAGGTGACACATTTACAGAAGTTGACTACATTTGAGTCCTTAAAACATTTCCCAATAAATTTTAAGGAATCACAACCCTACAGACCACATTCTTTCACCACAATGCAATTAAGCTAAAAGCCGATAACAGGAAAATGAGAGGTTTGAAAAAAAAAAACTGTATTGAGAGATTTTTACAAACACACTACTAACTCACTCATGAGTCAAAAATAAATGACAATAGAGATTGTAAAATAGTTATAAATGAACAATCAAGGAAATATTAAATATCAAAAGTCATGGAATAAGGCCAAAACAACACTTAGAGGGGAATTTATGGTCTTCAGTGCTTATATTAGGAAAAGAAAAGGGCTAAAAATTAATGAATGGTATATGTATCCAATTTAAGCACAACAGTGGTCATAAATCAGCCAGCTTAGAACTGATGGTAGCAGCAGAGCTAGGACTCTGGCTGTAGATACACCTGGCCCAGATCCCTCATTCATATTCCTATACCACAGATGTGGCTTCAGGGCTGTTTCTTGCAATAGGCTCAGTGCCTCCCAAAGAGCTGAAGAGTTGAACCTCCAGGGCACCTCTCTGTACCAAGGTGTAGCAATAACCTCATCCACCCATCCTTCCTGTCATTCATTCCACCTAGGTTGACTGAGCACTTACTCGCACCAGACACTGCTATCTTGACTGAAAACCCAGCCTCAGCTTAGTGCTACTGCAATGCTGTGGCTCCTCTAGCCCACCCCCCTTCTTTCCTGCACCACCCCTAAGCTTCAAGACTCTTCTCTGACACTTGGAAGAATAGCAACCCTCATCAACAGTGACTGATTTCTCTCTTGTCTTTTCCAACAGGTAGACTGAAATTACCATGTGTCCAAATTAAAATTGCCTACTTCAAGGATTATTTGAAGGACTATTCTTAGACCCTTTTAAGAAGATTTTTTTAAAAGTGAGTCAACTTTTTTTCCACTTCACGACTTAAGTTAATGTCACGGGTGCCCCCCTACTCTGCCTCTTAAATATGCACTAATAGGTAACTTCATCTCCATTTATTTTATAGTAAAGGTTCCTTACCCTCCCCACCGCTAAGAACAATGAGCAGGGAATATGTGTTTATTGCTGTACTGATTTGGATATATTTCACAGGCTTATGGAATTTCAGAGATGAAAGGGTGTTAAAAGTGTAGAGTCTTTCTCACTGTCAATCAGAGATTCCCATGGACCTCTGGGATGGACCTGGAAAACTCCAGGAACTACTGTGGAAGCCACTGTCTGTTCATATCCAAGCATTTTAGAGAATTCTCTCACCTGTCTCAATTGGAAATCCATGCCGCCGCCTCCTTCCATCTTGTCAAACCTTCCTAGCTAGACAATCCTAACCATGGCTGTGCAGCAAGAGCACATACCCTTCCCCAAGATAATTTTTAAAATCCCTTGTTCCTCTAATAATTCCACATAGTTTCATTTCTAAGACAGCTCCTTCTCAGCTCATCCTACCAACTCAGTAAATGCCACCTTAAAAATGGAGCCAGCCTAGAACACAGACTTCAGAGCACTGTGGGGCCCTGCTGGAGGGAGGGGGCGTGCAGAAGCAAGCCTGAGTTCTCATTCCAGTTTTGTTCATGCTGAGCCAATGGCAGGAAAGCGGCTGTGTTATTCTGAGCTTGGAGGAGAGGAGGAGATGCTCCCACAGGTGCTGCTCCCTCCACCCATATGGTTTGCTGACTCATAGTAAGGAAGTTACCACTTCCGGCAGTCTCCATCACTGGAAGTGAGTCAGGATTTGCTGGTCAGTGGTTCCTAAGTCCAATCCTGGCTTTTAAGGTTTGCAGGTTACGCATGTGGCTATACACTTTCTCTTCTCATCGGCAAATATCTAACTCTTCACTTGTGAAATGGGGATGCTAATTCCTGTTGGAGAGGATCTATCTGACAATGTGGCACTTAGTGCCTAGTTCCTAGGAGATTCGCAATCAATGAGAGCCCTTGAATTCATTAACTGGAGATGGAATTATTTATCTTTGGCTGTAAGAGAGGACAAGAGGTGATGGTGAGTCTAATAAAAGAGTGACAAGAAGAGATAGCATGCTTATTAGACATAAAGGAGAAATGTTCATACCTGATAAACTCCCCTGCAAGCATTTCCCCATAGATTGATTGCTATGGAAACACAGTTGAAAGGAAAATTACAGTGGGTTTCAGAGCTGTACAAGCTTTCCTACCCTATAGCCAGGGTCACAGCTGTAGTCCTAGACAGCAAGAACTCATATCCCTGGAACAAGGGTCCTAGATTCATTGATCAGGGCCATGCAAAGCATCATGTATTTTTGTATGCTTAGAAGGCTGTTGGGAGCACCAGATGAGATACTGAATGGGAACGAGAGTTGTAAAGTGTATAATGTCTTACACTTTTTGTGTGTTTTAATTATATGTGCATTAGAGACTCTTAAACACTTTCAAAGCAGCACAAGGCAAAATTCATATGAGTGTGTGATAAACCGTTCTAGTGTATCCCACAGATTTTTGAGGAAAACAGATGCATACATATATGTACATGTCTCTGTGTGTACACATGTTTATGTCTGTGCCTCTTTGTGCATGTTCAGGGTATGCTGGTGTGTGTGAGAACATCCAGCACTTTTAACATGACCAGTCCCTACACAGTGTCTGATTCCTGCCAATAAGTATAAGCTAGGCTATGAAATCACTCAAACTGACTATAGCCAAGTCTGTCAATTGACTAGCTCCATTATCTTGGATTAAATAGGCTTACCCTATTTGACAAGAATGGCACTGCCCCTACCTTCCTGAAGCCTCAAGTATATGGAGAAATCTGCTCTGAAGAGTTGGGATAAGGTTGCTTAGACTTACCCTTCAACTAAAAATGTACTCTAGACTTGCAAAACCAGGATCCTGTGACCATTGGATGCTGGCAGAATTAAAGGAGTGTGGTCCTTACTTGTAGGATGTAGAGGACCCCTGGGAATAGCCTGTATCCTTGGGATTATTTTCTGAGGATTTAGCCACCTCTGAGGATGAAGAGCAATATGGCTAATATATCCCCCCCCCCCCCCCCCCCCGCTGCCATGGTGTCCCACAACTCGTTCATCCCCGAAGTCTTTTCCCTCAGGAGAATTAGATGTTACTGTCATTTAAGGCAGAAAATAGATTTGTTAGTTGGTTTTAACAAAATAAAACTAATATCCTGACCTTTGCTCTCCAGACAGCTACTGGCTGCAGAAACAGAAATGTTCTGACTGTGCTAGAGCCAGCTGTGCCTTTAGAGATATCTAGACCCACGGAAGCTACACAACCAATCTGAAGCCATTTCCAATGTGGATGATCCATTTTCAAGACATGAAATTAATCTGGTGACTCAAGACCATCATTTATTAAAATTAAATAGAGTAACCCATTAGCCCATAGGGAAGGGAGAATATTTTCGTTGTACATATTTAATTATTTTTGGTTTGTTTGTTTTTTGTTTTGTGGTTTTGGGTTTTTTTTTGTTTTGTTTTTTGCTTTTTTGTTGTTGTTTTTTGAAATGGGGCCTCTTGCTGTCCAGGCTAGCCTGGAACCCATGATTCTCCTGTCTTAGCCTCCCTCCAGAGAGCTGGGATTAAGACTTACCCTTCCATGCTTAACTCTTCAAGAGAAACTCCCTTATCCAAAATCTATACAATAGGGAAGAATCAACTCTTCATATAAGTCAATAAGAAAAAGACAAACAGTTCCTAAATAAAATGGACTAAAGACTTAGATACTTCTGAAAAGAGGGTAGCAAAGTAGCCAATAAGAATAAGGAAACATCATTATTGAGAAAATGGTACATGAAAGCCACCATGAAATGCGATCACCACCACACTTCCATTAGAAAGAATCAAATGGAATAGATGGGCTTTACCTAATGTTGGTGGCCACAGAACGCCACTGTAATACATTTACACTGGTTGAGTTGAAGTGGTATGCAGACTTTGAAACTTTGCTCAGCAGTAACAACAACTCGGAACATGGGTATGCAAGCAGTTCCACTCTGTGGGGTACATGCATGAAGTGTACACATGGGTGCACGTGATATACAATCATAAGTCTCACACAGGTGTGCCAAGCCGATGCCAAAATCAGCCTTTAATGGACATAATGCAGTCTCTTCCCACAATGGGGCAGCTCGTTCGGCAGTGCTAATGCCCCCTGCCAACATAAACCTGAAAGACAGAAGCTAGGCACAAAGCTTTATGCCTCCTTTTTCTAAAGTACAAAAGCAGCCAAAACAAATCTGTGCCCTAGACGTCTGGGGAGTGATTACCCTTAGGGGAGAATCAGACGTCTGAGAGAGAGTGGGAAATGGCTTCCGAGGTACTAATGCTGCTCTGTCCTTTGATCTGAGGGCTCTTTACAATGGAGAATTTTTTTTCTTTTCTCTCCCTTTGGTACGAAGGATTGAATTAAGGTCCTTACACCTAATACCTCAGTGAGAAACTTTATGCTACTGAGATATATGCCCAGCCCTCTTTTTTAAAGGGGGAGGAGGGAGAAGAGAGATGGAGGAGAGAGAAAGATAAAATAAAACTAAGCTGCCATCTGGCCTTGTGATCACTTTAGAGTGAGGTTGACTCACTGTCCTCATGCCTCAGCCTCTTGAGAGGCTGGGATGATGTGCCCCCATCATCACTGGACCTGGCTTCCGTTTGATGTAGTTTCCATTTGATGGGCTGAGTTCCGATGGGCTCCGTCCACTGTACTTAAGTCACACTTTAATAAACAAGTGCAGGTGACAATAATGGAGGAAGTACAGTGGGTCATAACGTTGGCATTGTTCAGTAATACCTAGCCTCACCCTAGGTGTGCCTGCAAGGTCCGGGTATTTCTTACTATGTATTTCTTACTATGAGTCACAGGCAGGGAGTGGGTGAGGAACTTGATACCCAAAGAAGAATTAAGAGCAGAGGCAGGGTAGCACAGAGCTAGGTGGCAGCCTCTAAGCCTCCTGTCACTGTGAATGGTAGAATGTGTAACCAGTTGTCACCAGATGGAGATGGATGACATGGCGAGGCCAGACGAGTAGACTGTTGAGTCCAGCATCTTCCTCAAGGGAGGCATCCCTGCATAAGATGGCTGGGCCTGGGAGAGGGGTGGACACTGAGAGGCAATAATTTTCCTCCTCAGCTACCTTGGCCTGACTCGAACTCCCCAGGATCTCTCTTTCCTCCTTCCTGCCTCCTCTGTGGGAATCTGCTCTTGGTTCATCAGTGCACTCAGTCAATTCTCCATCTGTGTAGAACAGTCTCCATGCCACAGCTGGAGAGTGACTGTAGATGTTGGAAACCTGTGAAGAAAACACACTGGATAACTAAGATCTGATAAAACACATTTCCAGGCTAGTTTGTGGTTTTGTTGAGGCATTTTGGGCAACAGAGCCTCTACTCTGTGCTTGGGCAAACATAGAGCTTTCTAGGTGAGGGCAAGTTTGTGCAAAGGGCCTGAAACCCTCCCAAGCAGGATGGTGGGTGTGTCATTAGCCCCTTGCCAACCCTTCTACCCAGGATCCCACAGCACAAGCTACATGGGGTGTCTTTACTTAGGGCATGATACACCTGCACAGATACAAGGATAAGTGCAATGTAGAGTTGCCCAAGCTGCTAGAAAGGGAGCCAGAGAAGATGTTGAGCAGAAGCTAAAGACTGAAGAAAGGGAATGCGCCTGCGTAAGGCTGCTGGAAAATCACCACCGTGTGTATAAGGAAACTGTCTGCCGTCCAATGTAGGAAGAAGAGGCAAACAACGTGGGCAGAGCCGAGTGCTGATGGAGCCTTCCCAGATGATGAGGAAAACCTCATCAGAGACTTGTAAGGCAGAAAATGCCTGTCACCTAGGAGACAGGATAAAGAGATGCAGGCAGATGCTACTGGGAATGTTGGTACAGGTCTGGAATTATGTTGTACAGCACTCACCAGCTTATGCCCTCTTTGAAGACCTGTGCTGCTATAGGTCTGGCTGAAGGCCAGAGTTAGAGAGATGAGTAAGAGATTCTCTAGCCTGGGAGCCCTACCAGGGACCCAACTCTCAAAACCAGACACAATTTGACATCATCATTATTCTAGGACCAATGTCCTAAACTCTCTCTAGGATACATCAGTCCCACAGGACAGTCATTCCTCTGTGCGTGCATGCGTTCGTGCATGTGTGCATGAATGTGTAGATGGTATTTAATATCTATGAAGCACCATGCACTGAATCCATCTGGGGAGCCGTTAACAGAACCGGCATGCTAAAGGTTCTGAGAAAACCTGCAGAGAGTATGCTAATGGTTCTAGGCCAAACTTATTTGCCCTAAAATCTCCATATTTCCTGTTATGTCATTCAAATCCCTATATTCCTCAGCTAGAAAAGTCCATCCTTAAGAAGGCTTGAAGGCAATTTCGGAGCCCTAAAAAAGAGAACCGGCCTTCTCTAAGGAGGGATGCTCTGCATATTATGTAAGGCCCAGTCTGCCCCCAGTAAATGCTCACAGAATGGTAAGTGAAGTGAGGGCTAATGTGTTCCCTTGCTGAGAATAGCTTGGAGTTCTCAGCGGAGGCAATGGCATTGGAGTGTAGCTTTGGCAGCCTAAAGCAGGACCTTACTTTCTCACCTGTCCCCGTTCTCCCAGCTACTTGGGAAAAGGCAAGAGACATAAATAGTAAAATGGTTAACCCAGGCATGGCGATGTATACCTGGAATCGTAGCCTTTCAGAGGCTAAGGTGGGAGGATTGCAAGTTCAAGGTCAGCCTGAGCTACATAGAAAGGCACTGTCTCTAAATAAATAAATTAATAATAAAGGAAAATGATTTAAGGGCATACACATTGGAACCAGACCACCTGGATGTGAATTCCAGTGCTGTTCCTCCTTTCCTGTTCCTTGGACAAGTTGTCTATGTGCTCCCCTGCAAAAGTAGTGGCCAGCTCAGTAGCGCCCAGAATGAAGTATGTTCATCTATTTCCTAGAAGACTCCAGCATGAAGCAAACAATGTAGTTATAATGAAACCTTCCTGACTGTCCTTTCCAACGACTCCAGGCAGCCCAAAGAATCCCGTTTGGATTGAACCAACTGCAAATCCACTTTCCCCATCAGCCTCAGAAAGGGCTGGATGCTCTTCTGCCCTTTACAATAGGCAGAACTGCTCCAGGTCAAGCTTAGGTTCTATTCCTGGTTTTCGAGCTGGAGCAGCTGCCAGGGTGGGTTGGCCCCAGGGACTCCAATGCATCTGTTATTAATTTTCTGCAAATAGCCATTGGCTTCCCAGACACGTTTCTGTCTATAGATGACTATAGTCCTCTCAGAGCACTCCTGCCCTTAGTACTTCTCATGAGGCCTCATAGGAAACAGCCCCTCATGCCCCTGTCTCCCTGGGAAGGTGGGCTGTGATGTACTGGATCTGACCTATGGAACTAGAAGGTCTTGTCTCCTGACTCATGCATGGTACACAGGCAGATTGTAGAGAGCTCCTTAACAGCAAGGACCCGTATCCTATTAATCACCAAGGGCTGTGATGCCATTGACAGTGTGTCTGTCATGCATCTCATGCTTCCTCTGTGTGATGTCACCAGGGAAGTTCACACAGCTGTCATCCTTACCTTCCAAGCTACCATCCCCAATCACTGAACTAAATCAGAGCTGTTTCTTTGTGTCCCCTGGGGCATGCATCCCTCTTTAAAGTCACCTTCAAATCTCTCAGCTGTTGGGGTCCTGACTTTGCCCTGAACTGTAAGCTTGTGAGGGTAGGGGGCTGTTCGTGTTCTAGCATACTCAGCAGTGTGAATGTCCTCCCAGTGATCACTGCAAGAGTGGACTTTACCTCCCTCCCTTCCTCTCCGCTTTGCTTCCTCCCTTCTGTCTTCCTGATCCCCTTCCTCATTTCCTTCATTTTCCTTAATTACATCAGAAAGAGAGTTAGTGATCATCCAGTCAAACAATGCCCCAGAGGAACCCATGGGTCCACTGTGGGGAGAAAAAAAAAGCCAAATAGGGAAAATCTTGAACCTCCAGTCTCTCAGCCCAGGAATCCATACTTTATCTCTCCTAACATCAGAATAAAAGGTTCTTCCATGATGAATGATTTAGACAACTTCAATCTATTCTCATAGTCTCCTCTCTCTTTTTTTCCCAAACAAAACTGTGCCAAGTGCCCCACATATGTTCAGTTACAAAGAGCAAGGTGCTGTCCTCATTTGTAGATGCAGAAGATGGCTCCAGTTACCTCAGAAGCTTGCCTGTGATGAACATGTCACCAGTGTTCAGCAGATCCAGAGTGCACCAGAGCTGTCATGCTCTAGTCTCTCACTGGCCACCTCCCACCTTTCGGGGACTTGTGATTCAACCCTCAGCCAACCTTCTGAGCCTGCCAAGGCCACAAGCACCAAAGATCACCTTCATATAAGCCACTGCTCACATAGGAGCAGGTCTCTAATTCCTGGGGTTTCCTGGCAGTGAGAGCCTGTTGCTCATTAGAAAAACACCAAGTCTGTGCAGGACTAGGGGAGAGCCAGCTGCCCCCACACAATGCCCTTATCCCCAAAATGAAGCTCTCCATGACCAGGTGGACAAATCCCCATCCTGTCCACACAAGCTGGCTCTTGCTTCCAAAATGTCAGAAATTTCTTCCAAGGAAATCTTAGACAGTCCAGTAAAAGAAGCCATGGTCTAGATGGTATCTATTTCATCTTGACCTTTAGAGTCTCTTGACTATAGTCTCCTTTGTTCCCAACATAGAACATTTTGACTTTCACTTTGGAATGAAATCTAGCTTGTTTCTACAATAATGGAACTAGAATGGAAGACAGGAAGGCTTAATTCTCACCCCAACTCTCTAGAGAATTTACTAGGCATGTCAAATGGCCTCTTAAGTCTCAGTCTCTCCATCTTTAAAAATGGGTGTTTTAGAGTCTACAATCTCTCCTACCTAGACAAGGATAATGAAAAAGTTCTAATTTGGTAGCCATGCTTCCTGAATTTAAACCCCAGCTCTGCCTCTGCTAGTGGGCGACCTGACCAAGCTATATGAGTTCTCCATGGTTTTGTGTGATTATGTGCATAATGAGATGATACTAATATGACCATCTCATACATTTGGTGTGGGGGTCAGCATATAACACTTCTAGAAGGATATCCAACACATGGCACATTGTTGACTATGACTGTTAGCATCATGAATCCCCATACAGTGTAAGTCTATACTTTTCATTTGCCAAAGCAGATCCACAGTCACCTTGTGGGTAGCATTTATTCCCTTTACTTTTGTTGGTTCAGGAAATTCATGACAGAAAGCTGTTATGAACCTGGTAATAGCTGAAGTGAATGTGTGCTGATCATAATAGCTCCCACGTATGTTGTGCAAGACAATGACATATATAGGCAGTGTGTAGAGAAATAGTGTACGGCTTCCTAAATAGTGCCAGTACCAATGTGTCTCCCAGTTAGAAACCTCCAATCTAGATTGCTTTTTTTCTTCTAGTTTGATTCATGCCCACAAGAGATGCTAAGTCAATGATGGAATAGACAAATGCATTTACATATGTATAGGTGTGTGGATAGATGGATGGATGGGTGAACAAGTAGATGGATGATGAGTAGGTGGGTGGGTTAGATGGATGAATCTATTTTATACTTGCTTCTTCATTTAGTTTAAGCAGAGTAATAAGTGTGTGCATATATTAATGTGTGTGTATACCCGTGTGTGTGTGTGTGGTGTGTGTGTGTGTGTGTGTGTGTGTGTGTGTGTGTGTGTGTATGATGCACACATGAGCATTTACAGAAAAGGCTCCGGTTATTTTTCTTGCAGGGAAGTAGATGACCATAGCTGTGTATTTGCATATTCCCCCATCTGTTAGCATACAGGGTCATTTTTCAGAGTCCTTTCAACTGCCCATCGCTGACAACAGATATGTACTCTTCTGCCTCTCCCATGCCTTTCTCCTCCAACAATGAGGGTTTTGTGCTAGTAATGTTGCCTGTGGCTGCCTCTTTCCCAAGGCCTGGTCTGGCTTTTATCAATGGTATTGATGGAGGAGGGGTCCCAGAAAGTTGGAGTCAGGAAGTGTTACTTATGGCTTGGTGCCAGCTGAGCAGGACAGGCTAAGATAGGTAATGCAGGTCTGCTCTGGGAGACAGGCAGCCTGATATCCTGAGCTGGTTATCTAGCTATTCGCAGCTGTTGCCTTGATGCCATAAAGCTGTTCTCCCAGAGAGTTTGATGCAGGCCCACAGGAGGTTGTTGGGATGGGTGTGGCAGAGTGGCATACTCTGGGTGTGAAGAACCTTGCCTCACAGTGCAAAGGGCTGCTCTGGCCTCTGCCTCTGAGAGCTCCAACTCCCTAATGAGATTAAAATGCCAACACCCTGCCTCTGTGAACACTTGGAACACATTGACTTGAGTTGCTTAATGAGTGTTAGTGAGGAATCTAAGCGAGGTCTGGGCAGGCACCTTGGCTGATGCCTCCTTGATTAGAATACTGAATGTGCCACCCTTTAAAAGCCAGCAGTTGTCAAAGACCAGGCTCTGGGCTTCATGTAGAGAATTATTTGGTAACTCTACATCCCCTGCCCCAACTTCTAAACCATCTTACATGCTCACTGATCTGGTGCAGGATAATTGTGACAGGGAAATTGGTAACAAAGACAAAATTGATGGTAATTATCACAATAGTAAACAATGGCTATCAAACTGTCACCCACCAGAAACACTTGGGGATTGGTTCATGTGGTTTTTGGAAGGCATTTCTTTTTTCTTTAGAGATGTAGTCTCATGAAGTCTAAGTTGACCTCAAACTTGATATACATAGCCAAGGATGACACTGAACTCCTGATCCACGTGCCTCTGTATCCAAAGTTGCTAGGACTATAGGCATATGCCCATGCCCAGTTTGTGCTGTAGTGGGGATTGAACCCAGGGCTTCAAGCATGCTAAGCAAGCACTCTACCAACTGGGCCACATCCCCAATCCCTTGGATGACACTTTCGTAGCTCTCTTTCTCTAGACCCAGGGGCTCAGGAATCTACCTGCTTAATGAAGAGTACCCATGCCCTAACTGAGCCTCAACACTGGGAAGTGTTGTTCAGTCAGTGCAGCCATTAGGAACTACAGTGTGACTGACTGCCACTCCCTAACGTGTACAGCCTTGCACCTGCTGCTTAGCCTCTGGGTCTCAGTTTTATCAACTCTAAAATGGGATTGGTTAAAATGATAGCACTGCCATGGAAAACAGCACAGCAACTGAAATTGAAAATTAAATTACAATATGACCCAGTAAGTCCACTTCTGAGCACACATCTAAAAGAATTAAGGAGCAGGGAGCAGGACCTTGAGAAGATATCTGTGCACCCACCCACATTCCTAGAAGCATTCATATAGCCAAAGGTGAAGTGGCTGCTAGTCATGGAATATCTATACCATGGAATGTTATTAAACTTTTTAAAAGTAGGTTCACATATTCTAACATGGAAGAAGTTTGAGGACATCATCTGAGTGAGGCCACAGAAGATGCATACCATGAATCCATTCTTATGAGGGAGCAGAATAGTCAGCGCTGGATAGTGAGAAAGTAGAGCGGCAGGTGTTGGAGGCTGGAGGGAGGGAGAATGGGGCTATCGTTGTCCCTCAAATTCAGAGTTTCAGCTGTGCAGGCAGCAGGCGACAGGGGTCCTGGAGCAGGATGGTAGTAATGGAAGCAAACCAGTTGTGTCTTAGTGCCAGAGCGGGATCCTTGAAAATTACTATCATGGAAAATTGTGTGCTGTGGATGTTATATGTTGATTTGTACTTTAGTCTCTCTCTCTCTCTCTCTCTCTCTCTCTCTCTCTCTCTCTCTCTCTCTCTCTCTCTCTCTGTGTGTGTGTGTGTGTGTGTGTGTGTGTGTGTGTGTGTGTGTGTGTGAGTGTGAGTGCAGAGGCCCCCAGCATACTTGTGGAGGTAGAAAGACAACTTTTGGGGGTTGGTTGTCTCCTTCTTCCTTGTTGAAGCAGTGTCTCTCTCACTGTTTCTGCCACTGCACTGTTTACTTCAGCCTAGCTGGCCCACAAGCTCCAGGGCAGTGTCCCCGCCTCCTGTCTTGCCACCACATCCAGCTTTAGAATTCTTATTTTATTTCAAATATACGACTGTTTTGCCTACATGTGTGTCTGCGTAGCACATGCTTGCCTGCTGCCTGGGGACACCAGAAGAGGGCATCAGAGCCCCTGGAGCTGTGATTGTGAACTACCATGTGGGTGCTCAGAATCAAACTAGGTTCTCTGATAACTGCTGGGCTATCTCTCCAGCTCCCACATCCAGCTTTTTCTGAGTTCCAAGGATCAAACTCAGGTCATCATGCTTGCATGGCAAGTGCTTTACCAGATAAACAATCTTACTAAGCCCGTATCTTTATTTATTTATTTACTTTTCTAAGATCAGCATACTGCCCTCCAGAGTCCCTAGGAGGAAAGTATACAATAGTATCTGCAAATGGCTTAGCACGGCTTCTGACAGCATCTGTATCTAAAGATCCCTTTCTCATCTTCTTATCAATTGTCAGGTTCTTTCAGAAGCATTTTTTAACCTAGCATCTTCATATGTATTTTCTGCACAGGTGTCTCTAGAGGGAGTGAGGAAGGGGATACATGTTCGTGAACACTTGCAGACCCATATGAGGTTTAAGTTTAGATGACTTCTCCCAGCACTTGGGAGGCAGAGGCAGATGGAGCTCCACGAGTTAGAGGCCAACCTGGTCTCCAGAGCAAGTTCCAAGAGAGCCAGAGCCACACAGAGAAACTCTGTCTCAAGAAACCAAAGCGGGGACAAATTTGGATGACTTCTTATAGTCTCAGAACTAAGGCAAGGCCCATCAAGGCTTGCCTCCATCACCCATCTGAGCGGTCTTTGGCCGGCAAATGAGTTGCCTGCCATTCTTCAGGGAAAATGTGCAAAAAGTCACACTTGCCAGTTGATTTTAACATGATTTGAGGCAGTGAGAAACTTCCCTGATCCTCTTCCCAAGAGTCCTGGGGGAAGCAAAGTCTTGATTAAGCCAAAGCTTTGTTTGGCTTTTACCATACAAACCCCCTTAGGATCCATGCTTCTATGAGGCCAGACCCCAGTGATGCTCACAGCCTCAGAACACCAGCCTCTCCAAAAGACTGGGATTGTTTGACACTAGACAGACTCCAAATCAGCCTTGAGAATAGCCACCTGCCTACTTAGGCTGAGCAGGAAAGACTGATGCCCCTCAGGTCCAAAGGAATGTTCATTTCCCTCACAGCATGTCTAGTGTACGCCTGGCTCTAAGATGAAGAGATCTGGTGAAGGGGAAAACCATGTGGGTATAATGTGGTCAGAACCCCAAGGGTGTGGTTCCTGCCAAAGTCAATGTTAAGCCTGGAGTTTTATTACAATGAATGAATTAAATTGGACGGCAAATTGAATAGCTCCATTTTCAACATTATCATAGCAAATTGAATAGTTACCTTGGATAGCCAAGTAAAGATGATGACGATGACAACAGTGATGATAATAGTGGTAGTGATAATGCAATAGACAACTTGAATAGCTGAACTGGGGAACAAATTAGATCCCCCCTCACCAGAAATGTTTTAATTGTTATTAACACAGGCATGGTCTATGCTAATCACTTTATACATGTTGCCTGATTTTTCTGTGAATAGAACGTCCAGGAAGTTGTTGTTGTGTCTGTTTTGCCAATAAGGAAGTGTGAGACTGGGTGGCTTGTGTGTCTAAGACAAAGTAGTACTTGCTACCCAGAACTGGAACCTGAGGCCCACATGATCCCAGATTCCCTGGTCCTGATGCCAGTAGATTTACTGTAGAGTACAATCATAGCTAATTCTGCATCTTCAGAAACAAAACTATTTACTTGCTTCAAAAGGTGTCATTTAAGATGTAACTCTCACCTCATATGTTTTTCACAAAGCCCTGATTATGAAGAGTCACTTGTGGGAGAGCATTTTCAGTAATAATTCATCCCATCAGCATGGAAGCAGTATTGTCAAAGGTATTAGGTTAAACTTCAATTTGACTTAGACAAAAACTTCTTACCTTTCTTATCTATGGCAACACCATCCATTCAGTGTCTCTTAGTAGTGGTTAAATAAACAGAAAATGATATTAGGGTCCCACAGCCTCAGTTTGTCAGTACTAGAATTAAAGGAGTGCACCATCACACCCAGCATTATTTAGCATTTGTGAGCATCAGTGAATTCATGTGATAAATGGAGGTGCACATAAAATGTATGTTGCTATGCCTGCTCGCATAATGTCACAGAGTAAGCAAGCAATTTGGTCCACCCACAGAACATCATTTGAGAACAACCTGACTTACTGTATGAACAGCTAGCTCTGAGTAAGGGGACAGGTTGATGTCAGTTATCATGTTGGCATTTCCACCTTGTACTTCAGTGTCATGTGATCCTTCTTAGCTTCTTCAGGTCCCATTGGTCCTGAGGGACAGCTAACTGGGGTCCTTGAGAAGGCCAAGCTATTATTGTCACCCTAGGCTACAGAAAATTCCCCTAAATTCTGCCCTTGCTGCAATATTCTCAGGGCAAAGAAACCTATAATCCTAAAGCTAAAGTGACCCTGAGCATCACAAAGTAGGACACAGCAGGAGCTTGGCACCTAAGGGATAGGTGAGGCAACTGGCTGGTCACTTTGTCTCACTGCCTATCGGTTCCCTTTCCTTAGTCACAAGCTCTGGTATCCCAGGCAAGTACAATGAATGCCCAAATGACACAGCTTCTGACCCCAGTGGGGAACCACACTTCCCCTCTTTCAGAAGCCCAGAATCCCCAGGGAACAAAGGCAGTTAGCATTCATGTCTGAAATTCAAGAGAAAGATGTGGACTATAGGATAAGATTTAGGATAAAGAGACCAAGCAGGAGGGGGGAAGCAGGGGACTGGGAAGAAGTGGGGTTTGCTGTGGAGACAAGGAGAAATGAAACTCTATGTAGCCTTTCCTGTCATAGTGAAAGAATGAGAGAAATTCCCTAAGGATGACCAGGAGAAAGTGGTCTCTGCCTGTTTGAGAGCCAGGGAAAGATGACTCAGAGCTGACTAATCCAAGCCCTTCCCCATCCCTGTCCTTGCTCATCCAGGTTGTGCAAGTTCCTGCTCATTTATGCTCTAACTCCGTCTCCACAATGACAAACTCACTGTGTAGTGCAATTTTCTGCTTCTGTGTCAACATCTTCTGTGTTTGAGTCACCCATGATTTATTGACTTTTTACCTACTCTGAAGCGAATGGTGTGCCCCCCAGTTCCGGCCTTCATCATTTTATCCTTCTGAGGCTTTCCTCATAGGACTTTCCAGCAAAGAGAATTGTTTATTTGTTATCTGTCTCCTCTGTCAGCATCTAAGCTCCACAGGGCAAGGACAGATGGCCTGCTTTGTTCAGTTTTTGTCCGAGAGCTTAGAAGAAGACTGAAGACATTCAGTAAACACTACATATCTCTTGCTCCTTCACAACCCCACTGAGAATCCCTCGTCCCCTTGATGCAGCACGCTCTGGTTTCCTAGTTATCCTCATCATGGCCTCTGACTCTGGTTAGCTAGACACAACACTCCAAAGGGCATTGGCTAAAGAATTAAATGGATAGAGATACTGATAATCAGAGCCTATTACCTAAAATTGTGGAGTGTGGCCCATAATAAAAACGTGCCTGGCTTCTTTAAAACCTAACAAAACAGCAGCAGAAGCTTCCACCAATCCTGTTTGCTTCTGAGTACAGGCCCTGTGCAACTTCAGGCATCACACACCATGAAGCCAGGCCTGCTGATGAGGACCAGACCTTAGAAGACTATAAATACCAGATACTCGATTTATGGTTTGTCATGTAAAAAAACAAGGAACTACAGAAGGTTTCTGAGCAGAGGTGACATTTCAAGTTTATCTCCCTATTTCCTGACTGTAGGTCATAAGCCCTGTGGAAAATATGCACAAGCACAGAAAGGCATAAAGCCTGGCTAATCTCCTCCTCCCTTTCTCCCTGCAGGCACCCAGCCCCACAGGACCCAGCAAGCATTTGGTTAACATCCTTCACCTTCATGTTTTTCTAAGTCTCATAGTCAAACTGGTACTTCTTCAGCTATATAGTATTGGGGTTCGCTTTATTCACGTGACATTTTAAGGGATGGAGAAAGGCTTTGCAAACATGTGCTTATGGAGCCTTGGCCTGGAAGCCAGCTTGTGGAGTTGAAGGGAGGACTGTTTATAGGGCTGACATTAAGGCATGGAAATGGAGGTAGCAGAGGAGCAGGAGAGTCCCTAATGGGTGGGAGCAGAGGGACAAACAGGGAGCTGGTACCACTGTGACAAGAGTAGTTGTACTCTCACCTTCTGAAGGAACTTGCAGGAGTGGGTGAGCCTATTGAAGGATCTGTAGGTAACAGCAGGTCCTAGCCATCCTCTGGCCAACATCATTCTTCATTTCTGCCATTCTAAGGTTGCGCCTGTCCCTCCTGCCTAGGGCTCGGGCTCGGCACTCTGAGCAGCCTGGAGCAGGCTATTGGGA